>NW_027362764.1:681412224-682654724 GCF_046119375.1 Phyllobates terribilis | reverse complement strand
AAAATCTGCCTTTCTAAAATCTAACCTTGACGTTTGAGTCTTCACATGTCTTCCTCCTCTAGTTATCCAAAATTCTATAATAGCATGATCGCTGCCTCCTAGGGTCCCAGCCACCTTTACCTCCTCAACCATTTCCTCCCTGTTTATAAGGATTAGATCCAAAGTAGCAGATCCCCTTGTTTTCTCCCCTACCTTTTGGAAGATAAAGTTGTCAGCAAGAGAGGATGAGGATAACCTTCCTTGCACTGAGGTTAGCTCTTTGTCAGCCGTCTGGCTTGGTTACACAAGCTTCTTTGCAGAGAAACATGTTACTTCTGCTGGCCCTCGCTAGGTGGCCGGCATCCAAAACCTTCCCTGGGCACCTGCTGAAAGCCTGGCCCCTTCACGGCCCCGGGTGCTTTTAACACCATCATTTCCACACGGCGAGCTGCGGAGTCAATAAGCACTCCTAGCCGTGGCAAGGAGCTCGGTATCAGGCCTGCGTGAAGGCGGCGGGGTAGCGTACTTAGCTGCCAACTGGCTCAGAGGCCTTGGGGCTTCCATCATCTAAGTTACTTAAGGTCAGTGTCCGGCAAGGCGCCGTTCCATGCTAGCCGAGCTGGGCAGTAGGGCAAAATGACATCAAAATGGTCTACAGCACCCGGTGTTCCCAGGAGGTCTCCCATCCAAGTACTGTCTGAGCCCAGCCCTGCTTTGCTTCCGAGATCAGACGAGATCGGGCGTATCCAAGGTGGTATAGCCAGTAGACGCTGCTTGATCCATCGCCCGGCCAGCCTTTCTCAGGATCGCTTGGTGGCGAGCAATCTGGCCGTGACGGGGCGGGCTCCGAAGGGTCTATGCAAAGGCTGTGCCGTCCCTACAGGTGTGGTTTGTTTAGCAGTGATTCACCCGCCGCATCAGGTGTCTTCAAAAATGGCTCGGCGCAGGGTCTCCTGCAGGCTAAACCCTTCATCGCGGTAATGTGACAGAAAGAGCAAGCTGGACCCGTAACTTGGGGGCGGAGCGAGACGTCCAGGGGTGAATGAAGGAAGAGGGTGAGATGGTTGCCAGTGACTTTGAGCTGCTCTTCAGGGGGGAGGGTCGTGTTGCCTGTAAAGGTCTTCTGCTTGGGGTTACCGGTGGTTGCCTCCAGCCACGTGGGAGACGCTGGTCCTAGTATTAAAATTAAAGAAGCAACAATGCTGGAGGCCCACGGTGATCAGAAGGATGCTGGTATTTTGTAGAGATGAAATAGCGCAAGGGAGAAAGCAAATGAAAAAAAGAAAAGAGAATGAATGTGTGCACTTGTGAAAGGGAATAGAAAAAAGGCACAGAAGAAAGTGCCCCCTGCTGGTGGAAGGAAAGAAAAAGCAAAAGCCTACAGCACCTGGTAGTCCCAGGCTGTCTCCCATTCCAAGTACTAACCAGGCCTGACACTGCTTAGCTTCCAAGATCAGACGAGATCAGGCGTGTTCAGGGTGGTGTGGCCGTAGGCAGAGACAAGCCTCTCACTTGCTGCTTTTCTACTTTGACGTCTGGCTGCCGGCTGCCCTTTCCAGTGCTCAGCAAGACCAGGTCCTTTTGTGCTTTCCCTTCTCTTCAATTTTTTTGCTGGCTTCCTTAAAACGTCTTGTAGACACAACTAGTGTTGAGCCACCCCCGTAGTGTTCGCCAAACTGTTCGTCGAACTGTTCGTCGAACACCTTCGAACACCGTTAAAACCAATGGCAGGCAAACAAAAACACATAGAAACACATAGAAAACACCTTCAAAGGTGTCCAAAAGCTGACAAACTGCTCAGAAGACATAACTAACACATGGAAAAGTGACAAGTACATATAGTCATGCGAAAATAAAAGAGGTGGAGGAGTAAAAGGAGGGGGAGACACAGATATAGGCATGTCATGCCCTTCTAAAATCCAAAAAGTGAGAAGCCGACACGGCCAGTCCGTTCCTGCCCGTGCCACCTCCGTGTCGCCGGGTTTGTGCCAGAGCCGCGGTGGACCCTGACGGCCAGCCCCCCTCTCCTAATACTGGTGCCTGTCCGCTGGTGGGTCGTGCCCCCCGCGGTGGGGGGGGGAGTAACATCTGCAGAAGAAAGACCATCTTCCAGCCAAACTAACATGTCGACTTCTTTTCGTGGACAATGTGATACGATCCCTTTGTTACGGACACGCCCATCGCTACAAATTCCAGATGAGGCACAAAAACAGCAGGTGCTTCAGCGGATATCAAGTGCTCCTTCAAGTGGGCTCTCCTCCACCTCAACTTCAACATCACAAATACTCCAGTCCTCAGAGGTGTCACCCCAATCGCACTTGCTTCCTCACAGCTCCCAAGTCTCCAGCTGCCGGTCTGAGTATGGGGTAACACAGATGGTTGAGTCTGCACAGCTGTTTACTCATACTATAGCCTGGGAAACGAATGTCTGCTCCAGAGCTTCTGTTAATCCAGACGAGGAAATGATCTGCACTGATGCCCAGAATCTTTATAAGTCGGATCCAGGACCAGATGAAGAAGGTTCTGAGCATAATGTAGACCCTCGTTCCCAAACTGTAACTCCTGTTGGTGGAGACAATGATGAAGACGATGATGAGACTCAAATACCTGATTGGAGCGACAACTTGACTTTTCGGTCAGGGCAGGAAGAGGTTGGCTTTGAGGACAACAGGTGTGATAACACACAGGGTGATGATGACAAGGTTGGAGATCCCACTTACTGTCAACCCACAGTCAGCCAGTCGATGAGGTCACCCGGGCCTTTGCCTGGCCTTTGGGATGTCGCGGTGGTCGGCTCCCTGGCCCGTACCCTGGGGTCACTCTTTAAAAGGGTGGATAATTGTTAATTTTATAAGAGTTTGTGACACCACCTGTGGTATCTGGTGAGAAGCACCAGCGCTGCAGCAGTCCACTGAGGCCCGTGATAAGGCAGCTCGATGGTATAGCTCCCCACAGGTGGAGCTAGGTCTCAGGTCAGCGTATGCAGGGGGAATGCAGGACAGGCGAGACCCAGCTGGGTCAGAGCAAGAACGGAAACGGACACGGTAGTCACTTCAGTACCTTTTACTGGAGGAAATTCAGGCACATCCTGGAGCACTGTAGGGTGAAGGGTGCATATCAGGATCCTCCCCAATGAGCAGGTGTAGGGCCTCCTGTTTCTTGCCTCTGCGCAGTAAGTTTCTGACCTGCCTGGAGCTAGGCCTAACTTTGTCTCTGTCTTGCGCTGGCTGACCTTGTGGTAGGGCCTTCTCTTGAAGTTCACGCTCCCAGTATGCGGGGCCTAAGCGTCTCCTGGCTCTGTTACGTATCAGCACCTTAGCGATCCTGGGACTTGTAGTTCTCCAGGGATTCCGGTTATGCCTTACTGGGTCATAGAGATCCCGGTAAGCTCGGATCCGGTGTCCGGTAAATGCTTCGGGGTGAGCTGGTTAAGCTCCGCTGCCCCTTATGTACTAACTCGCCACTCGCCTTCGGCCTACTCGGGCCCTCAATAGGCTAAACAAACTAATGGCAGCTTGCCGCGCTTCACCGATCTTATGACGCCGGCACACCTTAAGCTCTATCTGGGCTCCCTGAATCTAGCTAGCAGGAGCCTCATGCTCCACTGCTGAACTATTAACTGAGTTCTCTAGACTAGACTGAGCTACACTGCAGACTGACCTCTCTTAGGCTTCTCTACTGCAGGAACTCTTCAGAGGAACTGAACTGCCTAGCTCCACCTTCCCTATTTATATCCCTAACGGGCTCCCTCTGCTGGTCTGAGGTGGAAGGTGGAGATGTGTGAATGTTTATGGGGGCCTCTTGTGGAGGATTCCATCAATACACTCTTCTAGGATCTGTGATACCAAGCGCAGCGGGGCGTCACAGATGCTATTGAGGACGAGGTTAGGTTGCGCCTTCCTGGACAGAGACGGAGTACTGGAAGCACGTCAACAACTGCATCCTCAACCACAACTCCGCCTCTGACCACAAGTCGTAGTGGCTCTTCAGGTCGCATGGGCTCTAAGCCTTGCATAGCCTGGGCATTTATTCAGATCGATAAGGATGACCCAACTCGTGTTATCTGTAATATTTGTCACCAAAAGCTAAGTAGAGGCCAAAAAATCGATAGTTTGAGTACTTCATGCATGTACCGTCACATGGATATGAAGCATAAGTTGCAGTGGGAAGCTCACTGTGCTACAATGCGGCCTAGCAGACTGGGCCAACCACCGTCTGCCCCATCTTGTGCATCCGCGGCCTCTTCATCCTCTGTGACTGGGGGGACAGCAGTCACACATGTTTTTGGACGCAGACCTGCCACCTCTTTACCTGCAACAGCCAGTGTGATTGGCAGGTCGTCAGTTCATTGGGAAGTGGAAACACCTGCTGGTGTTGAGAGCTCTCTGACATCGAGAGCACCACCTTTGGATCAAGGCAACCTAACATGTCCGCCTGCATCTTCCTCACAGACTGGCAGTTTGCCAGGGACACCCTACTCAACCCCGTCAAAGCACAACAGCCAGCCCTCGGTCATTCAGATGTGGACAAGTAAAAGACCATTTCCTCCTAGCCATGAGAAAGCTAAGAGGTTGAATTTCACCATCTGCAAGCTGTTGGCTACAGAAATGCTGCCTTTCCGCCTGGAGGACACAGTGGATTTTTGAGACCTTATGTCCATCGCAGTGCCCCAGTACCAGATGCCCAGTCGGCACTACTTCTCAAAGAAAGGTGTGCCTGCGTTCCACCAGCATGTCGCACACAACATCACCGCTTCTTTGAGAAACTCTGTGTGTGACAGGGTGCATTTCACCACAGACACTTGGACGAGTAGGCATGGACAGGGGTGTTACATGTCGCTGACAGGGCACTGGGTAACTATGGTGACATCAGGACAAGGGGCTGCTGTCCAAGTCTTGCCATCCCCGCGAGTTGTACGTCAATCCTCTATCTAGAAGTTCCTCCACTGCTTCTGCCTCCTCAACCTCCTCTCGGTCCTCCACCTGCACCCAAAGCCTGTCTGGTAATGCCACCTGCGTTCTAACTGCGCACCTCCTTACTATGCTGGCAGCAGGGCTCAACGGCATCAGTGTTTACTTTGAAATGTCTGGGAAATGTGAGTCACACAGCTGAGGACTTGTGGTCAGCTCTGGAGACCCAGTTTCATGAATGGTTGTCTCCACTGGACCTGCAACCAGGGAAGGCCGTGTGCGACAATGCTGCAAACCTGGGTGCGGCCCTTCGCCGGGGCAATGTTACACACGTGCCTTGTATGGCTCACGTGTTGAACCTGGTTGTCCATAAATTTTTAGCCCACTATCCCGGACTAGATGGCCTTCTGCAGAGGGCACGGTCGCTGTGTGCTCACTTCCGCCGTTCGCATCCCGCAGCTCAACGACTTACATCTCTACAGAAGTCGTTGGGCCTGCCAGTTCACCGGCTGAAATGCGATGTGCCGACACGGTGGAATTCAACTCTGCACATGTTGCAGCGACTGTGGCAGCATCGACAAGCCCTGGTGCAATAGTTTCTGACGTATAGCCTGGGCCAACGAGATCCAGAGGTGGGGCAAATCACACAGCAGGAGTGGTCTCAGATCAGGGACCTATGAAGTTGACGCGCCCCCTGGGCCGTGGGGTACCCGGAGCCGGGCCGGTAGACGCTGGGGGTTGTAGTCACTGTGGCGGTGACCCGGTCCGTGACCCAGGGCGGTCAATCCAACGGTAATTTGTATATATGGATTTTATAATGTCCGACTACGCTACCTGTGGAGTGCGGCCAAAGGGGCCGCCGCTGCGGAACAGTCCTCTGAAGCTGGTGGTTTTGCTGCAATGGTATTATTACTCACCACAGGAAGAGTGTAGCTTCAGGGCAGTGTGGGTGGTTGATGGTGGTTGTAGTGCAGGGAGTCAGTAATGAACACAGAGTCTGTGTGATGCAGTCCCAAGATCTTTACTCACAGTTGTTGCAGTCCAGATTACAGGTACCAGAGCTATCTCACCCGTCGTGCTGTGCGTACTCAGTGAGGGGCTCAGTCCACCCCCAGATAGCTCCGAAGTACTTAGCAGGACCCCCTTCTGTGTGTCCTTTCTCTGGCCTTCTCCCTGCACCTCACACCCAGTGACACTTCTATCCGGTATCCTCGGGCCTTGGCGGGCGACTTGTGTTCCGTCCCCTGGGTCCTATGTGGCTACCTTCTTAGTGAGACTGGTGTGGACTTTTGCCTGCAGTACATGAAATGCTGCAGCCTCCGGTTTCTAGTTCAGCCTTGCTGTTTCTCCTCTAGTTGAGGGACCGGTTCCCCTTATCTGGCCTGACCCCTCTACCTCCTGGTAGCAGCGGGAGTACAGGTGGCCTTCTGCACGGCCCGTAGCCCTAGGGTCCCTTTGGTTCCTGGAGCCTTCCTGCTCCCACTCCTCTCTTCTCTCCTTCAGTCCTGGGCCTCCCAGGCTAGGCCCGCCTCCGGAGCAGAGCTCATGTCGAGCCTCTGCTCCTGTCACTTTTCCTCCTCTGACTGGCTTGCTCTTTCTAAGATGGCTTCCTATTTATACTCTCCCTGTCATGTGCTCCCCTAAGCTGCTCCCCTAAGCACCCACTACATAGGATCCTCCCACCAGCTAGGGACCTGGGACTGTGCTCTCCCTTAGGAGCAATCTCGCCCTAACCCCACTGCGGGTATGTGTTGGATGCAGGTGTTAGGGTCCCGAGCCATACGCCTTCCTTACCTGAGGGTGAGATACCACACCTCTGGGTGAGATGCAGTAACTCTGTGGTGACTGCACCCTCAGGGGCACCACACACCTTTCTGCACAGTTTTGAAATGGCGACGAAGATGTTTAGTGCTGACGACGATGCCATTATCAGCATAACTATTCCGGTGATTTACATGCTGGAGCACACATTAAACAGAATTCAGAGTCAGGTGGTCGGACAAGAGGAGGTGGAGGAAGTAGAGGAGGAGTCATATGTGGAAGGGATAACATCTCCAAGGTCCAGACGGTTGGCAGCACCAAGGAGGCAGGCATGGGAGGGTGGGGGAGAGGGATTAAACAGGGCGCATGGTAGCAGCCAAACTGTTGAGGAAGGTGCAGGAGCCGAGGAAGAAGTGGAGGATGAACTGGCGATGGGCATGGAAGACTCATCAGATGAGGGAGACCTTGATCACATTTCTGTTGTGCGAGGTTGGGGGGAGAGGGCAGAGGAAAGAAGCATGATTCTTACCTCGCTACCAACACAACAAGGACTTGGTCCTCCTGGATGCGCAAGACACATGAGTGCCTTCTTGCTGCACTACCTGCAACATGACCCTCAGATTGCAGAATTCGAAGTAATCTCGACTACTGGGTTGCCACACTCTTAGATCCCCGGTACAAAAGTAAATTTGCCGAAATAATTCCTGCCATAAAAAGGGATTGACGCATGCAGGAGTATCTGCAGACGCTGTTGCAGAATCTTACATGTGCTTTTCCACAAAACACCAGTGGTGCACGAAGTGAATCTCACAGTTCTAACTTGCCAACCGCGGGACTGTCGAGTCTTCATCACTCAAACCGTAACAGTAACACAGTATCTGCTGGTAACAGCAATTTTGTGAAATCGCTTCACCACTTTTTTAGACCATCCTTTGCAAGGCCACAGGAGACAAGAAGTCTGACACATAGTCAATGCCTAGAGAGGATGGTGCAGGAGTATCTCCAAGTGAACATTGAAGCCATGACTGTGTCACTGGACCCTTGCTCATTTTGGTATTCCAATCTGGAAAAATGGCCGGAGCTCGCCACTCACGCCTTGGAGATCTTGTCATGCCCTGCAGCCAGTGTTCTCTCTGAACGTGTGTTCAGCGCTGCTGATGGTGTGCTGACAGATAAGCGCACGCGGCTGTCCACTGAGAATGTAGACAGACTCACGTTCATAAAGATGAACAAATCATGGATTCGCAAGGACTTTTCTAATCCTGTGTTATCCTTGGGAGGCTAAAAGCTTGAGGATTTGGTAATATCACCTCACCAACCGTTTTAAGCAACTGTGGGGCAATTGATGCCACTTAACCCTAGAACGCATGACCATAAAAATCTACACTTTCATATACCTGGGGCCTTTTAGGCCCGTGTGCAAATAACATTGAATAACTCAAACTCAAATGACAAACAACTATATACATGAAGAATACCTAGAGTTTCAAAATTCTAACTAAAGTAATCTTGCAGAAAATAGAAAACAATTAACAGGGCGGGACTGCGAGGCCCCAGGTATGCGTTCTAGGGTTAAGTGGTGTCTGTGCCACAATTTTGGGAAAAAATGGAAACTCTTTTTGGAGTCCCCTTGCTGTGTCTTACGTGACGTTGGCATCGTCAATTCCAGGTGGGTTGGGTCGCTCCCCCCCCCCTTTTAACTGTAAGAAACTACATACACTATGGCTTGGGGTAACACAGATGATTGAGTCTGAAGAGCTGTTTACTCAGAGGTCTGCTCCAAATCTTCAGTGTCTGCTAGTCAGCGTAGAATTTTTAACTACATCTAGCCTAGGCAATACTTTGGGCGTAGTAGCCCAGCTGCGAAGCAAGCTGCACCGCCTGTGTATCTAATAAGAATTTTTAAATGCATCTAGCCTAGGCAGACTGTGGGGACCCCCAACCAAACCCAGACGCTCAGCCCCCCTACCGCCCCCCTTTCCTTGACAATACAATAATGTAACTCTTACAACTGGATGGGTGAGGATCGGTCACAGCTTTATTAACTCTTTATACTCATTCCATTAGAAAGACATTTTATTTCTAAAATAATTCAGCTTGTTGCAGCATGCCCTGGGTCTCCACTCCGGCAACTTGGCCAACAAGTGTAACTCTCCAACATGTCCTTTCTATTTCCAGGCCACGGAGGATCCTGCGTACTCGTATGCAGGACTCTGACCCCCACCCATCACTCTTAACGCTTGTTCCACTCCGTCCTGGAGTCCTGACAGGAATATGTCCAGTCCAATATCCATTAAGTGAACACCGTCGGGCCGTATGAGGCCTGCTTTATCTCCTTCCAGTTGTCGGTGTCGTACCACTACACCGCCTCTGTCTCTTCTAAATTTTGCCATCCGAATATTTATTACCCGCCTTGTCCGTTCGATGGCCGTGATGTCTCGCGCACCTTGCCAAACCGCTATCGGCACAATCTCTGACCATACTATAGCTAGTTTTGTGAAAAATTCTCTGAAGCGCTCAGTGTCTAGTTTCATTATTGCCATTAGTTATGCGCTCTTGTGATGACCTAGGTTGTTTCCCCCGGCCTGTATAACTAAGGTGACCAGACATCTTGCCTCTCTCCCTACTTTGATTACCTCCATTAGTACCTGTGGCCATAGCAGGCCTCTAATACCTCTCCAGTTGAAATATGTGTTATGAAACTCTAATTTCCTCCCGCCTGGGCGGACTTTCGCCCTTTAATCTGCCCAATATATATACGAGTGGCCTATCACCCACACTGTTGGCTTAGCGTCACCTGTAAAAGAAACAAACCACGTTAGGATAACAAGTCCGGTCTTATGTATCTTGCCAAACACGTGGATCACCATCTCTCTATCCTCTGAACTTCCGTTTCTGACAGTCCTGCTCTTGCTGCTTCTGTGGCCGCGCCTATGCGGAATGAGTGTGTCCCGTAATCTTTGGGGTGGTTCCCTGCCGATGTTATGCATTTATTAAATATAGCTTGGAACTGGTATCTTGATAATGGCGTCCCATCAATGTGTGATAGGAACAAATTACTTTGTGATCTGATGGTTAGATATGGTTTTACTATTGTTACCCGACTCAGTGTACCGTTTGTGGGTTGTAGAAGTACCCAAGTGCCCCTGCCCGCTGGAACCATTTTCGATTTGTGTATGCGTAGACGTATTGCATTATTGCCTATGACTACGTCCTGGTGCAATAAGCCTCCACTGGTGCTAATTTTGGATTGAGGGACTAATTCGCTTATGCATAGCGCCCCGAAGAAGGCGATCACAAATGCAGTAGACAGTAGTGTTGCTTCAAATTGTGAGTGTCATGTTAATGGTGTTAGGGATATGATGTGAGAAATCAGTTTTAGTGACACGGGACGGGACGTCTACACTCCTGACTTGGCTGACCCCTTTTCCACCCTTTTATGGATTGTCTGATGATGAATCTTTGTCACATCTCCCCAATTCAGTAGTTGGAAGTGAAATGCTACTCCGGTCAGACACCGCTGCGCTGACGCCCCTGATATGCCCCTCATCATTAGCTGGTGGAGAAATTCTATGGTGACTTGTGATCTGGCTTGTTCACATTGGTCAACCCGTCTGCCTGCTACTAGTCGTGTCCACTCTTCCCATGCCTTACCGTATGCTTGCCACGTCGACGGGGCAACTGACGCTCTGATTAATGGCATCAACTATTCGCCACTAGATCCCATAGGGAAGGTGGGCAACTGTTGTCCCGATGGGTGGGCATTGTGGAAGAGCTCTGTGAAAATCTGCCAATTGAATTGTTATAAAGCGTTAGCAGCAGCTTTAGACCACTCAGCATAGTGGCTAGCGCGGACCCATACATTGTGTTTTAGGCACAGGAATGCTAGCCTGGGTAGTAGGCCTAGCACTGGGAGAGACAATGATGCCATCTTATTAATGCAGTGCGCTAAGCTGGTGTTTTTTGTTATGAAGCGTATATTTTTGTAAGCCAGGAGCGCGCCCCATATTTCTATTGCTACCACTATTGGGAAGAAAAATTATTTTCAGGGCTAGATGCAGCGAAAAATTATTATTAATTGAAAAGCTGGTGGAGCTTGGTATAGATGGCCTAATACAATGAGACCCACACACTGCTAGAAGGCCAAATATTTTTTCAGAGTTAGATGCAGAAAAAAATTATATTCAGTTTGCAACCTGATGGAGGTCAGTATAGATGGACTAATAGAACAAGTCCCACACACTGCTAGAAGGCCAAATATTTTTTCAGAGGTAGATGCAGACAAAAAATTATTTTGAATTTGCAACCTGATGGAGGTCAGTATAGATGACTAATAGAACAAGTCCCACACACTGCTAGAAGGCCAAATATTTTTTCAGTGCTAGATGAAGAAAAAAATTATATTCAGTTTGCAACCTTATGGAGGTGAGTATAGATGGACTAATAGAACAAGTCCCACACACAGCTAGAAGCCCAATATTTTTTCAGAGGTAGATGCAGAAAAAAATTATATTCAGTTTGTAACCTGATGGAGGTCTGTATAGATGGATTAATAGAACAAGTCCCACACACAGCTAGAAGCCCAATAATTTTTCAGAGGTAGATGCAGAAAAAAATATATTCAGTTTGCAACCTGATTGAGGTCTGTATAGATGGATTAATAGAACAAGTCCCACACACAGCTAGAAGCCCAATATTTTTTCAGAGGTAGATGCAGAAAAAAATATATTCAGTTTGCAACCTGATGGAGGTCAGTATAGATGGACTAATAGAACAAGTCCCACACACTGCTAGAAGGCTAAACATTTTTTCAGAGCTAGATGCAGAAAAATATCATATTCAATTTGCAACCTGATGGAGGTCAGTATAGATGGACTAATAGAACAAGTCCCACACACAGCTAGAAGGCCAAATATTTTTTCAGAGGTAGATGCAGAAAAAAATTATATTCAGTTTGCAACCTTATGGAGGTCAGTATAGATGGACTAATAGAACAAGTCCCACACACAGCTAGAAGCCCAAATATTTTTTCAGAGGTAGATGCAGAAAAAAATTATATTCAGTTTGCAACCTGATGGAGGTCAGTATAGATGGACTAATAGAACAAGTCCCACACACTGCTAGAAGGCCAAACATTTTTTCAGAGCTAGATGCAGAAAAATAATATAATCAATTTGCAACCTGATGGAGGTCAGTATAGATGGACTAATAGAACAAGTCCCACACACTGCTAGAAGGCCAAATATTTTTTCAGAGGTAGATGAAGACAAAAAATTATTTTGAATTTGCAACCTGATGGAGGTCAGTATAGATGACTAATAGAACAAGTCCCACACACTGCTAGAAGGCCAAATATTTTTTCAGTGCTAGATGCAGAAAAAAATTATATTCAGTTTGCAACCTTATGGAGGTCAGTATAGATGGACTAATAGAACAAGTCCCACACACAGCTAGAAGCCCAAATATTTTTTCAGAGGTAGATGCAGAAAAAAATTATATTCAGTTTGCAACCTTATGGAGGTCAGTATAGATGGACTAATAGAACAAGTCCCACACACAGCTAGAAGCCCAAATATTTTTTCAGAGGTAGATGCAGAAAAAAATTAAATTCAGTTTGCAACCTGATGTAGGTCTGTATAGATGGATTAATAGAACAAGTCCCACACACAGCTAGAAGCCCAATATTTTTTCAGAGGTAGATGCAGAAAAAAATATATTCAGTTTGCAACCTGATGGAGGTCTGTATAGATGGATTAATAGAACAAGTCCCACACACAGCTAGAAGCCCAATATTTTTTCAGAGGTAGATGCAGAAAAAAATATATTCAGTTTGCAACCTGATGGAGGTCAGTATAGATGGACTAATAGAACAAGTCCCACACACTGCTAGAAGGCCAAACATTTTTTCAGAGCTAGATGCAGAAAAATATTATATTCAATTTGCAACCTGATGGAGGTCAGTATAGATGGACTAATAGAACAAGTCCCACACACTGCTAGAAGGCTAAACATTTTTTCAGAGCTAGATGCAGAAAAATATTATATTCAATTTGCAACCTGATGGAGGTCAGTATAGATGGACTAATAGAACAAGTCCCACACACAGCTAGAAGGCCAAATATTTTTTCAGAGGTAGATGCAGAAAAAAATATATTCAGTTTGCAACCTGATGGAGGTCAGTATAGATGGACTAATAGAACAAGTCCCACACACTGCTAGAAGGCTAAACATTTTTTCAGAGCTAGATGCAGAAAAATATTATATTCAATTTGCAACCTGATGGAGGTCAGTATAGATGGACTAATAGAACAAGTCCCACACACAGCTAGAAGGCCAAATATTTTTTCAGAGGTAGATGCAGAAAAAAATTATATTCAGTTTGCAACCTTATGGAGGTCAGTATAGATGGACTAATAGAACAAGTCCCACACACAGCTAGAAGCCCAAATATTTTTTCAGAGGTAGATGCATAAAAAAATTATATTCAGTTTGCAACCTGATGGAGGTCAGTATAGATGGACTAATAGAACAAGTCCCACACACTGCTAGAAGCCCAAACATTTTTTCAGAGCTAGATGCAGAAAAATATTATATTCAATTTGCAACCTGATGGAGGTCAGTATAGATGGACTAATAGAACAAGTCCCACACACAGCTAGAAGGCCAAATATTTTTTCAGAGGTAGATGCAGAAAAAAATTATATTCAGTTTGCAACCTTATGGAGGTCAGTATAGATGGACTAATAGAACAAGTCCCACACACAGCTAGAAGCCCAAATATTTTTTCAGAGGTAGATGCAGAAAAAAATTATATTCAGTTTGCAACCTGATGGAGGTCTGTATAGATGGATTAATAGAACAAGTCCCACACACAGCTAGAAGCCCAATATTTTTTCAGAGGTAGATGCAGAAAAAAATATATTCAGTTTGCCACCTGATGGAGGTCTGTATAGATGGATTAATAGAACAAGTCCTACACACAGCTAGAAGCCCAATATTTTTTCAGAGGTAGATGCAGAAAAAAATATATTCAGTTTGCAACCTGATGGAGGTCAGTATAGATGGACTAATAGAACAAGTCCCACACACTGCTAGAAGGCTAAACATTTTTTCAGAGCTAGATGCAGAAAAATATTATATTCAATTTGCAACCTGATGGAGGTCAGTATAGATGGACTAATAGAACAAGTCCCACACACAGCTAGAAGGCCAAATATTTTTTCAGAGGTAGATGCAGAAAAAAATTATATTCAGTTTGCAACCTGATGGAGGTCAGTATAGATGGACTAATAGAACAAGTCCCACACACTGCTAGAAGGCCAAATATTTTTTCAGAGGTAGATGCAGACAAAAAATTATTTTGAATTTGCAACCTGATGGAGGTCAGTATAGATGACTAATAGAACAAGTCCCACACACTGCTAGAAGGCCAAATAGTTTTTCAGTGCTAGATGAAGAAAAAAATTATATTCAGTTTGCAACCTTATGGAGGTGAGTATAGATGGACTAATAGAACAAGTCCCACACACAGCTAGAAGCCCAATATTTTTTCAGAGGTAGATGCAGAAAAAAATTATATTCAGTTTGTAACCTGATGGAGGTCTGTATAGATGGATTAATAGAACAAGTCCCACACACAGCTAGAAGCCCAATAATTTTTCAGAGGTAGATGCAGAAAAAAATATATTCAGTTTGCAACCTGATGGAGGTCTGTATAGATGGATTAATAGAACAAGTCCCACACACAGCTAGAAGCCCAATATTTTTTCAGAGGTAGATGCAGAAAAAAATATATTCAGTTTGCAACCTGATTGAGGTCTGTATAGATGGATTAATAGAACAAGTCCCACACACAGCTAGAAGCCCAATATTTTTTCAGAGGTAGATGCAGAAAAAAATATATTCAGTTTGCAACCTGATGGAGGTCAGTATAGATGGACTAATAGAACAAGTCCCACACACTGCTAGAAGGCTAAACATTTTTTCAGAGCTAGATGCAGAAAAATATCATATTCAATTTGCAACCTGATGGAGGTCAGTATAGATGGACTAATAGAACAAGTCCCACACACAGCTAGAAGGCCAAATATTTTTTCAGAGGTAGATGCAGAAAAAAATTATATTCAGTTTGCAACCTTATGGAGGTCAGTATAGATGGACTAATAGAACAAGTCCCACACACAGCTAGAAGCCCAAATATTTTTTCAGAGGTAGATGCAGAAAAAAATTATATTCAGTTTGCAACCTGATGGAGGTCAGTATAGATGGACTAATAGAACAAGTCCCACACACTGCTAGAAGGCCAAACATTTTTTCAGAGCTAGATGCAGAAAAATAATATAATCAATTTGCAACCTGATGGAGGTCAGTATAGATGGACTAATAGAACAAGTCCCACACACTGCTAGAAGGCCAAATATTTTTTCAGAGGTAGATGAAGACAAAAAATTATTTTGAATTTGCAACCTGATGGAGGTCAGTATAGATGACTAATAGAACAAGTCCCACACACTGCTAGAAGGCCAAATATTTTTTCAGTGCTAGATGCAGAAAAAAATTATATTCAGTTTGCAACCTTATGGAGGTCAGTATAGATGGACTAATAGAACAAGTCCCACACACAGCTAGAAGCCCAAATATTTTTTCAGAGGTAGATGCAGAAAAAAATTATATTCAGTTTGCAACCTTATGGAGGTCAGTATAGATGGACTAATAGAACAAGTCCCACACACAGCTAGAAGCCCAAATATTTTTTCAGAGGTAGATGCAGAAAAAAATTAAATTCAGTTTGCAACCTGATGGAGGTCTGTATAGATGGATTAATAGAACAAGTCCCACACACAGCTAGAAGCCCAATATTTTTTCAGAGGTAGATGCAGAAAAAAATATATTCAGTTTGCAACCTGATGGAGGTCAGTATAGATGGACTCATAGAACAAGTCCCACACACTGCTAGAAGGCTAAACATTTTTTCAGAGCTAGATGCAGAAAAATATTATATTCAATTTGCAACCTGATGGAGGTCAGTATAGATGGACTAATAGAACAAGTCCCACACACAGCTAGAAGGCCAAATATTTTTTCAGAGGTAGATGCAGAAAAAAATTATATTCAGTTTGCAACCTTATGGAGGTCAGTATAGATGGACTAATAGAACAAGTCCCACACACAGCTAGAAGCCCAAATATTTTTTCAGAGGTAGATGCAGAAAAAAATTATATTCAGTTTGCAACCTGATGGAGGTCAGTATAGATGGACTAATAGAACAAGTCCCACACACTGCTAGAAGCCCAAACATTTTTTCAGAGCTAGATGCAGAAAAATATTATATTCAATTTGCAACCTGATGGAGGTCAGTATAGATGGACTAATAGAACAAGTCCCACACACAGCTAGAAGGCCAAATATTTTTTCAGAGGTAGATGCAGAAAAAAATTATATTCAGTTTGCAACCTTATGGAGGTCAGTATAGATGGACTAATAGAACAAGTCCCACACACAGCTAGAAGCCCAAATATTTTTTCAGAGGTAGATGCAGAAAAAAATTATATTCAGTTTGCAACCTGATGGAGGTCTGTATAGATGGATTAATAGAACAAGTCCCACACACAGCTAGAAGCCCAATATTTTTTCAGAGGTAGATGCAGAAAAAAATATATTCAGTTTGCAACCTGATGGAGGTCTGTATAGATGGATTAATAGAACAAGTCCTACACACAGCTAGAAGCCCAATATTTTTTCAGAGGTAGATGCAGAAAAAAATATATTCAGTTTGCAACCTGATGGAGGTCAGTATAGATGGACTAATAGAACAAGTCCCACACACTGCTAGAAGGCTAAACATTTTTTCAGAGCTAGATGCAGAAAAATATTATATTCAATTTGCAACCTGATGGAGGTCAGTATAGATGGACTAATAGAACAAGTCCCACACACAGCTAGAAGGCCAAATATTTTTTCAGAGGTAGATGCAGAAAAAAATTATATTCAGTTTGCAACCTGATGGAGGTCAGTATAGATGGACTAATAGAACAAGTCCCACACACTGCTAGAAGGCCAAATATTTTTTCAGAGGTAGATGCAGACAAAAAATTATTTTGAATTTGCAACCTGATGGAGGTCAGTATAGATGACTAATAGAACAAGTCCCACACACTGCTAGAAGGCCAAATATTTTTTCAGTGCTAGATGAAGAAAAAAATTATATTCAGTTTGCAACCTTATGGAGGTGAGTATAGATGGACTAATAGAACAAGTCCCACACACAGCTAGAAGCCCAATATTTTTTCAGAGGTAGATGCAGAAAAAAATTATATTCAGTTTGTAACCTGATGGAGGTCTGTATAGATGGATTAATAGAACAAGTCCCACACACAGCTAGAAGCCCAATAATTTTTCAGAGGTAGATGCAGAAAAAAATATATTCAGTTTGCAACCTGATGGAGGTCTGTATAGATGGATTAATGGAACAAGTCCCACACACAGCTAGAAGCCCAATATTTTTTCAGAGGTAGATGCAGAAAAAAATATATTCAGTTTGCAACCTGATGGAGGTCAGTATAGATGGACTAATAGAACAAGACCCACACACTGCTAGAAGGCTAAACATTTTTTCAGAGCTAGATGCAGAAAAATATCATATTCAATTTGCAACCTGATGGAGGTCAGTATAGATGGACTAATAGAACAAGTCCCACACACAGCTAGAAGGCCAAATATTTTTTCAGAGGTAGATGCAGAAAAAAATTATATTCAGTTTGCAACCTTATGGAGGTCAGTATAGATGGACTAATAGAACAAGTCCCACACACAGCTAGAAGCCCAAATATTTTTTCAGAGGTAGATGCAGAAAAAAATTATATTCAGTTTGCAACCTGATGGAGGTCAGTATAGATGGACTAATAGAACAAGTCCCACACACTGCTAGAAGGCCAAACATTTTTTCAGAGCTAGATGCAGAAAAATAATATAATCAATTTGCAACCTGATGGAGGTCAGTATAGATGGACTAATAGAACAAGTCCCACACACTGCTAGAAGGCCAAATATTTTTTCAGAGGTAGATGAAGACAAAAAATTATTTTGAATTTGCAACCTGATGGAGGTCAGTATAGATGGACTAATAGAACAAGTCCCACACACTGCTAGAAGGCCAAACATTTTTTCAGAGCTAGATGCAGAAAAATAATATAATCAATTTGCAACCTGATGGAGGTCAGTATAGATGGACTAATAGAACAAGTCCCACACACTGCTAGAAGGCCAAATATTTTTTCAGAGGTAGATGAAGACAAAAAATTATTTTGAATTTGCAACCTGATGGAGGTCAGTATAGATGACTAATAGAACAAGTCCCACACACTGCTAGAAGGCCAAATATTTTTTCAGTGCTAGATGCAGAAAAAAATTATATTCAGTTTGCAACCTTATGGAGGTCAGTATAGATGGACTAATAGAACAAGTCCCACACACAGCTAGAAGCCCAAATATTTTTTCAGAGGTAGATGCAGAAAAAAATTATATTCAGTTTGCAACCTTATGGAGGTCAGTATAGATGGACTAATAGAACAAGTCCCACAAACAGCTAGAAGCCCAAATATTTTTTCAGAGGTAGATGCAGAAAAAAATTAAATTCAGTTTGCAACCTGATGGAGGTCTGTATAGATGGATTAATAGAACAAGTCCCACACACAGCTAGAAGCCCAATATTTTTTCAGAGGTAGATGCAGAAAAAAATATATTCAGTTTGCAACCTGATGGAGGTCAGTATAGATGGACTAATAGAACAAGTCCCACACACTGCTAGAAGTCCAAACATTTTTTCAGAGCTAGATGCAGAAAAATATTATATTCAATTTGCAACCTGATGGAGGTCTGTATAGATGGATTAATAGAACAAGTCCCACACACAGCTAGAAGCCCAATATTTTTTCAGAGGTAGATGCAGAAAAAAATATATTCAGTTTGCAACCTGATGGAGGTCAGTATAGATGGACTAATAGAACAAGTCCCACACACTGCTAGAAGGCTAAACATTTTTTCAGAGCTAGATGCAGAAAAATATTATATTCAATTTGCAACCTGATGGAGGTCAGTATAGATGGACTAATAGAACAAGTCCCACACACAGCTAGAAGGCCAAATATTTTTTCAGAGGTAGATGCAGAAAAAAATTATATTCAGTTTGCAACCTTATGGAGGTCAGTATAGATGGACTAATAGAACAAGTCCCACACACAGCTAGAAGCCCAAATATTTTTTCAGAGGTAGATGCAGAAAAAAATTATATTCAGTTTGCAACCTGATGGAGGTCAGTATAGATGGACTAATAGAACAAGTCCCACACACTGCTAGAAGCCCAAACATTTTTTCAGAGCTAGATGCAGAAAAATATTATATTCAATTTGCAACCTGATGGAGGTCAGTATAGATGGACTAATAGAACAAGTCCCACACACAGCTAGAAGGCCAAATATTTTTTCAGAGGTAGATGCAGAAAAAAATTATATTCAGTTTGCAACCTTATGGAGGTCAGTATAGATGGACTAATAGAACAAGTCCCACACACAGCTAGAAGCCCAAATATTTTTTCAGAGGTAGATGCATAAAAAAATTATATTCAGTTTGCAACCTGATGGAGGTCAGTATAGATGGACTAATAGAACAAGTCCCACACACTGCTAGAAGCCCAAACATTTTTTCAGAGCTAGATGCAGAAAAATATTATATTCAATTTGCAACCTGATGGAGGTCAGTATAGATGGACTAATAGAACAAGTCCCACACACAGCTAGAAGGCCAAATATTTTTTCAGAGGTAGATGCAGAAAAAAATTATATTCAGTTTGCAACCTTATGGAGGTCAGTATAGATGGACTAATAGAACAAGTCCCACACACAGCTAGAAGCCCAAATATTTTTTCAGAGGTAGATGCAGAAAAAAATTATATTCAGTTTGCAACCTGATGGAGGTCTGTATAGATGGATTAATAGAACAAGTCCCACACACAGCTAGAAGCCCAATATTTTTTCAGAGGTAGATGCAGAAAAAAATATATTCAGTTTGCCACCTGATGGAGGTCTGTATAGATGGATTAATAGAACAAGTCCTACACACAGCTAGAAGCCCAATATTTTTTCAGAGGTAGATGCAGAAAAAAATATATTCAGTTTGCAACCTGATGGAGGTCAGTATAGATGGACTAATAGAACAAGTCCCACACACTGCTAGAAGGCTAAACATTTTTTCAGAGCTAGATGCAGAAAAATATTATATTCAATTTGCAACCTGATGGAGGTCAGTATAGATGGACTAATAGAACAAGTCCCACACACAGCTAGAAGGCCAAATATTTTTTCAGAGGTAGATGCAGAAAAAAATTATATTCAGTTTGCAACCTGATGGAGGTCAGTATAGATGGACTAATAGAACAAGTCCCACACACTGCTAGAAGGCCAAATATTTTTTCAGAGGTAGATGCAGACAAAAAATTATTTTGAATTTGCAACCTGATGGAGGTCAGTATAGATGACTAATAGAACAAGTCCCACACACTGCTAGAAGGCCAAATATTTTTTCAGTGCTAGATGAAGAAAAAAATTATATTCAGTTTGCAACCTTATGGAGGTGAGTATAGATGGACTAATAGAACAAGTCCCACACACAGCTAGAAGCCCAATATTTTTTCAGAGGTAGATGCAGAAAAAAATTATATTCAGTTTGTAACCTGATGGAGGTCTGTATAGATGGATTAATAGAACAAGTCCCACACACAGCTAGAAGCCCAATAATTTTTCAGAGGTAGATGCAGAAAAAAATATATTCAGTTTGCAACCTGATGGAGGTCTGTATAGATGGATTAATAGAACAAGTCCCACACACAGCTAGAAGCCCAATATTTTTTCAGAGGTAGATGCAGAAAAAAATATATTCAGTTTGCAACCTGATTGAGGTCTGTATAGATGGATTAATAGAACAAGTCCCACACACAGCTAGAAGCCCAATATTTTTTCAGAGGTAGATGCAGAAAAAAATATATTCAGTTTGCAACCTGATGGAGGTCAGTATAGATGGACTAATAGAACAAGTCCCACACACTGCTAGAAGGCTAAACATTTTTTCAGAGCTAGATGCAGAAAAATATCATATTCAATTTGCAACCTGATGGAGGTCAGTATAGATGGACTAATAGAACAAGTCCCACACACAGCTAGAAGGCCAAATATTTTTTCAGAGGTAGATGCAGAAAAAAATTATATTCAGTTTGCAACCTTATGGAGGTCAGTATAGATGGACTAATAGAACAAGTCCCACACACAGCTAGAAGCCCAAATATTTTTTCAGAGGTAGATGCAGAAAAAAATTATATTCAGTTTGCAACCTGATGGAGGTCAGTATAGATGGACTAATAGAACAAGTCCCACACACTGCTAGAAGGCCAAACATTTTTTCAGAGCTAGATGCAGAAAAATAATATAATCAATTTGCAACCTGATGGAGGTCAGTATAGATGGACTAATAGAACAAGTCCCACACACTGCTAGAAGGCCAAATATTTTTTCAGAGGTAGATGAAGACAAAAAATTATTTTGAATTTGCAACCTGATGGAGGTCAGTATAGATGACTAATAGAACAAGTCCCACACACTGCTAGAAGGCCAAATATTTTTTCAGTGCTAGATGCAGAAAAAAATTATATTCAGTTTGCAACCTTATGGAGGTCAGTATAGATGGACTAATAGAACAAGTCCCACACACAGCTAGAAGCCCAAATATTTTTTCAGAGGTAGATGCAGAAAAAAATTATATTCAGTTTGCAACCTTATGGAGGTCAGTATAGATGGACTAATAGAACAAGTCCCACACACAGCTAGAAGCCCAAATATTTTTTCAGAGGTAGATGCAGAAAAAAATTAAATTCAGTTTGCAACCTGATGGAGGTCTGTATAGATGGATTAATAGAACAAGTCCCACACACAGCTAGAAGCCCAATATTTTTTCAGAGGTAGATGCAGAAAAAAATATATTCAGTTTGCAACCTGATGGAGGTCAGTATAGATGGACTCATAGAACAAGTCCCACACACTGCTAGAAGGCTAAACATTTTTTCAGAGCTAGATGCAGAAAAATATTATATTCAATTTGCAACCTGATGGAGGTCAGTATAGATGGACTAATAGAACAAGTCCCACACACAGCTAGAAGGCCAAATATTTTTTCAGAGGTAGATGCAGAAAAAAATTATATTCAGTTTGCAACCTTATGGAGGTCAGTATAGATGGACTAATAGAACAAGTCCCACACACAGCTAGAAGCCCAAATATTTTTTCAGAGGTAGATGCAGAAAAAAATTATATTCAGTTTGCAACCTGATGGAGGTCAGTATAGATGGACTAATAGAACAAGTCCCACACACTGCTAGAAGCCCAAACATTTTTTCAGAGCTAGATGCAGAAAAATATTATATTCAATTTGCAACCTGATGGAGGTCAGTATAGATGGACTAATAGAACAAGTCCCACACACAGCTAGAAGGCCAAATATTTTTTCAGAGGTAGATGCAGAAAAAAATTATATTCAGTTTGCAACCTTATGGAGGTCAGTATAGATGGACTAATAGAACAAGTCCCACACACAGCTAGAAGCCCAAATATTTTTTCAGAGGTAGATGCAGAAAAAAATTATATTCAGTTTGCAACCTGATGGAGGTCTGTATAGATGGATTAATAGAACAAGTCCCACACACAGCTAGAAGCCCAATATTTTTTCAGAGGTAGATGCAGAAAAAAATATATTCAGTTTGCAACCTGATGGAGGTCTGTATAGATGGATTAATAGAACAAGTCCTACACACAGCTAGAAGCCCAATATTTTTTCAGAGGTAGATGCAGAAAAAAATATATTCAGTTTGCAACCTGATGGAGGTCAGTATAGATGGACTAATAGAACAAGTCCCACACACTGCTAGAAGGCTAAACATTTTTTCAGAGCTAGATGCAGAAAAATATTATATTCAATTTGCAACCTGATGGAGGTCAGTATAGATGGACTAATAGAACAAGTCCCACACACAGCTAGAAGGCCAAATATTTTTTCAGAGGTAGATGCAGAAAAAAATTATATTCAGTTTGCAACCTGATGGAGGTCAGTATAGATGGACTAATAGAACAAGTCCCACACACTGCTAGAAGGCCAAATATTTTTTCAGAGGTAGATGCAGACAAAAAATTATTTTGAATTTGCAACCTGATGGAGGTCAGTATAGATGACTAATAGAACAAGTCCCACACACTGCTAGAAGGCCAAATATTTTTTCAGTGCTAGATGAAGAAAAAAATTATATTCAGTTTGCAACCTTATGGAGGTGAGTATAGATGGACTAATAGAACAAGTCCCACACACAGCTAGAAGCCCAATATTTTTTCAGAGGTAGATGCAGAAAAAAATTATATTCAGTTTGTAACCTGATGGAGGTCTGTATAGATGGATTAATAGAACAAGTCCCACACACAGCTAGAAGCCCAATAATTTTTCAGAGGTAGATGCAGAAAAAAATATATTCAGTTTGCAACCTGATGGAGGTCTGTATAGATGGATTAATAGAACAAGTCCCACACACAGCTAGAAGCCCAATATTTTTTCAGAGGTAGATGCAGAAAAAAATATATTCAGTTTGCAACCTGATGGAGGTCAGTATAGATGGACTAATAGAACAAGTCCCACACACTGCTAGAAGGCTAAACATTTTTTCAGAGCTAGATGCAGAAAAATATCATATTCAATTTGCAACCTGATGGAGGTCAGTATAGATGGACTAATAGAACAAGTCCCACACACAGCTAGAAGCCCAATATTTTTTCAGAGGTAGATGCAGAAAAAAATATATTCAGTTTGCAACCTGATTGAGGTCTGTATAGATGGATTAATAGAACAAGTCCCACACACAGCTAGAAGCCCAATATTTTTTCAGAGGTAGATGCAGAAAAAAATATATTCAGTTTGCAACCTGATGGAGGTCAGTATAGATGGACTAATAGAACAAGTCCCACACACTGCTAGAAGGCTAAACATTTTTTCAGAGCTAGATGCAGAAAAATATCATATTCAATTTGCAACCTGATGGAGGTCAGTATAGATGGACTAATAGAACAAGTCCCACACACAGCTAGAAGGCCAAATATTTTTTCAGAGGTAGATGCAGAAAAAAATTATATTCAGTTTGCAACCTTATGGAGGTCAGTATAGATGGACTAATAGAACAAGTCCCACACACAGCTAGAAGCCCAAATATTTTTTCAGAGGTAGATGCAGAAAAAAATTATATTCAGTTTGCAACCTGATGGAGGTCAGTATAGATGGACTAATAGAACAAGTCCCACACACTGCTAGAAGGCCAAACATTTTTTCAGAGCTAGATGCAGAAAAATAATATAATCAATTTGCAACCTGATGGAGGTCAGTATAGATGGACTAATAGAACAAGTCCCACACACTGCTAGAAGGCCAAATATTTTTTCAGAGGTAGATGAAGACAAAAAATTATTTTGAATTTGCAACCTGATGGAGGTCAGTATAGATGGACTAATAGAACAAGTCCCACACACTGCTAGAAGGCCAAACATTTTTTCAGAGCTAGATGCAGAAAAATAATATAATCAATTTGCAACCTGATGGAGGTCAGTATAGATGGACTAATAGAACAAGTCCCACACACTGCTAGAAGGCCAAATATTTTTTCAGAGGTAGATGAAGACAAAAAATTATTTTGAATTTGCAACCTGATGGAGGTCAGTATAGATGACTAATAGAACAAGTCCCACACACTGCTAGAAGGCCAAATATTTTTTCAGTGCTAGATGCAGAAAAAAATTATATTCAGTTTGCAACCTTATGGAGGTCAGTATAGATGGACTAATAGAACAAGTCCCACACACAGCTAGAAGCCCAAATATTTTTTCAGAGGTAGATGCAGAAAAAAATTATATTCAGTTTGCAACCTTATGGAGGTCAGTATAGATGGACTAATAGAACAAGTCCCACAAACAGCTAGAAGCCCAAATATTTTTTCAGAGGTAGATGCAGAAAAAAATTAAATTCAGTTTGCAACCTGATGGAGGTCTGTATAGATGGATTAATAGAACAAGTCCCACACACAGCTAGAAGCCCAATATTTTTTCAGAGGTAGATGCAGAAAAAAATATATTCAGTTTGCAACCTGATGGAGGTCAGTATAGATGGACTAATAGAACAAGTCCCACACACTGCTAGAAGGCCAAACATTTTTTCAGAGCTAGATGCAGAAAAATATTATATTCAATTTGCAACCTGATGGAGGTCTGTATAGATGGATTAATAGAACAAGTCCCACACACAGCTAGAAGCCCAATATTTTTTCAGAGGTAGATGCAGAAAAAAATATATTCAGTTTGCAACCTGATGGAGGTCAGTATAGATGGACTAATAGAACAAGTCCCACACACTGCTAGAAGGCTAAACATTTTTTCAGAGCTAGATGCAGAAAAATATTATATTCAATTTGCAACCTGATGGAGGTCAGTATAGATGGACTAATAGAACAAGTCCCACACACAGCTAGAAGGCCAAATATTTTTTCAGAGGTAGATGCAGAAAAAAATTATATTCAGTTTGCAACCTTATGGAGGTCAGTATAGATGGACTAATAGAACAAGTCCCACACACAGCTAGAAGCCCAAATATTTTTTCAGAGGTAGATGCAGAAAAAAATTATATTCAGTTTGCAACCTGATGGAGGTCAGTATAGATGGACTAATAGAACAAGTCCCACACACTGCTAGAAGCCCAAACATTTTTTCAGAGCTAGATGCAGAAAAATATTATATTCAATTTGCAACCTGATGGAGGTCAGTATAGATGGACTAATAGAACAAGTCCCACACACAGCTAGAAGGCCAAATATTTTTTCAGAGGTAGATGCAGAAAAAAATTATATTCAGTTTGCAACCTTATGGAGGTCAGTATAGATGGACTAATAGAACAAGTCCCACACACAGCTAGAAGCCCAAATATTTTTTCAGAGGTAGATGCAGAAAAAAATTATATTCAGTTTGCAACCTGATGGAGGTCTGTATAGATGGATTAATAGAACAAGTCCCACACACAGCTAGAAGCCCAATATTTTTTGAGAGGTAGATGCAGAAAAAAATATATTCAGTTTGCAACCTGATGGAGGTCTGTATAGATGGATTAATAGAACAAGTCCTACACACAGCTAGAAGCCCAATATTTTTTCAGAGGTAGATGCAGAAAAAAATATATTCGGTTTGCAACCTGATGGAGGTCTGTATAGATGGATTAATAGAACAAGTCCCACACACAGCTAGAAGCCCAATATTTTTTCAGAGGTAGATGCAGAAAAAAATATATTCAGTTTGCAACCCGATGGAGGTCAGTATAGATGGACTAATACAACAAGTCCCACACACAGCTAGAAGCCCAATATTTTTTCAGAGGTAAATGCAGAAAAAAATATATTACGTTTGCAACCTGATGGAGGTCTGTATAGATGGATTAATAGAACAAGTCCCACACACAGCTAGAAGCCCAATATTTTTTCAGAGGTAGATGCAGAAAAAAATATATTCAGTTTGCAACCTGATGGAGGTCTGTATAGATGGATTAATAGAACAAGTCCCACACACAGCTAGAAGCCCAATATTTTTTCAGAGCTAGATGCAGAAAAAAATTATATTCAATTTGCAAACTGATGGAGGTCAGTATAGATGGACTAATAGAATGATGCTATGCCCAAAAGATTTTACTTCACTAGGTGCAGTAAAAAAATTGGTATTCTATACACAGGTGGTATATCTTGCATCACAGATAGGCTACTCCACTGACTAACACACTCTGCAATAGGCCAAAAAGGATTAGCTTTGCTAGATTCAGCCAAATGCTGTGAAAAAAACTTGCACAGCACTGGCACAGACCTGCCTGGCAAAAACTGATAGGAACTGATGTAACCTAGTCCTGAAAAGGACTCCAATTACAATTAGTCTTTACTCCCACAATCTATCTATTTAAGAGAACAGACCTGCCTGATAAAAGTCGTAGGAAATGCTGTAACCTAGTCCTTAAAAGGACTGCAATCACAACTATTCCCTACTCCCAAGCTATCTGTAGATTTGTGCGAAAATTGGCTTGAAATTAACAAGGTATAGCGCACACAGCAACAGCGGTGCCGTCTAACACGCAGCTGCAGCAGTGAGAAAATGGTGGCGACGGGGAAAATGGCTTGGTCTTATAGGGCAAGGACATGTGACATACACTGCCAATGACACATGCCCTTGCTTGTGTGAAAAAAAGCACTTCGCTCCGTGTGTGCGCTGCTGATAGGCTGACAGATTGCACCTCCCCACTGCAAATGCAGGAAAGAGAAAAAAAAATAGAGATCTTCATTGTTCCTGCAGAGATCCATCCCCTGCCCCTCCCCCCACCCCGCTGTACACTCAAACTGCGTATTAACATTAATTTTCATCATTACTGAGAAAAAATCCAGTTATGATTTTGGTGCACGAACATTTATCGAACATAACCTCGAACAGCCGAATTTTTCTCAAATTGTTCGTGTTCGCCGAACGGCTCGAACACCGCCCAAAACAGCTCTAATTTGAGATTGGCGAACAGTTCGAGTAGAACAACGCTCATCTCTAGACACAACGCCCCACTCAGAGCCGCTGAGCTCACTGATCGGCTGCAGTGCTGTCGACGGAACGTCAGCTTCACGGCCAATACCACAGGCCGGGAGCAGAGGCGAGACTCACCGGTAGACCCGGGTAGGGTGAGCAGAGCGCGGTTAGTTGCTTTCTAATAGCCTGCAGCCGGGGATTAACTTTTAATGAAAGGGAACAATCCCTTTGACTGTCTGCTGCGCGCCACACCTAGGAAGTGCACTCTCACACACAAGCCAGCATGCACACGTGCTCGCACGTGATAACACCCCCTATCTGCCCCTGCAACCTCTCCGTCACCATGCGTCAGAATCTCCAGCCTGTTTTATGATTTCAGGGCCCTAGCAGGAATCACCCCCCCCTCCCCAATTCCTTCCTTGCCTTCCTTGCACTGAGGTTAGCTCTTTGTCAGCCGTCTGGCTTGGTTACAGAAGCTTCTTTGCAGAGAAACATGTTACTTCTGCTGGCCCTCGCTAGGCGGCAGGCATCCAAAACCTTCTCTGGGCACCTGCTGAAAGCCTGGCCCCTTCACGGCCCCGGGTGCTTTTAACGCCATCATTTCCACACGTCGAGCTGCGGAGTCAATAAGCACTCCTAGCCGTGGCAAGGAGCTCGGTGTCAGGCCTGCGTGAAGGCGGCAGGGTAGCGTACTTAGCTGCCAACTGGCTCAGAGGCCTTGGGGCTTCCATCATCTAAGTTACTTAAGTCGGTGTCCGGCAAGGCGCCGTTCCATGCTAGCAGAGCTGGGCAGTAGGGCAAAACGTCATCAAAATGGACTACAGCACCCGGTGTTCCCAGGAGGTCTCCCATCCAAGTACTGTCCGAATCCTGCCCTGCTTTGATTTCGAGATCAGACGAGATCGGGCGTATCCAAGGTGGTATGGCCAGTAGACGCTGCTCGATCCATCGCCCGGCCAGCCTTTCTCAGGATCGCTTGGTGGCGAGCAATCTGGCTGTGACGGGGCGGGCTCCGAAGGGTCTATGCAAAGGCTGTGCCGTCCCTACAGGTGTGGTTTGTTTAGCAGTGATTCACGCGCCGCATCAGGTGTCTTCAAAAATGTCTCGGCGCAGGGTCTCCTGCAGGCTAAACCCTTCATCGCGGTAATGTGACAGAAAGAGCAAGCTGGACCCATAACTTGGGGGCGGAGCGATACGTCCAGGGGTGAATGAAGGAAGAGGGTGAATGGTTGCCAGTGACTTTGAGCTGCTCTTCAGGGGGGAGGGTCGTGTTGCCTGCAAAGGTCTTCTGCTTGGGGTTACCGGTGGTTCCCTCCAGCCACCCGGGAGACGCTGGTCCTGGTGAAAAGGAGCCTAGTATTAAAAGTAAAGAAGCAACAATGCTGGAGGCCCACGGTGATCAGAAGGATGCTGGTATTTTGCAGAGATGAAATAGCGCAAGAGAGAAAGCAAATGAAAAAAAGAAAAGAGAATGAATGTGTGCACTTGTGAAAGGGAATAGACAAAAGGCACAGAAAGAGTGCCCCCTGCTGGTGGAAGGAAAGAAAAAGAAAAAGCAAAAGCCTACAGCACCTGGTAGTCCCAGGTGGTCTTCCTTCCAAGTACTAACCAGTCCCAACACTGCTTAACTTCCGAGATCAGACGAGATCAGGCATGTTCAGGGTGGTGTGGCCGTAGGCAGAGACAAGGCTCTCACTTGCTGCTTTTCTACTTTGAATTCTCGCTGCCGGCTGCACTTTCCAGTGCTCAGCAAGACCAGGTCCTTTTGTGCTTTCTCTTCTCTTCAATTTTTTTGCTGGCTTCCTTAAAAGGTCTTGTAGACACAATGCCCCACTCAGAGCCGCTGAGCTCACTGATCGGCTGCAGCGCTGTCGACGGAACGTCAGCTTCACGGCCAATGCCACAGGCCGGGAGCAGAGGCGAGACTCACCGGTAGACCCGTGTAGGGTGAGTAGAGCGCGGTTAGTTGATTTCTAATAGCCTGCAGCCGGGGATTAACTTTTAATGAAAGGGAACAATCCCTTTGACTGTCTGCAGCGCGCCACACCTAGGAAGCGCTATCTCACACACAAGCCAGCATGCACACGTGCTCGCACGTGACAACACCCCCTATCTGCCCCTACATCCTCTCCGTCACCATGCGTCAGACTCTCCTGCCTGTTTTATGATTTCAGGGCCCTAGCAGGAATCACCCCCCCCTCCCCAATTCCTTCCGCACCTTCCTTGCCTTCCTTGCACTGAGGTTAGCTCTTTGTCAGCCGTCTGGCTTGGTTACACAAGCTTCTTTGCAGAGAAACATGTTACTTCTGCTGGGGCTTGCTAGGCGGCCGGCGTCCAAATCCTTCCCTGGGCACGTGCTGAAAGCCTGGCCCCTTCACGGCCCCGGGTGCTTTTAACGCCATCATTTCCACACGGCGAACTGCGGAGTCAATAAGCACTCCTAGCCGTGGCAAGGAGCTCGGTGTCAGTCCTGCGTGAAGGCGGCGGTGTAACGTACTTAGCTGCCAACTGGCTCAGAGGCCTTGGGGCTTCCATCATCTAAGTTACTTAAGGTCGGTGTCCAGCAAGGCGCCGTTCCATGCTAGCCGAGCTGGGCAGTAGGGCAAAACATCATCAAAATGGTCTACAGCACCTGGTGTTCCCAGGAGGTCTCCCATCCAAGTACTGTCCGAGCCCAGCCCTGCTTTGCTTTCGAGATCAGACGAGATCGGGCGTATCCAAGGTGGTATGGCCAGTAGATGCTGCTCGATCCATCGCCCGGCCAGCCTTTCTCAGGATCGCTTGGTGGCGAGCAATCTGGCCTGTGACGGGGCGGGCTCCGAAGGGTCCATGCAAAGGCTGTGCCGTCCCTACAGGTGTGGTTTGTTTAGCAGTGATTCACCCGCCGCATCAGGTGTCTTCAAAAATGTCTCGGCGCAGGGTCTCCTGCAGGCTAAACCCTTCATCGCGGTAATGTGACAGAAAGAGCAAGCTGGACCCGTAACTTGGGGGCGGAGCGAGACGTCCAGGGGTGAATGAAGGAAGAGGGTGAGATGGTTGCCAGTGACTTTGAGCTGCTCTTCAGGGGGGAGGGTCGTGTTGCCTGCAAAGGTCTTCTGCTTGGGGTTACCGGTGGTTGCCTCCAGCCACGCGGGACACGCTGGTCCTGGTGAAAAGGAGCCTAGTATTAAAAGTAAAGAAGCAACAATGCTGGAGGCCCACGGTGATCAGAAGGATGGTGGTATTTTGCAGAGATGAAATAGCGCAAGAGAGAAAGCAAATGAAATAAAGAGAATGAATGTGTGCACTTGTGAAAGGGAATGGAAAAAAGGAATAAAAGAGAGTGCCCCCTGCTGGTGGAAGGAAAGAAAAAGCAAAAGCCTACAGCACCTGGTATTCCCAGGCGGTCTCCCATCCAAGTACTAACCAATTTTTTTGCTGGCTTCCTTAAAAGGCCTTGTAGACACAACGCGCCACTCAGAGCCGCTGAGCTCACTGATCGGCTGCAGCGCTGTCGACGGAACTTCTGCTTCACGGCCAATGCCACAGGCCGAGAGCAGAGGCGAGACTCACCGGTAGACCCGGGTAGGGTGAGTAGGGCGCGGTTAGTTGCTTTCTAATAGCCTGCAGCCGGGGATTAACTTTTAATGAAAGGGAACAATTCCTTTGACTGTCTGCAGCGCGCCACACCTAGGAAGCGCACTCTCACACACAAGCCAGCATGCACACGTGCTCGCACGTGACAACACCCCCTATCTGCCCCTACATCCTCTCCGTCACCATGCATCAGACTCTCCTGCCTGTTTTATGATTTCAGGGCCCTAGCAGGAATCACTCCCCCCTCCCCAATTCCTTCCGCACCTTCCTTGCCTTCCTTGCACTGACGTTAGCTCTTTGTCAGCCGTCTGGCTTGGTTACACAAGCTTCTTTGCAGAGAAACATGTTACTTCTGCTGGCCCTCGCTAGGCGGCCGGCATCCAAAACCTTCCCTGGGCACCTGCTGAAAGCCTGGCCCCTTCACGGCCCCGGGTGCTTTTAACGCCATCATTTCCACACGGCGAGCTGCGGAGTCAATAAGCACTCCTAGCCGTGGCAAGGAGCTCGGAGTCAAGCCTGCGTGAAGGCGGCGGGGTAGCGTACTTAGCTGCCAACTGGCTCAGAGACCTTGGGGCTTCCATCATCTAAGTTACTTAAGGTTGGTGTCCGGCAAGGCGCCGTTCCATGCTGGCCGAGCTGGGCTGTAGGGAAAAACGTCATCAAAATGGTCTACAGCACCCGGTGTTCCCAGGAAGTCTCCAATCCAAGTACTGTCCAAGCCCAGCCCTGCTTTGCTTCCGAGATCATATGAGATCGGGCGTATCCAAGGTGGTATGGCCAGTAGAAGCTGCTCGATTCATCGCCCGGCTAGCCTTTCATAGGATCGCTTGGTGGCGAGTAATCTGGCCGTGACGGGGCGGGCTCCGAAGGGTCCATGCAAAGTCTGTGCCGTCCCTACAGGTGTGGTTTGTTTAACAGTGATTCACCCGCTGTATCAGGAGTCTTCAAAAATGGCTCGGCGCAGGGTCTCCTGCAGGCTAAACCCTTCATCGCGGTAATGTGACAGAAAGAGCAAGCTGGACCCGTAACTTGGGGGCTGAGCGAGACGTCCAGGGGTGAATGAAGGAAGAGGGTGAGATGGTTGCCAGTGACTTTGAGCTGCTCTTCAGGGGGGAGGGTCGTGTTTCCTGCAAAGGTCTTCTGCTTGGGGTTACCGGTGGTTGCCTCCAGCCACGCGAGAGACGCTGGTCCTGGTGAAAAGGAGCCTAGTATTAAAAGTAAAGAAGCAACAATGCTGGAGGCCCACGGTGATCAGAAGGATGCTGGTATTTTGCAGAGATGAAATAGCGCAAGAGAGAAAGCAAATGAAAAAAAGAAAAGAGAATGAATGTGTGCACTTGTGAAAGGGAATGGAAAAAAGGCATAGAAGAGAGTTCCCCCTGCTGGTGGAAGGAAGGAAAAAGCAAAAGCCTACAGCACCTGGTATTCCCAGGCGGTCTCCCATCCAAGTACTAACCAATTTTTTTGCTGGCTTCCTTAAAAGGTCTTGTAGACAGAACGCCCCACTCAGAGCCGCTGAGCTCACTGATCGGCTGCAGCGCTCTCGACGGAACGTCAGCTTCACGGCCAATGCCACAGGCCGGTAGCAGAGGCGAGACTCACCGGTAGACCCGGGTAGGTTGAGTAGAGCGCGGTTAGTTGTTTTCTAATAGCCTGCAGCCGGGGATTAACTTTTAATGAAAGGGAACAATCCCTTTGACTGTCTGCAGCGCGCCACACCTAGGAAGCGCACTCTCACACACAAGCCAGCATGCACACGTGCTCGCACGTGACAACACCCCCAATCTGCCCCTACAACCTCTCTGTCACCATGCGTCAGACTCTCCTGCCTGTTTTATGATTTCAGGGCCCTAGCAGGAATCACCCCCCCTCCCCAATTCCTTCCGCACCTTCCTTTCCTTCCTTGCACTGAGGTTAGCTCTTTGTCAGCCGTCTGACTTGGTTACACAAGCTTCTTTGCAGAGAAACATGTTACTTCTGCAGGCCCTCGCTAGGCGGCCGGCATCCAAAACCTTCCCTGGGCACCTGCTGAAAGCCTGGCCCCTTCACAGCCCCGGGCGCTTTTAACGCCATCATTTCCACACTGCGAGCTGCGGAGTCAATAAGCACTCCTAGCCGTGGCAAAGAGCTCAGTGTCAGCCCTGCGTGAAGGCGGCAGGGTAGTGTACTTAGCTGCCAACTGGCTCAGAGGCCTTGGGGCTTCCATCATCTAAGTTACTTAAGGTCGGTGTCCGGCAAGGCGCCGTTCCATGCTAGCCAAGCTGGGCAGTAGGGCAAAACGTCATCAAAATGGCCTACAGCACCCGGTGTTCCCAGGAGGTCTCCCAATGAAGTACTGTCCAAGCCCAGCCCTGCTTTGCTTCCAAGATCAGACGAGATCGGGCGTATCCAAGGTGATATGGCCAGTAGACGCTGCTCGATCCATCGCCCGGCCAGCCTTTCTCAGGATCGCTTGGTGGCGAGCAATCTGGCCGTGACGGGGCAGGCTCCGAAGGGTCCATGCAAAGGCTGTGCCGTCCCTACAGGGGTGGTTTGTTTAGCAGTGATTCACCCGCCGCATCAGGTGTCTTCAAAAATATCTCGGCGCAGGGTCTCCTGCAGGCTAAACCCTTCATCGCGGGAATGTGACAGAAAGAGCAAGCTGGACCCGTAACGTGGGGGTGGAGCGATACGTCCAGGGGTGAATGAAGGAAGAGGGTGAATGGTTGCCAGTGACTTTGAGCTGCTCTTCAGGGGGGAGGGTCGTGTTGCCTGCAAAGGTCTTCTTCTTGGGGTTACCGGTGGTTGCCTCCAGCCACCCGGGAGACGCTGGTCCTGGTGAAAAGGAGCCTAGTATTAAAAGTAAAGAAGCAACAATGCTGGAGGCCCACGGTGATCAGAAGGATGCTGGTATTTTGCAGAGATGAAATAGCGCAAGAGAGAAAGCAAATGAAAAAAAGAAAAGAGAATGAATGTGTGCACTTGTGAAAGGGAATGGAAAAAAGGCATAGAAGAGAGTGCCCCCTGCTGGTGGAAGGAAGGAAAAAGCAAAAGCCTATAGCACCTGGTATTCCCAGGCGGTCTCCCATCCAAGTAATAACCAGGCCCAACCCTGCTTAGCTACCAAGATCAGACGAGATCGGGCGTGTTCAGGGTGGTGTGGCCGTAGGCAGAGACAAGCCTGTCACTTGCTGCTTTTCTACTTTGAAGTCTGGCTGCCGGCTGCCCTTTCCAGTGCTGAGCAAGACCAGGTCCTTTTGTGCTTTCCCTTCTCTTCAATTTTTTTGCTGGCTTCCTTAAAAGGTCTTGTAGACACAACGCCCCACTCAGAGCCGCTGAGCTCACTGATCGGCTGCAGCGCTGTCGACGGAACGTCAGCTTCACGGCCAATGCCACAGGCCGGGAGCAGAGGCGAGACTCACCGGTAGACCCGGGTAGGGTGAGTAGAGCGTGGTTAGTTGCTTTCTAATAGCCTGCAGCCGGGGATTAACTTTTAATGAAAGGGAACAATCCCCTTGACTGTCTGCAGCGCGCCACACCTAGGAAGCGAACTCTCACACACAAGCCAGCATGCACACGTGCTCGCACGTGACAACACCCCCTATCTGCCCCTACAACCTCTCCGTCACCATGCGTCAGACTCTCCTGCCTGTTTTATGATTTCAGGGCCCTAGCAGGAATCACCCCCCCCTCCCCAATTCCTTCCGGACCTTCCTTACCTTCCTTGCACTGAGGTTAGCTCTTTGGCAGACATCTGGCTTGGTTACACAAGCTTCTTTGCAGAGAAACATGTTACTTCTGCTGGCCCTCCCTAGGCGGCCGGCATCCAAAACCTTCCCTGGGCACCTACCGAAAGTCTGGCCCCTTCACGGCCCCGGGTGCTTTTAACGCCATCATTTCCACACGGCGAGCTGCGGAGTCAATAAGCACTCCTAGCCGTGGTAAGGAGCTCGGTGTCAGGCCTGCGTGAAGGGCGGCGGGGTAGCGTACTTAGCTGCCTACTGGCTCAGAGGCCTTGGGGCTTCCATCATCTAAGTTACTTAAGGTCGGTGTCCGGCAAGGCGCCGTTCCATGCTAGCCGAGCTGGGCAGTAGGGCAAAACGTCATCAAAATGGTCTACAGCACCCGGTGTTCCCAGGTGGTCTCCCATTCAAGTACTGTCTGAGCCCAGCCCTGCTTTGCTTCCGAGATCAGACGAGATCGGGCGTATCCAAGGTGGTATGGACAGTAGACGCTTCTCGATCCATCGCCCGGCCAGCCTTTCTCAGAATCGCTTGATGGCGAGCAATCTGGACGTGAGGTGGCCAGCTCCGAAGGGTCCATGCAAAGGCTGTGCCGTCCCTACAGGTGTGGTTTGTTTAGCAGTGATTCAACCGCCGCATCAGGTGTCTTCAAAAATGGCTCGGCGCAGGGTCTCCTGCAGGCTAAACCCTTCATCGCGGTAATGTGACAGAAAGAGCAAGCTGGACCCGTAACTTGGGGGCGGAGCGAGATGTCCAGGGGTGAATGAAGGAAGAGGGTGAGATGGTTGCCAGTGACTTTGAGCTGCTCTTCAGGGGGGAGGGTCGTGTTGCCTGCAAAGGTCTTCTGCTTGGGGTTACCGGTGGTTGCCTCCAGCCACCCGGGAGACACTGGTCCTGGTGAAAAGGAGCCTAGTATTAAAAGTAAATAAGCAACAATGCTGGAGGCCCACGGTGATCAGAAGGATGCTGGTATTTTGCAGAGATGAAATAGCGCAAGAGAGAAAGCAAAGGAAAAAAGAAAAGAGAATGAATGTGTGCACTTGTGAAAGGGAATGGAAAAAAGGCATAAAAGAGAGTGCCCCCTGCTGGTGGAAGGAAGGAAAAAGCAAAAGCCTACAGCACCTGGCATTCCCAGGCGGTCTCTGTTAAATGGTTAATTATGGAAATTCATTTGGAATGTTAATCGATAATCATTTTTCTGAGTTCTATGCCTCAGCCATCGTGTCTAGTTGACATGCGCTATTTGTGTGTGTGTTTTTGGTTCACTACCATATGTAGAACAGGTGTCCATACGACTGGCTATAAAAGCCCATGGTACAGAAAGGGGGGGCTCTCTTGCTCTGCCCACCCCACAAGACACAGAATCTTCATGCTGAGAAGCAGATGACATGTAGGCCTGGACACATGCTGGACAAAGACATGATTTACCAGCCAGGATCCAAGGAAAGATGGGTGAATCTCAACAATTAAGCTAATTATGGACAAATGGACAATTACTTTATAACTAAATATTGTATATACCTGCTGCAATCTGATTCTTTTTAATGGACAATCCAAGAATAAATAGATACATTTTTCTATAAGAATATCGTGATATTGATACTTTGAGAAGTCCTCAGTAGAAAAAAATAATACAGGAAGAGTATTATTTTACAATTGTGAGCCAGCCAGTCCTGTTTTTTTGTTTTTTAAATTAAGTAAGAGAATTTCTTCCGTGAACAAGGGGGGAGTCCTGACGAGCTGAACAGCTGTTGTTCACGTGTCAGTAAATTCACTAGTTTGTCACGAGAAGCAGAAAGGACCTACAGACTGAGGAAAGACAGGAAGCAGAGGTACTAACAAGGAACAGAATCACACAGGAAAAGAATCAGACGAACTGAAGACAGGACGTGCTGATAAAGAGAAGCCAAGGAATCTTAAGGTAAGCAAAATATGGATATATTTTCTTCTTTAGCTAAACAAAGTAATATTAATTTCAAAGTTAATGTAGGAGATGACATAGAAGTTTTGTGGCTCAGTTTATACAAAGAATGTGAATTGCAGAATTTACAGTTAACTTCTAAGTTGGTAAATAGAGACAAACAGAAATTGAGAAATATTCTACATTTGGTAGATTTTTTTCATAGTCTTGTGTTAGAGATTTCTAAGCAGGAAAATAGTGTAGAAGTGTCAGACGGTGATACTGATTCTGACTGTAATGTGGAAAATGAGCAAGAAGTAAGACACGTGTCTATAACTGAAGGTGACCTTGGGTCTGACCAAGAGACGGACATACAGAAACCTGACATGGGAGGAGACATGACTGACATACGAGAAACCGACATACTAGGTGATGTGGGAGGAGACGTGAGTGACGTAGGAGGAACGGACGTACAAGAGCCACTAAAAATATCAGAGAATTCTGGAATTACCCAGGCTCAACTCCAAATTAAAATGAGGAAAAATTTGCTGAAATTATACAAAATCATACCAAAATATGATGTCAAAATCCATGCCTGTAGAAATTCAGAGACATTTGAGAGCTTCTCTGATAAGTTTGATTTATCATATGAGGAGAGGAATCAATTATTTAAAATATGGATTCCTGTGACATTGTCCAGACGTTTACATTTAATGCCCTGTGAAAATGACTCTCCTAATGGATGGGAAAATGATTCGGGCAGATTAAGATATTTGATTTATTGTGTCACAAAGGATTTTCCCAACATAGAAGATCTGCAGAAACTAAGGATTGGTAGGAAGGAATGTACATATACATTCATGTCCATATTTGAACGGTTGTACAAAGCTCTCATCAAAAATGGAAATGTACAACATATGATAACAACTTTTGTACAAAAATTCAAATTCCTAAATTAAATTTCCCAAGTCATGGCATCACAAAAAAATTCATTATTTGAATGTGCGCAGATGCTGGATTTTGTTAGAAAACATGAGAATCGTGAAAAGAAAATAAATCAAGCTAAATTTATAAAACCAGGAAAGGTAAAATCTTACCAAAAGCCAATATCAAACTCTCCTAGACTGAGTCATCCCCATAGTGAACTCTATCAAATACGCAGAAGATTTCATATATGTTATAAGCCATATCAGCCAGTGCAAAGATCCATCTCTCCACAGAATGAGTTAATTCTCAGTCAGAACTGTGATTCTCTAAAAAGGAAAATGGCTGAAACTGATGGACAGAGACAGGTGAGACGACCAACTCACAGTGACGTCATGGAATGTGGACAGAAGAACAGGCAGTTCTCTGAGGTTTTGAAGGATAGAAAAATGTCTTTCCTAAATAGGGCGTTCCTGGGGATATTTGAGAGAGACAGAAGATTTGGTTTAGGGAGTGGCTAAGGAAAAACTGCAATTATATTGTTGTATCAAAATGTAATACAATGTCTCAATATTTATTTATAATCTTATGCAGTAAAATTGTAGTTACATAGTTTCTAATAGTTCATATATATATATATATATATATATATATATATATACACTTGTCTAAGTAGAGATTGCGTATAATTGTATTTATATATACGTTTATAAAATATATTTTATATATATTAATTAATAAATTAGAACTTCATATATATAAATTTAAGTAGCAATATTTTGAATTACATTAGAACCAACCAATATATGTATAAGATATTTAAATAATTCTGTTTCTGTATGAATTTGATATTTAATTTTATTTTCTTATATTTCCTTAGAGTTTTCATTCCAAAGCAGGATTTGATCAAAGAACTCTAAAATGGATTTATTTCTTTATTCACACAGGAAGTGAAAAAATTGCATGATTTTATGTGTATAACATTTTAAAATAATAACAATATATCTAGTTGAACTATAATATATATGTAATACTTATTAATTCTTTTGTGTTGCTAATATTTTCTGTGCATGAAGTGTTCGTGCAAATTAAAGTAGCTTTACAGCATGACGTGTGACAGCTGCGGCCTTTGAACTTTGAGCTAATAGTATAGGATCCCATTCATTCTATTTTCAACTGATGTAACTTAAGACCGGGCAGCCAGTGAAAAAAGAATCTAAGACAAGAGTTTTTTCAAGTGTCTGAAATTCCAGTGACTTACTCTCATATTATATAATATGTACTTGGGAAATATTCAAAGAAATATAAAGATATTCAATTGATATGGCAATGCACATTAATAAATTGGGATACAACAATTTTGGGTTAAATATATATATATATATATCTAAAACTTCATATGTGGAATGTTTGAGTTGAACAGATCTGTGAATGTCAGAGTGAAGGTGACAGATGAGTAAATCAGCAGCTGCTAAGTGTGATTGATGTGACAGAGGCCTCGTATGTTTGTATGTTTGAAAAAAAAAAATGTTTCTTTATGTGAAGGTACAAAAATATATTTAATTCTGAGGAAATTATAATACATAATTAGGTATTATCTACATATGTATATTTCTATATTTCTTTAATAATTATTATTTCTTGATTTAACTAATAGTGGATAAGGGCAACCACACATCAAAATGGTTTACAAAGCAAATTTATATTTAGAATAATTTTCCACATGATAATATTCTTGAATAACTATAATATTAGTTTTAATGGTTACCTAAATAGGTACACACCTCTCTTTAGTCAAATCTATGCTACTCATCGATATGAAATTTATGCACAATATTTCTAGAAGAATAATTATTTTTAATTTGGTTCTGATATATACATAAATTTTATAAAATAATATTTTTGGTATTAAGGGGGAAAATGTGTTTTTGATCCTGATTACATAATCACTTTTGATCAATACTTATTTTCCACACATTTTAATAAAGAAGAAATAAAAATAATGTACTATGGTATAATTAAGAAGGGTATTACATGCAAAGTTGCATAATTTAATATTTTTTGGTGGTACAAGATTATGACAAATATGAAATCATCCAGATAATGGAGATATAAGGGTATTTTTTATGGAGAATATAATTACTCTGCTTTTGTCATTAAAATTTAAAGGCCTTATTTTTATTTTTATTCTTATTTTTACTCTTAATTTTATTTTTCATTTTTAAAATTTTATTCTTACTTTATACTTCTTATTTTTCTATTTTTTCATTTTTTAATTCTCATTTGATTTTATTTGAGTTCAATATCTCAATTGAGAAAACACATTAATATTTAATAAAGTAATGTCTAATACAAGAGTATTGCTTCATTAAATATATATTGCTAAGGAAAAAAATGTTTACATTTTCTGAGTAAACACAACAATTCATTCATTCATTTATTCATTCATTCATTCATTCATACATTCATATATTTATTCATTTTGGTTCAGGAGTATACATTCTTTGATATTATTGGTTTAATAAAGATATAAAAACTTGTTTTTTCAAAATACACTGACACCTATGGGTTGGAAAAGGTAATTACACCTATGACATAAAAATGTTCTATCATATGGAGAACTTGATTGATAATGAATTATTATCTATTATTGTTTATTATTCCAAACATAATATATTTTAATATTTTGATAATAATTAGATGGATATTACTGATTGCTATGGTACGCTGTGATATTATAGGTTAGGAAAAACTGCCAGATTTGGTATCAGATTAGGGAATGAAGTCTTCAATCAAGACATCGCAATTATGAATTCTATCTTAATAAAGACTTTTAATTTTTATAAATCAAAGAGATTCTCAAAAGTTACAAGAAGAAGCAACTGACATCCGGACGTCTCAGAAGGTAACAGGTGTGAATGCTGAGTGTTATAATAGACTGTGTCCATTACATACAATACAATTCACACCACTGATCACCAGGACGGCAGAGGACGATGATCCTATATGTACTGTGTTGTGTTTAAGTTTCATCACGTTCCAGTGGTTTCTTATCACCTGCAACGCTTCAATGAAAGCTGGTGAACAGGTAATACCTGGCATATGTGTCCTGTATATAAAGGACTGAGTACTGGTTATGGTGCTATATAAAGCAGGAAAGTGTCAAGTTAACCCTTGCTTTACTGACCAAAGACGTCACATCTGTTCCAAAAGTGACACGAGACCAGTGCGGACACACGGAAGATTCCAAAGACGATACAACGTAGGTCCAGGTGACACTGCACAGATATTAAAGCTACATTTCATCCATGGACTTTGTTTTCTTATCAACTGACACACATGATCTTTCTAATAAAGAGTACAGTTTATGGACTGAACAATAATGAACACAATTATGGACTGTACAATATCTACATGCTGTCATTTATTTCAAAGGAGTTTTCATCTAAAGAGTGTGTTATAAAAGAACCAAGAAGAAGACGAGACGACGACTCGATGACATCAGATGATGACGATTGAACCCGCGATTGCTTCAATTTAGATATAGGGAAGTATAATTATACATATTAAATGAATATTAGTCACGGCTTACCATAACATGAATTCACATCATTATATAGCAATAATCCGATATTGATACTATTATTACTATTATTATTATTATGGAAATTTAATGATATTGCCAAGGAAGAAGGAAAGAAAAAATGATTGATGAATGTATCTTCTTTTGATAAATTTCAGTTAAAGTCCTTTTATTCTCAAAAAAGGGGGAAATGTTAAATGGTTAATTATGGAAATTCATTTGGAATGTTAATCGATAATCATTTTTCTGAGTTCTATGCCTCAGCCATCGTGTCTAGTTGACATGCGCTATTTGTGTGTGTATTTTTGGTTCACTACCATATGTAGAACAGGTGTCCATACGACTGGCTATAAAAGCCCATGGTACAGAAAGGGGGGGCTCTCTTGCTCTGCCCACCCCACAAGACACAGAATCTTCATGCTGAGAAGCAGATGACATGTAGGCCTGGACACATGCTGGACAAAGACATGATTTACCAGCCAGGATCCAAGGAAAGATGGGTGAATCTCAACAATTAAGCTAATTATGGACAAATGGACAATTAACTACCCCGATATAGACTGGGAAACCGAAAGCTGTAGATCTCAGAAAGGAAACAGGTTTCTGTCAATTATCAAAGACAATTATTTGTCACAACTTGTGCAGGAACCAACTAGAGGGACGGCCCTTTTAGACTTAATATTAACTAACAGGCCAGACAGAATAACTGAGGTGCAGGTCAGGGGGCACCTGGGAAATAATGACCACAACATTATACAATTCCACATGTGCTTCAGTAGGGTGCCCAGCAAGGGAGTCACAAAAACACTGAACTTCAGGAGGGCAAAGTTTGATCAGCTAAGAGATGCCCTTCACCTTATAGACTGGGATAGTATCTTTAGTAATAGGAGCACGGATAGAAAATGGGAAATTTTTAAAACAGTCCTACATAGTCACTGTAGAAGGTACATACCTTATGGGAATAAAAGGGCTAGGAATAGGAGGAAGCCAATGTGGCTAAATAAGGAAGTCAAGAGGGCAATGAAAAACAAAAAAAGGGCATTCGGTAAACTTAAACAAGAAGGCAGCGAGGAAACGCTAATATCTTATAGGGAAAAAAACAAAATCTGTAAGAAACAAATAAGAATAGCAAAAGAGGAGACAGAGAGACTAATTGCCAAGGAAAGTAAAACGAATCCCAAACTGTTCTTTAACTATATAAACAGTAAAAGGATTAAAACTGATGGAGTTGGCCCATTGAAAAATAACCTGGGTAAAATCATAGAGGGCGATGAGGGTAAAGCAAACCTACTCAATAGCTTCTTCTCCACTGTTTTCACAAAAGAAAGCAATTTATCGGAGGAAATGCAGAGTGATAAAGTAAACCCTCCGCTAAATATCACCCACCTAACCCAGGAGGAAGTTCAGAAACGCCTAAATAATATCAAAATAGACAAGTCACCAGGCCCAGATGGCATACACCCCCGGGTACTAAAAGAATTAAGTAATGTGATAGACAGACCGCTGTATCTTATATTCAAGCACTCTTTATGGACAGGGACTGTCCCACTAGACTGGCGCCAAGCAAATGTGGTACCAATATTCAAAAAGGGGTCTAAAAGTGACCCTGAGAACTATAGACCAGTAAGCTTAACGTCTGTTGTGGGTAAATTGTTTGAAGGATTTCTTAGAGATGCTATTGTAGAATATCTTAATGATAATAACTGTCTAACTCCATATCAACATGGATTCATGAGGGATCGCTCCTGCCAAACAAACCTGATGGCCTTCTACGAGGAGGTGAGCTCACAGCTGGATCGGGGAGAGTCAGTGGATGTTGTATACCTTGACTTCTCCAAAGCGTTTGATACCGTGCCACACAAAAGGTTGGTATATAAAATGAGAATGCTTGGTCTGGGGGATAATGTGTGCAAGTGGGTAAATAGCTGGCTGAGTGATAGAAAGCAGAGGGTGGTTATCAATGGAGTAAGCTCAGGGTGTGTCAGGGTTACTAGCGGGGTGCCTCAAGGGTCTGTCTTGGGCCCTATATTATTTAATATATTTATTAATGATCTAGTGGAAGGGTTGCATAGTAAAATAGCAATATTTGCAGATGATACTAAACTTTGTAAAGTAGTTAATACAGATGAGGATAGGGCACAGCTACAGGAGGATTTAGATAAATTGGGGAGTTGGGCCAAAAAATGGCAAATGGGGTTCAATGCCGATAAATGTAAGGTCATGCACATGGGAAAGAAAAACAGCAGTCACCCATACATATTAAATGGGAAACCGTTGGGGAAATCTGACATGGAGAAGGACCTGGGCGTCTTGGTTAATAGCAAATTAAATTGGAGTGCCCAGTGTCAGGCAGCAGCTGCGAAGGCAAATAGAGTCATGGCATGCATCAGAAGAGGAATAGGGGCATATGATGAGAACATTGTTCTTCCTCTGTATAAAGCGCTGGTAAGGCCGCACTTAGAATATTGTGCACAGTTCTGGGCTCCTGTGCTCAGGAAAGACATATTGGAGCTAGAGAGAGTAAAAAGGAGGGCGACTAAGGTAATAAAGGGAATGGAGGGACTAGAATACCCAGAGAGGTTGTCAAAATTAGGCCTATTTACATTGGAAAAGAGAAGGCTTAGGGAGACCTCATAAACATGTATAAATACATCAGGGGGCAGTACAGAGATCTCTCCCATGACCTGTTTATACCAAGGATGGTGACAAAGACGAGGGGGCACACTATGCGTCTGGAGGAAAGGAGGTTCCTGCACCATCATAGAAGGGGATTCTTTACGGTCAGAGCCGTGAGACTCTGGAACTCTCTGGGAGAGGAAGTGGTGATGTCCAACTCACTTAAAGAGTTCAAGAGAGGCCTGGACGCCTTTCTTGAGAACAATAAAATTACATCTTATGCTTAGTTAATTAATCCAGGGATTTAATCTGACTGCCAGATTGGTGTCGGGAAGTGAATTTTTCCTCAATGATGTAAATTGGCCTATGCCGCATGTTTTTTTGTTGCCTTCCCCTGGATCAATGCTGCGGAATAGCTGCAGTGCACAAGAAATAGGCTGAACTGGATGGACGCTTGTCTTTTTTCGGCCTTATAAACTATGTAACTATGTAACTTTATAAGTAATTATTGTATGTACCTGCTGCAATCTGATTCTTTTTAATGGACAATCCAAGAATAAATAGATACATTTTTTTATAAGAATATCGTGATATTGATACTTTGAGAAGTCCTCAGTAGAAAAAAATAATACAGAAAGAGTATTATTTTACAGTCTCCCATCCAAGTACTAACCAGGCCTGACCCTGCTTAGCTTCCAAAATTAGATGAGATCGGGCATGTTCAGGGTGGTGTGGCCGTAGGAAGAGACAAGCCTCTCACTTGCTGCTTTTCTACTTTGACGTCTGGCTGCCGGCTGCCCTTTCCAGTGCTCAGCAAGACCAGGTCCTTTTGTGCTTTCCCTTCTCTTCAATTTTTTTGCTGGCTTCCTTAAAAGGTCTTGTAGACACAACGCCCCACTCAGAGCCGCTGAGCTCACTGATCGGCTGCAGCGCTGTCGACGGAACGTCAGCTTCACGACCAATGCCACAGGCCGGGAGCAGAGGCGGGACTCACCGGTAGACCCGGGTAGGGTGAGTAGAGCGCGGTTAGTTGCTTTCTAATAGCCTGCAGCCGGGGATTAACTTTTAATGAAAGGGAACAATCCCTTTGACTGTCTGCAGCGCGCCACACCTAGGAAGCGCACTCTCACACACAAGCCAGCATGCACACGTGCTCGCACATGACAACACCCCCTATCTGCCCCTACAACCTTTCCGTCACCATGCGTAAAACTCTCCTGCCTGTTTTATGATTTCAGGGCCCTATCAGGAATCACCCACCCCCCCCTCCCCAATTTCTTCCGCACCTTCCTTGCCTTCCTTGCACTGAGGTTAGCTCTTTGGCAACCGTCTGGCTTGGTTACACAAGCTTCTTTGCAGAGATACATGTTACTTCTGCTGGCCCTCGCTAGACAGCTGGCATCCAAAACCTTCCCTGGGCACCTGCTGAAAGCCTGGCCCCTTCACGGCCCCGGGTGCTTTTAACGCCATCATTTCCACACGGCGAGCTGCGGAGTCAATAAGCACTCCTAGCCGTGACAAGGAGCTCGGTGTCAGGCCTGCGTGAGGGCGGCCGGGTAGCGTACTTAGCTGCCAACTAGCTCAGAGGCCTTGGGGCTTCTATCATCTATGTTACTTAAGGTCGGTGTCCGGCAAGGCGCCGTTCCATGCTAGCCGAGCTGGGCAGTAGGGCAAAACGTCATCAAAATGGTCTACAGCACCCGGTGTTCCCAGGAGGTCTAGCAGCCAAGTACTGTCTGAGCCCAGCCCTGCTTTGCTTCCGAGATCAGACAAGATCGGGCGTATCCAAGGTTGTATGGCCAGTAGACGCTGCTTGATCCATCGCCCGGCCAGCCTTTCTCAGGATCGCTTGGTGGCGAGCAATCTGGCCGTGACGGGGCGGGCTCCGAAGGGTCCATGCAAAGGCTGTGCCATCCCTACAGGTGTGGTTTGTTTAGCAGTGATTCACCCGCCGCATCAGGTGTCTTCAAAAATGTCTCGGCGCAGGGTCTCCTGCAGGCTAAACCCTTCATCGCGGTAATGTGACAGAAAGAGCAAGCTGGACCCGTAACTTGGGGGCGGAGCGAGACGTCCAGGGGTGAATGAAGGAAGAGGGTGAGATGGTTGCCAGTGACTTTGAGCTGCTCTTCAGGGGGGAGGGTCGTGTTGCCTGCAAAGGTCTTCTGCTTGGGGTTACCGGTGGTTGCCATCAGCCACGCGGGAGGCGCTGGTCCTGGTGAAAAGGAGCCTAGTATTAAAAGTAAAGAAGCAACAATGCTGGAGGCCGACGGTGATCAGAAGGATACTGGTATTTTGCAGAGATGAAATAGCGCAAGAGAGAAAGCAAATGAAAAAAAGAAAAGAGAATGAATGTGTGCACTTGTGAAAGGGAATGGAAAAAAGGCATAGAAGAGAGTGCACCCTGCTGGTGGAAGGAAGGAAAAAGCAAAAGCCTACAGCACCTGGTATTCCCAGGCGTTCTCCCATCCAAGTACTAACCAGGCCCAACTCTGCTTAGTTTCTGAGATCAGATGATATCAGGCCAGTTCAGGGTGGTGTGGCTGTAAGCAGAGACAAGCCTCTCACTTGCTGCTTTTCTACTTTGAAGTCTGGCTGCCGGCTGCCCTTTCCAGTGCTCAGCAAGACCAGGTCCTTTTGTGCTTTCCCTTCTCTTCAATTTTTTTGTTGGCTTCCTTAAAAGGTCTTGTAGACACAACGCCCCACTCAGAGCCGCTGAGCTCACTGATCGGCTGCAGCGCTGTCGACGGAACGTCAGCTTCACTGCCAATGCCACAGGCCGGGAGCAGAGGCGAGACTCACCGGTAGACCCGGGTAGGATGAGTAGAGCACGGTTAGTTGCTTTCTAATAGCCTGCAGCCGGGGATTAACTTTTAATGGAAGGGAACAATCCCTTTGACTGTCTGCAGCGCGCCACACCTAGGAAGCGCACTCTCACACACAAGCCAGCATGCACACGTGCTCGCACGTGACAACACCCCCTATCTGCCCCTACAACCTCTCCGTCACCATGCGTCAGACTCTCCTGCCTGTTTTATGATTTCAGGGCCCTAGCAGGAATCACCCCACCCTCCCAAATTCCTTCCGCACCTTCCTTGCCTTCCTTGCACTGAGGTTAGCTCTTTGTCAGCTGTCTGGCTTGGTTATACAAGCTTCTTTGCAGAGAAACATGTTACTTCTGCTGGCCCTCGCTAGGCGGCCAGCATCCAAAACCTTCCCTGGGAACCTGCTGAAAGCCTGGCCCCTTCACGGCCCCGGGTGCTTTTAACGCCATCATTTCCACACAGCGAGCTGCGGAGTCAATAAGCACTCCTAGCTGTGGCAAGGAGCTCGGTGTCAGGCGTGCGTGAAGGCGGCGGGGTAGCGTACTTAGCTGCCAACTGGCTCAGAGGCCTTAGGGCTTCCATAATCTAAGTTACTTAAGGTCGGTGTCCGGCAAGGCGCGGTTCCATGCTAGCCGAGCTGGGCAATAGGGCAAAACGTCATCAAAATGGTCTACAGCACCCGGTGTTCCCAGGAGGTCTCCCATCCAAGTACTGTCCAAGCCCAGCCCTGCTTTGCTTCCGAGATTAGATGAGATGAGGCGTATCCAAGGTGGTATGGCCAGTAGACGCTGCTTGATCCATCACCCGGCCAGCCTTTCTCAGGATCGCTTGGTGGCGAGCAATCTGGCCGTGACGGGGCGGGCTCCGAAGGGTCCATGCAAAGGCTGTGCCGTCCCTACAGGTGTGGTTTATTTAGCAGTGATTCACCCGCCACATCAGGTGTCTTCAAAAATGGCTCGGCGCAGGGTCTCCTGCAGGCTAAACCCTTCATCGCGGTAATGTGACAGAAAGAGCAAGCTGGACCCGTAACTTGGGGGCGGAGCGAGACGTCCAGGGGTGAATGAAGGAAGAGGGTGAGATGGTTGCCAGTGACTTTGAGCTGCTCTTCAGGGGGGAGGGTCGTGTTGCCTGCAAAGGCCTTCTGCTTGGGGTTACCGGTGGTTGCCTCCAGCCACCCGGGAGACGCTGGTCCTGGTGAAAAGGAGCCTAGTATTAAAAGTAAAGAAGCAACAATGCTGGAGGCCCACGGTGATCAGAAGGATGCTGGTATTTTGCAGAGATGAAATAGCGCAAGAGAGAAAGCAAATGAAAAAAAGAAAAGAGAATGAGTGTGTGCACTTGTGAAAGGGAATGGAAAAAAGGCATAGAAGAAAGTGCCCCCTGCTGGTGGAAGGAAGGAAAAAGCAAAAGCCTACAGCACCTGGCATTCCCAGGCGGTCTCTGTTAAATGGTTAATTATGGAAATTCATTTGGAATGTTAATCGATAATCATTTTTCTGAGTTCTATGCCTCAGCCATCGTGCCTAATTGACATGCGCTATTTGTGTGTGTATATTTGGTTCACTACCATATGTAGAACAGGTGTCCATACGACTGGCTATAAAAGCCCATGGTACAGAAAGGGGGGGCTCTCTTGCTCTGCCCACCCCACAAGACACAGAATCTTCATGCTGAGAAGCAGATGACATGTAGGCCTGGACACATGCTGGACAAAGACATGATTTACCAGCCAGGATCCAAGGAAAGATGGGTGAATCTCAACAATTAAGCTAATTATGGACAAATGGACAATTACTTTATAACTAATTATTGTATGTACCTGCTGCAATCTGATTCTTTTTAATGGACAATCCAAGAATAAATAGATACATTTTTTATAAGAATATCGTGATATTGATACTTTGAGAAGTCCTCAGTAGAAAAAAAATAATACAGGAAGAGTATTATTTTACAATGGTGAGCCAGCCAGTCCTGTTTTTTTGTTTTTTAAATTAAGTAAGTGAATTTCTTCCGTGAACAAGGGGGGAGTCCTGACGAGCTGAACAGCTGTTGTTCACGTGTCAGTAAATTCACTAGTTTGTCACGAGAAGCAGAAAGGACCTACAGACTGAGGAAAGACAGGAAGCAGAGGTACTAACAAGGAACAGAATCACACAGGAAAAGAATCAGACGAACTGAAGACAGGACGTGCTGATAAAGAGAAGCCAAGGAATCTTAAGGTAAGCAAAATATAGATATAATTTCTTCTTTTGCTAAACAAAGTAATATTAATTTCAAAGTTAATGTAGGAGATGACATAGAAGTTTTGTGGCTCAGTTTATACAAAGAATGTGAATTGCAGAATTTACAGTTAACTTCTAAATTGGTAAATAGAGACAAACAGAAATTGAGAAATATTCTACATTTGGTAGATTTTTTTCATAGGCTTGTGCTAGAGATTTCTAAGCAGGAAAATAGTGTAGAAGTGTCAGACGGTGATACTGATTCTGACTGTAATATGGAAAATGAACAAGAAGTAAGACACGTGTCTGTAACTGAAGGTGACCTTGGGTCTGACCAAGAGACGGACATACAGAAACCTGACATGGGAGGAGACATGACTGACATACGAGAAACCGACATACTAGGTGATGTGGGAGGAGACGTGAGTGACGTAGGAGGAACAGACGTACAAGAGCCACTAAAAATATCAGAGAATTCTGGAATTACCCAGGCTCAACTCCAAATTAAAATGAGGAAAAATTTGCTGAAATTATACAAAATCATGCCAAAATACGATGTCAAAATCCATGCCTGTAGAAATTCAGAGACATTTGAGAGCTTCTCTGATAAGTTTGATTTATCCAATGAGGAGAGGAATCAATTATTTAAAATATGGATTCCTGTGACATTGTCCACACGTTTACATTTAATGCCCTGTGAAAATGACTCTCCTAATGGATGGGAAAATGATTCAGACAGATTAAGATATTTGATTTATTGTGTCACAAAGGATTTTCCCAACATAGAAGATCTGCAGAAACTAAGGATTGGTAGGAAGGAATGTACATATACATTCATGTCCATATTTGAACGGTTGTACAAAGCTCTCATCAAAAATGGAAAAGTACAACATATGATAACAACTTTTGTACAAAAATTCAAATTCCTAAATTCAGTTTCCCAAGTTATGGCATCACAAAAATATTCATTATTTGAATTTGCGCAGATGCTGGATTTTGTTAGAAAACATGAGAATCGTGAAAAGAAAATAAATCAAGCTAAATTTATAAAACCAGGAAAGGTAAAATCTTACCAAAAGCCAATATCAAACTCTCCTAGACTGAGTCATCCCCATAGTGAACTCTATCAAATACGCAGATGATTTCATATATGTTATAAGCCATATCAGCCAGTGCAAAGATCCATCTCTCCACAGAATGAGTTAATTCTCAGTCAGAACTGTGATTCTCTAAAAAGGAAAATGGCTGAAACTGATGGACAGAGACAGGTGAGACGACCAACTCACTGTGACGTCATGGAATGTGGACAGAAGAACAGGCAGTTCTCTGAGGTTTTGAAGGATAGAAAAATGTCTTTCCTAAATTGGGCGTTCCTGGAGATATTTGAGAGAGACAGAAGATTTGGTTTAGGGAGTGGCTAAGGAAAAACTGTAATTATAATGTTGTATCAAAATGTAATACAATGTCTCAATATTTATTTATAATCTTATACAGTAAAATTGTAGTTACATAGTTTCTAATAGTTCATATATATATGAATATATATATATATATATATATATATACACTTGTCTAAGTCGAGATTGCGTATAATTGTATTTATATATACTTTTATAAAATATATATATATATATATACATATTAATTAATAATTAGAACTTCATATTTATAACTTTAAGTCGCAATATTTTGAATTACATTAGAACCAACCAATATATGTATAAGATATTTAAAGAATTCTGTCTCTGTATGAATTTGATATTTAATTTTATTTTCTTATATTTCCTTAGAGTTTTCATTCCAAAGCAGGATTTGATCAAAGAACTCTAAAATGGATTTATTTCTTTATTCACACAGGAAGTGAAAAAATTGCATGATTTTATGTGTATAACATTTTAAAATAATAACAATATATCTAGTTGAACTATAATATATATGTAATACTTATTAATTCTTTTGTGTTGCTAATATTTTCTGTGCATGAAGTGTTCGTGCAAATTAAAGTAGCTTTACAGCATGACGTGTGACAGCTGCGGCCTTTGAACTTTGAGCTAATAGTATAGTATCCCATTCATTCTATTTTCAACTGATGTAACTTAAGACCGGGCAGCCAGTGAAAAAAGAATCTAAGACAAGAGTTTTTTCAAGTGTCTGAAATTCCAGTGACTTACTCTCATAAGATCTGTGAATGTCAGAGTTAAGGTGACAGATGAGTAAATCAGCAGCTGCTAAGTGTGATTGATGTGACAGAGGCCTCGTATGTTTGTATGTTTAAAAAAAAAAAATGTTTCTTTATGTGAAGGTACAAAAATATATTTAATTCTGAGGAAATTATAATACATAATTAGGTATTATCTACATATACAGTATATATTTCTATAATTCTTTAATAATTATTATTTCTTGATTTAACTAATAGTGGATAAGGGCAACCACACATCAAAATGGTTTACAAAGCAAATTTATATTTAGAATAATTTTCCACATGATAATATTCTTGAATAACTATAATATTATTTTTAATGGTTACCTAAATAGGTACACACCTCTCTTTAGTCAAATCTATGCTACTCATCAATATGAAATTTATGCACAATATTTCTAGAAGAATAATTATTTTTAATTGGGTTCTGATATATACATAAATTTTATAAAATAATATTTTTGGTATTAAGGGGGAAAATGTGTTTTTGATCCTGATTACATAATCACTTTTGATCAATACTTATTTTCCACACATTTTAATAAAGAAGAAATAATAATAAGGTACTATGGTATAATTAAGAAGGGTATTACATGCAAAGTTGCATAATTTAATATTTTTTGGTGGTACAAGGTTATGACAAATATGAAATCATCCAGATAATGGAGATATAAGGGTATTTTTTATGGAGAATATAACTACTCTGCATTTGTCATTAAAATTTAAAGGCCTTATTTTTATTTTTATTCTTATTTTTACTCTTAATTTTATTTTTCATTTTTAAAATTTTATTCTTACTTTATACTTCTTATTTTTCTATTTTTTCATTTTTTAATTCTCATTTGATTTTATTTGAGTTCAATATCTCAATTGAGAAAACACATCAATATTTAATAAAGTAATGTCTAATACAAGAGTATTGCTTCATTAAATATATATTGCTAAGGAAAAAAATGTTTACATTTTCTGAGTAAACACAACAATTCATTCATTCATTTATTCATTTATTCATTCATTCATTCATTCATATATTCATATATTTATTCATTTTGGTTCAGGAGTATACATTCTTTGATATTATTGGTTTAATAAAGATATAAAAACTTGTTTTTTCAAAATACACTGACACCTATGGGTTGGAAAAGGTAATTACACCTATGACATAAAAATGTTCTATCATATGGAGAACTTGATTGATAATGAATTATTATCTATTATTGTTTATTATTCCAAACATAATTTATTTTAATATTTTGATAATAATTAGATGGATATTACTGATTGCTATGGTACGCTGTGAAATTATAGGTTAGGAAAAACTGCCAGATTTGGTATCAGATTAGGGAATGAAGACTTCAATCAAGACATCGCAATTATGAATTCTATCTTAATAAAGACTTTTAATTTTTATAAATCAAAGAGATTCTCAAAAGTTACAAGAAGAAGCAACTGATATCCGGACGTCTCAGAAGGTAACAGGTGTGAATGCTGAGTGTTATAATAGACTGTGTCCATTACATACAATACAATTCACACCACTGATCACCAGGACGGCAGAGGACGATGATCCTATATGTACTGTGTTGTGTTCAAGTTTCATCACGTTCCAGTGGTTTCTTATCACCTGCAACGCTTCAATGAAAGCTGGTGAACAGGTAATACCTGGCATATGTGTCCTGTATATAAAGGACTGAGTACTGGTTATGGTGCTATATAAAGCAGGAAAGTGTCAAGATAACCCTTGCTTTACTGACCAAAGACGTCACATCTGTTCCAAAAGTGACACGACACCAGTGCGAACACACGGAAGATTCCAAAGACGATCCAACGTAAGTCCAGGTGACGCTGCACAGATATTAAAGCTACATTTCATCCATGGACTTTGTTTTCTTATCAACTGACACACATGATCTTTCCAATAAAGAGTACAGTTTATGGACTGAACAATAATGAGCACAATTATGGACTGTACAATATCTACATGCTGTAATTTATTTCAAAGGAGTTTTTGTAACGGGTCTGGGAGGCGGAACCTCTGAGCTACTATACAAGGGGGCGGTCCTTGTAAGGGAGCGGGTGGCGACCAGGCAGGCAGTCACAGCAGGTGACCGGGACAGTCTCTGGGTGTACGGGCAGGAGGTCACGGCAAGTGACCGGGACAGTCTCTGGAAGAACGGGCTGGAGGTCACGGCAAGTGACCGGGGCAGTCTCTGGGTGAACGGGCTGGAGGTCACGGCAAGTGACCGGGGCAGTCTCTGGGTGAATGGGCTGGAGGTCACGGCAAGTGACCGGGGCAGTCTCTGGGTGAACGGGCTGGAGATCACGGCAAGTGACCGGGACAGTCTCTGGGTGATCGGGCTGGAGGTCACGGCAAGTGACCGGGGCAGTCTCTGGGTGAACGGGCTGGAGGTCACGGCAAGTGACCGGGGCAGTCTCTAGGTAAAGGGTAGGTACGACCTGTGATGGCTGAAGGTAGGCTCCAGGTAGGCTAGCAAGGCAGATGGAGGATGTGTGCTCCCAGGTGAGGAAGCGAGAGTCTCTGGAATAGCAGGTGGTCACAGCACGTGACGGCGAAGCCTCCAGGTAGGCAAGCAGGCAGGTAGCGGAGAAGCGCTCCCAGGTGAGCGGGCAAGAGTCTCTGGAATAGCTGGTGGTCACAGCACGTGACGGCGGAGCCTCCGGGCTGGCAAGCAGGCAGGTAGTGGAGAAGCGCTCCCAGGTGAGCAGGCAAGAGTCTCTGGAATAGCTGGTGGTCACAGCACGTGACGGCGGAGCCTCCGGGCAGGCAAGGAGGCAGGTAGCGGAGGAGCGCTCCCAGGTGAGCGGGCAAGCTGGTCCATAGACAGACTGACAGGAGTAGAAAGGCAGACCGTCGGACCTCAGGCTAGCAAGCAGGTAGCAGGAATAACTGGCAGGAAACAGACAGCAAACTGGCAGGACTCTGGCAGGAATCAGGCAGGTAACTGGCAGGTAACTGGCAACGGGACCTGAGGGCTGAAGCAGAGTAGAACAGTGCAACAACATTGCTCGGGCACCTCCATTTTGGAGGAGGTGCCTTATATATGGTGAAGTCCTCCGGCCATTGGCCGGGGACTCCTTAGGACGGCGCGCGCGGCCCCTTTAAGAGGGAGGGAGAGCGCGCGCGCGTGCCCTAAGCACAGTGGCCGGGAAGGAGCACGCGCTGCCAGCAGAGTGGGAGGAGGACGCCGGGCACGGAGCAGGGAGGTGAGGGGAACAGCGTCCCTGCCTAGCAGAGGGCAGGGACGCCGGCGCTACAGTACCCCCCTTTTTAGGCCCCCCCTTTTTTAGGCCAGACAGAAATTTAGCAAGGATAAGAGGGGCATGGATGTTCTCCCGGGGCTCCCACGTTCTCTCCTCGGGACCAAACCCCTTCCAATCTACTAGAAAAAAGGTCTTTCCTCTTACCCTTTTGGTGGCAAGAATGTTCTCTACCTCAAACTCGTCCTCAGCAGAAACCGGAGCAGGAGGCGTACCTGTAGACTTGGAAAAGAGTTAAGTACCACAGGTTTGAGGAGAGATACATGGAAGGAGTTAGGGATCCGTAAGTTGGCCGGGAGTTTCAATTTATAGGCCACTGGGTTGATCTGACTGATGACCTCCAGGGGGCCGATGAACCGAGGCCCTAACTTGTAAGAAGGTATCTTGAGTCGGACATATTTAGATGAGAGCCAGACTTTATCTCCGGGACGAAATTGTGGAGGATCCAGGCGTTTTTTGTCAGCGTGTCTTCTCATCCGTTCGGACGACTGAAGGAGTGCGGATCGGGTACTCTCCCAAATGGAGGAAAATTTGCCAACGAGAGATTCCGCAGCCGGGTTGTCCACAGAGGTGGAGACAGGAAAAGGAATCCGAGGATGCTGACCGAAGACTACAAAAAACGGGGATTTGGAGGAGGATTCGCTCTCGTGATTGTTATAAGAGAACTCGGCCCATGGTAGGAGATCCACCCAGTCTGAATGATGGGCATTAACGAAGTGCCGGAGGTAACTGGTCAGGTTCTGATTGATCCGCTCCACTTGACCATTGGACTGTGGGTGGTAAGCGGAAGAGAAGTCAAGGGTGACGTCTAGCAGTTTACAAGTGGCTCTCCAGAAGCGTGAGGTGAACTGTACCCCACGATCCGACACGATGTGGAGGAGCAGGCCATGAAGACGGAAGTTGTGACGAATAAAGTCTTTAGCTAGCTCGGGTGCAGACGGGAGGCCTGGCAGGGGAACAAAATGAGCCATCTTGGAGAAGCGGTCAGCGATCACCCAAATGACCGTACAACCGGCAGAGACTGGGAGGTCTGTTATAAAGTCCATTGCTATATGCTGCCAGGGGGCAGCAGGTACTGGGAGCGGAAGGAGGCGACCGGCTGGCAGATGTCTCGGAACCTTGTTGCGGGCGCAGGACACACAGGCAGAAACAAAGTCTATTACGTCCTTGAGCAGGGTAGGCCACCAGTAGTGCCGGGTAATAAGCTGGAGGGTCTTTTTTTGACCGGCATGGCCAGCCAGTTTAGACGAGTGACCCCAGTGAAGGATCTTCTCCCGATCAGGTACTGATACGAACGTCTTTCCGGGAGGGAGACGATTTAGACTCACGGGAGCCACCTGCATTACTCTGGCGGGATCGATGATGTGTTTCGGATCTTCCTCGAGATCAGACACCAGAAAGGATCGAGACAAGGCGTCCGCCTTGACGTTTTTGTCAGCCGGGCGAAAATGAAGAACAAAATCAAAGCGGGCAAAAAACAAGGACCACCGGGCTTGGCGCGGGTTAAGTCTCTGGGCATGCTGGAGGTAAGCCAAGTTCTTGTGGTCCGTGTAAATTATTACCGGGTGAAGAGCCCCCTCGAGCAGGTAACGCCACTCCTCCAATGCCAGTTTGATGGCCAATAACTCTCGGTCTAGTATGGAATAATTGCGCTCTGAGGAGGAGAAGAGTTTAGAGAAGAAGCCGCAAGTTACCATCCTCCCGGAAGATGATTTTTGAGTAAGTACCGCTCCGGCTCCAGAGGAGGAGGCGTCAACTTCCAGGAAGAACTGCTTGTTGCCGTCCGGGCGATGCAGCACCGGGGCGGAAGAGAAGGCCTGTTTTAAGGAAAGAAAGGCCTCCTCTGCTTCGGGCGGCCACTCTTTGGGATTAGTACCCTTACGGGTGAGCGCGGAAATTGGGGCAGTCCGGGAAGAGAAGTGTGGTATGAAGAGGCGGTAGTAGTTGGCGAAGCCCAGGAACCGCTGAATGGCCTTCAACCCCTCCGGTCGAGGCCATTTCTCGATGGCAGACAGTTTCTCTGGATCCATTCGTAGGCCGGTCTGAGAAATAATGTAGCCCAAAAACAGAAGCGAGGTCTGCTCAAAGAGGCACTTCTCGTATTTAGCGAAGAGGTGATTCTGCCTGAGCCTGAGCAGGACCTGACGAACGTCCCTCCGGTGAGTCTGGAGATCCGGAGAGAAGACCAAGATGTCATCCAGGTACACTACTACGCAGGAGTAGAGAAGGTCCCGGAAGATGTCATTGACCAACTCTTGAAAGACGGCAGGAGCGTTACAGAGACCAAAGGGCATTACCAGATATTCATAGTGGCCGTCCCGGGTGTTGAATGCCGTCTTCCATTCATCCCCCTGACGGATACGAACCAGGTTGTACGCCCCACGGAGGTCCAGTTTGGTGAAGATTCTAGCCCCTCTCAGACGATCAAATAACTCCGGAATGAGCGGAAGGGGGTACTTATTCTTCACCGTGATTTGGTTAAGGCCTCTATAGTCTATACAGGGACGGAGAGAGCCGTCCTTCTTTTTTACGAAGAAGAAGCCTGCTCCCGCCGGGGAGGTAGATTTCCAGATGAATCCCCTGGCCAGATTCTCCTCAATATATTCGGACATCGACCGGGTCTCAGCAGCGGATAATGGATAAATACGCCCACGGGGAGGAGTAGTACCGGGTAACAGGTCGATAGGGCAGTCGTATGGTCTATGAGGGGGTAGCGTCTCTGCTTCCTTTTTATTAAAGACATCAGCATAAGACCAATAAGGAATCGGAAGTCCAGGTAGATTAGCTGGGGTAGGAGAAGGACGGACGGGATGGACGGGAACCAGACAGGTCTTATGGCAGTCCTGTCCCCAGCGAAGGACTTCTCCGGTCTGCCAGTCAAGCACGGGTGCATGTCTCTGGAGCCAAGGTAGACCTAGCAAGAGGGCGTGAGAGAGTCCAGGCAGAACATGAAAGGAGATACTCTCAGAATGCAGCATTCCCACCTGCAGAGTAATGGATTCGGTGATGAGTTGGATGGGGCGTGGTAAGAGACCCCCATCCACGGCAGCAACAGACAAGGGAACAGCCAGAGGTTTGGTGGGGATGCGGTATTTCTCTACCAGGGACTGTGAAATAAGATTCCCGGCTGCTCCAGAGTCCAGTTGGGCTAGTTCAAAATAACGGTTCTCCCCGCAGACGATTGAAACTGACAGCAGCAGAGATGGAGAGGATTTATTCTTGTCTAGGTCGACCTCTCTGAGCGAACCTAGACACAGGCGTTTCCCGACCTCTCTGGGCAGGCACGGATCCGGTCCAGTAGAAGCAGCTCCCCTCGGCACGGCGTAAGTCCTGACGGGTTTTGACCATCTTGGTCTGGTCGACCTGCATAGACTCAGGAGAGTGTACCTGGGGAGAGATGGAGGGAGTGACGTGTCTCTGAAAGGTAGGAGCTAGACGTGGAAACCTCCTCTCACGGGTGACCTCTTTGGCACGCTCCAGGAACCGTAGGTCAATCCGGGTGGCAAGAGTTATTAGGTCATCGAGAGTGGTAGGAATGTCCCGACCGGCAAGTTCATCTTTAATACGGCCGGACAGACCCTCCCAGAAGACGGATACCAGAGCATCGTTATCCCAGGCCAGCTCCGAGGCAAGGGTACGGAACCGTATGGCATATTGGCCCACGGTGAGACTTCCCTGACGGAGGCGTAGCAGAGATGATGCGGATGAGGTCTTCCGTCCGGGTTCGTCGAAGACTTTCCGGAAAGCCGTGAGGAAGGCAGGCAAGTCGGACACCAGGGGGTCTCCTCTCTCCCATAGAGGATTTAGCCAGGCCAGGGCCTCCCCGGTGATATGGGACATGATGAAGGCAATTTTGGCCCAGTCGGAGTTAAACTGGTGGGACAATAGTTCAAAGTGCAGGGTGCACTGATTTATGAAGCCCCGAGCCTGGGCGGAGTCGCCTCTGAAGCGAGGAGGTGCAGAAAGCCGGGGTCCGGGGTAGGATACCATGGTATTGGTGGGCAGCGGAGCTGCCGGGTTGTGAGTCATGGCACTGGCAATGGTTGCTGGTGGAGCAGTCAGAGTATCCAGGCGAGAATTGACATTCCGCAGGTGACCCAGGATGGACTCCTGTTGCGACCTCTGACGGGACAGTTCATGACAGAGGTCCGAGAGCGAGGGAGCTTGGGTGGCACCGGGTTCCATGGCCCGAGCAAACTGTAACGGGTCTGGGAGGCGGAACCTCTGAGCTACTATACAAGGGGGCGGTCCTTGTAAGGGAGCGGGTGGCGACCAGGCAGGCAGTCACGGCAGGTGACCGGGACAGTCTCTGGGTGTACGGGCAGGAGGTCACGGCAAGTGACCGGGACAGTCTCTGGAAGAACGGGCTGGAGGTCACGGCAAGTGACCGGGGCAGTCTCTGGGTGAACGGGCTGGAGGTCACGGCAAGTAACCGGGGCAGTCTCTGGGTGAACGGGCTGGAGATCACGGCAAGTGACCGGGACAGTCTCTGGGTGAACGGGCTGGAGGTCACGGCAAGTGACCGGGGCAGTCTCTGGGTAAAGGGTAGGTACGACCTGTGATGGCTGAACCTCCAGGTAGGCTAGCAAGGCAGATGGAGGATGTGTGCTCCCAGGTGAGCAAGCAAGAGTCTCTGGAATAGCAGGTGGTCACAGCACGTGACGGCGAAGCCTCCAGGTAGACAAGCAGGCAGGTAGCGGAGAAGCGCTCCCAGGTGAGCGGGCAAGAGTCTCTGGAATAGCTGGTGGTCACAGCACGTGACGGCGGAGCCTCCGGGCTGGCAAGCAGGCAGGTAGCGGAGAAGCGCTCCCAGGTGAGCGGGCAAGAGTCTCTGGAATAGCTGGTGGTCACAGCACGTGACGGCGGAGCCTCCGGGCTGGCAAGCAGGCAGGTAGCGGAGAAGCGCTCCCAGGTGAGCGGGCAAGAGTCTCTGGAATAGCTGGTGGTCACAGCACGTGACGGCGGAGCCTCCGGGCAGGCAAGCAGGCAGGTAGCGGAGGAGCGCTCCCAGGTGAGCGGACAAGCTGGTCCATAGACAGACTGACAGGAGTAGAAAGGCAGACCGTCGGACCTCAGGCTAGCAAGCAGGTAGCAGGAATAACTGGCAGGAAACAGACAGCAAACTGGCAGGACTCTGGCAGGAATTAGGCAGGTAACTGGCAGGTAACTGGCAACGGGACCTGAGGGCTGAAGCAGAGTAGAACAGTGCAACAACATTGCTCGGGCACCTCCATTTTGGAGGAGGTGCCTTATATATGGTGAAGTCCTCCGGCCATTGGCCGGGGACTCCTTAGGACGGCGCGCGCGGCCCCTTTAAGAGGGAGGGAGAGCGCGCGCGCGCGCCCTAAGCACAGTGGCCGGGAAGGAGCGCGCGCTGCCAGCAGAGCGGGAGGAGGACGCCGGGCACGGAGCAGGGAGGTGAGGGGAACAGCGTCCCTGCCTAGCAGAGGGCAGGAACGCCGGCGCTACAGTTTTCATCTAAAGACTGTGTTATAAAAGAATCAAGAAGAAGACGAGACGACGACCCGATGACATCAGATGATGACGATTGAACCCGCGATTGCTTCAATTTAGATATAGGGAAGTATAATTATACATATTAAATGAATATTAGTCACGGCTTACCATAACATGAATTCACATCATTATATAACAATAATCCGATATTGATACTATTATTACTATTATTATTATTATGGAAATTTAATGATATTGCCAAGGAAGAAGGAAAGAAAAAATGATTGATGAATGTATCTTCTTTTAAGATTTTTCAGTTAAAGTCCTTTTATTCTCAAAAAGGGGGAAATGTTAAATGGTTAATTATGGAAATTCATTTGGAATGTTAATCGATAATCATTTTTCTGAGTTCTATGCCTCAGCCATCGTGTCTAGTTGACATGCGCTATTTGTGTGTGTATTTTTGGTTCACTACCACATGTAGAACAGGTGTCCATACGACTGGCTATAAAAGCCCATGGTACAGAGAGGGGGGGCTCTCTTGCTCTGAACACCCCACAAGACACAGAATCTTCATGCTAAGAAGCAGATGACATGTAGGCCTGAACACATGCTGGACAAAGACATGATTTACCAGCCAGGATCCAAGGAAAGATGGGTGAATCTCAGCAATTAAACAATTAAGCTAATTATGGACAAATGGACAATTACTTTATAACTAATTATTGTATGTACCTGCTGCAATCTGATTCTTTTTAATGGACAATCCAAGAATAAATAGATACATTTTTTTATAAAAATATCGTGATATTGATACTTTGAGAAGTCCTCAGTAGAAAAAAACAATACAGGAAGAGTATTATTTTACAGTCTCCCATCCAAGTACTAACCAGGCCCGACACTGCTTAGCTTCTGAGATCAGATGAGATCAGGCATGTTCAGGGTGATGTGGCTGTAGGCAGAAACACGTCTCGCACTTGCTGCTGAAGGCTAAACCCTTCATCGCGGTAATGTGACAGAAAGAGCAAGCTGGACCCGTAACTTGGTGGCGGAGCGAGACGTCCAGGGGTGAATGAAGGAAGAGGGTGAGATGGTTGCCAGTGACTTTGAGCTGCTCTTCAGGGGGGAGGGTCGTGTTGCCTGCAAAGGTCTTCTGCTTGGGGTTACCGGTGGTTGCCTCCAGCCACGCGGGAGACGCTGGTCCTGGTGAAAAGGAGCCTAGTATTAAAAGTAAAGAAGCAACAATGCTGGAGGGCCACGGTGATCAGAAGGATGCTGGTATTTTGCAGAGATGAAATAGCGCAAGAGAGAAAGCAAGTGAAAAAAAGAAAAGAGAATGAATGTGTGCACTTGTGAAAGGGAATGGAAAAAAGGCATAGAAGAGAGTGCCCCCTGCTGGTGGAAGGAAGGAAAAAGCAAAAGCCTACAGCACCTGGTATTCCCAGGTAGTCTCCCATCCAAGTACTAACCAGGCCCAATGCTGCTTAGCTTCTGAGATCAGACAAGATTGGGCATGTTCAGGGTGGTGTGGCCGTAGGCAGAGACAAGCCTCTCACTTGCTGCTTTTCTACTTTGAAGTCTGGCTGCCGGCTGCCCTTTCCAGTGCTCAGCAAGACCAGGTCCTTTTGTGCTTTCCCTTCTCTTCAATTTTTTTGCTGGCTTCCTTAAAAGGTCTTGTAGACACAACGCCCCACTCAGAGCCGCTGAGCTCACTGATCGGCTGCAGCGCTGTCGACGGAACGTCAGCTTCGCGGCCAATGACACAGGCCGGGAGCAGAGGCGAGACTCACCGGTAGACCCGGGTAGGGTGAGTAGAGCACGGTTAGTTGCTTTCTAATACCCTGCAGCCGGGGATTAACTTTTAATGAAAGGGAACAATCCCTTTGACTGTCTGCAGCGCGCCACACCTAGGAAGCGCACTCTCACACAAAAGCCAGCATGCACACGTGCTCGCACGTGACAACACCCCCTATCTGCCCCTACAACCTCTCCGTCACCATGCGTCAGACTCTCCTGCCTGTTTTATGATTTCAGGCCCCTAGCAGGAATCACCCCCCCCTCCCCAATTCCTTCCTTGCCTTCCTTGCACTGAGGTTAGCTCTTTGTCAGCCGTCTGGCTTGGTTACACAAGCTTATTTGGAGAGAAACATGTTACTTCTGCTGGCCCTCGCTAGGCGGCCGGCATCCAAATCCTTCCCTGGTCACCTGCTGTAAGCCTGGCCCCTTCACGGCCCCGGGTGCTTTTAATGCCATCATTTCCACACGTCGAGCTGCGGAGTCAATAAGCACTCCTAGCCGTGGCAAGGAGCTCGGTGTCAGGCCTGTGTGGTAGCGTACTTAGCTGCCAACTGGCTCAGAGGCCTTGGGGCTTCCATCATCTTAGTTACTTAAGGTCGGTGTCCGGCAAGGCGCCGTTCCTTGCTAGCCGAGCTGGGCAGTAGGGCAAAATGTCATCAAAATGGTCTACAGCACCCGGTGTTCCCAGGAGGTCTCCCATCCAAGTACTGTCTGAGCCCAGCCCTGCTTTGCTTTTGAGATCAGACGAGATCGGGCGTATCCAAGGTGGTATGGCCAGTAGATGCTGCTTGATCCATCGCCCGGCCAGCCTTTCTCAGGATCGCTTTATTATGATCTGCTACAGAGAGTATGGAAAGAAAGGAGATCTATCCCTACAATAGAACTAAACTAGATCCCTACGATGTAACGGGGAACCTGATCCTGCGATCAGACCCGCTAAAGTCCTCGGCTAGTCTGAACGCAGACCTATAGATGTGAGGGAGGGATCCCTACAAGATCTAGGGACTGGGAAGAGTTGGACACCTCCTAGCAGAAATAGTAGCAGTCAAAGACAAACACACAACAAAAAGGCATAGGGGTCAGAAGACCTAGCAAAACTAACAGAGAACGGCAACAGAGCAACAAGCTAGCTCAACAGTAGTAAATACAAATGAAGTCCAGCAAAGCCAGGAGGGCGGAGCCAGATTAAATAGGCAAAAAGGTCATGTGACCAGCAAACTAAAAAAAAACTAACAGGAGAGTTGTAACAGTACCCCCTCTTCTAAGAGGATCCTCCGGATCCCCTAGGCCCAGGCTTACCAGAAAACCTCCTGTGAAACGCTCGGAAAAGTCTGGGGGCAGAAACATAATCCGCTCTCACCCATGAGTTATCCTCAGGTCCGAAACCCTTCCAAGCGACGAGATACTGCAAACTCCCTCTATACCGTCTAGAATTTAGGATGCGGGAAATTTCATATTCCCCGTCCTCCACCACCGGAGGAACAGTGGCAGAGGCGTCACCATCCGACACATCAGCTTTTTTCAAAAGAGAAACATGAAACACCGGATTAATCCTCCAGGACGTAGGAACCTCCAGCCTAACAGCAGATTGGTTAACTATCTGAAGTACCTTAAAGGGCCCTACGAACTTGGGACCCAATTTTTTAGAAGGAATCCTCAATCGCAGATTCTTAGAGGACAACCAAACCATGTCACCAACCGCAAACAAAACCTCTTGCCGTTTCCTATCAAAGTACATCTTAGATTTTTTGTTAGCCTCCTGAAGATTACCACGCACATCCGTCCAAACTCTCTCCAAATCACCGGAAAAACTCTCCTCCTCAGGCACAGCCGAAACCAATTTGGAAAATGACCCAAAAGACGGATGTCTCCCAGAACAACACAAAAAAGGCGAACACCCAGCAGAAGAGGATGTATGGTTGTTAAGAGCAAATTCAGCAAGTGGCAGAAACTCAGACCACGCCTCTTGATTGTCTGCCACAAAACAACGCAAGAACTGCTCAACAACCTGGTTCTTCCTTTCTGTCTGGCCATTAGACTCAGGATGATATCCGGATGAAAACGACAAATGAACTCCCAACCTGTCACAAAAGGCACGCCAAAAACGAGCCACGAACTGAGGTCCCCTATCAGAAACAATGTCAGTAGGAACACCATGTAGTCTGACAATCTCCTTGACAAAGGCCTTAGCGAGTGTCTTAGCGCAAGGCAGTTTGATGAAGGGAACCAAGTGACACATCTTGCTAAAACGGTCCACGACCACCCAGATGACCGTGAAACCTTCAGAGGGAGGAAGGTCAGTAATAAAGTCCATAGCCAGATGTGTCCAAGGTGCACTAGGAACCTCCAGAGGGCAAAGCAACCCCGCAGCAGGAGCATGCGAAGACTTGGATCTTGCACACACAGTACATTGGCGCACCCACTTAATGACTTCCTTCTGCCATCCAGGCCACCAAAAACTGCGACCCACAAGTCTCTTGGTCTCAGAAATTCCTGGATGACCTGCCAACCGAGACTCATGACACTCAACAAACAAATCTCTCCTAAAGGTCCTAGGCACAAACAACCTCCCATGTGGAGTGTTAGATGGGGCATTCTCCTGTGCTTTAAGAATCTCATCCTCCAAAACGGAGTCCAAAGCAGCAATCACAACACCTTCTTGTAAAATGGTCTCCTCTTCCTCCTCAACACCGACCATGTGAGAAAAGCTGTGAGACAAAGCATCCGCTTTAACATTCTTGGTACCCAGGATGTAAGTAACGGAAAAATTAAACCGCGAGAAAAAAAGTGCCCACCTAGCCTGACGGGCATTCAAGCGCTTGGCAGCATCAAGATAGATCAGATTTTTATGATCAGTGAAAACCTGAATGGGAAATTCAGCACCTTCCAAGAGATGACTCCAGTGTTCAAATGCGAGTTTAATCGCCAGCAATTCCTGATTACCAATATCGTAATTAAGTTTCGTCTCGGAAAATTTTTTTGAAAAAAAGGCACAGGGATGTACTCCATCCTTGTTTTCCTGAGACAACACCGCACCAACCCCCACCAAAGAAGCATCAACCTCAACCAAAAACGGCTTAGTCACATCAGGCTGCATAAGGATGGGAGCAGAGGTGAACCTCTCCTTTAGAAACACAAAAGCTTCAATGGCCTCAGAAGTCCACTGAACCGCATTAGCACCTTTCCTGGTGAGATCGGTCAGCGGCTTGACAATAATAGAAAATTTTTTTATGAATTTTCTGTAATAATTGGCGAAACCCAAAAACCTCTGTATCGATTTCAAACCAATAGGCCTAGGCCATTCCTGCACAGCTTGAACTTTAACCGGGTCCATCTCAAAACCTTCACTGGAGATAATGTAGCCCAAAATACTAATTCTCTGTACAGCGAACTCACATTTCTCCAGCTTAGCAAAAAGCGAATTGTCCATTAATAACTGTAATACCTCACGTACGCTCCGCCAATGAGACTCCAGATCCGGCGAATAAATCAAAATGTCATCCAAATACACAACCACATTTTTGCCGATTAAAGGTCTAAGGATATCATTAATAAGATTCTGAAAAAATGCTGGAGCATTGGTGAGACCAAAAGGCATAACCAGATTCTCAAAATGACCCACAGGAGTGTTAAAAGCAGTCTTCCATTCATCACCCTCCTTCATGCGCAACAAATTGTATGCCCCCCGGAGATCAATTTTAGAGAACCACTTGGCCCCCACTAACTGGTTAAATAAATCAGGAATCAATGGCAGTGGGTAAGGATTGCGTACAGTAATTTTATTAATCTCACGAAAGTCCAGACAAGGACGTAAACCGCCATCTTTTTTTTTTTGCAAAAAAAAATCCAACAGCCACAGGAGACTTGGAAGGCCTAATGTGACCGGCGGCCAAGCTTGTCTGTATGTATTCTTCCAAAGCCTTTCTTTCAGGAATAGTAAGATTAAATAAACGACTCTTAGGAAGAGTCGCGCCAGGGACAAATTCAATGGTACAATCATAGTCTCTATGGGGAGGCAAAACCTGCGACTCCTCCTCAGAAAAAACTCTCCAAAAATCCTGAATAGGTACAGGCAATTCCCCTCTATCCACAGCAGCAATGCGCCCGTTACAACACTTGTCATAACACTTAGGGCTCCAGGACTTAATTTCATTGGTAGACCAATCCAGTACAGGATTGTGCAATTTTAACCAGGGTAACCCCAATATTACTGGAGAAGGCAAATTATCCAATACCACCAAATCCAAATTCTCTTGATGAATACCATTAATAGTGAGGGGAAGTTCACAGACCTTGTGAGTAACACTCTTCAAGGGAGAGCCATCGACAGAAACCACAGCAATAGGGGATGACAAAGTTTTAGGTTCTAATCTAAGTTTTTCCAAGAATCCCCCATCAATCACATTCAGAGTAGATCCATAATCCACAAATACCCGAAATTCAATTAATTCATCCTGAGCAGCAGTAGTGGCAGATAGGAATACTCCCTTAGAATTTAAACAGGCAATACGAGCATGACTGACCATTTTTTTTCTTTCTTCTTACGAAGCACACAGCTCTTAATAAAATGACCAGAATTTCCGCAATAGAAACACAAGCCTTCAGAAAGTCGGCGGTCTTTTTCCTGAGAGCGGGGTGCCATCGCCCCACTTTCCATTGGCTCTCCATTGTCAGCACAGAACCTCTCAGGACTCGAAGTTGACATAGCAGAGGATTTACTCTCATTAACCCTTTCATGCAGTCTCCTGTCCACCCGTATAGCTAATTGCATTGTCTCCTGCAAGTTTCCAGGTGTGGGATAAGCAATCAGTAAATCCTTTACCCTTTCACATAGCCCTGCAAGAAACAAGCTTTTCAAAGCAGAATCGTTCCACCCCACCTGGGCAGACCACCGACGGAAGTGAGAACAATATTTTTCCACATTACCTGATCCCTGCCTCAAACGTCTTAATTCAGACTCAGCAGATGAGACACGATCAGGATCATCGTACAACAAACCCAAAGCAGAAAAAAAACTATCCACTGATGTAAAGCACGGATCACTAGGTTGGAGAGAGAAGGCCCATCCCTGAGGATCTTTGCGCAAAAGTGACATTATGATCCCTATGCGCTGTGATTCATCACAAGAGGATCCGGGTCTCAAACGAAAATATAATAGACAAGCATTTTTAAAAGAAAAAAAATCTTGTTGTTTGCCAAAAAATAGATCAGGCAGACGTACCTTAGGTTCCACAAAATGCGCTCCAGAACAGCTACTCACGTGTTGTTGGAGCTTGGTCACCTCCAGAGAGAGTCCCTGCAAGCGTTGAGCCAAATCTTGCACCGAGACCATGATGGAAAACTGGAGGTCTTTCCTTAGAGAAATTTTTTTTTTTTTTTTTTTATGGCTGGAATTACTGTTATGATCTGCTACAGAGACTAAGGAAAGAAAGGAGATCTATCCCTACAATAGAACTAAACTAGATCCCTACGATGTAACGGGGAACCTGATCCTGCGATCAGACCCGCTAAAGTCCTCGGTTAGTCTGAACGCAGACATATAGATGTGAGGGAGGGATCCCTACAAGATCTAGGGACTGGGAAAAGTTGGACACCTCCTAGCAGAAATAGTAGCAGTCAAAGACAAACACACAACAAAAAGACATAGGGGTCAGAAGACCTAGCAAAACTAACAGAGAACGGCAACAGAGCAACAAGCTAGCTCAACAGTAGTAAATACAAATGAAGTCCAGCAAAGCCAGGAGGGCGGAGCCGGATTAAATAGGCAAAATGGTCATGTGACCAGCAAACTAAAAAAAAACTAACAGGAGAGTTGTAACACGCTTGGTGGCGAGCAATCTGGCCGTGACGGGGCGGGCTCCGAAGGGTCCATGCAAAGGCTGTGCCGTCCCTACAGGTGTGGTTTGTTTAGCAGTGATTCACCCGTCGCATCAGGTGTCTTCAAAAATGTCTCGGCGCAGGGTCTCCTGCAGGCTAAACCCTTCATTGCGGTAATGTGACAGAAAGAGCAAGCTGGACGCATAACTTGGGGACGGAGCGAGATGTCCAGGGGTGAATGAAGGAAGAGGGTGAGATGGTTGCCATTGACTTTGAGCTGCTCTTCAGGGGGGAGGGTCATGTTGCCTGCAAAGGTCTTCTGCTTGGGGTTACCGGTGGTTGCCTCCAGCCACACGGGAGACGCTGGTCCTGGTGAAAAGGAGCCTAGTATTAAAAGTAAAGAAGCAACAATGCTGGAGGCCCACGGTGATCAGAAGGATGCTGGTATTTTGCAGAGATGAAATAGCGCAAGAGAGAAAGCAAATGAAAAAAAGAAAAGAGAATGAATGTGTGCACTTGTGAAAGGGAATGGAAAAAAGGCATAGAAGAGAGTGCCCCCTGCTGGTGGAAGGAAGGAAAAAGCAAAAGCCTACAGGACCTGGCATTCCCAGGCGGTCTCTGTTAAATGGTTAATTATGAAAATTCATTTGGAATGTTAATCGATAATCATTTTTCTGAGTTCTATGCCTCAGCCATCGTGTCTAGTTGACATGCGCTATTTGTGTGTGTATTTTTGGTTCACTACCATATGTAGAACAGGTGTCCATACGACTGGCTATAAAAGCCCATGGTACAGAAAGGGGGGGCTCTCTTGCTCTGCCCACCCCACAAGACACAGAATCTTCATGCTGAGAAGCAGATGACATGTAGGCCTGGACACATGCTGGACAAAGACATGATTTACCAGCCAGGATCCAAGGAAAGATGCGTGAATCTCAACAATTAAGCTAATTATGGACAAATGGACAATTACTTTATAACTAATTATTGTATGTACCTGCTGCAATCTGATTCTTTTTAATGGACAATCCAAGAAAAAATAGATACATTTTTTTATAAGAATATCGTGATATTGATACTTTGAGAAGTCCTCAGTAGAAAAAAATAATATAGTAAGAGCATTATTTTACAGTCTCCCATCCAAGTACTAACCAGTCCCAACCCTGCTTAGCTTCCAAGATCAGATGAGATCAGGCGTGTTCAGGTTGGTGTGGCCGTAGGCAGAGACAAGCCTCTCACTTGCTGCTTTTCTACTTTGACGTCTGGCTGCCGGCTGCCCTTTCCAGTGCTCAGCAAGACCAGGTCCTTTTGTGCTTTCCCTTCTCTTCAATTTTTTTGCTGGCTTCCTTAAAAGGTCTTGTAGACACAACGCCCCACTCAGAGCCGCTGAGCTCACTGATCGGCTGCAGCGCTGTAGACGGAACGTCAGCTTCACGGCCAATGCCACAGGCCGGGAGCAGAGGCGAGACTCACCGGTTGACCCGGGTAGGTTGAGTAGAGCGCGGTTAGTTGCTTTCTAATAGCCTGCAGCCGGGGATTAACTTTTAATGAAAGGGAACAATCCCTTTGACTGTCTGCAGCGCGCCACACCTAGGAATCGCACTCTTACACACAAGCCAGCATGCACACGTGCTCGCACGTGACAACACCCCCTATCTGCCCCTACAACCTCTCCGTCACCATGCGTCAGACTCTCCTGCCTGTTTTATGATTTCAGGGCCCTAGCAGATATCACCCCCTCCCCTCCCCAATTCCTTCCGCACCTTCCTTGCACTGAGGTTAGCTCTTTGTCAGCCGTCTGGCTTGGTTACAAAAGCTACTTTGCAGAGAAACATGTTACTTCTGCTGGCCCTCGCTAGGAGGCCGGCATCCAAACCTTCCCTGAGCACCTGCTGAAAGCCTGGCCCCTTCACGGCCCCGGGTGCTTTTAACGCCATCATTTCCACACGGCGAGCTGCGGAGTCAATAAGCACTCCTAGCCGTGACAATGAGCTCGGTGTCAGGCCTGCGTGAAGGCGGCGGGGTAGCGTACTTAGCTGCCAACTGGCTCAGAGGCCTTGGGGCTTCCATAATCTAAGTTACTTAAGGTCGGCGTCCGGCAAGGCGCCGTTCCATGCTAGCCGAGCTGGGCAGTAGTTAAAAACGTCATCAAAATGGTCTATAGCACGCGGTGTTCCCACGAGGTCTCCCATCCAAGTACTGTCCAAGCCCAGCCCTGCTTTGCTTCCGAGATCATATGAGATCGGGCGTATCCAAGGTGGTATGGCCAGTAGAAGCTGCTCGATTCATCGCCCGGCTAGCCTTTCATACGATCGCTTGGTGGCGAGCAATCTGGCCGTGACGGGGCGGGCTCCGAAGGGTCCATGCAAAGTCTGTGCCGTCCCTACAGGTGTGGTTTGTTTAACAGTGATTCACCCGCTGTATCAGTAGTCTTCAAAAATGGCTCGGCGCAGGGTCTCCTGCAGGCTAAACCCTTCATCGCGGTAATGTGACAGAAAGAGCAAGCTGGACCCGTAACTTGGGGGCTGAGCGAGACGTCCAGGGGTGAATGAAGGAAGAGGGTGAGATGGTTGCCAGTGACTTTGAGCTGCTCTTCAGGGGGGAGGGTCGTGTTGCCTGCAAAGGTCTTCTGCTTGGGGTTACCGGTGGATGCCTCCAGCCACGCGGGAGACGCTGGTCCTGGTGAAAAGGAGCCTAGCATTAAAAGTAAAGAAGCAACAATGCTGGAGGCCCACGGTGATCAGAAGGATGCTGGTATTTTGCAGAGATGAAATAGCGCAAGAGAGAAAGCAAATGAAAAAAAGAAAAGAGAATGAATGTGTGCACTTGTGAAAGGGAATGGAAAAAAGGCATAGAAGAGAGTGCCCCCTGCTGGTGGAAGGAAGGAAAAAGCAAAAGCCTACAGCACCTGGCATTCCCAGGCGGTCTCTGTTAAATGGTTAATTATGGAAATTCATTTGGAATGTTAATCGATAATCATTTTTCTGAGTTCTATGCCTCAGCCATCGTGTCTAGTTGACATGCGCTATTTGTGTGTGTATTTTTGGTTCACTACCATATGTAGAACAGGTGTCCATACGACTGGCTATAAAAGCCCATGATACAGAAAGGGGGGGCTCTCTTGCTCTGCCCACCCCACAAGACACAGAATCTTCATGCTGAGAAGCAGATGACATGTAGGCCTGGACACATGCTGGACAAAGACATGATTTACCAGCCAGGATCCAAGGAAAGATGGGTGAATCTCAACAATTAAGCTAATTATGGACAAATGGACAATTACTTTATAACTAATTATTGTATGTACCTGCTGCAATCTGATTCTTTTTAATGGACAATCCAAGAATAAATAGATACATTTTTTATAAGAATATCGTGATATTGCTACTTTTAGAAGTCCTCAGTAGAAAAAAATAATACAGGAAGAGTATTATTTTACAATGGTGAGCCTGCCAGTCCTGTTTTTTGTTTTTTTAAATTAAGTAAGTGAATTTCTTCCGTGAACAAGGGGGGAGTCCTGACGAGCTGAACAGCTGTTGTTCACGTGTCAGTAAATTCACTAGTTTGTCACGAGAAGCAGAAAGGACCTACAGACTGAGGAAAGACAGGAAGCAGAGGTACTAACAAGGAACAGAATCACACAGGAAAAGAATCAGACGAACTGAAGACAGGACGTGCTGATAAAGAGAAGCCAAGGAATCTTAAGGTAAGCAAAATATGGATATAATTTCTTCTTTTGCTAAACAAAGTAATATTAATTTCAAAGTTAATGTATGAGATGACATAGAAGTTTTGTGGCTCAGTTTATACAAAGAATGTGAATTGCAGAATTTACAGTTAACTTCTAAATTGGTAAATAGAGACAAACAGAAATTGAGAAATATTCTACATTTGGTAGATTTTTTTCATAGTCTTGTGTTAGAGATTTCTAAGCAGGAATATAGTGTAGAAGTGTCAGACGGTGATACTGATTCAGACTGTAATGTGGAAAATGAACAAGAAGTAAGACACGTGTCTGTAACTGAAGGTGACCTTGGGTCTGACCAAGAGACGGACATACAGAAACCTGACATGGGAGGAGACATGACTGACATACGAGAAACCGACATACTAGGTGATGTGGGAGGAGACGTGAGTGACGTAGGAGGAACGGACGTACAAGAGCCACTAAAAATATCAGAGAATTCTGGAATTACCCAGGCTCAACTCCAAATTAAAATGAGGAAAAATTTGCTGAAATTATACAAAATCATGCCAAAATATGATGTCAAAATCCATGCCTGTAGAAATTCAGAGACATTTGAGAGCTTCTCTGATAAGTTTGATTTATCCAATGAGGAGAGGAATCAATTATTTAAAATATGGATTCCTGTGACATTGTCCAGACGTTTACATTTAATGCCCTGTGAAAATGACTCTCCTAATGGATGGGAAAATGATTCGGACAGATTAAGATATTTGATTTATTGTGTCACAAAGGATTTTCCCAACATAGAAGATCTGCAGAAACTAAGGATTGGTAGGAAGGAATGTACATATACATTCATGTCCATATTTGAACGGTTGTACAAAGCTCTCATCAAAAATGGAAAAGTACAACATATGATAACAACTTTTGTACAAAAATTCAAATTCCTAAATTCAGTTTCCCAAGTTATGGCATCACAAAAAAATTCATTATTTGAATGTGAACAGATGCTGGATTTTGTTAGAAAACATGAGAATCGTGAAAAGAAAATAAATCAAGCTAAATTTATAAAACCAGGAAAGGTAAAATCTTACCAAAAGCCAATATCAAACTCTCCTAGACTGAGTCATCCCCATAGTGAACTCTATCAAATACGCAGAAGATTTCATATATGTTATAAGCCATATCAGCCAGTGCAAAGATCCATTTCTCCACAGAATGAGTTAATTCTCAGTCAGAACTGTGATTCTCTAAAAAGGAAAATGGCTGAAACTGATGGACAGAGACAGGTGAGACGACCAACTCACAGTGACGTCATGGAATGTGGACAGAAGAACAGTCAGTTCTCTGAGGTTTTGAAGGATAGAAAAATGTCTTTCCTAAATAGGGCGTTCCTGGAGATATTTGAGAGAGACAGAAGATTTGGTTTAGGGAGTGGCTAAGGAAAAACTGTAATTATAATGTTGTATCAAAATGTAATACAATGTCTCAATATTTATTTATAATCTTATACAGTAAAATTGTAGTTACATAGTTTCTAATAGTTTATATATATATATATATATATATATATACACTTGTCTAAGTAGAGATTGCGTATAATTGTATTTATATATACGTTTATAAAATATATATATATATATATTAATTAATAAATTAGAACTTCATATATATAAATTTAAGTAGCAATATTTTGAATTACATTAGAACCAACCAATATATGTATAAGATATTTAAATAAATCTGTTTCTGTATGAATTTGATATTTAATTTTATTTTCTTATATTTCCTTAGAGTTTTCATTCCAAAGCAGGATTTGATCAAAGAACTCTAAAATGGATTTATTTCTTTATTCACACAGGAAGTGAAAAAATTGCATGATTTTATGTGTATAACATTTTAAAATAATAACAATATATCTAGTTGAACTTTAATATATATGTAATACTTATTAATTCTTTTGTGTTGCTAATATTTTCTGTGCATGAAGTGTTCGTGCAAATTAAAGTAGCTTTACAGCATGACGTGTGACAGCTGCGGCCTTTGAACTTTGAGCTAATAGTATAGTATCCCATTCATTCTATTTTCAACTGATGTAACTTAAGACTGGGCAGCCAGTGAAAAAAGAATCTAAGACAAGAGTTTTTTCAAGTGTCTGAAATTCCAGTGACTTACTCTCATATTATATAATATGTACTTGGGGAATATTCAAAGAAATATAAAGATATTCAATTGATATGGCAATGCGCATTAATAAATTGGGATACAACAATTTTGGGTTAAATATATATATATATATATCTAAAACTTCATATGTGGAATGTTTGAGTTGAACAGATCTGTGAATGTCAGAGTGAAGGTGACAGATGAGTAAATCAGCAGCTGCTAAGTGTGATTGATGTGACAGAGGCCTCGTTTGTTTGTATGTTTGAAAAAAAAAATGTTTCTTTATGTGAAGGTACAAAAATATATTTAACTCTGAGGAAATTATAATACATAATTAGGTATTATCTACATATATATATATTTCTATATTTCTTTAATAATTATTATTTCTTGATTTAACTAATAGTGGATAAGGGCAACCACACATCAAAATGGTTTACAAAGCAAATTTATATTTAGAAAAATTTTCCACATGATAATATTCTTGAATAACTATAATATTAGTTTTAATGGTTACCTAAATAGGTACACACCTCTCTTTAGTCAAATCTATGCTACTCATCGATATGAAATTTATGCACAATATTTCTAGAAGAATAATTATTTTTAATTTGGTTCTGATATATACATAAATTTTATAAAATAATATTTTTGGTATTAAGGGGGAAAATGTGTTTTTGATCCTGATTACATAATCACTTTTGATCAATACTTATTTTCCACACATTTTAATAAAGAAGAAATAATAATAAGGTACTATGGTATAATTAAGAAGGGTATTACATGCAAAGTTGCATAATTTAATATTTTTTGGTGGTACAAGGTTATGACAAATATGAAATCATCCAGATAATGGAGATATAAGGGTATTTTTTATGGAGAATATAATTACTCTGCATTTGTCATTAAAATTTAAAGGCCTTATTTTTATATTTATTCTTATTTTTACTCTTAATTTTATTTTTCATTTTTAAAATTTTATTCTTACTTTATACTTCTTATTTTTCTATTTTTTCATTTTTTAATTCTCATTTGATTTTATTTGAGTTCAATATCTCAATTGAGAAAACACATTAATATTTAATAAAGTAATGTCTAATACAAGAGTATTGCTTCATTAAATATATATTGCTAAGGAAAAAAATGTTTACATTTTCTGAGTAAACACAACAATTCATTCATTCATTTATTCATTCATTCATTCATTCATACATTCATATATTTATTCATTTTGTTCAGGAGTATACATTCTTTGATATTATTGGTTTAATAAAGATATAAAAACTTGTTTTTTCAAAATACACTGACACCTATGGATTGGAAAAGGTAATTACACCTATGACATAAAAATGTTCTATCATATGGAGAACTTGAGTGATAATGAATTATTATCTATTATTGTTTATTATTCCAAACATAATTTATTTTAATATTTTGATAATAATTAGATGGATATTACTGATTGCTATGGTACGCTGTGATATTATAGGTTAGGAAAAACTGCCAGATTTGGTATCAGATTAGGGAATGAAGACTTCAATCAAGACATCGCAATTATGAATTCAATCTTAATAAAGACTTTTAATTTTTATAAATCAAAGAGATTCTCAAAAGTTACAAGAAGAAGCAACTGATATCCGGACGTCTCAGAAGGTAACAGGTCTGAATGCTAAGTGTTATAATAGACTGTGTCCATTACATACAATACAATTCACACCACTGATCACCAGGACGGCAGAGGACGATGATCCTATATGTACTGTGTTGTGTTCAAGTTTCATCACGTTCCAGTGGTTTCTTATCACCTGCAACGCTTCAATGAAAGCTAGTGAACAGGTAATACCTGGCATATGTGTCCTGTATATAAAGGACTGAGTACTGGTTATGGTGTTATATAAAGCAGGAAAGTGTCAAGTTAACCCTTGCTTTACTGACCAAAGACGTCACATCTGTTCCAAAAGTGACACGAGACCAGTGCGGACACACGGAAGATTCCAAAGACGATCCAACGTAAGTCCAGGTGACACTGCACAGATATTAAAGCTACATTTCATCCATGGGCTTTGTTTTCTTATCAACTGACACACATGATCTTTCTAATAAAGAGTACAGTTTATGGACTGAACAATAATGAACACAATTATGGACTGTACAATATCTACATGCTGTAATTTATTTCAAAGGAGTTTTCATCTAAAGACTGTGTTATAAAAGAACCAAGAAGAAGACGAGACGACGACCCGATGACATCAGATGATAACGATTGAACCCGCGATTGCTTCAATTTAGATATAGGGAAGTATAATTATACATATTAAATGAATATTAGTCACGGCTTACCATAACATGAATTCACATCATTATATAACAATAATCCGATATTGATACTATTATTACTATTATTATTATTATGGAAATTTAATGATATTGCCAAGGAAGAAGGAAAGAAAAAATGATTGATGAATGTATCTTCTTTTGAGAAATTTCAGTTAAAGTCCTTTTATTCTCAAAAAAGGGGGACATGTTAAATGGTTATTTATGGAAATTCATTTGGAATGTTAATCGATAATCATTTTTCTGAGTTCTATGCCTCAGCCATCGTGTCTTGTTGACATGCGCTATTTCTGTGTGTATTTTTGGTTCACTACCATATGTAGAACAGGTGTCCATACGACTGGCTATAAACGCCCATGGTACAGAAAGGGGGGGCTCTCTTGCTCTGCCCACCCCACAAGACACAGAATCTTCATGCTGAGAAGCAGATGACATGTAGGCCTGGACACATGCTGGACAAAGACATGATTTACCAGCCAGGATCCAAGGAAAGATGGGTGAATCTCAACAATTAAGCTAATTATGGACAAATGGACAATTACTTTATAACTAATTATTGTATGTACCTGCTGCAATCTGATTCTTTTTAATGGACAATCCAAGAATAAATAGATACATTTTTTTAAAAGAATATCGTGATATTGATACTTTGAGAAGTCCTCAGTAGAAAAAAATAATACAGGAAGAGTATTATTTTACAGTCTCCCATCCAAGTACTAACCAGGCCTGACCCTGCTTAGCTTCCGAGATCAGATGAGATCGGGCATGTTCAGGGTGGTGTGGCCGTAGGCAGAGACTAGCCTCTCACTTGCTGCTTTTCTACTTTGACGTCTGGCTGCCGGCTGCCCTTTTCAGTGCTCAGCAAGACCAGGTCCTTTTGTGCTTTCCCTTCTCTTCAATTTTCTTGCTGGCTTCCTTAAAAGGTCTTGTAGACACAACGCACCACTCAGAGCCGCTGAGCTCACTGATCGGCTGCAGCGCTGTCGACGGAACATCAGCTTCACGGCCAATGCCACAGGCCGGGAGCAGAGGCGAGACTCACCGGTAGACCCGGGTAGGGTGAGTAGAGCGCGGTTAGTTGCTTTCTAATAGGCTGCAGCCGGGGATTAACTTTTAATGAAAGGGAACAATCCCTTTGACTGTCTGCAGCACGCCACACCAAGGAAGCGCACTCTCACACACAAGCCAGCATGCACACGTGCTCGCACATGACAACACCCCCTATCTGCCCCTACAACCTCTCCGTCACCATGCGTCAGACTCTCCTGCCTGTTTTATGATTTCATGGCCCTAGCAGGAATCACCCACCCCCCCTCCCCAATTCCTTCCGCACCTTCCTTGCCTTCCTTGCACTGAGGTTAGCTCTATGGCAGCCGTCTGGCTTGGTTACACAAGCTTCTTTGCAGAGATACATGTTACTTCTGCTGACCCTCGCTAGGCGGCCGGCATCCAAAACCTTCCCTGGGCACCTGCTGAAAGCCTGGCCCCTTCACGGCCCCGGGTGCTTTTAACGCCATCATTTCCACACGGCGAGCTGCGGAGTCAATAAGCACTCCTAGCCGTGGCAAGGAGCTCGGTGTCAGACCTGCGTGAAGGCGGCGGGGTACCGTACTTAGCTGCCAACTGGCTCAGAGGCCTTGGGGCTTCCATCATCTAAGTTACTTAAGGTCGGTGTCCGGCAAGGCGCCGTTCCATGCTAGCCGAGCTGGGCAGTAGGGCAAAAGGTCATCAAAATGGTCTACAGCACCCAGTGTTCCCAGGAGGTCTCCCATCCAAGTACTGTCTGAGCCCAACCCTGCTTTGCTTCCAAGATCAGACAAGATCGGGCGTATCCAAGGTGGTATGGCCAGTATGCACTGCTTGATCCATCGCCCGGCCAGCCTTTCTCAGGATCGCTTGGTGGCGAGCAATCTGGCCATGACGGGGCAGGCTCCGAAGGGTCCATGCAAAGGCTGTGCCGTCCCTACAGGTGTGGTTTGTTTAGCAGTGATTCACCCGCCGCATCAGGTGTCTTCAAAAATGTCTCGGCGCAGGGTCTCCTGCAGGCTAAACCCTTCATCGTGGTAATGTGGCAGAAAGAGCAAGCTGGACCCGTAACTTGGGGGTGGAGCAAGACGTCCAGGGGTGAATGAAGGAAGAGGGTGAGATGGTTGCCAGTGACTTTGAGCTGCTCTTCAGTGGGGAGGTTCGTGTTGCCTGCAAAGGTCTTCTGCTTGGGGTTACCGGTGGTTGCCTCCAGCCACGCGGGAGACGCTGGTCCTGGTGAAAAGGAGCCTAGTATTAAAAGTAAAGAAGCAACAATGCTGGAGGCCCATGGTGATCAGAAGGATGCTGGTATTTTGCAGAGATGAAATAGCGCAAGAGAGAAAGCAAATGAAAAAAAGAAAAGAGAATGAATGTGTGCACTTGTGAAAGGGAATGGAAAAAAGGCATAGAAAAGAGTGCCCCCTGCTGGTGGAAGGAAGGAAAAAGCCTACAGCACCTGGTATTCCCAGGTGGTCTCCCATCCAAGTACTAACCAGTTGTGACCCTTCTTAGCTTCCAAGATCAGATGAGATCAGCCGTGTTCAGGGTGGTGTGGCCGTAAGCAGAAACAAGCCTCTCACTTGCTGCTTTTCTACTGTGACGTCTGGCTGCCGGCTGCCCTTTCCAGTGCTCAGCAAGACCAGGTCCTTTTGTGCTTTCCCTTCTCTTCAATTTTTTTGCTGGCTTCCTTAAAAGGTCTTGTAGACACAACGTCCCACTCAGAGCCGCTGAGCTCACTGATCGGCTGCAGCGCTGTCGACGGAACGTCAGCTTCACAGCCAATACCACAGGCCGGGAGCAGAGGCGAGACTCACCGGTAGACCCGGGTAGGGTGAGCAAAGCGCGGTTAGTTGCTTTCTAATAGCCTGCAGCCGGGGATTAACTTTTAATGAAAGGGAACAATCCCTTTGACTGTCTGCAGCGCGCCACACCTAGGAAGTGCACTCTCACACACAAGCCAGCATGCACACGTGCTCGCACGTGACAACACCCCCTATCTGCCCCTACAACCTCTCCGTCACCATGCGTCAGACTCTCCTGCCTGTTTTCTGATTTCAGGGCCCTAGCAGGAATCACCCTCCCCTCCCCAATTCCTTCCTTGCCTTCCTTGTACTGAGGTTAGCTCTTTGTCACCCGTCTGGCTTGGTTACACAAGCTTCTTTGCAGAGAAACATGTTACTTCTGCTGGCCCTTGCTAGGCGGCCGGCATCCAAAGCCTTCCTTGGGCACCTGCTGAAAGCCTGGCCCTTTCACGGCCCCGGGTGCTTTTAACGCCATCATTTCGACACGGCGAGCTGCGGAGTCAATAAGCACTCCTAGCCGTGGCAAGGAGCTCGGTGTCAGACCTTCGTGAAGGCGGCGGGGTAGCGTACTTAGCTGCCAACTGGCTCAGAGGCCTTGGGGCTTCCATCATCTAAGTTACTTAAGGTCGGTGTCCGGCAAGGCGCCGTTCCATGCTAGCCGAGCTGGGCAGTAGGGCAAAACGTCATCAAAATGGTCTACACCACCTGGTGTTCCCAGGAGGTCTCCCATCTAAGTACTGTCCGAGCACAGTCCTGCTTTGTTTCCGAGATCAGACGAGATCGGGAGTATCCAAGGTGGTAATGCCATTAGACGCTGCTCGATCCATCGCCCGGCCAGCCTTTCTCAGGATCGCTTGGTGGCGAGCAATCTGGCCGTGACGGGACTGGCTCCGAAGGGTCCATGCAAAGGCTGTGCCGTCCCTACAGGTGTGGTTTGTTTAGCAGTGATTCGCCTGCCACATCAGGTGTATTCAAAAATGTCTCGGCGCAGGGTCTCCTGCAGGCTAAACCCTTCATCGCGGTAATGTGACAGAAAGAACAAGCTGGATCCGTAACCTGGGGGCGGAGCGAGACGTCCAGGGGTGAATGAAGGAAGAGGGTGAAATGGTTGCCAGTGACTTTGAGCTGCTCTTCAGGGGGGAGGGTCGTGTTGCCTGCAAAGGTCTTCTGCTTGGGGTTACCGGTGGTTGCCTCCAGCCACGCGGGAGACGCTGGTCCTGGTGAAAAGGAGCCTAGTATTAAAAGTAAAGAAGCAACAATGCTGGAGTCCCACGGTGATCAGAAGGATGCTGGTATTTTGCAGAGTTGAAATAGCGCAAGAGAGAAAGCAAATGAAAAAAAGAAAAGAGAAGGAATGTGTGCACTTGTGAAAGGGAATGGAAAAAAGGCATAGAAGAGAGTGCCCCCTGCTGGTGGAAGGAAGGAAAAAGCCTACAGCACCTGGTATTCCCAGGTGGTCTCCCATCCAAGTACTAACCAGTTGTGACCCTTCTTAGCTTCCAAGATCAGATGAGATCAGCCGTGTTCAGGGTGGTGCGGCCGTAAGCAGAGACAAGCCTCTCACTTGCTGCTTTTCTACTGTGACGTCTGGCTGCCGGCTGCCCTTTCCAGTGCTCAGCAAGACCAGGTCCTTTTGTGCTTTCCCTTCTCTTCAATTTTTTTGCTGGCTTCCTTAAAAGGTCTTGTAGACACAACGTCCCACTCAGAGCCGCTGAGCTCACTGATTGGCTGCAGCGCTGTCGACGGAACGTCAGCTTCACGGCCAATACCACAGGCCGGGAGCAGAGGCGAGACTCACCGGTAGACCCGGGTAGGGTGAGAAAAGCGCGGTTAGTTGCTTTCTAATAGCCTGCAGCCGGGGATTAACTTTTAATGAAAGGGAACAATCCCTTTGACTGTCTGCAGCGCGCCACACCTAGGAAGTGCACTCTCACACACAAGCCAGCATGCACACGTGCTCGCACGTGACAACACCCCCTATCTGCCCCTACAACCTCTCCGTCACCATGCGTCAGACTCTCCTGCCTGTTTTCTGATTTCAGGGCCCTAGCAGGAATCACCCCCCCCTCCCCAATTCCTTCCTTGCCTTCCTTGCACTGAGGTTAGCTCTTTGTCAGCCGTCTGGCTTGGTTACACAAGCTTCTTTGCAGAGAAACATGTTACTTCTGTTGGCCCTCGCTAGGTGGCCAGCATCCAAAACCTTCCCTGGGCACCTGCTGAAAGCCTGGCCCCTTCACGGCCCCGGGTGCTTTTAACGCCATCATTTCCACACGGCGAGCTGCAGAGTCAATAAGCACTCCTAGCCGTGGCAAGGAGCTCGGTGTCAGGCGTGCGTGAAGGCGGCGGGGTAGCGTACTTAGCTGCCAACTGGCTCAGAGGCCTTGGGGCTTCCTTCATCTAAGTTACTTAAGGTCGGTGTCCGGCAAGGCGCCGTTCCATGCTAGCCGAGCTGGGCAGTAGGGCAAAACGTCATCAAAATGGTCTACAGCACCTGGTGTTCCCAGGAGGTCTCCCATCCAAGTACTGTCCGAGCCCAGCCCTGCTTTGCTTTTGAGATCAGACGAGATCAGGCGTATCCAAGGTGGTATGGCCAGTAGACTCTGCTCGATCCATCGCCCGGCCAGCCTTTCTCAGGATCGCTTTGTTATGATCTGCTACAGAGACTAAGGAAAGAAAGGAGATCTATCCCTACAATAGAACTAAGCTAGATCCCTACGATATAACGGGGAACCTGATCCTGCGTTCAGACCCGCTAAAGTCCTCGGCTAGTCTGAACGCAGACCTATAGATGTGAGGGAGGGATCCCTACAAGATCTAGGGACTGGGAAAAGTTGGACACCTCCTAGCAGAAATAGTAGCAGTCAAAGACAAACACACAACAAAAAGGCATAGGGGTCAGAAGACCTAGCAAAACTAACAGAGAACGGCAACAGAGCAACAAGCTAGCTCAACAGTAGTAAATACAAATGAAGTCCAGCAAAGCCAGGAGGGCGGAGCCAGATTAAATAGGCAAAATGGTCATGTGACCAGCAAACTAAAAAACCTAACAGGAGAGTTGTAACACGCTTGGTGGCGAGCAATCTGGCCGTGACGGGGCGGGCTCCGAAGGGTCCATGCAAAGGCTGTGCCATCCCTACAGGCCTACAGGTGTGGTTTGTTTAGCAGTGATTCACCTGCCGCATCAGGTGTCTTCAAAAATGTCTCGGCGCAGGGTCTCCTGCAGGCTAAACCCTTCATCGCGGTAATGTGACAGAAAGAGCAAGCTGGACCCGTAACTTGGGGGCGGAGCGAGACGTCCAGGGGTGAATGAAGGAAGAGGGTGAGATGGTTGCCAGTGACTTTGAGCTGCTCTTCAGGGGGGAGGGTCGTTTTGCCTGCAAAGGTCTTCTGCTTGGGGTTACCGGTGGTTGCCTCCAGACACGCGGGAGACGCTGGTCCTGGTGAAAAGGAGCCTAGTATTAAAAGTAAATAAGCAACAATGCTAGAGGCCCACGGTGATCAGAAGTATGCTGGTATTTTGCAGAGATGAAATAGCGCAAGAGAGAAAGCAAATTAAAAAAAGAAAAGAGAATGAATGTGTGCACTTGTGAAAGGGAATAGAAAAAAGGCATAGAAGAGAGTGCCCCCTGCTGGTGGAAGGAATGAAAAAGCAAAAGCCTAAAGCACCTGGTATTCCCAGGCGGTCTCCCATCCAAGTACTAACCAGGCCCAACCCTGCTTAGCTTCTGAGATCAGATGTGTTCAGGGTGGGGTAGCCGTAGGCAGACACAAGCCTCTCTCTTGCTGCTTTTCTGCCTTGAAGTCTGGCTGCCGGCTGCCCTTTCCAGTGCTCAGCAAGACCAGGTCCTTTTGTGCTTTCCCTTCTCTTCAATTTTTTTGCTGGCTTCCTTAAAAGGTCTTGTAGACACAACGCCCCACTCAGAGCCGCTGAGCTCACTGATCGGCTGCATCGCTGTCGACGGAATGTCAGCTTCACGGCCAATGCCACAGGCCGGAGGCAGAGGCGAGACTCACCGGTAGACCCGGGTAGGGTGAGTAGAGCGCGGTTAGTTGCTTTCTTATAGCCTGCAGCCGGGGATTAACTTTTAATGAAAGGGAACAATCCCTTTGACTGTCTGCAGCGCGCCACACCTAGGAAGCGCACTCTCACACACAAGCCAGCATGCACACGTGCTCGCACGTGACAACACCCCCTATCTGCCCCTACAACCTCTCCGTCACCATGCGTCAGACTCTCCTGCCTGTTTTATGATTTCAGGGCCCTAGCAGGAATCACCCCCCCCTCCCCAATTCCTTCCGCACCTTCCTTGCCTTCCTTCCACTGAGGTTAGCTCTTTGTGAGCCGTCTGGCTTGGTTACACAAGCTTCTTTGCAGAAAAACATATTACTTCTGCTGGCCCTCGCTAGGCGACCGCCATCCAAAACCCTCCCTGTTCACCTGCTGAAATCCTGGCCCCTTCACGGCCCCGAGTGCTTTTAACGCCATCATTTCCACACGGCGAGCTGCGGAGTCAATAAGCACTACTAGCCGTGGCAAGGAGCTCGGTGTCAGGCCTGCGTGAAGGCGGCGGGGTAGCTTATTTAGCTGCCAACTGGCTCAGAGGCCTTGGGGCTTCCATCATCTAAGTTACTTAAGGTCGGTGTCCGGCAAGGCACCGTTCCATGCTAACCGAGCTGGGCAGTAGGGCAAAACGTCATCAAAATGGTCTACAGCACCCAGTGTTCCCAAGAAGTCCCCCATCCAAGTACTGTCTGAACCCAGCCCTGCTTTGCTTCCGAGATCAGACGAGATCGGGCGTATCCAAGTGGTATGATCAGTAGACGCTGCTCGATCCATCACCCGGCCAGCCTTTCTCAGGATCGCTTGGTGGCGAGAAATATGGCCGTGACGGGGCGGGCTCCAAAGGGTCCATGCAAAGGCTGTGCCGTCCCTACATGTGTGGTTTGTTTAGCAGTGATTCACCCGCCGCATCAGGTGTCTTCAAAAATGTCTCGGCGCAGGGTCTCCTGCAGGCTAAACCCTTCATCGCGGTAATGTGACAGAAAGAGCAAGCTGGACCCGTAACTTGGGGGCGGAGCGAGATGTCCAGGGGTGAATGAAGGAAGAGGGTGAGATGGTTGCCAGTGACTTTGAGCTGCTCTTCAGGGGGGAGGGTCGTGTTGCCTGCAAAGGTCTTCTGCTTGGGGTTACCGGTGGTTGCCTCCAGCCACGCGGGAGACGCTGGTCCTGGTGAAAAGGAGCCTAGTATTAAAAGTAAATAAGCAACAATGCTAGAGGCCCACGGTGATCAGAAGTATGCTGGTATTTTGCAGAGATGAAATAGCGCAAGAGAGAAAGCAAATGAAAAAAAGAAAAGAGAATGAATGTGTGCAATTGTGAAAGGGAATGGAAAAAAGGCATAGAAGAGAGTGCCCCCTGCTGGTGGAAGGAAGGAAAAAGCAAAGGCCTACAGCACCTGGTATTCCCAGGTGGTCTCCCATCCAAGTACTAACCAGGCTCAACCCTGCTTAGCTTCCAAGATCAGACAAGAGCGGGCGTGTTCAGGGTGGTTTGGCCGTAGGCACAGACAAGCCTCTCACTTGCTGCTTTTCTACTTTGAAGGCTGGCTGCCGGATGCCCTTTCCAGTGTTCAGCAAGACCAGGTCCTTTTGTGCTTTCCCTTCTCTTCAATATTTTTGCTGGCTTCCTTAAAAGGTCTTGTAGACAGAAGGCCCCACTCAGAGCCGCTGAGCTCACTGATCGGCTGCAGCGCTGTCGATGGAACGTCAGCTTCACGGCCAATGCCACGGGCCGGGAGCAGAGGCGAGACTCACCGGTAGACCTGGGTAGGGTGAGTAGAGCGCGGTTAGTTGCTTTCTAATAGCCTGCAGCCGGGGATTAACTTTTAATGAAAGGGAACAATCCCTTTGACTGTCTGCAGCGCGCCACACCTAGGAAGCGCACTCTCACACACAAACCAGCATGCACACGTGCTCGCACGTGACAACACCCCCTATCTGCCCCTACAACCTCTCCGTCACCATGCGTCAGACTCTCCTGCCTGTTTTATGATTTCAGGGCCCTAGCAGGAATCACCCACCCCCTCCCCAATTCCTTCCTTGCCTTCCTTGCACTGAGGTTAGCTCTTTGTCAGCCGTCTGGCTTGGTTACACAAGCTTCTTTGCAGAGAAACATGTTACTTCTGCTGGCCCTCGCTAGGCAGCCGGCATCCAAAACCTTCCCTGGGCACCTGCTGAAAGCGTGGCCCCTTCACGGCCCCGGGTGCTTTTAACGCCATCATTTCCACACGGCGAGCTGCGGAGTCAATAAGCACTCCTAGCCATGGCAAGGAGCTCGGTGTCAGGCCTGCGTGGTAGCGTACTTAGCTGCCAACTGGCTCAGAGGCCTTGGGGCTTCCATCATCTAAGTTACTTAAGGTCGGTGTCCGGCAAGGCGCCGTTCCATGCTAGCCGAGCTGGGCAGTAGGGCAAAACGTCATCAAAATGGTCTACAGCACCCAGTGTTCCCAGGAGGTCTCCCATCCAAGTACTGTCCGAGCCCACCCCTGCTTTGTTTTCAAGATCATACGAGATCAGGCGTATCCAAGGTGGTATGGCCAGTAGACGCTGCTCGATCCATCGCCCGGCCAGCCTTTCTCAGGATCGCTTGGTGGCGAGCAATCTGGCCGTGACGGGTTGGGCTCCGAAGGGTCCATGCAAAGGCTGTGCCGTCCCTACAGGTGTGGTTTGTTTAGCAGTGATTCACCCGCCGCATCAGGTGTCTTCAAAAATGTCTCGGCGCAGGGTCTCCTGCAGGCTAAACCCTTCATCGCGGTAATGTGACAGAAAGAGCAAGCTGGACCCGTAACCTGGGGGCGGAGCGAGACGTCCAGGGGTGAATGAAGGAAGAGGGTGAGATGGTTGCCAATAACTTTGAGCTGCTCTTCAGGGGGGAGGGTCGTGTTGCCTGCAAAGGTCTTCTGCTTGGGGTTACCGGTGGTTGCCTCCAGCCACGCGGGAGACGCCGTTCCTGGTGAAAAGGAGCCTCGTATTAAAAGTAAAGAAGCAACAATGCTGGAGGCCCACGGTGATCAGAAGGATGCTGGTATTTTGCAGAGATTAAATAGCGCAAGAGAGAAAGCAAATGAAAAAAAGAAAAGAGAATGAATGTGTGCACTTGTGAAAGGGAATGGAAAAAAGGCATAGAAGAGAGTGCCCCCTGCTGGTGGAAGGAAGGAAAAACCAAATGCCTACAGCACCTGGTATTCCCAGGTGGTCTCCCATCCAAGTACTAACCAGGCACAACCCTGCTTAGCTTACAAGATCAGATGAGATCAGGCGTGTTCAGGGTGGTATGGCCGTAGGCAGAAGCAAGCCTCTCACTTGCTGCTTTTCTACTTTGAAGTCTGGCTGCCGGCTGCCCTTTCCAGTGCTCAGCAAGACCAGGTCCTTTTGTGCTTTCCCTTCTCTTCAATTTTTTTGCTGGCTTCCTTAAAAGGTCTTGTAGACACAACGCCCCACTCAGAGCCGCTGAGCTCACTGATCGGCTGCAGCACTGTCGACGGAACGTCAGCTTCACGGCCAATGCCACAGGCTGGGAGCAGAGGCGAGACTCACCGGTAGACCAGGGTAGGGTGAGTAGAGCGCAGTTTGTTGCTTTCTAATAGCCTGCAGCAAGAGATTAACTTTTAATGAAAGGGAACAATTCCTTTGACTGTCTGCAGCGCGCCACACCTAGGAAGCGCACTCTCACACACAAGCCAGCATGCACTCGTTCTCGCACGTGACAACACCCCCTATCTGCCCCTACATCCTCTCCGTCACCATGCGTCAGACTCTCCTGCCTGTTTTATGATTTCAAGGCCCTAGCAGGAATCACCCCCCCCCCTCCCCAATTCCTTCCGCACCTTCCTTGTCTTCCTTGCACTGAGGTTAGCTCTTTGTCAGCCATCTGGCTTGGTTACACAAGCTTCTTAGCAGAGAAACATGTTACTTCTGCTGGCCCTCGCTAGGCGGCCGGCATCCAAAACCTTCCCTGGGCACCTGCTGAAAGCCTGGCCCCTTCCCAGACCCGGGTGCTTTTAACGCCATCATTTCCACACGGCGAGCTGCGGAGTCAATAAGCACTCCTAGCCGTGACAAGGAGCTTGGTGTCAGACCTGCGTGAAGGCGGCCGGGTAGCGTACTTAGCTGCCAACTGGCTCAGAGGCCTTGGGGCTTCCATCATCTAAGTTACTTAAGGTCGGTGTCCGGCAAGGCGCCGTTCCATGCTAGCCGAGCTGGGCAGTAGGTAAAAACGTCATCAAAATAGTCTACAGCACCTGGTGTTCCCAGGAGGTCTCCCATCCAAGTACTGTCCGAGCCCAGCCCTGCTTTGCTTTCCAGATCAGACGAGATCAGGCGTATCCAAGGTGGTATGGCCAGTAGACGCTGCTCGATCCATCGCCCGACCAGCCTTTCTCAGGATCGCTTGGTGGCGAGCAATCTGGCCGTGACGGGGCGGGCTCCGAAGGGTCCATGCAAAGGCTGTGCCGTCCCTACAGGTGTGGTTTGTTTAGCAGTGAGTCACCCGCCGCATCAAGTGTCTTCAAAAATGTCTCGGCGCAGGGTCTCCTGCAGGCTAAACCCTTCATCGCGGTAATGTGACAGAAAGTGCAAGCTGGACCCGTAACCTGGGGACGGAGCGAGACGTCCAGGGGTGAATGAAGGAAGAGGGTGAGATGGTTGCCAATAACTTTGAGCTGCTCTTCAGGGGGGAGGGTCGTGTTGCCTGCAAAGGTCTTCTGCTTGGGGTTACCGGTGGTTGCCTCCAGCCACGCGGGAGACGCTGGTCCTGGTGAAAAGGAGCCTAGTATTAAAAGTAAAGAAGCAACAATGCTGGAGGCCCACGGTGATCAGAAGGATGCTGGTATTTTGCAGAGATTAAATAGCGCAAGAGAGAAAGCAAATGAAAAAAAGAAAAGAGAATGAATGTGTGCACTTGTGAAAGGGAATGGAAAAAAGGCATAGAAGAAAGTTCCCCCTGCTGGTGGAAGGAAGGAAAAACCAAAAGCCTACAGCACCTGGCATTCCCAGGCGGTCTCTGTTAAATGGTTAATTATGGAAATTCATTTGGAATGTTAATCGATAATCATTTTTATGAGTTCTATGCCTCAGCCATCGTGTCAAGTTGACATGCGCTATTTGTGTGTGTATTTTTGGTTCACTACCATATGTAGAACAGGTGTCCATACGACTGGCTATAAAAGCCCATGTTACAGAAAGGGGGGGCTCTCTTGCTCTGCCCACCCCACAAGACACAGAATCTTCATGCTGAGAAGCAGATGACAAGTAGGCCTGGACACATGCTGGACAAAGACATGATTTACCAATGGTGAGCCAGCCAGTCCTGTTTTTTTGTTTTTTAAATTAAGTAAGTGAATTTCTTCCGTGAACAAGGGGGGAGTCCTGACGAGTTGAACAGCTGTTGTTCACGTGTCAGTAAATTCACTAGTTTGTCACGAGAAGCAGAAAGGACCTACAGACTGAGGAAAGACAGGAAGCAGAGGTACTAACAAGGAACAGAATCACACAGGAAAAGAATCAGACGAACTGAAGACAGGACGTGCTGATAAAGAGAAGCCAAGGAATCTTAAGGTAAGCAAAATATGGATATAATTTCTTCTTTTGCTAAACAAAGTAATATTAATTTCAAAGGTAATGTAGGAGATGACATAGAAGTTTTGTGGCTCAGTTTATACAAAGAATGTGAATTGCAGAATTTACAGTTAACTTCTAAATTGGTAAATAGAGACAAACAGAAATTGAGAAATATTCTACATTTGGTAGATTTTTTTCATAGTCTTGTGTTAGAGATTTCTAAGCAGGAAAATAGTGTAGAAGTGTCAGACGGTGATACTGATTCTGACTGTAATGTGGAAAATGAACAAGAAGTAAGACACATGTCTGTAACTGAAGGTGACCTTGGGTCTGACCAAGAGACGGACATACAGAAACCTGACATGGGAGGAGACATGACTGACATACGAGAAACCGACATACTAGGTGATGTGGGAGGAGACGTGAGTGACGTAGGAGGAACGGACGTACAAGAGCCACTAAAAATATCAGAGAATTCTGGAATTACCCAGGCTCAACTCCAAATTAAAATGAGGAAAAATTTGCTGAAATTATACAAAATCATGCCAAAATATGATGTCAAAATCCATGCCTGTAGAAATTCAGAGACATTTGAGAGCTTCTCTGATAAGTTTGATTTATCCAATGAGGAGAGGAATCAATTATTTAAAATATGGATTCCTGTGACATTGTCCAGACGTTTACATTTAATGCCCTGTGAAAATGACTCTCCTAATGGATGGGAAAATGATTCGGACAGATTAAGATATTTGATTTATTGTGTCACAAAGGATTTTCCCAACATAGAAGATCTGCAGAAACTAAGGATTGGAATGAAGGAATGTACATATACATTCATGTCCATATTTGAACGGTTGTACAAAGCTCTCATCAAAAATGGAAAAGTACAACATATGATAACAACTTTTGTACAAAAATTCAAATTCCTAAATTCAGTTTCCCAAGTTATGGCATCACAAAAAATTTATTATTTGAATGTGCGCAGATGCTGGATTTTGTTAGAAAACATGAGAATCGTGAAAAGAAAATAAATCAAGCTAAATTTATAAAACCAGGAAAGGTAAAATCTTACCAAAAGCCAATATCAAACTCTCCTAGACTGAGTCATCCCCATAGTGAACTCTATCAAATATGCAGAAGATTTCATATATGTTATAAGCCATATCAGCCAGTGCAAAGATCCATCTCTCCACAGAATGAGTTAATTCTCAGTCAGAACTGTGATTCTCTAAAAAGGAAAATGGCTGAAACTGATGGACAGAGACAGGTGAGACGACCAACTCACTGTGACGTCATGGAATATGGACAGAAGAACAGGCAGTTCTCTGAGGTTTTGAAGGATAGAAAAATGTCTTTCCTAAATAGGGCGTTCCTGGAGATATTTGAGAGAGACAGAAGATTTGGTTTAGGGAGTGGCTAAGGAAAAACTGTAATTATAATGTTGGATCAAAATGTAATACTATGTCTCAATATTTATTTATAATCTCATACAGTAAAATTGTAGTTACATAGTTTCTAATATTTCATATATATATATATATATATATATATATACACTTGTCTAAGTAGAGATTGCGTATAATTGTATTTATATATACGTTTAGAAAATATATATATGTATTAATTAATAAATTAGGACTTCATATATATAAATTTATTTAGCAATATTTTGAATTACATTAGAACCAACCAATATATGTATAAGATATTTAAATAATTCTGTTTCTGTATGAATTTGATATTTAATTTTATTTTCTTATATTTCCTTAGAGTTTTCATTCCAAAGCAAGATTTGATCAAAGAACTCTAAAATGGATTTATTTCTTTATTCACACAGGAAGTTAAAAAAATTGCATGATTTTATGTGTATAACATTTTAAAATAATAACAATATATCTAGTTGAACTATAATATATATGTAATACTTATTAATTCTTTTGTGTTGCTAATATTTTCTGTGCATGAAGTGTTCGTGCAAATTAAAGTAGCTTTACAGCATGACGTGTGACAGCTGCGGCCTTTGAACTTTGAGCTAATAGTATAGGATCCCATTCATTCTATTTTCAACTGATGTAACTTAAGACCGGGCAGCCAGTGAAGAAAGAATCTAAGACAAGAGTTTTTTCAAGTGTCTGAAATTCCAGTGACTTACTTTCATATTATATAATATGTACTTGGGGAATATTCAAAGAAATATAAAGATATTCAAATGATATGGCAATGCACATTAATAAATTGGGATACAACAATTTTGGGTTAAATATATATATATATATCTAAAACTTCATATGTGGAATGTTTGAGTTGAACAGATCTGTAAATGTCAGAGTGAAGGTGACAGATGAGTAAATCAGCAGCTGCTAAGTGTGATTGATGTGACAGAGGCCTCGTATGTTTGTATGTTTAAAAAAAAAAAATGTTTCTTTATGTGAAGGTACAAAAATATATTTAATTCTGAGGAAATTATAATACATAATTAGGTATTATCTACATATATATATATTTCTATATTTCTTTAATAATTATTATTTCTTGATTTAACTAATAGTGGATAAGGGCAACCACACATCAAAATGGTTTACAAAGCAAATTTATATTTAGAATAATTTTCAACATGATAATATTCTTGAATAACTATAATATTATTTTTAATGGTTACCTAAATAGGTACACACCTCTCTTTAGTCAAATCTATGCTACTCATCGATATGAAATTTATGCTCAATATTTCTAGAAGAATAATTATTTTTAATTGGGTTCTAATATATACATACATTTTATAAAATAATATTTTTGGTATTAAGGGGGAAAATGTGTTTTTGATCCTGATTACATATTCACTTTTGATTAATACTTATTTTCCACACATTTTAATAAAGAAGAAATAATAATAAGGTACTATGGTATAATTAAGAAGGGTATTACATGCAAAGTTGCATAATTTAATATTTTTTGGTGGTACAAGGTTATGACAAATATGAAATCATCCAGATAATGGAGATATAAGGGTATTTTTTATGGAGAATATAATTACTCTGCATTTGTCATTAAAATTTAAAGGCCTTATTTTTATTTTTATACTTATTTAGACTCTTAATTTTATTTTTCATTTTTAAAATTTTATTCTTACTTTATACTTCTTATTTTTCTATTTTTTCATTTTTTAATTCTCATTTGATTTTATTTGAGTTCAATATCTCAATTGAGAAAACACATTAATATTTAATAAAGTAATGTCTAATACAAGAGTATTGCTTCATTAAATATATATTGCTAAGGAAAAAAATGTTTACATTTTCTGAGTAAACACAACAATTCATTCATTCATTTATTCATTCATTCATTCATTCATACATTCATATATTTATTAATTTTGGTTCAGGAGTATACATTCTTTGATATTATTGGTTTAATAAAGATATAAAAACTTGTTTTTTCAAAATTCACTGACACCTATGGGTTGGAAAAGGTAATTACACCTATGACATAAAAATGTTCTATCATATGGAGAACTTGATTGATAATGAATTATTATCTATTTTTGTTTATTATTCCAAACATAATTTATTTTAATATTTTGATAATAATTAGATGGATTTTACTGATTGCTGTGGTACGCTGTGATATTATAGGTTAGGAAAAACTGCCAGATTTGGTATCAGATTAGGGAATGAAGACTTCAATCAAGACATCGCAATTATGAATTCTATCTTAATAAAGACTTTTAATTTTTATAAATCAAAGAGATTCTCAAAAGTTACAAGAAGAAGCAACTGATATCCGGAGGACGTCTCAGAAGGTAACAGGTGTGAATGCTGAGTGTTATAATAGACTGTGTCCATTACATACAATACAATTCACACCACTGATCACCAGGACGGCAGAGGACGATGATCCTATATGTACTGTGTTGTGTTCAAGTTTCATCACGTTCCAGTGGTTTCTTATCACCTGGAACGCTTCAATGATAGCTGGTGAACAGGTAATACCTGGCATATGTGTCCTGTATATAAAGGACTGAGTACTGTTTATGGTGCTATATAAAGCAGGAAAGTGTCAAGTTAACCCTTGCTTTACTGACCAAAGACGTCACATCTGTTCCAAAAGTGACACGAGACCAGTGCGGACACACGGAAGATTCCAAAGACGATCCAACGTAAGTCCAGGTGACACTGCACAGATATTAAAGCTAAATTTCATCCATGGACTTTGTTTTCTTATCAACTGACACACATGATCTTTCTAATAAAGAGTACAGTTTATGGACTGAACAATAATGAACACAATTATGGACTGTACAATATCTACATGCTGTAATTTATTTCAAAGGAGTTTTCATCTAAAGACTGTGTTATAAAAGAACCAAGAAGAAGACGAGACGACGACCCGATGACATCAGATGATGACGATTGAACCCGCGATTGCTTCAATTTAGATATAGGGAAGTATAATTATACATATTAAATGAATATTAGTCGCGGCTTACCATAACATGAATTCACATCATTATATAACAATAATCCGATATTGATACTATTATTACTATTATTATTATTATGGAAATTTAATGATATTGCCAAGGAAGAAGGAAAGAAAAAATGATTGATGAATGTATCTTCTTTTGAGAAATTTCAGTTAAAGTCCTTTTATTCTCAAAAAAGGGGGAAATGTTAAATGGTTAATTATGGAAATTCATTTGGAATGTTAATCGATAATCATTTTTCTGAGTTCTATGCCTCAGCCATCGTGTCTAGTTGACATGCGCTATTTGTGTGTGTATTTTTGGTTCACTACCATATGTAGAACAGGTGTCCATACGACTGGCTATAAAAGCCCATGGTACAGAAAGGGGGGGCTCTCTTGCTCTGCCCACCCCACAAGACACAGAATCTTCATGCTGAGAAGCAGATGACATGTAGGCCTGGACACATGCTGGACAAAGACATGATTTACCAGCCAGGATCCAAGGAAAGATGGGTGAATCTCAACAATTAGGCTAATTATGGACAAATGGACAATTACTTTATAACTAATTATTGTATGTACCTGCTGCAATCTGATTCTTTTTAATGGACAATCCAAGAATAAATAGATACATTTTTTTATAAGAATATCGTGATATTGATACTTTGAGAAGTCCTCAGTAGAAAAAAATAATACAGGAAGAGTATTATTTTACAATGGTGAGCCAGCCAGTCCTGTTTTTTTGTTTTTTAAATTAAGTAAGTGAATTTCTTCCGTGAACAAGGGGGAGTCCTGACGAGCTGAACAGCTGTTGTTCACGTGTCAATAAATTCACTAGTTTGTCACGAGAAGCAGAAAGGACCTACAGACTGAGGAAAGACAGGAAGCAGAGGTACTAACAAGGAACAGAATCACACAGGAAAAGAATCAGACAAACTGAAGACAGGACGTGCTGATAAAGAGAAGCCAAGGAATCTTAATGTAAGCAAAATATGGATATAATTTCTTCTTTTGCTAAACAAAGTAATATTAATTTCAAAGTTAATGTATGAGATGACATAGAAGTTTTGTGGCTCAGTTTATACAAAGAATGTGAATTGCAGAATTTACAGTTAACTTCTAAATTGGTAAATAGAGACAAACAGAAATTGAGAAATATTCTACATTTGGTAGATTTTTTTCATAGTCTTGTGTTAGAGATTTCTAAGCAGGAATATAGTGTAGAAGTGTCAGACGGTGATACTGATTCTGACTGTAATGTGGAAAATGAACAAGAAGTAAGACACGTGTCTGTAACTGAAGGTGACCTTGGGTCTGACCAAGAGACGGACATACAGAAACCTGACATGGGAGGAGACATGACTGACATACGAGAAACCGACATACTAGGTGATGTGGGAGGAGACTTGAGTGACGTAGGAGGAACGGACGTACAAGAGCCACTAAAAATATCAGAGAATTCTGGAATTACCCAGGCTCAACTCCAAATTAAAATGAGGAAAAATTTGCTGAAATTATACAAAATCATGCCAAAATATGATGTCAAAATTAGAGATGAGCGTTGTTCTACTCGAACTGTTCGCCAATCTCAAATTCGAGCTGTTTTGGGCGGTGTTCGAGCCGTTCGGCGAACACGAACAATTTGAGAAAAATTCGGCTGTTCGAGGTTATGTTCGATAACTGTTCGTGCACCAAAATCATAACTGGATTTTTTCTCAGTAATGATGAAAATTAATGTTAATACGCAGTTTGAGTGTACAGCGGGGTGGGGGGAGGGGCAGGGGATGGATCTCTGCAGGAACAATGAAGATCTCCATTTTTTTTTCTCTTTCCCGCATTTGCAGTGGGGAGGTGCAATCTGTCAGCCTATCAGCAGTGCACACACGGAGCGAAGTGCTTTTTTTCACACAAGCAAGGGCATGTGTCATTGGCAGTGTATGTCACATGTCCTTGCCCTATAAGACCAAGCCATTTTCCCCGTCGCCACCATTTTCTCACTGCTGCAGCTGCGTGTTAGACGGCACCGCTGTTGCTGTGTGCGCTATACCTTGTTAATTTCAAGCCAATTTTCGCACAAATCTACAGATAGCTTGGGAGTAGGGAATAGTTGTGATTGCAGTCCTTTTAAGGACTAGGTTACAGCATTTCCTACGACTTTTATCAGGGAGGTCTGTGCTCTTAAATAGATAGGTTGTGGGAGTAAAGACTAATTGTAATTGGAGTCCTTTTCAGGACTAGGTTACATCAGTTCCTATCAGTTTTTGCCAGGCAGGTCTGTGCCAGTGCTGTGCAAGTTTTTTTCACAGCATTTGGCTGAATCTAGCAAAGCTAATCCTTTTTGGCCTATTGCAGAGTGTGTTAGTCAGTGGAGTAGCCTATCTGTGTTGCAAGATATACCACCTGTGTATAGAATACCAATTTTTTTACTGCACCTAGTGAAGTAAAATCTTTTGGGCATAGCATCATTCTATTAGTCCATCTATACTGACCTCCATCAGGTTGCAAATTAAAACTAATTTTTATCTGCATCTACAGTACCTCTGAAAAAATATTTGGGCTTCTACCTGTGTGTGGGACTTGTTGTATTAGTCCATCTATACTGACCTCCATCAGGTTGCAAACTGAATATATTTTTTTCCTGCATCTACCTCTGAAAGAATATTGGGCTTCTAGCTGTGTGTGGGTCTTGTTCTATTAATCCATCTATACTGACCTCCATCAGGTTGCAAACTGAATATAATTTTTTTCTGCATCTAGCTCTGAAAAAATAATTTGCCTTCTAGTAGTGTGTCGGACTTTCTCTATTAGTCCATCTATACTGACCTCCATCAGGTTGCAAACTGAATATAATTTTTTTCTGCATCTAGCTCTGAAAAAATATTTGGCCTTCTAGTAGTTTGTCGGACTTTCTCTATTAGTCCATCTATACTGACCTCCATCAGGTTGCAAATTAAAACTAATTTTTATCTGCATCTACAGTACCTCTGAAAAAATATTTGGGCTTCTAGCTATGTGTGGGACTTGTTGTATTAGTCCATCTATACTGACCTCCATCAGGTTGCATACTGAATATATTTTTTTCTGCATCTACCTCTGAAAAAATATTGGGCTTCTAGCTGTGTGTGGGACTTGTTGTATTAGTCCATCTATACTGACCTCCATCAGGTTGCAAACTGAATATATTTTTTTCTGCATCTACCTCTGAAAAAATATTGGGCTTCTAGCTGTGTGTGGGTCTTGTTCTATTAATCCATCTATACTGACCTCCATCAGGTTGCAAACTGAATATAATTTTTTTCTGCATCTAGCTCTGAAAAAATATTTGGCCTTCTAGTAGTGTGTCGGACTTTCTCTATTAGTCCATCTATACTGACCTCCATCAGGTTGCAAATTAAAACTAATTTTTATCTGCATCTACAGTACCTCTGAAAAAATATTTGGGCTTCTAGCTGTGTGTGGGACTTGTTGTATTAGTCCATCTATACTGACCTCCATCAGGTTGCAAACTGAATATATTTTTTTATCTGCATCTACCTCTGAAAAAATATTGGGCTTCTAGCTGTGTGTGGGACTTGTTGTATTAGTCCATCTATACTGACCTCCATCAGGTTGCAAACTGAATATATTTTTTTCTGCATCTACCTCTGAAAAAATATTGGGCTTCTAGCTGTGTGTGGGTCTTGTTCTATTAATCCATCTATACTGACCTCCATCAGGTTGCAAATTCAAAATATTTTTTTTCTGCATCTAACCCAGCCAATAGTTTTGGCCTAATACCACAGTTTGGCCACTCAGCTCTGCTCGGTTACCATCCATTGTTTTTTTGTGCAAACAACTCCAGAGTTGTGAATTAGTTAACCACCAAAATGAGTGGAAAAAGGCCTGCTGCTGGTGGAAAGGGGAATAGGCGTGTTGGGAAGGGGAAAAAAGGTTGTGTCCGTGGGGTAGGTGTTAAAGCAACAGTAACATCTGCAGAAGAAAGACCATCTTCCAGCCAAACTAAAATGTCTACTTCTTTTAGCGGACAATGTGATAAGATCCCTTTCTTACGGCCACACCAATCGCTACAAATTCCAGATGAGGCACAAAAACAGCAGGTGCTTCAACGGATATCAAGTGCTCCTTTAAGTGGGCTCTCCTCCACATCAACTTCAACATCACAAATATTCCAGTCCTCAAAGGTGTCACCCAAATCGCACTTGCTTCCTCACAGCTCCCAAATCTCCAGCTGCCCGTCTGAGTATGAGGTAGAACAGATGGTTGAGTCTGCAGAGCTGTTTACTCATACTATAGCCTGGGAATCAGAGGTCGACTCCAGCGCTTCTGTGAATCCAGACGAGGAAATGATCTGCACTGATGCCCAGAATCTTTATGAGTCGGATCCAGGACCAGACGCAGAAGGTTCTGACCATAATGTAGACCCTCATTCCCAAACTGTAACTCCTGTTGGTGGAGACAATGAGGAAGACGATGATAAGACTCAAATACCTGATTGGAGCGACAACTTTAGTTTTTTGTCAGGGCAGGAACAGGTTGGCTCTGAGGACGACGGGTGTGATAACGCACAGGGTGATGATGATGAGGTCGGAGATCCCACTTACTGTCAACCCACAGTCAGCCAAGAGATGAGGTCAGCAGAGGAGGTGGAGGAAGATGCTAGTGACGACGAGGTCAGGTTGCGCCTTCCTGGACAGAGACGTAGTACTGGAAGCACGTCAACAACTGCATCCTCAAACACAACTCTGCCTCTCACCACAAGTCGTGGTGGCTCTTCAGGTCGCATGGGTGCTAAGCCTTGCATAGCCTGGGCATTTTTTCAGATCGATAAAGATGACCCAACTCGTGTTATCTGTAACATTTGTCAGCAAAAGCTAAGTAGAGGCCAAAAAATACATAGTTTGAGTACTTCATGCATGAACCGGCACATGGACATGAAGCATAAGTTGCAGTGGGAAGCTCAGTGTGCTACAATGCGGCCTAGCCAGCCGGGCCAACCACCGTCTGCCATATCTTGTGCATCCGCGGCCTCTTCATCCTCTGTGACTGGGGGGACAGCAGTCACACCTGTTTTGGGGCGCAGACCTGCCACCTCTTTACCCGCAACAGCCAGCGTGATTGGCAGGTCATCATTTTCTTTGGAGGTGGTAACACCAGCTGGTGTTGAGCGCTGTCCGACATCGATAGCACCACCTTTGGATCAAGGCAACCTAACATGTCCGCCTGCATCTTCCTCACAGACCGGCAGTTTGCCGGGGACACCCTTATCAACCCCGTCTAAGCACAATCGCCAGCCCTCGGTCCCTCAGATGTGGACAAGTAAAAGACCATTTCCTCCTAGCCATGAGAAAGCTAAGAGGTTGAATTTCACCATCTGCAAGCTCTTGGCTACAGAAATGCTGCCTTTCCGCCTGGTGGACACAGAGGATTTTCGAGACCTTATGTCCGTCGCAGTGCCCCAGTACCAGATGCCCAGTTGGCACTACTTCTCAAAGAAAGGTGTGCCTGCGCTCCACCAGCATGTCGCACATAACATCACCGCTTCTTTGAGAAACTCTGTGTGTGACAGGGTGCATTTCACCACAGACACTTGGACGAGTAGGCATGGACAGGGGCGTTACATGTCGCTGACTGGGCACTGGGTAACTATGGTGACAGCAGGACAAGGGGCTGCTGTCCAAGTCTTGCCGTCCCCACGAGTTGTGCGTCAATCCTCTTTATGTCAAAGTTCCTCCACTGCTTCTGCCTCCTCAACCTCCTCTCGGTCTTCCACCTGCACCCAAAGCCTGTCTGGTCATGCCACAAGCTTTCTAACTGCGCAGAAGGGATCCTGCACACCTCCTTACTATGCTGGCAGTAGGGCTCAGCGTCATCAGGCGGTTTTTACATTGAAATGTCTGGGAAATGTGAGTCACACAGCTGAGGAGTTGTGGTCAGCTCTGGAGAACCAATTTCATGAATGGTTGTCTCCACTGGACCTGAAACCAGGGAAGGCCGTGTGCGACAATGCTGCAAACCTGGGTGCGGCCCTTCGCCGGGGCAATGTCACACACGTGCCTTGTATGGCTCACGTGTTGAACCTGGTTGTCCAGCAATTTTTAGCCCACTATCCCAGACTAGATGGCCTTCTGCAGAGGGCACGGTCGCTGTGTGCTCACTTCCGCCGTTCGCATCCCGCAGCTCAGCGACTTACATCTCTACAGAAGTCGTTGGGCCTGCCACTTCACCGGCTAAAATGCGATGTGCCTACCCGGTGGAATTCAACTCTGCACATGTTGCAGCGACTGTGGCAGCACCGACAAGCCCTGGTGCAATACGTTCTGACATATAGCCTGGGCCAACGAGATTCAGAGGTGGGGCAAATCACGCTGGAGGAGTGGTCTCAGATCAGGGACCTATGCACCCTTCTGCACAGTTTTGAAATGGCGACGAAGATGTTTAGTGCTGACGATGCCATTATCAGCATGACTATTCCGGTGATTTACATGCTGGAGCACATGTTAAACAGAATTCGGAGTCAGGTGGTGGCACAAGAGGAGGTGGAGGAAGTAGAGGAGGAGGAGTTGTATGCGGAAGGGCTAACATCTGCAAGGTCCAGACGGTCGGCAGCACCAAGGCGGCAGGCATGTGAGGGTGGGGGAGATGGTTTTACCAGGGCGCATGGTAGCAGCCAAACTAGTGAGGAAGGTGCAGGAGCCCAGGAAGAAGTGGAGGACGAACTGATGGAAGACTCATCAGATGAGGGAGACCTTGATCACATTTCTGTTGTGCGAGGTTGGGGGGAGAGGACAGAGGAAGGAAGCATGATTGTTACCTCGCCACCAACACAACAGGGACTTGGTGCTCCTGGATGCGCAACACACATGAGTGCCTTCTTGCTGCACTACCTGCAACATGACCCTCGAATTGTGAGAATTAGAAATAATCCTGACTACTGGGTTGCCACACTGTTAGATCCCCGGTACAAAAGTAAATTTGCAGAAATTATTCCTGCCATAGAAAGGGATGCACGCATGCAGGAGTATCAGCAGAGACTGTTGCATAATCTTACATGTGCTTTTCCACAAAATACCAGTGGTGCACGTAGTGAATCTCACAGTTCCAACTTGCCAACCGTGGGACCGTCAAGTGTTCAGCACTCAAACCGTAACAGAACCACAGTATCTGCTGGTAACATCAATTTTGCGGAATCATTTCACCACTTTTTTAGCCCATTGTTTGCAAGGCCACAGGAGACAAGAAGTCTGACACATAGTCAACGCCTAGAGACGATGGTACAGGAGTATCTCCAAGTAAACATTGAAGCCACGACTGTGTCACTGGACCCTTGCTCTTTTTGGGCTTCCAATCTGGATAAATGGCCGGAGCTAGCCACTTACGCCTTGGAGATCTTATCATGCCCCGCAGCCAGCGTTCTGTCTGAACGTGTGTTCAGCGCTGCTGGTGGTGTGCTGACAGATAAGCGCACGCGGCTCTCCACTGATAATGTAGACAGACTCACGTTCATAAAGATGAACAAATCATGGATCCGAAACGACTTTTCTACCCCTGTGTCATCCTGGGGAGAGTAAAAGCTTGATGATTGGTTAAAATCACCCTACCAACCGTTTTAAGCTTTCAAATTACTAATCATGTTTATCTGTATCTTGACTGGAAAATAATTTGGGCTTTGTAGCAGTGTGCAGCACTGATCCTATTAGGCCATCTATACTAAAGCTTCACCAGATTTAAAATTAAAAATAATTTTTAGCTGCATCTAGCCCGGAAAATAATTTTGGGGCTCCGAGAAGCGCAAGGCACATAAGTGCCTTCTTGCTGCACTACCTGCAGCATGACCCTCATATTGTCAGAATTCGAAGTAATCATGACTACTGGGTTGCCACACTCTTAGATCCCCCAAACTTTTCGATCAACCTTTTCATTTTAATAAAGACCAAAAAAATGGTCATTTTTGAAATTATAAGCATTAGCAGGTTGTTAGAAACTGAAATCAAACAGTTTTCAACTCAAAACTTTATTCTAGGTGATGTTACATTTTCACATAGGACCCCTTGTTCGAAAGGAGCTTCTGAACTCTCTCGTCCATTGAATTTGTCAGGTTTTGGATGGTTTCTGCTTCAATTGTTTTGCATGAGGACAGAATACCCTCCCAGAGCTGTTGCTTAGATGTGAACTGCCTCCCGCCATCATAGACACTCCTTTTAATGATGCTCCAAAGGTTCTGAATGGGGTACAGGTCAGGGGAGCATGGGGGTCACACCATAAGTTTGTCCCCTTTTATGCCCATATCAGCCAGAGATGCAGATGTTTTATGTGCAGCATGAGATGGTGCATTATCATGCAGAAAAATGATCTTGCTGTGAAATACACGGTTCTTCTTCTTGAACCATGGCAGGAAGTGCTGTTTGAGAAAATCCACATACATTATGGAGTTCATCTTTAGCGCCTTCAGGGATCCTAAAGGGGCCGACAATCTCTCTCCCCATGATTCCAGCCCAAAACATTACTCCACCTCCTCCTTGTTGGCGCTGTAGCCGTGTTTGCGTGGGGTGTCCATCAACCAGCCATCCTCCACTCCATCCATCTGGACCATCGAGCGCTGCACGGCACTCATCCGTGAACAAAACAGTTTTGAAATCAGTCTTCATGTAATGTTTGGCCCACTGGAGCCGTTTCTGCTTGTGTGAAGTGGATAGAGGAGGTCGACAGGATGGCGCATGCACAGCTGCAAACCTCTGAAGGACCCTGCATCTTGTTGTTCGGGGGACGTTGGAGGCACAAGCAGCTTCAAAAACTTGTCTGCTGCTATGACAAGGCTTTTTTGCCGCTGCTCTTTCAACCTGACGTAATTGCCTGTAGGAAAGAGTCCTCAATTTGCCCTTATCAGCACGCTCACGTGTGTACTGTGAATCAGCTACATACTTCTTGATTGCCAAGACACTTCATCCTGATCATCGCACAATGTTGATTGTAGTCATGCCTTGACCTAAACACTCCACAATTTGTTGCTTCTCAGCAGCCGACACATGCTTTTTCTTTCCCATTTTGGCAGAAAATGTAGGTTGCTTAATAATGTGAGAGAGCCTTCTTAAGTAGTCTTGCCTTTCATTGGACACACCTGCCAAACTAATTAGCACAGGTGTCTGCAATTGCTTACAGTGATATAAAGAGCCCTGACACACATCACCATCAATGAGTTTAACTGACAAACAAACAAATTCTTCCCTTATCACTCCTAAACACTTTTTGCATAATAATTTGGAACGCAGTGTACATGTGCTTTTCCACAAAACACCAGTGGTTCACGTAGTGAATCTTACAGTTCTAACTTGCCAACAGTGGTCTGTATGGAGTTGTTCAATAAAGGGCCCAAAATTAAGATAACATAGATGGGAGAGGTCTCTATGAATAGGAATTCCTAAGTATTTGATACCCTGTGAGGGCCAGGCAAAGGGAAAGTTGGACTGGATGGAATCCTATATGGATTTGGGGAGGGAGACATCGAGGGCCTCAGACTTCGCTGCATTGATTTTAAAATTTTACCATGTAACAAAGTGATCTATTTCAGCCATAACAGCATGGATGGATATATGTGATTGAGTGATATATACTAGGACATCATCAGCAAATAGAGAGCACTTGTACTCGGTGCCTCCCACCTCAATCCACCTAATATTGGGGTTATGGCGAATTGATGAGAGCAGGTGCTCCGTCACTAGGATGTATAAGAGAGGGGACAGAGAACATCACTGCCTTGTCCCATTGGTGATTGTGAAAGGTGATGAAAATGTTCTGACGCACCCCCTGGGCCTTGGGACACCCGAAGCCGGACCCTTTTTGGTGGATGCTGGTGGTTGTAGTCTTCGTGGCGGCGACCCAGTTCCGTGGCTCAGGGCGGTCAAACCAGTGGCGGTACTATTTATGTGGTTTTGATGTTTAAATGTCCGACTACGCCACCCGTGGATTGCGGTCAGAGTGAACCGCCGCTACAGGGCAGACCGCTGAGGCTGGTGTTGTGGGTGCAGCAGAGCGTAGCATAACTCCCCACGGGAGGAGTATAGCCTCAGGGCAGTGTATGCGGAGGATGGGGGTGATGGTGCAGGGCAGCAGCAGTAACGACACGGAGTCAGTGATGCAGTTCAGGGCCTTTACTCACAGTTCTTATTATCCAGACCACGTCTGCAGGTAACGGCTGCCCACGTCGTACTGTGCTCACCAGGTGAGGGGCTCAGACAACTCCCAGATAACTTTGGAGCACTTCACAGGACCCCCTTTGTGTGTCCTTTGTCTGGCCTTTCTTACTAACACTTCTGTCCGGCTGCCTCGGGCCTCCTCTTGGTAAACTTGGCGCCAGTTTCCCTGACCCTATGTGGTGCCTTCCTAGCGGGTGTAGCGAGGGGCTGCGCCACATAAAATGTCAGAGCCTCCGGTTTCTAGCTGAGGGTCGTTTCCTGCCTCCACTAGTTCGGGGACCGGTCTTCCCCTTTGGCCTGACCCCTCCACGCAGGTGGATTCGGGCGTGCGGTGGCGACTCGCCCGTCCGCACCCCTGGGATCCCTTCATTCCTCGTTCCTGGAGCCTTCTCCGCTCCTCTTCCTTCCTTCTCCCTCTTCCAGGCCTGGGCCTCTGTTGCTAGGCCCGCCTCCGGAGCAGAGCTCATGCAGAGCTCCTGCTCCCTGCCACTTCTGCTCAGACTTCTCTGCACTGAACTAAGATGGTGCCCACCTTTTATACTCCCTTCTCAATGCACCCAGGAACTGCTTCCTCCCTGCTCCTGCACTACAGGGTTCCCCTTCCTCAGTGTTCCCTCCCCCCACTCCAGCCAGGGACAGGGACTGTCGTGCCCATCTCAGGGGCATATTGGTCGCCCTGCCCCACGGCAATGTGGTGTAATGCATGCAGGTGTCGGGTCCTGATCCACACTCCATCCTTACCTGAGAGTGAGATATCACACCTCTGGGTGAGGTGCAATACGTCTGTAGCAACCGAGCCCTCAGGGTGCTACAGTTCCATTTATCTTCAGCCTAGGTGACGTATTGCGATACAGGGCCGTGATTTTGGCTATAAAAGGGTCCCCTAGACCCCTACCCCAAGCTTTTTAAGAGAATCATATATGGCGTGCCAGGAGACTCTATGGAATGCTTTCTCAGCATCCAACGAGAGTATCTAATTACAAATTTTTAACTGCATCTAGCCCAGGAAATACTTTGTGCCTAGTAGCAGTGTCTGCTAGTCAGCGGATTATCCCGGCTGTTAAGCAAGCTGCACCACCTGTAGTTTAGACACTTAATTTTTTCAAAGGAAATGCTTCGGGACCATGGGATACTTAGTGAAGAGCATCAGGAGGCACCCCAAGGCATAGGGGCTGGGACTGGCAGTAGGATGCCTTGCGGTGGACAGCCGAGCTCGATCCTTATAAAAGCTTTTTAACTGCAGCAGCTTTAGTGGACGCTACTGGAGCTGGAATTACCGCGGCTGCTGGCATGAGACTTGCCCTCCAATAGATCCTTGTAAATGGATTTAAAGTGTATTCATTCGAATTAGAGAGACAATTTAAATTAAAAAGCTTAGAGCTGCCTCCACCACAGGGGGGCTCGCTCGACCCACCAGCGGACAGGCACCAGTATTGGGAGAGGGGGGCTGGCCGTCAGGGTTCACCGCGGCTCTGGCACAAACCCGGCGACACGGAGGTGGCACGGGCAGGAGCGGACTGGCCGTGTCGACTTCTCACTTTTTGGATTTTAGAAGGGCATGACATGCCTATATCTGTGTCTCCCCCTCCTTTTACTCCTCCACCTCTTTTATTTTCGCATGACTATATGTACTTGTCACTTTTCCATGTGTTAGTTATGTCTTCTGAGCAGTTTGTCAGCTTTTGGACACCTTTGAAGGTGTTTTCTATGTGTTTCTATGTGTTTTTGTTTGCCTGCCATTGGTTTTAACGGTGTGCGAAGGTGTTCGACGAACAGTTCGACGAACAGCTCGGCGAACACACGGGTGTTCGACGAACCGAACCGAACTCGAACACTACGGGGGTGGCTCAACACTACCGGTAACCCCAAGCAGAAGACCTTTGCAGGCAACACAACCCTCCCCCCTGAAGAGCAGCTCAAAGTCACTGGCAACCATCTCACCATCTTCCATCATTCACCCCTGGACGTCTCGCTCCGCCCCCAAGTTACGGGTCCAGCTTGCTCTTTCTGTCACATTACCGCGATGAAGGGTTTAGCCTGCAGGAGACCCTGCGCCGAGACATTTTTGAAGACACCTGATGCGGCCGGTGAATCACTGCTAAACAAACCACACCTGTAGGGATGGCACAGCCTTTGCATGGACCCTTCGGAGCCCGCCCCGTCACGGCCAGATTGCTCGCCACCAAGCGATCCTGAGAAAGGCTGGCCGGGCGATGGATCGAGCAGCGTCTACTGGCCATACCACCTTGGATACGCCCGATCTCGTCTGATCTCCGAAGCAAAGCAGGGTTGGGCTCAGACAGAACTTGGATGGGAGACCTCCTGGGAACACCGGGTGCTGTAGACCATTTTGATGACGTTTTGCCCTACTGCCCAGCTCGGCTAGCATGGAACGGCGCCTTGCCGGACACCGACCTTAAGTAACTTAGATGATGGAAGCCCCAAGGCCTCTGAACCAGTTGGCAGTAAAGTACGCTACCCCGCCGCCTTCACGCAGGCCTGACACCGAGCTCCTTGCCACGGCTAGGAGTGCTTATTGACTCCGCAGCTCGTTGTGTGGAAATTATGGCGTTAAAAGCACCCGGGGCCGTGAAGGGGCCAGGCTTTCAGAAGGTGCCCAGGGAAGGTTTTGGATGCCGGCCGCCTAGCGAGGGCCAGCAGAAGTTACATGTTTCTCTGCAAAGAAGCTTGTGTAACCAAGCCAGACGTTTGACAAAGAGCTAACCTCAGTGCAAGGAAGGCAAGGAAGGAATTGGGGAGGGGGGGAGTGATTCCTGCTAGGTCCCTGAAATCATAAAACAGGCAGGAGAGTCTGACGCATGGTGACGGAGAGGTTGTAGGGGCAGATAGGGGGTGTTGTCACGTGCGAGCACGTGTGCATGCTGGCTTGTGTGTGAGAGTGCGCTTCCTAGGTGAGTCTCGCCTCTGCTCCCTGCCTGTGGCATTGGCCGTGAAGCTGACGTTCCGTCGACAGCGCTGCAGCCGATCAGTGAGCTCAGCGGCTCTGAGTGGGGCATTGTGTCTACAAGACCTTTTAAGGAAGCCAGCAAAAAAATTGAAGAGAAGGGAAAGCACAAAAGGACCTGGTCTTACTGAACACTGGAAAGGGCATCCGGCAACCAGACTTCAAAGTAGAAAAGCAGCAAGTGAGAAGCTTATCTCTGCCTACGGCCACACCACCCTAAACACGCCTGATCTTGTCTCATCTTGGAAGCTAAGCAGGGTTGGGTCTGGTTAGTACTTGGAAGGGAGACCACCTGGGAATACCAGGTGCTGTAGGCTTTTGCTTTTTCCTTCCTTCCACCAGCAGGGGGCACTCTCTTCTATGCCTTTTTTCCATTCCCTTTCACAAGTGCACACATTCATTCTCTTTTCTTTTTTTCATTTGCTTTCTCTCTTGCGCTATTTCATCTCTGCAAAATACCAGCATCCTTCTGATCACCGTGGGCCTCCAGCATTGTTGCTTATTTAATTTTAATACTAGGCTCCTTTTCACCAGGACCGGCGTCTCCCGCGTGGCTGGAGGCAATCACCGGTAACCCCAAGCAGAAGACCTTTGCAGGCAACATGACCCTCCCCCCTGAAGAGCAGCTCAAAGTCACTGGCAACCATTTCACCCTCTTCCTTCATTCACCCCTGGACGTATCGCTCCGCCCCCAAGTTTCAGGTCCAACTTGCTCTTTCTGTCACATTACCGCGATGAAGGGTTTAGCCTGCAGGAGACCCTGCGCCGAGCCATTTTTGAAGACACCTGATGCGGCGGGTGAATCACTGCTAAACAAACCACACCTGTAGGGACGGCACAGCCTTTGCATGGACCCTTCGGAGCCCGCCCCGTCTCGGCCAGATTGCTCACCACCAAGCGATCCTGAGAAAGGCTGGCTGGGCGATGGATCGAGCAGCGTCTACTGGCCATGCCACCTTGGATATGCCTGATCTTGTCTGATCTCGGAAGCAAAGCAGGGCTGGGCTTGAACAGTACTTTGATGGGATACCCCCTGGGAACACCGGGTGCTGTAGACCATTTTGATGACGTTTTGCCCTACTGCCCAGCTCGGCTAGCATGGAACGGCGCCTTGCCGGACACCGACCTTAAGTAACTTAGATGATGGAAGCCCCAAGGCCTCTGAGCCAGTTGGCAGCAAAGTACGCTACCCCGCCGCCTTCACGCAGGCCTGACACCGAGCTCCTTGCCACGGCTAGGAGTGCTTATTGACTCCGCAGCTCGCCGTGTGGAAATGATGGCGTTAAAAGCACCCGGGGACGTGAAGGGGCCAGGCTTTCAGCAGGTGCCCAGGGAAGGTTTTGGATGCCGGCCACCTAGCGAGGGCCAGCAGAGTAACATGTTTCTCTGCAAAGAAGATTGTGTAACCAAGCCAGACGGCTGCCAAAGAGCTAACCTCAGTGCAAGGAAGGCAAGGAAGGTGCAGAAGGAATTGGGGAGGGGGGGGGGGTGATTCCTGATAGGACCCTGAAATCATAAAACAGGCAGGAGAGTCTGATGCATATGACTCGCCCCCTGGGCCGTGGGGCACTCGGATCCGGGCAATAGGGAGACGATGGGGGTAGTAGTGGCGACCCGGTTCCGTGGCTCAGGGTGGTCAGGCCAATGGTAGTCTGCTACGTTCTGCTAATAATGTCCGACTACGCCACCCGTGTATTGCGGTTATTAGGAACCGCTCCTGCATGCAGACCGCTGGGGCTGATGAGGTGTGCAGCTAGGGTAGTGTGACTCCCCACGGGAAGAGTGCGGCCCCAGGGCAGTATAATGGATGTTGGGAGTGATGGTAGTGAGAATCCCAGTGCTGATAGTGCGGGAGGAGCAAGGAGCACACAGACAACAAGTTGCAGTCCAGGGTCTTTACTACAACAGGTAAACTGACCCATAAACAGTCCCGGCTAGGAGGGCACCTGGACGTCTGAGAGCAAAGGGGAAATTGGCGCTGGTCAGGGTGAGGGTGTAGGCCTACAGTGCTTTCTGCGCTCCTTCTGGCTATCTCCTCCTGATAGGGTAACAGCCCACGTTTCCGAGCTTTCCGTGTATTCTCGCCTGTATGGCCTGCGACGTGGGTTCCTTTCTGCTCCCAGCCTTGTACGGCTTTACTGGTCCCTTCAGTTGTGGCAGGGCCTCCAGGCTTCTTAGGCCAAGGAATGTACAGTCCCTTGCGGACTGGTTCTCTGCTGGGGGATGTGGAATCCTTCCAGCCTCAGACACCAAAGTCTGGTAAAATTAAGTCTTTTCTCTGCCAAGACAGACTCTCTTCGCCTCTTGTCTCTGGCTTGTGGCTCTCCTCCTGCCACACTTCCTCTTAGGTGCAATCAACTTTCTGTCCCTGCTCCACTCTGGGACACGTCTCAGAGCTGAGACAGGCAATCCAGTTCTCTCTAACCCTGCCCCCATCACCAGCTTTTATAGGGGCAGCCTGCTCCCCCTACTGGCCTGAGACAGGAGGCATTGCATGCTAATGTTCCCCTGACCAGAGAACCTCCCGCTTGCTCTCAGACACAGCTTTAATACATTTTGTGGCATCCAGGCCAGGGTGACACATTCCCCCCTAGTGAAATTTAGTACTCCGGGACTAAACAATAAACAAAGACAATATGCATAACAATAAAACATTAATAGACAGACGACGCACAAATTGAGTTCTTAAGGTCACAGTGTGGCCTGTGACCGGGTGTCCATATCACCAATACAACGGGAGCCTTAACCAGGTGGGGGTCTGTCCTACCCCAAGTCCTTCACAGTCTTAGTTCATTCCTGGGTTAGGCTCAGAATGCAGTCCATACAAGGTCCCGGTTATAAAAAGTCCATAACCTGTGAGTCCTTACGGTAGCTGCAAGAAACTGAAACACACTATTAATAAACATGCAGGTAACTTGGCAAACATTTCAACATTTGGCAACAGGGTTATTTACAATCTTAGTACACTCTATATTCTCCAGCGAGCGGGTATCTGCCCCTTTGTGCTCCTGGTTGACCTCCTTAACCCACTGTCTGGTGGTGGACCAACCTGGCTTTCCCCACTAGCGTTAGGGGTACAGCTACCAGCTGGGTGTACAGGTAGGGCAGGCAGCTGTCTGCGGGTTCTTTGGCTTACCGCAGGCATGGCAGGCTCACTGTCAGCAGAGGGTTGACTCTCCTGGGCTGCTGGTACAGGCTCTTCTGCCTCTGGAACTGCTGGCTCCTCTTCACCTTCCGGCTCTGGTGTTGGTTGTTGCTGGGCCGGTTGCAGGAAATGCAGGACGGGTACCACTATGGCATCATTTATGCGAGTCCAGGACTGAGGGAACTCTCCGAGAATGGTGCTGATCATTTCTTCCTTATCCTCTGCGGGTTCAAGGTCACTCTGATCCTCTTCTGCACTACGGAGTTGCTCGGGGCACCTTTTGAGGTGGTCTCTGGAGACGACACTAGTGGTTTCTCCTCCGTCCTTGGTGATTACGCACACCTTTGGGTTGTCGTGGTCAGACTGCAGTACGGTGTAGGGTTCCCTTTCCCACTGGTCGTCCAACTTATGTAGCCTTCTTTTTCGCTTTAGGACTTGCTCACCAGGTTCTAGGGGACCAGCAGGGGCGTGTTGATTGAAGAGTCTTTCTTGCTTCTCTCTCACCTGGGCCAGGCTCTTCTCCACACTCTCCTGTACCTTCTTGTACTGCAGTTGCCTTTCCGTATCCCAGTCCGCATCCGGGGAGGTGTCCTCAGGTATTATGACTCCCATCTCCAGGTCTACGGGCAGCTTACCCGGTCTGGCTCGCATCAGGTAAGCCGGGGTGCAGTTGGTAGCATTCACCGGGATATTGTTGTATAGGTCTATCAGGTCCGGCAGTTTTTCTGGCCACAGGCTGCGTTCCTCCAGGGGCAACGTCTTCAGGAGATCAATGACTATATTGTTCATCTTCTCACACATCCCGTTGGTTTGTGGATGGTAAGGCGTTGTCCGAATTTTCTTACAGCCATAGAGGTTGCAGAACTCCTGGAAGATTTCAGCCTCGAACGCTGGACCCTGGTCTGTCAGGACCTGTTCCGGATACCCGTGTGGACGGCAGAAGTATTGCTGGAAGGCTCTGGCCGCTGTTTGGGCTGTCAAGTGATTTACCGGGACCACCACTAGAAAACGGGAATAGTGGTCCACGATTGTCAGGGCATAGATGTATCCTGACCGGCTGGGAGCCAATTTGACATGGTCCAGAGCTACCAGCTCAAGAGGCTGCGTGGTGACGATGGGCCTCAAGGGTGTCTTCTGGCTGGTGCGGTCCTTCCTCCTCAGGTGACAAGGGCCACAGTCTCTGCACCATTTTTCTACAGCTCCTCTCATGCCGACCCAAAAGAACCTTCCTCTTAGTAGGAACTCCAGTTTCTTCCAACCGAAGTGTCCCGCTCTGTCATGGAAAGCCCCCAGGACCATAGCTGCATCTCGCCTTGGGACCACGACTTGCCAGGTCAGCTCGTGCGTCCGGTGGTTGACAATCCTTCTGCACAACTTGCCTTCGTAGAGGAACAGCTTGCTCTTCTCCTTCCATAGCTGCTTGGCTTCCTCTGGGGCATCTGGATCTAGGCGGGCGTTTTCCCGGGTCAGCAGATCTTTCACCAGGCGGACTGCAGGGTCACTATCTTGGATCTCGGCCCAGCTGTGGTGAGGTAGGGGATTCATCATCACAGTTGTTAGATCCTCCTCCTTCACGCGGTGAGAGTGTTGAGCGGCTCCATACCGGTGAAACGCGGGGAGTTCTACCTCCTCCAGCTCTTCTGGGTCTTCGTCACCTTCAGGTAAGTGAGGCATTCTTGATAGGGCGTCCGCGTTGGCGTTGGTTTTGCCTGCCCGGTACTTGATCACGAAGTCATAGTTGGAGAGACGGGCCATCCACCGCTGTTCCAGGGCACCCAGTCTTGCATTGTCCACGTGTGTCAACGGGTTGTTGTACGTGTACACGGTGAACTTTGCGGAGGCCAGGTAATGCTTGAAGCGTTCCGTCATGGCCCACACCACCGCCAAGAATTCTAGCTTGAAGGAGCTGTAATTCTCCGGGTTCCTCTCGGTGGGCCTCAGCTTCCGACTGGCGTATGCGATCACCCGTTCTCTGCCCTGTTGGTTTTGGGACAGTACGGCTCCCAGTCCCACATTACTGGCATCTGTGTGGAGAATGAAAGGCTGGCCGTAATCAGGGTAGGCCAGGATCTCATCCCCCGTGAGGGCCATCTTTAGCTGGCGGAAGGACTCCTCTTCCGGTTTATCCCACTTGAAGGGTGGCTTTTGACTTCGGGACTTAGACTGTCCGATCAGGAGGTCCTGCATAGGAGCTGCCATCTTAGTGAACCCGGGGATGAACCTTCGGTAGTAGCCTACCAACCCGAGAAACTGTCTCACCTCTTTGATGTTCGAGGGGCTTGGCCAGCTCTTGATTGCCGTGACTTTGTCAGGGTCGGGGGCCACTCCTTCCGCGCTTACCACGTGCCCTAGGTACTGGACCTTTGGTTTCAGCAGGTGACACTTCCATGGTTTCACCTTCAGGCCATAGCCTGCCAGGGCTTCGAACACCTCGGCCAGGTGCTTTAGATGGTCCTCGTAGGTCTTCGAATAGACGATCACGTCGTCCAGGTAAAGGAGGACCGTATTGAAGTTTCGGTGCCCTAGACAGCATTCCATCAGCCGTTGGAAGGTCCCTGGTGCGTTGCAGAGCCCGAAAGGCATACAGTTGAACTCGCTCAGTCCCATCGGGGTGGTGAAGGCGGTCTTCTCCTTGTGAGCCTCTGCCACAAGAACCTGCCAGTACCCGCTAGTAAGGTCCAAAGTAGAAAAGAAGTTAGCAGATTTTAGTGCGGCTAAAGACTCCTCTATTCTAGGCAGCGGGTATGCGTCTTTGTGGGTGATACGGTTGATTTGTCTATAGTCCACGCACATTCTCATGGTGCCGTCTTTCTTTTTCACCAGAACCAAGGGGGCTGCCCAGGGGCTACAGCTATCTCTAATGACCCCAGCTTCCTTCATCTCTCTTAGCATGCTCTTGGCGTTCTGATAATGTGCAGGGGGTACAGTCCTGTGTCTCTCTTTTATTGGTGGGTGGCTCCCTGTCGGGATGTGGTGTTCTATCCCCTTTACTCTGCCGAAGTCCAGCGGGTGCTTACTAAAGACTCTCTCGTACTCCTGTACCACCCGGTAGACTCCTTGTTTTTGGTGCAGGGGAGTGGAGTCAGCACCCACATGGAGTTTCTGGCACCAGTCCTCCTTTTGTTTCTGGGAGCCATTACCCTCCGCCTGAGGAGATGGAGGCAAGGGTTCCACGGCCCTGATAGCTTGGTGTTCGACAGCAAACAGTTTGGCGAGTGTAGCGTACCTGGGTAAGTGTACTTCCCTCTCCCCAATGTTGAGGATGCGGACGGGCACCCTCCCATGACGGACATCAACCACCCCCCGGGCTGTCAAAATGGTGGGCCTGCTGTCTGAGTACACGGGTTCTACCATGGCTTGGTAGTCTCTACCTCTCAACCCGATTGCAGTCCGACACCAGATCATCATTTCACTTTTGAGAGGCATGGAAATGGGGATTGGGTCACTCAGTCTTACACTACCGATCTCACCACCAGACAGTTCTACCTGCTGCCGTCTCATCAGGGCTTTTATCTCCTTGTTGAGGACCCTCTGTTGGCTGGAACTAGCATTCACCGCCACCTGTTGTAGAATTACAATTACCTCTGAAAGACAATTTTCAATTATGTTAGTACCCACAGTTATTTTAGGGTGACTTTCATGACCGTCAATGTCCACAATAATCACTCCCTGTGCCGGCAGTTCAACTTTACCAATTTTAATGGTCATCTCCTTGAACCCCATCTGCGGCACGGGTAAGCCATTACTGGCGATGATGCTCAAGTTACTGTCTGGATACCGTGTGATATCAGCATCAGTCCAATACTGCTTAAAAAGTACATAAGGGATTGTGGTTACTTGCGACCCAGTATCCAGCAAGGCGCTCATGGGGATACCGTCCAGCACCACGGGTAAAGCTGGGTGCCCCCCAACGTACTTATCACGCCAATTATAAGGGCCTGGTGATCTTATGCCTGGGGGTCGGCCCTCTGCCCCAGGTTGGACCCGTTTAAATTACAGTACCTGGAAATGTGTCCGGGCTGGTTGCATCGACGGCAAATGGGCTGTCCATCCTCTGCGTAGCGGTCTGTGGGCCTCCCTCGGAATGACGGGATCCTCCTCTGTCGACGCCACGGGACATCCTCCGGACTTGAAGCCAGCTCGATGGGTCTTGACGGGTCCACTTGCAACGCCTGGACGGTTCTGGTCAACGCCGCGACGCTCCTGGTTAGCTCCTGGACTTGGTGTTGCAGGCCTTTCGACGGGGCTTGGTTCAGGGCCTGTGCATCAGCCTCCACGGAGTCCATAGAGGAGGGCGCCGCCTCCTGGTGGTAGGTGATAGCAGGGCACGGGGGTTTATAGCACCACTGGTTACAGATTCACGGAGCACCCTCATGGCCCTGTCCTTAAATTGGGCAAAGGTCAGGTCGGGGTTCTGAAAGAACATGAGGCGCAGTTGGGCCCTGTGGGCGCTAGACAGCAGACCTTCTATGAATTGTTCTGTTAGCAGCTTATCGGTTTCCTGCACACTGCCAGGGTCAGTTTGTTGAATAGCCCTCAAGGCTTCCTGCAGATTTAGGGCATAGTCTCTAATGCTGTCCTGTGCCCGCTGCCTACATCAATAGAACCTCATTTTAATCTCAGGGGAGGTACGTGTATCAAAGGTACCCCGCAGCCGGGCCAGGATACCCTTCACAGTCCTTTTCTCCTCAGTGGGCCATGATTTTACCTCCCTTTGGGCTGCGCCAGTTAACTGCCCTGTCAATATGCTGACCTTCTGCTCCTCTGTCAGGGGGTAAACCTGGAACAAACTGTATAGCCTTTCCTTAAAGTCAGTTAGGGCATGGGGCTCCCCTGAGTATTTGGGCAGCCAGGCCGCTCCAGGGATGTAGGGCAGGGAAAAGGGCATCACTGCTGCTGCAGCTGCGTTGGTGGTAGTGGGCGCCTCTGTGTCTGACATCTTGCTCCCCCCTAGTTAAGCGTGGCCTACCTTCCGGCGATCCTCTTCTGTAGGCCGCGGCTCCGCTGCTGCTGCTATGGACGAGGACCTGGCGTCGCGTCCTGATGACGTCAGCGTCGCTCTCTCTCCCTTCCAGGACCTTGCGCAGCGTCGGAGCGTGGGGCGGAGCTTCGGATCTCGCGCAGTTTTGACGTCCACGCCCCTCTTCTTCCCGCGCGGCGTCCTGAAGATGGCGTCCGATGGCGGGAAGCAGCTGCGGATGGCGGGAAGAAGGCAGAAGACGGCGGGAAACGGTCCAAGATGGCGTCCGATGGCGGGAATCGGCTCCGGATGGCGGGAAACTTCGCCACAGGTAAGTTTACAAAAGTCTTTTTCAGGCACGCAGTACCCGGTGGTTGCGGGCACGAAATCCTGCCGACTACGCCAAAGCTGACTCGCCCCCTGGGCCGTGGGGCACTCGGATCCGGGCAATAGGGAGACGATGGGGGTAGTAGTGGCGACCCGGTTCCGTGGCTCAGGGTGGTCAGGCCAATGGTAGTCTGCTACGTTCTGCTGATAATGTCCGACTACGCCACCCGTGGATTGCGGTTATTAGGAACCGCCGCTGCATGCAGACCGCTGGGGCTGATGAGGTGTGCAGCTAGGGTAGTGTGACTCCCCACGGGAAGAGTGCGGCCCCAGGGCAGTATAATGGATGGTGGGAGTGATGGTAGTGAGAATCCCAGTGCTGATAGTGCGGGAGGAGCAAGGAGCACACAGACAACAAGTTGCAGTCCAGGGTCTTTACTACAACAGGTAAACTGACCCATAAACAGTCCCGGCTAGGAGGGGACCTGGACGTCTGAGAGCAACGGGGAAATTGGCCCTGGTCAGGGTGAGGGTGTAGGCCTACTGTGCTTTCTGCGCTCCTTCTGGCTATCTCCTCCTGATAGGGTAACAGCCCACGTTTCCGAGCTTTCCGTGTATTCTCGCCTGTATGGCCTGCGACGTGGGTTCCTTTCTGCTCCCAGCCTTGTACGGCTTTACTGGTCCCTTCGGTTGTGGCAGGGCCTCCAGGCTTCTTAGGCCAAGGAATGTACAGTCCCTTGCGGACTGGTTCTCTGCTGGGGGATGTGGAATTCTTCCAGCCTCAGACACCAAAGTCTGGTAAAATTAAGTCTTTTCTCTGCCAAGACAGGCTCTCTTTGCCTCTTGTCTCTGGCTTGTGGCTCTCCTCCTGCCACACTTCCTCTTAGGTGCAATCAACTTTCTGTCCCTGCTCCACTCTGGGACACGTCTCAGAGCTGAGACAGGCAATCCAGTTCTCTCTAACCCTGCCCCCAGCACCAGCTTTTATAGGGGCAGCCTGCTCCCCCTACTGGCCTGAGACAGGAGGCATTGCATGCTAATGTTCCCCTGACCAGAGAACCTCCCCCTTGCTCTCAGACACAGCTTTAATACATTTTGTGGCATCCAGGCCAGGGTGACACACATGGTGACGGAGAGGTTGTAAGGGCAGCGTGTGCATGCTGGCTTGTGTGTGAGAGTGCGCTTCCTAGGTGTGGCGCGCTGCAGACAGTCAAAGGGATTGTTCCCTTTCATTAAAAGTTAATCCCCGGCTGCAGCCTATTAGAAAGCAACTAACCGCGCTCTACTCACCCTACCCGGGTCTACCGGTGAGTCTCGCCTCTGCTCCCGGCCTGTGGATTGGCCGTGAAGCTGACGTTCCGTCGACAGCGCTGCAGCCGATCAGTGAGCTCAGCGGCTCTGAGTGGGGCGTTGTGTCTACAAGACCTTTTAATGAAGGCAGCAAAAAAATTGAAGAGAAGGGAAAGCACAAAAGGACCTGGTCTTGCTGAGCACTGGAAAGGGCAGCTGGCAGCCAGACGTCAAAGTAGAAAAGCAGCAACTGAGAGGATAGTCTCTGCCTACGGCCACACCACCCTGAACACGCCCAATCTCGTCTGATCTCAAAAGCTAAGCAGGGTTGGGCCTGGTTAGTACTTGGATGGGAGACCACCTAGGAATACCAGGTGCTGTAGGCTTTTGCTTTTTCCTTCCTTCCACCAGCAGGGGGCACTCTCTTCTTTGCCTTTTTTCCATTCCCTTTCACAAGTGCACACATTCATTCTCTTTTCTTTTTTTCATTTGCTTTCTCTCTTGCGCTATTTCATCTCTGCAAAATACCAGCATCCTTCTGATCACCGTGGGCCTCCAGCATTGTTGCTTCTGTACTTTTAATACTAGGCTCCTTTTCACCAGGACCAGCGTCTCCCCCGTGGCTGGAGGCAACCACCGGTAACCCCAAGCAGAAGACCTTTGCAGGCAACACGACCCTCCCCCCTGAAGAGCAGCTCAAAGTCACTGGCAACCATCTCACCCTCTTCCTTCATTCACCCCTGGACGTCTCGCTCTGCCCCCAAGTTACTGGTCCAGCTTGCTCTTTCTGTCACATTACCGCGATGAAGGGTTTAGCCTGCAGGAGACCCTGCGCCGAGACATTTTTGAAGACACCTGATGCGGCGGGTGAATCACTGCTAAACAAACCACACCTGTAGGGACGGCACAGACTTTGCATGGACCCTTCGGAGCCCGCCCCGTCACGGCCAGATTGCTCGCCACCAAGCGATCCTGAGAAAGGCTGGCCGGGCGATGGATCGAGCAGCTTCTACTGGCAATACCACCTTGGATACGCCTGATCTCATCTGATCTCGGAAGCAAAGCAGGGCTGGGCTCGGAGAGTACTTGGATGGGAGACTTCCTGGGAATACCGGGTGCTGTAGACCATTTTGATGACATTTTGCCCTACTGCCCAGCTCGGCTAGCATGGAACGGCGCCTTGCCGGACACCGACCAAAAGTAACTTAGATGATGGAAGCCCCAAGGCCTCTGAGCCAGTTGGCAGATAAGTACGCTACCCCGCCGCCTTCACGCAGGCCTGACACCGAGCTCCTTGCCACGGCTAGGAGTGCTTATTGACTCCGCAGCTCGCCGTGTGGAAATGATGGCGTTAAAAGCACCCAGGGCCGTGAAGGGGCCAGGCTTTCAGCAGGTGCCCAGGGAAGGTTTTGGATGCCGGCCACCTAGCGAGGGCCAGCAGAAGTAACATGTTTCTCTGCAAAGAAGCTTGTGTAACCAAGCCAGACAGCTGACAAAGAGCTAACCTCAGTGCAAGGAAGGCAAGGAAGTTGCGGAAGGAATTGGGGAGGGGGGGGGTGATTCCTGCTAGGGCCCTGAAATCATAAAACAGGCAGGAGAGTCTGACGCATGGTGACGGAGAGGTTGTAGGGGCTGATAGGGGGTGTTGTCACGTGCGAGCACGTGTGCATGCTGGCTTGTGTGTGAGAGTGCGCTTCCTAGGTGTGGCGTGCTGCAGACAGTCAAAGGGATTGTTCCCTTTCATTAAAAGTTAATCCCTGGCTGCAGCCTATTAGAAAGCAACTAACCGCGCTCTACTCATCCTACTCGGGTCTACCGGTGAGTCTCGCCTCTGCTCCCGGCCTGTGGCATTGGCCGTGAAGCTGACGTTCCGTCGACAGCTCTGCAGCCGATCAGTGAGCTCAGCGGCTCTGAGTGGGGCGTTGTGTCTACAAGACCTTTTAAGGAAGCCAGCAAAAAAATTGAAGAGAAGGGAAAGCACAAAAGGACCTGGTCTTGCTGAGCACTGGAAAGGGCAGCCGGCAGCCAGACGTCAAAGTAGAAAAGCAGCAAGTGAGAGGCTTGTCTTTGCCTACGGCCACACCACCCTGATCACACCCGATCTCATCTGATCTTGGAAGCTAAGCAGGGTTGGGCCTGGTTAGTACTTGGATGGGAGACTGTAAAATAATACTCTTCTTGTATTATTTTTTTCTACTGAGGACTTCTCAAAGTATCAATATCACGATATTCTTATAAAAAAATTTATCTATTTATTCTTGGATTGTCCATTAAAAAGAATCAGATTGCAGCAGGTACATACAATAATTAGTTATAAAGTAATTGTCCATTTGTCCATAATTAGCTTAATTGTTGAGATTCACCCATCTTTCCTTGGATCCTGGCTGGTAAATCATGTCTTTGTCCAGCATGTGTCCACGCCTACATGTCATCTGCTTCTCAGCATGAAGATTCTATGTCTTGTAAGGTGGGCACAGCAAGAGAGCCCCCCCTTTCTGTACCATGGGCTTTTATAGCCAGTCGTATGGACACCTGTTCTACATATGGTAGTGAACCAAAAATACACACACAAATAGCGCATGTCAACTAGACACGATGGCTGAGGCATAGAACTCAGAAAAATGATTATCGATTAACATTCCAAATGAATTTCCATAATTAACCATTTAACATTTCCCCCTTTTTTGAGAATAAAAGAACTTTAACTGAAATTTCTCAAAAGAAGATACATTCATCAATCATTTTTTCTTTCCTTCTTCCTTGGCAATATCATTAAATTTCCATAATAATAATAATAGTAATAATAGTATCAATATCGGATTATTGTTATATAATGATGTGAATTCATGTTATGGTAAGCCGTGACTAATATTCATTTAATATGTATAATTATACTTCCCTATATCTAAATTGAAGCAATCGCGGGTTCAATCGTCATCATCTGATGTCATCGGGTCGTCGTCTCGTCTTCTTCTTCGTTCTTTTATAACACAGTCTTTAGATGAAAACTCCTTTGAAATAAATTACAGCATGTAGATATTGTACAGTCCATAATTGTGTTCATTATTGTTCAGTCCATAAACTGTACTCTTTATTAGAAAGATCATGTGTGTCAGTTGATAAGAAAACAAAGTCCATGGATGAAATGTAGCTTTAATATATGTGCAGTGTCACCTGGACTTACGTTGGATCGTCTTTGGAATCTTCCGTGTGTCCGCACTGGTCTCGTGTCACTTTTCGAACAGATGTGACGTCTTTGGTCAGTAAAGCAAGGGTTAACTTGACACTTTCCTGCTTTATATAGCACCATAACCAGTACTCAGTCCTTTATATACAGGACACATATGCCAGGTATTACCTGTTCACCAGCTTTCATTGAAGCGTTGCAGGTGATAAGAAACCACTGGAACGTGATGAAGCTTAAACACAACACAGTACATATAGGATCATCGTCCTCTGCCATCCTGGTGATCAGTGGTGTGAATTGTATTGTATGTAATGGACACAGTCTATTATAAAACTCAGCATTCACACCTGTTACCTTCTGAGACGTCCGGATATCAGTTGCTTCTTCTTGTAACTTTTGAGAATCTTTTTGATTTATAAAAATTAAAAGTCTTTATTAAGATAGAATTCATAATTGCGATGTCTTGATTGAAGTCTTCATTCCCTAATCTGATACCAAATCTGGCAGTTTTTCCTAACCTATAATATCACAGCGTACCATAGCAATCAGTAATATCCATCTAATTATTATCAAAATATTAAAATAAATTATGTTTGGAATAATAAACAATAATAGATAATAATTCATTATCAATCAAGTTCTCCATATGATAGAACATTTTTATGTCATAGGTGTAATTACCTTTTCCAACCCATAGGTGTCAGTGTATTTTGAAAAAACAAGTTTTTATATCTTTATTAAACCAATAATATCAAAGAATGTATACTCCTGAACCAAAATGAATAAATATATGAATGTATGAATGAATGAATGAATGAATGAATAAATGAATGAATGAATTGTTGTGTTTACTCAGAAAATGTAAACATTTTTTTCTCAGCAATATATATTTAATGAAGCAATACTCTTGTATTAGACATTACTTTATTAAATATTAATGTGTTTTCTCAATTGAGATATTGAACTCAAATAAAATCAAATGAGAATTAAAAAATGAAAAAATAGAAAAATAAGAAGTATAAAGTAAGAATAAAATTTAAAAAATGAAAAATAAAATTAAGAGTAAAAATAAGAATAAAAATAAAAATAAGGCCTTTAAATTTTAATGACAAATGCAGAGTAATTATATTCTCCATAAAAAATACCCTTATATCTCCATTATCTGGATGATTTCATATTTGTCATAACCTTGTACCACCAAAAAATATTAAATTATGCAACTTTGCATGTAATACCCTTCTTAATTATACCATAGTACCTTATTATTATTTCTTCTTTATTAAAATGTGTGGAAAATAAGTATTGATCAAAAGTGATTATGTAATCAGGATCAAAAACACATTTTCCCCCTTAATACCAAAAATATTATTTTATAAAATTTATGTATATATCAGAACCAAATTAAAAATAATTATTCTTCTAGAAATATTGTGCATAAATTTCATATCGATAAGTAGCATAGATTTGACTAAAGAGAGGTGTGTACCTATTTAGGTAACCATTAAAAATAATATTATAGTTATTCAAGAATATTATCATGTGGAAAATTATTCTAAATATAAATTTGCTTTGTAAACCATTTTGATGTGTGGTTGCCCTTATCCACTATTAGTTAAATCAAGAAATAATAATTATTAAAGAAATATAGAAATATATATATGTAGATACAGTGCCTACAAGTAGTATTCAACCCCCTGCAGATTTAGCTGGTTTGATAAGATGCAAATAAGTTAGAGCCTTCAAACTGCAAACGAGAGTAGGTTTTATGAACAGAAGCATAAATCTTACAAACAAAAAAGTTATGTTGCTCAGTTGAATTTTATTAAATTTTAAACATAAAAGTGTGGGTCAATTATTATTCAACCCCTATGTTTAATATTTTGTGGAATAACCCTTGTTTGTAATTACAGCTAATAATCGTCTTTTATAAGACCTGATCAGGCCGGCACAGGTCTGTGGAGTTATCTTGGCCCACTCCTCCATGCAGATCTTCTCCAAGTTATCTATGTTCTTTGGGTGTCTCATGTGGACTTTATTCTTGAGCTCCTTCCACAAGTTTTCAATTGGGTTAAGGTCAGGAGACTGACTAGGCCACTCCAACACCTTGACTTTTTCCCTATTGAACCAGACCTTGGTTTTCTTGGCTGTGTGCTTTGGGTCGTTGTCTTGTTGGAAGATGAAATTACGATCCATCTTAAGATCCTTGATGGAGGAGCGGAGGTTCTTGGCCAAAATCTCCAGGTAGGCCGTGCTATCCATCTTCCCATGGATGCAGACCAGATGGCCAGGCCCCTTGGCAGAGAAACAGCCCCACAGCATGATGCTGCCACCACCATGCTTGACTGTAGGGATGGTATTCTTGGGGTCGTATGCAGTGCCATCCAGTCTCCAAACGTCACGTGTGTGGTTGGCACCAAAGATCTCGATCTTGGTCTCATCAGACCATAGAACCTTAAACCAGTCTGTCTCAGAGTCCTCCAAGTGATCATGAGCAAACTGTAGACGAGCCTTGACATGACGCTTTGAAAGTAAAGGTACCTTACGGGCTCGTCTGGAACCGAGACCATTGCGGTGGCATACGTTACTTATGGTATTGACTGAAACCAATGCCCCCACTGCCATGAGATCTTCCCGGAGCTCCTTCCTTGTTGTCCTTGGGTTAGCCTTGACTCTTTGGACAAGCCTGGCCTCGGCACGGGAGGACAACTTCAAAGGCTGTCCAGGCCGTGGAAGGCTAACAGTAGTTCCATAAGCCTTCCACTTACGGATGATGCTCCCAACAGTGGAGAAAGGTAGGCCAAACTCCTTGGAAAGGGTTTTGTACCCCTTGCCAGCCTTGTGACCCTCCACGATCTTGTCTCTGATGGCCTTGGAATGCTCTTTTGTCTTTCCCATGTTGACCATGTCTGAGTGCTGTTCACAAGTTTGGGGAGGTTCTTAAATAGTCAGAAAAGGCTGGCAAAAGAGATCTTTAATCCACACATGTGAAGCTCATTATTCTTGGTGCCTGAACTACTTCTTAATACTTTAGGGGGACCAAACAGAATTCTTGTGGTTTGAGGGATTGAATAATAAATGACACTCTGAATTAACTTTTAACGTTTTAAAAAAACAAAAAAACAAAAAAAAGTTGCTGCAGTGCATTTCCCACTTCCAGGCTGATCTACAATACAAATGTCACAATGCCAAGTTAATTCCGCATGTGTCAACCACCTAAATCTGCAGGAGGTTGAATACTACTTGTAGGCACTGTAATACCTAATTATGTATTATAATTTCCTCAGAATTAAATATATTTTTGTACCTTCACATAAAGAAACATTTTTTTTTTCAAACATACAAACATACGAGGCCTCTGTCACATCAATCACACTTAGCAGCTGCTGATTTACTCATCTGTCACCTTCACTCTGACATTCACAGATCTGTTCAACTCAAACATTCCACATATGAAGTTTTATATATATATATATATATATATATATATATATATATATATATATTTAACCCAAAATTGTTGTATCCCAATTTATTAATGCGCATTGCCATATCAATTGAATATCTTTATATTTATATACTGGATTTTGGCTGTTGGAGCTGAAAAGAGGATATTGGTAAACCAGGGGAGGAGTCCTGAGGAGATAATTTGCATATTCCCACTGCATTTTGGGGTAAGTGAAGAGTCTCCGCGAGCTCAAAGAACACTGGATTTTGGCTGTTGGAGCTGAAAAGAGGACATCGGTAAACCAGGGGAGGAGTCCTGAGGAGATAATTTGCATATTCCCACTGCATTTTGGGGTAAGTGAAGAGTCTCCGCGAGCTCAAAGAACACTGGATTTTGGCTGTTGGAGCTGAAAAGAGGACATCGGTAAACCAGGGGAGGAGTCCTGAGGAGATAATTTGCATATTTCCACTGCATTTTGGGGTAAGTGAAGAGTCTCCGCGAGCTCAAAGAACACTGGATTTTGGCTGTTGGAGCTGAAAAGAGGACATCGGTAAACCAGGGGAGGAGTCCTGAGGAGATAATTTGCATATTCCCACTGCATTTTGGGGTAAGTGAATAGTTTCTGCGAGCTCAAAGAACACTGGATTTTGGCTGTTGGAGCTGAAAAGAGGACATCGGTAAACCAGGGGAGGAGTCCTGAGGAGACAATTTGCATATTCCCACTGCATTTTGGGGTAAGTCAAAAGTCTCCGCGAGCCCAAAGAACACTGGATTTTGGCTGTTGGAGCTGAAAAGAGGACATCGGTAAACCAGGGGAGGAGTCCTGAGAAGATAATTTGCATATTCCCACTGCATTTTGGGCTAAGTGAAGAGTTTCCGCGAGCTCATAGAACACTGGATTTTGGCTGTTGGAGCTGAAAAGAGGACATCGGTAAACCAGGGGAGGAGTCCTGAGGAGATAATTTGCATATTCCCACTGCATTTTGGGGTAAGTGAAGAGTCTCCGCGAGCTCAAAGAACACTGGATTTTGGCTGTTGGAGCTGAAAAGAGGACATCGGTAAACCAGGGGAGGAGTCCTGAGGAGATAATTTGCATATTCCCGCTGCATTTTTGGGTAAGTGAAGAGTCTCCGCGAGCTCAAAGTACGCTAGATTTTGGCTGTTAGAGCTGAAAAGAGGACATCGGTAAACCGCGCGCCTACTGGCGCGCGCATTTTGACGCTTTTTTTTTAAGCTTTTTTCACTGTTTTCTGAACATTAACAATAAGAACATGGAAGAGTCCAGGAGCCATTTGGTGAGCTGCATATCCTGCTACATGTTCACAGACTTGCCAGTGGAAAAGCCAAACTTCACATGCCAGAAATGCAAGCTTGTGTCCCTGTTGGAGGAAAAGTTGCGAAATCTAGAAGAGAGGTTAACTACCTTGAAAATCATTAAGGAAGGTGAAGAGTTCTTAGACAGAGCAGAATTATCTCTTCATGATTCAGAAAGAGAAGAAATTCGAACTGCACCTGACGAAACAGAGGAATGGAAGCATGTGACCCACAGAAGCAGGAGGATCGAGAGGCAGTCAGCACCCATACTGCTCAGGAACCAGTACCAGGCTCTCACGCAGGAGAACCATGAAGAAATACAGCAAAATAAGACTTTGCCAGCAATGAATAACCTTGTAAGCCCTCAGAATCCTCCTGGATGGAAAAAGAAGAATGTTGTGAAGAAAAAACGGAGAGTGGTGGTCATGGAGGATTCCCTGTTAAGAGGAACAGAGGCCGCTATCTGCAGACCAGACATAACCTCAAGAGAAATGTGCTGTCTTCCAGGAGCAAAAATTAAAGATGTGTCTGACAGGATATCAAGATTCTTCAGACCGACAGATCACTACCCATTCCTGCTACTACATGTGGGGACAAATGACACCGCAAGAAAGGACCTGGAAACCATCTGCAGTGACTTTGAAGACTTAGGCAAGAAAGTGAAAGAATTGGGAGTGCAGGTGGTCTTCTCATCCATCCTCCCAGTGGATGGCCATGGAACAATGAGGTGGAATAAGATTCTACAGGTGAACAACTGGCTACGTCGATGGTGCCGTCAACAAGGATTTGGATTTCTGGATCACGGAATGAATTACCTATACGATGGACTACTTGCTAGAGATGGGGTGCACCTTACGAAGACTGGAAAACATGTATTTGGAAGCCGCCTTGCTACACTCATCAGAAGAGCTTTAAACTAGAACAATGTGGGAAGGGAAGCAAAAGGCCAGAAAAAGCCATACAGCTGACAAATACTATTGAGATCTCTGCTACTGGAAGTGGAAAGGAAGAACAAATACAAAACAATTTAAATAATAAAAATATGGGAGGAAGAGAAACCAATCACAAACTAAAATGTTTTTATACAAATGCACAAAGCATGGGCAACAAACAAGGAGAATTGGAACTACTAACGCAGGAAAAGGAATATGATGTCATTGGAATCACTGAAACTTGGTGGGACGATACACATGATTGGAATAAAAAGCTAAAAGGATACAACTTATTTGCAAGAAACAGACTTGATAAACGAGGAGGAGGTGTTGCATTGTATGTTAGAAAAGCGTATATCTGCACAGAGATTGAAGCTTCAGAGACTGGGAGTTCTGTGGAAACTGTTTGGGTAAGAATACAAGGAGAGAACAACGGAAAGGACACCATTGTAGGCATTTACTACAGGCCACCTGGGCAAGCTGAAGATATGGATGAACTCTTTATGTATCAAATAACCAAGTTCTCCAAAAAATATGACGTAGTGGTCATGGGAGATTTCAACTATCCAGACATTTGTTGGGAATCTCTGTCAAGTAAAACTAACAGGTCAAGCAAATTCTTATCCTCTCTTGCTGACAACTTTATCTTCCAAAAGGTAGGGGAGAAAACAAGTGGATCTGCTACTTTGGATCTAATCCTTATAAACAGGGAGGAAATGGTTGAGGAGGTAAAGGTGGCTGGGACCCTAGGAGGCAGCGATCATGCTATTATAGAATTTTGGATAACTAGAGGAGGAAGACATGTGAAGACTCAAACTTCAAGGTTAGATTTTAGAAAGGCAGATTTTAAGAGACTCAGAAAGAGAATAGGAGGGATCCAATGGCTGGATGTCCTTAAGGACAAAAATGTCCAGGAAGGATGGGAAATTTTTAAAAATGAGATTCTCAAAGCACAATCGTTAACAATCCCGAAAAGTAGGAAGAATGGGAAGCATTTAAGGAAACCAGGATGGATGAACACAGAACTTAAACACATGCTAAAAAGAAAGAAAGAAATGTTTATTAAATGGAAAGAGGGAGCCATATCTAAAGAAGATTATAATGCAGTCTGCAGATCCAGTAGGGCACGTATCAGGTTAGCTAAAGCTGACAATGAATTAAGGCTTGCAAGAGATGTCAAAAGCAATAAAAAAGGATTTTGGGGGTATGTCAAAAGTAAAAGAAAAGTCAAAGATGCTATAGGATTTTTACAGGATGAAAATGGAGAAATGGTAAGAGAGGATGTTGAGAAGGCCGAACGTTTTAATTCTTATTTTGCATCTGTTTTCTCTCAGAAAGAAAATGTAACATCAACTGATCTCCACTGTCCTTTTAAAGGAATAGAGGAATCCAAGTTATCTGTAAACAGAAAGATTGTGAGGGAATATTTAGCTAACATAAATGAGTTCAAGTCTCCAGGTCCAGATGAATTACACCCCAGAGTACTGAAGGAGATCGTAGAAGAAATTTTAGAACCACTCTCCATAATCTTTGAAAATTCTTGGAGAACAGGAGAAGTCCCAGAAGACTGGAGAGGAGCAAATGTTGTTCCTATCTTCAAAAAGGGGAAGAAGGTGGACCCAGGGAACTATAGGCCGGTGAGTCTGACTTCTATACCAGGAAAGATCTTTGAACAAATTATTAAACAACATGTATGTAAGTACATGGATAAGAATGAAGTGATTAACCAGAGTCAGCATGGGTTTGTAACTAACAAGTCATGTCAGACTAACTTAATTTCCTTCTATGACAGAATCACTGACTGGGTGGATCAGGGAAATGCTGTAGATATAGTATATCTTGACTTCAGCAAAGCATTTGACAAAGTATCTCACACCATCCTTATTGAAAAAATGACCAAGTATGCAATGGACCAGGCAACTGTTAGGTGGATTCATAACTGGCTTAGTGATCGGACTCAAAGGGTGGTTGTAAATGGCTTCACATCCAGCTGGATGAATGTCTCAAGTGGGGTACCACAGGGCTCCGTCCTGGGACCTGTATTGTTCAACATCTTTATCAATGATTTAGAGGAAGGAATTGAGGGTAAACTGATTAAATTTGCTGATGACACAAAGCTAGGAGGGATAGCTAATACTAGAGAAGAGAGAGAGAGGATTCAAAAAGACCTAAATAAACTGGAGCAGTGGGCAGCAACCAACAGAATGGTTTTTAACAGGGAAAAATGCAAAGTACTACATCTGGGCAATAAAAAATGAAAAAAGCATATACAGAATGGGAGGAATAGAGCTAAGCAACAGTACATGTGAAAAAGACTTAGGTATACTAATAGATCATAGACTGAACATGAGTCAACAGTGTGATGCAGCAGCAAAAAAGGCAAATACAATTCTGGGATGTATTAACAGAAGCATACAGTCTAGATCACGTGAAGTCATTATCGGTCTTTACTCCTCTTTGGTCAGACCTCATCTGGAATACTGTGTACAGTTTTGGGCACCACATTTTAAAAAAGACATAGACAAACTGGAGCAAGTTCAGAGAAGAGCGACCAGCATGGTGACTGGTCTGCAAACAATGTCCTATGAGGAACGGTTGCAGGATTTGGGAATGTTTAGCTTGCAAAAAAGAAGACTGAGAGGAGACTTAATAGCTGTCTACAAATATGTCAAGGGCTGTCACATTGTAGAAGGATCATCTTTATTCTCGTTTGCACAAGGAAAGACTAGAAGCAATGGGATGAAACTAAATGGGAGGAGACACAGATTAGATATTAGAAAAAACTTTTTGACAGTTAGGGTGATTAATGAGTGGAACAGGCTGCCACGAGAGGTGGTGAGTTCCCCTTCAATGGACGTCTTCAAACAGAGGCTGGACAGACATCTGTCTGAGATGATCTAGTGAATCCTGCTTTGAGCAGGGGGTTGGACCAGATGACCCAGGAGGTCCCTTCCAACTCTACCATTCTATGATTCTATGATTCTATTTCTTTGAATATTCCCCAAGTACATATTATATAATATGAGAGTAAGCCACTGGAATTTCAGACACTTGAAAAAACTCTTGTCTTAGATTCTTTTTTCACTGGCTGCCCGGTCTTAAGTTATATCAGTTGAAAATGGAATGAATGGGATCCTAAACTATTAGCTCAAAGTTCAAAGGCCACAGCTGTCACACGTCATGCTGTAAAGCTACTTTAATTTGCATGAACACTTCATGCACAGAAAATATTAACAACACAAAAGAATTAATAAATATTACATATATATTATAGTTCAACTAGATATATTGTTATTATTTTAAAATGTTATACACATAAAATCATGCAATTTTTTCACTTCCTGTGTGAATAAAGAAATAAATCCATTTTAGAGTTATTTGATCAAATCCTGCTTTGGAATGAAAACTCTAAGGAAATATAAGAAAATAAAATTAAATATCAAATTCATACAGAAACAGAATTATTTAAATATCTTATACATATATTGGTTGGTTCTAATGTAATTCAAAATATTGCTACTTAAATTTATATATATGAAGTTCTAATTTATTAATTAATATATATATATATATATATTTTATAAACGTATATATAAATACAATTATACACAATCTCTACTTAGACAAGTGTATATATATATATATATATATATATATATATATGAACTATTAGAAACTATGTAACTACAATTTTACTGTATAAGATTATAAATAAATATTGAGACATTGTATTACATTTTGATACAACATTATAATTACAGTTTTTCCTTAGCCACTCCCTAAACCAAATCTTCTGTCTCTCTCAAATATCTCCAGGAACGCCCAATTTAGGAAAGACATTTTTCTATCCTTCAAAACCTCAGAGAACTGCCTGTTCTTCTGTCCACATTACATGACGTCACTGTGAGTTGGTCGTCTCACCTGTCTCTGTCCATCAGTTTCAGCCATTTTCCTTTTTAGAGAATCACAGTTCTGACTGAGAATTAACTCATTCTGTGGAGAGATGGATCTTTGCACTGGCTGATATGGCTTATAACTAGTGTTGAGCGATACCTTCCGATATCAGGAAATATCGTATCGGATTGGATCGGGCCGATACCCAAAAAGTATCGGATATCGCCGATTCCGATACCGGAAACCAAGGCAAGTCAATGGGACACAAATATCGGAATGAAAATAAACCCTTTCTTTCCTTGTAGGTTAATTCTACATGAAGTAAAACAACTAAGAATAATGTAGAATGACATGAAAAGCCGGCAATTCAGCAGCGGCATACACCGGTACCCAACAATTTACAACAGAAAGAATAGAGCTTCACACATAGATTAGATAGATAGAAACATGTCAGTCACATATATATGAAGTACAGTGACAGTGTTGCTTACTGTACTTGTCATTTAGTGTAAAGGATTTATTAAAAAAAATATTAGTGTTTTCGTGCACCGTCTCTTTAAAAAAGCCGGCCGGCAATTCAGCAGCGGTACCCGACAATTTATAACAGACAGAATAGAGCTTCACACATAGATTAGATAGATAGAAACATGTCAGCCACATATATAAGAAGTACAGTGACAGTGTTGCTTACTGTACTTGTCATTTAGTGTAAAGGATTTATTTAAAAAAATAATAGTGTTTTCATGCACCGTCTCTTTAAGAAAGCCGGCCGGCAATTCAGCATCTGTACCCGACAATTTAGAATAGAAAGAATAGAGAATCACACATAGATTAGATAGATAGAAACATGTCAGTCACATATATATGAAGTACAGTGACAGTGTTGATTACTGTACTTGTCATTTAGTGTTAAAATAAAGGATTTATTTAAAAAAAAATTGGCGTGGGGTTCCCCTTAATTTTAGGCTCTAGCGGAGGTTAAGCAGACAGCTGGGGCAAATGTTTGAAGCCTGGGAAGGGGGTAATACCCACGGAGCTTCCCAGGCTACTAATATCAGCCCCCAGCTGAATACCTAGCCTTTACTAGCTATTAAAATGGGGGAACCCCCCAAAAAAAATAACGTGGGGTCCCCCCTAATTTAATGGCTAGCACAGGCTAGGCAGACAGCTGGGGGCTGATATTAATAGCCCAGGAAGGGTGCCATGAATATTGGCCCCCTCCCAGGCTAGAAACACCAGCCGTCAGCCGCCCCAGAAATGGCGCATCCATAGGATGCGCCAATTCTGGCACTTAGCCTCGCTCTTCCACGCTGCCCTGGTGCGGTGGCAGGGGGTAATAGGGTTGGGGTTGATGTCGGCTTATAATGCCAGCTGACATCAAGCCCAGGTTAGTAATGGAGAGGCGTCTATAAGACACCCCCATTACTAACCCCATAGTCAAAGTTAAAAGAAAACACAAACACCCAGAATAAAGTCCTTTAATTGAAATAAAGACACAATTCTTTATTGTTCTAAATTAAACCATACTTACCATCACGCCCATTCCAGCTGAAGCCAACGATCTCCTGCAATAAAAGTAAAATAATAAAGCAACCTCATCCTTACCTTTCCATGGTTCCCACGACAGCTTCAGCTCTGCTACATCGAGATGACAGGCTGGACCGCAGCAGAACGCTGCCATCCAGCCTGTCATCCCGCAGACACTGAGAAGCGCAGGCATGCTTTCGCTCCTCAGTGTCTCTCTGTGACGTCATCCAGATGAGCCGAGTTCATGTCCAATGAACTCAGCTCACCTCATGCACGTCACTGACAGCGTGGGAAAATTCTCCTGCACTCAGCGCTTCAGCGTGAGAATTCTCCCACGCTGTCAGTGACATACATGAGGTGAGGTCATGTCCAATGAACTCAGCTCACCTCATGCACGTCACTGACAGCGTGGGAAAATTCTCACGCTGAAGTGCTGAGTGCAGGAGAATTTTCCCACGCTGTCAGTGACGTACATGAGGTGAGCTGAGTTCATTGGACATGACCGTCACAGCCAGACACTGAGGAGTGGAAGTATGCCTGCGCTTCTCAGTGTCTGCGGGATGACAGGATGGATGGCAGCGTTCTGCTGCGGTCCAGCCTGTCATCTCGATGTAGCAGAGCTGAAGCTGTCGTGGGAGCCATGGAAAGGTAAGGATGATGTTGCTTTATTATTTTACTTTTATTGCAGGAGATCGTTGGCTTCAGCTGGAATGGGCGTGATGGTATGTATGGTTTAATTTAGAATAATAAAGAATTGTGTGTTTATTTCAATTAAAGTACTTTTTTCTGGGTGTTGTGTTTTTTTAAATACTTTACTAGAAATTCATGGTGGTCATGTCTAATATTGGCGTGACCCCATGAATTTCGGGCTTAGGGCCAGCTGATAATGCCAAGCTGGCCTTAACCCCTTTATTACCCAGTGAGCCACCGCACCAGGGCCCTGGATGAGTTGGGTACAGCGCCAGAAGATGGCGCTTCTATGAACGCGCCATTTTCTGGGGCGGCTGCGGACTGCAATTTGCAGCGGGGGTGGCCCAGAAAGCTTGGGTCTCCCTGCGCTGCGGATTCCAGCCCCCAGCTGCCTAGTTGTATCTGGCTGGGCACAAAAATAGGGCGAAGCCCCACGCATTTTTTTTTTAAATTATTTCATGAAATTCATGGAATAATTAAGAAAAAAAGGGCTTCCCTATATTGTTGTGTCCAACCAGGTACAAATAGGCAGCTGGTGGTTGGGGGCAGCCCATTCCTGCCTGCTGTACCTGGCTGGACACAAATATAGTGCGAAGCCCCACGTCAATTTTTTTTTAATTATTTCATGAAATAATTTTTTTAAAAAAGGGCTTCCCTATATTGTTGTGTCCGGCCAGGTACAAATAGGCAGCTGGTGGTTGGGGGCAGCCTGTTCCTGCCTGCTGTACCTGGCTGGACACAAATATAGGGCGAAGCCCCACGTCAATGTTTTTTTAAATAAATCCTTTATTTTAACACTAAATGACATTTGAGGAGTTAATAAAGATGCAGTCCCTAAATTATTATTTATTTTTTAATTAATTTTTCCCAAAACTTTTGACGTGGGCTTCGCCATATTTTTGTATGCCAGCCAGGTACAGCATCCAGCTTCTATGAACGCGCCATTTTCCGGGGTGGCTGCGGACTGCAATTTTCAGCGGGGGGGGGGCAGAAAGCTTGGGCCTCCCTGCGCTGCAGATTCCATCCCCCAGCTGCCTAGTTGTACCTGGCTGGACACAAAAATAGGGAGAAGCTTCACGTATTTTTTTTTTAAAATTATTTCATGAAATTCATGAAATAATTAAGAAAAAAAGGGCTTCCCTATATTGTTGTGTCCAACCAGGTACAAATAGGCAGCTGGTGGTTGGGGGCAGCCCGTTCCTGCCTGCTGTACCTGGCTGGACACAAATATAGTGCGAAGCCCCACGTCAATTTTTTTTAAATCATTTCAGGAAATTCATGAAATAATTAAAAAAAATTGATGTGGGGCTTCACCCTATATTTGTGTCCAGTCAGGTACAGCAGGCAGGAACGGGCTGCCCCCAACCACCAGCTGCCTATTTGTACCTAGCCGGACACAACAATATAGGGAAGCCCTTTTTTTCTTAATTATTCCATGAATTTCATGAATTTAAAAAAAAAAAACGTGGAGCTTCGCCCTATTTTTGTGTCCAGCCAGGTACAACTAGGCAGCTGGGGGCTGGAATCTGCAGCGCAGGGAGGCCCAAGCTTTCTGGGCCCCACCCGCTGCAAATTGCAGTCCGCAGCCGCCCCGGAAAATGGCGCGTTCATAGAAGTGCCATCTTCTGGCGCTGTACCCAACTCATCCAGGGCCCTGGTGCGGTGGCTCACTGGGTAATAAAGGGGTTAAGGCCAGCTTGGCATTATCAGCTGGCCCTAAGCCCGAAATTCATGGGGTCACGCCAATATTAGACATGACCACCATGAATTTCTAGTAAAGTATTTAAAAAAAACACAAACACCCAGAAAAAAGTCCTTTAATTGAAATAAACACACAATTCTTTATTGTTCTAAATTAAACCATACTTACCATCACGCCCATTCCAGCTGAAGCCAATGATCTCCTGCAATAAAAGAAAAATAATAAAGCAACCTCATCCTTACCTTTCCATGGCTCCCACGACGGCTCCAGCTCTGCTACATCGAGATGACAGGCTGGACCGCAGCAGAACGCTGCCATCCAGCCTGTCATCCCGCAGACACTGAGAAGCGCAGGCATACTTCCACTCCTCAGTGTCTGGCTGTGACGGCATCCAGATGAGCCGACAATGAACTCGGCTCACCTCATGTACGTCACTGACAGCGTGGGAGAATTCTCCTGCACTCAGCGCTTCAGCGTGAGAATTTTCCCACGCTGTCAGTGACGTGCATGAGGTGAGGTCATGTCCAATGAACTCGGCGCACCTCATGCACGTCACTGACAGCGTGGGAAAATTCTCACGCTGAAGCGCTGAGTGCAGGAGAATTTTCCCACGCTGTCAGTGACGTGCATGAGGTGAGCTGAGTTCATTGGACATGACCTCGGCTCATCTGGATGCCGTCACAGCGAGACACTGAGGAGCGCAAGCATGCCTGCGCTTCTCAGTGTCTGCGGGATGACAGGCTGGATGGCAGCGTTCTGCTGCGGTCCAGCCTGTCATCTCGATGTAGCAGAGCTGAAGCTGTCCTGGGAACCATGGAAAGGTAAGGATGAGGTTGCTTTATTATTTTACTTTTATTGCAGGAGATCGTTGGCTTCAGCTGGAATGGGCGTGACTGTAAGTATGGTTTAATTTAGAACAATAAAGAATTGTGTCTATTTCAATTAAAGGACATTTTTCTGATTTTTCTAATATTGGCGTGACCCCATGAATTTCGGGCTTAGGGCCAGCTGATAATGCCAATCTGGCCTTAACCCCTTTATTACCCAGTGAGCCACCGCACCAGGGCCCTGGATGAGTTGGGTACAGCGCCAGAAGATGGCGCTTCTATGAACGCGCCATTTTCCGGGGCGGCTGCGGACTGCAATTTGCAGCGGGTGGGGCCCAGAAAGCTTGGGCCTCCCTGCGCTGCGGATTCCAGCCCCCAGCTGCCTTGTTGTACCTGGCTGGACACAAAAATAGGGCGAAGCCCCACGTATTTTTTTTTTTAATTATTTCATGAAATTCATGGAATAATTAAGAAAAAAAGGGCTTCCCTATATTGTTGTGTCCGGCTAGGTACAAATAGGCAGCTGGTGGTTGGGGGCAGCCCGTTTCTGCCTGCTGTACCTGACTGGACACAAATATAGGGCGAAGCCCCACTTAATTTTTTTTTAATTATTTCATGAATTTCCTGAAATAATTAAAAAAAAATTGACGTGGGGCTTTGCACTAAATTTGTGTCCAGCCAGGTACAGCAGGCAGGAACGGGCTGCCCCCAACCACCAGCTGACTATTTGTAACTGGTTGGACACAACAACATAGGGAAGCCCTTTTTTTCTTAATTATTCCATGAATTTCATGAAATAATTAAAAAAAAAAAAACGTGGAGCTTCTCCCTATTTTTGTGTCCAGCCAGGTACAACTAGGCAGCTGGGGGATGGAATCTGCAGCGCAGGGAGGCCCAAGCTTTCTGCCCCCCACTGAAAATTGCAGTCCGCAGCCGCCCCGGAAAATGGCGCGTTCATAGAAGCTGGATGCTGTACCTGGCTGGCATACAAAAATATGGCGAAGCCCACGTCAAAAGTTTTGGGAAAAATTAATTAAAAAATAAATAATAATTTAGGGACTGCATCTTTAATAACTCCTCAAATGTCATTTAGTGTTAAAATAATGGATTTATTTAAAAAAAAAATGGCGTGGGATCCCCCATAATTTTAGTCTCTAGCGGAGGTTAAGCAGACGGCTGGGGCAGATGTTTGAAGCCTGGGAAGGGGGTAAAACCCACGAAGCTTCCCAGGCTACTAATATCAGCCCCCAGCTGAATACCTAGCCTTTACTAGCTATTAAAATGGGGGACCCCCCCCAAAAAAATGACGTGGGGTCCCCCCTATTTTAATAGCTAGCAAAGGCTAGGCAGACATCTGGGGGCTGATATTAATAGCCCAGGAAGGGTGCCATGAATATTGGCCCCCTCCCAGGCTAGAAACACCAGTCGTCAGCCGCCCCAGAAATGGCGCATCCATAGGATGCGCCAACTCTGGCACTTAGCCTCGCTCTTCCACGCTGCCCTGGTACGGTGGCAGGGGGTAATAGTGGTGGGGTTCACGTCAGCGCCAGCTGCCATGAAGTCCAGGTTAGTAATGATGGGCGTCTATAAGACACCCCCATTACTAACCTACAAAGTGTTAAAAAGAAAAAACACACTACACCCAGAAAAAAATAATTTATTTGAAATAAAACACACAATTTTATTTAATTCTTAGTTTACTAAAAATAATAGTTACCTGTCCACGTTCCTGCGCTGATCTCCCATGCACAGCTGTCACATCTGGAGATGGTGACAGCTGTGCATGGCTGCTGTAAGCTCACGCTGCCGGGAACACGTCCGCTCCCGGCAGCGGGAGCCACTGACTGAGGTCACCGGAGTGCATTCAGGCAGCGCAGCTCCGGAGACCTCCTTTACGGCACTGCTGTACCGTGGGAATTTCTCACGATACAGCAGGGCCGTAAAGGAGCTAACCGGAGCAGCGCTGCCTGAACTCCGGTGAACCCTTACGGCCCCGTCATTCTAGCGGCGGCAGCGGTTCAGAGCGGTCACATTCTATGTGGCTGCTCTGAACTGGAGATCTTCGTGGGACACTCGTGGACTGCTACGGAGGGGTAAGGATAAGGTTGTGGTTTATTATTTTATATTTTATTACAGGAGATCGATGGCTTCGGGGAATTAGGTGTCTAGGTGAGTATAGGTGTAGTTTTTTATTTTTTACTTTATTTTAGGTGGCGATCGGCGGGGACAGGTAATGTATGAACTAATTTATTGTAGGTAACCACTGGCCACCAATGACATGTATTTAATATTTATTGGGGACACAGTAGGGCAATTTAAATAGCAGGATCAGTCTGATGGGAACTACTGCTCCCATCGAGCTGATCCTGCTGGCACGAGTGGACGGGGGACAGACATAGGCCGATGGGAGTAGTAGTGTCACATCGGCCTATGTCTGCCTGCACGCACACACCCGCACACACCCGCACACATCGCACAGACACCGCGCTCACCCGCACAAACATCGCGCACACACCCCGCACACACACCCCGCACACACACTAATCATGACGGGTCTGAGAGGTGAGGCTGACCTGTGCGGCCGTGGGAAAGTTCATGTGAGTTCATGCAGTCAAGCATGAACTCACATGAACCCTCTGAGGGCACCGCGGCTACTTCAAATGAATAGCTGATCGGCATCACCTGATACCTCAGCTGTTCATTTGAAATAACCGGCGGGAAAGCGCAGCACAGAACGGGAAAGCCGGCGGTGAAGTCTTTTCACTGCCGGCTTCCCCGCCCGGGTCCTTCACTCCCCGCTCCTTGGAGCTGCGCTCCCCGCCCGGTCCTAACTTACGATCGGGATGGGAGGTGGCGAGGGGAGCGGAGGATCGGGGTGGGAGGCTGCGGGGAAGCAGTATGGGGCTGTGTGATTGTTTAAAAGCCGGCGGCTTTATACCGCCCGCCGGCTTTTAAACAATCAGGAGAATTCTCCCCCGCTGGGATGGCATTCTGATGACAGGCTGGATCGCGCTGCCATCCAACTTGTCATCCTTCACAGACACTGCAGAGCGCAGGCATTATGGGAACTTCCGATTCCGGTATCCGATATTGTAAAAGTATCGGAATTAAGTATCGGAATTCCGATACCGCGAATATCGGCCGATACCCGATATTACAGTATCGGAATGCTCAACACTACTTATAACATATATGAAATCTTCTGCGTATTTGATAGAGTTCACTATGGGGATGACTCAGTCTAGGAGAGTTTGATATTGGCTTTTGGTAAGATTTTACCTTTCCTGGTTTTATAAATTTAGCTTGATTTATTTTCTTTTCACGATTCTCATGTTTTCTAACAAAATCCAGCATCTGCGCACATTCAAATAATGAATTTTTTTGTGATGCCATAACTTGGGAAACTGAATTTAGGAATTTGAATTTTTGTACAAAAGTTGTTATCATATGTTGTACTTTTCCATTTTTGATGAGAGCTTTGTACAACCGTTCAAATATGGACATGAATGTATATGTACATTCCTTCCTACCAATCCTTAGTTTCTGCAGCTCTTCTATGTTGGGAAAATCCTTTGTGACACAATAAATCAAATATCTTAATCTGTCCGAATCATTTTCCCATCCATTAGGAGAGTCATTTTCACAGGGCATTAAATGTAAACGTCTGGACAATGTCACAGGAATCCATATTTTAAATAATTTATTCCTCTCCTCATTGGATAAATCAAACTTATCAGAGAAGCTCTCAAATGTCTCTGAATTTCTACAGGCATGGATTTTGACATCATATTTTGGCATGATTTTGTATAATTTCAGCAAATTTTTCCTCATTTTAATTTGGAGTTGAGCCTGGGTAATTCCAGAATTCTCTGATATTTTTAGTGGCTCTTGTACGTCCGTTCCTCCTACGTCACTCACGTCTCCTCCCACATCACCTAGTATGTCGGTTTCTCGTATGTCAGTCATGTCTCCTCCCATGTCAGGTTTCTGTATGTCCGTCTCTTGGTCAGACCCAAGGTCACCTTCAGTTACAGACACGTGTCTTACTTCTTGTTCATTTTCCACATTACAGTCAGAATCAGTATCACCGTCTGACACTTCTACACTATTTTCCTGCTAAGAAATCTCTAACACAAGACTATGAAAAAAATCTACCAAATGTAGAATATTTCTCAATTTCTGTTTGTCTCTATTTACCAATTTAGAAGTTAACTGTAAATTCTGCAATTCACATTCTTTGTATAAACTGAGCCACAAAACTTCTATGTCATCTCCTACATTAACTTTGAAATTAATATTACTTTGTTTAGCAAAAGAAGAAATTATATCCATATTTTGCTTACCTTAAGATTCCTTGGCTTCTCTTTATCAGCACGTCCTGTCTTCAGTTTGTCTGATTCTTTTCCTGTGTGATTCTGTTCCTTGTTAGTACCTCTGCTTCCTGTCTTTCCTCAGTCTGTAGGTCCTTTCTGCTTCTCGTGACAAACTAGTGAATTTACTGACACGTGAACAACAGCTGTTCAGCTCGTCATGACTCCCCCCTTGTTCACGGAAGAAATTCACTTACTTAATTTAAAAAACAAAAAAACAGGACTGGCTGGCTCACCATTGTAAAATAATACTCTTCCTGTATTATTTTTTTCTACTGAGGACTTCTCAAAGTATCAATATCACGATATTCTTATAAAAAAATGTATCTATTTATTCTTGGATTGTCCATTAAAAAGAATCAGATTGCAGCAGGTACATACAATAATTAGTTATAAAGTAATTGTCCATTTGTCCATAATTAGCTTAATTGTTGAGATTCACCCATCTTTCCTTGGATCCTGGCTGGTAAATCATGTCTTTGTCCAGCATGTGTCCAGGCCTACATGTCATCTGCTCCTCAGCATGAAGATTCTGTGTCTTGTGGGGTGGGCAGAGCAAGAGAGCCCCCCCTTTCTGTACCATGGGCTTTTATAGCCAGTCGTATGGACACCTGTTCTACATATGGTAGTGAACCAAAAATACACACACAAATAGCGCATGTCAACTAGACACGATGGCTGAGGCATAGAAATCAGAAAAGTGATTATCGATTAACATTCCAAATGAATTTCCATAATTAACCATTTAACAGAGACCGCCTGGGAATGCCAGGTGCTGTAGGCTTTTGCTTTTTCCTTCCTTCCACCAGCAGGGGGCACTCTCTTCTATGCCTTTTTTCCATTCCCTTTCACAAGTGCACACATTCATTCTCTTTTCTTTTTTTCATTTGCTTTCTCTCTTGCGCTATTTCATCTCTGCAAAATACCAGCATCCTTCTGATCACCTTGGGCCTCCAGCATTGTTGCTTATTTACTTTTAATACTAGGCTCCTTTTCACCAGGACCAGCATCTCCCGGGTGGCTGAAGGCAACCACCGGTAACCCCAAGCAGAAGACCTTTGCAGGCAACACGACCCTCCCCCCTGAAGAGCAGCTCAAAGTAACTGGCAACCATCTCACCCTCTTCCTTCATTCACCCCTGGACGTCTCGCTCTGCCACCAAGTTACTTGTCCAGCTTGCTCTTTCTGTCACATTACCGCGATGAAGGGTTTAGCCTGCAGGAGACCCTGTCCCAAGCCATTTTTGAAGACACCTGATGCGGCGGGTGAATCACTGCTAAACAAACCACACCTGTATGGACGGCACAGCCTTTGCATGGACCCTTCGGAGCCCGCCCCGTCACGGCCAGATTGCTCGCCACCAAGCGATCCTGAGAAAGGCTGGCCGGGCGATGGATTGAGCAGCGTCTACTGGCCATACCACCTTGGATATGCCCGATCTCGTCTGATCTCGGAAGCAAATCAGGGCTGGGCTCGGACAGTACTTCAATGGGAGACCTCCTGGGAACACCGGGTGCTGTAGACCATTTTGATGACGTTTTGCCCTACTGCCCAGCTCGGCTAGCATGGAACGGCGCCTTGCCGGACACTGACCTTAAGTAACTTAGATGATGGAAGCCCCAAGGCCTCTGAGCCAGTTGGCAGCTAAGTACGCTACCCCGCCGCCTTCACGCAGGCCTGACACCGAGCTCCTTGCCACGGCTAGGAGTGCTTATTGACTCCACAGCTCGCCGTGTGGAAATGATGGCGTTAAAAGCACTCGGGGCCGTGAAGGGGCCAGGCTTTCAGCAGGTGCCCAGGGAAGGTTTTGGATGCCGGCCGCCTAGCGAGGGCCAGCAGAAGTAACATGTTTCTCTGCAAAGAAGCTTGTGTAACCAAGCCAGACGGCTGCCAAAGAGCTAACTTCACTGCAAGGAAGGCAAGGAAGGTGCGGAAGGAATTGGGGAGGGGGGGGTGATTCCTGCTAGGGCCCTGAAATCATAAAACAGGCAGGAGAGTCTGACGCATGGTGACGTAGAGGTTGTAGGGGCAGATAGGGGGTGTTGTCACGTGCGCGCACGTGTGCATGCTGGTTTGTGTGTGAGATTGCGCTTCCTAGGTGTGGCACACTGCAGACAGTCAAAGGGATTGTTCCCTTTCATTAAAAGTTAATCCCCGGCTGCAGGCTATTAGAAAGCAACTAACCGCGCTCTACTTACCCTACCCAGGTCTACCGGTTAATCTCGCCTCTGCTCCCGGCCTGTGGCATTGGCTGTGAAGCTGACGTTCCGTCGACAGCGCTGCAGCCGATCAGTGAGCTCAGCGGCTCTGAGTGGGGCCTTCTGTCTACAAGACCTTTTAAGGAAGCCAGCAAAAAAATTGAAGAGAAGGGAAAGCACAAAAAGACCTGGTCTTGCTGAGCACTGGAAAGGGTAGCCGGCAGCCAGACTTCAAAGTAGAAAAGCAACAAGTGAGAGGCTTGTCTGTGCCTTCAAAGTAGAGAAGCAGCAAGTGAGAGGCTTGTCTGCGCCTTCAAAGTAGAAAAGCAGCAAGTGAGAGGCTTGTCTGTGTCTACGGCCAAACCACTCTGTACACGCCCGACCTTGTCTAATCTTGGAAGCCAAGCAGGGTTGGGCCTGGTTAGTACTTGGATGGGAGACTGCCTGGGAATACCAGGTGCTCTAGGCTTTTGCTTTTTCTTTCCTTCCACCAGCAGGGGGCACTCTCTTCTATGCCTTTTTTCCATTCCCTTTCACAAGTGCACACATTCATTCTCTTTTCTTTTTTTCATTTGCTTTCTCTCTTGCGCTATTTCATCTCTGCAAAATACCAGCATCCTTCTGATCACCGTGGGCCTCCAGCATTGTTGCTTATTTACTTTTAATACTAGGCTCCTTTTCACCAGGACCAGCGTCTCCCGCGTGGCTGGAGGCAATCACCGGTATCCCCAAGCAGAAGACCTTAGCAGGCAACACGACCCTCTCCCCTGAAGAGCAGCTCAAAGTCACTGGCAAACATCTCACCCTCTTCCTTCATTCACCTCTGGACGTCTCGCTCAGCCCCCAAGTTACGGGTCCAGCTTGCTCTTTCTGTCACATTACCGCGATGAAGGGTTTAGCCTGCAGGAGACCCTGCGCCGAGACATTTTTGAAGACACCTGATGCGGCGGGTGAATCACTGCTAAACAAACCACACCTGTATGGACGGCACAGCCTTTGCATGGACCCTTCGGAGCCCGCCCCGTCACGGCCAGATTGCTCGCCACCAAGCGTGTTACAACTCTCCTGTTAGTTTTTTTTTAGTTTGCTGGTCACATGACCATTTTGCCTATTTAATCCGGCTCTGCCCTCCTGGCTTTGCTGGACTTCATTTGTATTTACTACTGTTGAGCTAGCTTGTTGCTCTGTTGCCGTTCTCTGTTAGTTTTGCTAGGTCTTCTGACCCCTATGCCTTTTTGTTGTGTGTTTGTCTTTGACTGCTACTATTTCTGCTGGGAGGTGTCCAACTTTTCCCAGTCCCTAGATCTTGTAGGGATCCCTCCCTCACATCTATAGGTCTGCGTTCAGACTAGCCGAGGACTTTAGCGGGTCTGATCGCAGGATCAGGTTCCCCGTTACGTCGTAGGGATCTAGTTTAGTTCTATTGTAGGGATAGATCTCCTTTCTTTCCTTAGTCTCTGTAGCAGATCATAACAGTAATTCCAGCCATAAAAAAAAAAAAAAAAAAAAAAATTTCTCTAAGAAAAGACCTCCAGTTTTCCATCATGGTCTCGGTGCAAGATTTGGCTCAACGCTTGCAGGGACTCTCTCTGGAGGTGACCAAGCTCCAACAACACGTGAGTAGCTGTTCTGGAGCGCATTTTGTGGAACCTAAGGTACGTCTGATTGATCTATTTTTTGGCAAACAACAAGATTTTTTTTCTTTTAAAAATGCTTGTCTATTATATTTTCGTTTGAGACCCGGATCCTCTGGTGATGAATCACAGCGCATAGGGATCATAATGTCACTTTTGCGCAAAGATCTTCAGGGATGGGCCTTCTCTCTCCAACCTAGTGATCCGTGCTTTAGATCAGTGGATAGTTTTTTTTCTGCTTTGGGTTTGTTGTACGATGATCCTGATCGTGTCTCATCTGCTGAGTCTGAATTAAGACGTTTGAGGCAGGGATCAGGTAATGTGGAAAAATATTGTTCTCACTTCCGTCGGTGGTCTGCCCAGGTGGGGTGGAACGATTCTGCTTTGAAAAGATTGTTTCTTGCAGGGCTATGTGAAAAGGTAAAGGATTTACTGATTGCTTATCCCACACCTGGAAACTTGCAGGAGGCAATGCAATTAGCTATACGGGTGGACAGGAGACTGCGTGAAAGGGTTAATGAGAGCAAATCCTCTGCTATGTCAGCTTCGAGTCCTGAGAGGTTCTGTGCTGACAATGGAGAGCCGATGGCACCCCGCTCTCAGGAAAAAGACCGCCGACTTTCTGAAGGCTTGTGTTTCTATTGCGGAAATTCTGGTCATTTTATTAAGAGCTGTGTGCTTCGTAAGAAGAAAGAAAAAAAATGGTCAGTCATGCTCGTATTGCCTGTTTAAATTCTAAGGGAGTATTCCTATCTGCCACTACTGCTGCTCAGGATGAATTAATTGAATTTCGGGTATTTGTGGATTGTGGATCTACTCTGAATGTGATTGATGGGGGATTCTTGGAAAAACTTAGATTAGAACCTAAAACTTTGTCATCCCCTATTGCTGTGGTTTCTGTCGATGGCTCTCCCTTGAAGAGTGTTACTCACAAGGTCTGTGAATTTCCCCTCACTATTAATGGTATTCATCAAGAGAATTTGGATTTGGTGGTATTGGATAATTTGCCTTCTCCAGTAATATTGGGGCTACCCTGGTTAAAATTGCACAATCCTGTACTGGATTAGTCTACCAATGAAATTAAGTCCTGGAGCCCTAAGTGTCATGACAAGTGTTGTAACGGGCGCATTGCTGCTGTGGATAGAGGGGAGTTGCTTGTACCTATTCAGGATTTTTGGAGAGTTTTTTCTGAGGAGGAGTCGCAGGTTTTGCCTCCCCATAGAGACTATGATTGTACCATTGAATTTGTCCCTGGCGCGACTCTTCCTAAGAGTCGTTTATTTAATTTTACTATTCCTGAAAGAAAGGCTTTGGAAGAATACATACAGACAAGCTTGGCCGCCGGTCACATTAGGCCTTCCAAGTCTCCTGTGGCTGTTGGATTTTTTTTTGTAAAAAAAAAAGATGGCGGTTTACGTCCTTGTCTGGACTTTCGTGAGATTAATAAAATTACTGTACGCAATCCTTACCCACTGCCATTGATTCCTGATTTATTTAACCAGTTAGTGGGGGCCAAGTGGTTCTCTAAAATTGATCTCCGGGTGGCATACAATTTGTTGCGCATGAAGGAGGGTGATGAATGGAAGACTGCTTTTAACACTCCTGTGGGTCATTTTGAGAATCTGGTTATGCCTTTTGGTCTCACCAATGCTCCAGCATTTTTTCAGAATCTTATTAATGATATCCTTAGACCTTTAATCGGCAAAAATGTGGTTGTGTATTTGGATGACATTTTGATTTATTCGCCGGATCTGGAGTCTCATTGGCGAAGCGTACGTGAGGTATTACAGTTATTAATGGACAATTCGCTTTTTGCTAAGCTGGAGAAATGTGAGTTCGCTGTACAGAGAAATAGTTTTTTGGGCTACATTATCTTCAGTGAAGGTTTTGAGATGGACCCGGTTAAAGTTCAAGCTGTGCAGGAATGGCCTAGGCCTATTGGTTTGAAATCGATACAGAGGTTTTTGGGTTTCGCCAATTATTACAGAAAATTCATAAAAAAGTTTTCTATTATTGTCAAACCGCTGACCGATCTCACCAGGAAAGGTGCTAATGCGGTTCAGTGGACTTCTGAGGCCATTGAACCTTTTGTGTTTCTAAAGGAGAGGTTCACCTCTGCTCCCATCCTTATGCAGCCTGATGTGACTAAGCCGTTTTTGGTTGAGGTTGATGCTTCTTCGGTGGGGGTTGGTGCGGTGTTGTCTCAGGAAAACAAGGATGGAGTACATCCCTGTGCCTTTTTTTCAAAAAAATTTTCCGAGACTGAACTTAATTACGATATTGATAATCGTGAATTGCTGGCGATTAAACTCGCATTTGAACACTGGCATCATCTCTTGGAAGGTGCTGAATTTCCCATTCAGGTTTTCACTGATCATAAAAATCTGATCTATCTTGATGCTGCCAAGCGCTTGAATGCCCGTCAGGCTAGGTGGGCACTTTTTTTCTCGCGGTTTAATTTTTCCGTTACTTACATCCCGGGTACCAAGAATGTTAAAGCGGATGCTTTGTCTCGCAGCTTTTCTCCCATGGTCGGTGTTGAGGAGGAAGAGGAGACCATTTTACAAGAAGGTGTTGTGATTGCTGCTTTGGACTCCATTTTGGAGGATGAGATTCTTAAAGCACAGGAGAATGCCCCATCTAACACTCCCCATGGGAGGTTGTTTGTGCCTAGGACCTTTAGGAGAGATTTGTTTGTTGAGTGTCATGAATCTCGGTTGGCAGGTCATCCAGGAATTTCTGAGACCAAGAGACTTGTGGGTCGCAGTTTTTGGTGGCCTGGATGGCAGAAGGAAGTCATTAAGTGGGTGCGCCAATGTACTGTGTGTGCAAGATCCAAGTCTTCGCATGCTCCTGCTGCGGGGTTGCTTTGCCCTCTGGAGGTTCCTAGTGCACCTTGGACACATCTGGCTATGGACTTTATTACTGACCTTCCTCCCTCTGAAGGTTTCACGGTCATCTGGGTGGTCGTGGACCGTTTTAGCAAGATGTGTCACTTGGTTCCCTTCATCAAACTGCCTTGAGCTAAGACACTCGCTAAGGCCTTTGTCAAGGAGATTATCAGACTACATGGTGTTCCTACTGACATTATTTTTGATAGGGGACCTCAGTTCGTGGCTCGTTTTTGGCGTGCCTTTTGTGACAGGTTGGGAGTTCATTTGTCGTTTTCATCCGGATATCATCCTGAGTCTAATGGCCAGACAGAAAGGAAGAACCAGGATGTTGAGCAGTTCTTGCGTTGTTTTGGGGCAGACAATCAAGAGGGGTGGTCTGAGTTTCTGCCACTTGCTGAATTTGCTCTTAACAACCATACATCCTCTTCTGCTGGGTGTTCGCCTTTTTTTTGTTGTTCTGGGAGACATCCGTCTTTTCGGTCATTTTCCAAATTGGTTTCGGCTGTGCCTGAGGAGGAGAGTTTTTCCGGTCATTTGGAGAGAGTTTGGACGGATGTGCGTGGTAATCTTCAGGAGGCTAACAAAAAATCTAAGAGGTACTTTGATAGGAAACGGCAAAAGATTTTGTTTGCGGTTGGTGACATGGTTTGGTTGTCCTCTAAGAATCTGCGATTGAGGATTCCTTCTAAAAAATTGGGTCCCAAGTTCGTAGGGCCCTTTAAGGTACTTCGGATAGTTAACCAATCTGCTGTTAGGCTGGAGGTTCCTACGTCCTGGAGGATTAATCCGGTGTCTCATGTTTCTCTGTTGAAAAAAGCTGTTGTGTCGGATGGTGACGCCTCTGCAACTGTTCCTCCGGTGGTGGAGGACGGGGAATATGAAATTTCCCGCATCCTAAATTCTAGACTTTATAGAGGGAGTTTGCAGTATCTCGTTGCTTGGAAGGGTTTCGGACCTGAGGATAACTCATGGGTGAGAGCGGATTATGTTTCTGCCCCCAGACTTGTCCGAGTGTTTCACAGGAGGTTTCCTGGTAAGCCTGGGCCTAGGGGATCCGGAGGATCCTCTTAGAAGAGGGGGTACTGTTACAACTCTCCTGTTAGTTTTTTTTTAGTTTGCTGGTCACATGACCATTTTGCCTATTTAATCCGGCTCCGCCCACCTGGCTTTGCTGGACTTCATTTGTATTTACTACTGTTGAGCTAGCTTGTTGCTCTGTTGCCGTTCTCTGTTAGTTTTGCTAGGTCTTCTGACCCCTATGCCTTTTTGTTGTGTGTTTGTCTTTGACTGCTACTATTTCTGCTAGGAGGTGTCCAACTTTTCCCAGTCCCTAGATCTTGTAGGGATCCCTCCCTCACATCTATAGGTCTGCGTTCAGACTAGCCGAGGACTTTAGCGGGTCTGATCGCAGGATCAGGTTCCCCGTTACATCGTAGGGATCTAGCTTAGTTCTATTGTAGGGATAGATCTCCTTTCTTTCCTTAGTCTCTGTAGCAGATCATAACAAAGCGATCCTGAGAAAGGCTGGCCGGGCGATGGATCGAGCAGCGTCTACTGGCCATACCACCATGGATGCGCCTGATCTCGTCTGATCTCGGAAGCAAAGCAGGGCTGGGCTCGAACAGTACTTGGATGGGATACCTCCTGGGAACACCGGGTGCTGTAGACCCCTGGACGTCTCGCTCCGCCCCCAAGTTACGTGTCCAGCTTGCTCTTTCTGTCACATTACCGCGATGAAGGGTTTAGCCTGCAGGAGACCCTGCGCCGAGACATTTTTGAAGACACCTGATGCGGCGGGTGAATCACTGCTAAACAAACCACACCTGTAGGGACGGCACAGCCTTTGCATGGACCCTTCGGAGCCCGCCCCGTCACGGTCAAATTGCTCGCCACCAAGCGATCCTGAGAAAGGCTGGCTGGGCGATGAATTGAGCAGCATCTACTGTCCATACCACCTTGGATACGCCTGATCTCATCTGATCTCGGAAGCAAAGCAGGGCTGGGCTCGGACAGTACTTGGATGGGATACCTCCTGGGAACACCGGGTGCTGTAGACCATTTTGATGACGTTTTGCCCTACTGCCCAGCTCGGCTAGCATGGAACGGCGCCTTTCCGGACACCGACCTTAAGTAACTTAGATGATGGAAGCCCCAAGGCCTCTGAGCCAGTTGGCAGCTAAGTACGCTAGCCCGCCGCCTTCACGCAGGCCTGACACCGAGCTCCTTGCCACGGCTAGGAGTGCTTATTGACTCCGCAGCTCGCCGTGTGGAAATGATGGCGTTAAAAGCACCCGGGGCCGTGAAGGGGCCAGGCTTTCAGCAGGTGCCCAGGGAAGGTTTTGGATGCCGGCCTCCTAGCGAGGGCCAGCAGAAGTAACATGTTTCTCTGCAAAGAAGCTTGTGTAACCAAGTCAGACGGCTGACAAAGAGCTAACCTCAGTGCACGGAAGGCAAGGAAGGTGCGGAAGGAATTGGGGAGGGGGGGGGTGATTCCTGCTAGGGCCCTGAAATCATAAAACAGGCAGGAGAGTCTGACGCATGGTGACGGAGAGGTTGTAGGGGCAGATAGGGGGTGTTGTCACGTGCGAGCACGTGTGCATGCTGGCTTGTGTGTGAGAGTGCACTTCCTAGGTGTGGCGCGCTGCAGACAATCAAAGGGATTGTTCCCTTTCATTAAAAGTTAATCCCCGGCTGCAGGCTATTAGAAAGCAACTAACCGCGCTCTACTCACCCTACCCGGGTCTACCGGTGAGTCTCGCCTCTGCTCCCGGCCTGAGGCATTGGCCGTGAAGCTGACGTTCCGTCGACAGCGCTGCAGCCGATCAGTGAGCTCAGCGGATCTGAGTCGGGCCTTCTGTCTACAAGACTTTTTAAGGAAGCCAGCAAAAAAATTGAAGAGAAGGGAAAGCACAAAAGGACCTGGTCTTGCTGAGCACTGGAAAGGGCAGCCGGCAGCCAGACGTCAAAGTAGAAAAGCAGCAAATGAGAGGCTTGTCTCTGTCTACGGTCACACCATCCTGAACAGGCCTGATCTCGGAAGCTAAGCAGTGTCGGGCCTGGTTAGTACTTGGATAGGAGACCGCTTGGGAATACCAGGTGCTGTAGGCTTTTGCTTTTTCCTTCCTTCCACCAGCAGGGGGCACTCTCTTCTATGCCTTTTTTCCATTCCCTTTCAAAAGTGCACACATTCATTCTCTTTTCTTTTTTTCATTTGCTTTCTCTCTTGCGGTATTTCATCTCTGCAAAATACCAGCATCCTTATGATCACCGTGGGCCTCCAGCATTGTTGCTTCTTTTCTTTTAATACTAGGACCAGAGTCTCCCGCGTGGCTGGAGGCAACCACCGGTAACCCCAAGCAGAAGACCTTTGCAGGCAACACGACCCTCCCCCCTGAAGAGCAGCTCAAAGTCACTGGCAACCATCTCACCCTCTTCCTTCATTCACCCATGGACATCTCGCTCCGCCCCCCAGTTACCGGTCCAGCTTGCTCTTTCTGTCACATTACCGCGATGAAGGGTTTAGCCTGCAGGAGACCCTGCGCCGAGCCATTTTTGAAGACACCTGATGCGGCGGGTGAATCACTGCTAAACAAACCACACATGTAGGGACGGCACAGCCTTTGCATGGACCCTTCGGAGCCCGCCCCGTCACGGCCAGATTGCTCGCCACCAAGCGATCCTGATAAAGGCTGGCCGGGTGATGGATCGAGCAGCGTCTACTGGCCATACCACCTTGGATACGCCTGATCTCATCTGATCTCGGAAGCAAAGCAGGGCTGGGCTCGGACATTACTTGGATGGGATACCTCCTGGGAACACCGGGTGCTGTAGACCATTTTGATGACGTTTTGCCCTACTGCCCAGCTCGGCTAGCATGGAACGGCGCCTTGCCAGACACCGACCTTAAGTAACTTAGATGATGGAAGCCCCAAGGCCTCTGAGCCAGTTGGCAGCTAAGTACGCTACCCCGCCGCGTTCACGCAGGCCTGACACCGAGCTCCTTGCCACGGCTAGGAGTGCTTATTGACTCCGCAGCTCGCCGTGTGGAAATGATGGTGTTAAAAGCACCCGGGGCCGTGAAGGGGCCAGGCTTTCAGCAGGTGCCCAGGGAAGGTTTTGGATGCCGGCTGCCTAGCGAGGGCCAGCAGAAGTAACATGTTTCTCTGCAAAGAAGCTTGTGTAACCAAGCCAGAAGGCTGACAAAGAGCTAACCTCAGTGCAAGGAAGGCAAGGAAGGTGCGGAAGGAATTGGGGAGGGGGGGATGATTCCTGCTAGGGCCCTGAAATCATAAAACAGGCAGGAGGGTCTGACGCATGGTGACGTAGAGGTTGTAGGGGCAGACAGGGGGTGTTGTCACGTGCGAGCACGTGTGCATGCTGGCTTGTGTGTGAGAGTGCGCTTCCTAGGTGTGGCGCGCTGCAGACAGTCAAAGGGATTGTTCCCTTTCATTAAAAGTTAATCCCCGGCTGCAGGCTATTAGAAAGCAACTAACCGCGCTCTACTCACCCTACCCGGGTCTACCGGAGAGTCTCGCCTCTGCTCCCGGCCTGTGGCATTGGCCGTGAAGCCAACGTTCCGTCGACAGCGCTGCAGCCGATCAGTGAGCTCAGCGGCTCTGAGTGGGGCCTTCTGTCTACAAGACCTTTTAAGGAAACCAGCAAAAAAATTGAAGAGAAGGGAAAGCACAAAAGGACCTGGTCTTGCTGAGCACTGGAAAGGGCAGCCGGCAGCCAGACTTTAAAGTAGAAAAGCAGCAATTGAGAGACTTGTCTCTGCCTATGCCCACACCACCCTGAACATGCCCAATGTCGTCTGATCTTGGAAGCTATGCAGGGATGGGTCTGGTTAGTACTTGGATGGGAGACTGTATAATAATACTCTTCCTGTATTATTTTTTTCTACTGAGGACTTCTCAAAGTATCAATATCACGATATTCTTATAAAAAAATGTATCTATTTATTCTTGGATTGTCCATTAAAAAGAATCAGATTGCAGCAGGTACATACAATAATTAGTTATAAAGTAATTGTCCATTTGTCCATAATTAGCCTAATTGTTGAGATTCACCCATCTTTCCTTGGATCCTGGCTGGTAAATCATGTCTTTGTCCAGCATGTGTCCAGGCCTACATGTCATCTGCTTCTCAGCATGAAGATTCTGTGTCTTGTGGGGTGGGCAGAGCAAGAGAGCCCCCCCTTTCTGTACCATGGGCTTTTATAGCCAGTCGTATGGACACCTGTTCTACATATGGTAGTGAACCAAAAATACACACACAAATAGCGCATGTCAACTAGACACGATGGCTGAGGCATAGAACTCAGAAAAATGATTATCGATTAACATTCCAAATGAATTTCCATAATTAACCATTGAACATTTCCCCCTTTTTTGAGAATAAAAGGACTTTAACTGAAATTTCTCAAAAGAAGATACATTCATCAATCATTTTTTCTTTCCTTCTTCCTTGGCAATATCATTAAATTTCCATAATAATAATAATAGTAATAATAGTATCAATATCGGATTATTGTTATATAATGATGTGAATTCATGTTATGATAAGCCGTGACTAATATTCATTTAATATGTATAATTATACTTCCCTATATCTAAATTGAAGCAATCACGGGTTCAATCGTCATCATCTGATGTCATCGGGTCGTCGTCTCATCTTCTTCTTGGTTCTTTTATAACACAGTCTTTAGATGAAAACTCCTTTGAAATAAATTACAGCATGTAGATATTGTACAGTCCATAATTGTGTTCATTATTGTTCAGTCCATAAACTGTACTCTTTATTAGAAAGATCATGTGTGTCAGTTGATAAGAAAACAAAGTCCATGGATGAAATGTAGCTTTAATATCTGTGCAGTGTCACCTGGACTTACGTTGGATCGTCTTTGGAATCTTCCGTGTGTCCACACTGGTCTCGTGTCACTTTTGGAACAGATGTGACGTCTTTGGTCAGTAAAGCAAGGGTTAACTTGACACTTTCCTGCTTTATATAGCACCATAACCAGTACTCAGTCATTTATATACAGGACACAAATACCAGGTATTACCTGTTCACCAGCTTTCATTGAAGCGTTGCAGGTGATAAGAAACCAGTGGAACGTGATGAAACTTGAACACAACACAGTACATATAGGATCATCGTCCTCTGCCGTCCTGGTGATCAGTGGTGTGAATTGTATTGTATGTAATGGACACAGTCTATTATAACACTCAGCATTCACACCTGTTACCTTCTGAGACGTCCGGATATCAGTTGCTTCTTCTTGTAACTTTTGAGAATCTCTTTGATTTATAAAAATTAAAAGTCTTTATTAAGATAGAATTCATAATTGCGATGTCTTGATTGAAGTCTTCATTCCCTAATCTGATACCAAATCTGGCAGTTTTTCCTAACCTATAATATCACAGCGTTCCATAGCAATCAGTAATATCCATCTAATTATTATCAAAATATTAAAATAAATTATGTTTGGAATAATAAACAATAATAGATAATAATTCATTATCAATCAAGTTCTCCATATGATAGAACATTTTTATGTCATAGGTGTAATTACCTTTTCCAACCCATAGGTGTCAGTGTATTTTGAAAAAACAAGTTTTTATATCTTTATTAAACCAATAATATCAAAGAATGTATACTCCTGAACCAAAATGAATAAATATATGAATGTATGAATGAATGAATGAATTAATAAATGAATGAATGAATTGTTGTGTTTACTCAGAAAATGTAAACATTTTTTTCCTTAGCAATATATATTTAATGAAGCAATACTCTTGTATTAGACATTACTTTATTAAATATTAATGTGTTTTCTCAATTGAGATATTGAACTCAAATAAAATCAAATGAGAATTAAAAAATTAAAAAATAGAAAAATAAGAAGTATAAAGTAAGAATAAAATTTGAAAAATGAAAAATAAAATTAAGAGTAAAAATAAGAATAAAAATAAAAATAAGGCCTTTAAATTTTGACAAATGCAGAGTAATTATATTCTCCATAAAAAATACCCTTATATCTCCATTATCTGGATGATTTCATATTTGTCATAACCTTGTAGCACAAAAAATATTAAATTATGCAACTCTGCATGTAATACCCTTCTTAATTATACCATAGTACCTTATTATTATTTCTTCTTTATTAAAATGTGTGGAAAATAAGTATTGATCAAAAGTGATTATGTAATCAGGATCAAAAACACATTTTCCCCCTTAATACCAAAAATATTATTTTATAAAATTTATGTATATATCAGAACCAAATTAAAAATAATTATTCTTCTAGAAATATTGTACATAAATTTCATATCGATGAGTAGCATAGATTTGACTAAAGAGAGGTGTGTACCTATTTAGGTAACCATTAAAAATAATATTATAGTTATTCAAGAATATTATCATGTGGAAAATTATTCTAAATATAAATTTGCTTTGTAAACCATTTTGATGTGTGGTTGCCCTTATCCACTATTAGTTAAATCAAGAAATAATAATTATTAAAGAAATATAGAAATATATATATGTAGATAATACCTAATTATGTATTATAATTTCCTCAGAATTAAATATATTTTTGTACCTTCACATAAAGAAACATTTTTTTTTTCAAACATACAAACATACGAGGCCTCTGTCACATCAATCACACTTAGCAGCTGCTGATTTACTCATCTGTCACCTTCACTCTGACATTCACAGATCTGTTCAACTCAAACATTCCACATATGAAGTTTTAGATATATATATATATATATATATTTAACCCAAAATTGTTGTATCCCAATTTATTAATGCGCATTGCCATATCAATTGAATATCTTTATATTTCTTTGAATATTCCCCAAGTACATATTATATAATATGAGAGTAAGTCACTGGAATTTCAGACACTTGAAAAAACTCTTGTCTTAGATTCTTTTTTCACTGGCTGCCCGGTCTTAAGTTACATCAGTTGAAAATAGAATGAATGGGATACTATACTATTAGCTCAAAGTTCAAAGGCCGCAGCTGTCACACGTCATGCTGTAAAGCTACTTTAATTTGCACGAACACTTCATGCACAGAAAATATTAGCAACACAAAAGAATTAATAAGTATTACATATATATTATAGTTCAACTAGATATATTGTTATTATTTTAAAATGTTATACACATAAAATCATGCAATTTTTTCACTTCCTGTGTGAATAAAGAAATAAATCCATTTTAGAGTTCTTTGATCAAATCCTGCTTTGGAATGAAAAGTCTAAGGAAATATAAGAAAATAAAATTAAATATCAAATTCATACAGAAACAGATTTATTTAAATATCTTATACATATATTGGTTGGTTCTAATGTAATTCAAAATATTGCTACTTATATTTATATATATGAAGTTCTAATTTATTAATTAATATATATATATATATTTTATAAACGTACATATAAATACAATTATACGCAATCTCTTCTTAGACAAGTGTATATATATATATATATATATATATATATGAACTATTAGAAACTATGTAACTACAATTTTACTGTATAAGATTATAAATAAATATTGAGACATTGTATTACATTTTGATACAACATTATAATTACAGTTTTTCCTTAGCCACTCCCTAAACAAAATCTTCTGTCTCTCTCAAATATCTTCAGGAACGCCCTATTTAGGAAAGACATTTTTCTATCCTTCAAAACCTCAGAGAACTGCCTGTTCTTCTGTCCACATTCCATGACGTCACTGTGAGTTGGTCGTCTCACCTGTCTCTGTCCATCAGTTTCAGCCATTTTCCTTTTCTAGAGAATCACAGTTCTGACTGAGAATTAACTCATTCTGTGGAGAGATGGATCTTTGCACTGGCTGATATGGCTTATAACATATATGAAATCTTCTGCGTATTTGATAGAGTTCACTATGGGGATGACTCAGTCTAGGAGAGTTTGATATTGGATTTTGGTAAGATTTTACCTTTCCTGGTTTTATAAATTTAGTTTGATTTATTTTCTTTTCACGATTCTCATGTTTTCTAAAAAAATCCAGCATCTGCGCACATTCAAATAATGAATTTTTTTGTGATGCCATAACTTGGGAAACTGAATTTAGGAATTTGAATTTTTGTACAAAAGTTGTTATCATATGTTGCACTTTTCCATTTTTGATGAGAGCTTTGTACAACCGTTCAAATATGGACATGAATGTATATGTACATTCCTTCCTACCAATCCTTAGTTTCTGCAGATCTTCTATGTTGGGAAAATCCTTTGTGACACAATAAATCAAATATCTTAATCTGTGCGAATCATTTTCCCATCCATTAGGAGAGTCATTTTCACAGGGCATTAAATGTAAACGTCTGGACAATGTCACAGGAATCCATATTTTAAATAATTGATTCCTCTCCTCATTGGATAAATCAAACTTATCAGAGAAGCTCTCAAATGTCTCTGAATTTCTACAGGCATGGATTTTGACATCATATTTTGGCATGATTTTGTATAATTTCAGCAAATTTTTCCTCATTTTAATTTGGAGTTGAGCCTGGGTAATTCCAGAATTCTCTGATATTTTTAGTGGCTCTTGTACGTCCGTTCCTCCTACGTCACTCACGTCTCCTCCCACATCACCTAGTATGTCGGTTTCTCGTATGTCAGTCATGTCTCCTCCCATGTCAGGTTTCTGTATGTCCGTCTCTTGGTCAGACCCAAGGTCACCTTCAGTTACAGACACGTGTCTTACTTCTTGTTCATTTTCCACATTACAGTCTGAATCAGTATCACCGTCTGACACTTCTACACTATTTTCCTGCTTAGAAATCTCTAACACAAGACTATGAAAAAAATCTACCAAATGTAGAATATTTCTCAATTTCTGTTTGTCTCTATTTACCAATTTAGAAGTTAACTGTAAATTCTGCAATTCACATTCTTTGTATAAACTGAGCCACAAAACTTCTATGTCATCTCCTACATTAACTTTGAAATTAATATTACTTTGTTTAGCAAAAGAAGAAATTATATCCATATTTTGCTTACCTTAAGATTCCTTGGCTTCTCTTTATCAGCACGTCCTGTCTTCAGTTCGTCTGATTCTTTTCCTGTGTGATTCTGTTCCTTGTTAGTACCTCTGCTTCCTGTCTTTCCTCATTCTGTAGGTCCTTGTTCACGGAAGAAATTCACTTACTTAATTTAAAAAACAAAAAAACAGGACTGGCTGGCTCACCATTGCAAAATAATACTCTTCCTGTATTATTTTTTTCTACTGAGGACTTCTCAAAGTATCAATATCACGATATTCTTATAAAAAAATGTATCTATTTATTCTTGGATTGTCCATTAAAAAGAATCAGATTGCAGGAGGTACATACAATAATTAGTTATAAAGTAATTGTCCATTTGTCCATAATTAGCTTAATTGTTGAGATTCACCCATCTTTAATTGGATCTTGGCTGGTAAATCATGTCTTTGTCCAGCATGTGTCCAGGCCTACGTGTCATCTGCTTCTCAGCATGAAGATTCTGTGTCTTGTGGGGTGGGCAGAGCAAGAGAGCCCCCCCTTTCTGTACCATGGGCTTTCATAGCCAGTCGTATGGACACCTGTTCTACATATGGTAGTGAACCAAAAATACACACACAAATAGCGCATGTCAACTAGACACGATGGCTGAGGCATAGAACTCAGAAAAATGATTATCGATTAACATTCCAAATGAATTTCCATAATTAACCATTTAACAGAGACCGCCTGGGAATGCCAGGTGCTGTAGGCTTTTGCTTTTTCCTTCCTTCCACCAGCAGGCGCCACTCTCTTCTATGCCTTTTTTCCATTCCCTTTCACAAGTGCACACATTCATTCTCTTTTCTTTTTTTCATTTGCTTTCTCTCTTGCGCTATTTCATCTCTGCAAAATACCAGCATCCTTATGATCACCGTGGGCCTCCAGCATTGTTGCTTATTTACTTTTAATACTAGGCTCCTTTTCACCAGGACCAGCATCTCCCGGGTGGCTGGAGGCAACCACCGGTAACCCCAAGCAGAAGACCTTTGCATTCAACACGACCCTCCCCCCTGAAGAGTAGCTCAAAGTCACTGGCAACCATCTCACCCTCTTCCTTCATTCACCCCTGGATGTCTCGCTCCGCCCCCAAGTTACGGGTCCAGCTTGCTCTTTCTGTCACATTACCACGATGAAGGGTTTAGCCTGCAGGAGACCCTGCGCCGAGACATTTTTGAAGACACCTGATGCGGCGGGTGAATCACTGCTAAACAAACCACACCTGTAGGATCGGCACAGACTTTGCATGGACCCTTCGGAGCCCGCACCGTCACGGCCAGATTGCTCGCCATCAAGCGATCCTGAGAAAGGCTGGCCGGGTGATGGATCGAGCAGCGTCTACTGGCCATACCATCTTGGATACGCCCGATCTCGTCTGATCTCGGAAGCAAAGCAGGGCTGGGCTCAGACCGTACTTGGATGGGGGAACATCGGGAGCTGTAGACCATTTTGATGACGTTTTGCCCTACTGCCCAGCTCAGCTTGCATGGAACGGCGCCTTGCCAGACACCGACCTTAAGTAACTTAGATGATGGCAGCCCCAAGGCCTCTGAGCCAGTTGGCAGCTAAGTACGCTACCCCGCCGCCCTTCACGCAGGCCTGACACCGAGCTCCTTGTCACGGCTAGGAGTGCTTATTGACTCCGCAGCTCGCCGTGTGGAAATGATGGCGTTAAAAGCACCCGGGGCCGTGAAGGGGCCAGGCTTTCAGCAGGTGCCCAGGGAAGGTTTTGGATGCCGGCTGCCTAGCGAGGGCCAGCAGAAGTAACATGTTTCTCTGCAAAGAAGCTTTTGTAACCAAGCCAGATGGCTGACAAAGAGCTAACCTCAGTGCAAGGAAGGTGCGGAAGGAATTGGGGAGGGGAGGGGGTGATTCCTGCTAGGGCCCTGAAATCATAAAACAGGCAGGAGAGTCTGACGCATGGTGACGGAGAGGTTGTAGGGGCAGATAGGGGGTGTTGTCACGTGCGAGCACGTGTGCATGCTGGCTTGTGTGTAAGAGGTGTGGCGTGCTGCAGACAGTCAAAGGGATTGTTCCCTTTCATTAAAAGTTAATCCCCGGCTGCAGGCTATTAGAAAGCAACTAACCGCGCTCTACTCAACCTACCCGGGTCTACCGGTGAGTCTCGCCTCTACTCCCGGCCTGTGGCATTGGCCGTGAAGCTGACGTTCCGTCTACAGCGCTGCAGCCGATCAGTGAGCTCAGCGGCTCTGAGTGGGGCGTTGTGTCTCCAAGACCTTTTAAGGAAGCCAGCAAAAAAATTGAAGAGAAGGGAAAGCACAAAAGGACCTGGTCTTGCTGAGCACTGGAAAGGGCAGTCGGCAGCCAGACGTCAAAGTAGAAAAGCAGCAAGTGAGAGGCTTGTCTCTGCCTACGGCCACACCACCCTGAACATGCCCGATCTCATCTGATCTCGGAAGCTAAGTAGCGTTGGGCCTGGTTAGTACTTGGATGGGAGACTGTAAAATAATACTCTTCCTGTATTATTTTTTTCTACTGAGGACTTCTCAAAGTATCAATATCACGATGTTCTTATAAAAAAATGTATCTATTTATTCTTGGATTGTCCATTAAAAAGAATCAGATTGCAGCAGGTACATACAATAATTAGTTATAAACTAATTGTTCATTTGTCCATAATTAGCTTAATTGTTTAATTGTTGAGATTCACCCATCTTTCCTTGGATCCTGGCTGGTAAATCATGTCTTTGTCCAGCATGTGTCCAGGCCTACATGTCATCTGCTTCTCAGCATGAAGATTCTGTGTCTTGTGGGGTGGGCAGAGCAAGAGAGCCCCCCCTTTCTGTACCATGGGCTTTTATAGCCAGTCGTATGGACACCTGTTCTACATATGGTAGTGAACCAAAAATACACACACAAATAGCGCATGTCAACTAGACACGATGGCTGAGGCATAGAACTCAGAAAAATGATTATCGATTAACATTCCAAATGAATTTCCATAATTAACCATTTAACATTTCCCCCTTTTTGAGAATAAAAGGACTTTAACTGAAATATCTCAAAAGAAGATACATTCATCAATCATTTTTTCTTTCCTTCTTCCTTGGCAATATCATTAAATTTCCATAATAATAATAATAGTAATAATAGTATCAATATCGGATTATTGTTATATAATGATGTGAATTCATGTTATGGTAAGCCGTGACTAATATTCATTTAATATGTATAATTATACTTCCCTATATCTAAATTGAAGCAATCGCGGGTTCAATCGTCATCATCTGATGTCATCGGGTCGTCGTCTCGTCTTCTTCTTTGTTCTTTTATAACACAGTCTTTAGATGAAAACTCCTTTGAAATAAATTACAGCATGTAGATATTGTACAGTCCATAATTGTGCTCATTATTGTTCAGTCCATAAACTGTACTCTTTTTTAGAAAGATCATGTGTGTCAGTTGATAAGAAAACAAAGTCCATGGATGAAATGTAGCTTTAATATCTGTGCAGTGTCACCTGGACTTACGTTGGATCGTCTTTGGAATCTTCCGTGTGTTCGCACTGGTCTCGTGTCACTTTTGGAACAGATGTGACGTCTTTGGTCAGTAAAGCAAGGGTTAATTTGCCACTTTCCTGTTTTATATAGCACCATAACCAGTACTCAGTCCTTTATATACAGGACACATATGCCAGGTATTACCTGTTCACCAGCTTTCATTCAAGCGTTGCAGGTGATAAGAAACCACTGGAACGTGATGAAACTTGAACACAACACAGTACATATAGGATCATCGTCCTCTGCCGTCCTGGTGATCAGTGGTGTGAATTGTATTGTATGTAATGGACACAGTCTATTATAACACTCAGCATTCACACCTGTTACCTTCTGAGACGTCCGGATATCAGTTGCTTCTTCTTGTAACTTTTGAGAATCTCTTTGATTTATAAAAATTAAGAGTCTTTATTAAGATAGAATTCATAATTGCGATGTCTTGATTGAAGTCTTCATTCCCTAATCTGATACCAAATCTGGCAGTTTTTCCTAACCTATAATATCACAGCGTACCATAGCAATCAGTAATATCCATCTAATTATTATCAAAATATTAAAATAAATTATGTTTGGAATAATAAACAATAATAGATAATAATTCATTATCAATCAAGTTCTCCACATGATAGAACATTTTTATGTCATAGGTGTAAATACCTTTTCCAACCCATAGGTGTCAGTGTATTTTGAAAAAACAAGTTTTTATATCTTTATTAAACCAATAATATCAAAGAATGTATACTCCTGAACCAAAATGAATAAATATATGAATGTATGAATGAATGAATGAATGAATGAATGAATAAATGAATGAATGAATTGTGTTTACTCAGAAAATGTAAACATTTTTTTCCTTAGCAATATATATTTAATGAAGCAATACTCTTGTATTAGACATTACTTTATTAAATATTAATGTGTTTTCTCAATTGAGATATTGAACTCAAATAAAATCAAATGAGAATTAAAAAATGAAAAAATAGAAAAATAAGAAGTATAAAGTAAGAATAAAATTTTAAAAATGAAGAATAAAATTAAGAGTAAAAATAAGAATAAAAATAAAAATAAGGCCTTTAAATTTTAATAACAAATGCAGAGTAATTATATTCTCCATAAAAAATACCCTTATATCTCCATTATTTGGATGATTTCATATTTGTCATAACCTTGTACCACCAAAAAATATTAAATTATGCAACTTTGCATGTAATACCCTTCTTAATTATACCATAGTACCTTATTATTATTTCTTCTTTATTAAAATGTGTGGAAAATAAGTATTGATCAAAAGTGATTATGTAATCAGGATCAAAAACACATTTTCCCCCTTAATACCAAAAATATTATTTTATAAAATTTATGTATATATCAGAACCAAATTAAAAATAATTATTCTTCTAGAAATATTGTGCATAAATTTCACATCGATGAGTAGCATAGATTTGACTAAAGAGATGTGTGTACCTATTTAGGTAACCATTAAAAATAATATTATAGTTATTCAAGAATATTATCATGTGGAAAATTATTCTAAATATAAATTTGCTTTGTAAACCATTTTGATGTGTGGTTGCCCTTATCCACTATTAGTTAAATCAAGAAATAATAATTATTAAAGAAATATAGAAATATATATATGTAGATAATACCTAATTATGTATTATAATTTCCTCAAAATTAAATATATTTTTGTACCTTCACATAAAGAAACATTTTTTTTTTCAAACATACAAACATACAAGGCCTCTGTCACATCAATCACACTTAGCAGCTGCTGATTTACTCATCTGTCACCTTCACTCTGACATTCACAGATCTGTTCAACTCAAACATTCCACATATGAAGTTTTAGATAAATATATATATATTTAACCCAAAATTGTTGTATCCCAATTTATTAATGCGCATTGCCATATCAATTGAATATCTTTATATTTCTTTGACTATTCCCCAAGTACATATTATATAATATGAGAGTAAGTCACTGGAATTTCAGACACTTGAAAAAACTCTTGTCTTAGATTCTTTTTTCACTGGCTGCCCGGTCTTAAGTTACATCAGTTGAAAATAGAATGAATGGGATCCTATACTATTAGCTCAAAGTTCAAAGGCCGCAGCTGTCACACGTCATGCTGTAAAGCTACTTTAATTTGCACGAACACTTCATGCACAGAAAATATTAGCAACACAAAAGAATTAATAAGTATTACATATATATTATAGTTCAACTAGATATATTGTTATTATTTTAAAATGTTATACACATAAAATCATGCAATTTTTTCACTTCCTGTGTGAATAAAGAAATAAATCCATTTTAGAGTTCTTTGATCAAATCCTGCTTTGGAATAAAAATTCTAAGGAAATATAAGAAAATAAAATTAAATATCAAATTAATACAGAAACAGAATTATTTAAATATCTTATACATATATTGGTTGGTTCTAATGTAATTCAAAATATTGTTACTTAAATTTATATATATGAAGTTCTAATTTACTAATTAATATATATATATATATCTTATAAACGTATATATAAATACAATTATACACAATCTGTTATGCACACGACCGGACTGACTGGCGTGTGCGTGTTTATGTAGTGATTCCACTGTGCCATGAACTGGAGAGTGCCTGGAGGGGCGTAACTAAGTATCTGCCCGATCCGACCAAGGTCGCACGACGGCATACGACGCCAGTGCACCAGGGAGGAACCGAGCAGAGGAACCAGGGTCTTCTCCAGGTCAGCCTCCGGACACGGCTGTTGACCCACACCGGGGAATACAGGAACAGGCAGACTAGAGCACAGGCTGGGTAGGGTCCAGTACAGACTGGGAGACAAATTCGAAACCGCAGACGCGGTAGACAGAGCTGAGCAAAGCGAAAACCGCAGACGCGGTGGACAGAGCTGAGCAAAGCGAAAACCGCAGACGCGGTGGACAGAGCTGAGCAAAGCGAAAACGGCAGACGCGGCGGACAGAGCTGAGCAAAGCGAAAACCGCAGACGCGGTGGACAGAGCTGAGCAAAGCGAAAACCGCAGACGCGGCGGACAGAGCTGAGCAAGGCGAAAACCGCAGACGCGGCGGACAGAGCTGAGCAAAGCGAAAACCGCAGAGGCGGCGGACAGAGCTGAGCAAAGCGAAAACCGCAGACGCGGCGGACAGAGCTGAGTAAAGCGAAAACCGCAGACGCGGCGGACAGAGCAGAGCAAAGCGAAAACCGCAGACGCGGCGGACAGAGCTGAGCAAAGCGAAAACCGGAGACACGGCGGACAGAGCTGAACAAAGCGAAAACCGCAGACGCGGCGGACAGAGCAGAGCAAAGCGAAAACCGCAGACGGGGCGGACAGAGCAGAGCAAAGCGAAAACCGCAGATGGGGCAGACAGAGCAGAGCAAAGCGAAAACCGCAGACGGGGCGGACAGAGCAGAGCAAAGCGAAAACCGCAGACGGGGCGGACAGAGCAGAGCAAAGCGAAAACCGCCGACGCGGCGGACAGAGCTGAGCAAAGCGAAAACCGCAGACGCGGCGGACAGAGCTGAGCAAAGCGAAAACCACAGACGCGGCGGACAGAGCTGAGCAAAGCGAAAACCGCAGACGCGGCGGACAGAGCTGAGCAAAGCGAAAACCGCAGACGCGGCGGACAGAGCTGAGCAAAGCGAAAACCGCAGACGCGGCGGACAGGACTCTGTTCACACGGAACAGACTAGAAGGGAAAGGCAGAACCAGATACCCACAGGTTACTTGCAGAGAAGTAGCGAGTGGACCACAAACTCACAAACGGAAGTACAGTGACAACGAGCAGGAGTTAGGTACGAGTTCAGACTCTGCAGAAAAAGGAATGGAACGGACATAGAGAAAAAACAGGTAAAAGATAGGAAAGAGTTCAGACTGGAACTGAGTGTACGGAGGAGACCGACACTGCAGCGGGATACAGGAGCGGGTCTGGGAATACGGCCCCCAGAGAGGCAGGACGAACAGGCAAGGAGCGTGTTCAGACTGGCCTGGAAATACAGCCTCCAGGAAGGCGGAACGAACAGGCAAGGAACGAGTACAGACTGCAGGTTAAGGTACACAGATAGGACACAGTACAGACACGGGAACTGATACCGCAAGGCAGGAGACATAGACAGGACTCAGTTCAGACACGGGAACTGATACCGCAAGGCAGGAGACAAAGACATGACTCAGTTCAGACACGGGAACTGATACCGCAAGGCAGGAGACATAGACAGGACTCAGTTCAGACACGGGAACTGATACTGCAAGGCAGGAGACAAAGAACAGGACTCAGTTCAGACACGGGAACTGATACCGCAAGGCAGGAGACAAAGACAGGACTCAGTTCAGACACGGGAACAGATACCGCAAGGCAGGAGACATAGACAGGACTCAGTTCAGACACGGGAACTGATACCGCAAGGCAGGAGACAAAGAACGGGACCTGGCACCTTCAGAGTGCAAGCACACACTGAATGAAACACTATGCTCAGGCAGGGATAGATGGGAGCAGCTGAGCTATATACCAGGTGACAGACAGCAATAGGCTGAGGACGCACAAGGGGTGTGACCCACAGTAGGTACAAAAAGCAGGAAGTGATCGGGCGCCGCCCTTAAGCAGCAGAAACAGACAAACAGACAGTAAGGAGGGAAGCCAGAGAGACATTCTGGACTGGAGATCAAGTGCGCGCTCTTGCACAGTGGGAGATGGACCACCATGCCAGGACGCCGCCAGGTATGTTACAGTACCCCCCCCCTTACGCCCCCTCTTCTTCAGGCCTGCAAGAATCTTCCGCAGGGAATTCGAGGACCAGTTGTTCACTTCAAGGAGATCACTTCCACAGTCCACAGGAAAAATTGATCTCATCTGGTTAGCTAGGATGCTACCTCCTATCCAGCCATCCTTGGCAACAGACGAAACGGGTGGAGTACCAGGAACAGCACACAAGGAAGTCTCTCTCCACATATTTTCAGGTGGCACCCCAGAGGGTACAGGAGACAACTGGAAGTCCTTCACCGGGTTGGAGGGGGACAGAGACTTGGGGGTAATCTCTGCTTCGAGGTACATCTTGTCAAGCTCACAGGAAGAAATAGACGGGTTATCAGGTACATAATGAGGAAAAGTCACTGTCTCTTTGTTATCTGGTGGTACCCCGGAGAATTCAGGAAACAACTGGAGGTCCTCCACCGGGTCAGAAGAGTGCAGAGGCTCAGAGAAAACATCTGCTTCAGAGTACACTAGGTCGGACTCACTGGAGGAAGCAGGCGAGGTATCGGGTACCGAGTATAGGAAAGTCTCTGTCCATTCACCACCAGGTGGCACCCCAAAGGGTTCTGGAGACAACTGGGGGTACTCCGCCTGGTCAGAGGAGTGTAGAGACTCATGGGTAACCTCTGCTTCAGAGTACACAAGGTCGAACTCACTGAACGAAGCAGGCGAGGTATCAGATCCAGGATATAGGAAAGTCTCTGTCCATTCACCACCAGGTGGCACCCCGAAGGGTTCTGGAGAAAACTGGAGGTCCTCTGCCTGGTCGGAGGGGTGTAGAGACTTGGGAGTGACCTCTGCTTCGGAGTACACTAGGTTGGACTCACTGGACGAAGCAAGCGAGGTATCAGGTACAGAGTATATGAGAGTCTCTGTCCTTTCGCTACCAGGTAGCACCCCGTAGGGTTCTGGAGACGACTGGAGGTCCTCCGCCTGGTCTGAGGGGTGTAGAGACTCGGGAGTAACCTCTGCTTCGGAGTACACTAGGTTGGACTCACTGGACGAAGCGAGCGAGGTATCAGGTACAAAGTATAGGAGAGTCTCTGTCCTTTCACTACCAGGTAGCACCCCGAAGGGTTCTGGAGACAACTGGAGGTCCTCCGCCTGGTCGGAGGGGTGTAGAGACTCGGGGGTAACTACCACTTTGGGGTACCCATTGTCAGGCTCACAGGACGAAGCGGACAAAGTATCGAGTACCGAGTGTAGAGAAGTCTCTCTCCATTTGTCATCGAGTGGTATCCCGGAGGATTCAGGAGGCAACAGGGGGTCCTCCGCCAGGTAGTAGAGGTGCACAGACTCAGAGGTAACCACAGCTTTGGAGCATCCTTGGACATGCACACCGGTTAAAGTGGGTGAAGCATCTGATGCCGGGTGCAGGAAGTTCTCCTGTGTGGAGTCTGGATGGGCAGAAGTCTCTTCGGGCAGGAGAACCGGTGCACTACCCACGCACATTACCCGTTGGGGCTTCTGCGGGATACAGGGAGATGAAGCTTCAGTAGGGACTTCAAGGTTGGGGTCAGGAGGTCTCAGGGAGGACAGACCCTGGCGTGACGGCTTGCCTCTACGTCTAGCACGTCTGGACTGCCTCTTGAGGTTGGGAGAAGTCTTCCGGGAAGCGTAGTCACCCTGTGAGGATTCTGGGTGGGCAGTAGTCTCATTGGGCTGGAGGACTATTGCGCTACCCACACACATTACCCATCGGGGCTGCTCCGGGATATTGGGAGGTGAAGCTTCAGCAGGAGCCTCCGGGTTAGGATCATCGAAGACCATTAGAAAGGCCACCAGGAAGGCCATTAGGTCCAGGAGGATCGGATCCTGTGTTTCATATAGGGGGTTGATCCATTCCAAGGCATCACCCGCCAGGTAAGACATAATGAATGCCACCTTAACCCGATCGGTGGGAAAACATAGAGGGTAGGACTTGAAGTGTAGCATGCATTGCTCCACAAATGCACGACTTTGTCTTGGATCCCCATAGTAACGTGGCGGATCCGCAGGAACGAGAGCAGATAGATCCATCTGGACGGGTGCGTAATTCGCCTGGAACTCAGCTGAGAAAAAAAAAATTATTTATTTATTTTTAATGCATGTATTCGCTGGAAAACTTCTCAGAGAGCGAAGGCCGTGGGGCTCAACGGGAACCATGGCCTGAGCATGCTGTTATGCACACGCCCGGACTGACTGGCGTGTGCGTGTTTATGTAGTGATTCCACTGTGCCATGAACCGGAGAGTGCCTGGAGGGGCGTAACTAAGTATCTGCCCGACCCGACCAAGGTCGCATGACGGCATACGACGCCAGTGCACCAGGGAGGAACCGAGCAGAGGAACCAGGGTCTACTCCAGGTCAGACTCCGGACACGGCTGTTGACCCACACCGGGGAATACAGGAACAGGCAGACTAGAGCACAGGCTGGATAGGGTCCAGTACAGACTGGGAGACAAATTCGAAACCGCAGACGCGGTAGACAGAGCTGAGCAAAGCGAAAACCGCAGACGCGGTGGACAGAGCTGAGCAAAGCGAAAACCGCAGACGTGGTGGACAGAGCTGAGCAAAGCGAAAACGGCAGACGCGGCGGACAGAGCTGAGCAAAGCGAAAACCGCAGACGCGGCGGACAGAGCTGAGCAAAGCGAAAACTGCAGACGCGGCGGACAGAGCTGAGCAAAGCGAAAACCGCAGACGCGGCGGACAGAGCTGAGCAAAGCGAAAACCGCAGACGCGGCGGACAGAGCTGAGCAAAGCGAAAACCGCAGACGCGGCGGACAGAGCAGAGCAAAGCGAAAACCGCAGACGCGGCGGACAGAGCTGAGCAAAGCGAAAACCGCAGACGCGGCGTACAGAGCTGAGCAAAGCGAAAACCGCAGACGCGGCGGACAGAGCTGAGCAAAGCGAAAACCGCAGACGGGGCGGACAGAGCAGAGCAAAGCGAAAACCGCAGACGGGGCGGACAGAGCAGAGCAAAGCGAAAACCGCAGACGGGGCGGACAGAGCAGAGCAAAGCGAAAACCGCAGACGGGGCGGACAGAGCAGAGCAAAGCGAAAACCGCAGACGCGGCGTACAGAGCTGAGCAAAGCGAAAACCGCAGACGCGGCGGACAGAGCTGAGCAAAGCGAAAACCGCAGACGCGGCGGACAGAGCTGAGCAAAGCGAAAACCGCAGACGCGGCGGACAGAGCTGAGCAAAGCGAAAACCGCAGACGCGGCGGACAGAGCTGAGCAAAGCGAAAACCGCAGACGCGGCGGACAGGACTCTGTTCACACGGAACAGACTAGAAGGGAAAGGCAGAACCAGATACCCACAGGGTACTTGCAGAGAAGTAGCGAGTGGACCACAAACTCACAAACGGAAGTACAGTGACAACGAGCAGGAGTTAGGTATGAGTTCAGACTCTGCAGAAAAAGGAATGGAACGGACATAGAGAAAAAACAGGTAAAAGATAGGAGAGAGTTCAGACTGGAACTGAGTGTACGGAGGAGACCGACACTGCAGCGGGATACAGGAGCGGGTCTAGGAATACGGCCCCCAGAGAGGCAGGACGAACAGGCAAGGAGCGTGTTCAGACTGGCCTGGAAATACAGCCTCCAGGAAGGCGGAACGAACAGGCAAGGAACGAGTACAGACTGCAGGTTAAGGTACACAGATAGGACACAGTACAGACACGGGAACTGATACCGCAAGGCAGGAGACATAGACAGGACTCAGTTCAGACACGGGAACTGATACCGCAAGGCAGGAGACAAAGACAGGACTCAGTTCAGACACGGGAACTGATACCGCAAGGCAGGAGACATAGACAGGACTCCGTTCAGACACGGGAACAGATACCGCAAGGCAGGAGACATAGACAGGACTCAGTTCAGACACGGGAACTGATACCGCAAGGCAGGAGACAAAGAACGGGACCTGGCACCTTCAGAGTGCAAGCACACACTGAATGAAACACTATGCTCAGGCAGGGATAGATGGGAGCAGCTGAGCTATATACCAGGTGACCGACAGTAATAGGCTGAGGACGCACAAGGGGTGTGACCCACAGCAGGTACAAAAAGCAGGAAGTGATCGGGCGCCGCCCTTAAGCAGCAGAAACAGACAAACAGACAGCAAGGAGGGAAGCCAGAGAGACATTCTGGACTGGAGATCAAGTGCGCGCTCTTGCACAGTGGGAGATGGACCACCATGCAAGGACGCCGCCAGGTATGTTACACAATCTCTACTTAGACAAGTGTATATATATATATATATATATATATATATATATATGAACTATTAGAAACTATGTAACTACAATTTTACTGTATAAGATTATAAATAAATATTGAGACATTGTATTACATTTTGATACAACATTATAATTACAGTTTTTCCTTAGCCACTCCCTAAACCAAATCTTCTGTCTCTCTCAAATATCTCCAGGAACGCCCTATTTAGGAAAGACATTTTTCTATCCTTCAAAACCTCAGAGAACTGCCTGTTCTTCTGTCCACATTCCATGACGTCACTGTGAGTTGGTCGTCTCACCTGTCTCTGTCCATCAGTTTCAGCCATTTTCCTTTTTAGAGAATCACCGTTCTGACTGAGAATTAACTCATTCTGTGGAGAGATGGATCTTTGCACTGGCTGATATGGCTTATAACATATATGTAATCTTCTGCGTATTTGATAGAGTTCACTATGGGGATGACTCAGTCTAGGAGAGTTTGATATTGGCTTTTGGTAAGATTTTACCTTTCCTGGTTTTATAAATTTAGCTTGATTTATTTTCTTTTCACGATTCTCATGTTTTCTAACAAAATCCAGCATCTGCGCACATTCAAATAATGAATTTTTTTGTGATGCCATAACTTGGGAAACTGAATTTAGGAATTTGAATTTTTGTACAAAAGTTGTTATCATATGTTGTACTTTTCCATTTTTGATGAGAGCATTGTACAACCGTTCAAATATGGACATGAATGTATATGTACATTCCTTCCTACCAATCCTTAGTTTCTGCAGATCTTCTATGTTGGGAAAATCCTTTGTGACACAATAAAACAAATATCTTAATCTGTCCGAATCATTTTCCCATCCTTTAGGAGAGTCATTTTCACAGGGCATTAAATGTAAACGTCTGGACAATGTCACAGGAATCCATATTTTAAATAATTGATTCCTCTCCTCATTGGATAAATCAAACTTATCAGAGAAGCTCTCAAATGTCTCTGAATTTCTACAGGCATGGATTTTGACATTATATTTTGGCATGATTTTGTATAATTTCAGCAAATTTATCCTCATTTTAATTTGGAGTTGAGCCTGGGTAATTCCAGAATTCTCTGATATTTTTAGTGGCTCTTGTACGTTCGTTCCTCCTACGTCACTCACGTCTCCTCCCACATCACCTAGTATGTCGGTTTCTCGTATGTCAGTCATGTCTCCTCCCATGTCAGGTTTCTGTATGTCCGTCTCTTGGTCAGACCCAAGGTCACCTTCAGTTACAGACACGTGTCTTACTTCTTGTTCATTTTCCACATTACAGTCTGAATCAGTATCACCGTCTGACACTTCTACACTATTTTCCTGCTTAGAAATCTCTAACACAAGACTATGAAAAAAATCTACCAAATGTAGAATATTTCTCAATTTCTGTTTGTCTCTATTTACCAATTTAGAAGTTAACTGTAAATTCTGCAATTCACATTCTTTGTATAAACTGAGCCACAAAACTTCTATGTCATCTCCTACATTAACTTTGAAATTAATATTACTTTGTTTAGCAAAAGAAGAAATTATATCCATATTTTGCTTACCTTAAGATTCCTTGGCTTCTCTTTATCAGCACGTCCTGTCTTCAGTTCGTCTGATTCTTTTCCTGTGTGATTCTGTTCCTTGTTAGTACCTCTGCTTCCTGTCTTTCCTCAGTCTGTAGGTCCTTTCTGCTTCTTGTGACAAACTAGTGAATTTACTGACACGAGAACAACAGCTGTTCAGCTCGTCAGGACTCCCCCCTTGTTCACGGAAGAAATTCACTTACTTAATTTAAAAAAAAAAAAAACAGGACTGACTGGCTCACCATTGTAAAATAATACTCTTCCTGTATTATTTTTTTCTACTGAGGACTTCTCAAAGTATCAATATCACGATATTCTTATAAAAAATGTATCTATTTATTCTTGGATTGTCCATTAAAAAGAATCAGATTGCAGCAGGTACATACAATAATTAGTTATAAAGTAATTGTCCATTTGTCCATAATTAGCTTAATTGTTGAGATTCACCCATCTTTCCTTGGATCCTGGCTGGTAAATCATGTATTTGTCCAACATGTGTCCAGGCCTACGTGTCATCTGCTTCTCAGCATGAAGATTCTGTGTCTTGTGGGGTGGGAAGAGCAAGAGAGCCCCCCCTTTCTGTACCATGGGCTTTTATAGCCAGTCGTATGGACACCTGTTCTACATATGGTAGTGAACCAAAAATACACACACAAATAGCGCATGTCATCTAGACACGATGGCTGAGGCATAGAACTCAGAAAAATGATTATCGATTAACATTCCAAATGAATTTCCATAATTAACCATTTAACAGAGACCGCCTGGGAATGCCAGGTGCTGTAGGCTTTTGCTTTTTCCTTCCTTCCACCAGCAGGGGGCACTCTCTTCTATGTCTTTTTTCCATTCCCTTTCACAAGTGCACACATTCATTCTCTTTTCTTTTTTTCATTTGCTTTCTCTCTTGCGCTATTTCATCTCTGCAAAATACCAGCATCCTTCTGATCACCGTGGGCCTCCAGCATTGTTGCTTCTTTACTTTTAATACTAGGCTCATTTTCACCAGGACCAGCGTCTCCCGGGTGGCTGGAGGCAACCACCGGTAACCCCAAGCAGAAGGCCTTTGCAGGCAACACGAACCTCCCCCCTGAAGAGCAGCTCAAAGTCACTGGTAACCATCTCACCCTCTTCCTTCATTCACCCCTGGACGTCTCGCTCAGCCCCCAAGTTACGGGTCCAGATTGCTCTTTCTGTCACATTACCGCAATGAAGGGTTTAGGGTGCTGGAGACCCTGCGCCGAGCCATTTTTGAAGACACCTGATTCGGCGGGTGAATCACTGCTAAATAAACCACACCTGTAGGGACGGCACAGACTTTGCATGGACCCTTCGGAGCCCGCCCCGTCACGGCCAAATGGACGCCACCAAGCGATCCTGAGAAAGGCTGGCCGGGCGATGGATCGAGCAGCGTCTACTGGCCATACCACCTTGGATACGCCTGATCTTGTCTGATCTCGGAAGCAAAGCAGGGCTGGGCTCGGACAGTACTTGGATGGGAGACCTCCTGGGAACACCAGGTGCTGTAGACCATTTTGATGACGTTTAGCCCTACTGCCCAGCTCGGCTAGCATGGAATGGCGCCTTGCCGGACACCGACCTTAAGTAACTTAGATGATGGAAGCCCCAAGGCCTCTGAGCCACTTGGCAGCTAAGTACGCTACCCCGCCGACCTTCACACAGGTCTGACACCGAGCTCCTTGCCACGGCTAGGAGTGCTTATTGACTCCGCAGCTCGCCGTGTGGAAATGATGGCGTTAAAAGCACCCGTGGCCGTGAAGGGGCCAGGCTTTCAGCAGGTGCCCAGGGAAGGTTTTGGATGCCGGCCGCCTAGCGAGGGCCAGCAGAAGTAACATGTTTCTCTGCAAAGAAGCTTGTGTAACCAAGCCAGACGGCTGACAAAGAGCTAACCTCAGTGCAACGAAGGCAAGGAAGGTGAGGAAGGAATTTGGGAGGGGGGGGTGATTCCTGCTAGGGCTGTGAAATCATAAAACAGGCAGTAGAGTATGACGCATGGTGACGGAGAGGTTGTAGGGGCAGATAGGGGGTGTTGTCACGTGCGAGCACGTGTGCATGCTGGCTTGTGTGTGAGAGTGCGCTTCCTAGGTGTGGCGCGCTGCAGACAGTCAAAGGGATTGTTCCCTTTCATTAAAAGTTAATCCCCGGCTGCAGGCTATTAGAAAGCAACTAACCGCGCTCTACTCACCCTACCCGGGTCTACCGGTGAGTCTCGCCTCTGCTCCCGGCCTGTGGCATTGTCTGTGAAGCTGACGTTCCGTCGACAGCGCTGCAGCCAATCAGTGAGCTCAGTGGCTCTGAGTGGGGCGTTGTGTCTACAAGACCTTTTAAGGAAGCCAGCAAAAAAATTGAAGAGAAGGGAAAGCAAAAAAGGACCTGGTCTTGCTGAGCACTGGAAAGGGCAATCGGCAGCCAGCCTTCAAAGTAGAAAAGCAGCAAGTGAGAGGCTTGTCTGTGCCTACAGCCAAACCACCCTGAACACGCCCAATCTTGTCTGATCTTGGAAGATAAGCAGGGTTGGGCCTGGTTAGTACTTGGATGGGAGACCACCTGGGAATACCAGGTGCTGTAGGCTTTTGCTTTTTCCTTCCTTCCACCAGCAGGGGGCACTCTCTTCTATGCCTTTTTTCCATTCCCTTTCACAAGTGCACACATTCATTTTCTTTTCTTTTTTTCATTTGCTTTCTCTCTTGCGCTATTTCATCTCTGCAAAATACCAGCATCCTTCTGATCACCGTGGGCCTCCAGCATTGTTGCTTATTTACTTTTAATACTAGGCTCCATCTCACCAGGACCAGCGTCTCCCAGGTGGCTGGAGGCAACCACCGGTAACCCCAAGCAGAAGACCTTTGCAGGCAACACGACCCTCCCCCCTGAAGAGCAGCTCAAAGTCACTGGCAACCATCTCACCCTCTTCCTTCATTCACCCCTGGACGTCTCGCTCCGCCCCCAAGTTACGGGTCCAGCTTGCTCTTTCTGTCACATTACCGCGATGAAGGGTTTAGCCTGCAGGAGACCCTGCGCCGAGACATTTTTGAAGACACCTGATGCGGCGGATGAATCACTGCTAAACAAACCACACCTGTAGGGACGGCACAGCCTTTGCATGGAACCTTCGGAGCCCGCCCCGTCACGGCCAGATTGCTCGCCACCAAGCGATCCTGAGAAAGGCTGGCCGGGCGATGAAACGAGCAGCATCTACTGGCCATACAACCTTGGATACACCCAATCTCAGAAGCAAAGCAGGGCTGGGCTTGGACAGTACTTGGATGGGAGACTTCCTGGGAACACCGGGTGCTGTAGACTATTTTGATGACGTTTTGCCCTACTGCCCAGCTCGGCTAGCATGGAACGGCGCCTTGCCAGACACCGACCTTAAGCAACTTAGATGATGGAAGCCCCAAGGTCTCTGAGCCAGTTGGCAGCTAAGTACGCTACCACGCAGGCTTGACACCGAGCTCCTTGCCACGGCTAGGAGTGGTTATTGACTCCACAGCTCGCCATGTGGAAATGATGGCGTTAAAAGCGCCCGGGGCCGTGAAGGGGCCAGGCCTTCAGCAGGTGCCCAGGAAAGGTTTTGGATGCCGGCCGCCTAGCGAATGCCAGCAGAAGTAACATGTTTCTCTGCAAAGAAGCATGTGTAACCAAGCCAGACGGCTGACAAAGAGCTAACCTCAGTGCAAGGAAGGCGAGGAAGGTGCGGAAGGAATTGGGGAGGGGAGGGGGTGATTCCTGCTAGGGCCCTGAAATCATAAAACAGGCAGGAGAGTCTGACGCATGGTGACGGAGAGGTTGTAGGGGCAGATAGGGGGTGTTGTCACGTGCGAGCACGTGTGCATGCTGGCTTGTGTGTGAGAGTGCGCTTCCTAGGTGTGGCGTGCTGCAGACAGTCAAAGGGATTGTTCCCTTTCATTAAAAGTTAATCCCCGGCTGCAGCCTATTAGAAAGCAACTAACCGCGCTCTACTCACCCTACCCGGGTCTACCGGTGAGTCTCGCCTCTGCTCCCGGCCTGTGGCATTGGCCGTGAAGCTGACGTTCCGTCGACAGCGCTGCAGCCGATCAGTGAGCTCAGCGGCTCTGAGTGGGGCGTTGTGTCTACAAGACCTTTTAAGGAAGCCAGCAAAAAAATTGAAGAGAAGGGAAAGCACAAAAGGACCTGGTCTTGCTGAGCACTGGAAAGGGCAGCCGGCAGCCAGACGTCAAAGTAGAAAAGCAGCAAGTGAGAGGCTTGTTTCTGCCTACGGCCACACCACCCTGAACACGCCCGATCTCATTTGATCTCGGAAGCTAAGCAGGGTCGGGTCTTGTTAGTACTTGGATGGGAGACTGTAAAATAATACCCTTCCTGTATTATTTTTTTCTACTGAGGACTTCTAAAAGTATCAATATCACGATATTCTTATAAAAAATGTATCTATTTATTCTTGGATTGTCCATTAAAAAGAATCAGATTGCAGCAGGTACATACAATAATTAGTTATAAAGTAATTGTCCATTTGTCCATAATTAGCTTAATTGTTGAGATTCACCCATCTTTCCTTGGATCCTGGCTGGTAAATCATCTTTTTGTCCAGCATGTGTCCAGGCCTACATGTCATCTGCTTCTCAGCATGAAGATTCTGTGACTTGTGGGGTGGGCAGAGCAAGAGAGCCCGCCCTTTCTGTACCATGGGCTTTTATAGCCAGTCGTATGGACACCTGTTCTACATATGGTAGTGAACCAAAAATACACACACAAATAGCGCATGTCAACTAGACACGATGGCTGAGGCATAGAACTCAGAAAAATGAATATCGATTAACATTCCAAATGAATTTCCATAATTAACCATTTAACATTTCCCCCTTTTTTGAGAATAAAAGGACTTTAACTTCTCAAAAGAAGATACATTCATCAATCATTTTTTCTTTCCTTCTTCCTTGGCAATATCATTAAATTTCTATAATAATAATAATAATAGTAATAATAGTATCAATATCGGATTATTGTTATATAATGATGTGAATTCATGTTATGGTAAGCCGTGACTAATATTCATTTAATATGTATAATTATACTTCCCTGTATCTAAATTGAAGCAAACGCGGGTTCAATCGTCATCATCTGATGTCATCGGGTCGTCGTCTCGTCTTCTTCTTGGTTCTTTTATAACACAGTCTTTAGATGAAAACTCCTTTGAAATAAATTACAGCATGTAGATATTGTACAGTCCATAATTGTGTTCATTATTGTTCAGTCCATAAACTGTACTCTTTATTAGAAAGATCATGTGTGTCAGTTGATAAGAAAACAAAGTCCATGGATGAAATGTAGCTTTAATATCTGTGCAGTGTCACCTGGACTTACGTTGGATCGTCTTTGGAATCTTCCGTGTGTCCGCACTGGTCTCGTTTCACTTTTGGAACAGATGTGACGTCTTTGGTCAGTAAAGCAAGGGTTAACTTGACACTTTCCTGCTTTATATAGCACCATAACCAGTACTCAGTCCTTTATATACAGGACACATATGCCAGGTATTACCTGTTCACCAGCTTTCATTGAAGCGTTGCAGGTGATAAGAAACCACTGGAACGTGATGAAACTTAAACACAACACAGTACATATAGGATCATCGTCCTCTGCCGTCCTGGTGATCAGTGGTGTGAATTGTATTGTATGTAATGGACACAGTCTATTAAAACACTCAGCATTCACACCTGTTACCTTCTGAGACGTCCGGATATCAGTTGCTTCTTCTTGTAACTTTTGAGAATCTCTTTGATTTATAAAAATTAAAAGTCTTTATTAAGATAGAATTCATAATTGCGATGTCTTGATTGAAGTCTTCATTCCCTAATCTGATACCAAATCTGGCAGTTTTTCCTAACATATAATATCACAGCGTACCATAGCAATCAGTAATATCCATCTAATTATTATCAAAATATTAAAATAAATTATGTTTGGAATAATAAACAATAATAGATAATAATTCATTATCAATCAAGTTCTCCATATGATAGAACATTTTTATGTCATAGGTGTAATTACCTTTTCCAACCCATAGGTGTCAGTCTATTTTGAAAAAACAAGTTTTTATATCTTTATTAAACCAATAATATCAAAGAATGTATACTCCTGAACCAAAATGAATAAATATATGAATGTATGAATGAATGAATGAATGAATAAATGAATGAATGAATTGTTGTGTTTACTCAGAAAATGTAAACATTTTTTTCCTTAGCAATATATATTTAATGAAGCAATACTCTTGTATTAGACATTACTTTATTAAATATTAATGTGTTTTCTCAATTGAGATATTGAACTGAAATAAAATCAAATGAGAATTAAAAAATGAAAAAATAGAAAAATAAGAAGTATAAAGTAAGAATAAAATTTTAAAAATGAAAAATAAAATTAAGAGTAAAAATAAGAATAAAAATAAAAATAAGGCCTTTAAATTTTAATGACAAATGCAGAGTAATTATATTCTCCATAAAAAATACCCTTATAGCTCCATTATCTGGATGATTTCATATTTGTCATAACCTTGTACCACCAAAAAATATTAAATTATGCAACTTTGCATGTAATACCCTTCTTAATTATACCATAGTACCTTATTATTATTTCTTCTTTATTAAAATGTGTGGAAAATAAGTATTGATCAAAAGTGATTATGTAATCAGGATCAAAAACAAATTTTCCCCCTTAATACCAAAAATATTATTTTATAAAATTTATGTATATATCAGAACCAAATTAAAAATAATTATTCTTCTAGAAATATTGTGCATAAATTTCATATCGATGAGTAGCATAGATTTGACTAAAGAGAGGTGTGTACCTATTTAGGTAACCATTAAAAATAATATTATAGTTATTCAAGAATATTATCATGTGGAAAATTATTCTAAATTTAAATTTGCTTTGTAAACCATTTTGATGTGTGGTTGCCCTTATCCACTATTAGTTAAATCAAGAAATAATAATTATTAAAGAAATATAGAAATATATATATGTAGATAATACCTAATTATGTATTATAATTTCCTCAGAATTAAATATATTTTTGTACCTTCACATAAAGAAACATTTTTTTATTTTCAAACATACAAACATACGAGACCTCTGTCACATCAATCACACTTAGCAGCTGCTGATTTACTCATCTGTCACCTTCACTCTGACATTCACAGATCTGTTCAACTCAAACATTCCACATATGAAGTTTTAGATATACAGTACAGACCAAAAGTTTGGACACACATTCTCATTTAAAGATTTTTCTGTATTTTCATGACTATGAAAAGTGTACATTCACACTGAAGGCTTCAAAACTATGAATTAACACATGTGGAATTATATACTTAACCAATAAAGTGTGAAGCAACTGAAAATATGTCTTCTATTCTAGGTTCTTCAAAGTAGCCACCTTTTGCATTGATGACTGCTTTGCACACTCTTGGCATTCTCTTGATGAGCTTCAAGAGGTAGTCACCGGAAATGGTTTTCACTTCACAGGTGTGCCCTGTCAGGTTTAATAAGTGGGATTTCTTGCCTTATAAATGGGGTTGGGACCTTCAATTGTGTTGTGCAGAAGTCTGGTGGATACACAGCTGATAGTCCTACTGAATAGACTGTTAGAATTTGTATTATGGCTAGAAAAAATCAGCTAAGTAAAGAAAAACGAGTGGCCATCATTACATTAAGAAATTAAGGTCAGTCAATCTGAAAAATTGGGCAAACTTTGAAAGTGTCCCCAAGTGCAGTTGCAAAAACCATCAAGCGCTACAAAGAAACTGGCTCACATGAGGACCGCCCCAGGAAAGGAAGACCAAGAGTCTCCTCTGCTTCTGAGGATAAGTTTATCCGAGTCACCAGCCTCAGAAATCGCAGGTTAACAGCATCTCAGATTAGAGACCAGGTCAATGCCACACAGAGTTCTAGCAGCAGACACATCTCTTCAACTACTGTTAAGAGGAGACTTTGTGCAGCAGGCCTTCATGGTAAAATAGCTGCTAGGAAACCACTGCTAAGGACAGGCAACAAGCAGAAGAGACTTGTTTGGGCTAAAAAACACAAGGAATGTACATTAGACCAGTGGAAATCTGTGCTTTGGTCTGATGAGTCCAAATTTGAGATCTTTGGTTTCAACCACCGTGTCTTTGTGCGACGCAGAAAAGGTGAACGGATGGACTCTACATGCCTGGTTCCCATCGTGAAGAATGGAGGAGGAGGTGTGATGGTGTTGGGGTGCTTTGATGGTGACACTGTTGGGGATTTAATCAAAATTGAAGGCATACTGAACCAGCATGGCTACCACAGCATCTTGCAGCGGCATGCTATTCCATCCTGTTTGCGTTTAGTTGGACCATCATTTATTTTTCAACAGGACAATGACCCCAAATACACCTCCAGGCTGTGTAAGGGCTATTTGACCAAGAAGGAGAGTGATGGGGTGCTAGGCCAGATGACCTGGCCTCCACAGTCACCAGACCTGAACCCAATCGAGATGGTTTGGGGTGAGCTGGACCGCAGAGTGAAGGCAAAAGGGCCAACAAGTGCTTAGCATCTCTGGGAACTCCTTCAAGATTGACGGAAGACCATTTCCGGTGACTACCTCTTGAAGCTCATCAAGAGAATGCCAAGAGTGTGCAAAGCAGTCATCAAAGCAAAAGGTGGCTACTTTGAAGAACCTAGAATATAAGACATATTTTCACTTGTTTCACACTTTTTTGTTAAGTATATAATTCCACATGTGTTAATTCATAGTTTTGATGCCCTCAGTGTGAATGTACAATTTTCATAGTCAAGAAAATACAGAAAAATCTTTAAATGAGAATGTGTGTCCAAACTTTTGGTCTGTACTGTATATATATATATTTAACCCAAAATTGTTGTATCCCAATTTATTAATGCGCATTGCCATATCAATTGAATATCTTTATATTTCTTTGAATATTCCCCAAGTACATATTATATAATATGAGAGTAAGTCACTGGAATTTCAGACACTTGAAAAAACTCTTGTCTTAGATTCTTTTTTCACTGGCTGCCCGGTCTTAAGTTACATCAGTTGAAAATAGAATAAATGGGATCCTATACTATTAGCTCAAAGTTCAAAGGCCGCAGCTGTCACACGTCATGCTGTAAAGCTACTTTAATTTGCACGAACACTTCATGCACAGAAAATATTAGCAACACAAAAGAATTAATAAGTATTACATATATATTATAGTTCAACTAGATATATTGTTATTATTTTAAAATGTTATACACTTAAAATCATGCAATTTTTTCACTTCCTGTGTGAATAAAGAAATAAATCCATTTTAGAGTTCTTTGATCAAATCCTGCTTTGGAATGAAAATTCTAAGGAAATATAAGAAAATAAAATTAAATATCAAATTCATACAGAAACAGAATTATTTAAATATCTTATACATATATTGGATGGTTCTAATGTAATTCAAAATATTGCTACTTAAATTTATATATATGAAGTTCTAATTTATTAATTAATATATATATATATATTTTATAAACGTATATATAAATACAATTATACGCAATCTCTACTTAGACAAGTGTATATATATATATATATATATATATATATATATATATATACAGTCATATGTAAAAGTTTGGGCACCCCTATTAATCTTAAGCTTAATGTTTTATAAAAATTGGTGTTTTTGCAACAGCTATTTCAGTTTGATATATGTAATAACTGTTGGACACAGTAATGTTTCTGCCTTGAAATGAGGTTTATTGTGCTAACAGAAAACGTGCAATCTGCATTCAAACAAAATTTGACCGGTGCATAAGTATGGGCACCCTTATCATTTTCTTGTTTTAAATACTCCTGCCTACTTTTTACTGACTTACTAAAGCACTTTTTTTGGTTTTGTAACCTCATTGAGCTTTGAACTTTATAGCCAGGTGTATGCAACCATGAGAAAAGCTACTTAAAGTGGCCACTTGCAAGTTGTTCTCCTGTTTGAATCTCCTCTGAAGAGTGGCATCATGGGCTCCTCAAAACAACTGTCAAATGATCTGAAAACAAAGATTATTCAACATAGTTGTTCAGGGGAAGGATACAAAAAGCTGTCTCAGAGATTTAACCTGTCAGTTTCCACTGTGAGGAACATAGTAAGGAAATGGAAGAACATAGGGACAGTTCTTGTTAAGGCCAGAAGTGTCAGGACAAGAAAAACATCAGAAAGGCAGAGAAGAAGAATGGTGAGATCAGTCAAGGACAATCCTCAGACCACCTCCAGAGAGCTGCAGCATCAACTTGCTGCAGATGGTGTCACTGTGCATCGGTCAACTATACAACGCACTTTGCACAAGGAGAAGCTGTATGGGAGAGTGATGCGAAAGAAGCCGTTTCTGCAAGTACGCACAAACAGAGTCGGCTGAGGTATGCAAAAGCACATTTGAAGAAGCCTATTTCTTTTTGGAAGAAGGTCCTGTGGACTGATGAAACCAAGATTGAGTTGTTTGGTCATACAAAAAGGCGTTAAGCATGGTGGCAAAAAAACACAGCATTCCAAGAAAAACACTTGCTACCCACAGTAAAATTTGGTGGAGGTTCCATCATGCTTTGGGGCTGTGTGGTCAATGCCGGCACTGGGAATCTTGTTAAAGTTGAGGGACGCATGGATTCCACTCAGTATCAGCAGATTCTTGGCAATAGTGTTCAAGAATCAGTGATAAAGTTGAAGTTACGCAGTGGATGGATCTTTCAGCAAGACAATGATCCAAAACACCGCTCCAAATCTACTCAGGCATTCATGCAGAGGAACAATTACAATGTTCTGGAATGGCCATCCCAGTCCCCAGACCTGAATATCATTGAACATCTGTGGGATCATTTGAAGAGGCTGTCCATGCTCGGCGACCATCAAACTTAACTGAACTGGAATTGTTTTGTAAAGAGGAATGGTCAAAAATACCTTCATCCAGGATCCAGGAACTCATTAAAAGCTACAGGAAGCGACTAGAGGCTGTTATTCTTGCAAAAGGAGGATCTACTAAATATTAATGTCACTTTTCTGGTGAGGTGCCCATACTTATGCACCTGTCAAATTTTGTTTGAATGCAGATTGCACATTTTCTGTTAGTACAATAAACCTCATTTCAAGGCAGAAACATTACTGTATCCAACAGTTATTACATATATCAAACTGAAATAGCTGTTGCTAAAACACCAATTTTTATAAAACATTAAGCTTAAGATTAATAGGGGTGCCCAAACTTTTTCATATGACTGTATATATATATATGAACTATTAGAAACTATGTAACTACAATTTTACTGTATAAGATTATAAATAAATATTGAGACATTGTATTACATTTTGATACAACATTATAATTACAGTTTTTCCTTAGCCGCTCCCTAAACCAAATCTTCTGTCTCTCTCAAATATCTCCAGGAACGCCCTATCTAGGAAAGACAGTTTTCTATCCTTCAAAACCTCAGAGAACTGCCTGTTCTTCTGTCCACATTCCATGACGTCACTGTGAGTTGGTCGTCTCACCTGTCTCTGTCCATCAGTTTCAGCCATTTTCCTTTTTAGAGAATCACAGTTCTGACTGAGAATTAACTCATTCTGTGGAGAGATGGATCTTTGCACTGGCTGATATGGCTTATAACATATATGAAATCTTCTGCGTATTTGATAGAGTTCACTATGGGGATGACTCAGTCTAGGAGAGTTTGATATTGGCTTTTGGTAAGATTTTACCTTTCCTGGTTTTATAAATTTAGCTTGATTTATTTTCTTTTCACGATTCTCATGTTTTCTAACAAAATCCAGCATCTGCGCACATTCAAATAATGAATTTTTTTGTGATGCCATAACTTGGGAAACTGAATTTAGGAATTTGAATTTTTGTACAAAAGTTGTTATCATATGTTGTACTTTTCCATTTTTGATGAGAGCTTTGTACAACCGTTCAAATATGGACATGAATGTATATGTACATTCCTTCCTATCAATCCTTAGTTTCTGCAGATCTTCTATGTTGGGAAAATTCTTTGTGACACAATAAATCAAATATCTTAATCTGTCCGAATCATTTTCCCATCCATTAGGAGAATCATTTTCACAGGGCATTAAATGTAAACGTCTGGACAATGTCACAGGAATCCATATTTTAAATAATTGATTCCTCTCCTCATTGGATAAATCAAACTTATCAGAGAAGCTCTCAAATGTCTCTGAATTTCTACAGGCATGGATTTTGACATCATATTTTGGCATGATTTTGTATAATTTTAGCAAATTTTTCCTCATTTTAATTTGGAGTTGAGCCTGGGTAATTCCAGAATTCTCTGATATTTTTAGTGGCTCTTGTACGTCCGTTCCTCCTACGTCACTCACGTCTCCTCCCACATCACCTAGTATATCGGTTTCTCGTATGTCAGTCATGTATCCTCCCATGTCAGGTTTCTGTATGTCCGTCTCTTGGTCAGACCCAAGGTCACCTTCAGTTACAGACACGTATCTTACTTCTTGTTCATTTTCCACATTACAGTCAGAATCAGTATCACCGTCTGACAATTCTACACTATTTTCCTGCTTAGAAATCTCTAACACAAGACTATGAAAAAAATCTACCAAATGTAGAATATTTCTCAATTTCTGTTTGTCTCTATTTACCAATTTAGAAGTTAACTGTAAATTTTGCAATTCACATTCTTTGTATAAACTGAGCCACAAAACTTCTATGTCATCTCCTACATTAACTTTGAAATTAATATTACTTTGTTTAGCAAAAGAAGAAATTATATCCATATTTTGCTTACCTTAAGATTCCTTGGCTTCTCTTTATCAGCACGTCCTGTCTTCAGTTCGTCTGATTCTTTTCCTGTGTGATTCTGATCCTTGTTAGTACCTCTGCTTGTTGTCTTTCCTCAGTCTGTAGGTCCTTTCTGCTTCTCGTGACAAACTAGTGAATTTACTGACACGTGAACAACAGCTGTTCAGCTCGTCAGGACTCCCCCCTTGTTCACGGAAGAAATTCACTTACTTAATTTAAAAAACAAAAAAACAGGACTGGCTGGCTCACCATTGTAAAATAATACTCTTCCTGTATTATTTTTTTCTACTGAGGACTTCTCAAAGTATCAATATCACGATATTCTTATAAAAAAATGTATCTATTTATTCTTGGATTGTCCATTAAAAAGAATCAGATTGCAGCAGGTACATACAATAATTAGTTATAAAGTAATTGTCCATTTGTCCATAATTAGCTTAATTGTTGAGATTCACCCATCTTTCCTTGGATCCTGGCTGGTAAATCATGTCTTTGTCCAGCATGTGTCCAGGCCTACATGTCATCTGCTTCTCAGCATGAAGATTCTGTGTCTTGTGGGGTGGGCAGAGCAAGAGAGCCCCCCCTTTCTGTACCATGGGATTTTATAGCCAGTCGTATGGCACACCTGTTCTACATATTGTAGTGAACCAAAAATACACACACAAATAGCGCATGTCAACTAGACACGATGGCTGAGGCATAGAACTCAGAAAAATGATTATCGATTAACATTCCAAATGAATTTCCATAATTAACCATTTAACAGAGACCGCCTGGGAATGCCAGGTGCTGTAGGCTTTTGCTTTTTCCTTCCTTCCACCAGCAGGGGGCACTCTCTTCTGTGCCTTTTTTCCATTCCCTTTCACAAGTGCACACATTCATTCTCTTTTCTTTTTTTCATTTGCTTTCTCTCTTGCGCTATTTCATCTCTGCAAAATACCAGCATCCTTCTGATCACCGTGGGCCTCCAGCATTGTTGCTTCTTTACTTTTAATACTAGGCTCCTTTTCACCAAGACCAGCGTCTCCCGCGTGGCTGGAGACAACCACCGGTAACCCTAAGCAGAAGACCTTTGCAGGCAACACGACCCTCCCCCCTGAAGAGCAGCTCAAAGTCACTGGCAACCATCTCACCCTCTTCCTTCATTCACCCCTGGACGTCTCGCTCCGCCCCCAAGTTACGGGTCCAGCTTGCTCTTTCTGTCACATTACTGCGATGAAGGGTTTAGCCTGCAGGAGACCCTGCGCCGAGACATTTTTGAAGACACCTGATGCGGCGGGTGAATCACTGCTAAACAAACCACACCTGTAGGGACAGCACAGCCTTTGCATGGACCCTTCGGAGCCCGCCCCGTCACGGCCAGATTGCTCGCCACCAAGCGATCCTGAGAAATGCTGGCCGGGCGATAGATCAAGCAGCGTCTACTGGCCATACCACCTTGGATACGCCCGATCTTGTCTGATCTCAAAAGCAAAGCAGGGCTGGGCTCAGACAGTACTTGGATGGGAGACCTCCTGGGAACACCAGGTGCTGTAAACCATTTTGATGACGTTTTGCCCTACTGCCCAGCTCGGCTAGCATGGAACGGCGACTTGCCGGACACCGACCTTAAGTAACTTAGATGATGGAAGCCCCAAGTCCTCTAAGCAAGTTGGCAGCTAAGTACGCTACCACGCAGGCCTGACACCGAGCTCCTTGCCACGGCTAGGAGTGCCTATTGACACCGCAGCTCGCCGTGTGGAAATGATGGCGTTAAAAGCACCCGGGGCCGTGAAGGGGCCAGGATTACAGCAGGTGCCCAGGGAAGGTTTTGGATGCCGGCCGCCTAGCGAGGGCCAGCAGAAGTAACATGTTTCTCTGCAAAGAAGCTTGTGTAACCAAGCCAGATGGCTGACAAAGAGCTAACCTCAGTGCAAGTAAGGCAAGGAAGGAATTGGGGAGGGGGGGGTGATTCCTGCTAGGGCCCTGAAATCATAAAACAGGCAGGAGAGTCTGACGCATGGTGACGGAGAGGTTGTAGGGGCAGATAGGGGGTGTTGTCACGTGCGAGCACGTGTGCATGCTGGCTTATGTGTGAGAGTGCGCTTCCTAGGTGTGGCGCGCTGCAGACAGTCAAAGGGATTGTTCCCTTTCATTAAAAGTTAATCCCCGGCTGCAGGCTATTAGAAAGCAACTAACCGCGCTCTACTCACCCTACCCGGGTCTACCGGTGAGTCTCGCCTCTGCTCCCGGCCTGTGGCATTGGCCGCAAAGCTGACGTTCCGTCGACAGTGCTGCAGCCGATCAGTGAGCTCAGCGGCTCTGAGTGGGGCCTTCTGTCTACAAGACCTTTTAAGGAAGCCAGCAAAAAAATTGAAGAGAAGGGAAAGCACAAAAGGACCTGGTCTTGCTGAGCACTGGAAAGGGCAGCCGGCAGCCAGAATTCAAAGTAGAAAAGCAGCAAGTGAGAAGCTTGTCATTGCTTACTGCCACACCACCCTGAACACGCTTGATCTCGTCTGATCTCAGAAGCTAAGCAGAGTTGGGCCTGGTTAGTACTTGGATGGGAGACCGCCTGGGAATACCAGGTGCTGTAGGCTTTTGCTTGTTCCTTCCTTCCACCAGCAGGGGGCACTCTCTTCTATGCCTTTTTTCCATTCGCTTTCACAAGTGCACACATTCATTCTCTTTTCTTTTTTTCATTTGCTTTCTCTCTTGCGCTATTTCATCTCTGCAAAATACCAGCATCCTTCTGAGCACTGTGGGCCTCCAGCATTGTTGCTTATTTACTTTTAATACTAGGCTACTTTTCACCAGGACCAGCGTCTCCCGGGTAGCTGGAGGCAACAACCGGTAACCCCAAGCAGAAGACCTTTGCAGGCAACACGACCCTCCCCCCTGAAGAGCAGCTCAAAGTCACTGGCAACCATCTCACCCTCTTCCTTCATTCACCCCTGGACGTCTCGCTCCGCCCCCAAGTTACGGGTCCAGCTTGCTCTTTCTGTCACATTACCGCGATGAAGGGTTTAGCCTGCAGGAGACCCTGCGCCGAGCCATTTTTGAAGACACCTGATGCGGCGGGTAAATCACTGCTAAACAAACCACAAGTGTAGTGACGGCACAGCCTTTGCATGGACCCTTCGGAGCCCGCCCCGTCACGGCCAGATTGCTCGCCACCAAGCAGTCCTGAGAAAGGCTGGCCGGGCGATGGATCGAGCAGCGTCTACTGGCCATACCACCTTGGATGCGCCTGATCTCGTCTGATCTCGGAAGGAAAGCAGGGCTGGGCTCGAACAGTACTTGGATGGGATACCTCCTGGGAATACCAGGTGCTGTAGACCATTTTGATGACGTTTTGCCCTACTGCCCAGCTCGGCTAGCATGGAACGGCGCCTTGCCGGACACCGACCTTAAGTAACTTAGATGATGGAAGCCCCAAGGCCTCTGAGCCAGTTGGCAGCTAAGTACGCTACCCCGCCGCCTTCACGCAGGCCTGACACCGAGCTCCTTGCCACGGCTAGGAGTGCTTATTGACTCCGCAGATCGCCATGTGGAAATGATGGCGTTAAAAGCACCCGGGGACGTGAAGGGGCCAGGCTTTCAGCAGGTGCCCAGGGAAGGTTTTGGATGCCGGCCGCCTAGCGAGGGCCGGCAGTAGTAACATGTTTCTCTGCAAAGAAGCTTGTGTAACCAAGCCAGACGGCTGACAAAGAGCTAACCTCAGTGCAAGGAAGGCAAGGAAGGTGCGGAAGGAATTGGGGAGGGGGGGGTGATTCCTGCTAGGGCCCTGAAATCATAAAACAGGCAGGAGAGTCTGACGCATGGTGACGGAGAGGTTGTAGGGGCAGATAGGGGGTGTTGTCACGTGCGAGCACGTGTGCATGCTGGCTTGTGTGTGAGAGTGCGCTTCCTAGGTGTGGCGCGCTGCAGACAGTCAAAGGGATTGTTCCCTTTCATTAAAATTTAATCCCCGGCTGCAGGCTATTAGAAAGCAACTAACCGCGCTCTACTCACCCTACCCGGGTCTACCGGTGAGTCTCGCCTCTGCTCCCGGCCTGTGGCATTGGTCGTGAAGCCGACGTTCCGTCGACAGCGCTGCAGCCGATCAGTGAGCTCAGCGGCTCTGAGTGGGGTCTTCTGTCTACAAGACCTTTTAAGGAAGCCAGCAAAAAAATTGAAGAGAAGGGAAAGCACAAAAGGACCTGGTCTTGCTGAGCACTGGAAAGGGCAGCCGGCAGCCAGACTTTAAAGTAGAAAAGCAGCAAGTGAGAGGCTTGTCTCTGCCTTTGGCCACACCAACCTGAACATGCCCCTGAACATGCCCAATCTCGTCTGATCTCGGAAGCTAAGCAGATTTGGGCCTGGTTAGTACTTGGATGGGAGACCTTCTGGGAACACCGGGTGCTGTAGACTATTTTGATGACGTTTTGCCCTACTGCCCAGCTCGGCTAGCATGGAACGGCGCCTTGCCGGACACCGACCTTAATTAACACTAGAACTACTGATGGAGTCATTTTGACTCCTTTCGTTTTTATTTCTCTTCTGTGACTACATTTTTCAGAATTCCAGCTTGAAACTCGGTGACTTTTCCTCAAATATGATGTGAAAAAAGATTTTGTGAGAATAAATAGTTTTGGTGAAAAATTTGCGCGTTTTTTTCAAAATTTACCAAGAACTATTGAAGGGAGTCATTTTGACTCCCTACTATATTTTGAGGTCCTTTTGTCACTAAATGTTGCTATAAAGTTTTGTGCATAATTTTTTCACTGTCTTATTTACCCTGATGTTCATATAGATGTAGTTCAATTTACATGTCAACTTTTCACATTTTCCTTGTGTTTTACCTGCTTGTATTACTGTGTAATGCTGAACAAAATAGCTTGTTTACTCTAGGCTCTTATCTTATGCTAATGAAGGGTGGTGTTTTTCTAAGGTCCTAGCAGGAGACAGTATTCTGGATAGTAACTTTACTTTCAGTTCAGCTGAAGAGACAAAGAGAACAGACGCAGACATACGAGCTCTGAAGACTCATACAGGTATGAATTGTTATGAAATAGTTTAGCTGTCTGTCAACTGATTCAGCCCACCTACTTTTGAAGGTGGCAGAACAGTTATTATTTCTTTTAGTTTTCATTTCATTTCTATTTTTCAGCAGGGAACTATATAGAATTATGGAATTTGTGAGGAATATGGAGAGAAGACGTTTGATAAAGCCTCAGGATATTCTGGCTACTTTGCAATCCATACCGGAGGATGAATCAGAATCCGAATTGCAGGAACATGTACTTGATTCTGACAGTGATGAAGATTTCATTCCTCAGAACATATCAAGTGAATCTGAAGACTCAGAAGGAACAAATCCAGAAGGTAAGTAGTTATGTGTATTTATTTGTTCTTCCACACACTGAGTTAGGGCCTGTGCACACTAGCAGAATTCTGGCTGAATAGCCATCTGGATATTCTTGCCGCAATACAGGCCGTACCTGCCCGCTCATGCCTGAAGCTCCGCTCCGAACCCCGGGCTGGAGCCGCTGTCAGGGACAGAGCAGCGCTTGCTTACGCGCGAGCACGGCTCCGTCCCAGACAGCGGCTCCAGCCCGGGGTTCGGAGCGGAGCTTCAGGTATGAAACTCCGCTCTGTACCTGAGCGGGCAGGTACGGGCCGGATTGTGGTGAGAATATCCGGTCGGATATTCCGCCGCTAATCCAGCCAGTGTGCACGGACCCTTACAATACAAAAATTCTAAATATTCATCAACTTTTTTACAGATATTCCAAGCACATCAACTGGAGATCGGGCTCATGCAGTTATGTTGCCTCGTGACCATCCTCCTTGTCGTGGACAGAAAAAATCAGCAAAACGTCCCAGAAATGAAAGAACAACAGATAACGATGGCGGCGAAGGTAATGCAACAACAAACACCAGAGAAGGCGAATCTGAAGAAATACTAGTTTCAGCGGATGGTATTCAATGGAAACCTGTTGAAATTGGAGAACACTTGCCTGGTAGGCGTGACAGCCAAAATATTCTTCGAGAAGCACCTGGCCCTACAGGATACGCCAGAAGAAATATCATTATCGATAGTCCTTTGAGCGCATGGCGTTTATTTTTTGATTCATATATATTGACACATATAAAGAACTGTACGCTTGCAGAAGCATGCAGGAACAATAATTTACAGTTTACTCTATCTGATGAGGAGCTAGATGCATTCATTGCGATATTCTATGCTCGTGGAATATCTGGCACGAACCGTCACTCGATTAGCAGTATTTGGTGTAATGACTGGGGAATACCGTTTTGCAAAGCGACAATGTCTAGGGACCGCTTTGTTGAAATTATGAGGTTTCTCAGATTTGATGAGAAATCTACTCGATCGGAGAGACTGCAAACGGACAAGTTTGCTCTATTTTCTACTGTGTGGGACAGGTTTATTGAAAATTGTATTGCGTGTTACAAACCTGGCCCATACATAACGGTGGATGAGCAACTTTTCCCAAGCAAAACTAGGTGTCCATTCACGCAGTACATGCCTTCCAAACCAGATAAATATGGCCACAAATATTGGCTAGCTGTTGATAAGAGGAGCAAATATCTGGCAAATGGCTTCCCTTATCTAGGCAAAGATGACACACGCCGTGCTGAGGACCGTTTAGCTGACCATGTGGTAATGAAGTTATTGGACCCGTTTTTGAAAAAAGGTCGCAATGTTACAACCGATAATTATTTTACTTCAGTAAAATTAGCTAAACAGCTAAAAAGCAAAGGAACAACCATCGTGGGAACACTGAACAAGATAAGGCGAGAAGTGCCTAAAGAAATAAAATCCATGAAAGAGGAATTGTACAACACTAAAGTGTTTAGAAATGAAGACAATTTTACACTTACAGTAGATCAAGGAAAGCCCAACAAAAATGTTGTCATTTTGAGTTCCGTCCATCCAGATGTTGTTGTTGCGTCTGATTCCGCTAAAAAAACTCCAGAAACGGTAAAGTTTTACAATGAAACAAAATATGGAGTAGATGTAGTGGATCAGATGGCACGAAAATATACCACACGAACATGCACAAGGAGATGGCCTGTTCATGCATTTGAAAATGCCTTAGACTTTGCGGGTATAAATGCATGGATAATATTCAAGGAGATTACCCACCAAAAAATGTCACGCAAGGCATTTTTGCAAACGCTTGTGAGAGAGTTGAGTGGTCCTTATGTCACAGATAGGGAAAAGGGTTCCACGTCCCAAGTTTCTACATGCTCAGAAGTGATGGTTCAAACAAAATTTTGCCAGATCAAAGAAAAGTGCAAGAAAAATAGATCTGTCGGAAATTGTAAGACTTGTGGTAAGTCTTTGTGTGGGCAATGTACTGCCATAAATCAAAGGCAATGCCTAAAATGCGAAACACCAAATGTTTAGAAGGTGAATTCTGCGCCATATTTTCATTTTTATGCTCCTCCACCTACATTTTCTCTGCTTTTTGTTCTTCAGTTGTTGTTTATATGTGTGCACTTGAATAAAAAAAAATGTTTGAAAAACGTCTATTATAATTATTGTTATTTTCTGTAGAAAAATAAGAAAAGCAGAAAAAAAACAATCAAAAGCATTACTGTTGGATCTCACAATAATAATACATTACAAAAAATATAATTATTATTAAATAACCACAAATGAAACTCTAAAAATAAACGAAAACAAGCAAGGAGTCAAAATGACTACTTTCAGTAGTTCTAGGCGGGGTCACGAGTCCAGTAGTCCTAGTGTTAAGTAACTTAGATGATGGAAGCCCCAAGGCCTCTGAGCCAGTTGGCAGCTAAGTACGCTACCCCGCCGCCCTTCACGCAGGCCTGACACAGAGCTCCTTGCCACGGCTAGGAGTGCTTATTGACTCCGCAGCTCGACGTGTGGAAATGATGGCGTTAAAAGCACCCGGGGCCGTGAAAGGGTCAGGCTTTCAGCAGGTGCCCAGGGAAGGTTTTGGATGCCGGCCGCCTAGCGAGGGCCAGCAGAAGTAACATGTTTCTCTGCAAAGAAGCTTGTGTAACCAAGCCAGACGGCTGACAAAGAGCTAACCTCAGTGCAAGGAAGGCAAGGAAGGCAAGGAAGGAATTGGGGAGGGGAGGGGGATTCCTGCTAGGGCCCTGAAATCATAAAACAGGCAGGAGAGTCTGACGTATGGTGACGGAGAGGTTGTAGGGGCAGATAGGGGGTGTTGTCACGTGCGAGCACGTGTGCATGCTGGCTTGTGTGTGAGAGTGCGCTTCCTAGGTGTGGCGCGCTGCAGACAGTCAAAGAGATTGTTCCCTTTCATTAAAAGTTAATACCCGGCTGCAGGCTATTAGAAAGCAACTAACCGCGCTCTACTCAACCTACCCGGGTCTACCGGTGAGTCTCGCCTCTGCTCCCGGCCTGTGGCATTGGCCGTGAAGCTGACGTTCCGTCGACAGCGCTGCAGCCGATCAGTGAGCTCAGTGGCTCTGAGTGGGGCATCCTGTCTACAAGACCTTTTAAGGAAGCCAGCAAAAAAATTGAAGAGAAGGGAAAGCACAAAAGGACCTGGTCTTGCTGAACAATGGAAAGGGAATCTGGCAGCCAGACTTCAAAGTAGAAAAGCAGCAAGTGAGAGGCTCATCTCCGCCTATGGCCACACCACCCTGAACACGCCTGATCTCGTCTGATCTCAGAAGCTAAGCAGGGTTGGGCCTGGTTAGTACTTGGATGAGAGACCACCTGGGAATACCAGGTGCTGTAGGCTTTTTCTTTTTCCTTCCTTCCACCAGCAGGGGGCACTCTCTTCTATGCCTTTTTTCCATTCCCTTTCACAAGTGCACACATTCATTCTCTTTTCTTTTTTTCATTTGCTTTCTCTCTTGCGCTATTTTATCTCTGCAAAATACCAACATCCTTCTGATCACTGTGGGCCTCCAGCATTGTTGCTTCTTTACTTTTAATACTAGGCTCCTTTTCACCAGGACCAGCGTCTCCCGTGTGGCTGAGGGCAACAAACGGTAACCCCAAGCAGAAGACCTTTGCAGGCAACACGACCCTTCCCCCTGAAGAGCAGCTCAAAGTCACTGGCAACCATCTCACCCTCTTCCTTCATTCACCCCTGGACGTCTCGCTCCGCCCCCAAGTTACAGGTCCAGCTTGCTCTTTCTGTCACATTACCGCGATGAAGGGTTTAGCCTGCAGGAGACCCTGCGCCGAGACATTTTTGAAGACACCTGATGCGGCGGGTGAATCACTACTAAACAAACCACACCTGTAGGGACGGCACAGCCTTTGCATGGACCCTTCAGAGCCCGCCCCGTAACGGCCAGATTGCTCGCCATCAAGCGATCCTGAGAAAGGCTGGCCGGGCGATGGATCGAGCAGCGTCCACTGGCCATACCACCTTGGATACGTGCGATCTCGTCTGATCTCGGAAGCAAAGCAGCGCTGGGCTTGGACAGTACTTGGATGGGAGACCTCCTGGGAGCACCAGGTGCTGTAGACCATTTTGATGACATTTTGCCCTACTGCCCAGCTCGGCTAGCATGGAACGGCGCCTTGCCGGACACCGACCTTAAGTAACTTAGATGATGGAAGCCCCAAGGCCTCTGAGCCAGTTGGCAGCTAAGTACGCTACCACGCAGGCCTGACACCGAGCTCCTTGCCACGGCTAGGAGTGCCTATTGACACCGCAGCTCGCCGTGTGGAAATGATGGCGTTAAAAGCACCCGGGGCCGTGAAGGGGCCGTGAAGGGGCCAGGCTTACAGCAGGTGCCCAGGGAAGGTTTTGGATGCCGGCCGCCTAGCGAGGGCCAGCACAAGTAAGATGTTTCTCTGCAAAGAAGCTTGTGTAACCAACCCAGACGGCTGACAAAGAGCTAACCTCAGTGCAAGGAAGGTGCGGAAGGAATTGGGGTGCGTGGGGGTGATTCCTGCTAGGGCCCTGAAATCATAAAACAGGCAGGAGGGTCTGACGCATGGTGACGTAGAGGTTGTAGGGGCAGATAGGGGGTGTTGTCACGTGCGAGCACGTGTGCATGCTGGCTTGTGTGTGAGAGTGCGCTTCCTAGGTGTGGCGCGCTGCAGACAGTCAAAGGGATTGTTCCCGTTCATTAAAAGTTAATCCCCGGCTGCAGGCTATTAGAAAGCAACTAACCACGCTCTACTCACCCTACCCGGGTCTACCGGTGAGTCTCGCCTCTGCTCCCGGTCTGTGGCATTGGCCGTGAAGCTGACGTTCCGTCGACAGCGCTGCAGCCGATCAGTGAGCTCAGCGGCTCTGAGTGGGGCCTTTTGTCTACAAGACCTTTTAAGGAAGCCAGCAAAAAAATTGAAGAGAAGGGAAAGCACAAAAAGACCTGGTCTTGCTGAGCACTGGAAAGGGCAGCCGGCAGCCAGACTTCAAAGTAGAAAAGCAGCAAGTGAGAGCCTTCTCTCTGCTTACGGCCACACCACCCTGAACACGCTCGATCTCATCTGATCTCAGAAACTAAGCAGGGTTGGGTCTGGTTAAAACTTGGGTGGGAGACCGCCTGAGAATACCAGGTGCTGTAGGCTTTTGCTTTTTCCTTCCTTCCACCAGCAGGGGGCACTCTCTTCTATGCCTTTTTTCCATTCCCTTTCACAAGTGCACACATTCATTCTCTTTTCTTTTTTTCATTTGCTTTCTCTCTTGCGCTATTTCATCTCTGCAAAATGCCAGCATCCTTCTGATCACCGTGGGCCTCCAGCATTGTTGCTTATTTACTTTTAATACTAGGCTCCTTTTCACCAGGACCAGCGTCTCCCGGGTGGCTGGAGGCAACAACCGGTAACCCCAAGCAGAAGACTTTTGCAGGCAACACGACCCTCCCCCCTGAAGAGCAGCTCAAAGTGACTGGCAACCATCTCACCCTCTTCCTTCATTCACCCCTGGACGTCTCGCTCCGCACCCAAGTTTCGGGTCCAGCTTGCTCTTTCTGTCACATTACCGTGATGAAGGGTTTAGCCTGCAGGAGATCCTGCGCCGAGACATTTTTGAAGACACCTGATGCGGCGGGTGAATCACTGCTAAACAAACCACACCTGTAGGGACGGCACAGACTTTGCATGGACCCTTCGGAGCCCACCCCGTCACGGCCAGATTGCTCGCTTTTATGCACACGCCGGGACTGACTGGCGTGTGCGGGAGTAGTGGTTCCACTGGACCATGAACCGGAGAGTGCCTGGAGGGGCGTGACTAAGTATCTGGCCGATCCGACCAAGGTGGCACGACGGCATACGACGCCAGTGCACCAAGGAGAAACCGGGCAGAGGGACCAGGTGCTACTCCAGGTCAAACTCCGGACACGGGGGTTGACCCACACAGGGATTACTGGAACAGGCAGGTTAGGCTGGCACAGACTGGTGGATATAAGCGAACACGGCAGGTATGCAGACGGGTGGATACAGGCGAGTATGCAGGCGGGGAGGTACTGGCCGAAAGGACGGGCTGGAGCACAGAGAGGAAAAGACCCAGTACAGACTGGGTCACAGAAACAGAACCGCAGATGCGGTAGCCAAACACAGCAGAGAGGGAATGCCCAAAGCGGTGGGCAAGAGCAGAGCAGGACGGGACTGCCGGAGCAGCGAGCGCAAGCAGAGCAGGACAGGACTGCCGGAGCAGCGAGCAGATGCAGAGCAGGACGGGACTGCCGGAGCAGCGAGCAGAAGCTGAGCAGGACAGGAAACCGCAGAGCGGTAAACAAGGCAGGAGCAGAGCGGAAACCGCAGAGCGGTAAACAAGGCAGAAGCAGAGCGGAAACCGCAGAGCGGCTAAGTAGGCAGGAGCAGAGCGGAAACCGCAGAGCGGCAAACAAGGCAGGAGCAGAGCAGAAACCGCAGAGCGGCAAACAAGGCAGGAGCAGGGCAGAAACCGCAGGAGCGGCAAGCAAGGCAAGAGCAGGGCAGAAGCCGCAAGAGAGGCAAGCTAAGCAGGAGCAGAGCGGAAACCGCAGAGCGGTAAACAAGGCAGGAGCAGAGCGGAAACCGCACAGCGGTAAACAAGGCAGGAGCAGAGCGGAAACCGCAGAGCGGTAAACAAGGCAGGAGCAGAGCGGAAACCGCAGAGCGGCAAACAAAGCAGAGCAGGGGGGACAGGGCTCTGTTCACACGGAACAGACAGGAAGAGAAAGACAGAGCCATATACCCACAGGGTACTTGCAGTGAAGTAGCGAGTGGACCACAAACTCACAAACGGGAGTACAGAGACAACAAGCAGGAGTTAGGTACGAGTTCAGACTCTGCAGAAAAAGGAAGGGAACGGACATAGAGGCAAAACAGGTAAAGGATAGGAGAGAGTTCAGACTGGAACTGAGTGTACGGAGGAGACCGACACTGCAGCGGGATACAGGAGCGGGTCTGGGAATACGGCCCCCAGAGAGGCGGGACGAACAGGCAAGGAGCGTGTTCAGACAGGACAGACAAGATACAGGAGCGGGTCTAGGTAATCGGCCCCTAGAAGGCGGGAGGAACAGGCTAGGAGAGTGTTCAGACAGGACTGGAAATACAGCCTCCAGGAGAGGCAGCAGGCAAGAGTACACAGACAGGACTCAGTTCAGACACGGGAACTGATACCGCAAGGCAGGAGACATAGACAGGACTCAGTTCAGACACGGGAACTGATACCGCAAGGCAGGAGACAAAGACAGGACTCAGTTCAGACACGGGAACTGACACCGCAAGGCAGGAGACATAGACAGGACTCAGTTCAGACACGGGAACTGATACCGCAAGGCAGGAGACAAAGAACGGGACCTGGCACCTTCAGAGTGCAAGCACACACTGAATGAAACACTATGCTCAGGCAGGGATAGATGGGAGCAGCTGAGCTATATACCAGGTGACAGACAGCAATAGGCTGAGGACGCACAAGGGGTGTGACCCACAGCAGGTACAAAAAGCAGGAAGTGATCGGGCGCCGCCCTTAAGCAGCAGAAACAGACACAAACAGACAGCATGGAGGGAAGCCAGAGAGACATTCTGGACAGGAGATCAAGTGCGCGCTCTTGCACAGTGGGAGATGGACCACTATGCAAGGACGCCGCCAGTTATGTTACAGTACCCCCCCCCCTTACGACCCCTCTTCTTCAGGCCTGCCAGAATCTCCCGCAGGGAATTTGAGGGCCAATTCTTCCCTTCGAAGAGATCACTTCCACTGTCCACCGGAAAAACTGGTCTCCTCTGGGTAGCTAGGATGCTACCTCCCATCCAGCCACCCTTAGCAACAGACGAAATGGGTGGAGTACCAGGAACAGCACACAAGGAAGTCTCACTCCACATACTTTCAGGTGGCATCCCAGAGGGTACAGAAGACAACTGGAAGTCCTCCACCGGTTTGGAGGGGGACAGAGACTTGGGGGTAATCTCTGCTTCGAGGTACATCTTGTCAAGCTCACAGGAAGAAATAGACGGGTTATCAGGTACAGGATGAGGAAAAGTCACTGCCTCTTTGTTATCTGGTGGTACCCCGGAGGATTCAGGAAACAACTGGAGGTCCTCCGCCGGGTCAGAAGAGTGCAGAGGCTCAGAGAAAACATCTGCTTCAGAGTACACAAGGTCGGACTCACTGGACGAAGCAGGCGAGGTATTGGGTACCGAGTATAGGAAAGTCTCTGTCCATTCACCACCAGGTGGCACCCCGAAGGGTTCAGGAGACAACTGGCGGTCCTCCGCCTGGTCAGAGCGGTGTAGAGACTCACGGGTAACCTCTGCTTCAGAGTACACTAGGTCGGACTCACTGGATGAAGCAAGCGAGGTATCAGATCCAGGATATAGGAAAGTCTCTGTCCATTCACCACCAGGTGGCACCCCGAATGGTTCTGGAGACAACTGGAGGTCCTCTGCCTGGTCAGAGGGGTGTAGAGACTCATGGTTAACCTCTGCTTCGGAGTACACTAGGTAGGACTCACTGGACGAAGCGAGCGAGGCATCAGGTACAGAGTATAGGAGAGTCTCTGTCCTTTCGCTACCAGGTAGCACCCCGAAGGGTTCAGGAGACAACTGGAGGTCCTCCGCCTGGTCGGAGGGGTGTAGAGACTCGGGGGTAACTACCACTTTGGGGTTCCCATTGTCAGGCTCACAGGACGAAGCGTACAAAGTATCGAGTACCGGGTGTAGAGAAGTCTCTCTCCATTTGTCATCGAGTGGTATCCCGGAGGATTCAGGAGGCAACAGGGGGTCCTCCACCAGGTTGTAGAGGTGCACAGACTCTGAGGTAACCACAGCTTTGGAGCATCCTTGGACATGCACACCAGTTAAAGTGGGTGAAGCATCTGATGCCGGGTGCAGGAAGTTCTCCTGTGTGGAGTCTGGATGGGCAGAAGTCTCTTCGGGCAGGAGAACTGGTGCACTACCCACGCACATTACCCGTTGGGGCTTCTCCGGGATACAGGGAGATGAAGCTTCAGTAGGGACTTCAAGGTTGGGGTCAGGAGGTCTCAGGGAGGACAGACCCTGGCGTGACGGCTTGCCTCTACGTCTAGCACGTCTGGACTGCCTCTTGAGGTTGGGAGAAGTATTCCGGAAAGCGTAGTCACCCTGTGAGGATTCTGGGTGGGCAGTAGTCTCATTGGGCTGGAGGACTATTGCGCTACCCACACACATTACCCGTCGGGGCTGCTCAGGGATATTGGGAAGTGAAGCTTCAGCAGGGGCTTCAGGGTTAGGGTCCTCGAAGACCACACGAAAGGCCACCAGGAAGGCCTGCAGGTCAAGGACGACAGGATCCCATGCTTCCTATAGGGGGGTGACCCATTTCAAGGCATCACCCGCTAGGTAGTCAATCATAAAGGCCACTTTAGCCCAATCGGAAGGAAAATAGAGAGGGTAGGCCTTAAAGTGTAGCATGCATTGCTCCACAAATGCACGACACTGTCTTGGATCCCCATAGTAACGTGGCGGATCCGCAGGAACGAAAGCTGATAGATCCATCTGGACGGTGCGTAATTCGCCTGGAACTCAGCTAAGGGAAAAAAAAATGTATCTATTTATTTTTAATGCATGTATTCACTAGAAAACGTCTCAGAGAGCGAAGGCCGTGGGGCTCAACGGGAACCATGGCCTGAGCATGCTGTTATGCACACGCCCGGACTGACTGGCGTGTGCGGGAGTAGTGGTTCCACTGGACCATGAACCGGAGAGTGCCTGGAGGGGCGTGACTAAGTATCTGGCCGATCCGACCAAGGTGGCACGACGGCATACGACGCCAGTGCCCCAAGGAGAAACCGGGCAGAGGGACCAGGTGCTACTCCAGGTCAAACTCCGGACACGGGGGTTGACCCACACAGGGATTACTGGAACAGGCAGGTTAGGCTGGCACAGACTGGTGGATATAAGCGAACACGGCAGGTATGCAGACGGGTGGATACAGGCGAGTATGCAGGCGGGGAGGTACTGGCCGAAAGGACGGGCTGGAGCACAGGGAGGACAAGACCCAGTACAGACTGGGTCACAGAAACAGAACCGCAGATGCGGTAGCCAAACACAGCAGAGAGGGAATGCCCGAAGCGGTGGGCAAGAGCAGAGCAGGACGGGACTGCCGGAGCAGCGAGCGCAGGCAGAGCAGGACAGGACTGCCGGAGCAGCGAGCAGATGCAGAGCAGGACGGGACTGTCAGAGCAGCGAGCAGAAGCAGAGCAGGACAGGACTGCCGGAGCAGCGAGCAGATGCAGAGCAGAAACTGCAGGAGCGGCAAGCAAGGCAAGAGCAGAGTGGAAACCGCAAGAGCGGCAAGCTAAGCAGGAGCAGAGCGGAAACTGCAGAGCGGTAAACAAGGCAGGAGCAGAGCGGAAACCGCAGAGCGGTAAACAAGGCAGGAGCAGAGCGGAAACGGCAGAGCGGCTAGGTAGGCAGGAGCAGAGCGGAAACCGCAGAGCGGCTAAGTATGCAGGAGCAGAGCGGAAACCGCAGAGCGGCAAACAAGGCAGGAGCAGAGCAGAAACCGCAGGAACGGCAAGCAAGGCAAGAGCAGGGCAGAAACCGCAAGAGCGGCAAGCTAAGCAGGAGCAGAGCGGAAACCGCAGAGCGGTAAACAAGGCAGGAGCAGAGCGGAAACCGCAGAGCGGTAAACAAGGAATTAGCAGAGCGGAAACCGCAGAGCGGTAAACAAGGCAGGAGCAGAGCGGAAACCGCAGAGCGGCAAACAAAGCAGAGCAGGGGGGACAGGGCTCTGTTCACACGGAACAGACAGGAAGAGAAAGGCAGAGCCAGATACCCACAGGGTACTTGCAGTGAAGTAGCGAGTGGACCACAAACTCACAAACGGGAGTACAGAGACAACAAGCAGGAGTTAGGTACGAGTTCAGACTCTGCAGAAAAAGGAAGGGAACGGACATAGAGGCAAAACAGGTAAAGGATAGGAGAGGGTTCAGACTGGAACTGAGTGTAGGGAGGAGACCGACACTGCAGCGGGATACAGGAGCGGGTCTGGGAATACGGCCCCCAGAGAGGCGGGACGAACAGGCAAGGAGCGTGTTCAGACAGGACAGACAAGATACAGGAGCGGGTCTAGGTAATCGGCCCCTAGAAGGCGGGAGGAACAGGCTAGGAGCGTGTTCAGACAGGACTGGAAATACAGCCTCCAGGAGAGGCAGCAGGCAAGAGTACACAGACAGGACTCAGTTCAGACACGGGAACTGATACCGCAAGGCAGGAGACATAGACAGGACTCAGTTCAGACACGGGAACTGATACCGCAAGGCAGGAGACAAAGACAGGACTCAGTTCAGACACGGGAACTGATACCGCAAGGCAGGAAACATAGACAGGACTCAGTTCAGACACGGGAACTGATACCGCAAGGCAGGAGACAAAGAACGGGACCTGGCACTTTCAGAGTGCAAGCACACACTGAATGAAACACTATGCTCAGGCAGGGATAGATGGGAGCAGCTGAGATATATACCAGGTGACAGACAGCAATAGGCTGAGGACGCACAAGGGGTGTGACCCACAGCAGGTACAAAAAGCAGGAAGTGATCGGGCGCCGCCCTTAAGCAGCAGAAACAGACACAAACAGACAGCATGGAGGGAAGCCAGAGAGACATTCTGGACAGGAGATCAAGTGCGCGCTCTTGCACAGTGGGAGATGGACCACTATGCAAGGACGCCGCCAGGTATGTTACACTCGCCACCAAGCGATCCTGAGAAAGGCTGGCCGGGCGATGGATCAAGCAGCGTCTACTGGCAATACCACCTTGGATACGCCCATTCTCGTCTGATCTCGGAAGCAAAGCAGGGCTGGGCTCAGACAGTACTTGGATGGGAGACCTCCTGGGAACACCGGGTGCTGTAGACCATTTTGATAACGTTTTGCCCTACTGCCCAGCTCGGCTAGCATGGAACGGCGCCTTGCCGGACACCGACCTTAAGTAACTTAGATGATGGAAGCCCCAAGGCCTCTGAGCCAGTTGGCAGCTAAGTACGCTACCCCGCCGCCTTCACGCAGGCCTGACACCGAGCTCCTTGTCACGGCTAGGAGTGCTTATTGACTCCGCAGCTCGCCGTGTGGAAATGATGGCATTAAAAGCACCCGGGGCCGTGAAGGGGCCAGGCTTTCAGCAGGTGCCCAGGGAAGGTTTTGGATGCCGGCCGCCTAGCGAGGGCCAGCAGAAGTAACATGTATCTCTGCAAAGAAGCTTGTGTAACCAAGCCAGACGGCTGACAAAGAGCTAACCTCAGTGCAAGGAAGGTGCAGAAGGTGCGGAAGGAATTGGGGAGGGGGGGGTGATTCCTGATAGGGCCCTGAAATCATAAAACAGGCAGGAGAGTCTGACGCATGGTGACGGAGAGGTTGTAGGGGTAGATAGGGGGTGTTGTCACGTGCGAGCACGTGTGCATGCTGGCTTGTGTGTGAGCGTGCGCTTCCTAGGTGTGGCGCGCTGCAGACAGTCAAAGGGATTGTTCCCTTTCATTAAAAGTTAATCCCCGGCTGCAGGCTATTAGAAAGCAACTAAGCGCGCTCTACTCACCCTACCCGAGTCTACCGTTGAGTCTCGCCTCTGTTCCCGGCCTGTGGCATTGGCCGTGAAGCTGACGTTCCGTCGACAGCGCTGCAGCCGATCAGTGAGCTCAGCGACTCTGAGTGGGGCGTTCTGTCTACAAGACCTTTTAAGAAAGCCAGCAAAAAAATTGAAGAGAAGGGAAAGCACAAAAGGACCTGGTCTTGCTGAGCACTGGAAAGGGCAGCCAGCAGCCAGACGTCAAAGTAGAAAAGCAGCCAGTGTGAGACCTGTCTCTGCCTACGTCTGCACTGCCCTGAACACGCCTGATCTCATCTGATCTTGGAAGCTAAAAAGGGTTGGGCCTGGTTAGTACTTGGGTGGGAGACTGCCTGGGAATACCAGGTGCTGTAGGCTTTTGCTTTTTCCTTCCTTCCACCAGCAGGGGGCACTCTCTTCTATGCCTTTTTTCCATTCCCTTTCACAAGTGCACACATTCATTCTCCTTTCTTTTTTTCATTTGCTTTCTCTCTTGCGCTATTTCATCTCTGCAAAATACCAGCATCCTTCTGATCACCGTGGGCCTCCAGCATTGTTGCTTCTTTACTTTTAATACTATGACCAGCGTCTCCCGCGTGGCTGGAGGCAACCACCGGTAACCCCAAGCAGAAGACATTTGCAGGCAACACGACCCTCCCCCCTGAAGAGCAGCTCAAAGTCACTGGCAACCATCTCACCCTCTTCCTTCATTCACCCCTGGACGTCTCGCTCCGCCCCCAAGTTATGGATCCAGCTTGCTCTTTCTGTCACATTACCGCGATGAAGGGTTTACCCTGCAGGAGACCCTGCGCCGAGACATTTTTGAAGACACCTGATGCGGCGGGTGAATCACTGCTAAACAAACCACACCTGTAGGGACGGCACAGCCTTTGCATGGACCCTTCGGAGCAAGCCCCGTCACGGCCAGATTGCTCGCCACCAAGCGATCCTGAGAAAGGCTGGCCGGGCAATGGATCAAGCAGCGTCTACTGGCCATACCACCTTGGATATGCCCAATCTCTTCTGATTTCGGAAGCAGGGCTGGGCTCGGACAGTACTTGGATGGGAGACCTCCTGGGAACACCGGGTGCTGTAGACCATTTTGATGACGTTTTGCCCTGCTGCCCAGCTCGGCTAGCATGGAATGGCGCCTTGCCGGACACCGACCTTAAGTAACTTAAATGATGGAAGCCCCAAGGCCTCTGAGCCAGTTGGCAGCTAAGTACGCTACCACACATGCCTGACACCGAGCTCTTTGCCACGGCTAGGAGTGCTTATTGACTCCGCAGCTCGCCATGTGGAAATGATGGCGTTAAAAGCACCCGGGGCCGTGAAGGGGCCAGGCTTTCAGCAGGTGCCCAGGGAAGGTTTTGGATGCCGGCCGCCTAGCGAGGGCTAGCAGAAGTAACATGTTTCTCTGCAAAGAAGCTTGTGTAACCAAGCCAGACGGCTGACAAAGTGATAACCTCAGTGCAAGGAAGGTGCGGAAGGAATTGGGTAGTGGGGGGGGGGGGTGATTCCTACTACGGCCCTGAAATCATAAAACAGGCAGGAGAGTCTGACGCATGGTGACGGAGAGGTTGTAGGGGAAGATAGGGGGTGTTGTCACATGCGAGCACGTGTGCATGCTGGCTTGTGTGTGAGAGTGCGCTTCCTAGGTGTGGCGCACTGCAGACAGTCAAAGGGATTGTTCCCTTTCATTAAAAGTTAATCCCCGACTGCAGGCTATTAGAAAGCAACTAACCGCGCTCTACTCAACCCTACCCGGGTCTACCGGTGAGTCTCGCCTCTGCTCCCGGCCTGTGGCATTGGCCGTGAAGCTGACGTTCCGTCGACAGCGCTGCAGCCGATCAGTGAGCTCAGCGGCTCTGAGTGGGGCCTTCTGTCTACAAGACCTTTTAAGGAAGCCAGCAAAAAAATTAAAGAGAAGGGAAAGCACAAAAGGACCTGGTCTTGCTGAGCACTGGAAAGGGCAGCCAGCAGCCAGACGTCAAAGTAGAAAAGCAGCAAGTGAGAGACTTGTCTCCGCCTACGGCCAAACCACCCTGAACACGCCCAATCTCGTCTGATCTTGAAAGCTAAGCAGGGTTGGGCCTGGTTAGTACTTGGATGGGAGACCACCTGGGAATACCAGGTGCTGTAGGCTTTTGCTTTTTCCTTCCTTCCACCAGCAGGGGGCACTCTCTTCTATGCCTTTTTTCCATTCCCTTTCACAAGTGCACACATTCATTCTCTTTTCTTTTTTTCATTTGCTTTCTCTCTTGCGCTATTTCATCTCTGCAAAATACCAGCATCCTTCTGATCACCGTGGGCCTCCAGCATTGTTGCTTATTTACTTTTAATACTAGGCTCCTTTTCACCAGGACCAGCGTCTCCCGGGTGGCTGGAGGCAACAACCGGTAACCCCAAGCAGAAGACTTTTGCAGGCAACACGACCCTCCCCCATGAAGAGCAGCTCAAAGTCACTGGCAACCATCTCACCCTCTTCCTTCATTCACCCTGGACGTCTCGCTCCGCCACCAAGTTACGGGTCCAGCTTGCTCTTTCTGTCACATTACCGCGATGAAGGGTTTAGCCTGCAGGAGACCCTGCACTGAGACATTTTTGAAGACACCTGATGCGGCGGGTGAATCACTGCTAAACAAACCACACCTGTCGGGACGGCACAGACTTTGCATGGACCCTTCGGAGCCCGCACCGTCACGGCCAGATTGCTCGCCATCAAGCGATCCTGAGAAAGGCTGGCCGGGCAATGGATCGAGCAGCGTCTACTGGCCATACCACCTTGGATATGCCCGATCTTGGAATCAAAGCAGGGCTGGGCTTGGACAGTACTTTGATGGGAGACCTCCTGGGAACACTGGGTGCTGTAGACCATTTTGATGACGTTTTGCCATACTGCCCAGCTCGGCTAGCATGGAACGGCGCCTTGCCGGACACTGACCTTAAGCAACTTAGATGATGGAAGCCCCAAGGCCTCTGAGCCAGTTGGCAGCTAAGTACGCCACCACGCAGGCTTGACACCGAGCTCCTTGTCACGGCTAGGAGTGCTTATTGACTCCGCAGCTCGCCGGGTGGAAATGATGGCGTTAAAAGCACCCGGGGCCGTGAAGGGGCCAGGCATTCAGCAGGTGCCCAGGGAAGGTTTTGGATGCCGGTCACCTAGCGAGGGCCAGCAGAAGTAACATGTTTCTCTGCAAAGAAGCTTGTGTTACCAAGCCAGACGGCTGACAAAGAGCTAACCTCAGTGCAAGGAAGGCAAGGAAGGAATTGGGGAGGGGGGGGTGATTCCTGCTAGGGCCCTGAAATCATAAAACAGGCAGGAGAGTCTGATGCATGGTGACGGAGAGGTTGTAGGGGCAGATAGGGGGTGTTGTCACGTGCGAGCACGTGTGCATGCTGGCTTGTGTGTGAGATTGCGCTTCCTAGGTGTGGCGCGCTGCAGACAGTCAAAGGGATTGTTCCCTTTCATTAAAAGTTAATCCTCGGCTGCAGCCTATTAGAAAGCAACTAAACGCGCTCTACTCACCCTACCCGGGTCTACCGGTGAGTCTCGCCTCTGCTCCCGGCCTGTGGCATTGGCCGTGAAGCTGACGTTCCGTCGACAGCGCTGCAGCCGATCAGGGAGCTCAGCGGCTCTGAGTGGGGCGTTGTGTCTACAAGACCTTTTAAGGAAGCCAGCAAAAAAATTGAAGAGAAGGGAAAGCACAAAAGGACCTGGTCTTGCTGAGCACTGGAAAGGGCAGCCGGCAGCCAGACTTCAAAGTAGAAAAGCAGCAAGTGAGAGGCTTGTCTCTGCCTATGACCACACCACCCTGAACACGCCCGATCTCATCTGATCTTGGAAGCTAAGCAGGGTCAGGCCTGGTTAGTATTTGGATGGGAGACTGTAAAATAATACTCTTCCTGTATTATTTTTTTCTACTGAGGACTTCTCAAAGTATCAATATCACGATATTCTTATAAAAAAAATGTATCTATTTATTCTTGGATTGTCCATTAAAAAGAATCAGATTGCAGCAGGTACATACAATAATTAGTTGTAAAGTAATTGTCCATTTGTCTATAATTAGCTTAATTGTTGAGATTCACCCATCTTTCCTTGGATCTTGGCTGGTAAATCATGTTTTTGTCCAGCATGTGTCCAGGCCTACATGTCATCTGCTTCTCAGCATGAAGATTCTGTGTCTTGTGGGGTGGGCAGAGCAAGAGAGCCCCCCCTTTCTGTACCATGGGCTTTTATAGCCAGTCGTATGGACACCTGTTCTACATATGGTAGTGAACCAAAAATACACACACAAATAGCGCATGTCAACTAGACACGATGGCTGAGGCATAGAACTCAGAAAAATGATTATCGATTAACATTCCAAATGAATTTCCATAATTAACCATTTAACATTTCCCCCTTTTTTGAGAATAAAAGGACTTTAACTGAAATTTCTCAAAAGAAGATACATTCATCAATCATTTTTTCTTTCCTTCTTCCATGGCAATATCATTAAATTTCCATAATAATAATAATAGTAATAATAGTATTAATATCGGATTATTGTTATATAATGATGTGAATTCATGTTATGGTAAGCCGTGACTAATATTCATTTAATATGTATAATTATACTTCCCTATATATAAATTGAAGCAATCGCGGGTTCAATCGTCATCATCTGATGTCATCGGGTCGTCGTCTCGTCTTCTTCTTGGTTCTTTTATAACACAGTCTTTAGATGAAAACTTCTTTGAAATAAATTACAGCATGTAGATATTGTACAGTCCATAATTGTGTTCATTATTGTTTAGTCCATAAACTGTACTCTTTATTAGAAAGATCATGTGTGTCAGTTGATAAGAAAACAAAGTCCATGGATGAAATGTAGCTTTAATATCTGTGCAGTGTCACCTGGACTTACGTTGGATCGTCTTTGGAATCTTCCGTGTGTCCGCACTGGTCTCGTGTCACTTTTGGAACAGATGTGACGTCTTTGGTCAGTAAAGCAAGGGTTAACTTGACACTTTCCTGCTTTATATAGCACCATAACCAGTACTCAGTCCTTTATATACAGGACACATATGCCAGGTATTACCTGTTCACCAGCTTTCATTGATGCGTTGCAGGTGATAAGAAACCACTGGAACGTGATGAAACTTAAACACAAAACAGTACATATAGGATCATCGTCCTCTGCCGTCCTGGTGATCAGTGGTGTGAATTGTATTGTATGTAATGGACACAGTCTATTATAACACTCAGCATTCACACCTGTTACCTTCTGAGACGTCCGGATATCAGTTGCTTCTTCTTGTAACTTTTGAGAATCTCTTTGATTTATAAAAATTAAAAGTCTTTATTAAGATAGAATTCATAATTGCGATGTCTTGATTGAAGTCTTCATTCCCTAATCTGATACCAAATCTGGCAGTTTTTCCTAACCTATAATATCACAGCGTACCATAGCAATCAGTAATATCCATCTAATTATTATCAAAATATTAAAATAAATTATGTTTGGAATAATAAACAATAATAGATAATAATTCATTATCAATCAAGTTCTCCATATGATAGAACATTTTTATGTCATAGGTGTAATTACCTTTTCCAACCCATAGGTGTCAGTGTATTTTAAAAAAACAAGTTTTTATATCTTTATTAAACCAATAATATCAAAGAATGTATACTCCTGAACCAAAATGAATAAATATATGAATGTATGAATGAATGAATGAATGAATAAATGAATGAATGAAATGTTGTGTTTACTCAGAAAATGTAAACATTTTTTTCCTTAGCAATATATATTTAATGAAGCAATACTCTTATATTAGACATTACTTTATTAAATATTAATGTGTTTTCTCAATTGAGATATTGAACTGAAATAAAATCAAATGAGAATTAAAAAATGAAAAAATAGAAAAATAAGAAGTATAAAGTAAGAATAAAATTTTAAAAATGAAAAATAAAATTAAGAGTAAAAATAAGAATAAAAATAAAAATAAGACCTTTAAATTTTAATGACAAATGCAGAGTAATTATATTCTCCATAAAAAATACCCTTATATCTCCATTATCTGGATGATTTCATATTTGTCATAACCTTGTACCACCAAAAAATATTAAATTTTGCAACTTTGCATGTAATACCCTTTTTAATTATACCATAGTACCTTATTATTATTTCTTCTTTATTAAAATGTGTGGAAAATAAGTATTGATCAAAAGTGATTATGTAATCAGGATCAAAGACACATTTTCCCCCTTAATACCAAAAATATTATTTTATAAAATTTATGTATATATCAGAAGCAAATAAAAAATAATTATTCTTCTAGAAATATTGTGCATAAATTTCATATCGATGAGTAGCATAGATTTGACTAAAGAGAGGTGTGTACCTATTTAGGTAATCATTAAAAATAATATTATAGTTATTCAAGAATATTATCATGTGGAAAATTATTCTAAATATAAATTTGCTTTGTAAACCATTTTGATGTGTGGTTGCCCTTATCCACTATTAGTTAAATCAAGAAATAATAATTATTAAAGAAATATAGAAATATATATATGTAGATACAGTGCCTACAAGTAGTATTTAACCCCCTGCAGATTTAGCTGGTTTGATAAGATGCAAATAAGTTAGAGCCTTCAAACTGCAAACGAGAGTAGGTTTTATGAACAGAAGCATAAATCTTACAAACCAAAAAGTTATGTTGCTCAGTTGAATTTTATTAAATTTTAAACATAAAAGTGTGTGTCAATTATTATTCAACCCCTATGTTTAATATTTTGTGGAATAACCCTTGTTTGCAATTACAGCTAATAATCGTCTTTTATAAGACCTGATCAGGCCGGCACAGGTCTGTGGAGTTATCTTGGCCCACTCCTCCATGCAGATCTTCTCCAAGTTATCTAGGTTCTTTGGGTGTCTCATGTGGACTTTATTCTTGAGCTCCTTCCACAAGTTTTCAATTGGGTTAAGGCCAAAATCTCCAGGTAGGCTGTGCTATCCATCTTCCCATGGATGCGGACCAGATGGCCAGGCCCCTTGGCAGAGAAACAGCCCCACAGCATGATGCTGCCACCACCATGCTTGACTGTAGGGATGGTATTCTTGGGGTCGTATGCAGTGCCATCCAGTCTCCAAACGTCACGTGTGTGGTTGGCACCAAAGATCTCGATCTTGGTCTTATCAGACCATAGAACCTTGAACCAGTCTGTCTCAGAGTCCTCCAAGTGATCATGAGCAAACTGTAGACGAGCCTTGACATGACGCTTTGAAAGTAAAGGTACCTTACGGGCTCGTCTGGAACGGAGACCATTGCGGTGGAGTACGTTACTTATGGTATTGACTGAAACCAATGTCCCCACTGCCATGAGATCTTCCCGGAGCTCCTTCCTTGTTGTCCTTGGGTTAGCCTTTGTAACGGGTCTGGGAGGCGGAACCTCTGAGCTACTATACAAGGGGGCGGTCCTTATAAGGGAGCGGGTGGCGACCAGGCAGGCAGTCACAGCAGGTGACCGGGACAGTCTCTAGAAGAACGGGCAGGAGGTCACGGCAAGTGACCGGGGCAGTCTCTGGATGAACGGGCAGATGGTCACGGCAAGTGACCAGGGCAGTCTCTGGGTGAACGGGCAGATGGTCACGGCAAGTGACCGGGGCAGTCTCTGGGTGAACGGGCAGATGGTCACGGCAAGTGACCGGGGCAGTCTCTGGGTAAAGGGTTGGTACGACCTGTGACGGCTGATGGTAGACGTGAGCTCCCAGGTGAGCAGGCGAGAGTCTCTGGAAAAACGGGTGGTCACAGCATGTGACGGTGGAGCCTCCAGGAAGACCAACAGACAGGCGGCAGATGAGCGCTCCCAGGTGAGCGGGCAGAAGTCTCTGGACAGGCGGGTGGTCACAGCACGTGACGGCAGAGCCTCCAGGTAGGCTAGCAGACAGGCAGCAGATGAGCGCTCCCAGGTGAGCGGGCAGGAGTCACTGGACAGGCAGGTGGTCACAGCACGTGACGGCAGAGCCTCCAGGTAGGCTAGCAGGCAGGTAGCAGATGTGCGCTCCCAGTTGAGCGGGCAAGCTGGTCCATAGACAGACTGACAAGAGTTGGAAGGCAGACCGTCGGACCTCAGGCAAGCAGGCAGGTAGTTGATGTGCGCTCCCAGGTGAGCGGGCAAGCTGGTCCTTAGACAGCCTGACAGGAGTAGTAAGGCAGACCGTCGGATCTCAGGCTAGCAGGCAGGTAGCAGAATATCAGGCAGTAATAAGACAGCAAGCTGGCAGGAATCTGGCAGGTATCTGGCAGGTAACTGGCAACGGGACCTGAGGGCTGAAGCAGAGTAGTGAACAGTGCAACAACATTGCTCGGGCACCTCCATTTTGGAGGAGGTGCCTTATATATGGTGAAGTCCTCCGGCCATTGGCCGGGGACTCCTTAGGACGGCGCGCGCGGCCCCTTTAAGAGGGAGAGCGCGCGCGCGCGCCCTAAGCACAGTGGCCGGGAAGGAGCGCGCGCTGCCAGCAGAGCGGGAGGAGGACGCCGGGCACGGAGCAGAGAGGTGAGGGGAACAGCGTCCCTGCCTAGCAGAGGGCAGGGACTCCGGCGCTACAGTACCCCCCCTTTAGGCCCCCCCTTTTTTAGGCCAGACAGAAATTTAGCAAGGATGAGCGGGGCATGGATGTTCTCCCGGGGCTCCCAAGTTCTCTCCTCAGGACCAAACCCCTTCCAATCTACTAGAAAAAAGGTCTTTCCTCTTACCCTTTTGGTGGCAAGAATGTTCTCTACCTCAAACTCGTCCTCAGCAGAAACCGGAGCAGGAGGCGTACCTGTAGACTTGGAAAAAGAGTTAAGTACCACAGGTTTGAGGAGAGATACATGGAAGGAGTTAGGGATCCGTAAGTTGGCCGGGAGTTTCAATTTATAGGCCACTGGGTTGATCTGACTGATGACCTCCAGAGGACCGATGAACCGAGGCCCTAACTTGTAAGAAGGTATCTTGAGTCGGACATATTTAGATGAGAGCCAGACTTTATCTCCAGGACGAAATTGTGGAGGATCCAGGCGTTTTTTGTCAGCGTGTCTTTTCATCCGTTCGGATGACTGAAGGAGTGCGGATTGGGTACTCTCCCAAATGGAGGAAAATTTGCTAACGAGAGATTCCGCAGCCGGGTTGTCCACAGAGGTGGAGACAGGAAAAGGAATCCGAGGATGCTGACCGAAGACTACAAAAAACGGGGATTTGGAGGAGGATTCGCTCTCGTGATTGTTATAAGAGAACTCGGCCCATGGTAGGAGATCCACCCAGTCTGAATGATGGGCATTAACGAAGTGCCGGAGGTAACTGGTCAGGTTCTGATTGATCCGCTCCACTTGACCATTGGACTGTGGGTGGTCAGCGGAAGAGAAGTCCAGGGTGACGTCTAGCAGTTTACAAGTGGCTCTCCAGAAGCGTGAGGTGAACTGTACCCCACGATCCGACACGATGTGGAGGGGCAGGCCATGAAGACGGAAGATGTGACGAATAAAGTCTTTAGCTAGCTCGGGTGCAGACGGGAGGCCTGGCAGGGGAACGAAATGAGCCATCTTGGAGAAGCGGTCAGGGACCACCCAAATGACCGTACAACCGGCAGAGACTGGGAGGTCAGTTATAAAGTCCATTGCTATATGCTGCCAGGGGGCAGCAGGTACAGAAAGCGGAAGGAGGCGACCGGCTGGCAGATGTCTCGGAACCTTGTTGCGGGCGCAGGACACACAGGCAGAAACAAAGTCTATTACGTCCTTGTGCAGGCTAGGCCACCAGTGGTGCCGGGTAATAAGCTGGAGGGTCTTTTTCTGACCGGCGTGGCCAGCCAGTTTAGACGAGTGACCCCAGTGAAGGATCTTCTCCCGATCAGGTACTGATACGAACGTCTTTCCGGGAGGGAGACGATTTAGACTCACGGGAGCCACCTGCATTACTCTGGCGGGATCGATGATGTGTTTCGGATCTTCCTCGAGATCAGACACCAGAAAGGATCGAGACAAGGCGTCCGCCTTGACGTTTTTGTCAGCCGGGCGAAAATGAAGAACAAAATCAAAGCGAGCAAAAAACAAGGACCAACGGGCTTGGCGCGGGTTAAGTCTCTGGGCATGCTGGAGGTAAGCCAAGTTCTTGTGGTCAGTGTAAATTATTACTGGGTGAAGAGCCCCCTCGAGCAGGTAACGCCACTCCTCCAATGCCAGTTTGATGGCCAATAACTCTCGGTCTCCTATGGAATAATTGTGCTCTGAGGAGGAGAAGAGTTTAGAGAAGAAGCCGCAAGTTACCATCCTCCCGGAAGATGATTTTTGAGTAAGTACCGCTCCGGCTCCAGTGGAGGAGGCGTCAACTTCCAGGAAGAACTGCTTGTTGCCGTCCGGGCGATGCAGCACCGGGGCGGAAGAGAAGGCCTGTTTTAAGGAAAGAAAGGCCTCCTCTGCTTCGGGCGGCCACTCTTTGGGATTAGTACCCTTACGGGTGAGCGCGGAAATTGGGGCAGTCCGGGAAGAGAAGTGCGGTATGAAGAGGCGGTAGTAGTTGGCGAAGCCCAGGAACCGCTGAATGGCCTTCAACCCCTCCGGTCGAGGCCATTTCTCGATGGCAGACAGTTTCTCTGGATCCATTCGTAGGCCGGTCTGAGAAATAATGTAGCCCAAAAACGGAAGCGAGGTCTGCTCAAAGAGGCACTTCTCGTATTTAGCGAAGAGGTGATTCTGCCTGAGCAGGACCTGACGAACGTCCCTCCGGTGAGTCTGGAGATCCGGAGAGAAGACCAAGATGTCGTCCAGGTACACCACTACGCAGGAGTAGAGAAGGTCCAGGAAGATGTCATTGACCAACTGTTGAAAGACGGCAGGAGCGTTACAGAGACCAAAGGGCATTACCAGATATTCATAGTGGCCGTCCCGGGTGTTGAATGCCGTCTTCCATTCATCCCCCTGACGGATACGAACCAGGTTGTACGCCCCACGGAGGTCCAGTTTGGTGAAGATTCTAGCCCCCCTCAGACGATCAAATAACTCCGGAATGAGCGGAAGGGGGTACTTATTCTTCACCGTGATCTGGTTAAGGCCTCTATAGTCTATACAGGGACGGAGAGAGCCGTCCTTCTTTTTGACGAAAAAGAAGCCTGCTCCCGCCGGGGAGGTAGATTTCCGGATGAATCCCCTGGCCAGATTCTCCTCAATATATTCGGACATCGACCGGGTCTCAGCAGCGGATAATGGATAAATACGCCTACAGGGAGGAGTAGAACCAGGTAACAGGTCGATAGGGCAGTCGTATGGTCTATGAGGGGGTGGTGTCTCTGCCTCCTTTTTATTAAAGACATCAGCATAAGACCAATAAGGAATCGGAAGTCCAGGTAGATTAGCTGGGGTAGGAGAAGGACGGACGGGATGGACGGGAACCAGACAGGTCTTATGGCAGTCCTGTCCCCAGCGAAGGACTTCTCCGGTCTGCCAGTCAACCACGGGTGCATGTCTCTGGAGCCAAGGTAGACCTAGCAAGAGGGCGTGAGAGAGTCCAGGCAGAACATGAAAGGAGATACTCTCAGAATGCAGCATTCCCACCTGCAGAGTAATGGATTCGGTGATGAGTTGGATGGGGCGTGGTAAGAGACCCCCATCCACGGCAGCAACAGACAAGGGTACAGCCAGAGGTTTGGTGGGGATGCGGAAATTCTCTACCAGGGACTGTGAAATAAGATTCCCGGCTGCTCCAGAGTCAAGTTGGGCTAGTTCGAAATAACGGTTCTCCCCGCAGACGATTGAGACTGACAGCAGCAGAGATGGAGAGGATTTATTCTTGTCTAGGTCGACCTCTCTGAGCGAACCTAGACACAGGCGTTTCCCGACCTCTCCGGGCAGGCACGGATCCGGTGCTCCTTACTGCCACAGTAGAAGCAGCTCCCCTCGGCACGGCGTAAGTCCTGACGGGTTTTGACCATCTTGGTCTGGTCGACCTGCATAGGCTCAGGAGAGTGTACCTGGGGAGAGACGGATTTCTGAAAAGTAGGAGCTAGACGTGGAAACCTCCTCTCACGGGTGACCTCTTTGGCACGCTCCTGGAACCGTAGGTCAATCCGGGTGGCAAGAGTTATTAGGTCATCGAGAGTGGTAGGAATGTCCCGACCGGCAAGTTCGTCTTTAATACGGCCGGACAGACCCTCCCAGAAGACGGATACCAGAGCGTCGTTATCCCAGGCCAGCTCCGAGGCAAGGGTACGGAACCTTATGGCATATTGGCCCACGGTGAGACTTCCCTGACGGAGGCGTAGCAGTGATGATGCGGATGAGGTCTTCCGTCCGGGTTCGTCGAAGACTTTCCGGAAAGCCATGAGAAAGGCAGGCAAGTCGGACACCAGGGGTCTCCTCTCTCCCATAGAGGATTTAGCCAGGCCAGGGCCTCCCCGGTGAGATGGGACATGATGAAGGCAATTTTGGCCCGGTCGGAGTTAAACTGGTGGGACAGGAGTTCAAAGTGCAGGGTGCACTGATTTATGAAGCCCCGAGCCTGGGCGGAGTCGCCTCCGAAGCGAGGAGGTGCAGAAAGCCGGGGTCCGGGGTAGAATACCATGGTATTAGTGGGCAGCGGAGCTGCCGGATTGCGAGTCATGGCACTGGCGGAGGTTGCTGGCGGAGCAGTCAGAGTGTCCAGGCGAGAATTGACATTCCGCAGGTGACCCAGGATGGACTCCTGTTGGGACCTCTGACGGGACAGTTCATGACACAGGACCGAGAGCGAGGGAGCTTGGGTGCCACCGGGTTCCATGGCCCGAGCAAACTGTAACGGGTCTGGGAGGCGGAACCTCTGAGCTACTATACAAGGGGGCGGTCCTTGTAAGGGAGCGGGTGGCGACAAGGCAGGCAGTTACAGCAGGTGACCGGGACAGTCTCTAGAAGAACGGGCAGGAGGTCACGGCAAGTGACCGCGGCAGTCTCTGGATGAACGGGCAGATGGTCACGGCAAGTGACTGGGGCAGTCTCTGGGTGAACGGGCAGATGGTCACGGCAAGTGACCGGGGCAGTCTCTAGGTTAAAGGGTTGGTACGACCTGTGGCGGCTGATGGTAGACGTGAGCTCCCAGGTGAGCAGGCGAGAGTCTCTGGATAAACGGGTGGTCACAGCATGTGACGGCGGAGCTTCCAGGAAGACCAACAGACAGGCGGCAGATGAGCGCTCCCAGGTGAGCGGGCAGAAGTCTCTGGACAGGCGGGTGGTCACAGCACGTGACGGCAGAGCCTCCAGGTAGGCTAGCAGACAGGCAGCAGATGAGCGCTCCCAGGTGAGCGGGCAGGAGTCACTGGACAGGCAGGTGGTCACAGCACGTGACGGCAGAGCCTCCAGGTAGGCTAGCAGGCAGGTAGCAGATGTGCGCTCCCAGGTGAGCGGGCAAGCTGGTCCATAGACAGACTGACAAGAGTTGGAAGGCAGACCGTCGGACCTCAGGCAAGCAGGCAGGTAGTTGATGTGCGCTCCCAGGTGAGCGGGCAAGCTGGTCCTTAGACAGCCTGACAGGAGTAGTAAGGCAGACCGTCGGACCTCAGGCTAGCAGGCAGGTAGCAGAATATCAGGCAGGAATAAGACAGCAAGCTGGCAGGAATCTGGCAGGTATCTGGCAGGTAACTGGCAACGGGACCTGAGGGCTGAAGCAGAGTAGTGAAAAGTGCAACAACATTGCTCGGGCACCTCCATTTTGGAGGAGGTGCCTTATATATGGTGAAGTCCTCCGGCCATTGGCCGGGGACTCCTTAGGACGGCGCGCGCGGCCCCTTTAAGAGGGAGGGAGAGCGCGCGCGCCCTAAGCACAGTGGCCGGGAAGGAGCGCGCGCTGCCAGCAGAGCGGGAGGAGGACGCCGGGCACGGAGCAGAGAGGTGAGGGGAACAGCGTCCCTGACTAGCAGAGGGCAGGGACGCCGGCGCTACAGCCTTGACTCTTCGGACAAGCCTGGCCTCGGCACGGGAGGACACTTTCAAAGGCTGTCCAGGCCGTGGAAGGCTAACAGTAGTTCCATAAGCCTTCCACTTACGGATGATGCTCCCAACAGTGGAGACAGGTAGGCCCAACTCCTTGGAAAGGGTTTTGTACCCCTTGCCAGCCTTGTGACCCTCCACGATCTTGTCTCTGATGGCCTTGGAATGCTCTTTTGTCTTTCCCATGTTGACCATGTCTGAGTGCTGTTCACAAGTTTGGGGAGGTTCTTAAATAGTCAGAAAAGGCTGGCAAAAGAGATCTTTAATCCACACATGTGAAGCTCATTATTCTTGGAGCCTGAACTACTTCTTAATACTTCAGGGGTACTAAACACAATTCTTGTGGTTTGAGGGGTTGAATAATAAATGACACTCTGAATTAACTTTTAACATTTTAAAAAAACAAAAAAACAAAAAAAAAGTTGCTGCAGTGCATTTCCCACTTCCAGGCTGATCTACAGTACAAATGTCACAATGCCAAGTTAATTCCGCATGTGTCAACCACCTAAATCTGCAGGGGGTTGAATACTACTTGTAGGCACTGTAATACCTAATTATGTATTATAATTTCCTCAGATTTAAATATATTTTTGTACCTTCACATAAAGAAACATTTTTTTTTTTCAAACATACAAACATACGAGGCCTCTGTCACATCAATCACACTTAGCAGCTGCTGATTTACTCATCTGTAAGCTTCACTCTGACATTCACAGATCTGTTCAACTCAAACATTCCACATATGAAGTTTTAGATATATATATATATATTTAACCCAAAATTGTTGTATCCCAATTTATTAACGCGCATTGCCATATCAATTGAATATCTTTATATTTCTTTGAATATTCCCCAAGTACATATTATATAATATGAGAGTAAGTCACTGGAATTTCAGACACTTGAAAAAACTCTTGTCTTAGATTCTTTTTTCACTGGCTGCCCGGTCTTAAGTTACATCAGTTGAAAATAGAATGAATGGGATCCTATACTATTAGCTCAAAGTTCAAAGGCCGCAGCTGTCACACGCCATGCTGTAAAGCTACTTTAATTTGCACGAACACTTCATGCACAGAAAATATTAGCAACACAAAAGAATTAATAAGTATTACATATATATTATAGTTCAACTAGATATATTGTTATTATTTTAAAATGTTATACACATAAAATCATGCAATTTTTTCACTTCCTGTGTGAATAAAGAAATAAATCCATTTTAGAGTTCTCTGATCAAATCCTGCTTTGGAATGAAAACTCTAAGGAAATATAAGAAAATAAAATTAAATATCAAATTCATACAGAAACAGAATTATTTAAATATCTTATACATATATTGGTTGGTTCTAATGTAATTCAAAATATTGCTACTTAAATTTATATATATGAAGTTCTAATTTATTAATTAATATATATAAATATATTTTATAAACGTATATATAAATACAATTATACGCAATCTCTACTTAGACAAGTGTATATATATATATATATATATGAACTATTAGAAACTATGTAACTACAATTTACTGTATGAGATTATAAATAAATATTGAGACATTGTATTACATTTTGATACATTATAATTACAGTTTTTCCTTAGCCACTCCCTAAACCAAATCTTCTGTCTCTCTCAAATATCTCCAGGAACGCCCTCTTTAGGAAAGACATTTTTCTATCCTTCATAACCTCAGAGAACTGCCTGTTCTTCTGTCCACATTCCATGACGTCACTGTGAGTTGGTCGTCTCACCTGTCTCTGTCCATCAGTTTCAGCCATTTTCCTTTTTAGAGAATCACAGTTCTGACTGAGAATTAACTCATTCTGTGGAGAGATGGATCTTTGCACTGGCTGATATGGCTTATAACATATATGAAATCTTCTGCGTATTTGATAGAGTTCACTATGGGGATGACTCAGTCTAGGAGAGTTTGATATTGGCTTTTGGTAAGATTTTACCTTTCCTGGTTTTATAAATTTAGCTTGATTTATTTTCTTTTCACGATTCTCATGTTTTCTAACAGAATCCAGCATCTGCGCACATTCAAATAATGAATTTTTTTGTGATGCCATAACTTGGGAAACTGAATTTAGGAATTTGAATTTTTGTACAAAAGTTGTTATCATATGTTGTACTTTTCCATTTTTGATGAGAGCTTTGTACAACCGTTCAAATATGGACATGAATGTATATGTACATTCCTTCCTACCAATCCTTAGTTTTTTCAGATCTTCTATGTTGGGAAAATCCTTTGTGACACAATAAATCAAATATCTTAATCTGTCCGAATCATTTTCCCATCCATTAGGAGAGTCATTTTCACAGGGCATTAAATGTAAACGTCTGGACAATGTCACAGGAATCCATATTTAAAATAATTGATTCCTCTCCTCATTGGATAAATCAAACTTATCAGAGAATTTATCAAATGTCTCTGAATTTCTACAGGCATGGATTTTGACATCATATTTTGGCATGATTTTGTATAATTTCAGCAAATTTTTCCTCATTTTAATTTGGAGTTGAGCCTGGGTAATTCCAGAATTCTCTGATATTTTTAGTGGCTCTTGTACGTCCGTTCCTCCTACGTCACTCACGTCTCCTCCCACATCACCTAGTATGTCGGTTTCTCGTATGTCAGTCATGTCTCCTCCCATGTCAGGTTTCTGTATGTCCGTCTCTTGGTCAGACCCAAGGTCACCTTCAGTTATAGACACGTGTCTTACTTCTTGTTCATTTTCCACATTACAGTCAGAATCAGTATCACCGTCTGACACTTCTACACTATTTTCCTGCTTAGAAATCTCTAACACAAGACTATGAAAAAAATCTACCAAATGTAGAATATTTCTCAATTTCTGTTTGTCTCTATTTACCAATTTAGAAGTTAACTGTAAATTCTGCAATTCACATTCTTTGTATAAACTGAGCCACAAAACTTCTATGTCATCTCCTACATTAACTTTGAAATTAATATTACTTTGTTTAGCAAAAGAAAAAATTATATCCATATTTTGCTTACCTTAAGATTCCTTGGCTTCTCTTTATCAGCACGTCCTGTCTTCAGTTCGTCTGATTCTTTTCCTGTGTGATTCTGTTCCTTGTTAGTACCTCTGCTTCCTGTCTTTCCTCAATCTGTAGGTCCTTTCTGCTTCTCGTGAAAAACTAGTGAATTTACTGACAAGTGAACAACAGCTGTTCAGCTCGTCAGGACTCCCCCCTTGTTCACGGAAGAAATTCACTTACTTAATTTAAAAAGCAAAAAAACAGGACTGGCTGGCTCACCATTGTAAAATAATACTCTTCCTATATTATTTTTTTCTACTGAGGAATTCTCAAAGTATCAATATCACGATATTCTTATAAAAAAATGTATCTATTTATTCTTGGATTGTCCATTAAAAAGAATCAGATTGCAGCAGGTACATACAATAATTAGTTATAAAGTAATTGTCCATTTGTCCATAATTAGCTTAATTGTTGAGATTCACCAATCTTTCCTTGGATCCTGGCTGGTAAATCATGTCTTTGTCCAGCATGTGTCCAGGCCTACATGTCATCTGCTTCTCAGCATGAAGATTCTGTGTCTTGTGGGGTGGGCAGAGCAAGAGAGCCCCCCCATTCTGTACCATGGGCATTTATAGCCAGTCGTATGGACACCTGTTCTACATATGGTAGTGAACCAAAAATACACACACAAATAGCGCATGTCAACTAGACACGATGGCTGAGGCATAGAACTCAGAAAAATGATTATCGATTAACATTCCAAATGAATTTCCATAACCAACCATTTAACAGAGACCGCCTGGGAATGCCAGGTGCTGTAGGCTTTTGCTTTTTCCTTCCTTCCACCAGCAGGGGGCACTCTCTTCTATGCCTTTTTTCCATTCCCTTTCACAAGTGCACACATTCATTCTCTTTTCTTTTTTTCATTTGCTTTCTCTCTTGCGCTATTTCATCTCTGCAAAATACAAGCATCCTTCTGATCACCGTGGGCCTCCAACATTGTTGCTTATTTACTTTTAATACTAGGCTCCTTTTCACCAGGTAACCACCGGTAACCCCAAGCAGAAGAACTTTGCAGGCAACACGACCCTCCCCCCTGAAGAGCAGCTCAAACTCATTGGCAACCATCTCACCCTCTTCCTTCATTCACCTCTGGACGTCTCGCTCCGCCCCCAAGTTACAGGTCCAGCTTGCTCTTTCTGTCACATTACCGCGATGAAGGGTTTAGCCTGCAGGAGACCCTGCGCCGAGCAATTTTTGAAGACACCTGATGCGGCGGGTGAATCACTGCTAAACAAGCCACACCTGTAGGGACGGCACAGCCTTTGCATGGACCCTTCGGAGCCCGCCCCGTCACGGCCAGATTGCTCGCCATCAAGCGATCCTGAGAAAGGCTGGCCGGGCGATGGATCCAGCAGCGTCTACTGGCCATACCACCTTGGATACGCCCAATCTCGTCTGATCTCGGAATCAAAGCAGGGCTGGGCTCGAACAGTACTTGAATGGGAGACCTCCTGGGAACACTGGGTGCTGTAGACCATTTTTATGACGTTTTGCCCTACTTCCCAGCTCGGCTAGCACCGAACGGCGCATTGCCGGACACCGACCTTTAGTAACTTAGATGATGGAAGCCCCAAGGCCTCTGAGCCAGTTGGCAGCTAAGTACGCTACCCCGCCGCCCTTCACGCAGGCCTGACACCGAGCTCCTTGCCACGGCTAGGAGTGCTTATTGACGCCGCAGCTCGCCGTGTGGAAATGATGGCGTTAAAAGCACCCGGGGCCGTGAAGGGGCCAGGCTTTCAGCAGGTGCCCAGGGAAGGTTTTGGATGCCGGCCGCCTAGCGAGGGCCAGTAGAAGTAACATGTTTCTCTGCAAAGAAGCTTGTGTAACCAAGACGGCTGACAAAGAGCTAACCTCAGTGCAAGGAAGGCAAGGAAGGTGCGGAAGGAATTGGGGAGGGGGGGGTGATTCCTGCTAGGGCCCTGAAATCATAAAACAGGCAGGAGAGTCTGACGCATGGTGACGGAGAGGTTGTAGGGGCAGATAGGGGGTGTTGTCACGTGCGAGCACGTGTGCATGCTGGCTTGTGTGTGAGAGTGCGCTTCCTAGGTGTGGCGCGCTGCAGACAGTCAAAGGGATTGTTCCCTTTCATTAAAAGTTAAACCCCGGCTGCAGGCTATTAGAAAGCAACTAACCGCGCTCTACTCACCCTACCCGGGTCTACCGGTGAGTCTCGCCTCTGCTCCCGGCCTGTGGCATTGGCCTCGAAGCTGACGTTCCGTCGACAGCGCTGCAGCCAATCAGTGAGCTCAGCGGCTCTGAGTGGGGCCTTCTGTCTACAAGACCTTTTAAGGAAGCCAGCAAAAAAATTGAAGAGAAGGGAAAGCACAAAAGGACCTGGTCTTGCTGAGCACTGGAAAGGGCAGCCGGCAGCCAGACTTCAAAGTAGAAGAGCAGCAAGTGAGATGCTTGTCTGTGCCTATGGCCAAGCCACCCTGAACACGCCTGATCTTGTCTGATCTTGGAAGCTAAGCAGGGTTGGGCCTGGTTAGTACTTGGATGGGAGACTGCCTGGGAATACCAGGTACTGTAGGCTTTTGCTTTTTCCTTCCTTCCACCAGCAGGGGGCACTCTCTTCTATGCCTTTTTTCCATTCCCTTTCAGAGGCCGTTAGTCAGGGCAGGAGTCAGGTAACCAACACCTTGACCACTTACTCTCTACTAACTATGTTTCTGTTAGCTCTCACTTTTTCCTCTATAGTCCTCCACTTTCTAATAACCCCTCAAATCCCTACACCAAGTAATAAACTCTTCATCTCTCCCTCTATTCTCCCCATTCGTCTCACCTCCTCCTCCAAATTATTCCTCAACATTCAATCCTGGATCTCCAAACACAGACAGCCACCTCATGCTCTCTCTTACTCCCACCTGCTAACACTTTCTCTGCTCCTCCTCACTGCTGGAGATATCTCTCCAAATCCTGGTCCTCCTCGCCATATCCCCACAGTCACTTCTACCTCCTATCCACGACCTTCCTCAAACTGTCGCAACCCTTCTAACCTCATACCCATCCAACTAATACCCACCTCCTCAGCTATACTAACAGGAGCTCTCTGGAACGCTCGCTCTGTCTGCAACAAACTTTCCTTCATCCACGATCTTTTCATTACAAAACAAACTCTCCTTCCTCGCCATCACCGAAACCTGGCTCACCCCCTCTGACACAGCCTCCCCAGCTGCCCTTTCATATGGCGGATTCCACCTTTCCCACACCCCCCGCCCCAATGGCAAACATGGTGGAGGCGTAGGTTTCCTCCTATCAGAACTCTGCGCTTTCACCAAAATCCCACTGCCACCCTCCGTTACACTCCCCTCTTTTGAGGTGCACTGTGTGCGCATCTATTCCCCCTCCAACCTCCAACTGGCCGTCGTTTACCGACCCCCAGGGCAAGCCACCACCTTCTTAGACCATTTCACTACCTGGCTGCTTCACTTCCTTTCCACTGACATCCCCACTATCATAATGGGTGACTTCAACATCCCCATTGACACTCCCCACTCGTCTGTCTCTAAGCTCCTATCCCTCACTTCCTCCTTTGGACTCACTCAATGGTCTTCCACACCCACCCACAAAGATGGCCACACACTGGACCTCATCTTCACCCACCTCTGTTCCCTATCTAACCTCTCTAACTCACCACTCCCTCTCTCTGACCATAACCTCCTCACATTCTCTACCCTCTCCTCTCCGGGTGCACAATCCCCACTCCACAAACTCACACACCCTCGCAGAAATCTCAAACACCTTGACCTACACTCTCTCTCTGAATCCCTCCTTCCTCTCACAGACATAAATTCCTTACACGATGCAGAAGTTGCTGCTGCTTCATATAACACCACAATAGCTGCAGCTCTAGACTCGATCGCCCCTCTCACACACACCACACCTCGCACATTCAACAGGCAACCCTGGCACACTAAACTTACCAAAGAACTGCGCCGGGCCTCCAGGGTTGCGGAGCGGAGATGGAAAAGGTCTCACTCCATCGAGCACTTCATCGCATTCAAGCAATCCCTCACTAATTTCAAGTCCGCACTCACTACAGCAAAACAAACCTACTTCTCATCTCTCATATCCTCCCTATCTCACAACCCTAAACAGCTATTTAACACTTTCAACTCTCTCCTTCGTCCCCCAGCACCTCCTCCCTCTTCTCTCATCTCAGCCGACGACTTTGCCTCATTCTTCAAACAGAAGATTGACACCATCAGACAAAACTTTGGCCTAAAGTCCACGCAACCCCTCCTCATATCTACTCAACCCTCCTCCTCCAAACCCCACTTCTCCACCATTACAGAAGGTCAAGTCTCCTCTTTACTCTCCAAATCACACCTCACCACCTGCGAACTTGACCCAATCCCATCCCACCTCATCACTAACCTCACCACAGTCTTCATCCCAACCCTAACCCACCTCTTCAATCTATCACTAACAACCGGAGTCTTCCCCTCATGTTTCAAACATGCCGCAATCACACCCATCCTCAAAAAGCCCTCCCTTGACCCTTCCTCTCTGACCAGCTACCGCCCCATATCACTCCTCCCCTTTGCCTCAAAACTTCTAGAACAACATGTCCACCTTGAACTGTCCTCCCACCTCTCCTCCTGCTCCCTCTTCGACCGTCTACAATCTGGCTTCCGACCGCATCACTCGACTGAAACTGCCCTGACCAAAGTCACCAATGACCTACTAAATGCCAAATCCAAGCAACACTACTCCATCCTCCTCCTTCTGGACCTGTCATCTGCCTTTGACACAGTGGACCATTCCCTCTTACTCCAGATTCTCTCATCTCTTGGCATCACGGACTTGGCTCTATCTTGGATCTCCTCATACTTAACAGACAGGACATTCAGCATCTCCCACTCACGCACCACCTCCTCATCTCGCCCCCTATCTGTCGGTGTCCCCCAAGGTTCAGTTCTAGGACCTCTGCTCTTCTCCATCTACACCTTCGGCCTGGGACAGCTCATAGAGTCTCACGGCTTTCAGTATCACCTCTATGCTGACGACACACAGATCTACCTCTCTGGACCCGATATCTCCTCCCTACTAACCAGAATCCCACAATGTCTGTCCGCCATCTCATCCTTCTTCTCCGACAGGTTTCTAAAACTCAACATGGATAAAACAGAGTTCATCATCTTTCCACCCTCTCATTCACATCCCCCATCCGACCTATCCATCAACGTCAATGGCTGTTCACTCTCCCCAGTCCCACAAGCTCGCTGCCTTGGGGTAACCCTGGACTCTGATCTCTCCTTCAAGCCACATATCCAAGCCCTTTCCACCTCCTGCGACTCCAACTCAAAAACATCTCCCGGATCCGTGCATTCCTCAGCAAAGACTCTGCAAAAACACTAGTGCATGCCCTCATCATATCCCGCCTCGACTACTGCAACCTCCTGCTCCGTGGCATCCCTTCCAACACTCTTGCACCTCTCCAATCTATCCTAAACTCTGCTGCTCGACTAATCCACCTGTCCCCCCGCTATTCCCCGGCCTCTCCTCTCTGTCAATCCCTTCACTGGCTCCCCATTGCCCAGAGAATTCAGTTCAAAACTCTAACCATGGCATACAAAGCCATCCACAACCTGTCTCCCCCATACATCTGTGACCTAGTCTCCCGGTACTTACCTGCACGCAACCTCCGATCCTCACAAGATCTCCTGCTCTACTCCCCTCTTATCTCCTCCTCCCACAATCGTATACAAGATTTCTCCCGTGCTTCCCCCCTACTCTGGAACTCTCTACCCCAACATATCAGACTCTCGCCGACCGTGGAAACCTTCAAAAGGAACCTGAAGACCCACCTCTTCCGACTAGCCTACAACCTGCAATAAACACCACTGCACGACCAGCTCTACCCTCACCTACTGTATCCTCACCCATCCCTTGTAGACTGTGAGCCCTCGCGGGCAGGGTCCTCGCTCCTCCTGTACCAGTCGCTGACTCGTTTTGTTAAGATTATGTAAATGCTTTTGTTATGTATATCCCTATTACATGTAAAGCGCCATGGAATAAATGGCGCTATAATAATAAATAATAATAATAATAATAAGTGCACACATTCATTCTCTTTTCTTTTTTTCATTTGCTTTCTCTCTTGCGCTATTTCATCTCTGCAAAATACCAGCATCCTTCTGATCACCGTGGGCCTCCAGCATTGTTGCTTCTTTACTTTTAATACTAGGCTCCTTTTCACCAGGACCAGCGTCTCCCGCGTGGCTGGAGGCAACCACCGGTAACCCCAAGCAGAAGACCTTTGCAGGCAACACGACCCTCCCCCCTGAAGAGCAGCTCAAAGTCTCTGGCAACCATCTCACCCTCTTCCTTCATTCACCCCTGGACGTCTCGCTCCGCCCCCAAGTTATGGGTCCAGCTTGCTCTTTCTGTCACATTACAGCGATGAAGGGTTTAGCCTGCAGGAGAACCTGCGCCGAGCCATTTTTAAAGACACCTGATGCGGCGGGTGAATCACTGCTAAACAAACCACACCTGTAGGGACGGCACAGACTTTGCATGGACCCTTCGGAGCCCGCACCGTCACGGCCAGATTGCTCGCCACCAAGCGATCCTGAGAAAGGCTGGCCGGGCGAAGAATCGAGCAACTTCTACTGGCCATACCACCTTGGATATGCCCGATTTCATCTGATCTCGGAAGCAAAGCAGGGCTGTACTCGGACAGTACTTGGATGGGAGACCTCCTGGGAACACAGGGTGCTGTAGACCATTTTGATAACATTTTTACCTACTGCCCAGCTCGGCTAGAATGGAACGGCGCCTTGCCGGACACCGACCTTAAGTAACTTAGATGATGGAAGCCCCAAGGCCTCTGAGCCAGTTGGCAGCTAAGTACGCTACCCCGCCGCCTTCACGCAGGCCTGACACCGAGCTCCTTGCGACGGCTAGGAGTGCTTATTGACTCTGCAGCTCGCCGTGTTGAAATGATGGCGTTAAAAGCACCCGGGGCCGTGAAGGGGCCAGGCTTTCAGCAGGTGCCCAGGGAAGGTTTTGGATGCCGGCCGCCTAGCGAGGGCCAGCAAAAGTATGATGTTTCTCTGCAAAGAAGCTTGTGTCACCAAGCCAGACGGCTGACAAAGAGCTAACCTCAGTGCAAGGAAGGCAAGGAAGGTGCGGAAGGAATTGGGGGGGGGTGATTCCTGCTAGGGCCCTGAAATCATAAAACAGGCAGGAGAGTCTGACGCATGGTGACGGAGAGGTTGTAGGGGCAGATAGGGGGTGTTGTCACGTGCGAGCACGTGTGCATGCTGGCTTGTGTGTGAGAGTGCGCTTCCTAGGTGTGGCGCGCTGCAGACAGTCAAAGGGATTGTTCCCTTTCATTAAAAGTTAATCCCCGGCTGCAGGCTATTAGAAAGCAACTAACCGCGCTCTACTCACCCTACCCGGGTCTACCGGTGAGTCTCGCCTCTGCTCCCGGCCTGTGGCATTGGCCGTGAAGCTGACGTTCCGTCGACAGCGCTGCAGCCGATCAGTGAGCTCAGCGGCTCTGAGTGGGGCGCTGTGTCTAAAAGACCTTTTAAGGAAGCCAGCAAGAAAATTGAAGAGAAGGGAAAGCACAAAAGGACCTGGTCTTGCTGAGCAATGGAAAGGGCAGCCGGCAGCCAGCCTTCAAAGTAGAAAAGCAGCAAGTGAGAGGCTTGTCTGTGCCGTCAAAGTAGAAAAGCAGCAAGTGAGAGACTTGTCTGTGCCGTCAAAGTAGAAAAGCAGCAAGTGAGAGGCTTGTCTCTACCTACGGCCACACCACCATGAACACGCCCTATCTCGTCTGATCTTGGAAGCTAAGCAGGGTTGGGCATGGTTAGTACTTGGATGGGAGATGGCCTGGGAATACCAGGTGCTGTAGGCTTTTGCTTTTTCCTTCCTTCCACCAGCAGGGGGCACTCTCTTCTATGCCTTTTTTCCATTCCCTTTCACAAGTGCACACATTCATTCTCTTTTCTTTTTTTCATTTGCTTTCTCTCTTGCGCTATTTCATCTCTGCAAAATACCAGCATCCTTCTGATCACCGTGGGCTTCCAGCATTGTTGCTTCTTAACTTTTAATACTAGGCTCCTTTCCACCAGGACCAGCATCTCCCGCGTGGCTGGAGGCAACCACCGGTAACCCCAAGCAGAAGACCTTTGCAGGCAACACGACCCTCCCCCCTGAAGAGCAGCTCAAAGTCACTGGCAACCATCTCACCCTCTTCCTCCATTCACCCCTGGACGTCTCGCTCCGCCCCCAAGTTACGGGTCCAGCTGGCTCTTTCTGTCACATTACCGTGATGAAGGGTTTAGCCTGCAGGAGACCCTGCGCCGAGCCATTTTTGAAGACACCTGATGCGGCGGGTGAATCACTGCTAAACAAACCACACCTGTAGGGACGGCACAGACTTTGCATGGACCCTTCGGAGCCCGCCCCGTCACGGCCAGATTGCTCGCCACCAAGCGATCCAGAGAAAGGCTGGCCGGGCGATGAATCGAGCAACTTCTACTGGCCATACCACCCTGAACACGCCCGATCTCATCTGATCTCGGAAGCTAAGCAGGTTCGGGCCTGGTTAGTACTTGGATGGGAGACTGTAAAATATTACTCTTATTTTTTCTACTGAGGACTTCTCAAAGTATCAATATCACGATATTCTTATAAAAAAATGTATCTATTTATTCTTGGATTGTCCTTTAAAAAGAATCAGATTGCAGCAGGTACATACAATAATTAGTTATAAATTAATTGTCCATTTGTCTGTTATTAGCTTAATTGTTGAGATTCACCCATCTTTCATAGAATCATAGAATCATAGAATGGTAGAGTTGGAAGGGACCTCCTGGGTCATCTGGTCCAACCCCCTGCTCAAAGCAGGATTCACTAAATGATCTCAGACAGATGTCTGTCCAGCCTCTGTTTGAAGACGTCCATTGAAGGGGAACTCACCACCTCTCGTGGCAGCCTGTTCCACTCATTGATCACCCTAACTGTCAAAAAGTTTTTTCTAATATCTAATCTGTGTCTCCTCCCATTTACTTTCATCCCATTGCTTCTAGTCTTTCCTTGTGCAAATGAGAATAAAGATGATCCTTCTACAATGTGACAGCCCTTGACATATTTGTAGACAGCTATTAAGTCTCCTCTCAGTCTTCTTTTTTGCAAGCTAAACATTCCCAAATCCTGCAACCGTTCCTCATAGGACATGGTTTGCAGACCAGTCACCATTCTGGTCGCTCTTCTCTGAACTTGCTCCAGTTTGTCTATGTCTTTTTTAAAATGTGGTGCCCAAAACTGTACACAGTATTCCAGATGAGGTCTGACCAAAGAGGAGTAAAGACTGATAATGACTTCACGTGATCTAGACTGTATGCTTCTGTTAATACATCCCAGAATTGTATTTGCCTTTTTTGCTGCTGCATCACACTGTTGACTCATGTTCAGTCTATGATCTATTAGTATACCTAAGTCTTTTTCACATGTACTGTTGCTTAGCTCTATTCCTCCCATTCTGTATATGCTTTTTTCATTTTTATTGCCCAGATGTAGTACTTTGCATTTTTCCCTGTTAAAAACCATTCTGTTGGTTGCTGCCCACTGCTCCAGTTTATTTAGGTCTTTTTGAATCCTCTCTCTCTCTTCTCTAGTATTAGCTATCCCTCCTAGCTTTGTGTCATCAGCAAATTTAATCAGTTTACCCTCAATTCCTTCATCTACATCATTGATAAAGATGTTGAACAATACAGGTCCTAGGACAGAGCCCTGTGGTACCCCACTTGAGACATTCATCCAGCTGGATGTGAAGCCATTTACAACCACCCTTTGAGTCCGATCACTAAGCCAGCTATGAATCCACCTAACAGTTGCCTGGTCCATTGCATACTTGGTTTCCTTGGATCCTGGCTGGTAAATCATGTCTTTGTCCAGCATGTGTCCAGGCCTACATGTCATCTGCTTCTCAGCATGAAGATTCTGTGTCTTGTGGGGTGGGCAGAGCAAGAGAGCCCCCCCTTTCTGTACCATGGGCTTTTATAGCCAGTCGTATGGACACCTGTTCTACATATGGTAGTGAACCAAAAATACACACACAAATAGCGCATGTCAACTAGACACGATGGCTGAGGCATAGAACTCAGAAAAATGATTATCGATTAACATTCCAAATTAATTTCCATAATTAACCATTTAACAGAGACCGCCTGGGAATGCCAGGTGCTGTAGGCTTTTGCTTTTTCCTTCCTTCCACCAGCAGGGGGCACTCTCTTCTATGCCTTTTTTCCATTCCCTTTCACAAGTGCACGCATTCATTCTCTTTTCTTTTTTTCATTTGCTTTCTCTCTTGCGCTATTTCATCTCTGCAAAATACCAGCATCCTTCTGATCACCGTGGGCCTCCAGCATTGTTGCTTATTTACTTTTAATACTAGGCTCCTTTTCACCAGGACCAGCGTCTCCCGCGTGGCTGGAGGCAACCACCGGTAACCCCAAGCAGAAGACCTTTGCAGACAACACGACCCTCCCCCCTGAAGAGCAGCTCAAAGTCACTGGCAACCATCTCACCCTCTTCCTTCATTCACCCCTGGACGTCTCGCTCCGCCCCCAAGTTACGGGTCCAGCTTGCTCTTTCGGTCACATTACCGTGATGAAGGGTTTAGCCTGCAGGAGACCCTGCGCCGAGCCATTTTTGAAGACACCTGTTGCGGCGGGTGAATCTCTGCTAAACAAACCACACCTGTAGGGACGGCACAGCCTTTGCATGGACCCTTCGAGCCCGCCCCGTCACAGCCAGATTGCTCGCCATCAAGCGATCCTGAGAAAGGCTGGCCGGGCGATCAATCGAGCAGCGTCTACTGGCCATACCAACTTGGATACGCCCGATCTTGTCTGATCTTGGAAGCAAAGCAGGGCTGGGCTCGGACAGTACTTGAATGAGAGACCTCCTGGGAACAGCGGGTGCTGTAGACCATTTTGATGACTTTTTAACCTACTGCCCAGCTCGGCTAGCATGGATCGGCGCCTTGCCGGACACCGACCTTATGTAACTTAGATGATGGAAGCCCCAAGGCCTCTGAGCCAGTTGGCAGCTAAGTACGCTACCACGCACGCCTGACACCGAGCTCCTTGCCACGGCTAGGATTGCTTATTGACTCCGCAGCTCGCCATGTGGAAATGATGGCGTTAAAAACACCCGGGGCCGTGAAGGGGCCAGGCTTTCAGCAGGTGCCAGGAAAGGTTTTGGATGCCGGCCGCCTAGCGAGGGCCAGCAGAAGTAACATGTTTCTCTGCAAAGAAGCTTGTGTAACCAAGCCAGATGGCTGACAAAGAGCTAACCTCAGTGCAAGGAAGGCAGGGAAGGTACGGAAGGAATTGGGGAGGGGGGGGGTGATTCCTGCTAGGGCCCTGAAATCATAAAACAGGCAGGAGAGTCTGACGCATGGAGACGGAGAGGTTGTAGGGGCAGATAGGGGGTGTTGTCACGTGCGAGTACTTGTGCATGCTGGCTTGTGTGTGAGAGTGCGCTTCCTAGGTGTTGCGCGCTGCAGACAGTCAAAGGGATTGTTCCCTTTCATTAAAAGTTAATCCCCGGCTGCAGGCTATTAGAAAGCAACTAACCGAGCTCTACTCACCCTACCCGAGTCTACCGGTGAGTCTCGCCTCTGCTCTCGGCCTGTGGCATTGGCCGTGAAGCCGACGTTCCGTCGACAGCGCTGCAGCCGATCAGTGAGCTCAGCCGCTCTGAGTGGGGCCTTCTGTCTACAAGACCTTTTAAGGAAGCCAGCAAAAAAATTGAAGAGAAGGGAAAGCACAAAAGGACCTGGTCTTGCTGAGCACTGAAAAGGGCAGCCGGCAGCCAGGCTTCAAAGTAGAAAAGCAGCAAGTGAGAGGCTCATCTCTGCCTACGGCCACACCACCCTGAACACGCCCAATTTCGTCTGATCTCAGAAGCTAAGCAGGGGGGACGGTCCTGGTTAGTACTTGGATGGGAGACCACCTGGGAATACCAGGTGCTGTAGGCTTTTGCTTTTTCCTTCCTTCCACCAGCAGGGGGCACTCTCTTCTCTGCCTTTTTTCCATTCCCTTTCACAAGTGCACACATTCATTCTCTTTTCTTTTTTTCATTTGCTTTCTCTCTTGCGCTATTTCATCTCTGCAAAATACCAACATCCTTCTGATCACCGTGGGCCTCCAGCATTGTTGCTTCTTTACTTTTAATACTAGGCTCCTTTTCACCAGGACCAGTTTCTCCCGCGTGGCTGGAGGCAACCACCGGTAACCCCAAGCAGAAGACCTTTGCAGGCAACACGACCCTCCCCTCTGAAGAGCAGCTCAAAGTCACTGGCAACCATCTCACCCTCTTCCTTCATTCACCCCTGGACGTCTCGCTCCGCCCCCAAGTTACGGGTCCAGCTTGCTCTTTCTGTCACATTACCGCGATGAAGGGTTTAGCCTGCAGGAGACCCTGCGCCGGGCCATTTTTGAAGACACCTGATGCGGCGGGTGAATCACAGCTAAACAAACCACACCTGTAGGGACGGCACAGCCTTTGCATGGACCCTTCGGAGCCCGCCCCGTCACGGCCAGATTGCTCGCCACCAAGCGATCCTGAGAAAGGCTGGCCGGGCGATGGATCGAGCAGCGTCTACTGGCCATACCACCTTGGATACGCCTGATCTCGTCTGATCTCGGAAGCAAAGCAGGGCTGGGCTCGGACAGTACTTGGATTGGAGACTTCCTGGGAACACTGGGTGGTGTAGACCATTTTGATGACGTTTTGCCTTACTGCCCAGCTCGGCTAGCATGGAACGGTGCCTTGCCGGACACCGACCTTAAGTAACTTAGATGTTGGAAGCCCCAAGGCCTCTGAGCCAGTTGGCAGCTAAGTACGCTACCCCGCCGCCCTTCACGCAGGCCTGACACCGAGCTCCTTGCCACGGCTAGGAGTGCTTATTGACTCCGCAGCTCGCCGTGTGGAAATGATGGCGTTAAAAGCACCCGGGGCCGTGAAGGGGCCAGGCTTTCAGCAGGTGCCCAGGGAAGGTTTTGGATGCCGGCTGCCTTGCGAGGACCAGCAGAAGTTACATATTTTTCTGCAAAGAAGCTTGTGTAACCAAGCCAGACGGCTGACAAAGGGCTAAACTCAGTGCAAGGAAGGCAAGGAAGGTGCGGAAGGAATTGGGGAGGGGTGGGGTTATTCCTGCTAGGGCCCTGAAATCATAAAACAGGCAGGAGAGTCTGACGCATGGTGACGGAGAGGTTGTAGGGGCAGATAGGGGGTGTTGTCACGTGCGAGCACGTGTGCATGCTGGCTTGTGTGTGAGAGTGCGCTTCCTAGGTGTGGCGCGCTGCAGACAGTCAAAGGGATTGTTCCCTTTCATTAAAAGTTAATCCCCGGCTGCAGGCTATTAGAAAGCAACTAACCGCGCTCTACTCACCCTACCCGGGTCTACCGCTGAGTCTCGCCTCTGCTCCCGGCCTGTGGCATTGGCCGTGAAGCTGACGTTCCGTCGACAGCGCTGCTGCCGATCAGTTAGCTCAGCGGCTCTGAGTGGGGCGTTGAGTCTACAAGACCTTTTAAGTAAGCCAGCAAAAAAATTGAAGAAAAGGGAAAGCACAAAAGGACCTGGTCTTGCTGAGCACTGGAAAGGGCAGCCGGCAGCCAGACGTCAAAGTAGAAAAGCAGCAAGTGAGAGGTTAGTCTCTCCCTACGGCCACAACAACCTGAACACGCCCAATCTCATCTGATCTAAAAAGCTAAGCAGAGTTGGGCCTGGTTAGTACTTGGATGGGAGACCACCTGGGAATACCAGGTGCTGTAGGCTTCTGCTTTTTCCTTCCTTCCACCAGCAGGGGGCACTCTCTTCTATGCCTTTTTTCCATTCCCTTTTACAAGTGCACACATTCATTCTCTTTTCTTTTTTTCATTTGCTTTCTCTCTTGCCCTATTTCATCTCTGCAAAATACCAGCATCTTTCTGATCACCGTGGGCCTCCAGCATTGTTGCTTCTTTACTTTTAATACTAGGCTCCTTTTCACCAGGACCAGCGTCTCCCGGGTGGCTGGAGACAACAACCGGTAACCCCAAGCAGAAGACCTTTGCAGGCAACACGACCCTCCCCCCTGAAGAGCAACTCAAAGTCACTGGCAACCCTCTCACCCTCTTCCTTCATTCACCCCTGGACGTCTCGCTCCGCCCCCAAGTTACGGGTCCAGCTTGCTCTTTCTGTCACATTACCGTGATGAAGGGTTTAGCCTGCAGGAGACCCTGCGCCGAGACATTTTTGAAGACACCTGATGAGGCGGGTGAATCACTGCTAAACAGACCACACCTGTAGGGACGGCACAGCCTTAGCATGGACCCTTCGGAGCCCGCCCCGTCACGGCCAGATTGCTCGCCATCAAGCGATCCTGAGAAAGGCTGGCCGGGCGATGGATCAGTCAGCGTCTACTGGTCATGCCATCTTGGATACGCCTGATCTTCTCTGATTTCAGAAGCAAAGCAGGGCTGGGCTTGGACAGTACTTGGATGGGAGACCTCCTGGGAGCACCGGGTGCTGTAGACCATTTTGATGACATTTTGCCCTACTGCCCAGCTCGGCTAGCATGGAACGGCGCCTTGCCGGACACCGATCTTAAGTAACCTAGATGATGGAAGCCCCAAGGCCTCTGAGCCAGTTGGCAGCTAAGTACGCTACCCCGCCGCCCTTCACGCAGGACTGACACCAAGCTCCTTGCCATGGCTAGGAGTGCTTATTGACTCCGCAGCTCGCTGTGTGGAAATGATGGCGTTAAAAGCACCCGGGGCCGTGAAGGGGCCAGGCTTTCAGCAGGTGCCCAGGGAAGGTTTTGGATGCCGGCTGCCTTGCGAGGACCAGCAGAAGTAACATGTTTCTCTGCAAAGAAGCTTGTGTAACCAAGCCAGATAGCTGACAAAGAGCTAACCTCAGTGGAAGGAAGGCAAGGAAGGTGCGGAAGGAATTGGGGAGGGGGGGGTGATTCCTGCTAGGGCCCTGAAATCATAAAACAGGCAGGAGAGTCTGACGCATGGTGACGGAGAGGTTGTAGGGGCAGATAGGGGGTGTTGTCACGTGCGAGCACGTGTGCATGCTGGCTTGTGTGTGAGAGTGCGATTCCTAGGTGTGGCGCGCTGCAGACAGTCAAAGGGATTGTTCCCTTTCATTAAAAGTTAATCCCCGGCTGCAGCCTATTAGAAAGCAACTAACCGAGCTCTACTCACCCTACCCGGGTCTACCGGTGAGTCTCGCCTCTGCTCCCAGCCTGTGCATTGGCCGTGAAGCTGACGTTCTGTCGACAGCGCTGCAGCCTATCAGTGAGCTCAGCGGCTCTGAGTGGGGCGTTGTGTCTACAAGACCTTTTAAGGAAGCCAGCAAAAAAATTGAAGAGAAGGGAAAGCACAAAAGGACCTGGTCTTGCTGAGCACTGGAAAGGGCAGCCGGCAGCCAGACGTCAAAGTAGAAAAGCAGCAAGTGAGAGGCTAGTCTCTGCCTACGGCCATACCACCCTGAACACGTCTGATCTCACCTGATCTAGGAAGCTAAGCAGAGTTGGGCCTGGTTCGTACTTGGATGGGAGACTGTAAAATTATACTCCACCTGTATTATTTTTTTCTACTGAGGACTTCTCAAAGTATCAATATCACGATATTCTTATAAAAAAATGTATCTATTTATTCTTGGATTGTCCATTAGAAAGAATCAGATTGCAGCAGGTACATACAATAATTAGTTATAAAGTAATTGTCCATTTGTCTATAATTAGCTTAATTGTTGAGATTCACCCATCTTTCCTTGGATCCTGACTGGTAAATCATGTCTTTGTCAAGCATGTATCCAGGCCTACATGTCATCTGCTTCTCAGCATGAAGATTCTGTGTCTTGTGGGGTGGGCAGAGCAAGAGAGCCCCCCCTTTCTGTACCATGGGCTTTTATAGCCAGTCGTATGGACACCTGTTCTACATATGGTAGTGAACCAAAAATACACACACAAATAGCGCATGTCAACTAGACACGATGGCTGAGGCATAGAACTCAGAAAAATGATTATCGATTAACATTCCAAATGAATTTCCATAATTAACCATTTAACATTTCCCACTTTTTTGAGAATAAAAGGACTTTAACTGAAAAATCTCAAAAGAAGACACATTCATCAATCATTTTTTCTTTCCTTCTTCCTTGGCAATATCATTAAATTTCCAAAATAATAATAATAGTAATAATAGTATCAATATCGGATTATTGTTATATAAAGATGTGAATTCATGTTATGGTAAGCCGTGACTAATATTCATTTAATATGTATAATTATACTTCCCTATATCTAAATTGAAGTAATCGCGGGTTCAATCGTCATCATCTGATGTCATCGGGTCGTCGTCTCGTCTTCTTCTTGGTTCTTTTATAACACAGTCTTTAGATGAAAACTCCTTTGAAATAAATTACAGCATGTAGATATTGTACAGTCCATAATTGTGTTCATTATTGTTCAGTCCATAAACTGTGCTCTTTATTAGAAAGATCATGTGTGTCAGTTGATAAGAAAACAAAGTCCATGGATCAAATGTAGCTTTAATATCTGTGCAGTGTCACCTGGACTTACATTGGATCGTCTTTGGAATCTTCCGTGTGTCCGCACTGGTCTCGTGTCACTTTTGGAACAGATGTGACGTCTTTGGTCAGTAAAGCAAGGGTTAACTTGACACTTTCCTGCTTTATATAGCACCATAACCAGTACTCAGTCCTTTATATACAGGACACATATACCAGGTATTACCTGTTCACCAGCTTTCATTGAAGCGTTGCAGGTGATAAGAAACCACTGGAACGTGATGAAACTTGAACACAACACAGTACATATAGAATCATCGTCCTCTGCCGTCCTGGTGATCAGTGGTGTGAATTGTATTGTATGTAATGGACACAGTCTATTATAACACTCAGCATTCACACCTGTTACCTTCTGAGACGTCCGGATATCAGTTGCTTCTTCTTGTAACTTTTGAGAATCTCTTTGATTTATAAAAATTAAAAGTCTTTATTAAGATAGAATTCATAATTGCGATGTCTTGATTGAAGTCTTCATTCCCTAATCTGATACCAAATCTGGCAGTTTTTCCTAACCTATAATATCACAGCGTACCATAGCAATCAGTAATATCCATCTAATTATTATCAAAATATTAAAATAAATTATGTTTGGAATAATAAACAATAATAGATAATAATTCATTATCAATCAAGTTCTCCATATGATAGAACATTTTTATGTCATAGGTGTAATTACCTTTTCCAACCCATAGGTGTCAGTGTATTTTGAAAAAACAAGTTTTTATATCTTTATTAAACCAATAATATCAAAGAATGTATACTCCTGAACCAAAATGAATAAATATATGAATGTATGAATGAATGAATGAATGAATAAATGAATGAATGAATTGTTGTGTTTACTCAGAAAATGTAAACATTTTTTTCCTTAGCAATATATATTTAATGAAGCAATACTCTTGTATTAGACATTACTTTATTAAATATTAATGTGTTTTCTCAATTGACATATTAAACTCAAATAAAATCAAATGAGAATTAAAAAATGAAAAAATAGAAAAATAAGAAGTATAAAGTAAGAATAAAATTTTAAAAATGAAAAATAAAATTAAGAGTAAAAATAAGAATAAAAATAAAAATAAGGCCTTTAAATTTTAATGACAAATGCAGAGTAATTATATTCTCCATAAAAAATACCCTTATATCTCCATTATCTGGATGATTTCATATTTGTCATAACCTTGTACCACCAAAAAATATTAAATTATGCAACTTTGCATGTAATACCCTTCTTAATTATACCATAGTACCTTATTATTATTTCTTCTTTATTAAAATGTGTGGAAAATAAGTATTGATCAAAAGTGATTATGTAATCAGGATCAAAAACACATTTTCCCCCTTAATACCAAAAATATTATTTTATAAAATTTATGTATATATCAGAACCAAATTAAAAATAATTATTCTTCTAGAAATATTGTGCATAAATTTCATATCGATGAGTAGCATAGATTTGACTAAAGAGAGGTGTGTACCTATTTAGGTAACCATTAAAAATAATATTATAGTTATTCAATGTAGCGCTGGCGTCCCTGCCCTCTGCTAGGCAGGGACGCTGCTCCCCTCACCGCTCTGCTCCGTGCCCGGCGTCCTCTCCCCGCTCTGCTGTCGGCGCGCGCTCCTTCCCGGCGTCCTCCTCCCGCTCTGCTCTCAGCGCGCGCTCCTTCCCGGCCCCTGTGCTTAGGGTGCGCGCGTGCGCGCTCCCCTCCTCTTAAAGGGGCCGCGCGCGCCGTCCTAAGGAGTCCCCGGCCAATGGCCTGAGGACTTCATCATATATAAGGCACCTCCTCCAAAATGGAGGTGCCCGAGCAATGTTGTTTGCACCTGTGTCTCACCTGTGCTTCAGCCCTCAGGTCCCGCTGCCAGTTACCTGCCAGTTTCCTGCCAGTTACCTGCCTGATTCCTGCCTGAATACTTGTTACCTGTCTGCCAGTCTGAGGTCCGACGGTCTGCCTTACTACTCCTGTCAGTCTGTCTAAAGGACCAGCCTGCCCGCTCACCTGGGAGCGCACATCAGCTACCTGCCTGCTTGCCAGAAGTCCGACGGTCTGCCTTACAACTCCGGTCAGTCTGTCTATGGACCAGCTTGCCCGCTCACCTGGGAGCGCTTCTCCGTTACCTGCCTGCTTGCCAGCCCGGAGGCTCCGTTGTCACGTGCTGTGACCACCAGCTATTCCAGACTCTTGCCCGCTCACCTGGGAGCGCTTCTCCGTTACCTGCCTGCTTGCCTACCTGGAGGCTCCGCCGTCACGTGCTGTGACCACCAGCTATTCCAGACTCTTGCCCGCTCACCTGGGAGCGCTTCTCCGTTACCTGCCTGCTTGCCTGCCCGGAGGCTCCGTTGTCACGTGCTGTGACCATCAGCTACTTCAGACTCTTGTCCGCTCACCTGGGAGCGCTTCTCCGTTACCTGCCTGCTTGCCAGCCCGGAGGTTCCGCCGTCACGTGCCGTGACCACCTGCTATTCCAGAGACTCTCGCTTGCTCACCTGGGAGCACACATCTACCATCTGCCTGCTAGCCTACCCGGAGGCTCTGCCATCACAGGTCGTACCTACCCTTTACCCAGAGACTGCCCTGATCACTTGCAGTATCTCCCTGTCCATTCATCCAGAGACTGCCACCCGCTCCCTTACAAGGGCCGCCCCCTTGTATAGTAGCTCAGAGGTTCCGCCTCCCAGACCCGTTACATTCAAGAATATTATCATGTGGAAAATTATTCTAAATATAAATTTGCTTTGTAAACCATTTTGATGTGTGGTTGCCCTTATCCACTATTAGTTAAATCAAGAAATAATAATTATTAAAGAAATATAGAAATATACATATGTAGATAATACCTAATTATGTATTATCATTTCCTCAGAATTAAATATATTTTTGTACCTTCACATAAGGAAACATTTTTATTTTTTCAAACATACAAACATACGAGGCCTCTGTCACATCAATCACACTTAGCAGCTGCTGATTTACTCATCTGTCACCTTCACTCTGACATTCACAGAGCTGTTCAACTCAAACATTCCACATATGAAGTTTTATATATATATATATATATATATATATATATATATATATATATATTTAACCCAAAATTGTTGTATCCCAATTTATTAATGCGCATTGCCATATCCATTGAATATCTTTATATTTCTTTGAATATTCCCCAAGTACATATTATATAATATGAGAGTAAGTCACTGGAATTTCAGACACTTGAAAAAACTCTTGTCTTAGATTCTTTTTTCACTGGCTGTCCGGTCTTAAGTTGCATCAGTTGAAAATAGAATGAGTGGGATCGTATACTATTAGCTCAAAGTTCAAAGGCCGCAGCTGTCACACGTCATGCTGTAAAGCTACTTTAATTTGCACGAACACTTCATGCACAGAAACTATTAGCAACACAAAAGAATTAATAAGTATTACATATATATTATAGTTCAACTAGATATATTGTTATTATTTTAAAATGTTATACACATAAAATCATGCAATTTTTTCACTTCCTGTGTGAATAAAGAAATAAATCCATTTTAGAGTTCTTTGATAAAATCCTGCTTTGGAATGAAAACTCTAAGGAAATATAAGAAAATAAAATTAAATATCAAATTCATACAGAAACAGAATTATTTAAATATCTTATACATATATTGGTTGGTTCTAATGTAATTCAAAATATTGCTACTTAAATTTATATATATGAAGTTCTAATTTATTAATTAATATATATATATATATTTTATAAACGTATATATAAATACAATTATACGCAATCTCTACTTAGACAAGTGTATATATATATATATATATATATATATATATGAACTATTAGAAACTATGTAACTACAATTTTACTGTATAAGATTATAAATAAATATTGAGACATTGTATTACATTTTGATACAACATTGTAATTACAGTTTTTCCTTAGCCACTCCTTAAACCAAATCTTCTGTCTCTCTCAAATATCTCCAGGAACGCCCTATTTAGGAAAGACATTTTTCTATCCTTCAAAACCTCAGAGAACTGCCTGTTCTTCTGTCCACATTCCATGACGTCACTGTGAGTTGGTCGTCTCACCTGTCTCTGTCCATCAGTTTCAGCCATTTTCCTTTTTAGAGAATCACAGTTCTGACTGAGAATTAACTCATTCTGTGGAGAGATGGATCTTTGCACTGGCTGATATGGCTTATAACATATATGAAATCTTCTGCGTATTTGATAGAATTCACTATGGGGATGACTCAGTCTAGGAGAGTTTGATATTGGCTTTTGGTAAGATTTTACCTTTCCTGGTTTTATAAATTTAGCTTGATTTATTTTCTTTTCACGATTCTCATGTTTTCTAACAAAATCCAGCATCTGCGCACATTCAAATAATGAATTTTTTTGTGATGCCATAACTTGGGAAACTGAATTTAGGAATTTGAATTTTTGTACAAAAGTTGTCATCATATGTTGTACTTTTCCATTTTTGATGAGAACTTTGTACAACCGTTCAAATATGGACATGAATGTATATGTACATTCCTTCCTACCAATCTTTAGTTTCTGCAGATCTTCTATGTTGGGAAAATCCTTTGTGACACAATAAATCAAATATCTTAATCTGTCCGAATCATTTTCCCATCCATTAGGAGAGTCATTTTCACAGGGCATTAAATGTAAACGTCTGGACAATGTCACAGGAATCCATATTTTAAATAATTGATTCCTCTCCTCATTGGATAAATCAAACTTATCAGAGAAGCTCTCAAATGTCTCTGAATTTCTACAGGCATGGATTTTGACATCATATTTTGGCATGATTTTGTATAATTTCAGCTAATTTTTCATCATTTTAATTTGGAGTTGAGCCTGGGTAATTCCAGAATTCTCTGATATTTTTAGTGGCTCTTGTACGTCCGTTCCTCCTACGTCACTCACGTCTCCTCCCACATCACCTAGTATGTCGGTTTCTCGTATGTCAGTCATGTCTCCTCCCATGTCAGGTTTCTATATGTCCGTCTCTTGGTCAGACCCAAGGTCACCTTCAGTTACAGACACGTGTCTTACTTCTTGTTCATTTTCCACATTACAGTCAGAATCAGTATCACCGTCTGACACTTCTACACTATTTTCCTGCTTAGAAATCTCTAACACAAGACTATGAAAAAAATCTACCAAATGTAGAATATTTCTCAATTTCTGTTTGTCTCTATTTACCAATTTAGAAGTTAACTGTAAATTCTGCAATTCACATTCTTTGTATAAACTGAGCCACAAAACTTCTATGTCATCTCCTACATTAACTTTGAAATTAATATTACTTTGTTTAGCAAAAGAAGAAATTATATCCATATTTTGCTTACCTTAAGATTCCTTGGCTTCTCTTTATCAGCACGTCCTGTCTTCAGTTCGTCTGATTCTTTTCCTGTGTGATTCTGTTCCTTGTTAGTACCTCTGCTTCCTGTCTTTCCTCAGTCTGTAGGTCCTTTCTGCTTCTCGTGACAAACTAGTGAATTTACTGACACGTGAACAACAGCTGTTCAGCTCGTCAGGACTTCCCACTTGTTCACGGAAGAAATTCACTTACTTAATTTAAAAAACAAAAAAACAGGACTGGCTGGCTCACCATTGTAAAATAATACTCTTCCTGTATTATTTTTTTCTACTGAGGACTTCTCAAAGTATCACTATCATGATATTCTTATAAAAAAATGTATCTAATTACTCTTGGATTGTCCATTAAAAAGAATCAGATTGCAGCAGGTACATACAATAATTAGTTATAAAGTAATTGTCCATTTGTCCATAATTAGCTTAATTGTTGAGATTCACCCATCTTTCCTTGGATCCTGGCTGGTAAATCATGTCTTTGTCCAGCATGTGTCCAGGCCTACATGTCATCTGCTTCTCAGCATGAAGATTCTGTGTCTTGTGGGGTAGCAGAGCAAGAGAGCCCCCCTTTCTGTACCATGGGCTTTTATAGCCAGTCGTATGGACACCTGTTCTACATGTGGTAGTGAACCAAAAATACACACACAAATAGCGCATGTCAACTATACACGATGGCTGAGGCATAGAACTCAGAAAAATGATTATCGATTAACATTCCAAATGAATTTCCATAATTAACCATTTAACAGAGACCGCCTGGGAATGCCAGGTGCTGTAGGCTTTTGCTTTTTTCTTCCTTCCACCAGCAGGGGGCACTCTCTTCTATGCCTTTTTTCCATTCCCTTTCACAAGTGCACACATTCATTCTCTTTTCTTTTTTTCATTTGCTTTCTCTCTTGCGCTATTTCATCTCTGCAAAATACCAGCATCCTTCTGATCACCGTGGGCCTCCAGCATTGTTGCTTATTTACTTTTAATGCTAGTCTCCTTTTCACCAGGACCAGCGTCTCCCGGGTGGCTGGAGGCAACCACCGGTAACCCCAAGCAGAAGACCTTTGCAGGCAACACGACCCTCCCCCCTGAAGAGCAGCTCAAAGTCACTGGCAACCATCTCACCCTCTTCCTTCATTCACCCCTGGACGTCTCGCTCCGCCCCCAAGTTACGGGTCCAGCTTGCTCTTTCTGTCACATTACCGTGATGAAGGGTTTAGCCTGCAGGAGACCCTGCGCCGAGACATTTTTGAAGACACTTGATGCGGCGGGTGAATCACTGCTATACAAACCACACCTGTAGGGACGGCACAGACTTTGCATGGACCCTTCAGAGCCCGCCCCGTCATGGCCAGATTGCTCGCCACCAAGCGATCCTGAGAAAGGCTGGCCGGGCGATGGATCGAGCAGCGTCTACTGGCCATACCAGCTTGGATACACCCGATCTCATCTGATCTCGAAAGCAAAGCAGGGCTGGGCTCAGACAGTACTTGGATGGGAGACCTCCTGGGAACACCGGGTGCTGTAGACCATTTTGATAACGTTTTGCCCTACTGCCCAGCTCGGCTAGCATGGAACGGCGCCTTGCCGGACACCGACCTTAAGTAACTTAGATGATGGAAGCCCCAAGGCCTCTGAGCCAGTTGGCAGCTAAGTACGCTACCCCGCCGCCCTTCACGCAGGCCTGACACCGAGCTCCTTGTCACGGCTAGGAGTGCTTATTGACTCCGCAGCTCGCCATGTGGAAATGATGGCGTTAAAAGCACCCGGGGCCGTGAAGGGGCCAGGCTTTCAGCAGGTGCCCAGGGAAGGTTTGGATGCCGGCCGCCTAGCGAGGGCCAGCAGAAGTAACATGTTTCTCTGCAAAGAAGCTTGTGTAACCAAGCCAGACGGCTGACAAAGAGCTAACCTCAGTGCAAGGAAGGCAAGAAAGGTGCGGAAGGAAATGGGGAGGGGGGGTGATTCCTGCTAGGGCCCTGAAATCATAAAACAGGCAGGAGAGTCTGACGCATGGTGACGGAGAGGTTGTAGGGGCAGATAGGGAGTGTTGTCACGTGCGAGCACGTGTGTATGCTGGCTTGTGTGTGAGAGTGCGCTTCCTAGGTGTGGCGCGCTGCAGACAGTCAAAGGGATTGTTCCCTTTCATTAAAAGTTAATCCCCGGCTGCAGGCTATTAGAAAGCAACTAAGCGCGCTCTACTCACCCTACCCGGGTCTACCGGTGAGTCTCGCCTCTGCTCCCGGCCTGTGGCATTGGCCGTGAAGCTGACGTTCCGTCGACAGCGCTGAAGCCGATCAGTGAGCTCAGCGGCTCTGAGTGGGGCGTTGTGTCTACAAGACCTTTTAAGGAAGCCAGCAAGAAAATTGAAGAGAAGGGAAAGCACAAAAGGACCTGGTCTTGCTGAGCACTGGAAAGGGCAGCCGGCAGCCAGACGTCAAAGTAGAAAAGCAGCAAGTGAGAAGCTTGTTTCTGAGTACGGCCACACCACCCTGAACACGTCTGATCTTGGAAGCTAAGCATGGTTGGGCCTGGTTAGTACTTGGATGGGAGATAACCTGGGAATACCAGGTGCTGTAGGCTTTTGCTTTTTACTTCCTTCCACCAGCAGGGGGCACTCTCTTCTATGCCTTTTTTCCATTCCCTTTCACAAGTGCACACATTCATTCTCTTTTCTTTTTTTCATTTGCTTTCTCTCTTGCGCTATTTCATCTCTGCAAAATACCAGCATCCTTCTGATCACCGTGGGCCTCCAGCATTTTTGCTTCTTTACTTTTAATACTAGGCTCCTTTTCACCAGGACAAGCGTCTCCCGCGTGGCTGGAGGCAACCACCGGTAACCCCAAGCAGAAGACCTTTGCAGGCAACACGACCCTCCCCCCTGAAGAGCAGCTCAAAGTCACTGGCAACCATCTCACCCTCTTCCTTCATTCACCCCTGGACGTCTCGCTCCGCCCCCAAGTTACGGGTCCAGCTTGCTCTTTCTGTCACATTACCGTGATGAAGGGTTTAGCCTGCAGGAGACCCTGCGCCGAGAAATTTTTGAAGACACCTGATGCGGCGGGTGAATCACTGCTAAACAAACCACACTTGTAGGGACGGCACAGACTTTGCATGGAGCCTTCGGAGCCCGCCCCGTTACGGCCAGATTGCTCGCCACCAAGCGATCCTGAGAAAGGCTGGCCGGGCGATGGATCGAGCAGCGTGTACTGGCCATACCACCTTGGATACGCCCGATCTCGACGTTTTGCCCTACTGCCCAGCTCAGCTAGCATGGAACGGCGCCTTGCCGGACACCGACCTTAAGTATCTTAGATCAGGGTTCCCCAACTCCAGTCCTCAAGGCCCACCAACAGGTCATGTTTTCAGGATTTCCTTAGTATTGCACAGGTGATGGAATTATTGCCTGTACAGGTGATGCAATTATCACCTGTGTAATACTAAGGAAATCCTGAAAACATGACCTGTTGGTGGGCCTTGAGGACTGGAGTTGGGGAACCCTGACTTAGATGATGGAAGCCCCAAGGCCTCTGAGCCAGTTGGCAGCTAAGTACGCTACCCCGCCGCCTTCACGCAGGCCTGACACCGAGCTCCTTGTCACGGCTAGGAGTGCTTATTGACTCCGCAGCTCGCCGTGTGGAAATGATGGCGTTAAAAGCACCCGGGGCCGTGAAGGGGCCAGGCTTTCAGCAGGTGCCCAGGGAAGGTTTTGGATGCCGGCCGCCTAGCGAGTGCCAGCAGAAGTAACATGTATCTCTGCAAAGAAGCTTGTGTAACCAAGCCAGACGGCTGCCAAAGAGCTAACCTCAGTGCAAGGAAGGCAAGGAAGGTGCGGAAGGAATTGGAGAGGGGGAGGGGTGATTCCTGATAGGGCCCTGAAATCATAAAACAGGCAGGAGAGTCTGATGCATGTGACTCGCCCCCTGGGCCGTGGGGCACTCGGATCCGGGCAATAGGGAGACGATGGGGGTAGTAGTGGCGACCCGGTTCCGTGGCTCAGGGTGGTCAGGCCAATGGTAGTCTGCTACGTTCTGCTAATAATGTCCGACTACGCCACCCGTGGATTGCGGTTATTAGGAACCGCTGCTGCATGCAGACCGCTGGGGCTGATGACGTGTGCAGCTAGGATAGTGTGACTCCCCACGGGAAGAGTGCGGCCCCAGGGCAGTATAATGGATGGTGGGAGTGATGGTAGTGAGAATCCCAGTGCTGATAGTGCGGGAGGAGCAAGGAGCACACAGACAACAAGTTGCAGTCCAGGGTCTTTACTACAACAGGTAAACTGACCCATAAACAGTCCCGGCTAGGAGGGGACCTGGACGTCTGAGACCAACGGGGAAATTGGCCCTGGTCAGGGTGAGGGTGTAGGCCTACCGTGCTTTCTGCGCTCCTTCTGGCTATCTCCTCCTGATAGGGTAACAGCCCACGTTTCCGAGCTTTCCGTGTATTCTCGCCTGTATGGCCTGCGACGTGGGTTCCTTTCTGCTCCCAGCCTTATACGGCTTTACTGGTCCCTTCAGTTGTGGCAGGGCCTCCAGGCTTCTTAGGCCAAGGAATATACAGTCCCTTGCGGACTGGTTCTCTGCTGGGGGATGTGGAATCCTTCCAGCCTCAGACACCAAAGTCTGGTAAAATTAAGTCTTTTCTCTGCCAAGACAGGCTCTCTTCGCCTCTTGTCTCTGGCTTGTGGCTCTCCTCCTGCCACACTTCCTCTTAGGTGCAATCAACTTTCTGTCCCTGCTCCACTCTGGGACACGTCTCAGAGCTGAGACAGGCAATCCAGTTCTCTCTAACCCTGCCCCCAGCACCAGCTTTTATAGGGGCAGCCTGTTCCCCCTACTGGCCTGAGACAGGAGGCATTGCATGCTAATGTTCCCCTGACCAGAGAACCCCCCCCTTGCTCTCGGACACAGCTTTAATACATTTTGTGGCATCCAGGCCAGGGTGACACATTCCCCCCTAGTGAAATTTAGTACTCCGGGACTAAACAATAAACAAAGACAATATGCATAACAATAAAACATTAATAGACAGACGACGCACAAATTGAGTTCTTAAGGTCACAATGTGGCCTGTGACCGGGTGTCCATTTCACCAATACAACGGGAGCCTTAACCAGGTGGGGGTCTGTCCTACCCCAAGTCCTTCACAGTCTTAGTTCATTCCTGGGTTAGGCTCAGAATGCAGTCCATACAAGGTCCCGGTTATAAAAAGTCCATAACCTGTGAGTCCTTACGGTAGCTGCAAGAAACTGAAACACACTATTAATAAACATGCATTTAACTTGGCAAACATTTCAACATTTGGCAACAGGGTTATTTACAATCTTAGTACACTCTATATTCTCCAGCGAGTGGGTATCTGCCCCTTTGTGCTCCTGGTTGACCTCCTTAACCCACTGTCTGGTGGTGGACCAACCTGGCTTTCCCCACTAGCGTTAGGGGTACAGCTACCAGCTGGGTGTACAGGTAGGGCAGGCAGCTGTCTGCGGGTTCTTTGGCTTACCGCAGGCATGGCAGGCTCACTGTCAGCAGAGGGTTGACTCTCCTGGGCTGCTGGCACAGGCTCTTCTGCCTCTGGAACTGCTGGCTCCTCTTCACCTTCCGGCTCTGGTGTTGGTTGTTGCTGGGCCGGTTGCAGGAAATGCAGGACGGGTACCACTATGGCATCATTTATGCGAGTCCAGGACTGAGGGAACTCTCCGAGAATGGTGCTGATCATTTCTTCCTTGTCCTCTGCGGGTTCAAGGTCACTCTGATCCTCTTCTGCACTACGGAGTTGCTCGGGACACCTTTTGAGGTGGTCTCTGGAGACGACACTAGTGGTTTCTCCTCCGTCCTTGGTGATTACGCACACCTTTGGGTTGTCGTGGTCAGACTGCAGTACGGTGTAGGGTTCCCTTTCCCACTGGTCGTCCAACTTATGTATCCTTCTTTTTAGCTTTAGGACTTGCTCACCAGGTTCTAGGGGACCAGCAGGGGCGTGTTGATTGAAGAGTCTTTCTTGCTTCTCTCTCACCTGGGCCAGGCTCTTCTCCACACTCTCCTGTACCTTCTTGTACTGCAGTTGCCTTTCCGTATCCCAGTCCGCATCCGGGGAGGTGTCCTCAGGTATTAGGACTCCCATCTCCAGGTCTACGGGCAGCTTACCCGGTCTGGCTCGCATCAGGTAAGCCGGGGTGCAGTTGGTAGCATTCACCGGGATATTGTTGTATAGGTCTATCAGGTCCGGCAGTTTTTCTGGCCACAGGCTGCGTTCCTCCAGGGGCAACGTCTTCAGGAGATCAATGACTATATTGTTCATCTTCTCACACATCCCGTTGGTTTGTGGATGGTAAGGCGTTGTCCGAATTTTCTTACAGCCAGAGAGGTTGCAGAACTCCTGGAAGATTTCAGCCTCGAATGCTGGACCCTGGTCTGTCAGGACCTGTTCCGGATACCCGTGTGGATGGCAGAAGTATTGCTGGAAGGCTCTGGCCGCTGTTTGGGCTGTCAAGTCCTTTACCGGGACCACCACTAGAAAACGGGAATAGTGGTCCACGATTGTCAGGGCATAGATGTATCCTGACCGGCTGGGAGCCAATTTGACATGGTCCAGAGCTACCAGCTCAAGAGGCTGCGTGGTGACGATGGGCCTCAAGGGTGTCTTCTGGCTGGTGCGGTCCTTCCTCCTCAGGTGACAAGGGCCACAGTCTCTGCACCATTTTTCTACAGCTCCTCTCATGCCGACCCAAAAGAACCTTCCTCTTAGTAGGAATTCCAGTTTCTTCCAACCGAAGTGTCCCGCTCTGTCATGGAAAGCCCCCAGGACCATAGCTGCATCTCGCCTTGGGACCACGACTTGCCAGGTCAGCTCGTGCGTCTGGTGGTTGACAATCCTTTTGCACAACTTGCCTTCGTAGAGGAACAGCTTGCTCTTCTCCTTCCATAGCTGCTTAGCTTCCTCTGGGGCATCTGGATCAAGGCGGGCGTCTTCCCGGGTCAGCAGATCTTTCACCAGGCGGACTGCAGGGTCACTATCTTGGGACTCGGCCCAGCTGTGGTGAGGTAGGGGATTCATCATCACAGTTGTTAGATCCTCCTCCTTTACGCGGTGAGAGTGTTGAGCGGCTCCATACCGGTGAAACGCGGGGAGTTCTACCTCCTCCAGCTCTTCTGGGTCTTCGTCACCTTCAGGTAAGTGAGGCATTCTTGATAGGGCGTCCGCTTTGGCTTTGGTTTTGCCTGCCCGGTACTTGATCACGAAGTCATAGTTGGAGAGACGGGCCATCCACCGCTGTTCCAGGGCACCCAGTCTTGCATTGTCCAGGTGTGTCAACGGGTTGTTGTCCGTGTACACGGTGAACTTTGCGGAGGCCAGGTAATGCTTGAAGCGTTCCGTCACGGCCCACACCACCGCCAAGAATTCTAGCTTGAAGGAGCTGTAATTCTCCGTGTTCCTCTCGGTGGGCCTCAGCTTCCGACTGGCGCATGCGATCACCCGTTCTCTGCCCTGTTGGTTTTGGGACAGTACGGCTCCCAGTCCCACATTACAGGCATCTGTGTGGAGAATGAAAGGCTGGCCGTAATCAGGGTAAGCCAGGATCTCATCCCCCATGAGGGCCATCTTTAGCTGGCGGAAGGACTCCTCTTCCGGTTTATCCCACTTGAAGGGTGGCTTTTGACTTCGGGACTTAGACTGTCCGATCAGGAGGTCCTGCATAGGAGCTGCCATCTTAGTGAACCCGGGGATGAACCTTCGGTAGTAGCCTACCAACCCGAGAAACTGTCTCACCTCTTTGATGTTCGAGGGGCTTGGCCAGCTCTTGATTGCCGTGACTTTGTCAGGGTCGGGGGCCACTCCTTCCGCGCTTACCACGTGCCCTAGGTACTGGACCTTTGGTTTCAGCAGGTGACACTTCCATGGTTTCACCTTCAGGCCATAGCCTGCCAGGGCTTCGAACACCTCGGCCAGGTGCTTTAGATGGTCCTCGTAGGTCTTCGAATAGACGATCACGTCGTCCAGGTAAAGGAGAACCGTCTCGAAGTTTCGGTGCCCTAGACAGCATTCCATCAGCCGCTGGAAGGTCCCTGGTGCGTTGCAGAGCCCGAAAGGCATACAGTTGAACTCGCTCAGTCCCATCGGGGTGGTGAAGGCGGTCTTCTCCTTGTCAGCCTCTGCCACAGGAACCTGCCAGTACCCGCTAGTAAGGTCCAAAGTAGAAAAGAAGTTAGCAGATTTTAGTGCGGCTAAAGACTCCTCTATTCTAGGCAGCGGGTATGCGTCTTTGTGGGTGATACGGTTGATTTGTCTATAGTCCACGCACATTCTCATGGTGCCGTCTTTCTTTTTCACCAGAACCAAGGAGGATGCCCAGGGGCTACAGCTATCTCTAATGACCCCAGCTTCCTTCATCTCTCTTAGCATGCCCTTGGCGTTCTGATAATGTGCAGGGGGTACATGCCTGTGTCTCTCTTTTATTGGTGGGTGGCTCCCTGTCGGGATGTGGTGTTCTATCCCCTTTACTCTGCCGAAGTCCAGCGGGTGCTTACTAAAGACTCTCTCGTACTCCTGTACCACCCGGTAGACTCCTTGTTTTTGGTGCAGGGGAGTGGAGTCAGCACCCACATGGAGTTTCTGGCACCAGTCCTCCTTTTGTTTCTGGGAGCCATTACCCTCCGCCTGAGGAGATGGAGGCAAGGGTTCCACGGCCCTGATAGCTTGGTGTTCGACAACAAACAGTTTGGCGAGTGTAGCATACCTGGGTAAGTGTACTTCCCTCTCCCCAATGTTGAGGATGCGGACGGGCACCCTCCCATGACGGACATCAACCACCCCCTGGGCTGTCAAAATGGTGGGCCTGCTGTCTGAGTACACGGGTCCTACCATGGCTTGGTAGTCTCTACCTCTCAACCCGATTGCAGTCCGACACCAGATCATCATTTCACTTTTGGGAGGCATGGAAATGGGGAATGGGTCACTCAGTCTTACGCTACCGATCTCACCACCAGACAGTTCTACCTGCTGCCGTCTCATCAGGGCTTTTATCTCCTTGTTGAGGACCCTCTGTTGGCTGGAACTAGCATTCACCGCCACCTGTTGTAGAATTACAATTACCTCTGAAAGACAATTTTCAATTATGTTAGTACCCACAGTTATTTTAGGGTGACTTTCATGACGGTCAATGTCCACAATTATCACTCCCTGTGCCGGCAGTTCAACTTTACCAATTTTAATGGTCATCTCCTTGAACCCCATCTGCGGCACGGGTAAGCCATTACTGGCGATGATGCTCAAGTTACTGTCTGGATACCGTGTGATATCAGCATCAGTCCAATACTGCTTAAAAAGTACATAAGGGATTGTGGTTACTTGCGACCCAGTATCCAGCAAGGCGCTCATGGGGATACCGTCCAGCACCACGGGTAAAACCGGGTGCCCCCCAACGTACTTATCACGCCAATTATAAGGGCCTGGTGATCTTATGCCTGGGGGTCGGCCCTCTGCCCCAGGTTGGACCCGTTTAAATTTCAGTACCTGGAAATGTGTCCGGGCTGGTTGCATCGACGGCAAATGGGCTGTCCATCCTCTGCGTAGCGGTCTGTGGGCCTCCCTCGGAACGACGGGATCCTCCTCTGTCGACGCCACGGGACATCCTCCGGACTTGAAGCCAGCTCGATGGGTCTTGACGGGTCCACTTGCAACGCCTGGACGGTTCTGGTCAACGCCGCGACGCTCCTGGTTAGCTCCTGGACTTGGTGGTGCAGGCCTTTCGACGGGGCTTGGTTCAGGGCCTGTGCATCAGCCTCCACGGAGTCCATAGAGGAGGGCGCCGCCTCCTGGTGGTAGGTGATAGCAGGGCGCCGGGGGTTTATAGCGCCACTGGTTGCAGATTCACGGAGCACCCTTATGGCCCTGTCCATAAATTGGGCAAAGGTCAGGTCGGGGTTCTGAAAGAACATGAGGCGCAGTTGGGCCCTGTGAGCGCTAGACAGCAGACCTTCTATGAATTGTTCTGTTAGCAGCTTATCGGTTTCCTGCACACTGCCAGGGTCAGTTTGTTGAATAGCCCTCAAGGCTTCCTGCAGATTTAGGGCATAGTATCTGATGCTGTCCTGTGCCCGCTGCCTACATCCATAGAACCTCATTTTAATCTCAGCGGAGGTACATGTATCAAAGGTACCCCGCAGCCGGGCCAGGATACCCTTCACAGTCCTTTTCTCCTCAGTGGGCCATGATTTTACCTCCCTTTGGGCTGCGCCAGTTAACTGCCCTGTCAATATGCTGACCTTCTGTTCCTCTGTCAGGGGGTAAACCTGGAACAAACTGTATAGCCTTTCCTTAAAGTCAGTTAGGGCATGGGGCTCCCCTGAGTATTTGGGCAGCCAGGCCGCTCCAGGGATGTAGGGCAGGGAAAAGGGCATCACTGCTGCTGCAGCTGCGTTGGTGGTAGTGGGCGCCTCTGTGTCTGACATCTTCCTCCCCCCTAGTTAAGCGTGGCCTACCTTCCGGCGATCCTCTTCTGTAGGCCGCGGCTCCGCTGCTGCTGCTATGGACGAGGACCTGGCGTCGCGTCCTGATGACGTCAGCGTCGCTCTCTCTCCCTTCCAGGACCTTGCGCAGCGTCGGAGCGTGGGGCGGAGCTTTGGATCTCGCGCGGTTTTGACGTCCACGCCCCTCTTCTTCCCGCGCGGCGTCCTGAAGATGGCGTCCGATGGCGGGAAGCAGCTGCGGATGGCGGGAAGAAGGCAGAAGACGGCGGGAAACGGTCCAAGATGGCGTCCGATGGCGGGAATTGGCTCCGGATGGCGGGAAACTTCGCCACAGGTAAGTTTACAAAAGTCTTTTTCAGGCACGCAGTACCCGGTGGTTGCGGGCACGAAATCCTACCGACTACGCCAAAGCTGACTCGCCCCCTGGGCCGTGGGGCACTCGGATCCGGGCAATAGGGAGACGATGGGGGTAGTAGTGGCGACCCGGTTCCGTGGCTCAGGGTGGTCAGGCCAATGGTAGTCTGCTACGTTCTGCTGATAATGTCCGACTACGCCACCCGTGGATTGCGTTTATTAGGAACCGCCGCTGCATGCAGACCGCTGGGGCTGATGAGGTGTGCAGCTAGGGTAGTGTGACTCCCCACGGGAAGAGTGCGGCCCCAGGGCAGTATAATGGATGGTGGGAGTGATGGTAGTGAGAATCCCAGTGCTGATAGTGCGGGAGGAGCAAGGAGCACACAGACAACAAGTTGCAGTCCAGGGTCTTTACTACAACAGGTAAACTGACCCATAAACAGTCCCGGCTAGGAGGGGACCTGGACGTCTGAGAGCAACGGGGAAATTGGCCCTGGTCAGGGTGAGGGTGTAGGCCTACCGTGCTTTCTGCGCTCCTTCTGGCTATCTCCTCCTGATAGGGTAACAGCCCACGTTTCCGAGCTTTCCGTGTATTCTCGCCTGTATGGCCTGCGACGTGGGTTCCTTTCTGCTCCCAGCCTTGTACGGCTTTACTGGTCCCTTCGGTTGTGCCAGGGCCTCCAGGCCTCTTAGGCCAAGGAATGTACAGTCCCTTGTGAACTGGTTCTCTGCTGGGGGATGTGGAATCCTTCCAGCCTCAGACACCAAAGTCTGGTAAAATTAAGTCTTTTCTCTGCCAAGACAGGCTCTCTTCGCCTCTTGTCTCTGGCTTGTGGCTCTCCTCCTGCCACACTTCCTCTTAGGTGCAATCAACTTTCTGTCCCTGCTCCACTCTGGGACACGTCTCAGAGCTGAGACAGGCAATCCAGTTCTCTCTAACCCTGCCACCAGCACCAGCTTTTATAGGGGCAGCCTGCTCCCCCTACTGGCCTGAGACAGGAGGCATTGCATGCTAATGTTCCCCTGACAAGAGAACCTCCCCCTTGCTCTCAGACACAGCTTTAATACATTTTGTGGCATCCAGGCCAGGGTGACACACATGGTGATGGAGAGGTTGTAGGGGCAGATAGGGGGTGTTGTCACGTGCGAGCACGTGTGCATGCTGGCTTGTGTGTGAGAGTGCGCTTCCTAGGTGTGGCGCGCTGCAGACAGTCAAAGGGATTGTTCCCTTTCATTAAAAGTTAATCCCCGGCTGCAGCCTATTAGAAAGCAACTAACCGCGCTCTACTCACCCGACCCGGGTCTACCGGTGAGTCTCGCCTCTGCTCCCGGCCTGTGGCATTGGCCGTGAAGCTGACGTTCCATCGACAGCGCTGCAGCCGATCAGTGAGCTCAGCGGCTCTGAGTGGGGCGTTGTGTCTACAAGACCTTTTAAGGAAGCCAGCAAAAAAATTGAAGAGAAGGGAAAGCACAAAAGGACCTGGTCTTGCTGAGCACTGGAAAGGGCAGCCGGCAGCCAGACGTCAAAGTAGAAAAGCAGCAAGTGAGAGCCTAGTCTCTGCCTACGGCCTCACCACCCTGAACGCGCCCAATCTCGTCTGATCTCAAAAGCTAAGCAGGGTTGGGCCTGGTTATTACTTGGATGGGAGACCACCTGGGAATACAAGGTGCTGTAGGCTTTTGCTTTGCTTTTTCCTTCCTTCCACCAGCAGGGGGCACTCTCTTCTATGCCTTTTTTCCATTCCCTTTCACAAGTGCACACATTCATTCTCTTTTCTTTTTTTCATTTGCTTTCTCTCTTGCGCTATTTCATCTCTGCAAAATACCACCATCCTTCTGATCACCGTGGGCCTCCAGCATTGTTGCTTCTTTACTTTTAATACTAGGCTCCTTTTCACCAGGACCAGCGTCTCCCCCGTGGCTGGAGGAAACCACCGGTAACCCCAAGCAGAAGACCTTTGCAGGCAACACGACCCTCCCCCCTGAAGAGCAGCTCAAAGTCACTGGCAACCATCTCACCCTCTTCCTTCATTCACCCCTGGACGTCTCGCTCCGCCCCCAAGTTACGGGTCCAGCTTGCTCTTTCTGTCACATTACCGCGATGAAGGGTTTAGCCTGCAGGAGACCCTGCGCCGAGCCATTTTTGAAGACACCTGATGCGGCGGGTGAATCACTGCTAAACAAACCACACCTGTAGGGACGGCACAGCCTTTGCATGGACCCTTCGGAGCCCACCCCGTCACGGCCAGATTGCTCGCCACTAAGCGATCCTGAGAAAGGCTGGCCGGGCGATGGATCGAGCAGCTTCTACTGGCCATACCACCTTGGATACGCCTGATCTCATCTGATCTCGGAAGCAAAGCAGGGCTGGGCTCGGACAGTACTTGGATAGAAGACCTCCTGGGAATACCGGGTGCTGTAGACCATTTTGATGATGTTTTTACCTACTGCCCAGCTCGGCTAGCATGGAACGGCGCCTTGTCGGACACCGACCCAAAGTAACTTAGATGATGGAAGCCCCAAGGCCTCTGAGCCAGTTGGCAGCTAAGTACGCTACCCCGCCGCCTTCACGCAGGCCTGACACCGAGCTCCTTGCCACGGCTAGGAGTGCTTATTGACTCCGCAGCTCGCCGTGTGGAAATGATGGCGTTAAAAGCAACCGGGGCCGTGAAGGGGCCAGGCTTTCAGCAGGTGCCCAGGGAAGGTTTTGGATGCCGGTCGCCTAGCGAGGGCCAGCAGAAGTAACATGTTTCTCTGCAAAGAAGCTTGTGTAACCAAACCAGACGGCTGACAAAGAGCTAACCTCAGTGCAAGGAAGGCAAGGAAGGTGCGGAAGGAATTGGGGAGGGGGGGTGATTCCTGCTAGGGCCCTGAAATCATAAAATAGGCAGGAGAGTCTGACGCATGGTGACGGAGAGGTTGTAGGGGCAGATAGGAGGTGTTGTCACGTGCGAGCACGTGTGCATGCTGGCTTGTGTGTGAGAGTGCGCTTCCTAGGTGTGGCGCGCTGAAGACAGTCAAAGGGATTGTTCCCTTTCATTAAAATTTAATCCCCGGCTGCAGCCTATTAGAAAGCAACTAACCGCACTCTACTCACCCTACCGGTGAGTCTCGCCTCTGCTCCCGGCCTGTGGCATTGGCCGTGAAGCTGACGTTCCGTCGACAGCGCTGCAGCCGATCAGTGAGCTCAGCGGCTCTGAGTGGGGCGTTGTGTCTACAAGACCTTTTAAGGAAGCCAGCAAAAAAATTGAAGAGAAGGGAAAGCACAAAAGGACCTGGTCTTGCTGAGCACTGGAAAGGGCAGCCGGCAGCCAGACGTCAAAGTAGAAAAGCAGCAAGTGAGAAGCTTGTCTCTGCCTACGGCCACACCACCCTGAACACGTCCGATCTCATCTGATCTTGGAAGCTAAGCAGGGTCGGGCCTGGTTAGTACTTGGATGGGAGACTGTAAAATAATACGCTTCCTGTATTATTTTTTTCTACTGAGGACTTCTCAAAGTATCAATATCACGATATTCTTATAAAAAATGTATCTATTTATTCTTGGATTGTCCATTAAAAAGAATCAGATTGCAGCAGGTACATACCATAATTAGTTATAAAGTAATTGTCCATTTGTCCATAATTAGCTTAATTGTTGAGATTCACCCATCTTTCCTTGGATCCTGGCTGGTAAATCATGTCTTTGTCCAGCATGTGTCCAGGCCTACATGTCATCTGCTTCTCAGCATGAAGATTCTGTGTCTTGTGGGGTGGGCACAGCAAGAGAGCCCCCCCTTTCTGTACCATGGGCTTTTATAGCCAGTCGTATGGACACCTGTTCTACATATGGTAGTGAACCAAAAATACACACACAAATAGCGCATGTCAACTAGACACGATGGCTGAGGCATAGAACTCAGAAAAATGATTATCGATTAACATTCCAAATGAATTTCCATAATTAACCATTTAACATTTCCCCCTTTTTTGAGAATAAAAGGACTTTAACTGACATTTCTCAAAAGAAGATACATTCATCAATCATGTTTTCTTTCCTTCTTCCTTGGCAATATCATTAAATTTCCATAATAATAATAGTAATAATAGTATCAATATCGGATTATTGTTATATAATAATGTGAATTCATGTTATGGTAAGCCGTGACTAATATTCATTTAATATGTATAATTATACTTCCCTATATCTAAATTGAAGCTATCGCGGGTTCAATCGTCATCATCTGATGTCATCGGGTCGTCGTCTCGTCTTCTTCTTGGTTCTTTTAAAACACAGTCTTTAGATGAAAACTCCTTTGAAATAAATTACAGCATGTAGATATTGTACAGTTCATAATTGTGTTCATTATTGTTCAGTCCATAAACTGTACTCTTTATTAGAAAGATCATGTATGTCAGTTGATAAGAAAGCAAAGTCCATGGATGAAATGTAGCTTTAATATCTGTGCAGTGTCACCTGGACTTACGTTGGATCGTCTTTGGAATCTTCCGTGTGTCCGCACTGGTCTCGTGTCACTTTTGGAACAGATGTGACGTCTTTGGTCAGTAAAGCAAGGGTTAACTTGACACTTTCCTGCTTTATATAGCACCATAACCAGTACTCAGTCCTTTATATACAGGACACATATGCCAGGTATTACCTGTTCACCAGCTTTCATTGAAGCATTGCAGGTGATAAGAAACCACTGGAAAGTGATGAAACTTAAACACAACACAGTACATATAGGATCATCGTCCTCTGCCGTCCTGGTGATCAGTGGTGTGAATTGTATTGTATGTAATGGACACAGTCTATTATAACACTTTATTAAGATAGAATTCATAATTGCGATGTCTTGATTGAAGTCTTCATTCCCTAATCTGATACCAAATCTGGCAGTTTTTCCTAACCTATAATATCACAGCGTACCATAGCAATCAGTAATATCCATCTAATTATTATCAAAATATTAAAATAAATTATGTTTGGAATAATAAACAATAATAGATAATAAATTATTATCAATCAAGTTCTCCATATGATAGAACATTTTTATGTCATAGGTGTAATTACCTTTTCCAACCCATAGGTGTCAGTGTATTTTGAAAAAACAAGTTTTTATATCTTTATTAAACCAATATTATCAAAGAATGTATACTCCTGAACCAAAATGAATAAATATATGAATGTATGAATGAATGAATGAATGAATAAATGAATGAATGAATTGTTGTGTTTACTCAGAAAATGTAAACATTTTTTTCTTTAGCAATATATATTTAATGAAGCAATACTCTTGTATTAGACATTACTTTATTAAATATGAATGTGTTTTCTCAATTGAGATATTGAACTCAAATAAAATCAAATGAGAATTAAAAAATGAAAAAATAGCAAAAATAAGAAGTATAAAGTAAGAATAAAATTTTAAAAATGAAAAATAAAATTAAGAGTAAAAAGAAGAATATAAATAAAAATAAGGCCTTTAAATTTTAATGACAAATGCAGAGTAATTATATTCTCCATAAAAAATACCCTTATATCTCCATTATCTGGATGATTTCATATTTGTCATAACCTTGTACCACCAAAAAATATTAAATTATGCAACTTTGCATGTAATACCCTTCTTAATTATACCATAGTACCTTATTATTATTTCTTCTTTATAAAAATGTGTGGAAAATAAGTATTGATCAAAAGTGATTATGTAATCAGGATCAAAAACACATTTTCTCCCTTAATACCAAAAATATTATTTTATAAAATTTATGTATATATCAGAACCAAATTAAAAATAATTATTCTTCTAGAAATATTGTGCATAAATTTCATATCGATGAGTAGCATAGATTTGACTAAAGAGAGGTGTGTACCTATTTAGGTAACCATTAAAAATAATATTATAGTTATTCAAGAATATTATCATGTGGAAAATTATTCTAAATATAAATTTGCTTTGTAAACCATTTTGATGTGTGGTTGCCCTTATCCACTATTAGTTAAATCAAGAAATAATAATTATTAAAGAAATATAGAAATATATACATGTAGATACAGTGCCTACAAGTAGTATTCAACCCCCTGCAGATTTAGCTGGTTTGATAAGATGCAAATAAGTTAGAGCCTTCAAACTGCAAACGAGAGTAGGTTTTATGAACAGAAGCATAAATCTTACAAACCAAAAAGTTATGTTGCTCAGTTGAATTTTATTAAATTTTAAACATAAAAGTGTGGGTCAATTATTATTCAACCTCTATGTTTAATATTTTGTGGAATAACCCTTGTTTGCAATTACAGCTAATAATCGTCTTTTATAAGACCTGATCAGGCCGGCACAGGTCTGTGGAGTTATCTTGGCCCACTCCTCCATGCAGATCTTCTCCAAGTTATCTAGGTTCTTTGGGTGTCTCATGTGGACTTTATTCTTGAGCTCCTTCCACAAGTTTTCAATTGGGTTAAGGTCAGGAGACTGACTAGGCCACTCTAACACCTTGACTTTTTCCCTCTTGAACCAGGCCTTGGTTTTCTTGGCTGTGTGCTTTGGGTCGTTGTCTTGTTGGAAGATGAAATTACGATCCATCTTAAGATCCTTGATGGAGGAGCGGAGGTTCTTGGCCAAAATCTCCAGGTAGGCCGTGCTATCCATCTTCCCATGGATGCGGACCAGATGGCCAGGCCCCTTGGCAGAGAAACAGCCCCACAGCATGATGCTGCCACCACCATGCTTGACTGTAGGGATGGTATTCTTGGGGTCGTATGCAGTGCCATCCAGTCTCCAAACGTCACGTGTGTGGTTGGCACCAAAGATCTCGATCTTGGTCTCATCAGACCATAGAACCTTGAACCAGTCTGTCTCAGAGTCCTCCAAGTGATCAGGAGCAAACTGTAGACGAGCCTTGACATGACGCTTTGAAAGTAAAGGTACCTTACGGGCTCGTCTGGAACGGAGACCATTGCGGTGGAGTACGTTACTTATGGTATTGACTGAAACCAATGTCCCCACTGCCATGAGATCTTCCCGGAGCTCCTTCCTTGTTGTCCTTGGGTTAGCCTTGACTCTTCGGACAATCCTGGCCTCGGCACGGGAGGACACTTTCAAAGGCTGTCCAGGCCGTGGAAGGCTAACAGTAGTTCCATAAGCCTTCCACTTACGGATGATGCTCCCAACAGTGGAGACAGGTAGGCCCAACTCCTTGGAAAGGGTTTTGTACCCTTTGCCAGCCTTGTGACCCTCCACGATCTTGTCTCTGATGGCCTTGGAATGCTCTTTTGTCTTTCCCATGTTGACCATGTCTGAGTGCTGTTCACAAGTTTGGGGAGGGTCTTAAATAGTCAGAAAAGGCTGGCAAATACATCTTTAATCCACACATGTGAAGCTCATTATTCTTGGTGCCTGAACTACTTCTTAATACTTTAGGGGGAACAAACAGAATTCTTGTGGTTTGAGGGGTTGAATAATAAATGACACTCTGAATTAACTTTTAACGTTTTAAAAAAACAAAAAAACAAAAAAAAAGTTGCTGCAGTGCATTTCCCACTTCCAGGCTGATCTACAGTACAAATGTCACAATGCCAAGTTAATTCCGCATGTGTCAACCACCTAAATCTGCAGGGGGTTGAATACTACTTGTAGGCACTGTAATACCTAATTATGTATTATAATTTCCTCAGAATTAAATATATTTTTGTACCTTCACATAAAGAAACATTTTTTTTTTCAAACATACAAACATACGAGGCCTCTGTCATATCAATCACACTTAGCAGCTGCTGATTTACTCATCTGTCACCTTCACTCTGACATTCACAGATCTGTTCAACTCAAACATTCCACATATGAAGTTTTAGATATATATATATATTTAACCCAAAATTGTTGTATCCCAATTTATTAATGCGCATTGCCATATCAATTGAATATCTTTATATTTATATACTGGATTTTGGCTGTTGGAGCTGAAAAGAGGACATCGGTAAACCAGGGGAGGAGTCCTGAGGAGATAATTTGCATATTCCCACTGCATTTTGGGGTAAGTGAAGAGTCTCCGCGAGCTCAAAGAACACTGGATTTTGGCTGTTGGAGCTGAAAAGAGGACATCGGTAAACCAGGGGAGGAGTCCTGAGGAGATAATTTGCATATTCCCACTGCATTTTGGGGTAAGTGAAGAGTCTCCGCGAGCTCAAAGAACACTGGATTTTGGCTGTTGGAGCTGAAAAGAGGACATCGGTAAACCAGGGGAGGAGTCCTGAGGAGATAATTTGCATATTCCCACTGCATTTTGGGGTAAGTGAAGAGTCTCCGCGAGCTCAAAGAACACTGGATTTTGGCTGTTGGAGCTGAAAAGAGGACATCAGTAAAGCTTTTTTTTTAAGCTTTTTTCACTGTTTTCAGAACATTAACAATAAGAACATGGAAGAGTCCAGGAGCTATTTGGTGAGCTGCATATCCTGCTACATGTTCACAGACTTGCCAGTGGAAAAGCCAAACTTCACATGCCAGAAATGCAAGCTTGTGTCCCTGTTGGAGGAAAAGTTGCGAAATCTAGAAGAGAGGTTAACTACCTTGAAAATCATTAAGGAAGGTGAAGAGTTCTTAGACAGAGCAGAATTATCTCTTCATGATTCAGAAGGAGAAGAAATTCGAACTGCACCTGACGAAACAGAGGAATGGAAGCATGTGACCCACAGAAGCAGGAGGATCGAGAGGCAGTAAGCACAGATACTGCTCAGGAACCAGTACCAGGCTCTCACGCAGGAGAACCATGAAAAAATACAGCAAAATAAGACTTTGCCAGCAATGAATAACCTTGTAAGCCCTCAGAATCCTCCTGGATGTAAAAAGAAGAATGTTGTGAAGAAAAAACGGAGAGTGGTGGTCATGGGGGATTCCCTGTTAAGAGGAACAGAGGCCGCTATCTGCAGACCAGACATAACCTCAAGAGAAATGTGTTGTCTTCCAGGAGCAAAAATTAAAGATGTGTCTGACAGGATATCAAGATTCTTCAGACCTACAGATCACTACCCATTCCTGCTACTACATGTGGGGACAAATGACACGGCAAGAAAGGACCTGTAAACCATCTGCAGTGACTTTGAAGACTTAGGCAAGAAAGTGAAAGAATTGGGAGTGCAGGTGGTCTTCTCATCCATCCTCCCAGTGGATGGCCATGGAACAATGAGGTGGAATAAGATTCTACAGGTGAACAACTGGCTACGTCGATGGTGCCGTCAACAAGGATTTGGATTTCTGGATCACGGAATGAATTACCTATACGATGGACTACTTGCTAGAGATGGGGTGCACCTTACGAAGACTGGAAAACATGTATTTGGAAGTCGCCTTGCTACACTCATCAGAAGAGCTTTAAACTAGAACAATGTGGGAAGGGAAGCAAAAGGCCAGAAAAAGCCATACAGCTGACAAATACTATTGAGATCTCTGCTACTGGAAGTGGAAAGGAAGAACAAAGACAAAACAATTTAAATAATAAAAATATGGGAGGAAGAGAAACCAATCACAAACTAAAATGTTTTTATACAAATGCACAAAGCATGCGCAACAAACAAGGAGAATTGGAACTACTAACGCAGGAAAAGGAATATGATGTCATTGGAATCACTGAAACTTGGTGGGACGATACACATGATTGGAATAAAAGGCTAAAAGGATACAACTTATTTGCAAGAAACAGACTTGATAAACGAGGAGGAGGTGTTGCATTGTATGTTAGAAAAGCGTATATCTGCACAGAGATTGAAGCTTCAGAGACTGGGAGTTCTGTGGAAACTGTTTGGGTAAGAATACAAGGAGAGAACAACGGAAAGGACACCATTGTAGGCATTTACTACAGGCCACCTGGGCAAGCTGAAGATATGGATGAACTCTTTATTAGAGATGAGCGGTGTTCGACTAGAACTGTTTGCCAATCTCAAATTCGAGCTGTTTTGGGCGGTGTTCGAGTTGTTCGACGAACCCGAACGATTTGCAAAAAATTCGGCTGTTCGAGGTTATGTTCGATAACTGTTCGTGCACCAAAAGCGTGTCCTGCATGTCTGGTGCTATTTAGAGCACCAATCATGCAGGGATTGTCTGCCACTCACTGTAATGCCACAGCCATGGTGGTTGTGGCATTACAGTGATTGCCCAAATCGATGAGAACTGTGCTCACAGTGAAACACGAAAAGCCGGCAATTCAGCAGCGGCATACACCGGTACCCGACAATTTAGAACCGAAAGAATAGAGCTTCACACATAGATTAGATAGATATAAACATGTCAGCCACATATATACGAAGTACAGTGAAAGTGCTGCTTACTGTACTTGTCATTTAGCGTAAAGGATTTATCAAAAAAAATAATAGTGTTTTCATGCACCGTCTCTTTAAAAAAGCCGGCCGGCAATTCAGCAGCGGTACCCGACAATTTAGAATAGAAGGAATAGAGAATCACACATAGATTAGATAGATAGAAACATGTCAGTCACATATATAAGAAGTGCAGTGACAGTATTGATTACTGTACTTGTCATTTAGTGTAAAGGATTTATTTAAAAAAATAATAGTGTTTTCATGCACTGTCTCTTTAAAAAAGCCGGCCGGCAATTCAGCAGCGGTACCCGACAATTTATAACAGACAGAATAGAGCATCATACATAGATTAGATAGATAGAAACATGTCAGCCACATATATACGAAGTACAGTGACAGTGTTGCTTACTGTACTTGTCATTTAGCGTAAAGGATTTATCAAAAAAAATAATAGTGTTTTCATGCACCGTCTCTTTAAAAAAGCCGGCCGGCAATTCAGCAGCGGTACCCGACAATTTATAACAGACAGAATAGAGCTTCACACATAGATTAGATAGATAGAAACATGTCAGTCACATATATATGAAGTACAGTGATAGTGTTGGTTACTGTACTTGTCATTTAGTATTAAAATAAAGGATTTATTATTAAAAAAATTGGCGTGGGGTTCCCCTTAATTTTAGGCTCTAGCGGAGGTTAAGCAGACGGCTGGGGCAGATGTTTGAAGCCTGGGAAGGGGGTAATACCCACGGAGCTTCCCAGGCTACTAATATCAGCCCCCAGCTGAATACATAGCCTTTACTAGCTATTAAAATGGGGGACCCCCCAAAAAAAATGACGTGGGGTCCCCCCTAATTTAATAGCTAGCAAAGGCTAGGCAGACAGCTGGGGGCTGATATTAATAGCCCAGGAAGGGAGCCATGAATATTGGCCCCCTCCCAGGCTAGAAACACCAGCCGTCAGCCGCCCCAGAAATGGCGCATTCATAGGATGCGCCAATTCTGGCACTTAGCCTCGCTCTTCCACGCTGCCCTGGTGCGGTGGCAGGGGGTAATAGGGTTGGGGTTGATGTCAGCTTATAATGCCAGCTGACATCAAGCCCAGGTTAGTAATGGAGAGGCGTCTATAAGACACCCCCATTACTAACCCCATAGTCAAAGTTAAAAAAAACACAAACACCCAGAATAAAGTCCTTTAATTGAAATAAAGACACAATCCTTTATTGTTCTAAATTAAACCATACTTACCATCACACCCATTCCAGCTGAAGCCAACGATCTCCTGCAATAAAAGAAAAATAATAAAGCAACCTCATCCTTACCTTTCCATGGTTCCCACGACAGCTTCAGCTCTGCTACATCGAGATGACAGGCTGGACCGCAGCAGAACGCTGCCATCCAGCCTCTCATCCCGCAGACACTGAGAAGCGCAGGCTTGCTTGCGCTGCTCAGCGTCTCTCTGTGACGACATCCAGATGAGCCGAGTTCATGTCCAGTGAACTCGGCTCACCTCATGCACGTCACTGACAGCGTGGGAAAATTCTCAAGCTGAAGCGGTGAGTGCAGGAGAATTCTCCCACGCTGTCAGTGATGTGCATAAGGTGAGCTCATGTCCAATGAACTCAGCTCACCTCCTGCACGTCACTGACAGCGTGGGAGAATTCTCCTGCACTCAGCGCTTCAGCGTGAGAATTCTCCCGCTGAAGCGCTGAGTGCAGGAGAATTTTCCCACGCTGTCAGTGACGTGCATAAGGTGAGCTCATGTCCAATGAACTCAGCTCACCTCCTGCACGTCACTGACAGCGTGGGAGAATTCTCCTGCACTCAGCGCTTCAGTGTGAGAATTCTCCCACGCTGAAGCGCTGAGTGCAGGAGAATTTTCCCACGCTGTCAGTGACGTGCATGAGGTGAGCCGAGTTCATTGGACATTAACTCGGCTCATCTGGATGCCCTCACAGAGAGACACTGTGGAGCGCAAGCAAGCCTGCGCTTCTCAGTGTCTGCGGGATGACAGGCTGGATGGCAGCGTTCTGCTGCGGTCCAGCCTGTCATCTCGATGTAGCAGAGCTGAAGCTGTCATGGGAACCATGGAAAGGTAAGGATGATGTTGCTTTATTATTTTTCTTTTATTTCAGGAGATCGTTGGCTTCAGCTGGAATGGGCGTGATGGTAAGTATGGTTTAATTTAGAACAATAAAGAATTGTGTGTTTATTTCAATTAAAGGACATTTTTCTGGGTGTTGTGTTTTTTTTAAATACTTTACTAGAAATTCATGGTGGTCATGTCTAATATTGGCGTGACCCCATGAATTTCGGGCTTAGGGCCAGCTGATAATGCCAAGCTGGCCCTAACCCCTTTATTACCCAGTGAGCCACCGCATCAGGTCCCTGGATGAGTTGGGTACAGCGCCAGAAGATGGCGCTTCTATGAACGCGCCATTTTCCGGGGAGGCTGCGGACTGCAATTTGCAGCGGGGGTGGCCCAGAAAGCTTGGGCCTCCCTGCGCTGCGGATTCCAGCCCCCAGCTGCCTAGTTGTACCTGGCTGGACACAAAAACAGGGCGAAGCCCCACGTCAATTTTCTTTAAATTATTTCATGAAATAATTAAGAAAAAAAGGGCTTCCCTATATTGTTGTGTCCGGCCAGGTACAAATAGGCAGCTGGTGGTTGGGGGCAGCCCGTTCCTGCCTGCTGTACCTGGCTGGACACAAATATAGTGCGAAGCCCCACGTCAATTTTTTTTTAATTATTTCATGAATTTCCTGAAATAATTTAAAAAAATTGAAGTGGGGCTTCGCACTATATTTGTGTCCAGCCAGGTACAGCAGGCAGGAACGGGCTGCCCCCAACCACCAGCTGCCTATTTGTACCTGGCCGGACACAACAATATAGGGAAGCCCTTTTTTTCTTAATTATTTCATGAATTTCATGAAATAATTAAAAAAAATTGAAGTGGGGCTTCGCACTATATTTGTGTCCAGCCAGGTACAGCAGGCAGGAACGGGCTGCCCCCAACCACCAGCTGCCTATTTGTACCTGGCCGGACACAACAATATAGGGAAGGCCTTTTTTTCTTAATTATTTCATGAATTTCATGAAATAATTAAAAAAAATTGAAGTGGGGCTTCGCACTATATTTGTGTCCAGCCAGGTACAGCAGGCAGGAACGGGCTGCCCCCATCCACCAGCTGCCTATTTGTACCTGGCCGGACACAACAATATAGGGAAGGCCTTTTTTTCTTAATTATTTCATGAATTTCATGAAATAATTAAAAAAAAAGTACGTGGGGCTTCGCCCTATTTTTGTGTCCAGCCAGGTACAACTAGGCAGCTGGGGGCTGGAATCTGCAGCGCAGGGAGGCCCAAGCTTTCTGGGGCCCCCCCCCCGCTACAAATTGCAGTCCGCAGCCACCCCGGAAAATGGCGCGTTCATAGAAGCGCCATCTTCTGGCGCTGTACCCAACTCATCCAGGGCCCTGGTGCGGTGGCTCACTGGGTAATAAAGGGGTTAGGGCCAGCTTGGTATTATCAGCTGGCCCCAAGCCCAAAATTCATGGGGTCACGCCAGTATTAGACATGACCGCCATGAATTTCTAGTAAAGTATTTAAAAAAAACAACACCCAGAATAAAGTCCTTTAATTGAAATAAAGACACAATTCTTTACTGTTCTAAATTAAACCATACTTACCATCACACCCATTCCAGCTGAAGCCAACGATCTCCTGCAATAAAAGAAAAATAATAAAGCAACCTCATCCTTACCTTTCCATGGTTCCCACGACAGCTTCAGCTCTGCTACATCGAGATGACTGGCTGGACCGCAGCAGAACGCTGCCATCCAGTCTGTCATCCCGCAGACACTGAGAAGCGCAGGCATGCTTGCGCTCCTCACTGTCTCGCTGTGACGGCATCCAGATGAGACGAGGTCATGTCCAATGAACTCGGCTCACCTCATGCACGTCACTGACAGCGTGGGAAAATTCTCACGCTGAAGTGCTGAGTGCAGGAGAATTCTCCCACGCTGTCAGTGATGTGCATGAGGTGAGCTCATGTCCAATGAACTCAGCTCACCTCCTGCACGTCACTGACAGCGTGGGAAAATTCTCCTGCAATCAGCGCTTCAGCGTGAGAATTATCCCACGCTGTCAGTGACGTGCATGAGGTGAGCCGAGTTCATTGGACATGAACTCGGCTCATCTGGATGTTGTCACAGAGAGACGCTGAGCAGCGCAAGCAAGCCTGCGCTTCTCAGTGTCTGCGGGATGACAGGCTGGATGGCAGCGTTCTGCTGCGGTCCAGCCTGTCATCTCGATGTAGCAGAGCTGAAGCTGTCGTGGGAACCATGGAAAGGTAAGGATGAGGTTGCTTTATTATTTTTCTTTTATTGCAGGAGATCGTTGGCTTCAGCTGGAATGGGCGTGATGGTAAGTATGGTTTAATTTAGAACAATAAAGAATTGTGTGTTTATTTCAATTAAAGGACATTTTTCTGGGTGTTGTGTTTTTTTTAAATACTTTACTAGAAATTCATGGTGGTCATGTCTAATATTGGCGTGACCCCATGAATTTCGGGCTTAGGGCCAGCTGATAATGCCAAGCTGGCCCTAACCCCTTTATTACCCAGTGAGCCACCGCATCAGGTCCCTGGATGAGTTGGGTACAGCGCCAGAAGATGGCGCTTCTATGAACGCGCCATTTTCCGGGGAGGCTGCGGACTGCAATTTGCAGCGGGGGTGGCCCAGAAAGCTTGGGCCTCCCTGCGCTGCGGATTCCAGCCCCCAGCTGCCTAGTTGTACCTGGCTGGACACAAAAACAGGGCGAAGCCCCACGTCAATTTTCTTTAAATTATTTCATGAAATAATTAAGAAAAAAAGGGCTTCCCTATATTGTTGTGTCCGGCCAGGTACAAATAGGCAGCTGGTGGTTGGGGGCAGCCCGTTCCTGCCTGCTGTACCTGGCTGGACACAAATATAGTGCGAAGCCCCACGTCAATTTTTTTTTAATTATTTCATGAATTTCCTGAAATAATTTAAAAAAATTGAAGTGGGGCTTCGCACTATATTTGTGTCCAGCCAGGTACAGCAGGCAGGAACGGGCTGCCCCCAACCACCAGCTGCCTATTTGTACCTGGCCGGACACAACAATATAGGGAAGCCCTTTTTTTCTTAATTATTTCATGAATTTCATGAAATAATTAAAAAAAATTGAAGTGGGGCTTCGCACTATATTTGTGTCCAGCCAGGTACAGCAGGCAGGAACGGGCTGCCCCCAACCACCAGCTGCCTATTTGTACCTGGCCGGACACAACAATATAGGGAAGGCCTTTTTTTCTTAATTATTTCATGAATTTCATGAAATAATTAAAAAAAATTGAAGTGGGGCTTCGCACTATATTTGTGTCCAGCCAGGTACAGCAGGCAGGAACGGGCTGCCCCCATCCACCAGCTGCCTATTTGTACCTGGCCGGACACAACAATATAGGGAAGGCCTTTTTTTCTTAATTATTTCATGAATTTCATGAAATAATTAAAAAAAAAGTACGTGGGGCTTCGCCCTATTTTTGTGTCCAGCCAGGTACAACTAGGCAGCTGGGGGCTGGAATCTGCAGCGCAGGGAGGCCCAAGCTTTCTGGGGCCCCCCCCCCGCTACAAATTGCAGTCCGCAGCCACCCCGGAAAATGGCGCGTTCATAGAAGCGCCATCTTCTGGCGCTGTACCCAACTCATCCAGGGCCCTGGTGCGGTGGCTCACTGGGTAATAAAGGGGTTAGGGCCAGCTTGGTATTATCAGCTGGCCCCAAGCCCAAAATTCATGGGGTCACGCCAGTATTAGACATGACCGCCATGAATTTCTAGTAAAGTATTTAAAAAAAACAACACCCAGAATAAAGTCCTTTAATTGAAATAAAGACACAATTCTTTACTGTTCTAAATTAAACCATACTTACCATCACACCCATTCCAGCTGAAGCCAACGATCTCCTGCAATAAAAGAAAAATAATAAAGCAACCTCATCCTTACCTTTCCATGGTTCCCACGACAGCTTCAGCTCTGCTACATCGAGATGACTGGCTGGACCGCAGCAGAACGCTGCCATCCAGTCTGTCATCCCGCAGACACTGAGAAGCGCAGGCATGCTTGCGCTCCTCACTGTCTCGCTGTGACGGCATCCAGATGAGACGAGGTCATGTCCAATGAACTCGGCTCACCTCATGCACGTCACTGACAGCGTGGGAAAATTCTCACGCTGAAGTGCTGAGTGCAGGAGAATTCTCCCACGCTGTCAGTGATGTGCATGAGGTGAGCTCATGTCCAATGAACTCAGCTCACCTCCTGCACGTCACTGACAGCGTGGGAAAATTCTCCTGCAATCAGCGCTTCAGCGTGAGAATTATCCCACGCTGTCAGTGACGTGCATGAGGTGAGCCGAGTTCATTGGACATGAACTCGGCTCATCTGGATGTTGTCACAGAGAGACGCTGAGCAGCGCAAGCAAGCCTGCGCTTCTCAGTGTCTGCGGGATGACAGGCTGGATGGCAGCGTTCTGCTGCGGTCCAGCCTGTCATCTCGATGTAGCAGAGCTGAAGCTGTCGTGGGAACCATGGAAAGGTAAGGATGAGGTTGCTTTATTATTTTTCTTTTATTGCAGGAGATCGTTGGCTTCAGCTGGAATGGGCGTGATGGTAAGTATGGTTTAATTTAGAACAATAAAGGATTGTGTCTTTATTTCAATTAAAGGACTTTATTCTGGGTGTTTGTGTTTTTTTTAACTTTGACTATGGGGTTAGTAATGGGGGTGTCTTATAGACGCCTCTCCATTACTAACCTGGGCATGATGTCAGCTGGCATTATAAGCTGAAATCAACCCCAACCCTATTACCCCCTGCCACCACACCAGGGCAGCGTGGAAGAGCGAGGCTAAGTGCCAGAATTGGCGCATCCTATGGATGCGCCATTTCTGGGGCGGCTGACAGCTGGTGTTTCTAGCCTGGGAGGGGGCCAATATTCATGGCTCCCTTCCTGGGCTATTAATATCAGCCCCCAGCTGTCTGCCTATCCTTTGCTAGCTATTAAATTAGGGGGGACCCCACGTCATTTTTTTTGGGGGGTCCCCCATTTTAATAGCTAGTAAAGGCTATGTATTCAGCTGGGGGCTGATATTAGTAGCCTGGGAAGCTCCGTGGGTATTACCCCCTTCCCAGGCTTCAAACATCTGCCCCAGCCGTCTGCTTAACCTCCGTTAAAGCCTAAAATTAAGGGGAACCCCACGCCAATTTTTTTAATAATAAATCCTTTATTTTAATACTAAATGACAAGTACAGTAACCAACACTATCACTGTACTTCATATATATGTGACTGACATGTTTCTATCTATCTAATCTATGTGTGATGCTCTATCTGTCTGTTCTAAATTGTCGGGTACCGCTGCTGAATTGCCGGCCGGCTTTTTTAAAGAGACAGTGCATGAAAACACTATTATTTTTTTAAATAAATCCTTTACACTAAATGACAAGTACAGTAAGCAACACTATCACTGTACTTATTATATATGTGACTGACATGTTTCTATCTATCTAATCTATGTGTGAAGCTCTATTCTTTCTGTTATAAATTGTCGGGTACAGATGCTGAATTGCCGGCCGGCTTTTTTAAAGAGACGGTGCATGAAAACACTAATATTTTTTTTAATAAATCCTTTACACTAAATGACAAGTGCAGTAACCAACACTGTCACTGTGCTTCTTATATGTGTGACTGACATGTTTCTATCTATCTAATCTATGTGTGATGCTCTATTCCTTCTTGTCTAAATTGTCGGGTACCGGTGTATGCAGCTGCTGAATTTGCCGGCCGGCTTTTTTAAAGAGAGTGTCTTCTGAGCAGTTTGTCAGCTTTTGGACACCTTTGCAGGTGTTTTCTATGTGTTTCTATGTGTTTTTGTTTGCCTGCCATTGGTTTTAACGGTGTTCGACGGTGTTCTAAGGTGTTCGACGAACAGTTCGACGAACAGTTCCTCGAACATCCCGGTGTTCGACGAACCGAACCGAATCCGAACACTACGGGGGTGGCTCAACACTACTCTTTATGTATCAAATGACCAAGTTCTCCAAAAAATATGACGTAGTGGTCATGGGAGATTTCAACTATCCAGACATTTGTTGGGAATCTCTGTCAAGTAAAACTAACAGGTCAAGCAAATTCTTATCCTCTCTTGCTGAAAACTTTATCTTGTAGGGGAGAAAACAAGTGGATCTGCTACTTTGGATCTAATCCTTATAAACAGGGAGGAAATGGTTGAGGAGGTAAAGGTGGCTGGGACCCTAGGAGGCAGCGATCATGCTATTATAGAATTTTGGATAACTAGAGGAGGAAGACATGTGAAGACTCAAACTTCAAGGTTAGATTTTAGAAAGGCAGATTTTAAGAGACTCAGAAAGAGAATAGGAGGGATCCAATGGCTGGATGTCCTTAAGGACAAAAATGTCCAGGAAGGATGGGAAATTTTTAAAAATGAGATTCTCAAAGCACAATCGTTAACAATCCCGAAAAGTAGGAAGAATGGGAAGCATTTAAGGAAACCAGGATGGATGAACACAGAACTTAAACACATGCTAAAATGAAAGAAAGAAATGTTTATTAAATGGAAAGAGGGAGGCATATCTAAAGAAGATTATAATGCAGTCTGCAGATCCAGTAGGGCACGTATCAGGTTAGCTAAAGCTGACAATGAGTTAAAGCTTGTAAGAGTTATCAAAAGCAATAAAAAAGGATTTTGGGGGTATGTCAAAAGTAAAAGAAAAGTCAAAGATGCTATAGGATTTTTACAGGATGAAAATGGAGAAATGGTAAGAGAGGATGTTGAGAAGGCCGAACGTTTTAATTCTTATTTTGCATCTGTTTTCTCTCAGAAAGAAAATGTAACATCAACTGATCTCCACTGTCCTTTTAAAGGAATAGAGGAATCCAAGTTATCTGTAAACAGAAAGATTGTGAGGGAATATTTAGCTAACATAAATGAGTTCAAGTCTCCAGGTCCAGATGAATTACACCCCAGAGTACTGAAGGAGATCGTAGAAGAAATTTTAGAACCACTCTCCATAATCTTTGAAAATTCTTGGAGAACAGGAGAAGTCCCAGAAGACTGGAGAAGAGCAAATGTTGTTCCTATCTTCAAAAAGGGGAAGAAGGTGGACCCAGGGAACTATAGGCCGGTGAGTCTGACTTCTATACCAGGAAAGATCTTTGAACAAATTATTAAACAACATGTATGTAAGTACATGGATAAGAATGAAGTGATTAACCAGAGTCAGCATGGGTTTGTAACTAACAAGTCATGTCAGACTAACTTAATTTCCTTCTATGACAGAATCACTGACTGGGTGGATCAGGGAAATGCTGTAGATATAGTATATCTTGACTTCAGCAAAGCATTTGACAAAGTATCTCACACCATCCTTATTGAAAAAATGACCAAGTATGCAATGGACCAGGCAACTGTTAGGTGGATTCATAACTGGCTTAGTGATCGGACTCAAAGGGTGGTTGTAAATGGCTTCACATCCAGCTGGATGAATGTCTCAAGTGGGGTACCACAGGGCTCCGTCCTGGGACCTGTATTGTTCAACATCTTTATCAATGATTTAGATGAAGGAATTGAGGGTAAACTGATTAAATTTGCTGATGACACAAAGCTAGGAGGGATAGCTAATACTAGAGAAGAGAGAGAGAGGATTCAAAAAGACCTAAATAAACTGGAGCAGTGGGCAGCAACCAACAGAATGGTTTTTAACAGGGAAAAATGCAAAGTACTACATCTGGGCAATAAAAAATGAAAAAAGCATATACAGAATGGGAGGAATAGAGCTAAGCAACAGTACATGTGAAAAAGACTTAGGTATACTAATAGATCATAGACTGAACATGAGTCAACAGTGTGATGCAGCAGCAAAAAAGGCAAATACAATTCTGGGATGTATTAACAGAAGCATACAGTCTAGATCACGTGAAGTCATTATCGGTCTTTACTCCTCTTTGGTCAGACCTCATCTGGAATAATGTGTACAGTTTTGGGCACCACATTTTAAAAAAGACATAGACAAACTGGAGCAAGTTCAGAGAAGAGCGACCAGAATGGTGACTGGTCTGCAAACCATGTCCTATGAGGAACGGTTGCAGGATTTGGGAATGTTTAGCTTGCAGAAAAGAAGACTGAGAGGAGACTTAATAGCTGTCTACAAATATGTCAAGGGCTGTCACATTGTAGAAGGATCATCTTTATTCTCATTTGCACAAGGAAAGACTAGAAGCAATGGGATGAAACTAAATGGGAGGAGACACAGATTAGATATTAGAAAAAGCTTTTTGACAGTTAGGGTGATTAATGAGTGGAACAGGCTGCCACGAGAGGTGGTGAGTTCCCCTTCAATGGACGTCTTCAAACAGAGGCTGGACAGACATCTGTCTGAGATGATCTAGTGAATCCTGCTTTGAGCAGGGGGTTGGACCAGATGACCAGGAGGTCCCTTCCAACTCTACCATTCTATGATTCTATGATTCTATTTCTTTGAATATTCCCCAAGTACATATTATATAATATGAGAGTAAGTCACTGGAATTTCAGACACTTGAAAAAACTCTTGTCTTAGATTCTTTTTTCACTGGCTGCCCGGTCTTAAGTTACATCAGTTGAAAATAGAATGAATGGGATCCTATACTATTAGCTCAAAGTTCAAAGGCCACAGCTGTCACACGTCATGCTGTAAAGATACTTTAATTTGCATGAACACTTCATGCACAGAAAATATTAGCAACACAAAAGAATTAATAAGTATTACATATATATTATAGTTCAACTAGATATATTGTTATTATTTTAAAATGTTATACACATAAAATCATGCAATTTTTTCACTTCCTGTGTGAATAAAGAAATAAATCAATTTTAGAGTTCTTTGATCAAATCCTGCTTTGGAATGAAAACTCTAAGGAAATATAAGAAAATAAAATTAAATATCAAATTCATACAGAAACAGAATTATTTAAATATCTTATACATATATTGGTTGGTTCTAATGTAATTCAAAATATTGCTACTTAAATTTATATATATGAAGTTCTAATTTATTAATTAATATATATATATATATATATTTTATAAACGTATATATAAATACAATTATACGCAATCTCTACTTAGACAAGTGTATATATATATATATATATATATATGAACTATTAGAAACTATGTAACTACAATTTTACTGTATAAGATTATAAATAAATATTGAGACATTGTATTACATTTTGATACAACATTATAATTACAGTTTTTCCTTAGCCACTCCCTAAACCAAATCTTCTGTCTCTCTCAAATATCTCCAGGAACGCCCAATTTAGTAAAGACATTTTTCTATAATTCAAAACCTCAGAGAACTGCCTGTTCTTCTGTCCACATTCCATGACGTCACTGTGAGTTGGTCGTCTCACCTGTCTCTGTCCATCAGTTTTAGCCATTTTCCTTTTTAGAGAATCACAGTTCTGACTGAGAATTAACTCATTCTGTGGAGAGATGGATCTTTGCACTGGCTGATATGGCTTATAACATATATGAAATCTTCTTCGTATTTGATAGAGTTCACTATGGGGATGACTCAGTCTAGGAGAGTTTGATATTGGCTTTTGGTAAGATTTTACCTTTCCTGGTTTTATAAATTTAGCTTGATTTATTTTCTTTTCACGATTCTCATGTTTTCTAACAAAATCCAGCATCTGCGCACATTCAAATAATGAATTTTTTTGTGATGCCATAACTTGGGAAACTGAATTTAGGAATTTGAATTTTTGTACAAAAGTTGTTATCATATGTTGTACTTTTCCATTTTTGATGAGAGCTTTGTACAACCGTTCAAATATGGACATGAATGTATATGTACATTCCTTCCTACCAATCCTTAGTTTCTGCAGATCTTCTATTTTGGGAAAATCCTTTGTGACACAATAAATCAAATATCTTAATCTGTCCGAATCATTTTCCCATCGATTAGGAGAGTCATTTTCACAGGGCATTAAATGTAAACGTCTGGACAATGTCACAGGAATCCATATTTTAAATAATTGATTCCTCTCCTCATTGGATAAATCAAACGTATCAGAGAAGCTCTCAAATGTCTCTGAATTTCTACAGGCATGGATTTTGACATCATATTTTGGCATGATTTTGTATAATTTCAGCAAATTTTTCCTCATTTTAATTTGGAGTTGAGCCTGGGTAATTCCAGAATTCTCTGATATTTTTAGTGGCTCTTGTACGTCCGTTCCTCCTACGTCACTCAAGTCTCCTCCCACATCACCTAGTATGTCGGTTTCTCGTATGTCAGTCATGTTTCCGCCCATGTCAGGTTTCTGTATGTCCGTCTCTTGGTCAGACCCAAGGTCACATTCAGTTACAGACACGTGTCTTACTTCTTGTTCATTTTCCACATTACAGTCAGAATCAGTATCACCGTCTGACACTTCTACACTATTTTCCTGCTTAGAAATCTCTAACACAAGACTATGAAAAAAATCTACCAAATGTAGAATATTTCTCAATTTCTGTTTGTCTCTATTTACCAATTTAGAAGTTAACTGTAAATTCTGCAATTCACATTCTTTGTATAAACTGAGCCACAAAACTTCTATGTCATCTCCTACATTAACTTTGAAATTAATATTACTTTGTTTAGCAAAAGAAGAAATTATATCCATATTTTGCTTACCTTAAGATTCCTTGGCTTCTCTTTATCAGCACGTCCTGTCTTCAGTTCGTCTGATTCTTTTCCTGTGTGATTCTGTTCCTTGTTAGTACCTCTTTTTCCTGTCTTTCCTCAGTCTGTAGGTCCTTTCTGCTTCTCGTGACAAACTAGTGAATTTACTGACACGTGAACAACAGCTGTTCAGCTCGTCAGGACTCCCCCCTTGTTCACGGAAGAAATTCACTTACTTAATTTAAAAAACAAAAAAAACAGGACTGGCTGGCTCACCATTGTAAAATAATACTCTTCCTGTATTATTTTTTTCTACTGAGGACTTCTCAAAGTATCAATATCACGATATTCTTATAAAAAAGTGTATCTATTTATTCTTGGATTGTCCATTAAAAAGAATCAGATTGCAGCAGGTACATACAATAATTAGTTATAAAGTAATTGTCCATTTGTCCATAATTAGCTTAATTGTTGAGATTCACCCATCTTTCCTTGGATCCTGGCTGGTAAATCATGTCTTTGTCCAGCATGTGTCCAGACCTACATGTCATCTGCTTCTCAGCATGAAGATTCTGTGTCTTGTGGGGTGGGCAGAGCAAGAGTGCCCCCCCTTTCTGTACCATGGCCTTTTATAGCCAGTCGTATGGACACCTGTTCTACATATGGTAGTGAACCAAAAATACACACACAAATAGCGCATGTCAACTAGACACGATGGCTGAGGCATAGAACTCAGAAAAATGATTATCGATTAACATTCCAAATGAATTTCCATAATTAACTATTTAACAGAGACCGCCTGGGAATACCAGGTGCTGTAGGCTTTTGCTTTTTCCTTCCTTCCACCAGCAGGGGGCACTCTCTTCTATGCCTTTTTTCCATTCCCTTTCACAAGTGCACACATTCATTCTCTTTTCTTTTTTTCATTTGCTTTCTCTCTTGCGCTATTTCATCTCTGCAAAATACCAGCATCCTTCTGATCACCGTGGGCCTCCAGCATTGTTGCTTATTTACTTTTAATACTAGGCTCCTTTTCACCAGGACCAGCATCTCCCGGGTGGCTGGAGGCAACCACTGGTAACCCCAAGCAGAAGACCTTTGCAGGCAACACGACCCTCCCCCCTGAAGAACAGCTCAAAGTCACTGGCAACCATCTCACCCTCTTCCTTCATTCACCCCTGGACGTCTCGCTCCGCCCCCAAGTTACGGGTCCAGCTTGCTCTTTCTGTCACATTACCGCGATGAAGGGTTTAGCCTGCAGGAGACCCTGCGCCGAGCCATTTTTGAAGACACCTGATGCGGCGGGTGAATCACTGCTAAACAAATCACACCTGTAGGGACGGCACAGCCTTTGCATGGACCCTTTGGAGCCCGCCCCGTCACCACCAGATTGCTCGCCATCAAGCGATCCTGACAAAGGCTGGCCGGGCGATGGATCAAGCAGCGTCTACTGGCCATACCACCTTGGATACGCCTGATCTCGTCTGATCTCGGAAGCAAAGCAGGGCTGGGCTCGGACATTACTTGAATGTGAGACCTCCTGGGAACACCGGGTGCTGTAGACCATTTTGATGACGTTTTTGCCCTACTGCCCAGCTCGGCTAGCATGGAACGGCGCCTTGCCGGACACCGACCTTAAGTAACTTAGATGATGGAAGCCCCAAGGCCTCTGAGCCAGTTGGCAGCTAAGTGCGCTACCCCGCCGCCCTTCTCGCAGGCCTGACACCGAGCTCCTTACCACGGCTAGGAGTGCTTATTGACTCCGCAGCTCGCCGTGTGGAAATGATGGCGTTAAAAGCACCCGGGGCCATGAAGGGGCAGGCTTTCAGCAGGTGCCCAGGGAAGGTTTTGGATGCCGGCCGCCTTGCGACGGCCAGCAGAAGTAACATGTTTCTCTGCAAAGAAGCTTGTGTAACCAAGCCAGACGGCTGACAAAGAGCTAACCTCAGTGCAAGGAAGGCAAGGAAGGTGCGGAAGGAATTGGGGAGGGGGGGGTGATTCCTGCTAGGGCCCTGAAATCATAAAACAGGCAGGAGAGTCTGACGCATGGTGACGTAGAGGTTGTAGGGGCAGATAGGGGGTGTTGTCACATGCGAGCACGTGTGCATGCTGGCTTGTGTGTGAGAGTGCGCTTCCTAGGTGTGGCGCGCTGCAGACAGTCAAAGGGATTGTTCCCTTTCATTAAAAGTTAATCCCCGGCTGCAGGCTATTAGAAAGCAACTAACCGTGCTCTACTCACCCTACCCAGGTCTACCGGTGAGTCTCGCCTCTGCTCCCGGCCTGTGGCATTGGCTGTGAAGCTGACGTTCCGTCGACAGCGCTGCAGCCGATCAGTGAGCTCAGCGGCTCTGAGTGGGGCCTTCTGTCTACAAGACCTTTTAAGGAAGCCAGCAAAAAAATTGAAGAGAAGGGAAAGCACAAAAAGACCTGGTCTTGCTGAGCACTGGAAAGGGCAGCCGGCAGCCAGACTTCAAAGTAGAAAAGCAGCAAATGAGAGGCTTGTCTGTGCCTTCAAAGTAGAAAAGCAGCAAGTGAGAGGCTTGTCTGTGCCTACGGCCAAACCACTCTGTTCCCGCCTGATCTTGTCTAATCTTGGAAGCTAAGCAGGGTTGGGCCTGGTTAGTACTTGGATGGGAGACCACCAGGGAATACCAGGTGCTGTAGGCTTTTGCTTTTTCCTTCCTTCCACCAGCAGGGGGCACTCTCTTCTATGCCTTTTTTCCATTCCCTTTCACAAGTGCACACATTCATTCTCTTTTCTTTTTTTCATTTGCTTTCTCTCTTGCGCTATTTCATCTCTGCAAAATACCAGCATCCTTCTGATCACCGTGGGCCTCCAGCATTGTTGCTTCTTTACTTTTAATACTAGGCTCCTTTTCACCAGGACCAGCGTCTCCCAAGTGGCTGGAGGCAACCACCGGTAACCCCAAGCAGAAGACCTTTGCAGGCAACACGACCCTCCCCCCTGAAGAGCAGCTCAATGTCACTGGCAACCATCTCACCCTCTTCCTTCATTCACCCCTGGACGTCTCGCTCCGCCCCCAAGTTACGGGTCCAGCTTGCTCTTTCTGTCACATTACCGCGATGAAGGGTTTAACCTGCAGGAGACCCTGCGCCGAGACATTTTTGAAGACACCTGATGCGGCAGGTGAATCACTGCTAAACAAACCACACCTGTAGGGACGTCACAGCCTTTGCATGGACCCTTCGGAGCCCGCCCCGTCACGGCCAGAATGCTCTCCACCAAGCGTGTTACAACTCTCCTGTTAGGTTTTTTTTAGTTTGCTGGTCACATGACAATTTTGCCTATTTAATCCGGCTCCGCCCTCCTGGCTTTTCTGGACTTCATTTGTATTTACTACTGTTGAGCTAGCTTGTTGCTCTGTTGCCGTTCTCTGTTAGTTTTGCTAGGTCTTCTGACCTCTATGCCTTTTTGTTGTGTGTTTGTCTTTGACTGCTACTATTTCTGCTAGGAGGTGTCCAACTTTTCCCAGTCCCTAGATCTTGTAGGGATCCCTCCCTCACATCTATATGTCTGCGTTCAGACTAGCCGAGGACTTTAGCGGTTCTCATCGCAGGATCAGGTTCCCCGTTACATCGTAGGGATCTAGTTTAGTTCTATTGTAGGGATAGATCTCCTTTCTTTCCTTAGTCTCTGTAGCAGATCATAACAGTAATTCCAGCCATAAAAAAAAAAAAAAAAAAAAAATTACTCTAAGGAAAGACCTCCAGTTTTCCATCATGGTCTCGGTGCAAGATTTGGCTCAACGCTTGCAGGGACTCTCTCTGGAGGTGACCAAGCTCCAACAACACGTGAGTAGCTGTTCTGGAGCGCATTTTGTGGAACCTAAGGTACGTCTGCCTGATCTATTTTTTGGCAAACAACAAGATTTTTTTTCTTTTAAAAATGCTTGTCTATTATATTTTCGTTTGAGACCCGGATCCTCTGGTGATGAATCACAGCGCATAGGGATCATAATGTCACTTTTGCGCAAAGATCCTCAGGGATGGGCCTTCTCTCTCCAACCTAGCGATCCGTGCTTTAGATCAGTGGATAGTTTTTTTTCTGCTTTGGGTTTGTTGTACGATGATCCTGATCGTGTCTCATCTGCTGAGTCTGAATTAAGACGTTTGAGGCAGGGATCAGGTAATGTGGAAAAATATTGTTCTCACTTCCGTCGGTGGTCTGCCCAGGTGGGGTGGAACGATTCTGCTTTGAAAAGCTTGTTTCTTGCAGGGCTATGTGAAAGGGTAAAGGATTTACTGATAGCTTATCCCACACCTGGAAACTTGCAGGAGGCAATGCAATTAGCTATACGGGTGGACAGGAGACTGCGTGAAAGGGTTAATGAGAGCAAATCCTCTGCTATGTCAGCTTCGAGTCCTGAGAGGTTCTGTGCTGAGAATGGAGAGCCGATGGAAATTGGGGCGATGGCACCCCGCTCTCAGAAAAAAGACCGCCGACTTTCTGAAGGCTTGTGTTTCTATTGCGGAAATTCTGGTCATTTTATTAAGAGCTGTGTGCTTCGTAAGAAGAAAGAAAAAAAAATGGTCAGTCATGCTCGTATTGCCTGTTTAAATTCTAAGGGAGTATTCCTATCTGCCACTACTGCTGCTCAGGATGAATTAATTGAATTTCGGGTATTTGTGGATTGTGGATCTACTCTGAATGTGATTGATGGGGGATTCTTGGAAAAACTTAGATTAGAACCTAAAACTTTGTCATCCCCTATTGCTGTGGTTTCTGTCGATGGCTCTCCCTTGAAGAGTGTTACTCACAAGGTCTGTGAATTTCCCCTCACTATTAATGGTATTCATCAAGAGAATTTGGATTTGGTGGTATTGGATAATTTGCCTTCTCCAGTAATATTGGGGTTACCCTGGTTAAAATTGCACAATCCTGTACTGGATTGGTCTACCAATGAAATTAAGTCCTGGAGCCCTAAGTGTTATGACAAGGGTTGTAACGGGCGCATTGTTGCTGTGGATAGAGGGGAATTGCCTGTACCTATTCAGGATTTTTGGAGAGTTTTTTCTGAGGAGGAGTCGCAGGTTTTGCCTCCCCATAGAGACTATGATTGTACCATTGAATTTGTCCCTGGCGCGACTCTTCCTAAGAGTCGTTTATTTAATCTTACTATTCCTGAAAGAAAGGCTTTGGAAGAATACATACAGACAAGCTTGGCCGCCGGTCACATTAGGCCTTCCAAGTCTCCTGTGGCTGTTGGATTTTTTTTTGTAAAAAAAAAAGATGGCGGTTTACGTCCTTGTCTGGACTTTCGTGAGATTAATAAAATTACTGTACGCAATCCTTACCCACTGCCATTGATTCCTGATTTATTTAACCAGTTAGTGGGGGCCAAGTGGTTTTCTAAAATTGATCTCCGGGGGGCATACAATTTGTTGCGCATGAAGGAGGGTGATGAATGGAAGACTGCTTTTAACACTCCTGTGGGTCATTTTGAGAATCTGGTTATGCCTTTTGGTCTCACCAATGCTCCAGCATTTTTTCAGAATCTTATTAATGATATCCTTAGACCTTTAATCGGCAAAAATGTGGTTGTGTATTTGGATGACATTCTGATTTATTCGCCGGATCTGGAGTCTCATTGGCAGAGCGTACGTGAGGTATTACAGTTATTAATGGACAATTCGCTTTTTGCTAAGCTGGAAAAATGTGAGTTCGCTGTACAGAGAATTAGTTTTTTGGGCTACATTATCTCCAGTGAAGGTTTTGAGATGGACCCGGTTAAAGTTCAAGCTGTGCAGGAATGGCCTAGGCCTATTGGTTTGAAATCGATACAGAGGTTTTTGGGTTTCGCCAATTATTACAGAAAATTCATAAAAAATTTTTCTATTATTGTCAAACCGCTGACCGATCTCACCAGGAAAGGTGCTAATGCGGTTCAGAGGACTTCTGAGGCCATTGAAGCTTTTGTGTTTCTAAAGGAGAGGTTCACCTCTGCTCCCATCCTTATGCAGCCTGATGTGACTAAGCCGTTTTTGGTTGAGGTTGATGCTTCTTCGGTGGGGGTTGGTGCGGTGTTGTCTCAGGAAAACAAGGATGGAGTACATCCCTGTGCCTTTTTTTCAAAAAAATTTTCCGAGACTGAACTTAATTACGATATTGATAATCGGGAATTGCTGGCGATTAAACTCGCATTTGAACACTGGCGTCATCTCTTGGAAGGTGCTGAATTTCCCATTCAGGTTTTCACTGATCATAAAAATCTGATCTATCTTGATGCTGCCAAGCGCTTGAATGCCCGTCAGGCTAGGTGGGCACTTTTTTTCTCGCGGTTTAATTTTTCCGTTACTTACATCCCGGGTACCAAGAATGTTAAAGCGGATGCTTTGTCTCGCAGCTTTTCTCCCATGGTCGGTGTTGAGGAGGAAGAGGAGACCATTTTACAAGAAGGTGTTGTGATTGCTGCTTTGGACTCCATTTTGGAGGATGAGATTCTTAAAGCACAGGAGAATGCCCCATCTAACACTCCCCATGGGAGGTTGTTTGTGCCTAGGACCTTTAGGAGAGATTTGTTTGTTGAGTGTCATGAGTCTCGGTTGGCAGGTCATCCAGGAATTTCTGAGACCAAGAGACTTGTGGGTCGCAGTTTTTGGTGGCCTGGATTGCAGAAGGAAGTCATTAAGTGGGTGCGCCAATGTACTGTGTGTGCAAGATCCAAGTCTTCGCATGCTCCTGCTGCGGGGTTGCTTTGCCCTCTGGAGGTTCCTAGTGCACCTTGGACACATCTGGCTATGGACTTTATTACTGACCTTCCTCCCTCTGAAGGTTTCACGGTCATCTGGGTGGTCGTAGACCATTTTAGCAAGATCTGTCACTTGGTTCCCTTCATCAAACTGCCTTGCGCTAAGACACTCGCTAAGGCCTTTGTCAAGGAGATTGTCAGACTACATGGTGTTCCTACTGACATTATTTCTGATAGGGGACCTCAGTTCGTGGCTCGTTTTTGGCGTGCCTTTTGTGACAGGTTGGGAGTTCATTTGTCGTTTTCATCCGGATATCATCCTGAGTCTAATGGCCAGACAGAAAGGAAGAACCAGGATGTTGAGCAGTTCTTGCGTTGTTTTGTGGCAGACAATCAAGAGGGGTGGTCTGAGTTTCTGCCACTTGCTGAATTTGCTCTTAACAACCATACATCCTCTTCTACTAGGTGTTCGTCTTTTTTTTGTTGTTCTGGGAGACATCCGTCTTTTGGGTCATTTTCCAAATTGGTTTCGGCTGTGCCTGAGGAGGAGAGTTTTTCCGGTGATTTGGAGAGAGTTTGGATGGATGTGCGTGGTAATCTTCAGGAGGCTAACAAAAAATCTAAGAGGTACTTTGATAGGAAACGGCAAGAGATTTTGTTTGCGGTTGGTGACATGGTTTGGTTGTCCTCTAAGAATCTGCGATTGAGGATTCCTTCTAAAAAATTGGGTCCCAAGTTCGTAGGGCCCTTTAAGGTACTTCAGATAGTTAACCAATCTGCTGTTAGGCTGGAGGTTCATACGTCCTGGAGGATTAATCCGGTGTTTCATGTTTCTCTGTTGAAAAAAGCTGATGTGTCGGATGGTGACGCCTCTGCCACTGTTCCTCCGGTGGTGGAGGACGGGGAATATGAAATTTCCCGCATCCTAAATTCTAGACGGTATAGAGGGAGTTTGCAGTATCTCGTCGCTTGGAAGGGTTTCGGACCTGAGGATAACTCATGGGTGAGAGCGGATTATGTTTCTGCCCCCAGACTTGTCCGAGCGTTTCACAGGAGGTTTCCTGGTAAGCCTGGGCCTAGGGGATCCGGAGGATCCTCTTAGAAGAGGGGGTACTGTTACAACTCTCCTGTTAGGTTTTTTTTAGTTTGCTGGTCACATGACCATTTTGCCTATTTAATCCGGCTCCGCCCACCTGGCTTTGCTGGACTTCATTTGTATTTACTACTGTTGAGCTAGCTTGTTGCTCTGTTGCCGTTCTCTGTTAGTTTTGCTAGGTCTTCTGACCCCTATGCCTTTTTGTTGTATGTTTGTCTTTGACTGCTACTATTTCTGCTAGGAGGTGTCCAACTTTTCCCAGTCCCTAGATCTTGTAGGGATCCCTCCCTCACATCTATAGGTCTGCGTTCAGACTAGCCGAGGACTTTAGCGGGTCTGATCGCAGGATCAGGTTCCCCGTTACATCGTAGGGATCTAGCTTAGTTCTATTGTAGGGATAGATCTCCTTTCTTTCCTTAGTTTCTGTAGCAGATCATAACAAAGCGATCCTGACAAAGGCTGGCCGGGCGATGGATCGAGCAGCGTCTACTGGCCATACCACCTTGGATGCGCCTGATCTCGTCTGATCTCAGAAGCAAAGCAGGGCTGGGCTCGAACAGTACTTGGATGGGATACCTCCTGGGAACACCGGGTGCTGTAGACCATTTTGATGACGTTTTGCCCTACTGCCCAGCTCGGCTAGCATGGAACGGCGCCTTGCCGGACACCGACCTTAAGTAACTTAGATGATGGAAGCCCCAAGGTCTCTGAGCCAGTTGGCAGCTAAGTACGCTACCCCGCCGCCCTTCACGCAGGCCTGACACCGAGCTCCTTGCCACGGCTAGGAGTGCTTATTGACTCCGCAGCTCGCCGTGTGGAAATGATGGCGTTAAAAGCACCCGGGGCCGTAAAGGGGCCAGGCTTTCAGCAGGTGCCCAGGGAAGGTTTTGGATGCCGGCCATCTAGCGAGGTCCAGCAGAAGTAACATGTTTCTCTGCAAAGAAGCTTGTGTAACCAAGCCAGACGGCTGACAAAGAGCTAACCTCAGTGCAAGGAAGGCAAGGAAGGTGCGGAAGGAATTGGGGAGGGGGGGTGATTCCTGCTAGGGCCCTGAAATCATAAAACAGGCAGGAGAGTCTGATGCATGGTGACGGAGAGGTTGTAGGGGCATAAAGTGGTTTTGTCACGTGCGAGCACGTGTGCATGCTGGCTTGTGTGTGAGAGTGCGCTTCCTAGGTGTGGTGCGCTGCAGACAGTCAAAGGGATTGTTCCCTTTCATTAAAAGTTAATCCCCGGCTGCAGGCTATTAGAAAGCAACTAACCGCTCTCTACTCACCCTACCCGGGTCTACCGGTGAGTCTCGCCTCTGCTCCCGGCCTGTGGCATTGGCTGCGAAGCTGACGTTCCGTCGACAGCGCTGCAGCCGATCAGTGAGTTCAGCGGCTCTGAGTGGGGCCTTCTGTCTACAAGACCTTTTAAGGAAGCCAGCAAAAAAATTGAAGAGAAGGGAAAGCACAAAAGGACCTGGTCTTGCTGAGAACTGGAAAGGGCAGCCGGCAGCCAGCATTCAAAGTAGAAAAGCAGCAAGTGAGAGGCTTGTCTCTGCCTATGGCCACACCACCCTGAACACGCCCGATCTTGTCTCATCTCAGAAGCTAAGCAGATTTGGGCCTGGTTAGTACTTGGATGGGAGACCACCTGGGAATACCAGGTGCTGTAGGCTTTTGCTTTTTCCTTCTTTCCACCAGCAGGGGGCACTCTCTTCTATGCCTTTTTTCCATTCCCTTTCACAAGTGCACACATTCATTCTCTTTTCTTTTTTTCATTTGCTTTCTCTCTTGCGCTATTTCATCTCTGCAAAATACCAGCATCCTTCTGATCACCGTGGGCCTCCAGCATTGTTGCTTATTTACTTTTAATACTAGGCTCCTTTTCACCAGGACCAGCGTCTCCCGGGTGGCTGGAGGCAACAACCGGTAACCCCAAGCAGAAGACCTTTGCAGGCAACATGACCCTCCCCCCTGAAGAGCAGCTCAAAGTCACTGGCAACCATCTCACCCTCTTCCTTCATTCACCCCTGGACGTCTCGCTCCGCCCCCAAGTTACGGGTCCAGCTTGCTCTTTCTGTCACATTACCGAAATGAAGGGTCTAGCCTGCAGGAGAACCTGCGCCGAGCCATTTTTGAAGACACCTGATGCGGCGGGTGAATCACTGCTAAACAAAACACACCTGTAGGGATGGCACAGCCTTTGCATGGACCCTTCGGAGTCCGCCCCGTCACGGCCAGATTGCTCGCCACCAAGCGATCCTGAGAAAGGCTGGCCGGGCGATGGATCGAGCAGCGTCTACTGGCCATACCACCTTGGATGTGCCTGATCTCGTCTGATCTCAGAAGCAAAGCAGGGCTAGGCTCGAACAGTACTTGGATGTGATACCTCCTGGGAACACCGGGTGCTGTAGACCATTTTGATGACGTTTTGCCCTACTGCCCGGCTCGGCTAGCATGGAACGGCGCCTTGCCGGACACCGACCTTAAGTAACTTAGATGATGGAAGCCCCAAGGCCTCTGAGCCAGTTGGCAGCTAAGTACGCTACCCCGCCGCCTTCACGCAGGCCTGACACCGAGCTCCTTGCCACGGCTAGGAGTGCTTATTGACTCCGCAGCTCGCCGTGTGGAAATGATGGTGTTAAAAGCACCCGGGGCCGTGAAGGGGCCAGGCTTTCAGCAGGTGCCCAGGGAAGGTTTTGGATGCCGGCCGCCTAGCGAGGGCCAGCAGAAGTAACATGGTTCTCTGCAAAGAAGCTTGTGTAACCAAGCCAGACGGCTGACAAAAAGCTAACCTCAGTGCAAGGAAGGCAAGGAAGGTGCGGAAGGAATTGGGGAGGGGGGGGGTGATTCCTGCTAGGGCCCTGAAATCATAAAACAGGCAGGAGAGTCTGACGCATGGTGACGGAGAGGTTGTAGGGGCAGATAGGGGGTGTTGTCACGTGCGAGCACGTGTGCATGCTGGCTTGTGTGTGAGAGTGCGCTTCCTAGGTGTTGCGCGCTGCAGTCAAAGGGATTGTTCCCTTTCATTAAAAGTTAATCCCCGGCTGCAGCCTATTAGAATGCAACTAACCGCGCTCTACTCACCCTAACCAGGTCTATCGGTGAGTCTCGCCTCTGCTCCCGGCCTGTGGCATTGGCCGTGAAGCTGACGTTCCGTCGACAGCGCTGCAGCCGATCAGTGAGCTCAGCGGCTCTGAGTGGGGCGTTGAGTCTACAAGACCTTTTAAGGAAGCCAGCTAAAAAATTGAAGAAAAGGGAAAGCACAAAAGGACCTGGTCTTGCTGAGCACTGGAAAGGGCAGCCGGCAGCCAGACTTCAAAGTAGAAAAGCAGCAAGTGAGAATCTTATCTCTGCCTACGGCCACACCACCCTGAACACGCTCGATCTTGTCTGATCTTGGAAGCTAAGCAGGGTTGGGCCTGGTTAGTACTTGGATGGGAGACTGCCTGGGAATACCAGGTGCTATAGGCTTTTGCTTTTTCCTTCCTTCCACCAGCAGGGGGCACTCTCTTCTATGCCTTTTTTCCATTCTCTTTCACAAGTGCACACATTCATTCTCTTTTCTTTTTTTCATTTGATTTCTCTCTTGCGCTATTTCATCTCTGCAAAATACCAACATCCTTCTGATCACCGTGGGCCTCCAGCATTGTTGCTTCTTTACTTTTAATCCTAGGCTCCTTTTCACCAGGATCAGCGTTTCCCGCGTGGCTTGAGGCAAACACCGGTATCCCCAAGCAGAAGACCTTTGCAGGCAACACGACCCTCCCCCCTGAAGAGCAGCTCAAAGTCACTGGCAACCATCTCACCCTCTTCCTTCATTTACCCCTGGACGTCTCGCTCCGCCCCCAAGTTACGGGTCCAGCTTGCACTTTCTGTCACATTACCGCGATGAAGGGTTTAGCCTGCAGGAGACCCTGCGCCGAGACATTTTTGAAGACACCTGATGCGGCGGGTGAATCACTGCTAAACAAACCACACCTGTAGGGACGGCACAGACTTTGCATGGACCCTTCGGAGCCCGCCCCGTCACGGCCAGATTGCTCGCCACCAAGCGATCCTGAGAAAGGCTGGCCGGGCGATGGATCGAGCAGCGTCTACTGGCCATACCACCTTGGATATGCCCGATCTCGTCTGATCTCAGAAGCAAAGCAGGGCTGGGCTTGGACAGTACTTGAATGGGAGACCTCCTGGGAACACCAGGTGCTGTAGACCATTTTGATGACGTTTTGCCCTACTGCCCAGCTTGGCTAGCATGGAACGGCGCCTTGCCGGACACTGACCTTAAGTAACTTAGATGATGGAAGCCCCAAGGCCTCTGAGCCAGTTGGCAGCTAAGTACGCTATCCCGCCGCCTTCACGCAGGCCTGACACCGACGTCTTGCCACGGCTAGGAGTGCTTATTGACTCCGCAGCTCGTCGTGTGGAAATGATGGCGTTAAAAGCACCCGGGGCCGTGAAGGGGCCAGGCTTTCAGCAGGTGCCCAGGGAAGGTTTTGGATGCCGGCCGCCTAGCGAGGGCCAGCAGAAGTAACATGTTTCTCTGCAAAGAAGCTTGTGTAACCAAGCCAGACGGCTGACAAAGAGCTAACCTCAGTGCAAGGAAGGCAAGGAAGGTGCGGAAGGAATTGGGGAGGGGGGGGTGATTCCTGCTAGGGCCCTGAAATCATAAAACAGGCAGGAGTGTCTGACGCATGGTGACGGAGAGGTTGTAGGGGCAGATAGGGGGTGTTGTCACGTGCGAGCACGTGTGCATGCTGGCTTGTGCGTGAGAGTGCGCTTCCTAGGTGTGGCGCGCTGCAGACAGTCAAAGGGATTGTTCCCTTTCATTAAAAGTTAATCCCCGGCTGCAGCCTATTAGAAAGCAACTAACCGCGCTCTTCTCATCCTACCCGGTTCTACCGGTGAGTCTCGACTCTGCTCCCGGCCTGTGGCATTGGCCGTGAAGCTGACGTTCCGTCGACAGCGCTGCAGCCGATCAGTGAGCTCAGCGGCTCTGAGTGGGGCGTTGTGTCTACAAGACCTTTTAAGGAAGCCAGCAAAAAAATTGAAGAGAAGGGCAAGCACAAAAGGACCTGGTCTTGCTGAGCACTGGAAAGGGCAGCCGGCAGCCAGACGTCAAAGTAGAAAAGCAGCAAGTGAGAGGCTTGTCTCTGCCTATGGCTACACCACCCTGAACACGCCCAATCTCATCTGATCTCGGAAGCTAAGCAGGGTTGGGCCTGGTTGGTACTTGAATGGGAGTCTGTAAAATAATACTCTTTTCCTGTATTACTTTTTTCTACTGAGAACTTCTCAAAGTATCAATATCACGATATTCTTATAAAAAAATGTATCTATTTATTCTTGGATTGTCCATTAAAAAGAATCAGATTGCAGCAGGTACATACAATAATTAGTTATAAAGTAATTGTCCATTTGTCCATAATTAGCTTAATTGTTTAATTGTTGAGATTCACCCATCTTTCCTTGGATCCTGGCTGGTAAATCATGTCTTTGTCCAGCATGTGTCCAGGCCTACATGTCATCTGCTTCTCAGCATGAATATTCTGTGTCTTGTGGGGTGGGCAGAGCAAGAGAGCCCCCCTTTTCTGTACCATGGGCTTTTATAGCCAGTCGTATGGACACCTGTTCTACATATGGTAGTGAACCAAAAATACACACATAAATAGCGCATGTCAACTAGACACGATGGCTGAGGCATAGAACTCAGAAAAATGATTATCGATTAACATTCCAAATGAATTTCCATAATTAACCATTTAACATTTCCCGCTTTTTTGAGAATAAAAGGACTTTAACTGAAATTTCTCAAAAGAAGATACATTCATCAATCATTTTTTCTTTCCTTCTTCCTTTGCAATATCATTAAATTTCCATAATAATAATAATAGTAATAATAGTATCAATATCGGATTATTGTTATATAATGATGTGAATTCATGTTATGGTAAGCCGTGACTAATATTAATTTAATATGTATAATTATACTTCCCTATATCTAAATTGAAGCAATCGCTGGTTCAATCGTCATCATCTGATGTCATCGGGTCGTCGTCTCGTCTTCTTCTTGGTTCTTTTAAAACACAGTCTTTAGATGAAAACTCTTTTGAAATAAATTACAGCATGTAGATATTGTACAGTCCATAATTGTGTTCATTACTGTTCAGTCCATAAACTGTACTCTTTATTAGAAAGATCATGTGTGTCAGTTGATAAGAAAACAAAGTCCATGGATGAAATGTAGCTTTAATATCTGTGCAGTGTCACCTGGACTTACGTTGGATCGTCTTTGGAATCTTCCGTGTGTCCGCACTGGTCTCGTGTCACTTTTGGAACAGATGTGACGTCTTTGGTCAGTAAAGCAAGGGTTAACTTGACACTTTCCTGCTTTATATAGCACCATAATCAGTACTCAGTCCTTTATATACAACACACATATGCCAGGTATTACCTGTTCACCAGCTTTCATTGAAGCGTTGCAGGTGATAAGAAACCACTGGAACGTGATGAAACTTGAACACAACACAGTACATATAGGATCATCGTCCTCTGCCGTCCTGGTGATCAGTGGTGTGAATTGTATTGTATGTAATGGACACAGTCTATTATAACACTCAGCATTCACACCTGTTACCTTCTGAGACGTCCGGATATCAGTTGCTTCTTCTTGTAACTTTTGAGAATCTCTTTGATTTATAAAAATTAAAAGTCTCTATTAAGATAGAATTCATAATTGCGATGTCTTGATTGAAGTCTTCATTCCCTAATCTGATACCAAATCTGGCAGTTTTTCCTAACCTATAATATCACAGCGTACCATAGCAATCAGTAATATCCATCTAATTATTATCAAAATATTAAAATAAATTATGTTTGGAATAATAAACAATAATAGATAATAATTCATTATCAATCAAGTTCTCCATATGATAGAACATTTTTATGTCATAGGTGTAATTACCTTTTCCAACCCATAGGTGTCAGTGTATTTTGAAAAAACAAGTTTTTATATCTTTATTAAACCAATAATATCAAAGAATGCATACTCCTGAACCAAAATGAATAAATATATGAATGTATGAATGAATGAATGAATGAATAAATGAATGAATGAATTGTTGTGTTTACTCAGAAAATGTAAACATTTTTTTCCTTAGCAATATATATTTAATGAAGCAATACTCTTGTATTAGACATTACTTTATTAAATATTAATGTGTTTTCTCAATTGAGATATTGAACTCAAATAAAATCAAATGAGAATTAAAAAATGAAAAAATAGGAAAATAAGAAGTATAAAGTAAGAATAAAATTTTAAAAATGAAAAATAAAATTAAGAGTAAAAATAAGAATAAAAATAAAAATAAGGCCTTTAAATTTTAATGACAAATGCAGAGTAATTATATTCTCCATAAAAAATACCCTTATATCTCCATTATCTGGATGATTTCATATTTGTCATAACCTTGTACCACCAAAAATTATTAAATTATGCAACTTTGCATGTAATACCCTTCTTAATTATACCATAGTACCTTATTATTATTTCTTCTTTATTAAAATGTGTGGAAAATAAGTATTGATCAAAAGTGATTATGTAATCAGGATCAAAAACACATTTTCCCCCTTAATACCAAAAATATTATTTTATAAAATTTATGTATATATCAGAACCAAATTAAAAATAATTATTCTTCTAGAAATATTGTGCATAAATTTCATATCGATGAGTAGCATAGATTTGACTAAAGAGAGGTGTGTACGTATTTAGGTAACCATTAAAAATAATATTATAGTTATTCAAGAATATTATCATGTGGAAAATTATTCTAAATATAAATTTGCTTTGTAAACCATTTTGATGTGTGGTTGCCCTTATCCACTATTAGTTAAATCAAGAAATAATAATTATTAAAGAAATATAGAAATATATATATGTAGATAATACCTAATTATGTATTATAATTTACTCAGAATTAAATATATTTTTGTACCTTCACATAAAGAAACATTTTTTTTTTTCAAACATACAAACATACGAGGCCTCTGTCACATCAATCACACTTAGCAGCTGCTGATTTACTCATCTGTCACCTTCACTCTGACATTCACAGATCTGTTCAACTCAAACATTCCACATATGAAGTTTTAAATATATATATATATATATTTAACCCAAAATTGTTGTATCCCAATTTATTAATGCTCATTGCCATATCAATTGAATATCTTTATATTTCTTTGAATATTCCCCAAGTACATATTATATAATATGAGAGTAAGTCACTGGAATTTCAGACACTTGAAAAAACTCTTGTCTTAGATTCTTTTTTCACTGGCTGCCCGGTCTTAAGTTACATCAGTTGAAAATAGAATGAATGGGATCCTATACTATTAGCTCAAAGTTCAAAGGCCGCAGCTGTCACACGTCATGCTGTAAAGCTACTTTAATTTGCACGAACACTTCATGCACAGAAAATATTAGCAACACAAAAGAATTAATAAGTATTACATATATATTATAGTTCAACTAGATATATTGTTATTATTTTAAAATGTTATACACAAAAAAAATTCAATTTTTTCACTTCCTGTGTGAATAAAGAAATAAATCCATTTTAGAGTTATTTGATCAAATCCTGCTTTGGAATGAAAACTCTAAGGAAATATAAGAAAATAAAATTAAATATCAAATTCATACAGAAACAGAATTATTTAAATATCTTATACATATATTGTTTGGTTCTAATGTAATTCAAAATATTGCTACTTAAATTTATATATATGAAGTTCTAATTTATTAATTAATATATATATATATATTTTATAAACGTATATATAAATACAATTACACGCAATCTCTACTTAGACAAGTGTATATATATATATATATATATATATATATATATATATATATATATGAACTATTAGAAACTATGTAACTACAATTTTACTGTATAAGATTATAAATAAATATTGAGACATTGTATTACATTTTGATACAACATTATAATTGCAGTTTTTCCTTAGCCACTCCCTAAACCAAATCTTCTGTCTCTCTCAAATATCCCCATTAACGCCCTATTTAGTAAAGACATTTTTCTATCCTTCAAAACCTCAGAGAACTGCCTGTTCTTCTGTCCACATTCCATGACGTCACTGTGAGTTGGTCGTCTCACCTGTCTCTGTCCATCAGTTTCAGCCATTTTCCTTTTTAGAGAATCACAGTTCTGACTGAGAATTAACTCATTCTGTGGAGAGATGAATCTTTGCACTGGCTGATATGGCTTATAACATATATGAAATCTTCTGCGTATTTGATAGAGTTCACTCTGGGGATGACTCAGTCTAGGAGAGTTTGATATTGGCTTTTGGTAAGATTTTACCTTTCCTGGTTTTATAAATTTAGCTTGATTTATTTTCTTTTCACGATTCCCATGTTTTCTAACAAAATCCAGCATCTGCGCACATTCAAATAATGAATTTTTTTGTGATGCCATAACTTGGGAAACTGAATTTAGGAATTTGAATTTTTGTACAAAAGTTGTTATCATATGTTGTACTTTTCCATTTTTGATGAGAGCTTTGTACAACCGTTCAAATATGGACATGAATGTATATGTACATTCCTTCCTACCAATCCTTAGTTTCTGCAGATCTTCTATGTTGGGAAAATCCTTTGTGACACAATAAATCAAATATCTTAATCTGTCCGAATCATTTTCCCATCCATTAGGAGAGTCATTTTCACAGGGCATTAAATGTAAACGTCTGGACAATGTCACAGGAATCCATATTTTAAATAATTGATTCCTCTCCTCATTGGATAAATCAAACTTATCAGAGAAGCTCTCAAATGTCTCTGAATTTCTACAGGCATGGATTTTGACATCATATTTTGGCATGATTTTGTATAATTTCAGCAAATTTTTCCTCATTTTAATTTGGAGTTGAGCCTGGGTAATTCCAGAATTCTCTGATATTTTTAGTGGCTCTTGTACGTCCGTTCCTCCTACGTCACTCACGTCTCCTCCCACATCACCTAGTATGTCGGTTTCTCGTATGTCAGTCATGTCTCCTCCCATGTCAGGTTTCTGTATGTCCGTCTCTTGGTCAGACCCAAGGTCACCTTCAGTTACAGACACGTGTCTTACTTCTTGTTCATTTTCCACATTACAGTCAGAATCAGTATCACCGTCTGACACTTCTACACTATTTTCCTGCTTAGAAATCTCTAACACAAGACTATGAAAAAAATCTACCAAATGTAGAATATTTCTCAATTTCTGTTTTTCTCTATTTACCAATTTAGAAGTTAACTGTAAATTCTGCAATTCACATTCTTTGTATAAACTGAGCCACAAAACTTCTATGTCATCTCCTACATTGCCTTTGAAATTAATATTACTTTGTTTAGCAAAAGAAGAAATTATATCCATATTTTGCTTACCTTAAGATTCCTTGGCTTCTCTTTATCAGCACGTCCTGTCTTCAGTTTGTCTGATTCTTTTACTGTGTGATTCTGTTCCTTGTTAGTACCTCTGCTTCCTGTCTTTCCTCAGTCTGTAGGTCCTTTCTGCTTCTCGTGACAAACTAGTGAATTTACTGACACGTGAACAACAGCTGTTCAGCTCGTCAGGACTCCCCCCTTGTTCACGGAAGAAATTCACTTACTTAATTTAAAAAACAAAAAAACAGGACTGGCTGGCTCACCATTGTAAAATAATACTCTTCCTGTATTATTTTTTTCTACTGAGGACTACTCAAAGTATCAATATCACGATATTCTTATAAAAAAATGTATCTATTTATTCTTGGATTGTCCATTAAAAAGAATCAGATTGCAGCAGGTACATACAATAATTAGTTATAAAGTAATTGTCCATTTGTCCATAATTAGCTTAATTGTTGAGATTCACCCATCTTTCCTTGGATCCTGGCTGGTAAATCATGTCTTTGTCCAGCATGTGTCCAGGCCTACATGTCATCTGCTTCTCAGCATGAAGATTCTGTGTCTTGTGGGGTGGGCAGAGCAAGAGAGCCCCCCCTTTCTGTACCATGGGCTTTTATAGCCAGTCGTATGGACACCTGTTCTACATATGGTAGTGAACCAAAAATACACACACAAATAGCACATGTCAACTAGACACGATGGCTGAGGCATAGAACTCAGAAAAATGATTATCGATTAACATTCCAAATTAATTTCCATAATTAACCATTTAACAGAGACCGCCTGGGAATGCCAGGTGCTGTAGGCTTTTGCTTTTTCCTTCCTTCCACCAGCAGGGGGCACTCTCTTCTATGCCTTTTTTCCATTCCCTTTCACAAGTGCACACATTCATTCTCTTTTCTTTCTTTCATTTTCTTTCTCTCTTGCGCTATTTCATCTCTGCAAAATACCAGCATCCTTCTGATCACCGTGGGCCTCCAGCATTGCTGCTTATTTACTTTTAAAGCTAGGCTCCTTTTCACCAGGACCAGCGTCTCCCGGGTGGCTGGAGGCAACCACCGGTAACCCCAAGCAGAAGACCTTTGCAGGCAACACGACCCTCCCCCCTGTAGAGCAGCTCAAAGTCACTGGCAACCATCTCACCCTCTTCCTTCATTCACCCCTGGACGTCTCGCTCTGCCCCCAAGTTACGGGTCCAGCTTGCTCTTTCTGTCACATTACCGCGATGAAGGGTTTAACCTGCAGGAGACCCTGCGCCGAGTCATTTTTGAAGACACCTGATGCGGCGGGTGAATCACTGCTAAACAAACCACACCTGTAGGGACGGCACAGCCTTTGCATGGACCCTTCGGAGCCCGCCCCGTCACGGCCAGATTGCTCGCCACCAAGCGATCCTGAGAAAGGCTGGCCGGGCGATGGATCGAGCAGCGTCCACTGGCCATATCACCTTGGATATGCCCAATTTCGTCTGATCTTGGAAGCAAAGCAGGGCTGGGCTCGAACAGTACTTGAATGGGAGACCTCCTGGGAACACCGGGTGCTGTAGACAATTTTGATGATGTTTTGCCCTACTGCCCAGCTCGGCTAGCATGGAACTCCGCCTTGCCGGACACCGACCTTAAGTAACTTAGATGATGGAAGCCCCAAGGTCTCTGAGCCAGTTGGCAGCTAAGTACGCTACCACGCAGGCCTGACACCGAGCTCTTTGCCACGGCTAGGAGTGCCTATTGACTCCGCAGCTCGCCGTGTGGAAATGATGGCGTTAAAAGCACCCGGGGCCGTGAAGGGGCCAGGCTTACAGCAGGTGCCCAGGGAAGGTTTTGGATGCCGGCCGCCTAGCGAGGGCCAGCAGAAGTAACATGTTTCTCTGCAAAGAAGCTTGTGTAACCAAGCCAGACGGCTGACAAAGAGCTAACCTCAGTGCAAGGAAGGCAAGGAAGGAATTGGGGAGGGGGGGGGTGATTCCTGCTAGGGCCCTGAAATCATAAAACAGGCAGGAGAGTCTGACGCATGGTGACGGAGAGGTTGTAGGGGCAGATAGGGGGTGTTGTCACGTGCGAGCACGTGTGCATGCTGGCTTGTGTGTGAGAGTGCGCTTCCTAGGTGTGGCGCGCTGCAGACAGTCAAAGGGATTGTTCCCTTTCATTAAAAGTTAATCCCCGGCTGCAGGCTATTAGACAGCAACTAACCGCGCTCTACTCACCCTACACGGGTCTACCGGTGAGTCTCGCCTCTGCTCCCGGCCTGTGCCATTGGCCGTGAAGCCGACGTTCCGTCGACAGCGCTGCAGCCGATCAGTGAGCTCAGCGGCTCTGAGTGGGGTCTTCTGTCTACAAGAACTTTTAAGGAAGCCAGCAAAAAAATTGAAGAGAAGGGAAAGCAAAAAAGGACCTGGTCTTGCTGAGCACTGGAAAGGGCAGCCGGCAGCCAGACTTCAAAGTAGAAAAGCAGCAAGTGAGAGGCTCATCTTCGCCTACGGCCGCACCACCCTAAACATGCCCAATCTCGTCTGATCTCAGAAGCTAAGCAGGCTTGGGCCTGGTTAGTACTTGGATGAGAGACCACCTGGGAATACCAGGTGCTGTAGGCTTTTGCTTTTTCCTTCCTTCCACCAGCAGGGGGCACTCTCTTCTATGCCTTTTTTCCATTCCCTTTCACAAGTGCACACATTCATTCTCTTTTCTTTTTTTCATTTGCTTTCTCTCTTGCGCTATTTTATCTCTGCAAAATACCAACATCCTTCTGATCACCGTGGGCCTCCAGCATTGTTGCTTCTTTACTTTTAATACTAGGCTCCTTTTCACCAGGACCAGCATCTCCTGTGTGGCTGGAGGCAACAAACGGTAACCCCAAGCAGAAGACCTTTGCAGGCAACACGACCCTTCCCCCTGAAGAGCAGCTCAAAGTCACTGGCAACCATCTCACCCTCTTCCTTCATTCACCCCTGGACGTCTCGCTCCGTCCCCAAGTTACGGGTCCAGCTTGCTCTTTCTGTCACATTACCGCGATGAAGGGTTTAGCCTGCAGGAGACCCTGCGCCAAGCCATTTTTGAAGACACATGATGCGGCGGGTGAATCACTGCTAAACAAACCACACCTGTAGGGATGGCACAGCCTTTGCATGGACCCTTCGGAGACCGCCCCGTCATGGCCAGATTGCTCGCCACCAAGCGATCTTGAGAAAGGCTGGCCTTGCAATGGATCAAGCAGCGTCTACTGGCCATGCCAGCTTGGATACGCCCGATCTCGTCTGATCTTGGAAGCAAAGCATGGCTGGGCTCAGACAGTACTTGGATGGGAGACCTCCTGGGAACACTGGGTGCTGTAGACCATTTTGATGACGTTTTGCCCTACTGCCCAGCTCGACTAGCATGGAACGGCGCCTTGCCGGACACCGACCTTAAGTAATTTAGATGATGGAAGCCCCAATCCCTCTGAGCCAGTTGGCAGCTAAGTACGCTACCACGCAGGCCTGACACCGAGCTCCTTGCCACGGCTAGGAGTGCTTATTGACTCCGCAGCTCGCCGTGTGGAAATGATGGCGTTAAAAGCACCCGGGGCCGTGAAGGGGCCAGGCTTTCAGCAGGTGCCCAGGGAAGGTTTTGGATGCCGGCCGCCTAGAGAGGGCCAGCAGAAGTAACATGTTTCTCTGCAAAGAAGCTTGTGTAACCAAGCCAGACGGCTGACAAAGAGCTAACCTCAGGGCAAGGAAGGTGCGGAAGGAATTGGGGAGGGGGGGGTGATTTCTGCTAGGGCCCTGAAATCATAAAACAGGCAGGAGAGTCTGACGCATGGTGACGGAGAGGTTGTAGGGGCAGATAGGGGGTGATTTCTCGTGCGAGCACGTGTGCATGCTGGCTTGTGTGTGAGAGTGCGCTTCCTAGGTGTGGCGCGCTGCAGACAGTCAAAGGGATTGTTCCCTTTCATTAAAAGTTAATCACCGGTTGCAGGCTATTAGAAAACAACTAACCGCACTCTACTCACCCTACCCGGGTCTACCGGTGAGTCTCGCCTCTGCTCCCGGCCTGTGGCATTGGCCGTGAAGCTGACGTTCCGTCGACAATGCTGCAGCCGATCAGTGAGCTCAGCGGCTCTGAGTGGGGCGTTGTGTCTACAAGACCTTTTAAGGAAGCCAGCAAGAAAATTGAAGAGAAGGGAAAGCACAAAAGGACCTGGTCTTGCTGAGCACTGGAAAGGGCAGCCGGCAGCCAGACGTCAAAGTAGAAAAGCAGCAAGTGAGAGGCTAGTCTCTGCCTACGGCCACACCACCCTGAACACGCCCAATCTCGTCTGATCTCGAAAGCTAAGCAGGCTTAGCTTCCGAGATCTGGCGTGTTCAGGATTGTGTGGCCGTAGACAGAGACAAGCAACTCACTTGCTGCTTTTCTATTTTGACGTCTGGCTGCCGGCTGCCCTTTCCAGTGCTCAGCAAGACCAGGTCCTTTTGTGCTTTCCCTTCTCTTCAATTTTTTTACTGGCTTCCTTAAAAGGTCTTGTAGACAGAAGGCCCCACTCAGAGCCGCTGAGCTCACTGATCGGCTGCAGCGCTGTCGACGGAACGTCAGCTTCACGGCCAATGCCACAGGCCGGGAGCAGAGGCGAGACTCACCGGTAGACCCGGGTAGGTTGAGTAGAGCGCGGTTAGTTGCTTTCTAATAGCCTGCAGCCACGGATTAACTTTTAATGAAAGGGAACAATCCCTTTGACTGTCTGCAGCGCGCCACACCTAGGAAGCGCACTCTCACACAGAGGCCAGCATGCACACGTGCTCGCACGTGACAACACCCACTATCTGCCTCTACAACCTCTCCGTCACCATGCGTCAGACTCTCCTGCCTGTTTTATGATTTCAGGGCCCTAGTAGGAATCACCCCCTCCCTCCCCAATTCCTTCCGCACCTTCCGCACCTTCCTTGCCTTCCTTGCACTGAGGTTAGATCTTTGTCAGCCGTCTGGCTTGGTCACACAAGCTTCTTTGCAGAGAAACATGTTACTTCTGCTGGCCCTCGCTAGGCGGCAGGCATCCAAAGCCTTCCCTGGGCACCTGCTGAAAGCCTGGCCCCTTCACGGCCCCGGGTGCTTTTAACGCCATCATTTCCACACGGCGAGCTGCGGAGTCAATAATTTTGCAGAGATGAAATAGCGCAAGAGAGAAAGCAAATGAAAAAAAGAGACCCTGCGCCGAGCCATTTTTGAAGACACCTGATGCGGCCGGTGAATCACTCCTAAACAAACCACACCTGTAGGGACGGCACAGACTTTGCATGGACCCTTCGGAGCCCGCCCTGTCACGGCCAGATTGCTCACTATCAAGCGATCCTGAGAAAGGCTGGCCGGGCGATGAATCGAGCAGCGTCTACTGGTCATACCACCTTGGATACGCCTGATCTCGTCTGATCTCGGAAGCAAAACAGGGCTGGGCTCAGACAGTACTTGGATGGGAGACCTCCTGGGAACACCAGGTGCTGTAGACCATTTTGATGACGTTTTGCCCTACTGCCCAGCTCGGCTAGCATGGAACGGCGCCTTGCCGGACACCAACCTTAAGTAACCTAGATGATGGAAGCCCCAAGGCCTCTGAGCCAGTTGGCAGCTAAGTACGCTACCCCGCCGCCTTCACGCAGGCCTGACACTGAGCTCCTTGTCACGGCTAGGAGTGCTTATTGACTCCGCAGCTCGCCGTGGGGAAATGATGGCGTTAAAAGCACCCGGGGCCGTGAAGGGGCCAGGCTTTCAGCAGGTGCCCAGGGAAGGTTTTGGATGCCGGCCGCCTAGCGAGGGCCAGCAGAAGTAACATGTATCTCTGCAAAGAAGCTTGTGTAACGAAGCCAGACGGCTGCCAAAGAGCTAACCTCAGTGCAAGGAAGGCAAGGAAGGTGCGGAAGGAATTGGGGAGGGGAGGGGTGGTGATTCCTGATAGGGCCCTGAAATCATAAAACAGGCAGGAGAGTCTGATGCATGGTGACGGAGAGGTTGTAGGGGCAGATAGGGGGTTTTGTCACGTGCGAGCACGTGTGCATGCTGGCTTGTTTGTGAGAGTGCGCTTCCTAGGTGTGGCTCGCTGCAGACAGTCAAAGGGATTGTTCCCTTTCATTAAAAGTTAATCCCCGGCTGCAGCCTATTAGAAAGCAACTAACCGCGCTCTACTCACCCTACCCGGGTCTACCGGTGAGTCTCGCCTCTGCTCCCGGCCTGTGGCATTGGCCGTGAAGCTGACGTTCCGTCGACAGCGCTGCAGCCGATCAGTGAGCTCAGCGGCTCTGAGTGGGGCGTTGTGTCTACAAGACCTTTTAAGGAAGCCAGCAAGAAAATTGAAGAGAAGGGAAAGCACAAAAGGACCTGGTCTTGCTGAGCACTGGAAAGGGCAGCCGACAGCCAGACGTCAAAGTAGAAAAGCAGCAAGTGAGAGGCTAGTTTCTGCCTATGGCCACACCACCCTGAACACGCCCGATCTCATCTGATCTCAGAAGCTAAGCAGGGTTGGGCCTGGTTAGTACTTGGATGGGAGACTGTAAAATAATACTCTTCCTGTATTATTTTTTTCTACTGAGGACTTCTCAAAGTATCAATATCATGATATTCTTATAAAAAAATGTATCTATTTATTCTTGGATTGTCCATTAAAAAGAATCAGATTGCAGCAGGTACATACAATAATTAGTTATAAAGTAATTGTCAATTTGTCCATAATTAGCTTAATTGTTGAGATTCACCCATCTTTCCTTGGATCCTGGCTGGTAAATCATGTCTTTGTCCAGCATGTGTCCAGGCCTTAATGTCATCTACTTCTCAGCATGAAGATTCTGTGTCTTGTGGGATGGGCAGAGCAAGAGAGCCCCCCCTTTCTGTACCATGGGCTTTTATAGCCAGTCGTATGGCACATCTGTTCTACATATGGTAGTGAACCAAAAATACACACACAACTAGCGCATGTCAACTAGACACGATGGCTGAGGCATAGAACTCAGAAAAATGATTATCGATTAACATTCCAAATGAATTTCCATAATTAACCATTTAACATTTCCCCCTTTTTTGAGAATAAAAGGACTTTAACTGAAATTTCTCAAAAGAAGATACATTCATCAATCATTTTTTCTTTCCTTCTTCCTTGGCAATATCATTAAATTTCCATAATAATAAAAATAGTAATAATAGTATCAATATCGGTTTATTGTTTTATAATGATGTGAATTCATGTTATGGTAAGCCGCGACTAATATTCATTTAATATGTATAATTATACTTCCCTATATCTAAATTGAAGCAATCGCGGGTTCAATCGTCATCATCTGATGTCATCGGGTCGTCGTCTCGTCTTCTTCTTGGTTCTTTTATAACACAGTCTTTAGATGAAAACTCCTTTGAAATAAATTACAGCATGTAGATATTGTACAGTCCATAATTGTGTTCATTATTGTTCAGTCCATAAACTGTACTCTTTATTAGAAAGATCATGTGTGTCAGTTGATAAGAAAACAAAGTCCATGGATGAAATGTAGCTTTAATATCTGTGCAGTGTCACCTGGACTTACGTTGGATCGTCTTTGGAATCTTCCGTGTGTCCGCACTGGTCTCGTGTCACTTGTGGAACAGATGTGACGTCTTTGGTCAGTAAAGCAAGGGTTAACTTGACACTTTCCTGCTTTATATAGCACCATAACCAGTACTCAGTCCTTTATATACATGACACATATGCCAGGTATTACCTGTTCACCAGCTTTCATTGAAGCGTTGCAGGTGATAAGAAACCACTGGAACGTGATGAAACTTGAACACAACACAGTACATATAGGATCATCGTCCTCTGCCGTCTTGGTGATCAGTGGTGTGAATTGTATTTGTATGTAATGGACACAGTCTATTATAACACTCAGCATTCACACCTGTTACCTTCTGAGACGTCCGGATATCAGTTGCTTCTTCTTGTAACTTTTGAGAATCTCTTTGATTTATAAAAATTAAAAGTCTTTATTAAGATAGAATTCATAATTGCGATGTCTTGATTGAAGTCTTCATTCCCTAATCTGATACCAAATCTGGCAGTTTTTCCTAACCTATAATATCACAGCGTACCATAGCAATCAGTAATATCCATCTAATTATTATCAAAATATTAAAATAAATTATGTTTGGAATAATAAACAATAATAGATAATAATTCATTATCAATCAAGTTCTCCATATGATAGAACATTTTTATGTCATAGGTGTAATTACCTTTTCCAACCCATAGGTGTCAGTGTATTTTGAAAAAACAAGTTTTTATATCTTTATTAAACCAATAATATCAAAGAATGTATACTCCTGAACCAAAATGAATAAATATATGAATGTAGGAATGAATGAATGAATGAATAAATGAATGAATGAATTGTTGTGTTTACTCAGAAAATGTTAACATTTTTTTCCTTAGCAATATATATTTAATGAAGCAATACTCTTGTATTAGACATTACTTTATTAAATATTAATGTGTTTTCTCAATTGAGATATTGAACTCAAATAAAATCAAATGAGAATTAAAAAATGAAAAAATAGAAAAATAAGAAGTATAAAGTAAGAATAAAATTTTAAAAATGAAAAATAAAATTAAGAGTAAAAATAAGAATAAAAATAAAAATAAGGCCTTTAAATTTTAATGACAAATGCAGAGTAATTATATTCTCCATAAAAAATACCCTTATATCTCCATTATCTGGATGATTTCATATTTGTCATAACCTTGTACCACCAAAAAATATTAAATTATGCAACTTTGCATGTAATACCCTTCTTAATTATACCATAGTACCTTATTATTATTTCTTCTTTATTAAAATGTGTGGAAAATAAGTATTGATCAAAAGTGATTATGTAATCAGGATCAAAAACACATTTCCCCCTTAATACCAAAAATATTATTTTATAAAATTCATGTATATATCAGAACCAAATTAAAAATAATTATTCTTCTAGAAATATTGTGCATAAATTTCATATCGATGAGTAGCATAGATTTAACTAAAGAGAGGTGTGTACCTATTTAGGTAACCATTAAAAATAATATTATAGTTATTCAAGAATATTATCATGTGGAAAATTATTCTAAATATAAATTTGTTTTGTAAACCATTTTGATGTGTGGTTGCCCTTATCCACTATTAGTTAAATCAAGAAATAATAATTATTAAAGAAATATAGAAATATATATATGTAGATAATACCTAATTATGTATTATAATTTCCTCAGAATTAAATATATTTTTGTACCTTCACATAAAGAAACATTTTTTTTTTCAAACATACAAACATACGAGGCCTCTGTCACATCAATCACACTTAGCAGCTGCTGATTTACTCATCTGTCACCTTCACTCTGACATTCACAGATCTGTTCAACTCAAACATTCCACACATGAAGTTTTAGATATATATATATTTAACCCAAAATTGTTGTATCCCAATTTATTAATGCGCATTGCCATATCAATTGAATATCTTTATATTTCTTTGAATATTCTCCAAGTACATATTATATAATATGAGAGTAAGTCACTGGAATTTCAGACACTTGAAAAAACTCTTGTCTTAGATTCTTTTTTCACTGGCTGCCCAGTCTTAAGTTACATCAGTTGAAAATAGAATGAATGGGATCCTATACTATTAGCTCAAAGTTCAAAGGCCGCAGCTCTCACACGTCATGCTGTAAAGCTACTTTAATTTGCACGAACACTTCATACACAGAAAATATTAGCAACACAAAAGAATTAATAAGTATTACATATATATTATAGTTCAACTAGATATATTGTTATTATTTTAAAATGTTATACACATAAAATCATGCAATTTTTTCACTTCCTGTGTGAATAAAGAAATAAATCCATTTTAGAGTTCTTTGATCAAATCCTGCTTTGGAATGAAAACTCTAAGGAAATATAAGAAAATAAAATTAAATATCAAATTCATACAGAAACAGAATTATTTAAATATCTTATACATATATTGGTTGGTTCTAATGTAATTCAAAATATTGCTACTTAAATTTATATATATGAAGTTCTAATTTATTAATTAATATATATATATATTTTATAAACGTATATATAAATACAATTATACGCAATCTCTACTTAGACAAGTGTATATATATATATATATATATATGTATATGAACTATTAGAAACTATGTAACTACAATTTACTGTATAAGATTATAAATAAATATTGAGACATTGTATTACATTTTGATACAACATTATAATTACAGTTTTTCCTTAGCCACTCCCTAAACCAAATCTTCTGTCTCTCTCAAATATCTCCAGGAACGCCCTATTTAGGAAAGACATTTTTCTATCCTTCAAAACCTCAGAGAACTGCCTGTTCTTCTGACCACATTCCATGACGTCACTGTGAGTTGGTCGTCTCACCTGTCTCTGTCCATCTGTTTCAGCCATTTCCCTTTTTAGAGAATCAAAGTTCTGACTGAGAATTAACTCATTCTGTGGAGAGATGGATCTTTGCACTGGCTGATATGGCTTATAACATATATGAAATCTTCTGCGTATTTGATAGAGTTCACTATGGGGATGACTCAGTCTAGGAGAGTTTGATATTGGTTTTTGGTAAGATTTTACCTTTCCTGGTTTTATAAATTTAGCTTGATTTATTTTCTTTTCACGATTCTCATGTTTTCTAACAGAATCCAGCATCTGCGCACATTCAAATAATGAATTTTTTGTGATGCCATAACTTGGGAAACTGAATTTAGGAATTTGAATTTTTGTACAAAAGTTGTTATCATATGTTGTACTTTTCCATTTTTGATGAGAGCTTTGTACAACCGTTCAAATATGGACATGAATGTATATGTACATTCCTTCCTACCAATCCTTAGTTTCTGCAGATCTTCTATGTTGGGAAAATCCTTTGTGACACAATAAATCAAATATCTTAATCTGTCCGAATCATTTTCCCATCCATTAGGAGAGTCATTTTCACAGGGCATTAAATGTAAACGTCTGGACAATGTCACAGGAATCCATATTTTAAATAATTGATTCCTCTCCTCAATGGATAAATCAAACTTATCAGAGAATTTATCAAATGTCTCTGAATTTCTACAGGCATGGATTTTGACATCATATTTTGGCATGATTTTGTATAATTTCAGCAAATTTTTCCTCATTTTAATTTGGAGTTGAGCCTGGGTAATTCCAGAATTCTCTGATATTTTTAGTGGCTCTTGTACGTCCGTTCCTCCTACGTCACTCACGTCTCCTCCCACATCACCTAGTATGTCGGTTTCTCGTATGTCAGTCATGTCTCCTCCCATGTCAGGTTTCTGTATGTCCGTCTCTTGGTCAGACCCAAGGTCACCTTCAGTTACAGACACGTGTCTTACTTCTTGTTCATTTTCCACATTACAGTCAGAATCAGTATCACCGTCTGACACTTCTACACTATTTTCCTGCTTAGAAATCTCTAACACAAGACTATGAAAAAAATCTACCAAATGTAGAATATTTCTCAATTTCTGTTTGTCTCTATTTACCAATTTAGAAGTTAACTGTAAATTCTGCAATTCACATTCTTTGTATAAACTGAGCCACAAAACTTCTATGTCATCTCGTACATTAACTTTGAAATTAATATTACTTTGTTTAGCAAAAGAAGAAATTATATCCATATTTTGCTTACCTTAAGATTCCTTGGCTTTTCTTTATCAGCATGTCCTGTCTTCAGTTCGTCTGATTCTTTTCCTGTGTGATTCTGTTCCTTGTTAGTACCTCTGCTTCCTGTCTTTCCTCAGTCTGTAGGTCCTTTCTGCTTCTCGTGACAAACTAGTGAATTTACTGACAAGTGAACAACAGCTGTTCAGCTCGTCAGGACTCCCCCTTGTTCACGGAAGAAATTCACTTACTTAATTTAAAAAACAAAAAAACAGGACTGGCTGGCTCACCATTGTAAAATAATACTCTTCCTGTATTATTTTTTTCTACTGAGGACTTCTCAAAGTATCAATATCACGATATTCTTATAAAAAAATGTATCTATTTATTCTTGGATTGTCCATTAAAAAGAATCAGATTGCAGCAGGTACATACAATAATTAGTTATAAAGTAATTGTCCATTTGTACATAATTACCTTAATTGTTGAGATTCACCCATCTTTCCTTGGATCCTGGCTGGTAAATCATGTCTTTGTCCAGCATGTGTCCAGGCCTACATGTCATCTGCTTCTCAGCATGAAGATTCTGTGTCTTGTGGGGTGGGCAGAGCAAGAGAGCCCCCCCTTTCTGTACCATGGGCTTTTATAGCCAGTCGTATGGACACCTGTTCTGCATATGGTAGTGAACCAAAAATACACACACAAATAGCGCATGTCAACTAGACACGATGGCTGAGGCATAGAACTCAGAAAAATGATTATCGATTAACATTCCAAATGCATTTCCATAACTAACCATTTAACAGAGACCGCCTGGGAATGTCAGGTGCTGTAGGCTTTTGCTTTTTCCTTCCTTCCACCAGCAGGGGGCACTCTCTTCTATGCCTTTTTTCCATTCCCTTTCACAAGTGCACACATTCATTCTCTTTTCTTTTTTTCATTTGCTTTCTCTCTTGCGCTATTTCATCTCTGCAAAATACCAGCATCCTTGTGATCACCGTGGGCCTCCAGCATTGTTGCTTATTTACTTTAAATACTAGGCTCCTTTTCACCAGGACCAGCGTCTCCCGGGTGGCTGGAGGCAACAACTGGTAACCCCAAGCAGAAGACTTTTTCAGGCAACAGGACCCTCCCCCTGAAGAGCAGCTCAAAGTCACTGGCATCCATCTCACCCTCTTCCTTCATTCACCCCTGGACGTCTCGCTCCGCCCCCAAGTTACGGGTCCAGCTTGCTCTTTCTGTCACATTACCGCGATGAAGGGTTTAGCCTGCAGGAGACCCTGCGCCCAGATATTTTTGAAGACACCTGATGCGGCGGGTGAATCACTGCTAAACAAACCACACCTGTAGGGACGGCACAGCCTTTGCATGGACCCTTCGGAGCCTGCCCCGTCACGGCCAGATTGCTCGCCACCAAGCGATCCTGAGAAAGGCTGGCCGGGCTATGGATCAAGAAGCGTCTACTGGCCATACCACCTTGGATAAGCCCGATCTCTTCTGATCTCGGAAGCAAAGCAGGGCTGGGCTTGGACAGTACTTGGATGAGAGACCTCCTGGGAACACCGGGTGCTGTAGACCATTTTGATGATGTTTTGCCCTACTGCCCAGCTCGGCTAGCATGGAACGGAGCCTTGCCGGACACCGACCTTAAGTAACTTAGATGATGGAAGCCCCAAGGCCTCTGAGCCAGTTGGCAGCTAAGTACACTACCCCGCCACCTTAACGCAGGCCTGACACCGAGCTCCTTGCCACGGCTAGGAGTGCTTATTGACTCCGCAGCTCGCCGTGTGGAAATGATGGCGTTAAAGGCACCTGTTGCCGTAAAGGGGCCAGGCTTTCAGCAGGTGCCCAGGGAAGGTTTTGTATGCCGGCCGCCTAGCGAGGGCCAGCAGAAGTAACATGTATCTCTGCAAAGAAGCTTGTGTAACCAAGCCAGACGGCTGCCAAAGAGCTAACCTCAGTGCAAGGAAGGCAAGGAAGGTGTGGAAGGAATTGGGGAGGGGGGGGTTGATTCCTGCTAGGGCCCTGAAATCATAAAACAGGCAGGAGAGTCTGATGCATGGTGACGGAGAGGTTGTAGGGGCAGATAGGGGGTGTTGTCATGTGCGAGCACGTGTGCATGCTGGCTTGTGTGTGAGAGTGCACTTCCTAGGTGTGGCGCGCTGCAGACAGTCAAAGGGATTGTTCCCTTTCATTAAAAGTTAATCCCCGGCTGCAGGCTATTAGAAAGCAACTAACCGCGCCCTGCTCACCCTACCCGGGTCTACCGGTGAGTCTCGCCTCTGCTCCCGGCCTGTGGTATTGGCCGTGAAGCTGACGTTCCGTCGACATCGCAGCAGCCGATCAGTGAGCTCAGCGGCTCTGAGTGGGGCGTTGTGTCTAGAGATGAGCGTTGTTCTACTCGAACTGTTCGCCAATCTCAAATTCGAGCTGTTTTGGGCGGTGTTCGAGCCGTTCGGCGAACACGAACAATTTGAGAAAAATTCGGCTGTTCGAGGTTATGTTCGATAACTGTTCATGCACCAAAATCATAACTGGATTTTTTCTCAGTAATGATGAAAATGAATGTTAATACGCAGTTTGAGTGTACAGCGGGGTGGGGGGAGGGGCAGGGGATGGATCTCTGCAGTAACAAAGAAGATCTCCATTTTTTTTTCTCTTTCCCGCATTTGCAGTGGGGAGGTGAAATCTGTCAGCCTATCAGCAGCGCACACACGGAGCGAAGTGCTTTTTTTCACACAAGCAAGGGCATGTGTCATTGGCAGTGTATGTCACATGTCCTTGCCCTATAAGACCAAGCCATTTTCCCCGTCGCCACCATTTTCTCACTGCTGCAGCTGCGTGTTAGACGGCACCGCTGTTGCTGTGTGCCCTATACCTTGTTAATTTCAAGCCAATTTTCGCACAAATCTACAGATAGCTTGGGAGTAGGGAATAGTTGTGATTGCAGTCCTTTTAAGGACTAGGTTACAGCATTTCCTACGACTTTTATCAGGCAGGTCTGTGCTCTTAAATAGATAGATTGTGGGAGTAAAGACTAATTGTAATTGGAGTCCTTTTCAGGACTAGGTTACATCAGTTCCTATCATTTTTAGCCAGGCAGGTCTGTGCCAGTGCTGTGCAAGTTTTTTTCATAGCATTTGGCAGAATCTAGCAAAGCTAATCCTTTTTGGCCTATTGCAGAGTGTGTTAGTCAGTGGAGTAGCCTATCTGTGTTGCAAGATATACCACCTGTGTATAGAATACCAATTTTTTTACTGCACCTAGTGAAGTAAAATCTTTTGGGCATAGCATCATTCTATTAGTCCATCTATACTGACCTCCATCAGGTTGCAAATTGAATATAATATTTTTCTGCATCTAGCTCTGAAAAAATGTTTGGCCTTCTAGCAGTGTGTGGGACTTGTTCTATTAGTCCATCTATACTGACCTCCATCAGGTTGCAAACTGAATATATTTTTTTCTGCATCTACCTCTGAAAAAATATTGGGCTTCTAGCTGTGTGTGGGACTTGTTTTATTAATCCATCTATACAGACCTCCATCAGGTTGCAAATTGAATATAATATTTTTCTGCATCTAGCTCTGAAAAAATGTTTGGCCTTCTAGCAGTGTGTGGGACTTGTTCTATTAGTCCATCTATACTGACCTCCATCAGGTTGCAAACTGAATATAATTTTTTTCTGCATCTACCTCTGAAAAAATATTTGGGCTTCTAGCTGTGTGTGGGACTTGTTCTATTAGTCCATCTATACTGACCTCCATAAGGTTGCAAACTGAATATAATTTTTTTCTGCATCTACCTCTGAAAAAATATTTGGCCTTCTAGCTGTGTGTGGGACTTGTTCTATTAGTCCATCTATACTGACCTCCATCAGGTTGCAAATTGAATATAATATTTTTCTGCATCTAGCTCTGAAAAAATGTTTGGCCTTCTAGCAGTGTGTGGGACTTGTTCTATTAGTCCATCTATACTGACCTCCATCAGGTTGCAAACTGAATATAATTTTTTTCTGCATCTACCTCTGAAAAAATATTTGGGCTTCTAGCTGTGTGTGGGACTTGTTCTATTAGTCCATCTATACTGACCTCCATAAGGTTGCAAACTGAATATAATTTTTTTCTGCATCTACCTCTGAAAAAATATTTGGCCTTCTAGCTGTGTGTGGGACTTGTTCTATTAGTCCATCTATACTGACCTCCATCAGGTTGCAAATTGAATATAATTTTTTTCTGCATCTAGCTCTGAAAAAATGTTTGGCCTTCTAGCCGTGTGTGGGACTTGTTCTATTAGTCCATCTATACTGACCTCCATCAGGTTGCAAACTGAATATATTTTTTTCTGCATCTACCTCTGAAAAAATATTGGGCTTCTAGCTGTGTGTGGGACTTGTTCTATTAATCCATCTATACAGACCTCCATCAGGTTGCAAACTGAATATATTTTTTTCTGCATCTACCTCTGAAAAAATATTGGGCTTCTAGCTGTGTGTGGGACTTGTTCTATTAATCCATCTATACAGACCTCCATCAGGTTGCAAACTGAATATATTTTTTTCTGCATCTACCTCTGAAAAAATATTGGGCTTCTAGCTGTGTGTGGGACTTGTTCTATTAATCCATCTATACAGACCTCCATCAGGTTGCAAACTGAATATAATTTTTTTCTGCATCTACCTCTGAAAAAATATTTGGGCTTCTAGCTGTGTGTGGGACTTGTTCTATTAATCCATCTATACTGACCTCCATAAGGTTGCAAACTGAATATAATTTTTTTCTGCATCTAGCACTGAAAAAATATTTGGCCTTCTAGCAGTGTGTGGGACTTGTTCTATTAGTCATCTATACTGACCTCCATCAGGTTGCAAATTCAAAATAATTTTTTGTCTGCATCTACCTCTGAAAAAATATTTGGCCTTCTAGCAGTGTGTGGGACTTGTTCTATTAGTCCATCTATACTGACCTCCATCAGGTTGCAAACTGAATATAATTTTTTTCTGCATCTAACTCTGAAAAAATATTTGGCCTTCTAGCAGTGTGTGGGTCTCATTGTATTAGGCCATCTATACCAAGCTCCACCAGCTTTTCAATTAATAATAATTTTTCGCTGCATCTAGCCCTGAAAATAATTTTTCTTCCCAATAGTGGTAGCAATAGAAATATGGGGCGTGCTCCTGGCTTACAAAAATATACGCTTCATAACAAAAAACACCAGCTTAGCGCACTGCATTAATAAGATGGCATCATCGTCTCTCCCAATGCTAGGCCTACTACCCAGGCTAGCATTCCTGTGCCTAAAACACAATGTATGGGTCCGCGCTAGCCACTATGCTGAGGGGTCTAAAGCTGCTGCTAACGCTTTATAACAATTCAATTGGCAGATTTTCACAGAGCTCTTCCACAATGCCCACCCATCGGGACAACAGTTGCCCACCTTCCCTATGGGATCTAGTGGCGAATAGTTGATGCCATTAATCAGAGTGTCAGTTGCCCCGTCGACGTGGCAAGCATACGGTAAGGCATGGGAAGAGTGGACACGACTAGTAGCAGGCAGACGGGTTGACCAATGTGAACAAGCCAGATCACAAGTCACCATAGAATTTCTCCACCAGCTAATGATGAGGGGCATATCAGGGGCGTCAGCGCAGCGGTGTCTGACCGGAGTAGCATTTCACTTCCAACTACTGAATTGGGGAGATGTGACAAAGATTCATCATCAGACAATCCATAAAAGGGTAGAAAAGGGGTCAGCCAAGTCAGGAGTGTAAACGTCCCGTCCCGTGTCACTAAAACTGATTTCTCACATCATATCCCTAACACCATTAACATGACACTCACAATTTGAAGCAACACTACTGTCTACTGCATTTGTGATCGCCTTCTTCGGGGCGCTATGCATAAGCGAATTAGTCCCTCAATCCAAAATTAGCACCAGTGGAGGCTTATTACACCAGGACGTAGTCATAGGCAATAATGCAATACGTCTACGCATACACAAATCGAAAATGGTTCCAGCGGGCAGGGGCACTTGGGTACTTCTACAACCCACAAACGGTACACTGAGTCGGGTAACAATAGTAAAACCATATCTAACCATCAGATCACAAAGTAATTTGTTCCTATCACACATTGATGGGACGCCATTATCAAGATACCAGTTCCAAGCTATATTTAATAAATGCATAACATCGGCAGGGAACCTCCCCAAAGATTACGGGACACACTCATTCCGCATAGGCGCGGCCACAGAAGCAGCAAGAGCAGGACTGTCAGAAACGGAAGTTCAGAGGATAGAGAGATGGTGATCCACGTGTTTGGCAAGATACATAAGACCGGACTTGTTATCCTAACGTGGTTTGTTTCTTTTACAGGTGATGCTAAGCCAACAGTGTGGGTGATAGGCCACTCGTATATATATTGGGCAGATTAAAGGGCGAAAGTCCGCCCAGGCGGGAGGAAATTAGAGTTTCATAACACATATTTCAACTGGAGAGGTATTAGAGGCCTGCTATGTCCACAGGTACTAATGGAGGTAATCAAGGTAGGGAGAGAGGCAAGATGTCTGGTCATCTTAGTTATACAGGCCGGGGGAAACAACCTAGGTCATCACAAGAGCGCATAACTAATGGCAATAATGAAACTAGACACTGAGCGCTTCAGAGAATTTTTCACAAAACTAGCTATAGTATGGTCAGAGATTGTGCCGATAGCGGTATGGCAAGGTGCGCGAGACATCACGGCCATCGAACGGACAAGGCGGGTAATAAATATTCGGATGGCAAAATTTAGAAGAGACAGAGGCGGTGTAGTGGTACGACACCGACAACTGGAAGGAGATAAAGCAGGCCTCATACGGCCCGACGGTGTTCAATTAATGGATATTGGACAGGACATATTCCTGTCAGGACTCCAGGACGGAGTGGAACAAGCGTTAAGAGTGATGGGTGGGGGTCAGAGTCCTGCATACGAGTACGCAGGATCCTCCGTGGCCTGGAAATAGAAAGGACATGTTGGAGAGTTACACTTGTTGGCCAAGTTGCCGGAGTGGAGACCCAGGGCATGCTGCAACAAGCTGAATTATTTTAGAAATAAAATGTCTTTCTAATGGAATGAGTATAAAGAGTTAATAAAGCTGTGACCGATCCTCACCCATACAGTTGTAAGAGTTACATTATTGTATTGTCAAGGAAAGGGGGGCGGTAGGGGGGCTGAGCGTCTGGGTTTGGTTGGGGGTCCCCACAGTCTGCCTAGGCTAGATGCATTTAAAAATTCTTATTAGATACACAGGCGGTGCAGCTTGCTTCGCAGCTGGGCTACTACGCCCAAAGTATTGCCTAGGCTAGATGTAGTTAAAAATTCTACGCTGACTAGCAGACACTGAAGATTTCGAGCAGACCTCTGAGTAAACAGCTCTTCAGACTCAATCATCTGTGTTACCCCAAGCCATAGTGTATGTAGTTTCTTACAGTTAAAAGGGGGGGGGGAGCGACCCAACCCACCTGGAATTGACGATGCCAACGTCACGTAAGACACAGCAAGGGGACTCCAAAAAGAGTTTCCATTTTTTCCCAAAATTGTGGCACAGACACCACTTAACCCTAGAATGCATACCTGGGGCCTCGCAGTCCCGCCCTGTTAATTGTTTTCTATTTTCTGCAAGATTACTTTAGTTAGAATTTTGAAACTCTAGGTATTCTTCATGTATATAGTTGTTTGTCATTTGAGTTTGAGTTATTCAATGTTATTTGCACACGGGCCTAAAAGGCCCCAGGTATATGAAAGTGTAGATTTTTATGGTAATGCGTTCTAGGGTTAAGTGGCATCAATTGCCCCACAGTTGCTTAAAACGGTTGGTGAGGTGATATTACCAAATCCTCAAGCTTTTAGCCTCCCAAGGATAACACAGGATTAGAAAAGTCCTTGCAAATCCATGATTTGTTCATCTTTATGAACGTGAGTCTGTCTACATTCTCAGTGGACAGCCGCGTGCGCTTATCTGTCAGCACACCATCAGCAGCGCTGAACACACGTTCAGAGAGAACACTGGCTGCAGGGCATGACAAGATCTCCAAGGCGTGAGTGGCGAGCTCCGGCCATTTTTCCAGATTGGAATACCAAAATGAGCAAGGGTCCAGTGACACAGTCATGGCTTCGATGTTCACTTGGAGATACTCCTGCACCATCCTCTCTAGGCATTGACTATGTGTCAGACTTCTTGTCTCCTGTGGCCTTGCAAAGGATGGTCTAAAAAAGTGGTGAAACGATTTCACAAAATTGCTGTTACCAGCAGATACTGTGTTACTGTTACGGTTTGAGTGATGAAGACTCGACAGTCCCGCGGTTGGCAAGTTAGAACTGTGAGATTCACTTCGTGCACCACTGGTGTTTTGTGGAAAAGCACATGTAAGATTCTGCAACAGCGTCTGCAGATACTCCTGCATGCGTCAATCCCTTTTTATGGCAGGAATTATTTCGGCAAATTTACTTTTGTACAGGGGATCTAAGAGTGTGGCAACCCAGTAGTCGAGATTACTTCGAATTCTGCAATCTGAGGGTCATGTTGCAGGTAGTGCAGCAAGAAGGCACTCATGTGTCTTGCGCATCCAGGAGGACCAAGTCCTTGTTGTGTTGGTAGCGAGGTAAGAATCATGCTTCTTTCCTCTGCCCTCTCCCCCCAACCTCGCACAACAGAAATGTGATCAAGGTCTCCCTCATCTGATGAGTCTTCCATGCCCATCGCCAGTTCATCCTCCACTTCTTCCTCGGCTCCTGCACCTTCCTCAACAGTTTAGCTGCTACCATGCGCCCTGTTTAATCCCTCTCCCCCACCCTCCCATGCCTGCCTCCTTGGTGCTGCCAACCTTCTGGACCTTGGAGATGTTATCCCTTCCGCATTCGACTCCTCCTCTACTTCCTCCACCTCCTCTTGTCCGACCACCTGACTCTGAATTCTGTTTAATGTGTGCTCCAGCATGTAAATCACCGGAATAGTTATGCTGATAATGGCATCGTCGTCAGCACTAAACATCTTCGTCGCCATTTCAAAACTGTGCAGAAAGGTGTGTGGCGCCCCTGAGGGTGCAGTCACCACAGAGTTACTGCATCTCACCCAGAGGTGTGGTATCTCACCCTCAGGTAAGGAAGGCGTATGGCTCGGGACCCTAACACCTGCATCCAACACATACCCGCAGTGGGGTTAGGGCGAGATTGCTCCTAAGGGAGCGCACAGTCCCAGGTCCCTAGCTGGTGAGAGGATCCTATGTAGTCGGTGCTTAGGGGAGCAGCTTAGGGGAGCACATGACAGGGAGAGTATAAATAGGAAGCCATCTTAGAAAGAGCAAGTCAGTCAGAGGAGGAAAAGTGACAGGAGCAGAGGCTCGACATGAGCTCTGCTCCGGAGGCGGGCCTAGCCTGGGAGGCCCAGGACTGAAGGAGAGAAGAGAGGAGTGGGAGCAGGAAGGCTCCAGGAACCGAAGGGACCCTAGGGCTACGGGCCGTGCAGAAGGCCACCTGTACTCCCGCTGCTACCAGGAGGTAGAGGGGTCAGGCCAGATAAGGGGAACCGGTCCCTCAACTAGAGGAGAAACAGCAAGGCTCAACTAGAAACCGGAGGCTGCAGCATTTCATGTACTGCAGGCAAAAGTCCACACCAGTCTCACTAAGAAGGTAGCCACATAGGACCCAGGGGATGGAACACAAGTCGCCCGCCAAGGCCCGAGGATACCGGATAGAAGTGTCACTGGGTGTGAGGTGCAGGGAGAAGGCCAGAGAAAGGACACACAGAAGGGGGTCCTGCTAAGTACTCCGGAGCTATCTGGGGGTAGACTGAGCCCCTCACTGAGTAAGCACAGCACGACGGGTGAGATAGCTCTGGTACCTGTAATCTGGACTGCAACAACTGTGAGTAAAGATCTTGGGACTGCATCACACGGACTCTGTGTTCATTACTGACTCCCTGCACTACAACCACCATCATCCACCCACACTGCCCTGAAGCTACACTCTTCCTGTGGTGAGTAATAATACCATTGCAGCAAAACCACCAGCTTCAGTGGACTGTTCCGCAGCGGCGGCCATTTTGGCCGCACTCCACAGGTGGCGTAGTCGGACATTATAAAATCCATATATACAAATTACCGTTGGATTGACCGCCCTGGGTCACAGACCGGGTCACCGCCACAGTGACTACAACCCCCAGCGTCTACCGGCCCGGCTCCGGGTACCCCACGGCCCAGGGGGCGTGTCAACTTCATAGGTCCCTGATCTGAGACCACTCCTGCTGTGTGATTTGCCCCACCTCTGGATCTCGTTGGCCCAGGCTATACGTCAGAAACTATTGCACCAGGGCTTGTCGGTGCTGCCACAGTCGCTGCAACATGTGCAGAGTTGAATTCCACCGTGTCGGCACATCGCATTTCAGCCGGTGAACTGGCAGGCCCAACGACTTCTGTAGAGATGTAAGTCGTTGAGCTGCAGGATGCGAACGGCGGAAGTGAGCACACAGCGACCGTGCCCTCTGCAGAAGGCCATCTAGTCCGGGATAGTGGGCTAAAAATTTATGGACAACCAGGTTCAGCACGTGAGCCATACAAGGCACGTGTGTAACATTGCCCCGGCGAAGGGCCGCACCCAGGTTTGCAGCATTGTCGCACACGGCCTTCCCTGGTTGCAGGTCCAGTGGAGACAACCATTCATGAAACTGGGTCTCCAGAGCTGACCACAAGTCCTCAGCTGTGTGACTCACATTCCCAGACATTTCAAAGTAAACACTGATGCCGTTGAGCCCTGCTGCCAGCATAGTAAGGAGGTGCGCAGTTAGAAAGCAGGTGGCATTACCAGACAGGCTTTGGGTGCAGGTGGAGGACCGAGAGGAGGTTGAGGAGGCAGAAGCAGTGGAGGAACTTCTAGATAAAGAGGATTGACGTACAACTCGCGGGGACGGCAAGACTTGGACAGCAGCCCCTTGTCCTGCTGTCACCATAGTTACCCAGTGCCCTGTCAGCGACATGTAACGCCCCTGTCCATGCCTACTCGTCCAAGTGTCTGTGGTGAAATGCACCCTGTCACACACAGAGTTTCTCAAAGAAGCGGTGATGTTGTGTGCGACATGCTGGTGGAGCGCAGGCACACCTTTCTTTGAGAAGTAGTGCCGACTGGGCATCTGGTACTGGGGCACTGCGACGGACATAAGGTCTCAAAAATCCACTGTGTCCTCCAGGCGGAAAGGCAGCATTTCTGTAGCCAACAGCTTGCAGATGGTGAAATTCAACCTCTTAGCTTTCTCATGGCTAGGAGGAAATGGTCTTTTACTTGTCCACATCTGAGGGACCGAGGGCTGGCTGTTGTGCTTTGACGGGGTTGAGTAGGGTGTCCCTGGCAAACTGCCGGTCTGTGAGGAAGATGCAGGCGGACATGTTAGGTTGCCTTGATCCAAAGGTGGTGCTCTCGATGTCAGAGAGCTCTCAACACCAGCAGGTGTTTCCACTTCCCAATGAACTGATGACCTGCCAATCACACTGGCTGTTGCAGGTAAAGAGGTGGCAGGTCTGCGTCCAAAAACATGTGTGACTGCTGTCCCCCCAGTCACAGAGGATGAAGAGGCCGCGGATGCACAAGATGGGGCAGACGGTGGTTGGCCCAGCCTGCTAGGCCGCATTGTAGCACAGTGAGCTTCCCACTGCAACTTATGCTTCATATCCATGTGACGGTACATGCATGAAGTACTCAAACTATCGATTTTTTGGCCTCTACTTAGCTTTTGGTGACAAATATTACAGATAACACGAGTTGGGTCATCCTTATCGATCTGAATAAATGCCCAGGCTATGCAAGGCTTAGAGCCCATGCGACCTGAAGAGCCACTACGACTTGTGGTCAGAGGCGGAGTTGTGGTTGAGGATGCAGTTGTTGACGTGCTTCCAGTACTCCGTCTCTGTCCAGGAAGGCGCAACCTAACCTCGTCGTCAATAGCATCTGTGACGCCCCGCTGCGCTTGGTATCACAGATCCTAGAAGAGTGTATTGATGGAATCCTCCACAAGAGGCCCCATAAACATTCACACATCTCCACCTTCCACCTCAGACCAGCAGAGGGAGCCCGTTAGGGATATAAATAGGGAAGGTGGAGCTAGGCAGTTCAGTTCCTCTGAAGAGTTCCTGCAGTAGAGAAGCCTAAGAGAGGTCAGTCTGCAGTGGAGCTCAGTCTAGTCTAGAGAACTCAGTTAATAGTTCAGCAATGGAGCACGAGGCTCCTGCTAGCTAGATTCAGGGAGCCCAGATAGAGCTTAAGGTGTGCCGGCGTCATAAGATCGGTGAAGCGCGGCAAGCTGCCGTTAGTGTGTATAGCCTATTGAGGGCCCGAGTAGGCCGAAGGCGAGTGGCGAGTTAGTACATAAGGGGCAGAGGAGCTTAACAAGCTCACCCCGAAGCATTTACCGGACACCGGATCCGAGCTTACCGGGATCTCTATGACCCAGTAAGGCATAACCGGAATCCCTGGAGAACTACAAGTCCCAGGATCGCTAAGGTACTGATACGTAACAGAGCCAGGAGACGCTTGGGCCCCGCATACTGGGAGCGTGAACTTCAAGACAAGGCCCTACCACAAGGTCAGCCAGCGCAGGACAGAGACAAAGTTAGGCCTAGCTCCAGGCAGGTCAGAAACTTACTGCGCAGAGGCAAGAAACAGGAGGCCCTACACCCGCTCATTGGGGAGGATCCTGATATGCACCCTTCACCCTACAGTGCTCCAGGATGTGCCTGAATTTCCTCCAGTAAAAGGTACTGAAGTGACTACCGTGTCCGTTTCCGTTCTTGCTCTGACCCAGCTGGGTCTCGGCTGTCCTGCATTCCCCCTGCATACGCTGACCTGAGACCTAGCTCCACCTGTGGGGAGCTATACCATCGAGCTGCCTTATCACGGGCCTCAGTGGACTGCTGCAGCGCTGGTGCTTCTCACCAGATACCACAGGTGGTGTCACAAACTCTTATAAAATTAACAATTATCCACCCTTTTAAAGAGTGACCCCAGGGTACGGGCCAGGGAGCCGACCACCGCGACATCCCAAAGGCCAGGCAAATGCCCGGGTGACCTCATCGACTGGCTGACTGTGGGTTGACAGTAAGTGGGATCTCCAACCTTGTCATCATCACCCTGTGTGTTATCACACCCGTCGTCCTCAAAGCCAACCTCTTCCTGCCCTGACCGAAAAGTCAAGTTGTCGCTCCAATCAGGTATTTGAGTCTCATCATCGTCTTCATCATTGTCTCCACCAACAGGAGTTACAGTTTGGGAACAATGGTCTACATTATGCTCAGAACCTTCTTCATCTGGTCCTGGATCCGACTTATAAAGATTCTGGGCATCAGTGCAGATCATTTCCTCGTCTGGATTAGCAGAAGCTCTGGAGCAGACCTCCGTTTCCCAGGCTATAGTATGAGTAAACAGCTGTGCAGACTCAACCATCTGTGTTACCCCATACTCAGACCGGCAGCTGGAGACTTGGGAGCTGTGAGGAAGCAAGTGCGATTGGGGTGACACCTCTGAGGACTGGAGTATTTGTGATGTTGAAGTTGAGGTGGAGGAGAGCCCACTTGAAGGAGCACTTGATATCCGCTGAAGCACCTGCTGTTTTTGTGCCTCATCTGGAATTTGTAGCGATGGGCGTGTCCGTAACAAAGGGATCGTATCACATTGTCCACGAAAAGAAGTCGACATGTTAGTTTGGCTGGAAGATGGTCTTTCTTCTGCAGATGTTACTCCCCCCCCACCGCGGGGGGCTCGACCCACCAGCGGACAGGCACCAGTATTAGGAGAGGGGGGCTGGCCGTCAGGGTTCACCGCGGCTCTGGCACAAACCCGGCGACACGGAGGTGGCACAGGCAGGAGCGGACTGGCCGTGTCGGCTTCTCACTTTTTGGATTTTAGAAGGGCATGACATGCCTATATCTGTGTCTCCCCCTCCTTTTACTCCTCCACCTCTTTTATTTTCGCATGACTATATGTACTTGTCACTTTTCCATGTGTTAGTTATGTCTTCTGAGCAGTTTGTCAGCTTTTGGACACCTTTGAATGTGTTTTCTATGTGTTTCTATGTGTTTTTGTTTGCCTGCCATTGGTTTTAACGGTGTTCGAAGGTGTTCGACGAACAGTTCGATGAACAGTTCGGCGAACACACGGGTGTTCGACGCACCGAACCGAACTCGAACACTACGGGGATGGCTCAACACTAGTTGTGTCTACAAGACCTTTTAAAGAAGCCAGCAAAAAAATTGAAGAGAAGGGAAGGGAAAGCACAAAAGGACCTGGTCTTGCTGAGCACTGGAAATGGCAGCCGGCAGCCAGACGTCAAAGTAGAAAAGCAGCAAGTGAGAGGCTTGTCTCCGCCTACGGCCACACCACCCTGAACATGCCTGATCTTGTCTGATCTCGGAAGCTAAGCAGTGTCAGGCCTGGTTAGAACTTGGATGTGAGACAGCCTGGGACTACCAGGTGCTGTAGGCTTTTGCTTTTTCTTTCCTTCCACCAGCAGGGGACACTCTCTTCTGTGCCTTTTTTCTATTCCCTTTCACAAGTGCACACATTCATTCTCTTTTCTTTTTTTCATTTGCTTTCTCCCTTGCGCTATTTCATCTCTGCAAAATACCAGCATCCTTCTGATCACCGTGGGCCTCCAGCATTGTTGCTTCTTTAATTTTAATACTAGGACCAGCGTCTCCCGCGTGGCTGGAGGCAACCACCGGTAACCCCAAGCAGAAGACCTTTACAGGCAACACGACCCTCCACCCTGAAGAGCAGCTCAAAGTCACTGGCAACCATCTCACCCTCTTCCTTCATTCACCCCTGGACGTCTCGCTCCGCCCCCAAGTTACGGGTCCAGCTTGCTCTTTCTGTCACATTACCGCGATGAAGGGTTTAGCCTGCAGGAGACCCTGCGCCGAGCCATTTTTGAAGACACCTGATGCAGCGGGTGAATCACTGCTAAACAAACCACACCTGTAGGGACGGCACAGCCTTTGCATGGACCCTTCGGAGCCCGCCCCGTCACGGCCAGATTGCTCGCCACCAAGCGATCCTGAGAAAGGCTGGCCGGGCGATGAATCAAACATCATCTACTGGCCATACCACCTTGGATACGCCTGATCTCGTCTGATCTCGGAAGCAAAGCAGGGCTGGGCTCGGACAGTACTTGGATGGGAGACCTCCTGGGAACACCGGGTGCTGTAGACCATTTTGATGACGTTTTGCACTACTGCCCAGCTCGGCTAGCATGGAACGGCGCCTTGCCGGACACCGACCTTAAGTAACTTAGATGATGGAAGCCCCAAGGCCTCTGAGCCAGTTGGCAGCTAAGTACGCTACCCCGCCGCCTTAACGCAGGCCTGACACCGAGCTCCTTGCCACGGCTAGGAGTGCTTATTGACTCCGCTGCTCGCTGTGTGGAAATGATGGCGTTAAAAGCACCCGGTGCCGTGAAGGGGCCAGGCTTTCAGCAGGTGCCCAGGGAAGGATTTGGATGCCGGCCACCTAGCGAGGGCCAGCAGAAGTAACATGTTTCTCTGCAAAGAAGCTTGTGTAACCAAGCCAGACGGCTGACAAAGAGCTAACCTCAGGGCAAGGAAGGCAAGGAAGGTGTGGAAGGAATTGGGGAGGGGGGGGTGATTCCTGCTAGGGCCCTGAAATCATAAAACAGGCAGGAGAGTCTGATGCATGGTGACGGAGAGGTTGTAGGGGCAGATAGGGGGTGTTGTCACGTGCGAGCACGTGTGCATGCTGGCTTGTGTGTGAGAGTGCGCTTCCTAGGTGTGGCGCGCTGCAGACAGTCAAAGGGATTGTTCCCTTTCATTAAAAGTTAATCCCCGGCTGCAGGCTATTAGAAAGCAACTAACCGCGCTCTACTCACCCTACCAGGGTCTACCGGTGAGTCTCGCCTCTGCTCCCGGCCTGTGGCATTGGCCGTGAAGCTGACGCTCCGTCGACAGCGCTGCAGCCGATCAGTGAGCTCAGCGGCTCTGAGTGGGGCGTTGTGTTTACAAGACCTTTTAAGGAAGCCAGCAAAAAAATTGAAGAGAAGGGAAAGCACAAAAGGACCTGGTCTTGCTAAGCACTGGAAAGGGCAGCCGGCAGCCGGCAGCCAGACTTCAAAGTAGAAAAGCAGCAAGTGAGAGGTTTGTCTCTGCCTACGGCCACACCACCCTGAACACGCTTGCTCTCATCTGATTTTGGAAGCTATGCAGGGTCGGGCCTGGTTAGTACATGGATGGGAGACCGCTTGGGAATACCAGGTGCTGTAGGCTTTTGCTTTTTCCTTCCTTCCACCAGCAGCGGGTACTCTCTTCTATGCCTTTTTTCCATTCCCTTTCACAAGTGCACACATTCATTCTCTTTTCTTTTTTTCATTTGCTTTCTCTCTTGCACTATTTCATCTCTGCAAAATACCAGCATCCTTCTGATCACCGTGGGCCTCCAGCATTGTTGCTTCTTTACTTTTAATACTAGGCTCCTTTTCACCAGGACCAGCATCTCCCGCGTGGCTGGAGGCAACCACCGGTAACCCCAAGCAGAAGACCTTTGCAGGCAACACGACCCTCCCCCCTGAAGAGCAGCTCAAAATCACTGGCAACCATTTCACCCTCTTCCTTCATTCACCCATGGACGTCTCGCTCCGCCCCCAAGTTACGGGTCCAGCTTGCTCTTTCTGTCACATTACCGCGATGAAGGGTTTAGCCTGCAGGAGACCCTGCGCCGAGACATTTTTGAAGACACCTGATGTGGCGGGTGAATCACTGCTAAACAAACCACACCTGTAGGGACGGCACAGACTTTGCATGGACCCTTCGGAGCCCGCCCCGTCACGGCCAGATTGCTCGCTTTTATGCACACGCCCGGACTGACTGGCGTGTGCGGGAGTAGTGGTTCCACTGGACCATGAACCGGAGAGTGCCTGGAGGGGCGTGACTAAGTATCTGGCCGATCCGACCAAGGTGGCACGACGGCATACGATGCCAGTGCACCAAGGAGAAACCGGGCAGAGGGACCAGGTGCTACTCCAGGTCAAACTCCGGACACGGGGGTTGACCCACACAGGGATTTCTGGAACAGGCAGGTTAGGCTGGCACAGACTGGTGGATATAAGCGAACACGGCAGGTATGCAGACGGGTGGATACAGGCGAGTATGCAGGCGGGGAGGTACTGGCCGAAAGGACGGGCTGGAGCACAGAGAGGACAAGACCCAGTACAGACTGGGTCACAGAAACAGAACCGCAGATGCGGTAGCCAAACACAGCAGAGAGGGAATGCCCGAAGCGGTGGGCAAGAGCAGAGCAGGACGAGACTGCCGGAGCAGCGAGCGCAAGCAGAGCAGGACAGGACTGCCGGAGCAGCGAGCAGATGCATAGCAGGACGGGACTGCCGGAGCAGCGAGCAGAAGCAGAGCAGGACAGGACTGCCGGAGCAGCGAGCAGATGCAGAGCAGAAACCGCAGGAGTGACAACCAAGGCAAGAGCAGAGTGGAAACCGCAAGAGCGGCAAGCTAAGCAGGAGCAGAGCAGAAACCGCAGAGCGGTAAACTAGGCAGGAGCAGAGCGGAAACCGCAGAGCGGTAAACAAGGCAGGAGCAGAGCGGAAACCGCAGAGCGGTAAACAAGGCAGGAGCAGAGCGGAAACCGCAGAGCGGCTAAGTAGGCAGGAGCAGAGAGGAAACCGCAGAGCGGCAAACAAGGCAGGAGCAGAGCAGAAACTGCAGAGCGGCAAACAAGGCAGGAGCAGAGCAGAAACCGCAGGAGCGGCAAGCAAGGCAAGAGCAGGGCAGAAACCGCAAGAGAGGCAAGCTAAGCAGGAGCAGAGCGGAAACCACAGAGCGGTAAACAAGGCAGGAGCAGAGCGGAAACCGCAGAGCGGTAAACAAGGAAGGAGCAGAGCGGAAACCGCAGAGCGGTAAACAAGGCAGGAGCAGAGCGGAAACCGCAGAGCGGCAAACAAAGCAGAGCAGGGGGGACAGGGCTCTGTTCACACGGAACAGACAGGAAGAGAAAGGCAGAGCCAGATACCCACAGGGTACTTGCAGTGACGTAGCGAGTGGACCACAAACTCACAAACGGGAGTACAGAGACAACAACAGGAGTTAGGTACGAGTTCAGACTCTGCAGAAAAAGGAAGGGAACGGACATAGAGGCAAAACAGGTAAAGGATAGGAGAGAGTTCAGACTGGAACTGAGTGTACGGAGGAGACCGACACTGCAGCAGGATACAGGAGCGGGTCTGGGAATACGGCCCCCAGAGAGGCGGGACGAACAGGCAAGGAGCGTGTTCAGACAGGACAGACAAGATACAGGAGCGGGTCTAGGTAATCGGCCCCTAGAAGGTGGGAGGAACAGGCTAGGAACGTGTTCAGACAGGACTGGAAATACAGCCTCCAGGAGAGGCAGCAGGCAAGAGTACACAGACAGGACTCAGTTCAGACACGGGAACTGATACCGCAAGGCAGGAGACATAGACAGGACTCAGTTCAGACACGGGAACTGATACCGCAAGGCAGGAGACATAGACAGGACTCAGTTCAGACACGGGAACTGATACCGCAAGGCAGGAGACAAAGAACGGGACCTGGCACCTTCAGAGTGCAAGCACACACTGAATGAAACACTATGCTCAGGCAGGGATAGATGGGAGCAGCTGAGCTATATACCAGGTGACAGACAGCAATAGGCTGAGGACGCACAAGGGGTGTGACCCACAGCAGGTACAAAAAGCAGGAAGTGATCGGGCGCCGCCCTTAAGCAGCAGAAACAGACACAAACAGACAGCATGGAGGGAAGCCAGAGAGACATTCTGGACAGGAGATCAAGTGCGCGCTCTTGCACAGTGGGAGATGGACCTCTATGCAAGGACGCCGCCAGGTATGTTACAGTACCCCCCCCTTTACGCCCCCTCTTCAGGCCTGCCAGAATCTCCCGCAGGGAATTTGAGGGCCAATTCTTCCCTTCGAAGAGATCACTTCCACTGTCCACCGGAAAAACTGGTCTCCTCTGGGTAGCTAGGATGCTACCTCCCATCCAGCCACCCTTAGCAACAGACGAAATGGGTGGAGTACCAGGAACAGCACACAAGGAAGTCTCACTCCACATACTTTCAGGTGGCATCCCAGAGGGTACAGGAGACAACTGGAAGTCCTCCACCGGGTTGGAGGGGGACATAGACTTGGGGGTAATCTCTGCTTCGAGGTACATCTTGTCAAGCTCACAGGAAGAAATAGACGGGTTATCAGGTACAGGATGAGGAAAAGTCACTGCCTCTTTGTTATCTGGTGGTACCCCGGAGGATTCAGGAAACAACTGGAGGTCCTCCGCCGGGTCAGAAGAGTGCAGAGGCTCAGAGAAAACATCTGCTTCAGAGTACACAAGGTCGGACTCACTGGACGAAGCAGGCGAGGTATCGGGTACCGAGTATAGGAAAGTCTCTGTCCATTCACCACCAGGTGGCACCCCGAAGGCTTCTGGAGACAACTGGCGGTCCTCCGCCTGGTCAGAGGGGTGTAGAGACTCACGGGTAACCTCTGCTTCAGAGTACACTAGGTCGGACTCACTGGACGAAGCAAGCAAGGTATCAGATCCAGGATATAGGAAAGTCTCTGTCCATTCACCACCAGGTGGCACCCCGAATGGTTCTGGAGAAAACTGGAGGTCCTCCGCCTGGTCAGAGGGGTGTAGAGACTCATGGTTAACCTCTGCTTCGGAGTACACTAGGTTGGACTCACTGGACGAAGCGAGCGAGGTATCAGGTACAGAGTATAGGAGAGTCTCTGTCCTTTCGCTACCAGGTAGCACCCCGAAGGGTTCAGGAGACAACTGGAGGTCCTCCGCCTGGTCGGAGGGGTGTAGAGACTCGGGGGTAACTACCATTTTGGGGTACCCATTGTCAGGCTCACAGGACGAAGCGGACAAAGTATCGAGTACCGGGTGTAGAGAAGTCTCTCTCCATTTGTTATCGAGTGGTATCCCGGAGGATTCAGGAGGCAACAGGGGGACCTCCACCAGGTAGTAAAGGTGCACAGACTCTGAGGTAACCACAGCTTTGGAGCATCCTTGGACATGCACACCGGTTAAAGTGGGTGAAGCATCTGATGCCGGGTGCAGGAAGTTCTCCTGTGTGGAGTCTGGATGGGCAGAAGTCTCTTCGGGCAGGAGAACTGGTGCACTACCCACGCACATTACCCATTGGGGCTTCTCCGGGATACAGGGAGATGAAGCTTCAGTAGGGACTTCAAGGTTGGGGTCAGGAGGTCTCAGGGAGGACAGACCCTGGCGTAACGGCTTGCCTCTACGTCTAGCACGTCTGGACTGCCTCTTGAGGTTGGGAGAAGTATTCCAGAAAGCATAGTCACCCTGTGAGGATTCTGGGTGGGCAGTAGTCTCATTGGGCTGGAGGACTATTGCGCTACCCACACACATTACCCATCGGGGCTGCTCCGGGATATTGGGAAGTGAAGCTTCAGCAGGGGCTTCAGGGTTAGGGTCCTCGAAGACCACACGAAAGGCCACCAGGAAGGCCTGCAGGTCAAGGACGACAGGATCCCATGCTTCCCACAGGGGGGTGACCCATTTCAAGGCATCACCCGCTAGGTAGTCAATCATAAAGGCCACTTTAGCCCAATCGGAAGGAAAATAGAGAGGGTAGGCATTAAAGTGTAGCATGCATTGCTCCACAAATGCACGACACTGTCTTGGATCCCCATAGTAACGTGGCGGATCCGCAGGAACGAGAGCTGATAGATCCATCTGGACGGTGCGTAATTCGCCTGGAACTCAGCTAAGGGAAAAAAAAATTTATCTATTTATTTTTAATGCATGTATTCACTAGAAAACGTCTCAGAGAGCGAAGGCCGTGGGGCTCAACGGGAACCATGGCCTGAGCATGCTGTTATGCACACGCCCGGACTGACTGGCGTGTGCGGGAGTAGTGGTTCCACTGGACCATGAACCGGAGAGTGCCTAGAGGGGCGTGACTAAGTATCTGGCCGTTCCGACCAAGGTGGCACGACGGCATACGAAGCCAGTGCACCAAGGAGAAACTGGGCAGAGGGACCAGGTGCTACTCCAGGTCAAACTCCGGACACGGGGGTTGACCCACACAGGGATTACTGGAACAGGCAGGTTAGGCTGGCACAGACTGGTGGATATAAGCGAACACGGCAGGTATGCAGACGGGTGGATACAGGCGAGTATGCAGGCGGGGAGGTACTGGCCGAAAGGATGGGCTGGAGCACAGAGAGGACAAGACCCAGTACAGACTGGGTCACAGAAACAGAACCGCAGATGCAGTAGCCAAACACAGCAGAGAGGGAATGCCCGAAGCGGTGGGCAAGAGCAGAGCAGGACGGGAATGCCGGAGCAGCGAGCGCAAGCAGAGCAGGACAGGACTGCCAGAGCAGCGAGCAGATGCAGAGCAGGATGGGACTGCCGGAGCAGCGAGCAGAAGCAGAGCAGGACAGGACTGCCGGAGCAGCGAGCAGATGCAGAGCAGAAACCGCAGGAGCGGCAAGCAAGGCAAGAGCAGAGTGGAAACCGCAAGAGCGGCAAGCTAAGCAGGAGCAGAGCGGAAACCGCAGAGCGGTAAACAAGGCAGGAGCAGAGCGGAAACCGCAGAGCGGTAAACAAGGCAGGAGCAGAGCGGAAACCGCAGAGCGGTAAACAAGGCAGGAGCAGAGCGGAAACCGCAGAGCGGCTAAGTAGGCAGGAGCAGAGCGGAAAACGCAGAGCAGCAAACAAGGCAGGAGCAGAGCGGAAACCGCAGAGCGGTAAACAAGGCAGGAGCAGAGCGGAAACCGCAGAGCGGCTAAGTAGGCAGGAGCAGAGCGGAAACCGCAGAGCGGCTAAGTAGGCAGGAGCAGAGCGGAAACCGCAGAGCGGCAGACAAGGCAGGAGCAGAGCAGAAACCGCAGGAGCGGCAAGCAAGGCAAGAGCAGGGCAGAAACCGCAAGAGCGGCAAGCTAAGCAGGAGCAGAGCGGAAACCGTAGAGCGGTAAACAAGGCAGGAGCAGAGCGGAAACCGCAGAGCGGTAAACAAGGAAGGAGCAGAGCGGAAACCACAGAGCGGTAAACAAGGCAGGAGCAGAGCGGAAACCGCAGAGCGGCAAACAAAGCAGAGCAGGGGGGACAGGGCTCTGTTCACACGGAACAGACAGGAAGAGAAAGGCAGAGCCAGATACCCACAGGGTACTTGCAATGAAGTAGCGAGTGGACCACAAACTCACAAGCGGGAGTACAGAGACAACAAGCAGGAGTTAGGTACGAGTTCAGACTCTGCAGAAAAAGGAAGGGAACGGACATAGAGGCAAAACAGGTAAAGGATAGGAGAGAGTTCAGACTGGAACTGAGTGTACGGAGGAGACCGACACTGCAGCAGGATACAGGAGCGGGTCTGGGAATACGGCCCCCAGAGAGGCGGGACGAACAGGCAAGGAGCGTGTTCAGACAGGACAGACAAGATACAGGAGCGGGTCTAGGTAATCGGCCCCTAGAAGGCGGGAGGAACAGGTTAGGAGCGTGTTCAGACAGGACTGGAAATAAAGCCTCCAGGAGAGGCAGCAGGCAAGAGTACACAGACAGGACTCAGTTCAGACACGGGAACTGATACCGCAAGGCAGGAGACATAGACAGGACTCAGTTCAGACACGGGAACTGATACCGCAAGGCAGGAGACAAAGACAGGACTCAGTTCAGACACGGGAACTGATACCGCAAGGCAGGAGACATAGACAGGACTCAGTTCAGACACGGGAACTGATACCACAAGGCAGGAGACAAAGAACGGGACCTGGCACCTTCAGAGTGCAAGCACACACTGAATGAAACACTATGCTCAGGCAGGGATAGATGGGAGCAGCTGAGCTATATACCAGGTGACAAACAGCAATAGGCTGAGGACGCACAAGGGGTGTGACCCACAGCAGGTACAAAAAGCAGGAAGTGATCGGGCGCCGCCCTTAAGCAGCAGAAACAGACACAAACAGACAGCATGGAGGGAAGCCAGAGAGACATTCTGGACAGAAGATCAAGTGCGCGCTCTTGCACAGTGGGAGATGGACCACTATGCAAGGACGCCGCCAGGTATGTTACACTCGCCACCAAGTGATCCTGAGAAAGGCTGGCCGGGCGATGGATCAAGCAGCGTCTACTGGCAATACCACCTTGGATACGCCCATTCTCGTCTGATCTCGAAAGCAAAGCAGGGCTGGGCTCAGACAGTACTTGGATGGGAGACCTCCTGGGAACACCGGGTGCCGTAGACCATTTTGATAACGTTGCCCTACTGCCCAGCTCGGCTAGCATGGAACGGCACCTTGCCGGACACCGACCTTAAGTAACTTAGATGATGGAAGCCCCAAGGCCTCTGAGCCAGTTGGCAGCTATGTACGCTACCCCGCCGCCTTCACGCAGGCCTGACACCGAGCTCCTTGTCACGGCTAGGAGTGCTTATTGACTCCGCAGCTCGGCGTGTGGAAATGATGGCATTAAAAGCACCTGGGGCCGTGAAGGGGCCAGGCTTTCAGCAGGTGCCCAGGGAAGGTTTTGGATGCCGGCCGCCTAGCGAGGGCCAGCAGAAGTAACATGTTTCTCTGCAAAGAAGCTTGTGTAACCAAGCCAGATGGCTGACAAAGAGCTAACCTCAGTGCAAGGAAGGTGCGGAAGGAATTGGGGAGGGGGGGGTGATTCCTGATAGGGCCCTGAAATCATAAAACAGGCAGGAGAGTCTGACGCATGGTGACGGAGAGGTTGTAGGGGCAGATAGGGGGTGTTGTCACGTGCGAGCACGTGTGCATGCTGGCTTGTGTGTGAGAGTGCGCTTCCTAGGTGTGGCGAGCTGCAGACAGTCAAAGGGATTGTTCCCTTTCATTAAAAGTTAATCCCCGGCTGCAGGCTATTAGAAAGCAACTAACCGCGCTCTACTCAACCCTACCCGGGTCTACCGGTGAGTCTCGCCTCTGCTCCCGGCCTGTGGCATTGGCCGTGAAGCTGACGTTCCGTCGACAGCGCTGCAGCCGATCAGTGAGCTCAGCGGCTCTGAGTGGGGCGTTGTGTCTACAAGACCTTTTAAGGAAGCCAGCAAAAAAATTGAAGAGAAGGGAAAGCACAAAAGGACCTGGTCTTGCTGAGCACTGGAAAGGGCAGCCGGCAGCCGGCAGCCAGACTTCAAAGTAGCAAGTGAGAGGCTTGTCTTGGCCTATGGCCACACCACCCTGAACACACCCAATCTCATCTGATCTCAGAAACTAAGCAGGGTTGGGCCTGGTTAGTACTTAGATAGGAGACCGCCTGGGAATGCCAGGTGCTGTAGGCTTTTGCTTTTTCCTTCCTTCCTTCCACCAGCAGGGGGCACTCTCTTCTATGCCTTTTTTCCATTCCCTTTCACAAGTGCACACATTCATTCTCTATTCTTTTTTTCATTTGCTTTCTCTCTTGCGCTATTTCATCTCTGCAAAATACCAGCATCCTTCTGATCACCGTGGGCCTCCAGCATTGTTGCTTCTTTACTTTTAATACTAGGCTCCTTTTCACCAGGACCAGCGTCTCCCGGGTGGCTGGAGGCAAGCACCGGTAACCCCAAGCAGAAGACCTTGCAGGCAACACGACCCTCCCCCCTGAAGAGCAGCTCAAAGTCACTGGCAACCATCTCACCCTCTTCCTTCATTCACCCGTGGACGTCTCGCTCCGCCACCAAGTTACGGGTCCAGCTTGCTCTTTCTGTCACATTACCGCTATGAAGGGTTTAGCCTGCAGGAGACCCTGCGCCGAGCCATTTTTGAAGACACCTGATGCGGCGGGTGAATCACTGCTAAACAAATCACACCTGTAGGGACGGCACAGCCTTTGCATGGACACTTCGGAGCCCGCCCCGTCACGGCCAGATTGCTCGCCATCAAGCGATTCTGAGAAAGGCTGGCCGGGCGATGGAACGAGCAGCATCTACTGGCCATACCACCTTGGATACGCCCGATCTTGTCTGATCTCGGAAGCAAAGCAGAGCTGGGCTCAGACAGTACTTGAATGGGAGACCACCTGGGAAGACCGGGTGCTGTAGACCGTTTTGATGACGTTTTGCCCTACTGCCCAGCTCGGCTAGCATGGAACGGCGCCTTGCCGGACACCGACTTTAAGTAACTTAGATGATGGAAGCCCCAAGGCCTCTGAGCCAGTGGGCAGCTAAGTACTCTACCCCGCCGCCCTTCACGCAGGCCTGACACCAAGCTCCTTATCACGTCTAGGAGTGCTTATTGACTCCGCAGCTCGCCGTGTGGAAATGATGGCGTTAAAAGCACCCTGGGCCGTGAAGGGGCCAGACTTTCAGCAGGTGCCAAGGGAAGGTTTTGGATGCAGGCCATCTAGCGAGGGCCAGCAGAAATAACATGTTTCTCTGCAAAGAAGCTTGTGTAACCAAGCCAGACGGCTGCCAAAGAGCTAACCTCAGTGCAAGGAAGGCAAGGAAGGTAAGGAAGGTGCGGAAGGAATTGGGGAGGGGGGGGTGATTCCTGCTAGGGCCCTGAAATCATAAAACAGGCAGGAGAGTCTGACGCATGGTGACGGAGAGGTTGTAGGGGCAGATAGGGGGTGTTGTCACGTGCGAGCACGTGTGCATGCTGGCTTGTGTGTGAGAGTGCGCTTCCTAGGTGTGGCGCGCTGCAGACAGTCAAAGGGACTGTTCCCTTTCATTAAAAGTTAATCCCCGGCTGCAGCCTATTAAAAAGCAACTAACCGCACTCTACTCACCCTACCCGGGTCTACCGGTGAGTCTCGCCTCTGCTCCCGGCCTGTGGCATTGGCCGTGAAGCTGACGTTCCGTCGACAGCGCTGCAGCCGATCAGTGAGCTCAGCGGCTCTGAGTGGGGCGTTGTGTCTACAAGACCTTTTTAAGGAAGCCAGCAAAAAAATTGAAGAGAAGGGAAAGCACAAAAGGACCTGGTCTTGCTGAGCACTGGAAAGGGCAGCCGGCAGCCAGACTTCAAAGTAGATAAGCTGCAAGTGAGAGGCTTGTCTCTGCCTGATCTTGTCTGATTTCAGAAGCTAAGCAGGGTCAGGCCTGGTTAGTACTTGGATGGGAGACCACTTGGGAATACCAGGTCCTGTAGGCTTTTGCTTTTTCCTTCCTTCCACGAGCAGGGGGCACTCTCTTCTATGCCTTTTTTCCATTCCCTTTCACAAGTGCACACATTCATTCTCTTTTCTTTTTTTCATTTGCTTTCTCTCTTGCGCTATTTCATCTCTGCAAAATACCAGCATCCTTCTGATCACCGTGGGCCTCCAGCATTGTTGCTTATTTACTTTTAATACTAGGCTCCTTTTCACCAGGACCAGCGTCTCCCGCGTGGCTGGAGGCAACCACCGGTAACCCCAAGCAGAAGACCTTTGCAGGCAACACGACCCTCCCCCCTGAAGAGCAGCTCAAAGTCATTGGCAACCATCTCACCCTCTTCCTTCATTCACCCCTGGACGTCTCGCTCCGTCCCCAAGTTACGGGTCCAGCTTGCTCTTTCTGTCACATTACCGCGATGAAGGGTTAGCCTGCAGGAGACCCTGCGCCGAGCCATTTTTGAAGACACCCGATGCGGCGGGTGAATCACTGCTAAATAAACCACACCTGTAGGGACGGCACAGCCTTTGCATGGACCCTTCGGAGCCCGCCCCGTCACGGCCAGATTGCTCGCCACCAAGCGATCCTGAGAAAGGCTGGCTGGGCGATGGATATAGCAGCGTCTACTGGCCATACCACCTTGGATACGCCCGATCTCATCTGATCTCGGAAGCAAAGCAGAGCTGGGCTCAGACTGTAATTGGATGGGAGACCTCCTGGCAACAACGGGTGCTGTAGACCATTTTGATGAAGTTTTTACCTACTGCCCAGCTTGGCTAGCATGGAACGGCGCCTTGCCGGACACCGACCTTAAGTAACTTAGATGATGGAAGCCCCAAGGCCTCTGAGCCAGTTGGCAGCTAAGTACGCTACCCCGCCGCCTTCACGCAGGCCTGACACCAAGCTGCTTGCCACGGCTAGGAGTGCTTATTGACTCCGCAGCTCGCCGTGTGGAAATGATGGCGTTAAAAGCACTCGGGTCCGTGAAGGGGCCAGGCTTTCAGCAGGTGCCCAGGGAAGGTTTTGGATGCCGTCCGCCTAGCGAGGGCCAGCAGAAGTAACATGTTTCTCTGCAAAGAAGCTTGTGTAACCAAGCCAGACGGCTGACAAAGAGCTAACCTCAGTGCAAGGAAGGCAAGGAAGGTGCGGAAGGAATTGGGGAGGGGGGGTGATTCCTGCTAGGGCCCTGAAATCATAAAACAGGCAGGAGAGTCTGACGCATGGTGACGGAGAGGTTGTAGGGGCAGATAGGGGGTGTTGTCACGTGCGAGCACGTGTGCATGCTGGCTTGTGTGTGAGAGTGCGCTTCCTAGGTGTGGCGCGCTGCAGACAGTCAAAGGGACGGTTCCCTTTCATTAAAAGTTAATCCCCGACTGCAGGCTATTAAAAAGCAACTAACCGTGCTCTACTCACCCTACCCGGGTCTACCGGTGAGTCTCGCCTCTGCTCCCGGCCTGTGGCATTGGCCGTGAAGCTGACGTTCCGTCGACAGCGCTGCAGCCGATCAGTGAGCTCAGCGGCTCTGAGTGGGGCGTTGTGTCTACAAGACCTTTTTAAGGAAGCCAGCAAAAAAATTGAAGAGAAGGGAAAGCACAAAAGGACCTGGTCTTGCTGAGCACTGGAAAGGGCAGCCGGCAGCCAGACTTCCAAGTATATAAGCTGCAAGTGAGAGGCTTGTCTCTGCCTGATCTTGTCTGATTTCAGAAGCTAAGCAGGGTCAGGCCTGGTTAGTACTTGGATGGGAGACCACTTGGGAATACCAGGTCCTGTAGGCTTTTGCTTTTTCCTTCCTTCCACGAGCAGGGGGCACTCTCTTCTATGCCTTTTTTCCATTCACTTTCACAAGTGCACACATTCATTCTCTTTTCTTTTTTTCATTTGCTTTCTCTCTTGCGCTATTTCATCTCTGCAAAATACCAGCATCCTTCTGATCACCGTGGGCCTCCAGCATTGTTGCTTATTTACTTTTAATACTAGGCTCCTTTTCACCAGGACCAGCGTCTCCCGCGTGGCTGGAGGCAACCACCGGTAACCCCAAGCAGAAGACCTTTGCAGGCAACACGACCCTCCCCCCTGAAGAGCAGCTCAAAGTCATTGGCAACCATCTCACCCTCTTCCTTCATTCACCCCTGGACGTCTCGCTCCGTCCCCAAGTTACGGGTCCAGCTTGCTCTTTCTGTCACATTACCGCGATGAAGGGTTAGCCTGCAGGAGACCCTGCGCCGAGCCATTTTTGAAGACACCCGATGCGGCGGGTGAATCACTGCTAAATAAACCACACCTGTAGGGACGGCACAGCCTTTGCATGGACCCTTCGGAGCCCGCCCCGTCACGGCCAGATTGCTCGCCACCAAGCGATCCTGAGAAAGGCTGGCTGGGCGATGGATATAGCAGCGTCTACTGGCCATACCACCTTGGATACGCCCGATCTCATCTGATCTCGGAAGCAAAGCAGAGCTGGGCTCAGACTGTAATTGGATGGGAGACCTCCTGGCAACAACGGGTGCTGTAGACCATTTTGATGAAGTTTTTACCTACTGCCCAGCTTGGCTAGCATGGAACGGCGCCTTGCCGGACACCGACCTTAAGTAACTTAGATGATGGAAGCCCCAAGGCCTCTGAGCCAGTTGGCAGCTAAGTACGCTACCCCGCCGCCTTCACGCAGGCCTGACACCAAGCTGCTTGCCACGGCTAGGAGTGCTTATTTACTCCGCAGCTCGCCGTGTGGAAATGATGGCGTTAAAAGCACTCGGGTCCGTGAAGGGGCCAGGCTTTCAGCAGGTGCCCAGGGAAGGTTTTGGATGCCGTCCGCCTAGCGAGGGCCAGCAGAAGTAACATGTTTCTCTGCAAAGAAGCTTGTGTAACCAAGCCAGACGGCTGACAAAGAGCTAACCTCAGTGCAAGGAAGGCAAGGAAGGTGCGGAAGGAATTGGGGAGGGGGGGTGATTCCTGCTAGGGCCCTGAAATCATAAAACAGGCAGGAGAGTCTGACGCATGGTGACGGAGAGGTTGTAGGGGCAGATAGGGGGTGTTGTCACGTGCGAGCACGTGTGCATGCTGGCTTGTGTGTGAGAGTGCGCTTCCTAGGTGTGGCGCGCTACAGACAGTCAAAGGGATTGTTCCCTTTCATTAAAAGTTAATCTCCGGCTGCAGGCTATTAGAAAGCAACTAACCGCGCTCTGCTCACCCTACCCGGGTCTACCGGTGAGTCTCGCCTGTGCTCCCGGCCTGTGGCATTGGCCGTGAATCTGACGTTCCGTCGATTGCGCTGCAGCCGATCAGTGAGCTCAGCGGCTCTGAGTGGGGCGTTGTGCCTACAAGACCTTTTAAGGAAGCCAGCAAAAAAATTGAAGAGAAGGGAAAGCACAAAATGACCTGGTCTTGCTGAGCACTGGAAAGGGCAGCCGGCAGCCGGCAGCCAGACGTCAAAGTAGAAAAGCAGCAAGTGAGAGGCTTGTCTCTGCCTATGGCCACACCACCCTGAACACGCCCGATCTCATCTGATCTCAGAAGCTAAGCAAGGTCAGGCCTGGTTAGTACTTGGATGGGAGACTGTAAAATAATACTCTTCCATATTTTTCTACTGAGGACTTCTCAAAGTATCAATATCACGATATTCTTATAAAAAATGTATCTATTCATTCTTGGATTGTCCATTAAAAAGAATCAGATTGCAGCAGGTACATACAATAATTAGTTATAAAGTAATTGTCCATTTGTCCATAATTAGCTTAATTGTTGAGATTCACCCATCTTTCCTTGGATCCTGGCTGGTAAATCATGTATTTGTCCAGCATGTGTCCAGGCCTACATGTCATCTGCTTCTCAGCATGAAGATTCTGTGTCTTGTGGGGTGGGCAGAGCAAGAGAGCCCCCCCTTTCTGTACCATGGGCTTTTATAGCCAGTCGTATGGCACACCTGTTCTACATATGGTAGTGAACCAAAAATACACACACAACTAGCGCCTGTCAACTAGACACGATGGCTGAGGCATAGAACTCAGAAAAATGATTATCGATTAACATTCCAAATGAATTTCCATAATTAACCATTTAACATTTCCCCCTTTTTGAGAATAAAAGGACTTTAACTGAAATTTCTCAAAAGAAGATACATTCATCAATCATTTTTTCTTTCCTTCTTCCTTGGCAATATCATTAAATTTCCATAATAATAATAATAGTAATAATAGTATCAATATCGGATTATTGTTATATAATGATGTGAATTCATGTTATGGTAAGCCGCGACTAATATTCATTTAATATGTATAATTATACTTCCCTATATCTAAATTGAAGCAATCGCGGGTTCAATCGTCATCATCTGATTTCATCGGGTCGTCGTCTCGTCTTCTTCTTGGTTCTTTTATAACACAGTCTTTAGATGAAAACTCCTTTGAAATAAATTACAGCATGTAGATATTGTACAGTCCATAATTGTGTTCATTATTGTTCAGTCCATAAACTGTACTCTTTATTAGAAAGATCATGTGTGTCAGTTGATAAGAAAACAAAGTCCATGGATGAAATGTAGCTTTAATATCTGTGCAGTGTCACCTGGACTTATGTTGGATCGTCTTTGGAATCTTCCGTGTGTCCGCACTGGTCTCGTGTCACTTTTGGAACAGATGTGACGTCTTTGGTCAGTAAAGCAAGGGTTAACTTGACACTTTCCTGCTTTATATAGCACCATAACCAGTACTCAGTCCTTTATATACAGGACACATATGCCAGGTATTACCTGTTCACCAGCTTTCATTGAAGCGTTGCAGGTGATAAGAAACCAGTGGAACGTGATGAAACTTGAACACAACACAGTACATATAGGATCATCGTCCTCTGCCGTCCTGGTGATCAGTGGTGTGAATTGTATTGTATGTAATGGACACAGTCTATTATAACACTCAGCATTCACACCTGTTACCTTCTGAGACGTCCGGATATCAGTTGCTTCTTCTTGTAACTTTTGAGAATCTCTTTGATTTATAAAAATTAAAAGTCTTTATTAAGATAGAATTCATAATTGCGATGTCTTGATTGAAGTCTTCATTCCCTAATCTGATACCAAATCTGGCAGTTTTTCCTAACCTATAATATCACAGCGTACCATAGCAATCAGTAATATCCATCTAATTATTATCAAAATATTAAAATAAATTATGTTTGGAATAATAAACAATAATAGATAATAATTCATTATCAATCAAGTTCTCCATATGATAGAACATTTTTATGTCATAGGTGTAATTACCTTTTCCAACCCATAGGTGTCAGTGTATTTTGAAAAAACAAGTTTTTATATCTTTATTAAACCAATAATATCAAAGAATGTATACTCCTGAACCAAAATGAATAAATATATGAATGTATGAATGAATGAATGAATGAATAAATGAATGAATGAATTGTTGTGTTTACTCAGAAAATGTAAACATTTTTTTCCTTAGCAATATATATTTAATGAAGCAATACTCTTGTATTAGACATTACTTTATTAAATATTAATGTGTTTTCTCAATTGAGATATTGAACTGAAATAAAATCAAATGAGAATTAAAAAATGAAAAAATAGAAAAATAAGAAGCATAAAGTAAGAATAAAATTTTAAAAATGAAAAATAAAATTAAGAGTAAAAATAAGAATAAAAATAAAAATAAGGCCTTTAAATTTTAATGACAAATGCAGAGTAATTATATTCTCCATAAAAAATACCCTTATATCTCCATTATCTGGATGATTTCATATTTGTCATAACCTTGTACCACCAAAAAATATTAAATTATGCAACTTTGCATGTAATACCCTTCTTAATTATACCATAGTACCTTATTATTTCTTCTTTATTAAATGTGTGTAAAATAAGTATTGATCAAAAGTGATTATGTAATCAGGATCAAAAACACATTTTTCCCCTTAATACAAAAAATATTATTTTATAAAATTTATGTATGTATCAGAACCCAATTAAAAATAATTATTCTTCTAGAAATATTGTGCATAAATTTCATATCGATGAGTAGCATAGATTTGACTAAAGAGAGGTGTGTACCTATTTAGGTAACCATTAAAAATAATATTATAGTTATTCAAGAATATTATCATGTGGAAAATTATTCTAAATATAAATTTGCTTTGTAAACCATTTTGATGTGTGGTTGCCCTTATCCACTATTAGTTAAATCAAGAAATAATAATTATTAAAGAAATATAGAAATATATATATGTAGATAATACCAAATTATGTATTATAATTTCCTCAGAATTAAATATATTTTTGTACCTTCACATTAAGAAACATTTTTTTTTTTTAAACATACAAACATATGAGGCCTCTGTCACATCAATCACACTTAGCAGCTGCTGATTTACTCATCTGTCACCTTCACTCTGACATTCACAGATCTGTTCAACTCAAACATTCCACATATGAAGTTTTATATATATATATATATATTTAACCCCAAATTGTTGTATCCCAATTTATTAATGCGCATTGCCATATCAATTGAATATCTTTATATTTCTTTGAATATTCCCCAAGTACATATTATATAATATGAGAGTAAGTCACTGGAATTTCAGACACTTGAAAAAACTCTTGTCTTAGATTTTTTTTTCACTGGCTGCCCGGTCTTAAGTTACATCAGTTGAAAATAGAATGAATGGGATCCTATACTATTAGCTCAAAGTTCAAAGGCCGCAGCTGTCACATGTCATGCTGTAAAGCTACTTTAATTTGCACGAACACTTCATGCACAGAAAATATTAGCAACACAAAAGAATTAATACGTATTACATATATATTATAGTTCAACTAGATATATTGTTAAAATTTTAAAATGTTATACACATAAAATCATGCAATTTTTTCACTTCCTGTGTGAATAAAGAAATAAATCCATTTTAGAGTTCTTTGATCAAATCCTGCTTTGGAATGAAAACTCTAAGGAAATATAAGAAAATAAAATTAAATATCAAATTCATACAGAAACAGAATTATTTAAATATCTTATACATATATTGGTTGGTTCTAATGTAATTCAAAATATTGCTACTTAAATTTATATATATGAAGTTCTAATTTATTAATTAATATATATATATATTTTATAAACGTATATATAAATACAATTATACGCAATCTCTACTTAGACAAGTGTATATATATATATATATATATATATATATATATATATGAACTATTAGAAACTATGTAACTACAATTTTACTGTATGAGATTATAAATAAATATTTAGACATTGTATTACATTTTGATACAACATTATAATTACAGTTTTTCCTTAGCCACTCCCTAAACCAAATCTTCTGTCTCTCTCAAATATCTCCAGGAACGCCCTATTTAGGAAAGACATTTTTGAATCCTTCAAAACCTCAGAGAACTGCCTGTTCTTCTGTCCACATTCCATGACGTCACAGTGAGTTGGTCGTCTCACCTGTCTCTGTCCATCAGTTTCAGCCATTTTCCTTTTTAGAGAATCACAGTTCTGACTGAGAATTAACTCATTCTGTGGAGAGATGGATCTTTGCACTGGCTGATATGGCTTATAACATATATGAAATCTTCTGCGTATTTGATAGAGTTCACTATGGGGATGACTCAGTCTAGGAGAGTTTGATATTGGCTTTTGGTAAGATTTTACCTTTCCTGGTTTTATAAATTTAGCTTGATTTATTTTCTTTTCACGATTCTCATGTTTTCTAACAAAATCCAGCATCTGCGCACATTCAAATAATTAATTTTTTTGTGATGCCATAACTTGGGAAACTGAATTTATGAATTTGAATTTTTGTACAAAAGTTGTTATCATATGTTGTACTTTTCCATTTTTGATGAGAGCTTTGTACAACCGTTCAAATATGGACATGAATGTATATGTACATTCCTTCCTACCAATCCTTAGTTTCTGCAGATCTTCTATGTTGGGAAAATCCTTTGTGACACAATAAATCAAATATCTTAATCTGTCCGAATCATTTTCCCATCGATTAGGAGAGTCATTTTCACAGGGCATTAAATGTAAACATCTGGACAATGTCACAGGAATCCATATTTTAAATAATTGATTCCTCTCCTCATTGGATAAATCAAACTTATCAGAGAAGCTCTCAAATGTCTCTGAATTTCTACAGGCATGGATTTTGACATCATATTTTGGCATGATTTTGTATAATTTCAGCAAATTTTTCCTCATTTTAATTTGGAGTTGAGCCTGGGTAATTACAGAATTCTCTGATATTTTTAGTGGCTCTTGTACGTCCGTTCCTCCTACGTCACTCACGTCTCCTCCCACATCACCTAGTATGTCGGTTTCTCGTATGTCAGTCATGTCTCCTCCCATGTCAGGTTTCTGTATGTCCGTCTCTTGGTCAGACCCAAGGTCACCTTTAGTTACAGACACGTGTCTTACTTCTTGTTCATTTTCCACATTACAGTCAGAATCAGTATCACCGTCTGACACTTCTACACTATTTTCCTGCTTAGAAATCTCTAACACAAGACTAAGAAAAAAATCTACCAAATGTAGAATATTTCTCAATTTCTGTTTGTCTCTATTTACCAATTTAGAAGTTAACTGTAAATTCTGCAATTCACATTCTTTGTATAAACTGAGCCACAAAACTTCTATGTCATCTCCTACATTACCTTTGAAATTAATATTACTTTGTTTAGCAAAAGAAGAAATTATATCCATATTTTGCTTACCTTAAGATTCCTTGGCTTCTCTTTATCAACACGTCCTGTCTTCAGTTCGTCTGATTATTTTCCTGTGTGATTCTGTTCCTTGTTAGTACCTCTGCTTCCTGTCTTTCCTCAGTCTGTAGGTCCTTTCTGCTTCTCGTGACAAACTAGTGAATTTACTGACACGTGAACAACAGCTGTTCAGCTCGTCAGGACTCCCCCCTTGTTCACGGAAGAAATTCACTTACTTAATTTAAAAAACAAAAAAACAGGACTGGCTGGCTCACCATTGTAAAATAATACTCTTCCTGTATTATTTTTTTCTACTGAGGACTTCTCAAAGTATCAATATCACGATATTCTTATAAAAAAATGTATCTATTTATTCTTGGATTGTCCATTAAAAAGAATCAGATTGCAGCAGGTACATGCAATAATTAGTTATAAAGTAATTGTCCATTTGTCCATAATTAGCTTAATTGTTGAGATTCACCCATCTTTCCTTGGATCCTGGCTGGTAAATCATGTCTTTGTCCAGCATGTGTCCAGGCCTACATGTCATCTGCTTCTCAGCATGAAGATTCTGTGTCTTGTGGGATGGGCAGAGCAAGAGAGCCCCCCCTTTCTGTACCATGGGCTTTTATAGCCAGTCGTATGGACACCTGTTCTACATATGGTAGTGAACCAAAAATACACACACAAATAGCGCATGTCAACTAGACACGATGGCTGAGGCATAGAACTCAGAAAAATGATTATCGATTAACATTCCAAATGAATTTCCATAATTAACCATTTAACAGAGACCGCCTGGGAATGCCAGGTGCTGTAGGCTTTTGCTTTTTCCTTCCTTCCACCAGCAGGGGCCACTCTCTTCTATGCCTTTTTTCCATTCCCTTTCACAAGTGCACACATTCATTCTCTTTTCATTTTTCATTTGCTTTCTCTCTTGCGCTACTTCATCTCTGCAAAATACCAGCATCCTTCTGATCACCGTGGGCCTCCAGCATTGTTGCTTCTTTACTTTTAATACTAGGCTCCTTTTCACCAGGACCAGCGTTTCCCGCGTGGCTGGAGGCAACCACCGGTAACCCCAAGCAGAAGACCTTTGCAGGCAACACGACCCTCCCCCCTGAAGAGCAGCTCAAAGTCACTGGCAACCATCTCACCCTCTTCCTTCATTCACCCCTGGACGTCTCGCTCCGCCCCCAAGTTACGGGTCCAGCTTGCTCTTTCTGTCACATTACCGCGATGAAGGGTTTAGCCTGCAGGAGACCCTGCGCTGAGACATTTTTGAAGACACCTGATGCGGCGGGTGAATCACTGCTAAACAAACCACACCTGTAGGGACGGCACAGCCTTTGCATTGACCCTTCGGAGCCCGCCCCGTCACGGCCAGATTGCTCGCCACAAAGCGATCCTGAGAAAGGCTGGCCGGGCGATGGATCGAGCAGCGTCTACTGGCCATACCACCTTGGATATTCCCTATCTCGTCTGATCTCAGAAGCAAAGCAGGGCTGGGCTCGGACAGTACTTGGATGGGAGACCTCCTGGGAACACCGGGTGCTGTAGACCATTTTGATGACGTTTTGCCCTACTGCCCAGCTCGGCTAGCATGGAACGGCGCCTTGTCGGACACCGACCTTAAGTAACTTAGATGATGGAAGCCCAAGGCCTCTGAGCCAGTTTGCAGCTAAGTACGCTACCCCGCCGCCTTCATGCAGGTCTGACACCGAGCTCCTTGCCACGGCTAGGAGTGCTTATTGACTCCGCAGCTCGCCGTGTGGAAATGATGGGTTTAAAAGCACCCGGGGCCGTGAAGGGGCCAGGCTTTCAGCAGGTGCCCAGGGAAGGTTTTGGATGCTGGCCGCCTAGCGAGGGCCAGCAGAAGTAACATGTTTCTCTGCAAAGAAGCTTGTGTAACCAAGCCAGACGGCTGACAAAGAGCTAACCTCAGGGCAAGGAAGGAATTGGGGAGGGGGGGGTGATGATTCCTGCTAGGGCCCTGAAATCATAAAACAGGCAGGAGAGTCTGACGCATGGTGACGGAGAGGTTGTAGGGGCAGATAGGGGGTGTTGTCACGTGCGAGCACGTGTGCATGCTGGCTTGTGTGTGAGAGTGCGCTTCCTAGGTGTGGCGCGCTGCAGACAGTCAAAGGGATTGTTCCCTTTCATTAAAAGTTAATCCCCGGCTGCAGGCTATTAGAAAGCAACTAACCGCGCTCTATTCACCCTACCCGGGTCTACCGGTGAGTCTCGCCTCTGCTCCCGGCCTGTGGCATTGGCCGTGAAGCTGACGTTCCGTCGACAGCGCTGCAGCCGATCAGTGAGCTCAGCGGCTCTGAGTGGGGCGTTGTATCTACAAGACCTTTTAAGGAAGCCAGCAAAAAAATTGAAGAGAAGGGAAAGCACAAAAGGACCTGGTTTTGCTGAGCACTGGAAAGGGCAGCCGGCAGCCAGACTTTAAAGTAGAAAAGCAGCAAGTGAGAGAATTGTTTCTGCCTATGGCCACACCACCCTGAACACGACTGATCTTGTCTGATCTCAGAAGCTAAGCAGGATTGGGCCTGGTTAATACTTGGATGGGAGACTGCCTGGGAATACCAGGTGCTGTAAGCTTTTGCTTTTTCCTTCCTTCCACCAGCAGGGGTCACTCTCTTCTATGCCTTTTTTCCATTCCCTTTCACAAGTGCACACATTCATTCTCTTTTCTTTTTTTCATTAGCTTTCTCTCTTGCGCTATTTCATCTCTGCAAAATACCAGCATCCTTCTGATCACCGTGGGCCTCCAGCATTGTTGCTTCTTTACTTTTAATACTAGGCTCCTTTTCACCAGGACCAGCGTCTCCCGTGTTGCTGGAGGCAACAACCGGTAACCCCAAGCAGAAGACCTTTGCAGGCAACACGACCCTACCCCCTGAAGAGCAGCTCAAAGTCACAGGCAACCATCTCACCCTCTTCCTTCATTCACCCCTGGACGTCTCGCTCCGCCCCCAAGTTACGGGTCCAGCTTGCTCTTTCTGTCACATTACCGCGATGAAGGGTTTAGCCTGCAGGAGACCCTGCGCCGAGACATTTTTGAAGACACCTGATGCGGCGGGTGAATCACTGCTAAACAAACCACACCTGTAGGGACGGCACAGCCTTTGCATGGACCCTTCGGAGCCCGCCCCGTCACGGCCAGATTGCTCGCCACCAAGCGATCCTGAGAAAGGCTGGCCGGGCGATGGATCGAGCAGCGTCTACTGGTCCTGCCACCTTGGATACGCCCGATCTCGTCTGATCTCAAAAGCAAAGCAGGGCTGGGCTCGGACAGTACTTGGATGGGAGACCTCCTGGGAACACCGGGTGCTGTAGACCATTTTGATGACGTTTTGCCCTACTGCCCAGCTCGGCTAGCATGGAACGGCGCCTTGCCGGACACCGACCTTAAGTAACTTAGATGATGGAAGCCCCAAGGTCTCTGAGCCAGTTGGCAGCTAAGTACGCTACCCCGCCGCCTTTACGCAGGCCTGACACCGAGCTCTTTGCCACGGCTAGGAGTGCTTATTGACTCCGCAGCTCGCCGTGTGGAAATGATGGCGTTAAAAGCACCCGGGGCCGTGAAGGGGCCAGGCTTTCACCAGGTGCCAAGGGATGGTTTTGGATGCCGGCCACCTAGCGAGGGCCAGCAAAAGTAACATGTTTCTCTGCAAAGAAGCTTGTGTAACCAAGCCAGACGGCTGACAAAGAGCTAACTTCAGTGCAAGGAAGGAATTGGGGAGGGGGGGGGTGATTCCTGCTAGGGCCCTGAAATCATAAAACAGGCAGGAGAGTCTGACACATGGTGATGGAGAGGTTGTAGGGGCAGATAGGTGGTGTTGTCACGTGCGAGCACGTGTGCATGCTGGCTTGTGTGTGAGAGTGCGCTTCCTAGGTGTGGCGCGCTGCAGACAGTCAAAGGGATTGTTATCTTTCATTAAAAGTTAATCCCCGGCTGCAGCCTATTAGAAAGCAACTAACTGCGCTCTTCTCACCCTACCCGGGTCTACCGGTGAGTCTCGCCTCTGCTCCCGGCCTGTGGCATTGGCCGTGAAGCTGACGTTCCGTCGACAGCGCTGCAGCCGATCAGTGAGCTCAGCGGCTCTGAGTGGGGCGTTGTGTCTACACGACCTTTTAAGGAAGCCAGAAAAAAAATTGAAGAGAAGGGAAAGCACAAAAGGACCTGGTCTTGCTGAGCACTGGAAAGGGCAGCCGGCAGCCAGACGTCAAAGTAGAAAAGCAGCAAGTGAGAGGCATGTCTCTGCCTACTGCCACACCATCCTGAACACGCCCGAACTCATCTGATCTTGGAAGCTAAGCAGGGTCGGGCCTGGTTAGTAGTGTTGAGTCACCCCCGTAGTGTTCGAGTTTGGTTCGGTTCGTCGAACACCCGTGTGTTCGCCGAACTGTTCGTCGAACACCTTCGAACACCGTTAAAACCAATGGCAGGCAAACAAAAACACATAGAAACACAAAGGAAACACCTTCAAAGGTGTCCAAAAGCTGACAAACTGCTCAGAAGACATAACTAACACATGGAAAAGTGACAAGTACATATAGTCATGCGAAAATAAAAGAGGTGGAGGAGTAAAAGGAGGGGGAGACACAGATATAGGCATGTCATGACCTTCTAAAATCCAAAAAGTGAGAAGCCGACACGGCCAGTCCGCTCCTGCCCGTGCCACCTCCGTGTCGCCGGGTTTGTGCCAGAGCCGCGGTGAACCTGATGGCCAGCCCCCCTCTCCCAATACTGGTGCCTGTCCGCTGGTGGGTCGAGCGAGCCCCCCTGTGGTGGAGGCAGCTCTAAGCTTTTTAATTTAAATTGTCTCTCTAATTTGAATGAATACACTTTAAATCCATTTACAAGGATCTATTGGAGGGCAAGTCTCTTGCCAGCAGCCGCGTAATTCCAGCTCCAGTAGCGTCCACTAAAGCTGCTGCAGTTAAAAAGCTTTTATAAGGATCGAGCTCGGCTGTCCACCGCAAGGCATCCTACTGCCAGTCCGAGCCCCTATGCCTTGGGGTGCCTCCTGATGCTCTTCACTGAGTATCCCGTGGTCCCGAAGCATTTCCTTTGAAAAAATGAAGTGTCCAAACTACAGGTGGTTTAGCTTGCTTAACAGCCAGGATAATCCGCTGATTAGCAGACCCTGCTACTAGGCACAAAGTATTTCCTGGGCTAGATGCAGTTAAAAATTTGTAATTAGATACTCTCATTGGATGCTGAGAAAGCATTCCATAGAGTCTCCTGGCACGCCATATATGATTCTCTTAAAAAGCTTGGGGTAGGGGTCTAGGGGACCCTTTAATAGCCAAAATCACGGCCCTGTATCACAATACGTCACCTAGCCTGAAGATAAATGGAACTGTAGCACCCTGAGGGCTCGGTTGCTACAGAGGTATTGCACCTCACCCAGAGGTGTGATATCTCACTCTCAGGTAAGGATGGAGTGTGGATCAGGACCCGACACCTGCATGCATTACACCACATTGCCGTGGGGCAGGGCGACCAATATGCCTCTGAGATGGGCACGACAGTCCCTGTCTCTGGCTGGAGTGGGGGGAGGGAACACTGAGGAAGGGGAACCCTGTAGTGCAGGAGCAGGGAGGAAGCAGTTCCTGGGTGCATTGAGAAGGGAGTATAAAAGGTGGGCACCATCTTAGTTCAGTGCAGAGAAGTCTGAGCAGAAGTGGCAGGGAGCAGGGGCTCTGCATGAGCTCTGCTCCGGAGGCGGGCCTAGTAACAGAGGCCCAGGCTTGGAAGAGGGAGAAGGAAGGAAGAGGAGCGGAGAAGGCTCCAGGAACGAGGAATGAAGGGATCCCAGGGGTGCGGACGCCCGAATCCACCTGCGTGAAGGGGTCAGGCCAAAGGGGGAGACCGGTCCCCGAAACTAGTGGAGGCAGGAAACGACCCTCAGCTAGAAACCGGAGGCTGTGACATTTTATGTGGCGCAGCCCCTCGCTACACCCGCTAGGAAGGCACCACATAGGGTCAGGGAAACTGGCGCCAAGTTTACCAAGAGGAGGCCCGAGGCAGCCGGACAGAAGGGTTGGTAAGAAAGGCCAGACAAAGGACACAAAAAGGGGGTCCTGTGAAGCGCTCCAAAGTTATCTGGGAGTTGTCTGAGCCCCTCACCTGGTGAGCACAGTACGACGTGGGCAGCCGTTACCTGCAGACGTGGTCTGGATAATAAGAACTGTGAGTAAAGGCCCTGGACTGCATCACTGACTCCGTGTCGTTACTGCTGCTGCCCTGCACCATCACCCCCATCCTCCGCATACACTGCCCTGAGGCTATACTCCTCCCATGGGGAGTTATGCTACGCTCTGCTGCACCCACAACACCAGCCTCAGCGGTCTGCCCTGCAGCGGCGGTTCACTCTGACCGCAATCCACGGGTGGCGTAGTCGGACATTTAAACATCAAAACCACATAAATAGTTCCGCCACTGGTTTGACCACCCTGAGCCACGGAACCGGGTCGCCGCCACGAAGACTACAACCACCAGCATCCACCAAAAAGGGTCCGGCTCCGGGTGTCCCAAGGCCCAGGGGCCAGGGGGTGCATCAGAACATTTTCATCACCTTTCACAATCACCAATGGGACAAGGCAGGGATGTCCTCTGTCCCCTCTCTTATACATCCTAGTGACGGAGCACCTGCTCTCATCAATTCGCCATAACCCCAATATTAGGTGGATTGAGGTGGGAGGCACCGAGTACAAGTGCTCTCTATTTGCTGATGATGTCCTAGTATATATCACTCAATCACATATATCCATCCATGCTGTTATGGCTGAAATAGATCACTTTGTTACATGGTCAAATTTTAAAATCAATGCAGCGAAGTCTGAGGCCCTCGATGTCTCCCTCCCCAAATCCATATAGGATTCCATCCAGTCCAACTTTCCCTTTGCCTGGCCCTCACAGGGTATCAAATACTTAGGAATTCCTATTCATAGAGACCTCTCCCATCTATGTTATCTTAATTTTGGGCCCTTTATTGAACAACTCCATACAGACCACGGTTGGCAAGTTAGAACTGTAAGATTCACTACGTGAACCACTGGTGTTTTGTGGAAAAGCACATGTACACTGCGTTCCAAATTATTATGCAAAAAGTGTTTAGGAGTGATAAGGGAAGAATTTGTTTGTTTGTCAGTTAAACTCATTGATGGTGATGTGTGTCAGGGCTCTTTATATCACTGTAAGCAATTGCAGACACCTGTGCTAATTAGTTTGGCAGGTGTGTCCAATGAAAGGCAAGACTACTTAAGAAGGCTGTCTCACATTATTAAGCAGCCTACATTTTCTGCCAAAATGGGAAAGAAAAAGGATGTGTCGGCTGCTGAGAAGCAACAAATTGTGGAGTGTTTAGGTCAAGGCATGACTACAATCAACATTGTGCGATGATCAGGATGAAGTGTCTTGGCAATCAAGAAGTATGTAGCTGATTCACAGTACACACGTGTGCGTGCTGATAAGGGCAAATTGAGGAGTCTTTCCTACAGGCAATTACGTCAGGTTGAAAGAGCAGCGGCAAAAAAGCCTTGTCATAGCAGCAGACAAGTTTTTGAAGCTGCTTGTGCCTCCAACGTCCCCCGAACAACAAGATGCAGGGTCCTTCAGAGGTTTGCAGCTGTGCATACGCCATCCTGTCGACCTCCTCTATCCACTTCACACAAGCAGAAACGGCTCCAGTGGGCCAAACATTACATGAAGACTGATTTCAAAACTGTTTTGTTCACGGATGAGTGCCGTGCAGCGCTCGATGGTCCAGATGGATGGAGTGGAGGATGGCTGGTTGATGGACACCCCACGCAAACACGGCTACAGCGCCAACAAGGAGGAGGTGGAGTAATGTTTTGGGCTGGAATCATGGGGAGAGAGATTGTCAGCCCCTTTAGGATCCCTGAAGGCGCTAAAGATGAACTCCATAATGTATGTGGATTTTCTCAAACAGCACTTCCTGCCATGGTTCAAGAAGAAGAACCGTGTATTTCACAGCAAGATCATTTTTCTGCATGATAATGCACCATCTCATGCTGCACATAAAACATCTGCATTTCTGGCTGATATGGGCATAAAAGGGGACAAACTTATGGTGTGACCCCCATGCTCCCCTGACCTGTACCCCATTCAGAACCTTTGGAGCATCATTAAAAGGAGTGTCTATGATGGCGGGAGGCAGTTCACATCTAAGCAACAGCTCTGGGAGGGTATTCTGTCCTCATGCAAAACAATTGAAGCAGAAACCATCCAAAACCTGACAAATTCAATGGACGAGAGAGTTCAGAAGCTCCTTTCGAACAAGGGGTCCTATGTGAAAATGTAACATCACCTAGAATAAAGTTTTGAGTTGAAAACTGTTTGATTTCAGTTTCTAACAACCTGCTAATGCTTATAATTTCAAAAATGACCATTTTTTTGGTCTTTATTAAAATGAAAAGGTTGATTGAAAAGTTTGGGGGATCTAAGAGTGTGGCAACCCAGTAGTCATGACTACTTCGAATTCTGACAATATGAGGGTCATGCTGCAGGTAGTGCATCTTGCGCATCTCGGAGCCCCAAAATTATTTTCCGGGCTAGATGCAGCTAAAAATTATTAATAATTTTAAATCTGGTGAAGCTTTAGTATAGATGGCCTAATAGGATCAGTGCTGCACACTGCTACAAAGCCCAAATTATTTTCCAGCCAAGATACAGATAAACATGATTAGTAATTTGAAAGCTTAAAACGGTTGGTAGGGTGATTTTAACCAATCATCAAGCTTTTACTCTCCCCAGGATGACACAGGGGTAGAAAAGTCGTTTCGGATCCATGATTTGTTCATCTTTATGAACGTGAGTCTGTCTACATTATCAGTGGAGAGCCGCGTGCGCTTATCTGTCAGCACACCACCAGCAGCGCTGAACACACGTTCAGACAGAACGCTGGCTGCGGGGCATGACAAGATCTCCAAGGCGTAAGTGGCTAGCTCCGGCCATTTATCCAGATTGGAAGCCCAAAAAGAGCAAGGGTCCAGTGACACAGTCGTGGCTTCAATGTTTACTTGGAGATACTCCTGTACCATCGTCTCCAGGCGTTGACTTTGTGTCAGACTTCTTGTCTCCTGTGGCCTTGCAAAGGATGGGCTAAAAAAGTGGTGAAATGATTCCGCAAAATTGATGTTACCAGCAGATACTGTGGTTCTGTTACGGTTTGAGTGCTGAACACTTGACGGTCCCACGGTTGGCAAGTTGGAACTGTGAGATTCACTACGTGCACCACTGGTATTTTGTGGAAAAGCACATGTAAGATTCTGCAACAGTCTCTGCTGATACTCCTGCATGCGTGCATCCCTTTCTATGGCAGGAATAATTTCTGCAAATTTACTTTTGTACCGGGGATCTAACAGTGTGGCAACCCAGTAGTCAGGATTATTTCTAATTCTCACAATTCGAGGGTCATGTTGCAGGTAGTGCAGCAAGAAGGCACTCATGTGTGTTGCGCATCCAGGAGCACCAAGTCCCTGTTGTGTTGGTGGCAAGGTAACAATCATGCTTCCTTCCTCTGTCCTCTCCCCCCAACCTCGCTCAACAGAAATGTGATCAAGGTCTCCCTCATCTGATGAGTCTTCCATCAGTTCGTCCTCCACTTCTTCCTGGGCTCCTGCACCTTCCTCACTAGTTTGGCTGCTACCATGCGCCCTGGTAAAACCATCTCCCCCACCCTCACATGCCTGCCGCCTTGGTGCTGCCAACCGTCTGGACCTTGCAGATGTTAGCCCTTCCGCATACAACTCCTCCTCCTCTACTTCCTCCACCTCCTCTTGTGCCACCACCTGACTCCGAATTCTGTTTAACATGTGCTTCAGCATGTAAATCACCGGAATAGTCATGCTGATAATGGCATCGTCAGCACTAAACATCTTCGTCGCCATTTCAAAACTGTGCAGAAGGGTGCATAGGTCCCTGATCTGAGACCACTCCTCCAGCGTGATTTGCCCCACCTCTGAATCTCGTTGGCCCAGGCTATACGTCAGAACGTATTGCACCAGGGCTTGTCGGTGCTGCCACAGTCGCTGCAACATGTGCAGAGTTGAATTCCACCGGGTAGGCACATCGCATTTTAGCCGGTGAAGTGGCAGGCCCAACGACTTCTGTAGAGATGTAAGTCGCTGAGCTGCGGGATGCGAACGGCGGAAGTGAGCACACAGCGACCGTGCCCTCTGCAGAAGGCCATCTAGTCTGGGATAGTGGGCTAAAAATTGCTGGACAACCAGGTTCAACACGTGAGCCATACAAGGCACGTGTGTGACATTGCCCCGGCGAAGGGCCGCACCCCGGTTTGCAGCATTGTCGCACACGGCCTTCCCTGGTTTCAGGTCCAGTGGAGACAACCATTCATGAAATTGGTTCTCCAGAGCTGACCACAACTCCTCAGCTGTGTGACTCACATTTCCCAGACATTTCAATGTAAAAACCGCCTGATGACGTTGAGCCCTACTGCCAGCATAGTAAGGAGGTGTGCAGGATCCCTTCTGCGCAGTTAGAAAGCTTGTGGCATGACCAGACAGGCTTTGGGTGCAGGTGGAAGACCGAGAGGAGGTTGAGGAGGCAGAAGCAGTGGAGGAACTTTGACATAAAGAGGATTGACGCACAACTCGTGGGGACGGCAAGACTTGGACAGCAGCCCCTTGTCCTGCTGTCACCATAGTTACCCAGTGCCCAGTCAGCGACATGTAACGCCCCTGTCCATGCCTACTCGTCCAAGTGTCTGTGGTGAAATGCACCCTGTCACACACAGAGTTTCTCAAAGAAGCGGTGATGTTGTGTGCGACATGCTGTTGTAGCGCAGGCACACCTTTCTTTGAGAAGTAGTGCCGACTGGGCATCTGGTACTGGGGCACTGCGAAGGACATAAGGTCTCGAAAATCCTCTGTGTCCACCAGGCGGAAAGGCAGCATTTCTGTAGCCAAGAGCTTGCAGATGGTGAAATTCAACCTGTTAGCTTTTTCATGGCTAGGAGGAAATGGTCTTTTACTTGTCCACATCTGAGGGACCGAGGGCTGGCTATTGTGCTTAGACGGGGTTGATAAGGGTGTCCCCGGCAAACTGCCGGTCTGTGAGGAAGATGCAGGCGGACATGTTAGGTTGCCTTGATCCAAAGGTGGTGCTATCGATGTCGGACAGCGCTCAACACCAGCTGGTGTTACCACCTCCAAAGAAAATGATGACCTGCCAATCACGCTGGCTGTTGCGGGTAAAGAGGTGGCAGGTCTGCGCCCCAAAACAGGTGTGACTGCTGTCCCCCCAGTCACAGAGGATGAAGAGGCCGTGGATGCACAAGATATGGCAGACGGTGGTTGGCCCGGCCGGCTAGGCCGCATTGTAGCACACTGAGCTTCCCACTGCAACTTATGCTTCATGTCCATGTGCCGGTTCATGCATGAAGTACTCAAACTATGTATTTTTTGGCCTCTACTTAACTTTTGCTGACAAATGTTACAGATAACACGAGTTGGGTCATCTTTATCGATCTGAAAAAATGCCCAGGCTATGCAAGGCTTAGCACCCATGCGACCTGAAGAGCCACCACGACTTGTGGTGAGAGGCAGAGTTGTGTTTGAGGATGCAGTTGTTGACGTGCTTCCAGTACTACGTCTCTGTCCAGGAAGGCGCAACCTGACCTCGTCGTCACTAGCATCTTCCTCCACCTCCTCTGCTGACCTCATCTCTTGGCTGACTGTGGGTTGACAGTAAGTGGGATCTCCAACCTCATCATCATCACCCTGTGCGTTATCACACTCGTCGTCCTCAGAGCCAACCTGTTCCTGCCCTGACAAAAAACTAAAGTTGTCGCTCCAATCAGGTATTTGAGTCTTATCATCGTCTTCCTCATTGTCACCACCAACAGGAGTTACAGTTTGGGAATGAGGGTCTACATTATGGTCAGAACCTTCTGCGTCTGGTCCTGGATCCGACTCATAAAGATTCTGGGCATCAGTGCAGATCATTTCCTCGTCTGGATTCACAGAAGCGCTGGAGTCAACCTCTGATTCCCAGGCTATAGTATGAGTAAACAGCTCTGCAGACTCAACCATCTGTTCTACCTCATACTCAGACGGGCAGCTGGAGATTTTGGAGCTGTGAGGAAGCAAGTGCGATTGGGGTGACACCTTTGAGGACTGGAGTATTTGTGATGTTGAAGTTGATGTGGAGGAGAGCCCGCTTAAAGGAGCACTTGATATCCGTTGAAGCGCCTGCTGTTTTTGTGCCTCATCTGGAATTTGTAGCGATTGGCGTGGCCGTAAGAAAGGGATCTTATCACATTGTCCGCTAAAAGAAGTAGACATTTTAGTTTGGCTGGAAGATGGTCTTTCTTCTGCAGATGTTACTGTTGCTTTAACACCTACCCCACAGACACAACCTTTTTTCCCCTTCCCAACATGCCTATTCCCCTTTCCATCAGCAGCAGGCCTTTTTCCACTCATTTTGGTGGTTAACTAATTCACAACTCTGGAGTTGTTTGCACAAAAAAACAATGGATGGGAACCGAGCAGAGCTGAGTGGCCAAACTGTGGTATTAGGCCAAAACTATTGGCTGGGTTAGATGCAGAAAAAAATTATATTCAATTTGCAACCTGATGAAGGTCTGTATAGATGAATTAATAGAACAAGTCCCACACACAGCTAGAAGCCCAATATTTTTTCAGAGGTAGATGCAGAAAAAAATATATTCAGTTTGCAACCTGATGGAGGTCAGTAAAGATGGACTAATACAACAAGTCCCACACACAGCTAGAAGCCCAATATTTTTTCAGAGCTAGATGCAGAAAAAAATATATTCAGTTTGCAACCTGATGCAGGTCTGTATAGATGGATTAATAGAACAAGTCCCACACACAGCTAGAAGCCCAATATTTTTTCAGAGGTAGATGCAGAAAAAAATATATTCAGTTTGCAACCTGATGGAGGTCAGTATAGATGGACTAATACAACAAGTCCCACACACAGCTAGAAGCCCAATATTTTTTCAGAGGTAGATGCAGAAAAAAATATATTCAGTTTGCAACCTGATGGAGGTCAGTATAGATGGACTAATACAACAAGTCCCACACACAGCTAGAAGCCCAATATTTTTTCAGAGGTAGATGCAGAAAAAAATATATTCAGTTTGCAACCTGATGGAGGTCTGTATAGATGGATTAATAGAACAAGTCCCACACACAGCTAGGAGCCCAATATTTTTTCAGAAGTAGATGCAGAAAAAAATATATTCAGTTTGCAACCTGATGGAGGTCAGTATAGATGGACTAATACAACAAGTCCCACACACAGCTAGAAGCCCAATATTTTTTCAGAGGTAGATGCAGAAAAAAATATATTCAGTTTGCAACCTGATGGAGGTCAGTATAGATGGACTAATACAACAAGTCCCACACACAGCTAGAAGCCCAATATTTTTTCAGAGGTAGATGCAGAAAAAAATATATTCAGTTTGCAACCTGATGGAGGTCTGTATAGATGGATTAATAGAACAAGTCCCACACACAGCTAGAAGCCCAATATTTTTCAGAGGTAGATGCAGAAAAAAATATATTCAGTTTGCAACCTGATGCAGGTCTGTATAGATGGATTAATAGAACAAGTCCCACACACAGCTAGAAGCCCAATATTTTTTCAGAGGTAGATGCAGAAAAAAATATATTCAGTTTGCAACCTGATGGAGGTCAGTATAGATGGACTAATACAACAAGTCCCACACACAGCTAGAAGCCCAATATTTTTTCAGAGGTAGATGCAGAAAAAAATATATTCAGTTTGCAACCTGATGGAGGTCTGTATAGATGGATTAATAGAACAAGTCCCACACACAGCTAGAAGCCCAATATTTTTTCAGAAGTAGATGCAGAAAAAAATATATTCAGTTTGCAACCTGATGGAGGTCAGTATAGATGGACTAATACAACAAGTCCCACACACAGCTAGAAGCCCAATATTTTTTCAGAGGTAGATGCAGAAAAAAATATATTCAGTTTGCAACCTGATGGAGGTCAGTATAGATGGACTAATACAACAAGTCCCACACACAGCTAGAAGCCCAATATTTTTTCAGAGGTAGATGCAGAAAAAAATATATTCAGTTTGCAACCTGATGGAGGTCTGTATAGATGGATTAATAGAACAAGTCCCACACACAGCTAGAAGCCCAATATTTTTTCAGAGGTAGATGCAGAAAAAAATATATTCAGTTTGCAACCTGATGGAGGTCTGTATAGATGGATTAATAGAACAAGTCCCACACACAGCTAGAAGCCCAATATTTTTTCAGAGGTAGATGCAGAAAAAAATATATTCAGTTTGCAACCTGATGGAGGTCTGTATAGATGGATTAATAGAATAAGTCCCACACACAGCTAGAAGCCCAATATTTTTTCAGAGGTAGATGCAGAAAAAAATATATTCAGTTTGCAACCTGATGGAGGTCTGTATAGATGGATTAATAGAACAAGTCCCACACACAGCTAGATGCCCAATATTTTTTCAGAGGTAGATGCAGAAAAAAATATATTCAGTTTGCAACCTGATGGAGGTCTGTATAGATGGATTAATAGAACAAGTCCCACACACAGCTAGAAGCCCAATATTTTTTCAGAGGTAGATGCAGAAAAAAATATATTCAGATTGCAACCTGATGGAGGTCTGTATAGATGGATTAATAGAACAAGTCCCACACACAGCTAGAAGCCCAATATTTTTTCAGGGCTAGATGCAGAAAAAAATTATATTCAATTTGCAACCTGATGGAGGTCAGTATAGATGGACTAATAGAATGATGCTATGCCCAAAAGATTTTACTTCACTAGGTGCAGTAAAAAAATTGGTATTCTATACACAGGTGGTATATCTTGCAACACAGATAGGATACTCCACTGACTAACACACTCTGCAATAGGCCAAAAAGGATTAGCTTTGCTAGATTCAGCCAAATGCTGTGAAAAAAACTTGCACAGCACTGGCACAGACCTGCCTGGCAAAAACTGATAGGAACTGATGTAACCTAGTCCTGAAAAGGACTCCAATTACAATTAGTCTTTACTCCCACAATCTATCTATTTAAGAGCACAGACCTGCCTGATAAAAGTCGTAGGAAATGCTGTAACCTAGTCCTTAAAAGGACTGCAATCACAACTATTCCCTACTCCCAAGCTATCTGTAGATTTGTGCGAAAATTGGCTTGAAATTAACAAGCAACAGCGGTGCCGTCTAACACGCAGCTGCAGCAGTGAGAAAATGTTGGCGACGGGGAAAATGGCTTGGTCTTTTAGGGCAAAGACATGTGACATACATTGCCAATGACACATGCCCTTGCTTGTGTGAAAAAAAGCACTTCGCTCCGTGTGTGCGCTGCTGATAGGCTGACAGATTGCACCTCCCCACTGCAAATGCGGGAAAGAGAAAAAAAAATGGAGATCTTCATTGTTCCTGCAGAGATCCATCCCCTGCCCCTCCCCCCACCCCGCTGTACACTCAAACTGCGTATTAACATTAATTTTCATCATTACTGAGAAAAAATCCAGTTATGATTTTGGTGCACGAACAGTTATTGAACATAACCTCGAACAGTCGAATTTTTCTCAAATTGTTCGTGTTCGCCGAACGGCTCGAACACCGCCCAAAACAGCTCGAATTTGAGATTGGCGAACAGTTCGAGTAGAACAACGCTCATCTCTACTGGTTAGTACTTGGATGGGAGACCGCCTGGGAATACCAGGTGCTGTAGGTTTTTGCTTTTTCCTTCCTTCCACCAGCAGGGGGCACTCTCTACTATGCCTTTTTTTCCATTCCCTTTCACAAGTGCATACATTCATTCTCTTTTCTTTTTTTCATTTGCTTTCTCTCTTGCGCTATTTCATCTCTGCAAAATACCAGCATCCTTCTGATCACCGTGGGCCTCCAGCATTGTTGCTTCTTTACTTTTAATACTAGGCTCCTTTTCACCAGGACCAGCGTCTCCCGCGTGGCTGGAGGCAACCACCGGTAACCCCAAGCAGAAGACCTTTGCAGGCAACACGACCCTCCCCCCTGAAGAGCAGCTCAAAGTCACTGGCAACCATCTCACCCTCTTCCTTCATTCACCCCTGGACGTCTCGCTCCGCCCCCAAGTTACGGGTCCAGCTTGCTCTTTCTGTCACATTACCGCGATGAAGGGTTTAGCCTGCAGGAGACCTTGCGCCGAGACATTTTTGAAGACACCTGATGCGGCGGGTGAATCACTGCTAAACAAACCACACCTGTAGGGACGGCACAGACTTTGCATGGACCCTTCGGAGCCCGCCCAGTCACGGCCAGATTGCTCGCCACCAAGCGTTTTACAACTCTCCTGTTAGTTTTTTTTTAGTTTGCTGGTCACATGACCATTTTGCCTATTTAATCCGGCTCCGCCCTCCTGGCTTTTCTGGACTTCATTTGTATTTACTACTGTTGAGCTAGCTTGTTGCTCTGTTGCCGTTCTCTGTTAGTTTTGCTAGGTCTTCTGACCCCTATGCCTTTTTGTTGTGTGTTTGTCTTTGACTGCTACTATTTCTGCTAGGAGGTGTCCAACTTTTCCCAGTCCCTAGATCTTGTAGGGATCCCTCCCTCACATCTATAGGTCTGCGTTCAGACTAGCCGAGGACTTTAGCGGGTCTGATCGCAGGATCAGGTTCCCCGTTACATCGTAGGGATCTAGTTTAGTTCTATTGTAGGGATAGATCTCCTTTCTTTCCTTAGTCTCTGTAGCAGATCATAGCAGTAATTCCAGCCATAAAAAAAAAAAAAAAAAAAAAATTCTCTAAGGAAAGATCTCCAGTTTTCCATCATGGTCTCGGTGCAAGATTTGGCTCAACGCTTGCAGGGACTCTCTCTGGAGGTGACCAAGCTCCAACAACACGTGAGTAGCTGTTCTGGAGCGCATTTTGTGGAACCTAAGGTACGTCTGCCTGATCTATTTTTTGGCAAACAACAAGATTTTTTTTCTTTTAAAAATGCTTGTCAATTATATTTTTGTTTGAGACCCGGATCCTCTGGTGATGAATCACAGCGCATAGGGATCATAATGTCACTTTTGCGCAAAGATCCTCAGGGATGGGCCTTCTCTCTCCAACCTAGTGATCCGTGCTTTAGATCAGTGGATAGTTTTTTTTCTGCTTTGGGTTTGTTGTACGATGATCCTGATCGTGTCTCATCTGCTGAGTCTGAATTAAGACGTTTGAGGCAGGGATCAGGTAATGTGGAAAAATATTGTTCTCACTTCCGTCGGTGGTCTGCCCAGGTGGGGTGGAACGATTCTACTTTGAAAAGCTTGTTTCTTGCAGGGCTATGTGAAAGGGTAAAGGATTTACTGATTGCTTATCCCACACCTGGAAACTTGCAGGAGGCAATGCAATTAGCTATACGGGTGGACAGGAGACTGCGTGAAAGGGTTAATGAGAGCAAATCCTCTGCTATGTCAGCTTCGAGTCCTGAGAGGTTCTGTGCTGACAATGGAGAGCCGATGGAAATTGTGGCGATGGCACCCCGCTCTCAGGAAAAAGACCGCCGACTTTCTGAAGGCTTGTGTTTCTATTGCGGAAATTCTGGTCATTTTATTAAGAGCTGTGTGCTTCGTAAGAAGAAAGAAAAAAAAATGGTCAGTCATGCTTGTATTGCCTGTTTAAATTCTAAGGGAGTATTCCTATCTGCCACTACTGCTGCTCAGGATGAATTAATTGAATTTCGGGTATTTGTGGATTATGGATCTACTCTGAATGTGATTGATGGGGGATTCTTGGAAAAACTTAGATTAGAACCTAAAACTTTGTCATCCCCTATTGCTGTGGTTTCTGTCGATGGCTCTCCCTTGAAGAGTGTTACTCACAAGGTCTGTGAACTTCCCCTCACTATTAATGGTATTCATCAAGAGAATTTGGATTTGGTAGTATTGGATAATTTGCCTTCTCCAGTAATATTGGGGTTACCCTGGTTAAAATTGCACAATCCTGTACTGGATTGGTCTACCAATGAAATTAAGTCCTGGAGCCCTAAGTGTTATGACAAGTGTTGTAACGGGCGCATTGCTGCTGTGGATAGAGGGGAATTGCCTGTACCTATTCAGGATTTTTGGAGAGTTTTTTCTGAGGAGGAGTCGCAGGTTTTGCCTCCCCATAGAGACTATGATTGTACCATTGAATTTGTCCCTGGCGCGACTCTTCCTAAGAGTCGTTTATTTAATCTTACTATTCCTGAAAGAAAGGCTTTGGAAGAATACATACAGACAAGCTTGGCCGCTGGTCACATTAGGCCTTCCAAGTCTCCTGTGGCTGTTGGATTTTTTTTTGTAAAAAAAAAAGATGGCGGTTTACGTCCTTGTCTGGACTTTCGTGAGATTAATAAAATTACTGTACGCAATCCTTACCCACTGCCATTGATTCCTGATTTATTTAACCAGTTAGTGGGGGCCAAGTGGTTCTCTAAAATTGATCTCCGGGGGGCATACAATTTGTTGCGCATGAAGGAGGGTGATGAATGGAAGACTGCTTTTAACACTCCTGTGGGTCATTTTGAGAATCTGGTTATGCCTTTTGGTCTCACCAATGCTCCAGCATTTTTTCAGAATCTTATTAATGATATCCTTAGACGTTTAATCGGCAAAAATGTGGTTGTGTATTTGGATGACACTTTGATTTATTCGCCGGATCTGGAGTCTCATTGGCGGAGCGTACGTGAGGTATTACAGTTATTAATGGACAATTTGCTTTTTGCTAAGCTGGAGAAATGTGAGTTCGCTGTACAGAGAATTAGTTTTTTGGGCTACATTATCTCCAGTGAAGGTTTTGAGATGGACCCGGTTAAAGTTCAAGCTGTGCAGGAATGGCCTAGGCCTATTGGTTTGAAATCGATACAGAGGTTTTTGGGTTTCGCCAATTATTACAGAAAATTCATAAAAAAATTTTCTATTATTGTCAAACCGCTGACCGATCTCACCAGGAAAGGTGCTAATGCGGTTCAGTGGACTTCTGAGGCCATTGAAGCTTTTGTGTTTCTAAAGGAGAGGTTCACCTCTGCTCCCATCCTTATGCAGCCTGATGTGACTAAGCCGTTTTTGGTTGAGGTTGATGCTTCTTCGGTGGGAGTTGGTGCGGTGTTGTCTCAGGAAAACAAGGATGGAGTACATCCCTGTGCCTTTTTTTCAAAAAAATTTTCCGAGACTGAACTTAATTACGATATTGGTAATCGGGAATTGCTGGCGATTAAACTCGCATTTGAACACTGGCGTCATCTCTTGGAAGGTGCTGAATTTCCCATTCAGGTTTTCACTGATCATAAAAATCTGATCTATCTTGATGCTGCCAAGCGCTTGAATGCCCGTCCGGCTAGGTGGGCACTTTTTTTCTCGCGGTTTAATTTTTCCGTTACTTACATCCTGGGTACCAAGAATGTTAAAGCGGATGCTTTGTCTCGCAGCTTTTCTCCCATGGTCGGTGTTGAGGAGGAAGAGGAGACCATTTTACAAGAAGGTGTTGTGATTGCTGTTTGGACTCCGTTTTGGAGGATGAGATTCTTAAAGCACAGGAGAATGCCCCATCTAACACTCCCCATGGGAGGTTGTTTGTGCCTAGGACCTTTAGGAGAGATTTGTTTGTTGAGTGTCATGAGTCTCGGTTGGCAGGTCATCCAGGAATTTCTGAGACCAAGAGTCTTGTGGGTCGCAGTTTTTGGTGGCCTGGATGGCAGAAGGAAGTCATTAAGTGGGTGCACCAATGTACTGTGTGTGCAAGATCCAAGTCTTCGCATGCTCCTGCTGCGGGGTTGCTTTGCCCTCTGGAGGTTCCTAGTGCACCTTGGACACATCTGGCTATGGACTTTATTACTGACCTTCCTCCCTCTGAAGGTTTCACGGTCATCTGGGTGGTCGTGGACCGTTTTAGCAAGATGTGTCACTTGGTTCCCTTCATCAAACTGCCTTGCGCTAAGACACTCGCTAAGGCCTTTGTCAAGGAGATTGTCAGACTACATGGTGTTCCTACTGACATTGTTTCTGATAGGGGACCTCAGTTCGTGGCTCGTTTTTGGCGTGCCTTTTGTGACAGGTTGGGAGTTCATTTGTCGTTTTCATCCGGATATCATCCTGAGTCTAATGGCCAGACAGAAAGGAAGAACCAGGATGTTGAGCAGTTCTTGCGTTGTTTTGTGGCAGACAATCAAGAGGGGTGGTCTGAGTTTCTGCCACTTGCTGAATTTGCTCTTAACAACCATACATCCTCTTCTGCTGGGTGTTCGCCTTTTTTTTGTTGTTCTGGGAGACATCCGTCTTTTGGGTCATTTTCCAAATTGGTTTCGGCTGTGCCTGAGGAGGAGAGTTTTTCCGGTGATTTGGAAAGAGTTTGGACGGATGTGCGTGGTAATCTTCAGGAGGCTAACAAAAAATCTAAGAGGTACTTTGATAGGAAACGGCAAGAGGTTTTCTTTGCGGTTGGTGACATGGTTTGGTTGTCCTCTAAGAATCTGCGATTGAGGATTCCTTCTAAAAAATTGGGTCCCAAGTTCGTAGGGCCCTTTAAGGTACTTCAGATAGTTAACCAATCTGCTGTTAGGCTGGAGGTTCCTACGTCCTGGAGGATTAATCCGGTGTTTCATGTTTCTCTGTTGAAAAAAGCTGATGTGTCGGATGGTGACGCCTCTGCCACTGTTCCTCCGGTGGTGGAGGACGGGGAATATGAAATTTCCCGCATCCTAAATTCTAGACGGTATAGAGGGAGTTTGCAGTATCTCGTCGCTTGGAAGGGTTTCGGACCTGAGGATAACTCATGGGTGAGAGCGGATTATGTTTCTGCCCCCAGACTTGTCCGAGCGTTTCACAGGAGGTTTCCTGGTAAGCCTGGGCCTAGGGGATCCGGAGGATCCTCTTAGAAGAGTGGGTACTGTTACAACTCTCCTGTTAGGTTTTTTTTAGTTTGCTGGTCACATGACCATTTTGCCTATTTAATCCGGCTCCGCCCTCCTGGCTTTGCTGGACTTCATTTGTATTTACTACTGTTGAGCTAGCTTGTTGCTCTGTTGCCGTTCTCTGTTAGTTTTGCTAGGTCTTCTGACCCCTATGCCTTTTTGTTGTGTGTTTGTCTTTGACTGCTACTATTTCTGCTAGGAGGTGTCCAACTTTTCCCAGTCCCTAGATCTTGTAGGGATCCCTCCCTCACATCTATAGGTCTGGGTTCAGACTAGCCGAGGACTTTAGCGGGTCTGATCGCAGGATCATGTTCCCCGTTACATCGTAGGGATCTAGCTTAGTTCTATTGTAGGGATAGATCTCCTTTGTTTCCTTAGTCTCTGTAGCAGATCATAACAAAGCGATCCTGAGAAAGGCTGGCCGGGCGATGGATCAAGCAGCGTCTACTGGCCATACCACCTTTGATATACCCGATCTCGTCTGATCTCCGAAGCAAAGCAGGGCTGGGCTCAGACAGTACTTGGATGGGAGACCTCCTGGGAACACCGGGTGCTGTAGACCATTTTGATAACGTTTTGCCCTACTGCCCAGCTCGGCTAGCATGGAACGGCGCCTTGCCGGACACTGACCTTAAGTAACTTAGATGATGGAAGCCCCAAGGCCTCTGAGCCAGTTGGCAGCTAAGTACGCTACCCCGCCGCCTTCACGCAGGCCTGACACCGAGCTCCTTGTCACGGCTAGGAGTGCTTATTGACTCCGCAGCTCGCCGTGTGGAAATGATGGCGTTAAAAGCACTCGGGGCCGTGAAGGGGCCAGGCTTTCAGCAGGTGTCCAGGGAAGGTTTTGGATGCCGGCCGCCTAGCGAGGGCCAGCAGAAGTAACATGTATCTCTGCAAAGAAGCTTGTGTAACCAAGCCAGACGGCCGCCAAAGAGCTAACCTCAGTGCAAGGACGGCAAGGAAGGTGCGGAAGAAATTGGGGAGGGGGTGGGGGGGTGATTCCTGATAGGGTCCTGAAATCATAAAACAGGCAGGAGAGTCTGATGCATGGTGACGGAGAGGTTGTAGGGGTAGATAGGGGGTGTTGTCACGTGCGAGCACGTGTGCATGCTGGCTTGTGTGTGAGAGTGCGCTTCCTAGGTGTGGCGCGCTGCGTGTTCCCTTTCATTAAAAGTTAATCCCCGGCTGCAGCCTATTAGAAAGCAACTAACCGCGCTCTACTCACCCTACCCGGGTCTACCGGTGAGTATCGCCTCTGCTCCCGGCCTGTGGCATTGGCCGTGAAGCTGACGTTCCGTCGACAGCGCTGCAGCCGATCAGTGAGCTCAGCGGCTCTGAGTGGGGCGTTGTGTCTACAAGACCTTTTAAGGAAGCCAGCAAGAAAATTGAAGAGAAGGGAAAGCACAAAATGACCTGGTCTTGCTGAGCACTGGAAAGGGCAGCCGGCAGCCAGACGTCAAAGTAGAAAAGCAGCAAGTGAGAGACTAGTCTCTGCCTACAGCCACACCACTCTGAACATGCCCATTCTAGTCTGATCCCAAAAGTTTAGCAGGGTTGGGCCTGGTTAGTACTTGGATGGGAGACCACCTGGGAATACCAGATGTTGTAGGCTTTTGCTTTTTCCTTCCTTCCACCAGCAGGGGGCACTCTCTTCTATGCCTTTTTTCCATTACCTTTCACAAGTGCACACATTCATTCTCTTTTATTTTTTTCATTTGCTTTCTCTCTTGCCCTATTTTATCTCTGCAAAATACCAGCATCCTTCTGATCACCGTGGGCCTCCAGCATTGTTGCTTCTTTACTTTTAATACTAGGCTCCTTTTCACCAGGACCAGCGTCTCCCGCGTGGCTGGAGGCAACCACCGGTAACTCCAAGCAGAAGACCTTTGCAGGCAACACGACCCTCTCCCCTGAAGAGCAGCTCAAAGTCACTGACAACCATCTCACCCTCTTCCTTCATTCACCCCTGGACGTCTCGCTCCGCCCCCAAGTTACGGGTCCAGCTTGCTCTTTCTGTCAGATTACCGCGATGAAGGGTTTAGCCTGCAGGAGACCCTGCGCCGAGCCATTTTTGAAGACACCTGATGCGGCGGGTGAATCACTGCTAAACAAACCACACCTGTAGGGACAGCACAGACTTTGCATGGACCCTTCGGAGCCCACCCCGTCACGGCCAGATTGCTCGCCACTAAGCGATCCTGAGAAAGGCTGGCCGGGCAATGGATCCAGCAGCTTCTACTGGCCATACCACCGTCGATACGCCCGATCTCATCTGATAATATCACAGCGTACCATAGCAATCAGTAATATCCATCTAATTATTATCAAAATATTAAAATAAATTATGTTTGGAATAATAAACAATAATAGATAATAATTCATTAGTAATCAAGTTCTCCATATGATAGAACATTTTTATGTCATAGGTGTAATTACCTTTTCCAACCCATAGGTGTCAGTGTATTTTGAAAAAACAAGTTTTTATATCTTTATTAAACCAATAATATCAAAGAATGTATACTCCTGAACCAAAATGAATAAATATATGAATGTATAAATGAATGAATGAATGAATGAATGAATAAATGAATGAATGAATTGTTGTGTTTACTCAGAAAATGTAAACATTTTTTTCCTTAGCAATATATATTTAATGAAGCAATACTCTTGTATTAGACATTACTTTATTAAATATTAATGTGTTTTCTCAATTGAGATATTGAACTCAAATAAAATCAAATGAGAATTAAAAAATTAAAAAATAGAAAAATAAGAAGTATAAAGTAAGAATAAAATTTTAAAAATGAAAAATAAAATTAAGAGTAAAAATAAGAATAAAAATAAAAATAAGGCCTTTAAATTTTAATGACAAATGCAGAGTAATTATATTCTCCATAAAAAATACCCTTATATCTCCATTATCTGGATGATTTCATATTTGTCATAACCTTGTACCACCAAACAATATTAAATTATGCAACTTTGCATGTAATACCCTTCTTAATTATACCATAGTACCTTATTATTATTTCTTCTTTATTAAAATGTGTGGAAAATAAGTATTGATCAAAAATTGATTATGTAATCAGGATCAAAAACACATTTTCCCCCTTAATACCAAAAATATTATTTTATAAAATTTATGTATATATCAGAACCAAATTAAAAATAATTATTCTTCTAGAAATATTGTGCATAAATTTCATATCGATGAGTAGCATAGATTTCACTAAAGAGAGGTGTGTACCTATTTAGGTAACCATTAAAAATAATATTATAGTTATTCAAGAATATTATCATGTGGAAAATTATTCTAAATATAAATTTGCTTTGTAAACCATTTTGATGTGTGGTTGCCCTTATTCACTATTAGTTAAATCAAGAAATAATAATTATTAAAGAAGTATAGAAATATATATATGTAGATACAGTACATGTACAGTAGATGTCTAATACAAGAGTATTGCTTCATTAAATATATATTGCTAAGGAAAAAAATGTTTACATTTTTTGAGTAAACACAACAATTCATTCATTCATTTATTCATTCATTCATTCATTCATTCATACATTCATATATTTATTCATTTTGGTTCAGGAGTATACATTCTTTGATATTATTTGTTTAATAAAGATATAAAAACTTGTTTTTTCAAAATACACTGACACCTATGGGTTGGAAAAGGTAATTACACCTATGATATAAAAATGTTCTATCATATGGAGAACTTGATTGATAATGAATTATTATCTATTATTGTTTATTATTCCAAACATAATTTATTTTAATATTTTGATAATAATTAGATGGATATTACTGATTGCTATGGTACGCTGTGATATTATCAGATGAGATCGGGCGTATCCAAGGTGGTATGGCCAGTAGACGCTGCTCGATCCATCGCCCGGCCAGCCTTTCTCAGGATCGCTTGATGGCGAGCAATCTGGCCGTGACGGGGCGGACTCCGAAGGGTCCATGCAAAGGCTGTGCCATCCCTACAGGTGTGGTTTGTTTAGCAGTGATTCACTCGCCGCATCAGGTGTCTTCAAAAATGTCTCGGCGCAGGGTCTCCTGCAGGCTAAACCCTTCATCGCGGTAATGTGACAGAAAGAGCAAGCTGGACCCGTAACTTAGGGGTGGAGCGAGACGTCCAGGGGTGAATGAAGGAAGAGGGTGAGATGGTTGCCAGTGACTTTGAGCTGCTCTTCAGGGGGGAGGGTCATGTTGCCTGCAAAGGTCTTCTGCTTGGGGTTACCGGTTGTTGCCTCCAGCCACACGGGAGATGCTGCTAATGGTGAAAAGGAGCCTAGTATTAAAAGTAAAGAAGCAACAATGCTGGAGGCCCACGGTGATCAGAAGGATGCTGGTATTTTGCAGAGATGAAATAGCGCAAGAGAGAAAGCAAATGAAAAAATGAAAAGAGAATGAATGTGTGCACTTGTGAAAGGGAATGGAAAAAAGGCATAGAAGAGAGTGCCCCCTGCTGGTGGAAGGAAGGAAAAAGCAAAACCCTAGGGCACCTTGTATTCCCAGGCAGTCTCCCATCCAAGTACTAACCAGGCCCAACCCTGCTTAGCTTCCAAGATCAGACAAGATCAGGCATGTTCAGGGTGGTGTGACCCTAGGCAGAGACAAGCCTCTCACTTGCTGCTTTTCTACTTTGACGTCTGGCTGCCGGCTGCCCTTTCCAGTGCTCAGCAAGACCAGGTCCTTTTGTGCTTTCCCTTCTCTTCGATTTTTTTGCTGGCTTCCTTAAAAGGTCTTGTAGACACAACGCCCCACTCAGAGCCGCTGAGCTCACTGATCAGCTGCAGCGCTGTCGACGGAACGTCGGCTTCACGGCCAATGCCACAGGCCGGGAGCGGAGGCGAGACTCACCGGTAGACCCGGGTAGGGTGAGTAGAGCACGGTTAGTTGATTTCTAATAGCCTGCAGCCGGGGATTAACTTTTAATGAAAGGGAACAATCCCTTTGACTGTCTGCAGCGCGCCACACCTAGGAAGCGCACTCTCACACACAAGCCTGCATGCACACGTGCTCGCATGTGACAACACCCCCTATCTTCCCCTACAACCTCTCCGTCACCATGCGTCAGACTCTCCTGCCTGTTTTATGATTTCAGGGCCCTAGCAGGAATCACCCCCCCCACTCCCCAATTCCTTCCGCACCTTCCTTGCACTGAGGTTAGCACTTTGTCAGCCATCTGGCTTGGTTACACAATCTTCTTTGCAGAGAAACATGTTACTTCTGCTGGCCTTCGCTAGGCGGCCGGCATCCAAAACCTTCCCTGGGCACCTGCTGAAAGCCTGGCCCCTTCACGGCCCCGGGTGCTTTTAACGCCATCATTTCCACACGGCGAGCTGCGGAGTCAATAAGCACTCCTAGCCGTGACAAGGAGCTCGGTGTCAGGCCTGCGTGAAGGCGGCGGGGTAGCGTACTTAGCTGCCAACTGGCTCAGAGGCCTTGGGGCTTCCATCATCTAAGTTACTTAAGGTCGGTGTCCGGCAAGGCGCCGTTCCATGCTAGCCGAGCTGGGCAGTAGGGCAAAACGTTATCAAAATGGTCTACGGCACCCGGTGTTCCCAGGAGGTCTCCCATCCAAGTACTGTCTGAGCCCAGCCCTGCTTTGCTTCCGAGATCAGACGAGAATGGGCGTATCCAAGGTGGTATTGCCAGTAGACGCTGCTTGATCCATCGCCTGGCCAGCCTTTCTCAGGATCGCTTGGTGGCGAGTGTAACATACCTGGCGGCGCCTTTGTATAGTGTTCCATCTCCCACTGTGCAAGAGCGCGCACTTGATCTCCTGTCCAGAATGTCTCTCTGGCTTCCCTCCATGCTGTCTGTTTGTGTCTGTTTCTGCTGCTTAAGGGCGGCGCCCGATCACTTCCTGCTTTTTGTACCTGCTGTGGGTCACACCCCTTGTGCGTCCTCAGCCTATTGCTGTCTGTCACCTGGTATATAGCTCAGCTGCTCCCATCTATCCCTGCCTGAGCATAGTGTTTCATTCAGTGTGTGCTTGCACTCTGAAGGTGCCAGGTCCCGTTCTTTGTCTCCTGCCTTGCGGTATCAGTTCCCGTGTCTGAACTGAGTCCTGTCTATGTCTCCTGCCTTGCGGTATCAGTTCCCGTGTCTGAACTGAGTCCTGTCTTTGTCTCCTGCCTTGCGGTATCAGTTCCCGTGTCTGAACTGAGTCCTGTCTATGTCTCCTGCCTTGCGGTATCAGTTCCTGTGTCTGAACTGAGTCCTGTCTGTGTACTCTTGCCTGCTGCCTCTCCTGGAGGCTGTATTTCCAGTCCTGTCTGAACACGCTCCTAGCCTGTTCCTCCCGCCTTCTAGGGGCCGATTACCTAGACCCGCTCCTGTATCTTGTCTGTCCTGTCTGAACATGCTCCTTGCCTGTTCGTCCCGCCTCTCTGGGGGCCGTATTCCCAGACCCGCTCCTGTATCCCGCTGCAGTGTCGGTCTCCTCCGTACACTCAGTTCCAGTCTGAACTCTCTCCTATCCTTTACCTGTTTTGCCTCTATGTCCGTTCCCTTCCTTTTTCTGCAGAGTCTGAACTCGTACCTAACTCCTGCTTGTTGTCTCTGTACTCACGTTTGTGAGTTTGTGGTCCACTCGCTACTTCACTGCAAGTACCCTGTGGGTATCTGGCTCTGCCTTTCTCTTCCTGTCTGTTCCGTGTGAACAGAGCCCTGTCCCCCCTGCTCTGCTTTGTTTGCCGCTCTGCGGTTTCCGCTCTGCTCCTGCCTTGTTTACCGCTCTGCGGTTTCCACTCTGCTCCTTCCTTGTTTATCGCTCTGCGGTTTCCGCTCTGCTCCTGCCTTGTTTACCGCTCTGCGGTTTCCACTCTGCTCCTTCCTTGTTTATCGCTCTGCGGTTTCCGCTCTGCTCCTGCCTTTTTTACCGCTCTGCGGTTTCTGCTCTGCTCCTGCTTAGCTTGCCGCTCTTGCGGTTTCTGCCCTGCTCTTGCCTTGCTTGCCGCTCCTGCGGTTTCTGCTCTGCTCCTGCCTTGTTTGCCGCTCTGCGGTTTCCGCTCTGCTCCTGCCTACTTAGCCGCTCTGCGGTTTCCGCTCTGCTCCTGCCTACTTAGCCGCTCTGCGGTTTCCGCTCTGCTCCTGCCTTGTTTACCGCTCTGCGGTTTCCGCTCTGCTCCTGCCTTGTTTGCCGCTCTGCGGTTTCCGCTCTGCTCCTGCCTACTTAGCCGCTCTGCGGTTTCCGCTCTGCTCCTGCCTTGTTTACCGCTCTGCAGTTTCCGCTCTGCTCCTGCCTTGTTTACCGCTCTGCGGTTTACTCTCTGCTCCTGCCTTGTTTACCGCTCTGCGGTTTCCGCTCTGCTCCTGCTTAGCTTGCCGCTCTTGCGGTTTCCACTCTGCTCTTGCCTTGCTTGCCGCTCCTGCGGTTTCTGCTCTGCATCTGCTCGCTGCTCCGGCAGTCCTGTACTGCTCTGCTTCTGCTCGCTGCTCCAGCAGTACCGTCCTGCTCTGCATCTGCTCGCTGCTCCGGCAGTCCTGTCCTGCTCTGCTAGCGCTCACTGCTCCGGCAGTCCCGTCCTGCTCTGCTCTTGCCCACCGCTTCGGGCATTCCCTCTCTGCTGTGTTTGGCTACCGCATCTGCGGTTCTTTTTCTGTGACCCAGTCTGTACTGGGTCTTGTCCTCTCTGTGCTCCAGCCCGTCCTTTCGGCCAGTACCTCCCCGCCTGCATACTCGCCTGTATCCACCCGTCTGCATACCTGCCGTGTTCGCTTATATCCACCAGTCTGTGCCAGCCTAACCTGCCTGTTCCAGTAATCCCTGTGTGGGTCAACCCCCGTGTCCGGAGTTTGACCTGGAGTAGCACCTGGTCCCTCTGCCCGGTTTCTCCTTGGTGCACTGGCGTCGTATGCCGTCGTGCCACCTTGGTCGGATCGGCCAGATACTTAGTCACGCCCCTCCAGGCACTCTCCGGTTCATGGTCCAGTGGAACCACAACTCCCGCACAAGCCAGTCAGTCCGGGCGTGTGCATAACAGCATGCTCAGGCCATGGTTCCCATTGAGCCCCACGGCCTTCGCTCTCTGAGACGTTTTCTAGTGAATACATGCATTAAAAATAAATAGATACATTTTTTTTTCCCTTAGCTGAGTTCCAGGCGAATTACGCACCGTCCAGATGGATCTATCAGCTCTCGTTCCTGCGGATCCGCCACGTTACTATGGGGATTCAAGACAGTGTCGTGCATTTGTGGAGCAATGCATGCTACAATTTAATGCCTACCCTCTCTATTTTCCTTCCGATTGGGCTAAAGTGGCCTTTATGATTGACTACCTAGCGGGTGATGCCTTGAAATGGGTCACCCCCCTATGGGAAGCATGGGATCCTGTCGTCCTTGACCTGCAGGCCTTCCTGGTGGCCTTTCGTGTGGTCTTCGAGGACCCTAACCCTGAAGCCCCTGCTGAAGCTTCACTTCCCAATATCCCGGAGCAGCCCCGACGGGTAATGTGTGTGGGTAGCGCAATAGTCCTCCAGCCCAATGAGACTACTGCCCACCCAGAATCCTCACAGGGTGACTACGCTTTCCGGAATACTTCTCCCAACCTCAAGAGGCAGTCCAGACGTGCTAGACGTAGAGGCAAGCCGTCACGTCAGGGTCTGTCCTCCCTGAGACCTCCTGACCCCAACCTTGAAGTCCCTACTGAAGCTTCATCTCCCTGTATCCTGGAGAAGCCCCAAAGGGTAATGTGCGTGGGTAGTGCACCAGTTCTCCTGCCCGAAGAGACTTCTGCCCATCCAGACTCCACACAGGAGAACTTCCTGCACCCGGCATCAGATGCTTCACCCACTTTAACCGGTGTGCATGTCCAAGGATGCTCCAAAGCTGTGGTTACCTCAGAGTCTGTGCACCTCTACTACCTGGTGGAGGACCCCCTGTTGCCTCCTGAATCCTCCGGGATACCACTCGATGACAAATGGAGAGAGACTTCTCTACACCCGGTACTCGATACTTTGTCCGCTTCGTCCTGTGAGCCTGACAATGGGTACCCCAAAGTGGTAGTTACCCCCGAGTCTCTACACCCCTCCGACCAGGCGGAGGACCTCCAGTTGTCTCCTGAACCCTTCGGGGTGCTACCTGGTAGCGAAAGGACAGAGACTCTCCTATACTCTGTACCTGATACCTCGCTCGCTTCGTCCAGTGAGTCCAACCTAGTGTACTACGAAGCAGAGGTTAACCATGAGTCTCTACACCCCTCTGACCAGGCGGAGGACCTCCAGTTGTCTCCAGAACCATTCGGGGTGCCACCTGGTGGTGAATGGACAGAGACTTTCTTATATCCTGGATCTGATACCTCGCTTGCTTCGTCCAGTGAGTCCGACCTAGTGTACTCTGAAGCAGAGGTTACCCGTGAGTCTCTACACCCCTCTGACCAGGCGGAGGACCGCCAGTTGTCTCCAGAAGCCGTCGGGGTGCCACCTGGTGGTGAATGGACAGAGACTTTCCTATACTCGGTACCCGATACCTCGCCTGCTTCGTCCAGTGAGTCCGACCTTGTGTACTCTGAAGCAGATGTTTTCTCTGAGCCTCTGCACTCTTCTGACCCGGCGGAGGACCTCCAGTTGTTTCCTGAATCCTCCGGGGTACCACCAGATAACAAAGAGGCAGTGACTTTTCCTCATCCTGTACCTGATAACCCGTCTATTTCATCCTGTGAGCTTGACAAGATGTACCTCGAAGCAGAGATTACCCCCAAGTCTCTGTCCCCCTCCAACCCGGTGGAGGACTTCCAGTTGTCTCCTGTACCCTCTGGGATGCCACCTGAAAGTATATGGAGTGAGAATTCCTTGTGTGCTGTTCCTGGTACTCCACCCATTTCGTCTGTTGCTAAGGGTGGCTGGATGGGAGGTAGAATCCTAGCTACCCAGAGGAGACCAGTTTTTCCGGTGGACAGTGGAAGTGATCTCTTCGAAGGGAAGAATTGGCCCTCAAATTCCCTGCAGGAGATTCTGGCAGGCCTGAAGAAGAGGGGGCGTAAGGGGGGGGCTACTGTAACATACCTGGCGGAGTCCTTGCATAGTGGTCCATCTCCCACTGTGCAAGAGCGCGCACTTGATCTCCTGTCCAGAATGTCTCTCTGGCTTCCCTCCATGCTGTCTGTTTGTGTCTGTTTCTGCTGCTTAAAGGCGGCGCCCGATCACTTCCTGCTTTTTGTACCTGCTGTGGGTCACACCCCTTGTGCGTCCTCAGCCTATTGCTGTCTGTCACCTGGTATATAGCTCAGCTGCTCCCATCTATCCCTGCCTGAGCATAGTGTTTCATTCAGTGTGTGCTTGCACTCTGAAGGTGCCAGGTCCCGTTCTTTGTCTCCTGCCTTGCGGTATCAGTTCCCGTGTCTGAACTGAGTCCTGTCTATGTCTCCTGCCTTGCGGTATCAGTTCCCGTGTCTGAACTGAGTCCTGTCTTTGTCTCCTGCCTTGCGGTATCAGTTCCCGTGTCTGAACTGAGTCCTGTCTATGTCTCCTGCCTTGCGGTATCAGTTCCCGTGTCTGAACTGAGTCCTGTCTGTGTACTCTTGCCTGCAGCCTCTCCTGGAGGCTGTATTTCCAGTCCTGTCTGAACACGCTCCTAGCCTGTTCCTCCCGCCTTCTAGGGGCCGATTACCTAGACCCGCTTCTGTATCTTGTCTGTCCTGTCTGAACACGCTCCTTGCCTGTTCGTCCCGCCTCTCTGGGGGCCGTATTCCCAGACCCGCTCCTGTATCCCGCTGCAGTGTCGGTCTCCTCCGTACACTCAGTTCCAGTCTGAACTCTCTCCTATCCTTTACCTGTTTTGCCTCTATGTCCGTTCCCTTCCTTTTTCTGCAGAGTCTGAACTCGTACCTAACTCCTGCTTGTTGTCTCTGTACTCACGTTTGTGAGTTTGTGGTCCACTCGCTACTTCACTGCAAGTACCCTGTGGGTATCTGGCTCTGCCTTTCTCTTCCTGTCTGTTCCGTGTGAACAGAGCCCTGTTCCCCCTGCTCTGCTTTGTTTGCCGCTCTGCGGTTTCCGCTCTGCTCCTGCCTTGTTTACCGCTCTGCGGTTTCCGCTCTGCTCCTGCCTTGTTTACCGCTCTGCGGTTTCCGCTCTGCTCCTGCCTTGTTTACCGCTCTGCGGTTTCCGCTCTGCTCCTGCCTTGTTTACCGCTCTGCGGTTTCCGCTCTGCTCCTGCTTAGATTGCCTCTCTTGCGGTTTCTGCCCTGCTCTTGCCTTGCTTGCCGCTCCTGCGGTTTCTGCTCTGCTCCTGCCTTGTTTGCCGCTCTGCGGTTTCTGCTCTGCTCCTGCCTTGTTTGCCGCTCTGCGGTTTCCGCTCTGCTCTTGCCTACTTAGCCGCTCTGTGGTTTCCGCTCTGCTCCTGCCTTGTATACCGCTCTGCGGTTTCCGCTCTGCTCCTGCCTTGTTTACCGCTCTGCGGTTTCCGCTCTGCTCATGCCTTGTTTACCGCTCTGCGGTTTCCGCTCTGCTCCTGCTTAGCTTGCCGCTCTTGCGGTTTCCACTGTGCTCTTGCCTTGCTTGCCGCTCCTGCGGTTTCTGCTCTGCATCTGCTCGCTGCTCCGGCAGTCCTGTCCTGCTCTGCTTCTGCTCGCTGCTCCGGCAGTCCCGTCCTGCTCTGAATCTGCTCGCTGCTCCCGCAGTCCTGTCCTGCTCTGCTTCCGCTCGCTGCTCCGGCAGTCCCTTCCTGCTCTGCTCTTGCCCACCGCTTCGGGTATTCCCTCTCTGCTGTGTTTGGCTACCGCATCTGCGGTTCTGTTTCTGTGACCCAGTCTGTACTGGGTCTTGTCCTCTCTGTGCTCCAGCCCATCCTTTCGGCCAGTACCTCCCCGCCTGCATACTCGCCTGTATCCACCAGGCGAGTATACCTGCCATACCTGCCGTGTTCGCTTATATCCACCAGTCTGTGCCAACCTAACCTGCCTGTTCCAGTAATCCCTGTGTGGGTCAACCCCCGTGTCCGGAGTTTGACCTGGAGTAGCACCTGGTCCCTCTGCCCGGTTTCTCCTTGGTGCACTGGCGTCGTATGTCGTCGTGCCACCTTAGTCGGATCGGCCAGATACTTAGTCACGCCCCTCCAGGCATTCTCCGGTTCATGGTCCGGTGGAACCACTACTCCCGCACACGCCAGTCAGTCCGGGCGTGTGCATAAAAGCGAGCAATCTGGCCGTGACGGGGCGGGCTCCGAAGGGTCCATGCAAAGTCTGTGCCATCCCTACAGGTGTGGTTTGTTTAGCAGTGTTTCACCCGCCGCATCAGGTGTCTTCAAAAATGTCTCGGCGCAGGGTCACCTGCAGGCTAAACCATTCATCGCGGTAATGTGACAGAAAGAGCACGCTGGATCCGTAACCTGGGGGCGGAGCGAGACATCCAGGGGTGAATGAAGGAAGAGGGTGAGATGGTTGCCAGTGACTTTGAGCTGCTCTTCAGGGGGGAGGGTCGTGTTGCCTGCAAAGGTCTTCTGCTTGGGGTTACCGTTGGTTGCCTCCAGCCACGCGGGAGACGCCGGTCCTGGTGAAAAGGAGCCTAGTATTAAAAGTAAAGAAGCAACAATGCTGGAGGCCCACGGTGATCAGAAGGATGCTGGTATTTTGCAGAGATGTAATAGCGCAAGAGATAAAGCAAATGAAAAAAAGAAAAGAAAATGAATGTGTGCACTTGTGAAAGGGAATGGAAAAAAGGAATAGAAGAGAGTGCCCCCTGCTGGTGGAAGGAAGGAAAAAGCAAAAGCCTACAGCACCTGGTATTCCCAGGTGGTCTCCCATCCAAGTACTAACCAGGCCAAACTCTGCTTAGCTTCCAAGATCAGACGAGATCAGGCGTGTTCAGGGTGGTGTGACCGTAGGCAGAGATAAGCCTCTCACTTGCTGCTTTTCTACTTTGACGTCTGGTTGCCGGCTGCCCTTTCCAGTGCTCAGCAAGACCAGGTCCTTTTGTGCTTTACCTTCTCTTCAATTTTTTTGCTGGCTTCCTTAAAAGGTCTTGTAGACACAACTAGTGTTGAGCCACCCCCCGTAGTGTTCGAGTTCGGTTCGGTTCGTCGAACACCCGTGTGTTCGCCGAACTGTTCGTCGAACTGTTCGCCGAACTGTTCGCCGAACTGTTCGTCGAACTGTTCGCCGTACTGTTCGCCGAACTGTTCGTCGAACTGTTCGCCGAACTGTTCGTCGAACTGTTCGCCGAACTGTTCGCCGAACTGTTCGCCGAACTGTTCGTCGAACACCTTCGAACACCGTTAAAACCAATGGCAGGCAAACAAAAACACATAGAAACACATAGAAAACACCTTCAAAGGTGTCCAAAAGCTGACAAACTGCTCAGAAGACATAACTAACACATGGAAAAGTGACAAGTACATATAGTCATGCGAAAATAAAAGAGGTGGAGGAGTAAAAGGAGGGGGAGACACAGATATAGGCATGTCATGCCCTTCTAAAATCCAAAAAGTGAGAAGCCGACACGGCCAGTCCATTCCTGCCCGTGCCACCTCTGTGTCGCCGGGTTTGTGCCAGAGCCGCGGTGAACCCTGACGGCCAGCCCCCCTCTCCTAATACTGGTGCCTGTCCGCTGGTGGGTCGAGCCCCCCGCGGTGGGGGGGGAGTAACATCTGCAGAAGAAAGACCATCTTCCAGCCAAACTAACATGTCGACTTCTTTTCGTGGACAATGTGATACGATCCCTTTGTTACGGACACGCCCATCGCTACAAATTCCAGATGAGGCACAAAAACAGCAGGTGCTTCAGCGGATATCAAGTGCTCCTTCAAGTGGGCTCTCCTCCACCTCAACTTCAACATCACAATTACTCCAGTCCTCAGAGGTGTCACCCCAATCGCACTTGCTTCCTCACAGCTCCCAAGTCTCCAGCTGCCCGTCTGAGTATGGGGTAACACAGATGGTTGAGTCTGCACAGCTGTTTACTCATACTATAGCCTGGAGGTCTGCTCCAGAGCTTCTGTTAATCCAGACGAGGAAATGATCTGCACTGATGCCCAGAATCTTTATAAGTCGGATCCAGGACCAGATGAAGAAGGTTCTGAGCATAATGTAGACCCTCGTTCCCAAACTGTAACTCCTGTTGGTGGAGACAATGATGAAGACGATGATGAGACTCAAATACCTGATTGGAGCGACAACTTGACTTTTCGGTCAGGGCAGGAAGAGGTTGGCTTTGAGGACGACGGGTGTGATAACACACAGGGTGATGATGACAAGGTTGGAGATCCCACTTACTGTCAACCCACAGTCAGCCAGTCGATGAGGTCACCCGGGCCTTTGCCTGGCCTTTGGGATGTCGCGGTGGTCGGCTCCCTGGCCCGTACCCTGGGGTCACTCTTTAAAAGGGTGGATAATTGTTAATTTTATAAGAGCTTGTGACACCACCTGTGGTATCTGGTGAGAAGCACCAGCGCTGCAGCAGTCCACTGAGGCCCGTGATAAGGCAGCTCGATGGTATAGCTCCCCACAGGTGGAGCTAGGTCTCAGGGCAGCGTATGCAGGGGGAATGCAGGACAGGCGAGACCCAGCTGGATCAGAGCAAGAACGGAAACGGACACGGTAGTCACTTCAGTACCTTTTACTGGAGGAAATTCAGGCACATCCTGGAGCACTGTAGGGTGAAGGGTGCATATCAGGATCATCCCCAATGAGCGGGTGTAGGGCCTCCTGTTTCTTGCCTCTGCGCAGTAAGTTTCTGACCTGCCTGGAGCTAGGCCTAACTTTGTCTCTGTCCTGCGCTGGCTGACCTTGTGGTAGGGCCTTCTCTTGAAGTTCACGCTCCCAGTATGCGGGGCCTAAGCGTCTCCTGGCTCTGTTACGTATCAGCACCTTAGCGATCCTGGGACTTGTAGTTCTCCAGGGATTCCGGTTATGCCTTACTGGGTCATAGAGATCCCGGTAAGCTCGGATCCGGTGTCCGGTAAATGCTTCGGGGTGAGCTGGTTAAGCTCCTCTGCCCCTTATGTACTAACTCGCCACTCGCCTTCGGCCTACTTGGGCCCTCAATAGGCTATACACACTAACGGCAGCTTGCCGCGCTTCACCGATCTTATGACGCCGGCACACCTTAAGCTCTATCTGGGCTCCCTGAATCTAGCTAGCAGGAGCCTCGTGCTCCACTGCTGAACTATTAACTGAGTTCTCTAGACTAGACTGAGCTCCACTGCAGACTGACCTCTCTTAGGCTTCTCTACTGCAGGAACTCTTCAGAGGAACTGAACTGCCTAGCTCCACCTTCCCTATTTATATCCCTAACGGGCTCCCTCTGCTGGTCTGAGGTGGAAGGTGGAGATGTGTGAATGTTTATGGGGGCCTCTTGTGGAGGATTCCATCAATACACTCTTCTAGGATCTGTGATACCAAGCGCAGCGGGGCGTCACAGATGCTATTGACGACGAGGTTAGGTTGCGCCTTCCTGGACAGAGAAAATACTGGAAGCACGTCAACAACTGCATCCTCAACCACAACTCCGCCTCTGACCACAAGTCATAGTGGCTCTTCAGGTCGCATGGGCTCTAAGCCTTGCATAGCCTGGGCATTTATTCAGATCGATAAGGATGACCCAACTCGTGTTATCTGTAATATTTGTCACCAAAAGCTAAGTAGAGGCCAAAAAATCCATAGTTTGAGTACTTCATGCATGTACCGTCACATGGATATGAAGCATAAGTTGCAGTGGGAAGCTCACTGTGCTACAATGCGGCCTAGCAGGCTGGGCCAACCACCGTCTGCCCCATCTTGTGCATTCGCGACCTCTTCATCCTCTGTGACTGGGGGGACAGAAGTCACACATGTTTTTGGACGCAGACCTGCCACCTCTTTACCTGCAACAGCCAGTGTGATTGGCAGGTCGTCAGTTCATTGGGAAGTGGAAACACCTGCTGGTGTTGAGAGCTCTCTGACATCGAGAGCACCACCTTTGGATTAAGGCAACCTAACATGTCCGCCTGCATCTTCCTCACAGACCGGCAGTTTGCCAGGGACACCCTACTCAACCCCGTCAAAGCACAACAGCCAGCCCTCGGTCCCTCAGATGTGGACAAGTAAAAGACCATTTCCTCCTAGCCATGAGAAAGCTAAGAGGTTGAATTTCACCATCTGCAAGCTGTTGGCTACAGAAATGCTGCCTTTCCGCCTGGAGGACACAGTGGATTTTTGAGAACTTATGTCCGTCGCAGTGCCACAGTGTAGCATCGGCGTCTCTGCCCCGTTCTAGGCAGAGACGCCGTCCCTCTCACCTCCCCGCTCCTGGCGCGGCGTCCTCCAGCGCTGCTCTCCCCGCTGTTTCCGGCACTCGCTACTTCCCCGGCAGTGTGCTTAGGGCGCGCGCGCGTGCGCTCCCCCTCTCTTAAAGGGACCGCGCGCGCCGTCCTAAGGAGTCCCCGGCCAATTGCCGGAGGACCTCCCATATAAAAGGCACCTCCTCCAAAATGGAGGTGCCCGAGCAATGTTGTAGCACTGTTCACTACTCTGCTTCAGCCCTCAGGTCCCGTTGCCAGTTACCTGCCAGATACCTGCCAGATTCCTGCCAGTCTGCTGTCTAATTCCTGCCTGATATCCTGCTACCTGCCTGCTAGCCTGAGGTCCGACGGTCTGCCTTACTACTCCTGTCAGTCTGTCTAAGGACCAGCTTGCCCGCTCACCTGGGAGCGCACATCAACTACCTGCCTGCTTGCCTGAGGTCCGACGGTCTGCCTTCCAACTCTTGTCAGTCTGTCTATGGACCAGCTTGCCCACTCACCTGGGAGCGCACATCTGCTACCTGTCTGCTAGCCTACCTGGAGACTGTCCCGGTCACCTGCTGTGACTGCCTGCCTGGTCGCCACCCGCTCCCTTACAAGGACCGCCCCCTTGTATAGTAGCCCACAGGTTCCGCCTCCCAGACCCGTTACAATTTGCTCGGGCCATGGAACCCGGTGGCCCCCAAGATCCCTCGCTCTCGGACCTGTGTCATGAACTGGCCCGTCAGAGGTCCCAACAGGAGTCCATCCTGGGTCACCTGCGGAATGTCAATTCTCGCCTGGACACTCTGACTGCTCTGCCTGCAACCACCGCCAGTGCCATGACTCGCAATCCGGCAGCTCCACTGCCCACTAATAACAACGTATCCTACCCCGGACCCCGGCTTTCTGCACCTCCTCGTTTCGGAGGCGACTCCGCCCAGGCTCGGGGCTTCATAAATCAGTGCACCCTGCACTTTGAACTCCTGTCTCACCAGTTTAACTCCGACACGGCCAAAATTGCCTTCATCATGTCCCATCTCACCGGAGAGGCCCTGGCCTGGCTAAATCCTCTATGGGAGAGAGGAGACCCCCTGGTGTCCGACTTGCCTGCCTTTCTCACGGCTTTCCGGAAAGTCTTCGACGAACCCGGACGGAAGACCTCATCCGCATCATCTCTGCTATGCCTCCGTCAGGGAAGTCTCACCGTGGGCCAATATGCCATACGGTTCCGTACCCTTGCCTCGGAGCTGGCCTGGGATAATGACGCTCTGGTTTCCGTCTTCTGGGAGGGTCTGTCCGGCCATATAAAAGATGAACTTGCCGGTCGGGATATTCCTACCACTCTCGATGACCTAATAACTCTTGCCACCCGGATTGACCTGCGGTTCCAGGAGCGTGCCAAAGAGGTCACCCGTGAGAGGAGGTTTCCACGTCTAGCTCCTACTTTTCAGAAACCCGTCACTCCCTCCGTCTCTCCTCAGCTACACTCTCCTGAGCCTATGCAGGTCGACCAGACCAAGATGGTCGGTTCTCGCCAAGAATCTCGCCGACCGAGGGAAGCTGTTTCTATTGTGGCAGTATGAAGCACTTCATCCATTCCTGCCCGGAAAAGCCGGGAAACGCCAGTGTCTAGGACCACTCGGAGAGGTCGTCCTAGACAAAAGTAAGCCCTCTCCGTCTCTGACCTTACCGGTCTCTATTGCTTGGGGAGAAAACCGTCTCTTTGAACTCGCCCATCTGGATTCTGGAGCTGCTGGAAACCTCATCTCCCAGTCTCTGGTAGAGAGATACCATATTCCCACCAAGTCCCTGGCTGAACCATTGTCAGCCGCCTCCGTGGATGGAAGACTTCTCTCAGAGACCATCCTGCTCATCACCGAACCCATAACCCTGCAGGTGGGAATGCTGAACTCTGAGGAGATCTCATTCCATGTGCTGTCCGGACTTTCTCACTCCCTGTTGCTAGGTCTACCTTGGCTCCAGACACATGAACCCGTATTGAACTGGCGGTCCGGTGAAGTACTCCGATGGGGTCCTGATTGCCATAGGACCTGCCTGGTCCCGGTCCGTCCACTTCGCCCTCAGCCTACTCCAGCTAACTTACCTGGTCTCCCGGCTCCCTACTGGCCCTATGCGGACGTCTTCGGTAAGAAGGAAGCTGAGACGTTGCCACCCCATAGGCCATACGATTGCCCGATCGACCTGGTACCTGGCACCACTCCTCCCCGTGGGCGTATCTACCCGTTGTCTGCAGCCGAGACCCGAGCCATGTCTGAGTACATTGAAGAGAATCTGGCTAGGGGATTTATCCGAAAATCTACCTCCCCGGCTGGAGTCGGATTCTTCTTTGTCAAAAAGAAAGACGGCTCGCTACGTCCCTGTATTGACTACAGAGGACTCAATCTCATCACGGTAAAAAACAAATATCCCCTGCCACTCATCTCCGAATTGTTTGACCGTCTCAAGGGCGCCAGGATCTTCTCCAAGCTGGATCTACGAGGAGCGTATAATCTGGTCCGTATCCGTCAAGGAGACGAGTGGAAGACGGCATTCAATACCCGGGACGGTCACTACGAGTACCTTGTGATGCCCTTCGGTCTCTGTAATGCTCCCGCGGTCTTTCAGGAACTAGTCAACGACATCTTCCGTGACCTCCTGTACTCCTGCGTAGTGGTATACCTGGACGATATCTTGGTCTTCTCTCCGGATCTCCCCACACACCGGAGGGATGTTCGTCAGGTCCTGCTTAGGCTTCGGCAGAACCACCTTTACGCCAAATATGAGAAGTGCCTCTTCGATCAGACCTCCCTTCTGTTCTTGGGCTATGTCATCTCCCAAACAGGTCTGCAAATGGATCCCGAGAAGCTCTCTTCCGTTCTAAAATGGCCTCGTCCTGAAGGTTTGAAGGCGATACAGCGATTCCTGGGCTTCGCTAATTATTATCGTCTTTTCATCCCACACTTCTCGTCTCGGACTGCTCCCATGTCTGCACTTACCCATAAGGGGGCTAACCCCAGAACATGGTCGCCTGAAGCCGAGGAGGCCTTCCTTTCCCTAAAGAAAGCCTTCACCTCTGCTCCCGTCCTGCACCGTCCGGACTGTAATAAACAATTCTACCTGGAGGTTGATGCCTCCTCTTCCGGAGCCGGAGCGGTGCTCACCCAGAAGTCTTCTACTGGGAGAATGGTAACGTGCGGCTTCTTCTCCAAAATCTTCTCCTCGTCGGAGCGCAACTACTCCATTGGAGACTGGGAATTGCTAGCCATCATATTGGCACTGGGAGAGTGGCGCTATCTGCTTGAAGGGGCCCTCTACCCGCTAATTATCTACACAGATCACAAAAACCTGGCATATCTCCAAAATGCCCAGAGACTCAATCCTCGCCAGGCCCGGTGGTCGTTGTTTTTTGCCCGCTTCGACTTCATTCTTCATTTCCGTCCGGCGAACAAGAACGTCAAAGCTGATGCCTTGTCCCGGTCCTTCCTGTCCTCCGATCAAGAGGAGGAACCTACGCACATCATCGACTCCTCCAAGGTGATGAATGTGGCCCCCTTGGATCTGACTCGTCTTCCACCCGGTAAGACGTTCGTAGCTGTGCCAGATCGGGAGAGGGTTCTTCGCTGGGGACATTCTTCTAAACTAGCTGGCCATGCTGGCCAAAAGAAGACCTTCCAACTTATTACCCGGCATTACTGGTGGCCTACCCTGCGTAAGGACGTGGTAGACTTCGTCGCGGCCTGTTCATCCTGTGCCCGTAACAAAGTTCCCCGACATCTACCTGCCGGCCATCTCCTGCCCCTTCCCGTACCTGCTGCTCCTTGGCAACACATCGCTATGGACTTTATCACCGACCTTCCAGTTTCTGCCGGTTGCACTGTCATTTGGGTTGTCGCTGACCGTTTTTCTAAGATGGCCCACTTCATTCCCCTGCCTGGTCTTCCGTCTGCACCCGAGCTGGCTAAAGACTTTATCCGCCACATCTTCCGTCTCCATGGTCTGCCCCTCCACATCGTGTCGGATCGTGGGGTTCAGTTCACCTCTCGCTTCTGGAGAGCCACATGTAAGCTGCTGGACATTACCCTGGATTTCTCCTCCGCTTACCACCCTCAGTCCAATGGTCAAGTGGAGCGGATCAATCAGATCTAGTCCAGCTACCTCCGGCACTTCGTTGATGCTCACCACTCGGACTGGGTGGATCTCCTACCATGGGCCGAGTTCTCTTATAACAACCATGAGAGCGAGTCCTCTTCCAAATCCCTGTTCTTTATAGTCGGTGGCCAACATCCCCGGATTCCACTTCCTGTCTCCGTTTCTGTGGACAACCCTGCTGCGGAGTCTCTTGTCAGCGAATTTTCTACTATTTGAGAGAGCACCAGGTCTGCTCTTCTTCTCTCCTCTGAGTGGATGAAGAGATATGCTGATAAGAGACGTCTGGATCTGCCCCTTTTCCGTCCGGGAGACAAGGTTTGGCTCTCATCCAAACATGTGCGGCTCAAAGTACCCTCCTACAAGTTGGGTCCTCGATTCATCGGCCCCTTCGAAGTCCTCAGGCAAAATAACCCTGTGGCCTACAAATTAAAACTCCCGGCCACCCTACGGATCCCCAACTCCTTCCACGTATCTCTCCTCAAACCCGTTGTCTTTAACTTTTTTTCCAAAAATCCAGGTGCCCCTCCTACTCCGGTTTCCGCTGATGACATCTTTGAGGTAGAGAGTATTCTGGCCTCCAAGAGGGTAAGAGGAAAAACCTTTTTTCTGGTAGATTGGAAGGGGTTTGGTCCTGAGGAGAGAACTTGGGAACCCAGGGAGAACATCAACGCCCCGCTTCTCCTTGAGAAATTTCTTTCTGGCCAAAAAAAGAGGGGGCCTAAAGGGGGGGGTACTGTAGCATCGGCGTCTCTGCCCCGTTCTAGGCAGAGACGCCGTCCCTCTCACCTCCCCGCTCCTGGTGCGGCGTCCTCCAGCGCTGCTCTCCCCGCTGCTTCCGGCACGCGCTCCTTCCCCGGCAGTGTGCTTAGGGCGCGCGCGCGCTCCCCCTCTCTTAAAGGGACCACGCGCGCCGTCCTAAGGAGTCCCCGGCCAATTGCCGGAGGACCTCCCATATAAAAGGCACCTCCTCCAAAATGGAGGTGCCCGAGCAATGTTGTAGCACTGTTCACTACTCTGCTTCAGCCCTCAGGTCCCGTTGCCAGTTACCTGCCAGATACCTGCCAGATTCCTGCCAGTCTGCTGTCTAATTCCTGCCTGATATCCTGCTACCTGCCTGCTAGCCTGAGGTCCGACGGTCTGCCTTACTACTCCTGTCAGTCTGTCTAAGGACCAGCTTGCCCGCTCACCTGGGAGCGCACATCAACTACCTGCCTCCTTGCCTGAGGTCCGAAGGTCTGCCTTCCAACTCTTGTCAGTCTGTCTATGGACCAGCTTGCCCGCTCACCTGGGAGCGCACATCTGCTACCTGTCTGCTAGCCTACCTGGAGGCTCTGCCGTCACGTGCTGTGACCACCTGCCTGTCCAGTGACTCCTGCCCGCTCACCTGGGAGCGCTCATCTGCCGCCTTTCTGTTGGTCTTCCTGGAGGCACCGCCGTCACATGCTGTGACCACCCGTTTATCCAGAGACTCTCGCCTGCTCAACTGGGAGCTCACGTCTACCATCAGCCGCCACAGGTCGTACCAACCCTTTACCCAGAGACTGCCCCGATCACTTGCCGTGACCATCTGCCCGTTCACCCAGAGACTGCCCCGGTCACTTGCCGTGACCATCTGCCCGTTCACCCAGAGACTGCCCCGGTCACTTGCCGTGACCATCTGCCCGTTCATCCAGAGACTGCCCCGGTCACTTGCCGTGACCTCCTGCCCGTTCTTCTAGAGACTGTCCCGGTCACCTGCTGTGACTGCCTGCCTGGTCGCCACCCGCTCCCTTACAAGGACCGCCCCCTTGTATAGTAGCCCAGAGGTTCCGCCTCCCAGACCCGTTACACCCAGTACCAGATGCCCAGTCGGCACTACTTCTCAAAGAAAGGTGTGCCTGCGCTCCACCAGCATGTCGCACACAACATCACCGCTTCTTTGAGAAACTCTGTGTGTGACAGGGTGCATTTCACCACAGACACTTGGACGAGTAGGCACTGGGTAACTATGGTGACAGCAGGACAAGGGGCTGCTGTCCAAGTCTTGCCGTCCCCGCGAGTTGTACGTCAATCCTCTTTATCTAGAAGTTCCTCCACTGCTTCTGCCTCCTCAACCTCCTCTCGGTCCTCCACCTGCACCCAAAGCCTGTCTGGTAATGCCACCTGCTTTCTAACTGCGCACCTCCTTACTATGCTGGCAGCAGGGCTCAACGGCATCAGTGTTTACTTTGAAATGTCTGGGAAATGTGAGTCACACAGCTGAGGACTTGTGGTCAGCTCTGGAGACCCAGTTTCATGAATGGTTGTCTCCACTGGACCTGCAACCAGGGAAGGCCGTGTGCGACAATGCTGCAAACCTGGGTGCGGCCCTTCGCCGGGGCAATGTTACACACGTGCCTTGTATGGCTCACGTGTTGAACCTGGTTGTCCATAAATTTTTAGCCCACTATCCCGGACTAGATGGCCTTCTGCAGAGGGCACGGTCGCTGAGTGCTCACTTCCGCCGTTCGCATCCCGCAGCTCAACGACTTACATCTCTACAGAAGTCGTTGGGCCTGCCAGTTCACCGGCTGAAATGCGATGTTCCGACACGGTGGAATTCAACTCTGCACATGTTGCAGCGACTGTGGCAGCACCGACAAGCCTTGATGCAATAGTTTCTGACGTATAGCCTGGGCCAACGAGATCCAGAGGTGGGGCAAATTACACAGCAGGAGTGGTCTCAGATCAGGGACCTATGAAGTTGACGCGCCCCCTGGGCCGTGGGGTACCCGGAGCTGGGCCGGTAGACGCTGGGGGTTGTAGTCACTGTGACGGTGACCCGGTCCGTGACCCAGGGCGGTCAATCCAACGGTAATTTGTATATATGGATTTTATAATCTCCGACTACGCCACCTGTGGAGTGCGGCCAAAGGGGCCACCGCTGCGGAACAGTCCTCTGAAGCTGGTGGTTTTGCTGCAATGGTATTATTACTCACCACAGGAAGAGTGTAGCTTCAGGGCAGTGTGGGTGGATGATGGTGGTTGTAGTGCAGGGAGTCAGTAATGAACACAGAGTCCGTGTGATGCAGTCCCAAGATCTTTACTCACAGTTGTTGCAGTCCAGATTACAGGTACCAGAGCTATCTCACCCGTCGTGCTGTGCGTACTCAGTGAGGGGCTCAGTCCACCCCCAGATAGCTCCGGAGTACTTAGCAGGACCCCCTTCTGTGTGTCCTTTCTCTGGCCTTCTCCCTGCACCTCACACCCAGTGACACTTCTATCCGGTATCCTCGGGCCTTGGCGGGCGACTTGTGTTCCGTCCCCTGGGTCCTATGTGGCTACCTTCTTAGTGAGACTGGTGTGGACTTTTGCCTGCAGTACATGAAATGCTGCAGCCTCCGGTTTCTAGTTGAGCCTTGCTGTTTCTCCTCTAGTTGAGGGACCGGTTCCCCTTATCTGGCCTGACCCCTCTACCTCCTGGTAGCAGCGGGAGTACAGGTGGCCTTCTGCACGGCCCGTAGCCCTAGGGTCCCTTCGGTTCCTGGAGCCTTCCTGCTCCCACTCCTCTCTTCTCTCCTTCAGTCCTGGGCCTCAAAGGCTAGGCCCGCCTCCGGAGCAGAGCTCATGCCGAGCCTCTGCTCCTGTCACTTTTCCTCCTCTGACTGGCTTGCTCTTTTTAAGATGGCTTCCTATTTATACTCTCCCTGTCATGTGCTCCCCTAAGCTGCTCCCCTAAGCACCCACTACATAGGATCCTCCCACCAGCTAGGGACCTGGGACTGTGCTCTCCCTTAGGAGCAATCTCGCCCTAACCCCACTGCGGGTATGTGTTGGATGCAGGTGTTAGGGTCCCAAGCCATACACCTTCCTTACCTGAGGGTGAGATACCACACCTCTGGGTGAGATGCAGTAACTCTGTGGTGACTGCACCCTCAGGGGCGCCACACACTTTTCTGCACAGTTTTGAAATGGCGACGAAGATGTTTAGTGCTGACGACGATGCCATTATCAGCATAACTATTCCGGTGATTTACATGCTGGAGCACACATTAAACAGAATTCAGAGTCAGGTGGTCGGACAAGAGGAGGTGGAGGAAGTAGAGGAGGAGTCGTATGCGGAAGGGATAACATCTCCAAGGTCCAGACGGTTGGCAGCACCAAGGAGGCAGGCATGGGAGGGTGGGGGAGAGGGATTAAACAGGGCGCATGGTAGCAGCCAAACTGTTGAGGAAGGTGCAGGAGCCGAGGAAGAAGTGGAGGATGAACTGGCGATGGGCATGGAAGACTCATCAGATGAGGGAGAGCTTGATCACATTTCTGTTGTGCGAGGTTGGGGGGAGAGGGCAGAGGAAAGAAGTATGATTCTTACCTCGCTACCAACACAACAAGGACTTGGTCCTCCTGGATGTGCAAGACACATGAGTGCCTTCTTGCTGCACTACCTGCAACACGACCCTCAGATTGCAGAATTCGAAGTAATCTCGACTACTGGGTTGCCACACTCTTAGATCCCCCGTACAAAAGTAAATTTGCCGAAATAACTCCTGCCATAAAAAGGGATTGACGCATGCAGGAGTATCTGCAGACGCTGTTACAGAATCTTACATGTGCTTTTCCACAAAACACCAGTGGTGCACGAAGTGAATCTCACAGTTCTAACTTGCCAACCGCGGGACTGTCGAGTCTTCATCACTCAAACCGTAACAGTAACACAGTATCTGCTGGTAACAGCAATTTTGTGAAATCGCTTCACCACTTTTTTAGACCATCCTTTGCAAGGCCACAGGAGACAAGAAGTCTGACACATAGTCAATGCCTAGAGAGGATGGTGCAGGAGTATCTCCAAGTGAACATCGAAGCCATGACTGTGTCACTGGAACCTTGCTCATTTTGGTATTCCAATCTGGAAAAATGGCCGGAGCTCGCCACTCACGCCTTGGAGATCTTGTCATGCCCTGCAGCCAGTGTTCTCTCTGAACGTGTGTTCAGCGCTGCTGATGGTGTGCTGACAGATAAGCGCACGCGGCTGTCCACTGAGAATGTAGACAGACTCACGTTCATAAAGATGAACAAATCATGGATTCGCAAGGACTTTTCTAATCCTGTGTTATCCTTGGGAGGCTAAAAGCTTGAGGATTTGGTAATATCACCTCACCAACCGTTTTAAGCAACTGTGGGGCAATTGATGCCACTTAACCCTAGAACGCATGACCATAAAAATCTACACTTTCATATACCTGGGGCCTTTTAGGCCCGTGTGCAAATAACATTGAATAACTCAAACTCAAATGACAAACAACTATATACATGAAGAATACCTAGAGTTTCAAAATTCTAACTAAAGTAATCTTGCAGAAAATAGAAAACAATTAACAGGGCGGGACTGCGAGGCCGCAGGTATGCGTTCTAGGGTTAAGTGGTGTCTGTGCCACAATTTTGGGAAAAAATGGAAACTCTTTTTGGAGTCCCCTTGCTGTGTCTTACGTGACGTTGGCATCGTCAATTCCAGGTGGGTTGGGTCGCTCCCCCCCCCTTTTAACTGTAAGAAACTACATACACTATGGCTTGGGGTAACACAGATGATTGAGTCTGAAGAGCTGTTTACTCAGAGGTCTGCTCCAAATCTTCAGTGTCTGCTAGTCAGCGCAGAATTTTTAACTACATCTAGCCTAGGCAATACTTTGGGCGTAGTAGCCCAGCTGCGAAGCAAGCTGCACCGCCTGTGTATCTAATAAGAATTTTTAAATGCATCTAGCCTAGGCAGACTGTGGGGACCCCCAACCAAACCCAGACGCTCAGCCCCCCTACCGCCCCCCTTTCCTTGACAATACAATAATGTAACTCTTACAACTGGATGGGTGAGGATCGGTCACAGCTTTATTAACTCTTTATACTAATTCCATTAGAAAGACATTTTATTTCTAAAATAATTCAGCTTGTTGCAGCATGCCCTGGGTCTCCACTCCGGCAACTTGGCCAACAAGTGTAACTCTCCAACATGTCCTTTCTATTTCCAGGCCACGGAGGATCCTGCGTACTCGTATGCAGGACTCTGACCCCCACCCATCACTCTTAACGCTTGTTCCACTCCGTCCTGGAGTCCTGACAGGAATATGTCCAGTCCAATATCCATTAAGTGAACACCGTCGGGCCGTATGAGGCCTGCTTTATCTCCTTCCAGTTGTCGGTGTCGTACCACTACACCGCCTCTGTCTCTTCTAAATTTTGCCATCCGAATATTTATTACCCGCCTTGTCCGTTCGATGGCCGTGATGTCTCGCGCACCTTGCCATACCGCTATCGGCACAATCTCTGACCATACTATAGCTAGTTTTGTGAAAAATTCTCTGAAGCGCTCAGTGTCTAGTTTCATTATTGCCATTAGTTATGCGCTCTTGTGATGACCTAGGTTGTTTCCCCCGGCCTGTATAACTAAGATGACCAGACATCTTGCCTCTCTCCCTACCTTGATTACTTCCATTAGTACCTGTGGCCATAGCAGGCCTCTAATACCTCTCCAGTTGAAATATGTGTTATGAAACTCTAATTTCCTCCCGCCTGGGCGGACTTTCGCCCTTTAATCTGCCCAATATATATACGAGTGGCCTATCACCCACACTGTTGGCTTAGCGTCACCTGTAAAAGAAACAAACCACGTTAGGATAACAAGTCCGGTCTTTTGTATCTTGCCAAACACGTGGATCACCATCTCTCTATCCTCTGAACTTCCGTTTCTGACAGTCCTGCTCTTGCTGCTTCTGTGGCCGCGCCTATGCGGAATGAGTGTGTCCCGTAATCTTTGGGGTGGTTCCCTGCCGATGTTATGCATTTATTAAATATAGCTTGGAACTGGTATCTTGATAATGGCGTCCCATCAATGTGTGATAGGAACAAATTACTTTGTGATCTGATGGTTAGATATGGTTTTACTATTGTTACCCGACTCAGTGTACCGTTTGTGGGTTGTAGAAGTACCCAAGTGCCCCTGCCCGCTGGAACCATTTTCGATTTGTGTATGCGTAGACGTATTGCATTATTGCCTATGACTACGTCCTGGTGTAATAAGCCTCCACTGGTGCTAATTTTGGATTGAGGGACTAATTCGCTTATGCATAGCGCCCCGAAGAAGGCGATCACAAATGCAGTAGACAGTAGTGTTCCTTCAAATTGTGAGTGTCATGTTAATGGTGTTAGGGATATGATGTGAGAAATCAGTTTTAGTGACACGGGACGGGACGTCTACACTCCTGACTTGGCTGACCCCTTTTCCACCCTTTTATGGATTGTCTGATGATGAATCTTTGTCACATCTCCCCAATTCAGTAGCTGGAAGTGAAATGCTACTCCGGTCAGACACCGCTGCGCTGACGCCCCTGATATGCCCCTCATCATTAGCTGGTGGAGAAATTCTATGGTGACTTGTGATCTGGCTTGTTCACATTGGTCAACCCGTCTGCCTGCTACTAGTCGTGTCCACTCTTCCCATGCCTTACCGTATGCTTGCCACGTCGACGGGGCAACTGACGCTCTGATTAATGGCATCAACTATTCGCCACTAGATCCCATAGGGAAGGTGGGCAACTGTTGTCCCGATGGGTGGGCATTGTGGAAGAGCTCTGTGAAAATCTGCCAATTGAATTGTTATAAAGCGTTAGCAGCAGCTTTAGACCACTCAGCATAGTGGCTAGCGCGGACCCATACATTGTGTTTTAGGCACAGGAATGCTAGCCTGGGTAGTAGGCCTAGCACTGGGAGAGACAATGATGCCATCTTATTAATGCAGTGCGCTAAGCTGGTGTTTTTTGTTATGAAGCGTATATTTTTGTAAGCCAGGAGCGCGCCCCATATTTCTATTGCTACCACTATTGGGAAGAAAAATTATTTTCAGGGCTAGATGCAGCGAAAAATTATTATTAATTGAAAAGCTGGTGGAGCTTGGTATAGATGGCCTAATACAATGAGACCCACACACTGCTAGAAGGCCAAATATTTTTTCAGAGTTAGATGCAGAAAAAAATTATATTCAGTTTGCAACCTGATGGAGGTCAGTATAGATGGACTAATAGAACAAGTCCCACACACTGCTAGAAGGCCAAATATTTTTTCAGAGGTAGATGCAGACAAAAAATTATTTTGAATTTGCAACCTGATGGAGGTCAGTATAGATGACTAATAGAACAAGTCCCACACACTGCTAGAAGGCCAAATATTTTTTCAGTGCTAGATGCAGAAAAAAATTATATTCAGTTTGCAACCTTATGGAGGTCAGTATAGATGGACTAATAGAACAAGTCCCACACACAGCTAGAAGCCCAATATTTTTTCAGAGGTAGATGCAGAAAAAAATTATATTCAGTTTGCAACCTGATGGAGGTCTGTATAGATGGATTAATAGAACAAGTCCCACACACAGCTAGAAGCCCAATAATTTTTCAGAGGTAGATGCAGAAAAAAATATATTCAGTTTGCAACCTGATGGAGGTCTGTATAGATGGATTAATAGAACAAGTCCCACACACAGCTAGAAGCCCAATATTTTTTCAGAGGTAGATGCAGAAAAAAATATATTCAGTTTGCAACCTGATTGAGGTCTGTATAGATGGATTAATAGAACAAGTCCCACACACAGCTAGAAGCCCAATATTTTTTCAGAGTAGATGCAGAAAAAAATATATTCAGTTTGCAACCTGATGGAGGTCAGTATAGATGGACTAATAGAACAAGTCCCACACACTGCTAGAAGGCTAAACATTTTTTTCAGAGCTAGATGCAGAAAAATATCATATTCAATTTGCAACCTGATGGAGGTCAGTATAGATGGACTAATAGAACAAGTCCCACACACAGCTAGAAGGCCAAATATTTTTTCAGAGGTAGATGCAGAAAAAAATTATTTTCAGTTTGCAACCTTATGGAGGTCAGTATAGATGGACTAATAGAACAAGTCTCACACACAGCTAGAAGCCCAAATATTTTTTCAGAGGTAGATGCAGAAAAAAATTATATTCAGTTTGCAACCTGATGGAGGTCAGTATAGATGGACTAATAGAACAAGTCCCACACACTGCTAGAAGGCCAAACATTTTTTCAGAGCTAGATGCAGAAAAAAATTATATTCAGTTTGCAACCTTATGGAGGTCAGTATAGATGGACTAATAGAACAAGTCCCACACACAGCTAGAAGCCCAAATATTTTTTCAGAGGTAGATGCAGAAAAAAATTATATTCAGTTTGCAACCTGATGGAGGTCTGTATAGATGGATTAATAGAACAAGTCCCACACACAGCTAGAAGCCCAATATTTTTTCAGAGGTAGATGCAGAAAAAAATATATTCAGTTTGCAACCTGATGGAGGTCTGTATAGATGGATCAATAGAACAAGTCCCACACACAGCTAGAAGCCCAATATTTTTTCAGAGGTAGATGCAGAAGAAAATATATTCAGTTTGCAACCTGATGGAGGTCTGTATAGATGGATTAATAGAACAAGTCCCACACACAGCTAGAAGCCCAATATTTTTTCAGAGGTAGATGCAGAAAAAAATATATTCAGTTTGCAACCTGATGGAGGTCAGTATAGATGGACTAATAGAACAAGTCCCACACACTGCTAGAAGGCCAAACATTTTTTCAGAGCTAGATGCAGAAAAATATTATATTCAATTTGCAACCTGATGGAGGTCAGTATAGATAGACTAATAGAACAAGTCCCACACACAGCTAGAAGGCCAAATATTTTTTCAGAGGTAGATGCAGAAAAAAATTATATTCAGTTTGCAACCTTATGGAGGTCAGTATAGATGGACTAATAGAACAAGTCCCACACACAGCTAGAAGCCCAAATATTTTTTCAGAGGTAGATGCAGAAAAAAATTAAATTCAGTTTGCAACCTGATGGAGGTCTGTATAGATGGATTAATAGAACAAGTCCCACACACAGCTAGAAGCCCAATATTTTTTCAGAGGTAGATGCAGAAAAAAATATATTCAGTTTGCAACCTGATGGAGGTCTGTATAGATGGATTAATAGAACAAGTCCCACACACAGCTCGAAGCCCAATATTTTTTCAGAGGTAGATGCAGAAAAAAATATATTCAGTTTGCAACCTGATGGAGGTCAGTATAGATGGACTAATAGAACAAGTCCCACACACTGCTAGAAGGCCAAACATTTTTTCAGAGCTAGATGCAGAAAAATTTTATATTCAATTTGCAACCTGATGGAGGTCAGTATAGATGGACTAATAGAACAAGTCCCACACACAGCTAGAAGACCAAATATTTTTTCAGAGGTAGATGCAGAAAAAAATTATATTCAGTTTGCAATCTTATGGAGGTCAGTATAGATGGACTAATAGAACAAGTCCCACACACTGCTAGAAGGCCAAATATTTTTTCAGTGCTAGATGCAGAAAAAAATTATATTCAGTTTGCAACCTTATGGAGGTCAGTATAGATGGACTAATAGAACAAGTCCCACACACAGCTAGAAGCCCAATATTTTTTCAGAGGTAGATGCAGAAAAAAATTATATTCAGTTTGCAACCTGATGGAGGTCTGTATAGATGGATTAATAGAACAAGTCCCACACACAGCTAGAAGCCCAATAATTTTTCAGAGGTAGATGCAGAAAAAAATATATTCAGTTTGCAACCTGATGGAGGTCTGTATAGATGGATTAATAGAACAAGTCCCACACACAGCTAGAAGCCCAATATTTTTTCAGAGGTAGATGCAGAAAAAAATATATTCAGTTTGCAACCTGATTGAGGTCTGTATAGATGGATTAATAGAACAAGTCCCACACACAGCTAGAAGCCCAATATTTTTTCAGAGTAGATGCAGAAAAAAATATATTCAGTTTGCAACCTGATGGAGGTCAGTATAGATGGACTAATAGAACAAGTCCCACACACTGCTAGAAGGCTAAACATTTTTTTCAGAGCTAGATGCAGAAAAATATCATATTCAATTTGCAACCTGATGGAGGTCAGTATAGATGGACTAATAGAACAAGTCCCACACACAGCTAGAAGGCCAAATATTTTTTCAGAGGTAGATGCAGAAAAAAATTATATTCAGTTTGCAACCTTATGGAGGTCAGTATAGATGGACTAATAGAACAAGTCCCACACACAGCTAGAAGCCCAAATATTTTTTCAGAGGTAGATGCAGAAAAAAATTATATTCAGTTTGCAACCTGATGGAGGTCAGTATAGATGGACTAATAGAACAAGTCCCACACACTGCTAGAAGGCCAAATATTTTTTCAGAGCTAGATGCAGAAAAATATTATATTCAATTTGCAACCTGATGGAGGTCAGTATAGATGGACTAATAGTACAAGTCCCACACACTGCTAGAAGGCCAAATATTTTTTCAGAGGTAGATGCAGACAAAAAATTATTTTGAATTTGCAACCTGATGGAGGTCAGTATAGATGACTAATAGAACAAGTCCCACACACTGCTAGAAGGCCAAATATTTTTTCAGTGCTAGATGCAGAAAAAAATTATATTCAGTTTGCAACCTTATGGAGGTCAGTATAGATGGACTAATAGAACAAGTCCCACACACAGCTAGAAGCCCAAATATTTTTTCAGAGGTAGATGCAGAAAAAAATTATATTCAGTTTGCAACCTGATGGAGGTCTGTATAGATGGATTAATAGAACAAGTCCCACACACAGCTAGAAGCCCAATATTTTTTCAGAGGTAGATGCAGAAAAAAATATATTCAGTTTGCAACCTGATGGAGGTCTGTATAGATGGATCAATAGAACAAGTCCCACACACAGCTAGAAGCCCAATATTTTTTCAGAGGTAGATGCAGAAGAAAATATATTCAGTTTGCAACCTGATGGAGGTCTGTATAGATGGATTAATAGAACAAGTCCCACACACAGCTAGAAGCCCAATATTTTTTCAGAGGTAGATGCAGAAAAAAATATATTCAGTTTGCAACCTGATGGAGGTCAGTATAGATGGACTAATAGAACAAGTCCCACACACTGCTAGAAGGCCAAACATTTTTTCAGAGCTAGATGCAGAAAAATATTATATTCAATTTGCAACCTGATGGAGGTCAGTATAGATAGACTAATAGAACAAGTCCCACACACAGCTAGAAGGCCAAATATTTTTTCAGAGGTAGATGCAGAAAAAAATTATATTCAGTTTGCAACCTTATGGAGGTCAGTATAGATGGACTAATAGAACAAGTCCCACACACAGCTAGAAGCCCAAATATTTTTTCAGAGGTAGATGCAGAAAAAAATTAAATTCAGTTTGCAACCTGATGGAGGTCTGTATAGATGGATTAATAGAACAAGTCCCACACACAGCTAGAAGCCCAATATTTTTTCAGAGGTAGATGCAGAAAAAAATATATTCAGTTTGCAACCTGATGGAGGTCTGTATAGATGGATTAATAAAACAAGTCCCACACACAGCTCGAAGCCCAATATTTTTTCAGAGGTAGATGCAGAAAAAAATATATTCAGTTTGCAACCTGATGGAGGTCAGTATAGATGGACTAATAGAACAAGTCCCACACACTGCTAGAAGGCCAAACATTTTTTCAGAGCTAGATGCAGAAAAATTTTATATTCAATTTGCAACCTGATGGAGGTCAGTATAGATGGACTAATAGAACAAGTCCCACACACAGCTAGAAGACCAAATATTTTTTCAGAGGTAGATGCAGAAAAAAATTATATTCAGTTTGCAATCTTATGGAGGTCAGTATAGATGGACTAATAGAACAAGTCCCACACACAGCTAGAAGCCCAAATATTTTTTCAGAGGTAGATGCAGAAAAAAATTATATTCAGTTTGCAACCTGATGGAGGTCAGTATAGATGGACTATTAGAAGAAGTCCCACACACTGCTAGAAGGCCAAACATTTTTTCAGAGCTAGATGCAGAAAAATATTATATTCAATTTGCAACCTGATGGAGGTCTGTATAGATGGATTAATAGAACAAGTCCCACACACAGCTAGAAGCCCAATATTTTTTCAGAGGTAGATGCAGAAAAAAATATATTCAGTTTGCAACCTGATGGAGGTCAGTATAGATGGACTAATAGAACAAGTCCCACACACTGCTAGAAGGCCAAACATTTTTTCAGAGCTAGATGCAGAAAAATATTGTATTCAATTTGCAACCTGATGGAGGTCAGTATAGATGGACTAATAGAACAAGTCCCACACACAGCTAGAAGGCCAAATATTTTTTCAGAGGTAGATGCAGAAAAAAATTATATTCAGTTTGCAACCTTATGGAGGTCAGTATAGATGGACTAATAGAACATGTCCCACACACAGCTAGAAGCCCAAACATTTTTTCAGAGGTAGATGCAGAAAAAAATTATATTCAGTTTGCAACCTGATGGAGGTCAGTATAGATGGACTAATAGAACAAGTACCACACACTGCTAGAAGCCCAAACATTTTTTCAGAGCTAGATGCAGAAAAATATTATATTCAATTTGCAACCTGATGGAGATCAGTATAGATGGACTAATAGAACAAGTCCCACACACAGCTAGAAGGCCAAATATTTTTTCAGAGGTAGATGCAGAAAAAAATTATATTCAGTTTGCAACCTTATGGAGGTCTGTATAGATGGATTAATAGAACAAGTCCCACACACAGCTAGAAGCCCAATATTTTTTCAGAGGTAGATGCAGAAAAAAATATATTCAGTTTGCTTTCTGATGGAGGTCTGTATAGATGGATTAATAGAACAAGTCCCACACACAGCTAGAAGCCCAATATTTTTTCAGAGGTATATGCAGAAAAAAATATATTCAGTTTGCAACCTGATGGAGGTCTGTATAGATGGATTAATAGAACAAGTCCCACACACAGCTAGAAGCCCAATATTTTTTCAGAGGTAGATGCAGAAAAAAATATATTCAGTTTGCAACCCGATGGAGGTCAGTATAGATGGACTAATACAACAAGTCCCACACACAGCTAGAAGCCCAATATTTTTTCAGAGGTAAATGCAGAAAAAAATATATTCAGTTTGCAACCTGATGGAGGTCTGTATAGATGGATTAATAGAACAAGTCCCACACACAGCTAGAAGCCCAATATTTTTTCAGAGGTAGATGCAGAAAAAAATATATTCAGTTTGCAACCTGATGGAGGTCTGTATAGATGGATTAATAGAACAAGTCCCACACACAGCTAGAAGCCCAATATTTTTTCAGAGCTAGATGCAGAAAAAAATTATATTCAATTTGCAACCTGATGGAGGTCAGTATAGATGGACTAATAGAATGATGCTATGCCCAAAAGATTTTACTTCACTAGGTGCAGTAAAAAAATTGGTATTCTATACACAGGTGGTATATCTTGCATCACAGATAGGCTACTCCACTGACTAACACACTCTGCAATAGGCCAAAAAGGATTAGCTTTGCTAGATTCAGCCAAATGCTGTGAAAAAAACTTGCACAGCACTGGCACAGACCTGCCTGGCAAAAACTGATAGGAACTGATGTAACCTAGTCCTGAAAAGGACTCCAATTACAATTAGTCTTTACTCCCACAATCTATCTATTTAAGAGCACAGACCTGCCTGATAAAAGTCGTAGGAAATGCTGTAACCTAGTCCTTAAAAGGACTGCAATCACAACTATTCCCTACTCCCAAGCTATCTGTAGATTTGTGCGAAAATTGGCTTGAAATTAACAAGGTATAGCGCACACAGCAACAGCGGTGCCGTCTAACACGCAGCTGCATCAGTGAGAAAATGGTGGCGACGGGGAAAATGGCTTGGTCTTTTAGGGCAAGGACATGTGACATACACTGCCAATGACACATGCCCTTGCTTGTGTGAAAAAAGCACTTCACTCCGTGTGTGCGCTGCTGATAGGCTGACAGATTGCACCTCCCCACTGCAAATGCAGGAAAGAGAAAAAAAAATGGAGATCTTCATTGTTCCTGCAGAGATCCATCCCCTGCCCCTCCCCCCACCCCGCTGTACACTCAAACTGCGTATTAACATTAATTTTCATCATTACTGAGAAAAAATCCAGTTATGATTTTGGTGCACGAACAGTTATCGAACATAACCTCGAACAGCCGAATTTTTCTCAAATTGTTCGTGTTCGCCGAACGGCTCGAACACCGCCCAAAACAGCTCTAATTTGAGATTGGCGAACAGTTCGAGTAGAACAACGCTCATCTCTAGACACAACGACCCACTCAGAGCCGCTGAGCTCACTGAACGGCTGCATCGCTGTCGACGGAACGTCAGCTTCACGGCCAATACCACAGGCCGGGAGCAGAGGCGAGACTCACCGGTAGACCCGGGTAGGGTGAGCAGAGCGCGGTTAGTTGCTTTCTAATAGCCTGCAGCCGGGGATTAACTTTTAATGAAAGGGAACAATCCCTTTGACTGTCTGCAGCGCGCCACACGTAGGAAGTGCACTCTCACACACAAGCCAGCATGCACACATGCTCGCACGTGACAACACCCCCTATCTGCCCCTACAACCTCTCCGTCACCATGCGTCAGAATCTCCAGCCTTTTTTATGATTTCAGGGCCCTAGCAGGAATCACTCCCCCCCTCCCCAATTCCTTCCTTGCCTTCCTTGCACTGAGGTTAGCTCTTTGTTAGCCGTCTGGCTTGGTTACACAAGCTTCTTTGCAGAGAAACATGTTACTTCTGCTGGCCCTCGCTAGGCGGCAGGCATCCAAAACCTTCCCTGGGCACCTGCTGAAAGCCTGGCCCCTTCACGGCCCCGGGTGCTTTTAACGCCATCATTTCCACACGTCAAGCTGCGGAGTCAATAAGCACTCCTAGCCGTGGCAAGGAGCTCGGTGTCAGGCCTGCGTGAAGGCTGCGGGGTAGCGTACTTAGCTGCCAACTGGCTCAGAGGCCTTGGGGCTTCCATCATCTAAGTTACTTAAGGTCGGTGTCCGGCAAGGCGCCGTTCCATGCTAGTCGAGCTGGGCAGTAGGGCAAAACGTCATCAAAATGGTCTACAGCACCCGGTGTTCCCAGGAGGTATCCCATCCAAGTACTGTCCGAGCCCAGCCCTGCTTTGCTTCCAAGATCAGACGAGATCGTGCGTATCCAATGCGGTATGGCCAGTAGACGCTGCTTGATCCATCGCCCGGCCAGCCTTTCTCAGGATCGCCTGGTGGCGAGCAATCTGGCCGTGACGGGGCGGGCTCCGAAGGGTCCATGCAAAGGCTGTGCCGTCCCTACAGGTGTGGTTTGTTTAGCAGTGATTCACCCGCCGCATCAGGTGTCTTCAAAAATGTCTCGGCGCATGGTCTCCTGCAGGCTAAACCCTTCATCGTGGTTATGTGACAGAAAGAGCAAGCTGGACCCGTAACTTGGGGGTGGAGCGAGACGTCCAGGGGTGTATGAAGGAAGAGGGTGAGATGGTTGCCAGTGACTTTGAGCTGCTCTTCAGGGGGGAGGGTCGTGTTGCCTGCAAAGGTCTTCTGCTTGGGGTTACCGGTGGTTGCCTCCAGCCACGCGGGAGACGCTGGTCCTGGTGAAAAGGAGCCTAGTATTAAAAGTAAATAAGCAACAATGCTGGAGGCCCACGGTGATCAGAAGGATGCTGGTATTTTGCAGAGATGAAATAGCGCAAGAGAGAAAGCAAATGAAAAAACGAAAAGAGAATGAATGTGTGCACTTGTGAAAGGGAATGGAAAAAAGGCATAGAAGAGAGTGCCCCCTGCTGGTGGAAGGAAGGAAAAAGCCTAAAGCACGTCGTATTCCCAGGTGGTCTCCCATCCAAGTACTAACCAGGTGCAACCCTGCTAAGCTTCTGAGATCAGATGAGATCAGGCGTGTTCAGGGTGGTGTGGCAGTAAGCAGAGACAAGCCTCTCACTTGCTGCTTTTCTACTGTGACGTCTGGCTTCCGGCTGCCCTTTCCAGTGCTCAGCAAGACCAGGTCCTTTTGTGCTTTCCCTTCTCTTCAATTTTTTTGCTGGCTTCCTTAAAAGGTCTTGTAGACACAACGCCCCACTCAGAGCCGCTGAGCTCACTGATCGACTGCAGCGCTGTCGACGGAACGTCAGCTTCACGGCCAATGCCACAGGCCGGGAGCAGAGGCGAGACTCACCGGTAGACCTGGGTAGGGTTAGCAGAGTGCGGTTAGTTGCTTTCTAATAGCCTGCAGCCGGGGATTAACTTTTAATGAAAGGGAACAATCCCTTTGACTGTCTGCAGTGCGCCACACCTAGGAAGCGCACTCTCACACACAAGCCAGCATGCACACGTGCTCACACGTGACAACACCCCCAATCTGCCCTTACAACCTCTCCGTCACTATGCGTCAGACTCTCCTGCCTGTTTTATGATTTCAGGGCCCTAGCAGGAATCACCCCCACCTCCCCAATTCCTTCCGCACCTTCCTTGCCTTCCTTGCACTGAGGTTAGCTCTTTGTCAACCGTCTGGCTTGGTTACACAAGCTTCTTTGCAGAGAAACATGTTACTTCTGCTGGCCCTCGCTAGGTGGCCGGCATCCAAAACCTTCCCTGGGCACCTGCTGAAAGCCTGGCCCCTTCACGACCCCGGGTGCTTTTAACGCCATCATTTCCACACGGCGAGCTGCGGAGTCAATAAGCACTCCTAGCCGTGGCAAGGAGCTCGGTGTCAGGCGTGCGTGAAGGCGGCGGGGTAGCGTACTTAGCTGCCAACTGGCTCAGAGGCCTTGGGGCTTCCATCATCTAAGTTACTTAAGGTCGGTGTCCGGCAAGGCGCCGTTCCATGCTAGCCGAGCTGGGCAGTAGGGCAAAACGTCATCAAAATGGTCTACAGCACCTGGTGTTCCCAGGAGGTCTCCCATCCAAGTACTGTCTGAGCCCAACCCTGCTTTGCTTTTGAGATCAGACGAGATCGGGCGTATCCAAGGTGGTATGGCCAGTAGACGCTGCTTGATCCATCGCCCGGCCAGCCTTTCTCAGGATCGCTTTGTTATGATCTGCTACAGAGAGTATGGAAAGAAAGGAGATCTATCCCTACAATAGAACTAAACTAGATCCCTACGATGTAACGGGGAACCTGATCCTGCGATCAGACCCTCTAAAGTCCTCGGCTAGTCTGAACGCAGACCTATAGATGTGAGGGAGGGATCCCTACAAGATCTAGGGACTGGGAAGAGTTGGACACCTCCTAGCAGAAATAGTAGCAGTCAAAGACAAACACACAACAAAAAGGCATAGGGGTCAGAAGACCTAGCAAAACTAACAGAGAACGGCAACAGAGCAACAAGCTAGCTCAACAGTAGTAAATACAAATGAAGTCCAGCAAAGCCAGGAGGGCGGAGCCAGATTAAATAGGCAAAATGGTCATGTGACCAGCAAACTAAAAAAAAACTAACAGGAGAGTTGTAACAGTTCCCCCTCTTCTAAGAGGATCCTCCGGATCCCCTAGGCCCAGGCTTACCAGGAAACCTCCTGTGAAACGCTCGGAAAAGTCTGGGGGCAGAAACATAATCCGCTCTCACCCATGAGTTATCCTCAGGTCCGAAACCCTTCCAAGCGACGAGATACTGCAAACTCCCTCTATACCGTCTAGAATTTAGGATGCGGGAAATTTCATATTCCCCGTCCTCCACCACCGGAGGAACAGTGGCAGAGGCGTCACCATCCGACACATCAGCTTTTTTCAAAAGAGAAACATGAAACACCGGATTAATCCTCCAGGACGTAGGAACCTCCAGCCTAACAGCAGATTGGTTAACTATCTGAAGTACCTTAAAGGGCCCTACGAACTTGGGACCCAATTTTTTAGAAGGAATCCTCAAACACAGATTCTTAGAGGACAACCAAACCATGTCACCAACCGCAAACAAAACCTCTTGCCGTTTCCTATCAAAGTACATCTTAGATTTTTTGTTAGCCTCCTGAAGATTACCACGCACATCCGTCCAAACTCTCTCCAAATCACCGGAAAAACTCTCCTCCTCAGGCACAGCCGAAACCAATTTGGAAAATGACCCAAAAGACGGATGTCTCCCAGAACAACACAAAAAAGGCGAACACCCAGCAGAAGAGGATGTATGGTTGTTAAGAGCAAATTCAGCAAGTGGCAGAAACTCAGACAACGCCTCTTGATTGTCTGCCACAAAACAACGCAAGAACTGCTCAACATCCTGGTTCTTCCTTTTTGTCTGGCCATTAGACTCAGGATGATATCCGGATGAAAACGACAAATGAACTCCCAACCTGTCACAAAAGGCACGCGAAAAACGAGCCACGAACTGAGGTCCCCTATCAGAAACAATGTCAGTAGGAACACCATGTAGTCTGACAATCTCCTTGACAAAGGCCTTAGCGAGTGTCTTAGCGCAAGGCAGTTTGATGAAGGGAACCAAGTGACACATCTTGCTAAAACGGTCCACGACCACCCAGATGACCGTGAAACCTTCAGAGGGAGGAAGGTCAGTAATAAAGTCCATAGCCAGATGTGTCCAAGGTGCACTAGGAACCTCCAGAGGGCAAAGCAACCCCGCAGCAGGAGCATGCGAAGACTTGGATCTTGCACACACAGTACATTGGCGCACCCACTTAATGACTTCCTTCTGCCATCCAGGCCACCAAAAACTGCGACCCACAAGTCTCTTGGTCTCAGAAATTCCTGGATGACCTTCCAACCGAGACTCATGACACTCAACAAACAAATCTCTCCTAAAGGTCTTAGGCACAAACAACCTCCCATGTGGAGTGTTAGATGGGGCATTCTCCTGTGCTTTAAGAATCTCATCCTCCAAAACGGAGTCCAAAGCAGCAATCACAACACCTTCTTGTAAAATGGTCTCCTCTTCCTCCTCAACACCGACCATGGGAGAAAAGCTGCGAGACAAAGCATCCGCTTAAACATTCTTGGTACCCAGGATGTAAGTAACGGAAAAATTAAACCGCGAGAAAAAAAGTGCCCACCTAGCCTGACGTGCATTCAAGCGCTTGGCAGCATCAAGATAGATCAGATTTTTATGATCAGTGAAAACCTGAATGGGAAATTCAGCACCTTCCAAGAGATGACTCCAGTGTTCAAATGCGAGTTTAATCGCCAGCAATTCCCGATTACCAATATCGTAATTAAGTTTCGTCTCGGAAAATTTTTTTGGAAAAAAGGCACAGGGATGTACTCCATCCTTGTTTTCCTGAGACAACACCGCACCAACCCCCACCAAAGAAGCATCAACCTCAACCAAAAACGGCTTAGTCACATCAGGCTGCATAAGGATGGGAGCAGAGGTGAACCTCTCCTTTAGAAACACAAAAGCTTCAATGGCCTCAGAAGTCCACTGAACCGCATTAGCACCTTTCCTGGTGAGATCGGTCAGCGGTTTGACAATAATAGAAAATTTTTTTATGAATTTTCTGTAATAATTGGCGAAACCCAAAAACCTCTGTATCGATTTCAAACCAATAGGCCTAGGCCATTCCTGCACAGCTTGAACTTTAACCGGGTCCATCTCAAAACCTTCACTGGAGATAATGTAGCCCAAAATACTAATTCTCTGTACAGCGAACTCACATTTCTCCAGCTTAGCAAAAAGCAAATTGTCCATTAATAACTGTAATACCTCACGTACGCTCCGCCAATGAGACTCCAGATCCGGCGAATAAATCAAAATGTTTTCCAAATACACAACCACATTTTTGCCGATTAAAGGTCTAAGGATATCATTAATAAGATTCTGAAAAAATGCTGGAGCATTGGTGAGAAGAAAAGGCATAACCAGATTCTCAAAATGACCCACAGGAGTGTTAAAAGCAGTCTTCCATTCATCACCCTCCTTCATGCGCAACAAATTGTATGCCCCCCGGAGATCAATTTTAGAGAACCACTTGGCCCCCACTAACTGGTTAAATAAATCAGGAATCAATGGCAGTGGGTAAGGATTGCGTACAGTAATTTTATTAATCTCACGAAAGTCCAGACAAGGACGTAAACTGCCATCTTTTTTTTTTACAAAAAAAAATCCAACAGCCACAGGAGACTTGGAAGGCCTAATGTGACCGGCGGCCAAGCTTGTCTGTATGTATTCTTCCAAAGCCTTTCTTTCAGGAATAGTAAGATTAAATAAACGACTCTTAGGAAGAGTCGCGCCAGGGTCAAATTCAATGGTACAATCATAGTCTCTATGGGGAGGCAAAACCTGCGACTCCTCCTCAGAAAAAACTCTCCAAAAATCCTGAATAGGTACAGGCAATTCCCCTCTATCCACAGCAGCAATGCGCCCGTTACAACACTTGTCATAACACTTAGGGCTCCAGGACTTAATTTCATTGGTAGACCAATCCAGTACAGGATTGTGCAATTTTAACCAGGGTAACCCCAATATTACTGGAGAAGGCAAATTATCCAATACCACCAAATCCAAATTCTCTTGATGAATACCATTAATAGTGAGGGGAAGTTCACAGACCTTTTGAGTAACACTCTTCAAGGGAGAGCCATCGACAGAAACCACAGCAATAGGGGATGACAAAGTTTTAGGTTCTAATCTAAGTTTTTCCAAGAATCCCCCATCAATCACATTCAGAGTAGATCCATAATCCACAAATACCCGAAATTCAATTAATTCATCCTGAGCAGCAGTAGTGGCAGATAGGAATACTCCCTTAGAATTTAAACAGGCAATACGAGCATGACTGACCATTTTTTTTCTTTCTTCTTACGAAGCACACAGCTCTTAATAAAATGACCAGAATTTCCGCAATAGAAACACAAGCCTTCAGAAAGTCGGCGGTCTTTTTCCTGAGAGCGGGGTGCCATCGCCACAATTTCCATCGGCTCTCCATTGTCAGCACAGAACCTCTCAGGACTCGAAGCTGACATAGCAGAGGATTTGCTCTCATTAACCCTTTCATGCAGTCTCCTGTCCACCCGTATAGCTAATTGCATTGCCTCCTGCAAGTTTCCAGGTGTGGGATAAGCAATCAGTAAATCCTTTACCCTTTCACATAGCCCTGCAAGAAACAAGCTTTTCAAAGCAGAATCGTTCCACCCCACCTGGGCAGACCACCGACGGAAGTGAGAACAATATTTTTCCACATTACCTGATCCCTGCCTCAAACGTCTTAATTCAGACTCAGCAGATGAGACACGATCAGGATCATCGTACAACAAACCCAAAGCAGAAAAAAAACTATCCACTGATCTAAAGCACGGATCACTAGGTTGGAGAGAGAAGGCCCATCCCTGAGGATCTTTGCGCAAAAGTGACATTATGATCCCTATGCGCTGTGATTCATCACCAGAGGATCCGGGTCTCAAACGAAAATATAATAGACAAGCATTTTTAAAAGAAAAAAAAATCTTGTTGTTCGCCAAAAAATAGATCAGGCAGACGTACCTTAGGTTCCACAAAATGCGCTCCAGAACAGCTACTCACGTGTTGTTGGAGCTTGGTCACCTCCAGAGAGAGTCCCTGCAAGCGTTGAGCCAACTCTTGCACCGAGACCATGATGGAAAACTGGAGGTCTTTCCTTAGAGAAAATTTTTTTTTTTTTTTTTTATGGCTGGAATTACTGTTATGATCTGCTACAGAGACTAAGGAAAGAAAGGAGATCTATCCCTACAATAGAACTAAACTAGATCCCTACGATGTAACGGGGAACCTGATCCTGCGATCAGACCTGCTAAAGTCCTCGGTTAGTCTGAACGCAGACCTATAGATGTGAGGAAGGGATCCCTACAAGATCTAGGGACTGGGAAAAGTTGGACACCTCCTAGCAGAAATACTAGCAGTCAAAGACAAACACACAACAAAAAGACATAGGGGTCAGAAGACCTAGCAAAACTAACAGAGAACGGCAACAGAGCAACAAGCTAGCTCAATAGTAGTAAATACAAATGAAGTCCAGCAAAGCCAGGAGGGCGGAGCCGGATTAAATAGGCAAAATGGTCATGTGACCAGCAAACTAAAAAAAAACTAACAGGAGAGTTGTAACACGCTTGGTGGCGAGCAATCTGGCCGTGACGGGGCGGGCTCCGAAGGGTCCATGCAAAGGCTGTGCCGTCCCTACAGGTGTGGTTTGTTTAGCAGTGATTCACCCGCCGCATCAGGTGTCATCAAAAATGTCTCGGCGCAGGGCCTCCTGCAGGGTAAACCCTTCATCGCGGTAATGTGACAGAAAGAGCAAGCTGGACCCGAAACTTGGGGGCGGAGCGAGACGTCCAGGGGTGAATGAAGGAAGAGGGTGAGATGGTTGCCAGTGACTTTGAGCTGCTCTTCAGGGGGGAGGGTCGTGTTGCCTGCAAAGGTCTTCTGCTTGGGGTTACCGGTGGTTGCCTCCAGCCACGCGGGAGACGCTGGTCCTGGTGAAAAGGAGCCTAGTATTAAAAGTAAAGAAGCAACAATGCTGGAGGCCCACGGTGATCAGAAGGATGCTGGTATTTTGCAGAGATGAAATAGCGCAAGAGAGAAAACAAATGAAAAAAAGAAGAGAATGAATGTGTGCACTTGTGAAAGGGAATGGAAAAAAGGCATAGAAGAGAGTGCCCCCTGCTGGTGGAAGGAAGGAAAAAGCAAAAGCCTACAGCACCTGGTATTCCCAGTTGGTCTCCCATCCAAGTACTAACCAGGCCTGACCCTGCTTAGCTTCCAAGATCAGACAAGATCGGGCGTGTTCAGGGTGGTGTGGCAGAAGGCAGAGACAAGCCTCTCACTTGCTGCTTTTCTACTTTGACGTCTGGCTGCCGGCTGCCCTTTCCAGTGCTCAGCAAGACCAGGTCCTTTTGTGCTTTCCCTTCTCTTCAATTTTTTTGCTGGCTTCCTTAAAAGGTCGTGTAGACACAACGCCCCACTCAGAGCCGCTGAGCTCACTGATCGGCTGCAGCGCTGTCGACGGTACGTCAGCTTCACGGCCAATTCCACGGGCCGGGAGCAGAGGCGAGACTCACCGGTAGACCCGGGTAGGGTGAGTAGAGCGCAGTTAGTTGCTTTCTAATAGGCTTCAGCCGGGGATTAACTTTTAATGAAAGGTAACAATCCCTTTGACTGTCTGCAGCGCGCCACACCTAGGAAGCGCACTCTCACACACAAGCCAGCATGCACACGTGCTTGCACGTGACAACACCCCCTATCTGCCCCTACAACCTCTCCGTCACCATGCGTCAGACTCTCCTGCCTGTTTTATGATTTTAGGGCCCTAGCAGGAATCACCCCACTCCCTCCCCAATTCCTTCCGCACCTTCCTTTCCTTCCTTGCACTGAGGTTAGCTCTTTGGCAGCCGTCTCGCTTGGTTACACAAGCTTCTTTGCAGAGAAACATGTTACTTCTGCTGGCCCTCGCTAGGCAGCCGGCATCCAAAACCTTCCCTGGGCACCTGCTGAAGGCCTGGCCCCTTCATGGCCCCGGGTGCTTTTAACACCATCATTTCCACACGGCGAGCTGCGGAGTCAATAAGCACTCCTAGCCGTGGCAAGGAGCTCGGTGTCAGGCCTGCGTGAAGGCGGCGGGGTAGCGTACTTAGCTGCCAACTGGCTCAGAGGCCTTGGGGCTTCCATCATCTAAGTTACTTAAGGTCGGTGTCCGGCAAGGCGCCGTTCCATGCTAGCCGAGCTGGGCAGTAGGGCAAAACGTCATCAAAATGGTCTACAGCACCCGGTGCTCCCAGGACGTATCCCATCCAAGTACTGTCGGAGCCCAGCCCTGCTTTGCTTCCGAGATCAGACGAGATCAGGCGTATCCAAGGTGGTATGGCCAGTAGACGCTGCTCGATCCATCGCCCGGCCAGCCTTTCTCAGGATCGCTTGGTGGCGAGCAATCTGGCCGTGATGGGGCGGGCTCCGAAGGGTCCATGCAAAGGCTGTGCCGTCCCTACAGGTGTGGTTTGTTTAGCAGTGATTCACCCGCCGCATCAGGTGTCTTCAAAAATGTCTCGGCGCAGGGTCTCCTGCAGGCTAAACCCTTCATCGCGGTAATGTTACAGAAAGAGCAAGCTGGACCCGTAACTTGGGGGCGGAGCGAGACGTCCAGGGGTGAATGAAGGAAGAGGGTGAGATGGTTGCCAGTAACTTTGAGCTGCTCTTCAGGGGGGAGGGTCGTGTTGCCTGCAAAGGTCTTCTGCTTGGGGTTACCGGTGGTTGCCTCCAGCCACACGGGAGACGCTGGTCCTGGTGAAAAGGAGCCTAGTATTAAAAGTAAAGAAGCAACAATGCTGGAGGCCCACGGTGATCAGAAGGATGGTGGTATTTTGCAGAGATGAAATAGCGCAAGAGAGAAAGCAAATGAAAAAAAGAAAAGAGAATGAATGTGTGCACTTGTGAAAGGGAATGGAAAAAAGGCATAGAAGATAGTGCCCCCTGCTGGTGGAAGGAAAGAAAAAGCAAAAGCCTACAGCACCTGGTAATCCCAGGTGGTCTCCCATCCAAGTACTATCCAGGCCTGATACTGCTTACGCTTCGGAGATTAGATGAGATCAGGCGTGTTCAGGGTGGTGTGGCCGTCAGCAGAGACAGGCCTCTCACTTGCTGCTTTTCTACTTTAAAGTCTGGCTGCCGGATGCCCTTTCCAGTGTTCAGCAAGACCAGGTCCTTTTGTGCTTTCCCTTCTCTTCAATTTTTTTGCTGGCTTCCTTAAAAGGTCTTGTAGACAGAAGGCCCCACTCAGAGCCGCTGAGCTCACTGATCGGCTGCAGCGCTGTCGACGGAACGTCAGCTTCACGGCCAATGCCACAGGCCGGGAGCTGAGGCGAGACTCACCGGTAGACCCGGGTAGGGTGAGCAGAGCGCGGTTAGTTGCTTTCTTATAGCCTGCAGCCAGGGATTAACTTTTAATGAAAGGGAACAATCCCTTTGACTGTCTGCAGCGCGCCACACCTAGGAAGCGCACTCTCAAACACAAGCCAGCATGCACACGTGCTCGCACGTGACAACACCCCCTATCTGCCCCTACAACCTCTCCGTCACCATGCGTCAGACTCTCCTGCCTGTTTTATGATTTCAGGGCCCTAGCAGGAATCACCTCCCCCTCCCCAATTCCTTCCGCACCTTCCTTGCCTTCCTTGCACTGAGGTTAGCTCTTTGTCAGCTGTCTGGCTTGTTTACACCAGCTTCTTTGCAGAGAAACATATTACTTCTGCTGGCCCTCGCTAGGCGGCCGGCATCCAAAACCTTCCCTGGGCACCTGCTGAAAGTCTGGCCCCTTCACGGCCCCGGGTGCTTTTAACGCCATCATTTCCACACGGCGAGCTGCGGAGTCAATAAGCACTCCTAGCCGTGGTAAGGAGCTCGGTGTCAGGCCTGCGTGAAGGGCGGCGGGGTAGCGTACTTAGCTGCCAACTGGCTCAGAGGCCTTGGGGCTTCCATCATCTAAGTTACTTAAGGTAGGTGTCCGGCAAGGCGCCGTTCCATGCTAGCCGAGCTGGGCAGTAGGGCAAAACGTCATCAAAATGGTCTACAGCACCCGGTGTTCCCAGGTGGTCCCCCATTCAAATACTGTCTGAGCCAAGCCCTGCTTTGCTTCCGAGATCAGACGAGATCGGGCGTATCCAAGGTGTTATGGCCAGTAGACGCTGCTCGATCGATCGCCCGGCCAGCCTTTCTCAGAATCGCTTGGTGGCGAGCAATCTGGCCGTGACAGGGCGGGCTCCGAAGGGTCCATGCAAGGCTGTGCCGTCCCTACAGGTGTGGTTTATTTAGCAGTGATTCACCCGCTGCATCAGGTGTCTTCAAAAATGGCTCGGCGCAGGGTCTCCTGCAGGCTAAACCCTTCATCGTGGTAATGTGACAGAAAGAGCAAGCTGGACCCGTAACTTGGGGGCGGAGCAAGACATCCAGGGGTGAATGAAGGAAGAGGGTGAGATGGTTGCCAGTGACTTTGAGCTGATCTTCAGGGTTGAGGGTCGTGTTGCCTGCAAAGGTCTTCTGCTTGGGGTTACCGGTGGTTGCCTCCAGCCACGCGTAAGACGCTGGTCCTGGTGAAAAGGAGCCTAGTATTAAAAGTAAAGAAGCAACAATGCTGGAGGCCCACGGTGATCAGAAGGATGCTGGTATTTTGCAGAGATGAAATAGCGCAAGAGTGAAAGCAAATGAAAAAAAGAAAAGAGAATGAATGTGTGCACTTGTGAAAGGGAATGGAAAAAAGGCATAGAAGAGAGTGCCCCCTGCTGGTGGAAGGAAGGAAAAAGAAAAAGCCTACAGCACCTGGCATTCCCAGGCGGTCTCTGTTAAATGGTTAATTATGGAAATTCATTTAGAATGTTAATCGATAATCATTTTTTTGAGTTCTATGCCTCAGCCATCGTGTCTAGTTGACATGCGCTATTTGTGTGTGTATTTTTGGTTCACTACCATATGTAGAACAGGTGTCCATACGACTGGCTATAAAAGCCCATGGTACAGAAAGGGGGGGCTCTCTTGCTCTGCCCACCCCACAAGACACAGAATCTTCATGCTGAGAAGCAGATGACAAGTAGGCCTGGACACATGCTGGACAAAGACATGATTTACCAGCCAGGATCCAAGGAAAGATGGGTGAATCTCAACAATTAAGCTAATTATGGACAAATGGACAATTACTTTATAACTAATTATTGTATGTACCTGCTGCAATCTGATTCTTTTTAATGGACAATCCAAGAATAAATAGATACATTTTTTTATAAGAATATCGTGATATTGATACTTTGAGAAGTCCTCAGTAGAAAAAAATAATACAGGAAGAGTATTATTTTACAATGGTGAGCCAGCCAGTCCTGTTTTTTTGTTTTTTTAAATTAAGTAAGTGAATTTCTTCCGTGAACAAGGGGGGAGTCCTTACGATCTGAACAGCTGTTGTTCACGTGTCAGTAAATTCACTAGTTTGTCACGAGAAGCAGAAAGGACCTACAGACTGAGGAAAGACAGGAAGCAGAGGTACTAACAAGGAACAGAATCACACAGGAAAAGAATCAGACGAACTGAAGACAGGACGTGCTGATAAAGAGAAGCCAAGGAATCTTAAGGTAAGCAAAATATGGATATAATTTCTTCTTTTGCTAACAAAGTAATATTAATTTCAAAGGTAATGTAGGAGATGACATAGAAGTTTTGTGGCTCAGTTTATACAAAGAATGTGAATTGCAGAATTTACAGTTAACTTCTAAATTGGTAAATAGACACAAACAGAAATTGAGAAATATTCTACATTTGGTAGATTTTTTTCATAGTCTTGTGTTAGAGATTTCTAAGCAGGAAAATAGTGTAGAAGTGTCAGACGGTGATACTGATTCTGACTGTAATGTGGAAAATGAACAAGAAGTAAGACACGTGTCTGTAACTGAAGGTGACCTTGGGTCTGACCAAGAGACGGACATACAGAAACCTGACATGGGAGGAGACATGACTGACATACGAGAAACCGACATACTAGGTGATGTGGGAGGAGACGTGAGTGACGTAGGAGGAACGGACATACAAGAGCCACTAAAAATATCAGAGAATTCTGGAATTACCCAGGCTCAACTCCAAATTAAAATGAGGAAAAATTTGCTGAAATTATACAAAATCATGCCAAAATATGATGTCAAAATCCATGCCTGTAGAAATTCAGAGACATTTGAGAGCTTCTCTGATAAGTTTGATTTATCCAATGAGGAGAGGAATCAATTATTTAAAATATGGATTCCTGTGACATTGTCCAGACGTTTACATTTAATGCCCTGTGAAAATGACTCTCCTAATGGATGGGAAAATGATTCGGACAGATTAAGATATTTGATTTATTGTGTCACAAAGGATTTTCCCAACATAGAAGATCTGCAGAAACTAAGGATTGGTAGGAAGGAATGTACATATACATTCATGTCCATATTTGAACGGTTGTACAAAGCTCTCATCAAAAATGGAAAAGTACAACATATGATAACAACTTTTGTACAAAAATTCAAATTCCTAAATTCAGTTTCCCAAGTTATGGCATCACAAAAAATTCATTATTTGAATGTGCGCAGATGCTGGATTTTGTTAGAAAACATGAGAATCGTGAAAAGAAAATAAATCAAGCTAAATTTATAAAACCAGGAAAGGTAAAATCTTACCAAAAGCCAATATCAAACTCTCCTAGACTGAGTCATTCCCATAGTGAACTCTATCAAATACGCAGAAGATTTCATATATGTTATAAGCCATATCAGCCAGTGCAAAGATCCATCTCTCCACAGAATGAGTTAATTCTCAGTCAGAACTGTGATTCTCTAAAAAGGAAAATGGCTGAAACTGATGGACAGAGACAGGTGAGACGACCAACTCACTGTGACGTCATGGAATGTGGACAGAAGAACAGGCAGTTCTCTGAGGTTTTGAAGGATAGAAAAATGTCTTTCCTAAATAGGGCGTTCCTGGAGATATTTGAGAGAGACAGAAGATTTGGTTTAGGGAGTGGCTAAGGAAAAACTGTAATTATAATGTTGTATCAAAATGTAACACAATGTCTCAATATTTATTTATAATCTCATACAGTAAAATTGTAGTTACATAGTTTCTAATAGTTCATATATATATATATATATATATATATATATACACTTGTCTAAGTAGAGATTGCGTATAATTGTATTTATATATACGTTTATAAGATATATATATATATATTAATTAATAAATTAGAACTTCATATATATAAATTTAAGTAGCAATAATTTGAATTACATTAGAACCAACCAATATATGTATAAGATATTTAAATAATTCTGTTTCTGTATGAATTTGATATTTAATTTTATTTTCTTATATTTCCTTAGAGTTTTCATTCCAAAGCAGGATTTGATCAAAGAACTCTAAAATGGATTTATTTCTTTATTCACACAGGAAGTGAAAAAATTGCATGATTTTATGTGTATAACATTTTAAAATAATAACAATATATCTAGTTGAACTATAATATATATGTAATACTTATTAATTCTTTTGTGTTGCTAATATTTTCTGTGCATGAAGTGTTCGTGCAAATTAAAGTAGCTTTACAGCATGACGTGTGACAGCTGCGGCCTTTGAACTTTGAGCTAATAGTATAGGATCCCATTCATTCTATTTTCAACTGATGTAACTTAAGACCGGGCAGCCAGTGAAAAAAGAATCTAAGACAAGAGTTTTTTCAAGTGTCTGAAATTCCAGTGACTTACTCTCATATTATATAATATGTACTTGGGGAATATTCAAAGAAATATAAAGATATTCAATTGATATGGCAATGCGCATTAATAAATTGGGATACAACAATTTTGGGTTAAATATATATATATATATCTAAAACTTCATATGTGGAATGTTTGAGTTGAACAGATCTGTGAATGTCAGAGTGAAGGTGACAGATGAGTAAATCAGCAGCTGCTAAGTGTGATTGATGTGACAGAGGCCTCGTATGTTTGTATGTTTGAAAAAAAAAAAATGTTTCTTTATGTGAAGGTACAAAAATATATTTAATTCTGAGGAAATTATAATACATAATTAGGTATTATCTACATATATATATTTCTATATTTCTTTAATAATTATTATTTCTTGATTTAACTAATAGTGGATAAGGGCAACCACACATCAAAATGGTTTACAAAGCAAATTTATATTTAGAATAATTTTCCACATGATAATATTCTTGAATAACTATAATATTATTTTTAATGGTTACCTAAATAGGTACACACCTCTCTTTAGTCAAATCTATGCTACTCATCGATATGAAATCTATGCACAATATTTCTAGAAGAATAATTATTTTTAATTTGGTTCTGATATATACATAAATTTTATAAAATAATATTTTTGGTATTAAGGGGGAAAATGTGTTTTTGATCCTGATTACATAATCACTTTTGATCAATACTTATTTTCCACACATTTTAATAAAGAAGAAATAATAATAAGGTACTATGGTATAATTAAGAAGGGTATTACATGCAAAGTTGCATAATTTAATATTTTTTGGTGGTACAAGGTTATAACAAATATGAAATCATCCAAATAATGGAGATATAAGGGTATTTTTTATGGAGAATATAATTACTCTGCATTTGTTATTAAAATTTAAAGGCTTTATTTTTATTTTTTTTCTTATTTTTACTCTTAATTTTATTTTTCATTTTTAAAATTTTATTCTTACTTTATACTTCTTATTTTTCTATTTTTTCATTTTTTAATTCTCATTTGATTTTATTTGAGTTCAATATCTCAATTGAGAAAACACATTAATATTTAATAAAGTAATGTCTAATACTAGAGTATTGCTTCATTAATTATATATTGCTAAGGAAAAATATGTTTACATTTTCTGAGTAAACACAACAATTCATTCATTCATTTATTCATTCATTCATTCATTCATTCATTCATACATTCATATATTTATTCATTTTGGTTCAGGAGTATACATTCTTTGATATTATTGGTTTAATAAAGATATAAAAACTTGTTTTTTCAAAATACACTGACACCTATGGGTTGGAAAAGGTAATTACACCTATGACATAAAAATGTTCTATCATGTGGAGAACTTGATTGATAATGAATTATTATCTATTATTGTTTATTATTCGAAACATAATTTATTTTAATATTTTGATAATAATTAGATGGATATTACTGATTGCTATGGTACGCTGTGATATTATAGGTTAGGAAAAACTGCCAGATTTGGTATCAGATTAGGGAATGAAGACTTCAATCAAGACATCGCAATTATGAATTCTATCTTAATAAAGACTCTTAATTTTTATAAATCAAAGAGATTCTCAAAAGTTACAAGAAGAAGCAACTGATATCCGGACGTCTCAGAAGGTAACAGGTGTGAATGCTGAGTGTTATAATAGACTGTGTCCATTACATACAATACAATTCACACCACTGATCACCAGTACGGCAGAGGACGATGATCCTATATGTACTGTGTTGTGTTCAAGTTTCATCACGTTCCAGTGGTTTCTTATCACCTGCAACGCTTCAATGAAAGCTGGTGAACAGGTAATACCTGGCATATGTGTCCTGTATATAAAGGACTGAGTACTGGTTATGGTGCTATATAAAGCAGGAAAGTGTCAAGTTAACCCTTGCTTTACTGACCAAAGATGTCACATCTGTTCCAAAAGTGACACCAGACCAGTGCGGACACACGGAAGATTCCAAAGACGATCCAACGTAAGTCCAGGTGACACTGCACAGATATTAAAGCTACATTTCATCCATGGACTTTGTTTTCTTATCAACTGACACACATGATCTTTCTAATAAAGAGTACAGTTTATGGACTGAACAATAATGAGCACAATTATGGACTGTACAATATCTACATGCTGTAATTTATTTCAAAGGAGTTTTCATTAGAGATGAGCGTTGTTCTACTCGAACTGTTCGCCAATCTCAAATTCGAGCTGTTTTGGGCGGTGTTCGAGCCGGTCGGCGAACACGAACAATTTGAGAAAAATTCGGCTGTTCGAGGTTATGTTCGATAACTGTTCATGCACCAAAATCATAACTGGATTTTTTCTCAGTAATGATGAAAATTAATGTTAATACGCAGTTTGAGTGTACAGCGGGGAGGGGGGAGGGGCAGGGGATGGATCTCTGCAGGAACAATGAAGATCTCCATTTTTTTTTCTCTTTCCCGCATTTGCAGTGGGGAGGTGCAATCTGTCAGCCTATCAGCAGCGCACACACGGAGCGAAGTGCTTTTTTTCACACAAGCAAGGGCATGTGTGATTGGCAGTGTATGTCACATGTCCTTGCCCTATAAGACCAAGCCATTTTCCCCGTCGCCACCATTTTCTCACTGCTGCAGCTGCGTGTTAGACGGCACCGCTGTTGCTGTGTGCGCTATACCTTGTTAAATTCAAGCCAATTTTCGCACAAATATGCAGATAGCTTGGGAGTAGGGAATAGTTGTGATTGCAGTCCTTTTAAGGACTAGGTTACAGCATTTCCTACGACTTTTATCAGGCAGGTCTGTGCTCTTAAATAGATAGATTGTGGGAGTAAAGACTAATTGTAATTGGAGTCCTTTTCAGGACTAGGTTACATCAGTTCCTATCAGTTTTTGCCAGGCAGGTCTGTGCCAGTGCTGTGCAAGTTTTTTTCACAGCATTTGGCTGAATCTAGCAAAGCTAATCCTTTTTGGCCTATTGCAGAGTGTGTTAGTCAGTGGAGTAGCCTATCTGTGTTGCAAGATATACCACCTGTGTATAGAATACCAATTTTTTTACTGCACCTAGTGAAGTAAAATCTTTTGGGCATAGCATCATTCTATTAGTCCATCTATACTGACCTCCATCAGGTTGCAAACTGAATATAATTTTTTTCTGCATCTAGCTCTGAAAAAATATTTGGGCTTCTAGCAGTGTGTGGGACTTGGTCTATTAGTCCATCTATACTGACCTCCATCAGGTTGCAAATTAAAAATAATTTTTTTCTTCATTTAGCTCTGAAAAAATATTTGGGCTTCTAGCAGTGTGTGGGACTTGTTCTATTAGTCCTTCTATACTGACCTCCAGCAGGTTGCAAATTGAATATAATTTTTTTCTGCATCTAGCTCTGAAAAAATATTTGGGCTTCTAGCGGTGTGTGGGACTTGGTCTATTAGTCCATCTATACTGACCTCCATCAGGTTGCAAATTAAAAATAATTTTTTTCTGCATCTAGCTCTGAAAAAATATTTGGGCTTCTAGCAGTGTGTGGGACTTGGTCTATTAGTCCATCTATACTGACCTCCATCAGGTTGCAAATTAAAAATAATTTTTTCTTCATTTATCTCTGAAAAAATATTTGGGCTTCTAGCAGCGTGTGGGACTTGTTCTATTAGTCCATCTATACTGACCTCCATCAGGTTGCAAATTAAAAATAATTTTTTTCTGCATCTAGCTCTGAAAAAATATTTGGGCTTCTAGCAGTGTGTGGGACTTGGTCTATTAGTCCATCTATACTGACCTCTATCAGGTTGCAAATTGAATAAAAAAAATTTCTGCATCTAGCTCTGAAAAAATATTTGGGCTTCTAGCGGTGTGTGGGACTTGGTCTATTAGTCCATCTATACTGACCTCCATCAGGTTGCAAATTAAAAATAATTTTTTTCTGCATCTAGCTCTGAAAAAATATTTGGGCTTCTAGCAGTGTGTGGGACTTGGTCTATTAGTCCATCTATACTGACCTCCATCAGGTTGCAAATTAAAAATAATTTTTTTCTTCATTTAGCTCTGAAAAAATATTTGGGCTTCTAGCAGTGTGTGGGACTTGTTCTATTAGTCCTTCTATACTGACGTCCAGCAGGTTGCAAATTGAATATAATTTTTTTCTGCATCTAGCTCTGAAAAAATATTTGGGCTTCTAGCGGTGTATGGGACTTGGTCTATTAGTCCATCTATACTGACCTCCATCAGGTTGCAAATTAAAAATAATTTTTTTCTGCATCTAGCTCTGAAAAAATATTTGGGCTTCTAGCAGTGTGTGGGACTTGGTCTATTAGTCCATCTATACTGACCTCCATCAGGTTGCAAATTAAAAATAATTTTTTTCTGCATCTAGCTATGAAAAAATATTTTGGGCTTCTAGCAGTGTGTGGGACTTGGTCTATTAGTCCATCTATACTGACCTCCATCAGGTTGCAAATTGAATAAAAAAAATTTCTGCATCTAGCTCTGAAAAAATATTTGGGCTTCTAGTGGTGTGTGGGACTTGGTCTATTAGTCCATCTATACTGACCTCCATCAGGTTGCAAATTAAAAATAATTTTTTTCTGCATCTAACCCAGCCAATAGTTTTGGCCTAATACCACAGTTTGGCCACTCAGCTCTGCTCGGTTACCATCCATTGTTTTTTTGTGCAAACAACTCCAGAGTTGTGAATTAGTTAACCACCAAAATGAGTGGAAAAAGGCCTGCTGCTGGTGGAAAGGGGAATAGGCCTGTTGGGAAGGGGAAAAAAGGTTGTGTCCGTGGGGTAGGTGCAGAAGAAAGACCATCTTCCAGCCAAACTAAAATGTCTACTTCTTTTAGCGGACAATGTGATAAGATCCCTTTCTTACGGCCACGCCAATCGCTACAAATTCCAGATGAAGCACAAAAACAGCAGGTGCTTCAACGGATATCAAGTGCTCCTTTAAGTGGGCTCTCCTCCACATCAACTTCAACATCACAAATACTCCAGTCCTCAAAGGTGTCACCCAAATCGCACTTGCTTCCTCACAGCTCCCAAATCTCCAGCTGCCCGTCTGAGTATGAGGTAGAACAGATGGTTGAGTCTGCAGAGCTGTTTACTCATACTATAGCCTGGGAATCAGAGGTCGACTCCAGCGCTTCTGTGAATCCAGACGAGGAAATGATCTGCACTGATGCCCAGAATCTTTATGAGTCGGATCCAGGACCAGACGCAGAAGGTTCTGACCATAATGTAGACCCTCATTCCCAAACTGTAACTCCTGTTGGTGGAGACAATGAGGAAGACGATGATAAGACTCAAATACCTGATTGGAGCGACAACTTTAGTTTTTTGTCAGGGCAGGAACAGGTTGGCTCTGAGGACGACGGGTGTGATAACGCACAGGGTGATGATGATGAGGTCGGAGATCCCACTTACTGTCAACCCACAGTCAGCCAAGAGATGAGGTCAGCAGAGGAGGTGGAGGAAGATGCTAGTGACGACGAGGTCAGGTTGCGCCTTCCTGGACAGAGACGTAGTACTGGAAGCATGTCAACAACTGCATCCTCAAACACAACTCTGCCTCTCACCACAAGTCGTGGTGGCTCTTCAGGTCGCATGGGTGCTAAGCCTTGCATAGCCTGGGCATTTTTTCAGATCGATAAAGATGACCCAACTCGTGTTATCTGTAACATTTGTCAGCAAAAGCTAAGTAGAGGCCAAAAAATACATAGTTTGAGTACTTCATGCATGAACCGGCACATGGACATGAAGCATAAGTTGCAGTGGGAAGCTCAGTGTGCTACAATGCGGTCTAGCCGGCCGGGCCAACCACCGTCTGCCATATCTTGTGCATCCGCGGCCTCTTCATCCTCTGTGACTGGGGGGACAGCAGTCACACCTGTTTTGGGGCGCAGACCTGCCACCTCTTTACCCGCAACAGCCAGCGTGATTGGCAGGTCATCATTTTCTTTGGAGGTGGTAACACCAGCTGGTCTTGAGCGCTGTCCGACATCGATAGCACCACCTTTGGATCAAGGCAATCTAACATGTCCGCCTGCATCTTCCTCACAGACCGGCAGTTTGCCGGGGACACCCTTATCAACCCCGTCTAAGCACAATAGCCAGCCCTCGGTCCCTCAGATGTGGACAAGTAAAAGACCATTTCCTCCTAGCCATGAGAAAGCTAAGAGGTTGAATTTCACCATCTGCAAGCTCTTGGCTACAGAAATGCTGCCTTTCCGCCTGGTGGACACAGAGGATTTTCGAGACCTTATGTCCGTCGCAGTGCCCCAGTACCAGATGCCCAGTCGGCACTACTTCTCAAAGAAAGGTGTGCCTGCGCTCCACCAGCATGTCGCACACAACATCACCGCTTCTTTGAGAAACTCTGTGTGTGACAGGGTGCATTTCACCACAGACACTTGGACGAGTAGGCATGGACAGGGGCGTTACATGTCGCTGACTGGGCACTGGGTAACTATGGTGACAGCAGGACAAGGGGCTGCTGTCCAAGTCTTGCCGTCCCCACGAGTTGTGCGTCAATCCTCTTTATGTCATTTTTCCTCCACTGCTTCTGCCTCCTCAACCTCCTCTCGGTCTTCCACCTGCACCCAAAGCCTGTCTGGTCATGCCACAAGCTTTCTAACTGCGCAGAAGGGATCCTGCACACCTCCTTACTATGCTGGCAGTAGGGCTCAACGTCATCAGGCGGTTTTTACATTGAAATGTCTGGGAAATGTGAGTCACACAGCTGAGGAGTTGTGGTCAGCTCTGGAGAACCAATTTCATGAATGGTTGTCTCCACTGGACCTGAAACCAGGGAAGGCCGTGTGCGACAATGCTGCAAACCTGGGTGCGGCCCTTCGCCGGGGCAATGTCACACACGTGCCTTGTATGGCTCACGTGTTGAACCTGGTTGTCCAGCAATTTTTAGCCCACTATCCCAGACTAGATGGCCTTCTGCAGAGGGCACAGTCGCTGTGTGCTCACTTCCGCCGTTCGCATCCCGCAGCTCAGCGACTTACATCTCTACAGAAGTCGTTGGGCCTGCCACTTCACCGGCTAAAATGCGATGTGCCTACCCGGTGGAATTCAACTCTGCACATGTTGCAGCGACTGTGGCAGCACCGACAAGCCCTGGTGCAATACGTTCTGACGTATAGCCTGGGCCAACGAGATTCAGAGGTGGGGCAAATCACGCTGGAGGAGTGGTCTCAGATCAGGGACCTATGCACCCTTCTGCACAGTTTTGAAATGGCGACGAAGATGTTTAGTGCTGACGATGCCATTATCAGCATGACTATTCCGGTGACTTACATGCTGGAGCACATGTTAAACAGAATTCGGAGTCAGGTGGTGGCACAAGAGGAGGTGGAGGAAGTAGAGGAGGAGGAGTTGTATGCGGAAGGGCTAACATCTGCAAGGTCCAGACGGTCGGCAGCACCAAGGCGGCAGGCATGTGAGGGTGGGGGAGATGATTTTACCAGGGTGCATGGTAGCAGCCAAACTAGTGAGGAAGGTGCAGGAGCCCAGGAAGAAGTGGAGGACGAACTGATGGAAGACTCATCAGATGAGGGAGACCTTGATCACATTTCTGTTGTGCGAGGTTAGGGGGAGAGGACAGAGGAAGGAAGCATGATTGCTACCTCGCCACCAATACAACAGGGACTTGGTGCTCCTGGATGCGCAACACACATGAGTGCCTTCTTGCTGCACTACCTGCAACATGACCCTCGAATTGTGAGAATTAGAAATAATCCTGACTACTGGGTTGCCACACTGTTAGATCCCCGGTACAAAAGTAAATTTGCCGAAATTATTCCTGCCATAGAAAGGGATGCACGCATGCAGGAGTATCAGCAGAGACTGTTGCAGAATCTTACATGTGCTTTTCCACAAAATACCAGTGGTGCACGTAGTGAATCTCACAGTTCCAACTTGCCAACCGTGGGACCGTCAAGTGTTCAGCACTCAAACCGTAATAGAACCACAGTATCTGCTGGTAACATCAATTTTGCGGAATCATTTCACCACTTTTTTAGCCCATCCTTTGCAAGGCCACAGGAGACAAGAAGTCTGACACATAGTCAACGCCTAGAGACGATGGTACAGGAGTATCTCCAAGTAAACATTGAAGCCACGACTGTGTCACTGGACCCTTGCTCTTTTTGGGCTTCCAATCTGGATAAATGGCCGGAGCTAGCCACTTACGCCTTGGAGATCTTGTCATGCCCCGCAGCCAGCGTTCTGTCTGAACGTGTGTTCAGCGCTGCTGGTGGTGTGCTGACAGATAAGTGCACGCGGCTCTCCACTGATAATGTAGACAGACTCACGTTCATAAAGATGAACAAATCATGGATCCGAAACGACTTTTCTACCCCTGTGTCATCCTGGGGAGAGTAAAAGCTTGATGATTGGTTAAAATCACCCTACCAACCGTTTTAAGCTTTCAAATTACTAATCATGTTTATCTGTATCTTGACTGGAAAATAATTTGGGCTTTGTAGCAGTGTGCAGCACTGATCCTATTAGGCCATCTATAATAAGCTTCACCAGATTTAAAATTAAAAATAATTTTTAGCTGCATCTAGCCCGGAAAATAATTTTGGGGCTCCGAGATGCGCAAGACACATAAGTGCCTTCTTGCTGCACTACCTGCAGCATGACCCTCATATTGTCAGAATTCGAAGTAATCATGACTACTGGGTTGCCACACTCTTAGATCCCCCAAACTTTTCGATCAACCTTTTCATTTTAATAAAGACCAAAAAAATGGTCATTTTTGAAATTATAAGCATTAGCAGGTTGTTAGAAACTGAAATCAAACAGTTTTCAACTCAAAACTTTATTCTAGGTGATGTTACATTTTCACATAGGACCCCTTGTTCGAAAGGAGCTTCTGAACTCTCTCGTCCATTGAATTTGTCAGGTTTTGGATGGTTTCTGCTTCAATTGTTTTGCATGAGGACAGAATACCCTCCCAGAGCTGTTGCTTAGATGTGAACTGCCTCCCGCCATCATAGACACTCCTTTTAATGATGCTCCAAAGGTTCTGAATGGGGTAGAGGTCAGGGGAGCATGGGGGTCACACCATAAGTTTGTCCCCTTTTATGCCCATATCAGCCAGAGATGCAGATGTTTTATGTGCAGCATGAGATGGTGCATTATCATGCAGAAAAATGATCTTGCTGTGAAATACACGGTTCTTCTTCTTGAACCATGGCAGGAAGTGCTGTTTGAGAAAATCCACATACATTATGGAGTTCATCTTTAGCGCCTTCAGGGATCCTAAAGGGGCCGACAATCTCTCTCCCCATGATTCCAGCCCAAAACATTACTCCACCTCCTCCTTGTTGGCGCTGTAGCCGTGTTTGCGTGGGGTGTCCATCAACCAGCCATCCTCCACTCCATTCATCTGGACCATCGAGCGCTGCACGGCACTCATCCGTGAACAAAACAGTTTTGAAATCAGTCTTCATGTAATGTTTGGCCCACTGGAGCCGTTTCTGCTTGTGTGAAGTGGATAGAGGAGGTCGACAGGATGGCATATGCACAGCTGCAAACCTCTGAAGGACCCTGCATCTTGTTGTTCGGGGGACGTTGGAGGCACAAGCAGCTTCAAAAACTTGTCTGCTGCTATGACAAGGCTTTTTTGCCGCTGCTGTTTCAACCTGACGTAATTGCCTGTAGGAAAGAGTCCTCAATTTGCCCTTATCAGCACGCACACGTGTGTACTGTGAATCAGCTACATACTTCTTGATTGCCAAGACACTTCATCCTGATCATCGCACAATGTTGATTGTAGTCATGCCTTGACCTAAACACTCCACAATTTGTTGCTTCTCAGCAGCCGACACATCCTTTTTATTTCCCATTTTGGCAGAAAATGTAGGCTGCTTAATAATGTGAGAGAGCCTTCTTAAGTAGTCTTGCCTTTCATTGGACACACCTGCCAAACTAATTAGCACAGGTGTCTGCAATTGCTTACAGTGATATAAAGAGCCCTGACACACATCACCATCAATGAGTTTAACTGACAAACAAACAAATTCTTCCCTTATCACTCCTAAACACTTTTTGCATAATAATTTGGAACGCGGTGTACATGTGCTTTTCCACAAAACACCAGTGGTTCACGTAGTGAATCTTACAGTTCTAACTTGCCAACCGTGGTCTGTATGGAATTGTTCAATAAAGGGCCCAAAATTAAGATAACATAGATGGGAGAGGTCTCTATGAATAGGAATTCCTAAGTATTTGATACCCTGTGAGGGCCAGGCAAAGGGAAAGTTGGACTGGATGGAATCCTATATGGATTTAGGGAGGGAGACATCGAGGGCCTCAGACTTCGCTGCATTGATTTTAAAATTTTACCATGTAACAAAGTGATCTATTTCAGCCATAACAGCAGGGATGGATATATGTGATTGAGTGATATATACTAGGACATCATCAGCAAATAGAGAGCACTTGTACTCGGTGCCTCCCACCTCAATCCACCTAATATTGGGGTTATGGCGAATTGATGAGAGCAGGTGCTCCGTCACTAGGATGTATAAGAGAGGGGACAGAGGACATCCCTGCCTTGTCCCATTGGTGATTGTGAAAGGTGATGAAAATGTTCTGACGCACCCCCTGGGCCTTGGGACACCCGGAGCCGGACCCTTTTTGGTGGATGCTGGTGGTTGTAGTCTTCGTGGCGGCGATCCGGTTCCGTGGCTCAGGGCGGTCAAACCAGTGGCGGAACTATTTATGTGGTTTTGATGTTTAAATGTCCGACTACGCCACCCGTGGATTGCGGTCAGAGTGAACCGCCGCTACAGGGCAGACCGCTAAGGCTGGTGTTGTGGGTGCAGCAGAGCATAGCATAACTCCCCACGGGAGGAGTATAGCCTCAGGGCAGTGTATGCGGAGGATGGGGGTGATGGTGCAGGGCAGCAGCAGTAACGACACGGAGTCAGTGATGCAGTTCAGGGCCTTTACTCACAGTTCTTATTATCCAGACCACGTCTGCAGGTAACGGCTGCCCACGTCGTACTGTGCTCACCAGGTGAGGGGCTCAGACAACTCCCAGATAACTTTGGAGCGCTTCACAGGACCCCTTTTGTGTGTCCTTTGTCTGGCCTTTCTTACCAACACTTCTGTCCGGCTGCCTCGGGCCTCCTCTTGGTAAACTTGGCGCCAGTTTCCCTGACCCTATGTGGTGCCTTCCTAGCGGGTGGAGCAAGGGGCTGCGCCACATAAAATGTCAGAGCCTCCGGTTTCTAGCTGAGGGTCGTTTCCTGCCTCCACTAGTTCGGGGACCGGTCTCCCCCTTTGGCCTGACCCCTCCACGCAGGTGGATTCGGGCGTGCGGTGGCGACTCGCCCGTCCGCACCCCTGGGATCCCTTCATTCCTCGTTCCTGGAGCCTTCTCCGCTCCTCTTCCTTCCTTCTCCCTCTTGCAGGCCTGGGCCTCTGTTACTAGGCCCGCCTCCGGAGCAGAGCTCATGCAGAGCCCCTGCTCCCTGCCACTTCTGCTCAGACTTCTCTGCACTGAACTAAGATGGTGCCCACCTTTTATACTCCCTTCTCAATGCACCCAGGAACTGCTTCCTCCCTGCTCCTGCACTGCAGGGTTCCCCTTCCTCAGTGTTCCCTCCCCCCACTCCAGCCAGGGACAGGGACTGTCGTGCCCATCTCAGGGGCATATTGGTCGCCCTGCCCCACGGCAATGTGGTGTAATGCATGCAGGTGTCGGGTCCTGATCCACACTCCATCCTTATCTGAGAGTGAGATATCACACCTCTGGGTGAGGTGCAATACGTCTGTAGCAACCGAGCCCTCGGTGCTACAGTTCCATTTATCTTCAGCCTAGGTGACGTATTGTGATACAGGGCCGTGATTTTGGCTATAAAAGGGTCCCCTAGACCCCTACCCCAAGCTTTTTAAGAGAATCATATATGGCGTGCCAGGAGACTCTATGGAATGCTTTCTCAGCATCCAACGAGAGTATCTACTTACAAATTTTTAACTGCATCTAGCCCAGGAAATACTTTGTGCCTAGTAGCAGTGTCTGCTAGTCAGCGGATTATCCCGGCTGTTAAGCAAGCTACACCACCTGTAGTTTGGACACTTAATTTTTTCAAAGGAAATGCTTCGGGACCACGGGATACTTAGTGAAGAGCATCAGGAGGCACCCCAAGGCATAGGGGCTGGGACTGGCACTAGGATGCCTTGCGGTGGACAGCCGAGCTCGATCCTTATAAAAGCTTTTTAACTGCAGCAGCTTTAGTGGACGCTACTGGAGCTGGAATTACGCGGCTGCTGGCATGAGACTTGCCCTCCAATAGATCCTTGTAAATGGATTTAAAGTGTATTCATTCAAATTAGAGGGACAATTTAAATTAAAAAGCTTAGAGCTGCCTCCACCACAGGGGGGCTCTCTCGACCCACCAGCGGACAGGCACCAGTATTGGGAGAGGGGGGCTGGCCGTCAGGGTTCACCGCGGCTCTGGCACAAACCCGGCGACACGGAGGTGGCACGGGCAGGAGCGGACTGGACGTCTCGGCTTCTCACTTTTTGGATTTTAGAAGGGCATGACATGCCTATATCTGTGTCTCCCCCTCCTTTTACTCCTCCACCTCTTTTCTTTTCGCATGACTATATGTACTTGTCACTTTTCCATGTGTTAGTTGTGTCTTCTGAGCAGTTTGTCAGCTTTTGGACACCTTTGAAGGTGTTTTCTATGTGTTTCTATGTGTTTTTGTTTGCCTGCCATTGGTTTTAACGGTGTTCGAAGGTGTTCGACGAACAGTTCGACGAACAGTTCGGCGAACACACGGGTGTTCGACGAACCGAACCGAACTCGAACACTACGGGGGTGGCTCAACACTAGTTTTCATCTAAAGACTGTGTTATAAAAGAACCAAGAAGAAGACGAGACGACGACCCGATGACATCAGATGATGACGATTGAACCCGCGATTGCTTCAATTTAGATATAGGGAAGTATAAATATACATATTAAATGAATATTAGTCACGGCTTACCATAACATGAATTCACATCATTATATAACAATAATCCGATATTGATACTATTATTACTATTATTATTATTATGGAAATTTAATGATATTGCCAAGGAAGAAGGAAAGAAAAAATGATTGATGAATGTATCTTCTTTTGAGAAATTTCAGTTAAAGTCCTTTTATTCTCAAAAAGGGGGAAATGTTAAATGGCTAATTATGGAAATTCATTTGGAATGTTAATCGATAATCATTTTTCTGAGTTCTATGCCTCAGCCATCGTGTCTAGTTGACATGCGCTATTTGTGTGTGTATTTTTGGTTCACTACCATATGTAGAACAGGTGTCCATACGACTAGCTATAAAAGCCCATGGTACAGAAAGGGGGGGCTCTCTTGCTCTGCCCACCCCACAAGACACAGAATCTTCATGCTGAGAAGCAGATGACATGTAGGCCTGGACACATGCTGGACAAAGACACGATTTACCAGCCAGGATCCAAGGAAAGATGGGTGAATCTCAACAATTAAACAATTAAGCTAATTATGGACAAATGGACAATTACTTTATAACTAATTATTGTATGTACCTGCTGCAATCTGATTCTTTTTAATGGACAATCCAAGAAAAAATAGATACATTTATTTATAAGAATATCGTGATATTGATACTTTGAGAAGTCCTCAGTAGAAAAAGATATAGAAAGAGCATTATTTTACAGTCTCCCATCCAAGTACTAACCAGTCCCAACCCTGCTTAGCTTCCAAGATCAGATGAGATCAGGCGTGTTCAGGGTGATGTGGCCGTAGACAGAGACAAGCCTCTCACTTGCTGCTTTTCTACTTTGACGTCTGGCTGCCGGCTGCCCTTTCCAGTGCTCAGCAAGACCAAGTCCTTTTGTGCTTTCCCTTCTCTTCAATTTTTTTGCTGGCTTCCTTAAAAGGTCTTGTAGACACAACGCCCCACTCAGAGCCACTGAGCTCACTGATCGGCTGCAGCGCTGTAGACGGAACGTCAGCTTCACGGCCAATGCCACAGGCCGGGAGCAGAGGCGAGACTCACCGGTTGACCCGGGTAGGTTGAGTAGAGCGCGGTTAGTTGCTTTCTAATAGCCTGCAGCCGGGGATTAACTTTTAATGAAAGGGAACAATCCCTTTGACTGTCTGCAGCGCGCCACACCTAGGAATCGCACTCTTACACACAAGCCAGCATGCACACGTGCTCGCACGTGACAACACCCCCTATCTGCCCCTACAACCTCTCCGTCACCATGCGTCAGACTCTCCTGCCTGTTTTATGATTTCAGGGCCCTAGCAGATATCACCCCCTCCCCTCCCCAATTCCTTCCGCACCTTCCTTGCACTGAGGTTAGCTCTTTGTCAGCCGTCTGGCTTGGTTACAAAAGCTTCTTTGCAGAGAAGCATGTTACTTCTGCTGGCCCTCGCTAGGCGGCCGGCATCCAAAACCTTCCCTGAGCACCTGCTGAAAGCCTGGCCCCTTCACGGCCCCGGGTGCTTTTAACGCCATCATTTCCACACGGCGAGCTGCGGAGTCAATAAGCACTCCTAGCCGTGACAATGAGCTCGGTGTCAGGCCTGCGTGAAGGCGGCGAGGTAGCGTACTTAGCTGCCAACTGGCTCAGAGGCCTTGGGGCTTCCATAATCTAAGTTACTTAAGGTCGGTGTCCGGCGAGGCGCCGTTCCATGCTAGCCGAGCTGGGCAGTAGTTAAAAACGTCATCAAAATGGTCTATAGCACGCGGTGTTCCCAGGAGGTCTCCCATCCAAGTACTGTCCGAGCCCAGCCCTGCTTTGCTTCCGAGATCATATGAGATCGGGCGTATCCAAGGTGGTATGGCCAGTAGAAGCTGCTCGATCCATCGCCCGGCTAGCCTTTCTCAGGATCGCTTGGTGGCGAGCAATCTGGCCGTGACGGGGCGGGCTCCGAAGGGTCCATGCAAAGTCTGTGCTGTCCCTACAGGTGTGGTTTGTTTAACAGTGATTCACCCGCCGCATCAGGTGTCTTCAAAAATGGCTCGGCGCAGGGTCTCCTGCAGGCTAAACCCTTCATCGCGGTAATGTGACAGAAAGAGCAAGCTGGACCCGTAACTTGGGGGCGGAGCGAGACGTCCAGGGGTGAATGAAGGAAGAGGGTGAGATGGTTGCCAGTGACTTTGAGCTGCTCTTCAGGGGGGAGGGTCATGTTGCCTGCAAAGGTCTTCTGCTTGGGGTTACCGGTGGTTGCCTCCAGCCACGCGGGAGATGCTGGTCCTGGTGAAAAGGAGCCTAGCATTAAAAGTAAAGAAGCAACAATGCTGGAGGCCCACGGTGATCAGAAGGATGCTGGTATTTTGCAGAGATGAAATAGCGCAAGAGAGAAAGCAAATGAAAAAAAAAAAGAGAATGAATGTGTGCACTTGTGAAAGGGAATGGAAAAAAGGCATAGAAGAGAGTGCCCCCTGCTGGTGGAAGGAAGGAAAAAGCAAAAGCCTACAGCACCTGGCATTCCCAGGCGGTCTCTGTTAAATGGTTAATTATGGAAATTCATTTGGAATGTTAATCGATAATCATTTTTCTGAGTTCTATGCCTCAGCCATCGTGTCTAGTTGACATGCGCTATTTGTGTGTGTATTTTTGGTTCACTACCATATGTAGAACAGGTGTCCATACGACTGGCTATAAAAGCCCATGATACAGAATGGGGGGGCTCTCTTGCTCTGCCCACCCCACAAGACACAGAATCTTCATGCTGAGAAGCAGATGACATGTAGGCCTGGACACATGCTGGACAAAGACATGATTTACCAGCCAGGATCCAAGGAAAGATGGGTGAATCTCAACAATTAAGCTAATTATGGACAAATGGACAATTACTTTATAACTAATTATTGTATGTACCTGCTGCAATCTGATTCTTTTTAATGGACAATCCAAGAATAAATAGATACATTTTTTATAAGAATATCGTGATATTGATACTTTTAGAAGTCCTCAGTAGAAAAAAATAATACAGGAAGAGTATTATTTTACAATGGTGAGCCTGCCAGTCCTGTTTTTTTGTTTTTTAAATTAAGTAAGTGAATTTCTTCCGTGAACAAGGGGGGAGTCCTGACGAGCTGAACAGCTGTTGTTCACGTGTCAGTAAATTCACTAGTTTGTCACGAGAAGCAGAAAGGACCTACAGACTGAGGAAAGACAGGAAGCAGAGGTACTAACAAGGAACAGAATCACACAGGAAAAGAATCAGACGAACTGAAGACAGGACGTGCTGATAAAGAGAAGCCAAGGAATCTTAAGGTAAGCAAAATATGGATATAATTTCTTCTTTTGCTAAACAAAGTAATATTAATTTCAAAGTTAATGTAGGAGATGACATAGAAGTTTTGTGGCTCAGTTTATACAAAGAATGTGAATTGCAGAATTTACAGTTAACTTCTAAATTGGTAAATAGAGACAAACAGAAATTGAGAAATATTCTACATTTGGTAGATTTTTTTCATAGTCTTGTGTTAGAGATTTCTAAGCAGGAATATAGTGTAGAAGTGTCAGACGGTGATTCTGATTCAGACTGTAATGTGGAAAATGAACAAGAAGTAAGACACGTGTCTGTAACTGAAGGTGACCTTGGGTCTGACCAAGAGACGGACATACAGAAACCTGACATGGGAGGAGACATGACTGACATACGAGAAACCGACATACTAGGTGATGTGGGAGGAGACGTGAGTGACGTAGGAGGAACGGACGTACAAGAGCCACTAAAAATATCAGAGAATTCTGGAATTACCCAGGCTCAACTCCAAATTAAAATGAGGAAAAATTTGCTGAAATTATACAAAATCATGCCAAAATATGATGTCAAAATCCATGCCTGTAGAAATTCAGAGACATTTGAGAGCTTCTCTGATAAGTTTGATTTATTCAATGAGGAGAGGAATCAATTATTTAAAATATGGATTCCTGTGACATTGTCCAGACGTTTACATTTAATGCCCTGTGAAAATGACTCTCCTAATGGATGGGAAAATGATTCGGACAGATTAAGATATTTGATTTATTGTGTCACAAAGGATTTTCCCAACATAGAAGATCTGCAGAAACTAAGGATTGGTAGGAAGGAATGTACATATACATTCATGTCCATATTTGAACGGTTGTACAAAGCTCTCATCAAAAATGGAAAAGTACAACATATGATAACAACTTTTGTACAAAAATTCAAATTCCTAAATTCAGTTTCCCAAGTTATGGCATCACAAAAAAATTCATTATTTGAATGTCCGCATATGCTGGATTTTGTTAGAAAACATGAGAATCGTGAAAAGAAAATAAATCAAGCTAAATTTATAAAACCAGGAAAGGTAAAATCTTACCAAAAGCCAATATCAAACTCTCCTAGACTGAGTCATCCCCATAGTGAACTCTATCAAATACGCAGAAGATTTCATATATGTTATAAGCCATATCAGCCAGTGCAAAGATCCATCTCTCCACAGAATGAGTTAATTCTCAGTCAAAACTGTGATTCTCTAAAAAGGAAAATGGCTGAAACTGATGGACAGAGACAGGTGAGACGACCAACTCACAGTGACGTCATGGAATGTGGACAGAAGAACAGGCAGTTCTCTGAGGTTTTGAAGGATAGAAAAATGTCTTTCCTAAATAGGGCGTTCCTGGAGATATTTGAGAGAGACAGAAGATTTGGTTTAGGGAGTGGCTAAGGAAAAACTGTAATTATAATGTTGTATCAAAATGTAATACAATGTCTCAATATTTATTTATAATCTTATACAGTAAAATTGTAGTTACATAGTTTCTAATAGTTTATATATATATATATATATATATATATATATACACTTGTCTAAGTAGAGATTGCGTATAATTGTATTTATATATACGTTTATAAAATATATATATATTAATTAATAAATTAGAACTTCATATATATAAATTTAAGTAGCAATATTTTGAATTACATTAGAACCAACCAATATATGTATAAGATATTTAAATAAATCTGTTTCTGCTTGAATTTGATATTTAATTTTATTTTCTTATATTTCCTTAGAGTTTTCATTCCAAAGCAGGATTTGATCAAAGAGCTCTAAAATGGATTTATTTCTTTATTCACACAGGAAGTGAAAAAATTGCATGATTTTATGTGTATAACATTTTAAAATAATAACAATATATCTAGTTGAACTATAATATATATGTAATACTTATTAATTCTTTTGTGTTGCTAATATTTTCTGTGCATGAAGTGTTCGTGCAAATTAAAGTAGCTTTACAGCATGACGTGTGACAGCTGCGGCCTTTGAACTTTGAGCTAATAGTATAGTATCCCATTCATTCTATTTTCAACTGATGTAACTTAAGACTGGGCAGCCAGTGAAAAAAGAATCTAAGACAAGAGTTTTTTCAAGTTTCTGAAATTCCAGTGATTTACTCTCATATTATATAATATGTACTTGGGGAATATTCAAAGAAATATAAAGATATTCAATTGATATGGCAATGCGCATTAATAAATTGGGATACAACAATTTTGGGTTAAATATATATATATCTAAAACTTCATATGTGGAATGTTTGAGTTGAACAGATCTGTGAATGTCAGAGTGAAGGTGACAGATGAGTAAATCAGCAGCTGCTAAGTGTGATTGATGTGACAGAGGCCTCGTATGTTTGTATGTTTGAAAAAAAAAATGTTTCTTTATGTGAAGGTACAAAAATATATTTAATTCTGAGGAAATTATAATACATAATTAGGTATTATCTACATATATATATATATTTCTATATTTCTTTAATAATTATTATTTCTTGATTTAACTAATAGTGGATAAGGGCAACCACACATCAAAATGGTTTACAAAGCAAATTTATATTTAGAATAATTTTCCACATGATAATATTCTTGAATAACTATAATATTATTTTTAATGGTTACCTAAATAGGTACACACCTCTCTTTAGTCAAATCTATGCTACTCATCGATATGAAATTTATGCACAATATTTCTAGAAGAATAATTATTTTTAATTTGGTTCTGATATATACATAAATTTTATAAAATAATATTTTTGGTATTAAGGGGGAAAATGTGTTTTTGATCCTGATTACATAATCACTTTTGATCAATACTTATTTTCCACACATTTTAATAAAGAAGAAATAATAATAAGGTACTATGGTATAATTTAGAAGGGTATTACATGCAAAGTTGCATAATTTAATATTTTTTGGTGGTACAAGGTTATGACAAATATGAAATCATCCAGATAATGGAGATATAAGGGTATTTTTATGGAGAATATAATTATTCTGCATTTGTCATTAAAATTTAAAGGCCTTATTTTTATTTTTATTCTTATTTTTACTCTTAATTTTATTTTTCATTTTTAAAATTTTATTCTTACTTTATACTTCTTATTTTTCTATTTTTTCATTTTTTAATTCTCATTTGATTTTATTTGAGTTCAATATCTCAATTGAGAAAACACATTAATATTTAATAAAGTAATGTCTAATACAAGAGTATTGCTTCATTAAATATATATTGCTAAGGAAAAAAATGTTTACATTTTCTGAGTAAACACAACAATTCATTCATTCATTTATTCATTCATTCATTCATTCATACATTCATATATTTATTCATTTTGGTTCAGGAGTATACATTCTTTGATATTATTGGTTTAATAAAGATATAAAAACTTGTTTTTTCAAAATACACTGACACATATGGGTTGGAAAAGGTAATTACACCTATGACATAAAAATGTTCTATCATATGGAGAACTTGATTGATAATGAATTATTATCTATTATTGTTTATTATTCCAAACATAATTTATTTTAATATTTTGATAATAATTAGATGGATATTACTGATTGCTATGGTACGCTGTGATATTATAGGTTAGGAAAAACTGCCAGATTTGGTATCAGATTAGGGAATGAAGACTTCAATCAAGACATCGCAATTATGAATTCTATCTTAATAAAGACTTTTAATTTTTATAAATCAAAGAGATTCTCAAAAGTTACAAGAAGAAGCAACTGATATCCGGACGTCTCAGAAGGTAAGAGGTGTGAATGCTGAGTGTTATAATAGACTGTGTCCATTACATACAATACAATTCACACCACTGATCACCAGGACGGCAGAGGACGATGATCCTATATGTACTGTGCTGTGTTCAAGTTTCATCACGTTCCAGTGGTTTCTTATCACCTGCAACGCCTCAATTTCAAAGTTAATGGAGGAGATGACATAGAAGTTTTGTGGCTCAGTTTATACAAAGAATGTGAATTGCAGAATTTACAGTTAACTTCTAAATTGGTAAATAGAGACAAACAGAAATTGAGAAATATTCTACATTTGGTAGATTTTTTTCATAGTCTTGTGTTAGAGATTTCTAAGCAGGAAAATAGTGTAGAAGTGTCAGACGGTGATACTGATTCAGACTGTAATGTGGAAAATGAACAAGAAGTAAGACACGTGTCTGTAACTGAAGATGACCTTGGGTCTGACCAAGAGACGGACATACAGAAACCTGACATGGGAGGAGACATGACTGACATACGAGAAACCGACATACTAGGTGATGTGGGAGGAGACGTGAGTGACGTAGGAGGAACGGACGTACAAGAGCCACTAAAAATATCAGAGAATTCTGGAATTACCCAGGCTCAACTCCAAATTAAATTGAGGAAAAATTTGCTGAAATTATACAAAATCATGCCAAAATATGATGTCAAAATCCATGCCTGTAGAAATTCAGAGACATTTGAGAGCTTCTCTGATAAGTTTGATTTATCCAATGAGGAGAGGAATCAATTATTTAAAATATGGATTCCTGTGACATTGTCCAGACGTTTACATTTAATGCCCTGTGAAAATGACTCTCCTAATAGATGGGAAAATGATTCGGACAGATTAAGATATTTGATTTATTGTGTCACAAAGGATTTTCCCAACATAGAAGATCTGCAGAAACTAAGGATTGGTAGGAAGGAATGTACATATACATTCATGTCCATATTTGAACGGTTGTACAAAGCTCTCATCAAAAATGGAAAAGTACAACATATGATAACTTTTGTACAAAAATTCAAATTCCTAAATTCAGTTTCCCAAGTTATGGCATCACAAAAAAATTCATTATTTGAATGTGCGCAGATGCTGGATTTTGTTAGAAAACATGAGAATCGTGAAAAGAAAATAAATCAAGCTAAATTTATAAAACCAGGAAAGGTAAAATCTTACCAAAAGCCAATATCAAACTCTCCTAGACTGAGTCATCCCCATAGTGAACTCTATCAAATACGCAGAAGATTTCATATATGTTATAAGCCATATCAGCCAGTGCAAAGATCCATCTCTCCACAGAATGAGTTAATTCTCAGTCAGAACTGTGATTCTCTAAAAAGGAAAATGGCTGAAACTGATGGACAGAGACAGGTGAGACGACCAACTCACAGTGACGTCATGGAATGTGGACAGAAGAACAGGCAGTTCTCTGAGGTTTTGAAGGATAGAAAAATGTCTTTCCTAAATAGGGCGTTCCTGGAGATATTTCAGAGAGACAGAAGATTTGGTTTAGGGAGTGGCTAAGGAAAAACTGTAATTATAATGTTGTATCAAAATGTAATACAATGTCTCAATATTTATTTATAATCTTATACAGTAAAATTGTAGTTACATAGTTTCTAATAGTTTATATATATATATATATATATATATATATATATATATACACTTGTCTAAGTAGAGATTGCGTATAATTGTATTTATATATACGTTTATAAAATATATATATATATATTAATTAATAAATTAGAACTTCATATATATAAATTTAAGTAGCAATATTTTGAATTACATTAGAACCAACCAATATATGTATAAGATATTTAAATAAATCTGTTTCTGTATGAATTTGATATTTAATTTTATTTTCTTATATTTCCTTAGAGTTTTCATTCCAAAGCAGGATTTGATCAAAGAACTCTAAAATGGATTTATTTCTTTATTCACACAGGAAGTGAAAAAATTGCATGATTTTATGTGTATAACATTTTAAAATAATAACAATATATCTAGTTGAACTATAATATATATGTAATACTTATTAATTCTTTTGTGTTGCTAATATTTTCTGTGCATGAAGTGTTCGTGCAAATTAAAGTAGCTTTACAGCATGACGTGTGACAGCTGCGGCCTTTGAACTTTGAGCTAATAGTATAGTATCCCATTCATTCTATTTTCAACTGATGTAACTTAAGACTGGGCAGCCAGTGAAAAAAGAATCTAAGACAAGAGTTTTTTCAAGTGTCTGAAATTCCAGTGACTTACTCTCATATTATATAATATGTACTTGGGGAATATTCAAAGAAATATAAAGATATTCAATTGATATGGCAATGCGCATTAATAAATTGGGATACAACAATTTTGGGTTAAATATATATATATATATATATCTAAAACTTCATATGTGGAATGTTTGAGTTGAACAGATCTGTGAATGTCAGAGTGAAAGTGACAGATGAGTAAATCAGCAGCTGCTAAGTGTGATTGATGTGACAGAGGCCTCGTATGTTTGTATGTTTGAAAAAAAAAATGTTTCTTTATGTGAAGGTACAAAAATATATTTAATTCTGAGGAAATTATAATACATAATTAGGTATTATCTACATATATATATATTTCTATATTTCTTTAATAATTATTATTTCTTGATTTAACTAATAGTGGATGAGGGCAACCACACATCAAAATGGTTTACAAAGCAAATTTATATTTAGAATAATTTTCCACATGATAATATTCTTGAATAACTATAATATTAGTTTTAATGGTTACCTAAATAGGTACACACCTCTCTTTAGTCAAATCTATGCTACTCATCGATATGAAATTTATGCACAATATTTCTAGAAGAATAATTATTTTTAATTTGGTTCTGATATATACATAAATTTTATAAAATAATATTTTTGGTATTAAGGGGGAAAATGTGTTTTTGATCCTGATTACATAATCACTTTTGATCAATACTTATTTCCACACATTTTAATAAAGAAGAAATAATAATAAGGTACTATGGTATAATTAAGAAGGGTATTACATGCAAAGTTGCATAATTTAATATTTTTTGGTGGTACAAGGTTATGACAAATATGAAATCATCCAGATAATGGAGATATAAGGGTATTTTTTATGGAGAATATAATTACTCTGCATTTGTCATTAAAATTTAAAGGCCTTATTTTTATTTTTATTCTTATTTTTACTCTTAATTTTATTTTTCATTTTTAAAATTTTATTCTTACTTTATACTTCTTATTTTTCTATTTTTTCATTTTTTAATTCTCATTTGATTTTATTTGAGTTCAATATCTCAATTGAGAAAACACATTAATATTTAATAAAGTAATGTCTAATACAAGAGTATTGCTTCATTAAATATATATTGCTAAGGAAAAAAATGTTTACATTTTCTGAGTAAACACAACAATTCATTCATTCATTTATTCATTCATTCATTCATTCATACATTCATATATTTATTCATTTTGGTTCAGGAGTATACATTCTTTGATATTATTGGTTTAATAAAGATATAAAAACTTGTTTTTTCAAAATACACTGACACCTATGGGTTGGAAAAGGTAATTACACCTATGACATAAAAATGTTCTATCATATGGAGAACTTGAGTGATAATGAATTATTATCTATTATTGTTTATTATTCCAAACATAATTTATTTTAATATTTTGATAATAATTAGATGGATATTACTGATTGCTATGGTACGCTGTGATATTATAGGTTAGGAAAAACTGCCAGATTTGGTATCAGATTAGGGAATGAAGACTTCAATCAAGACATCGCAATTATGAATTCTATCTTAATAAAGACTTTTAATTTTTATAAATCAAAGAGATTCTCAAAAGTTACAAGAAGAAGCAACTGATATCCGGACGTCTCAGAAGGTAACAGGTGTGAATGCTGAGTGTTATAATAGACTGTGTCCATTACATACAATACAATTCACACCACTGATCACCAGGACGGCAGAGGACGATGATCCTATATGTACTGTGTTGTGTTCAAGTTTCATCACGTTCCAGTGGTTTCTTATCACCTGCAACGCTTCAATGAAAGCTGGTGAACAGGTAATACCTGGCATATGTGTCCTGTATATAAAGGACTGAGTACTGGTTATCGTGCTATATAAAGCAGGAAAGTGTCAAGTTAACCCTTGCTTTACTGACCAAAGACGTCACATCTGTTCCAAAAGTGACACGAGACCAGTGCGGACACACGGAAGATTCCAAAGACGATCCAACGTAAGTCCAGGTGACACTGCACAGATATTAAAGCTACATTTCATCCATGGGCTTTGTTTTCTTATCAACTGACACACATGATCTTTCTAATAAAGAGTACAGTTTATGGACTGAACAATAATGAACACAATTATGGACTGTACAATATCTACATGCTGTAATTTATTTCAAAGGAGTTTTCATCTAAAGACTGTGTTATAAAAGAACCAAGAAGAAGACGAGACGACGACCCGATGACATCAGATGATAACGATTGAACCCGCGATTGCTTCAATTTAGATATAGGGAATTATAATTATACATATTAAATGAATATTAGTCACGGCTTACCATAACATGAATTCACATCATTATATAACAATAATCCGATATTGATACTATTATTACTATTATTATTATTATGGAAATTTAATGATATTGCCAAGGAAGAAGGAAAGAAAAAATGATTGATGAATGTATCTTCTTTTGAGAAATTTCAGTTAAAGTCCTTTTATTCTCAAAAAAGGGGGAAATGTTAAATGGTTAATTATGGAAATTCATTTGGAATGTTAATCGATAATCATTTTTATGAGTTCTATGCCTCAGCCATCGTGTCTAGTTGACATGCGCTATTTCTGTGTGTATTTTTGGTTCACTACCATATGTAGAACAGGTGTCCATACGACTGGCTATAAAAGCCCATGGTACAGAAAGGGGGGGCTCTCTTGCTCTGCCCACCCCACAAGACACAGAATCTTCATGCTGAGAAGCAGATGACATGTAGGCCTGGACACATGCTGGACAAAGACATGATTTACCAGCCAGGATCCAAGGAAAGATGAGTGAATCTCAACAATTAAGCTAATTATGGACAAATGGACAATTACTTTATAACTAATTATTGTATGTACCTGCTGCAATCTGATTCTTTTTAATGGACAATCCAAGAATAAATAGATACATTTTTTTATAAGAATATCGTGATATTGATACTTTGAGAAGTCCTCAGTAGAAAAAAATAATACAGGACGAGTATTATTTTACAGTCTCCCATCCAAGTTCTAACCAGGCCTGACCCTGCTTAGCTTCCGAGATCAGATTAGATCGGGCGTGTTCAGGGTGGTGTGGCCGTAGGCAGAGACTTGTCTCTCACTTGCTGCTTTTATACTTTGACGTCTGGCTGCCGGCTGCCCTTTCCAGTGCTCAGCAAGACCAGGTCCTTTTGTGCTTTCCCTTCTCTTCAATTTTCTTGCTGGCTTCCTTAAAAAGTATTGTAGACACAACGCCCCACTCAGAGCCGCTGAGCTCACTGATCGGCTGCAGCACTGTCGACGGAACATCAGCTTCACGGCCAATGCCACAGGCCGGGAGCAGAGGCGAGACTCACCGGTAGACCCGGGTAGGGTGAGTAGAGCGCGGTTAGTTGCTTTCTAATAGGCTGCAGCCGGGGATTAACTTTTAATGAAAGGGAACAATCCCTTTGACTGTCTGCAGCACGCCACACCAAGGAAGCGCACTCTCACACACAAGCCAGCATGCACACGTGCTCGCACGTGACAACACCCCCTATCTGCCCCTACAACCTCTCCGTCACCATGCGTCAGACTCTCCTGCCTGTTTTATGATTTCATGGCCCTAGCAGGAATCACCCACCCCCCCTCCCCAATTCCTTCCGCACCTTCCTTGCCTTCCTTGCACTGAGGTTAGCTTTATGGCAGCCGTCTGGCTTGGTTACACAACCTTCTTTGCAGAGATACATGTTACTTCTGCTGACCCTCGCTAGGCGGCCGGCATCCAAAACCTTCCCTGGGCACCTGCTGAAAACCTGGCCCCTTCACGGCCCCGGGTGCTTTTAACGCCATCATTTCCACACGGCGAGCTGCGGAGTCAATAAGCACTCCTAGCCATGGCAAGGAGCTCGGTGTCAGGCCTGCGTGAAGGCGGCGGGGTAGCGTACTTAGCTGCCAACTGGCTCAGAGGCCTTGGGGCTTCCATCATCTAAGTTACTTAAGGTCGGTGTCCGGCAAGGCGCTGTTCCATGCTAGCCGAGCTGGGCAGTAGGGCAAAACGTCATCAAAATGGTCTACAGCACCCGGTATTCCCAGGAGGTATCACATGCAAATACTGTCCGAGCCCAGCCCTGCTTTGCTTCCGAGATCAGACGAGATCAGGCGCATCCAAGGTGGTATGGCCAGTAGACGCTGCTCAATCCATCGCCCGGCCAGCCTTTCTCAGGATCGCTTGGTGGTGAGCAATCTGGCCGTGACGGGGCGGGCAACGAAGGGTCCATGCAAAGGCTGTGCAGTCCCTACAGGTGTGGTTTGTTTAGCAGTGATTCACCCGCCGCATCAGGTGTCTTCAAAAATGGCTCGGCGCAGGGTCTCCTGCAGGCTAAACCCTTCATCGCGGTAATGTGACAGAAAGATAAAGCTGGACCCGTAACTTGGGGGCGGAGCGAGACGTCCAGGGGTGAATGAAGGAAGAGGGTGAGATGGTTGCCAGTGACTTTGAGCTGCTCTTCAGGGGGGAGGGTCGTGTTGCCTGCAAAGGTCTTCTGCTTGGGGTTACCGGTTGTTGCCTCCAGCCACCCGGGAGACGCTGGTCCTGGTGAAAAGGAGGCTAGTATTAAAAGTAAAGAAGGAACAATGCTGGAGGCCCACGGTGATCAGAAGGATGCTGGTATTTTGCAGAGATGAAATAGCGCAAGAGAGAAAGCAAATAAAAAAAAGAAAAGAGAATGAATGTGTGCACTTGTGAAAGGGAATGGAAAAAAGGCATAGAAGAGAGTGCCCCCTGCTGGTGGAAAGAAGGAAAAAGCCTACAGCATCTGGTATTCCCAGGTGGTCTCCCATCCAATTACTAACCAGTTGTGACCCTTCTTAGCTTCCGAGAACAGATGAGATCAGCCGTGTTCAGGGTGGTGTGGCCGTAAGCAGAGAGAAGCCTCTCACTTGCTGCTTTTCTACTGTGACGTCTGGCTGCCGGCTGCCCTTTCCAGTGCTCAGCAAGACCACGTCCTTTTGTGCTTTCCCTTCTCTTCAAGTTTTTTGCTGGCTTCCTTAAAAGGTCTTGTAGACACAACGTCCCACTCAGAGCCGCTGAGCTCACTGATCGGCTGCAGCGCTGTCGACGGAACGTCAGCTTCACGGCCAATACCACAGGCCGGGAGCAGAGGCGAGACTCACTGGTAGACCCGGGTAGGGTGAGTAAAGCGCGGTTAGTTGCTTTCTAATAGCCTGCAGCCGGGGATTAACTTTTAATGAAAGGGAACAATCCCTTTGACTGTCTGCTGCGCGCCACACCTAGGAAGTGCACTCTCACACACAAGCCAGCATGCACACGTGCTCGCACGTGACAACACAACCTATCTGCCCCTACAACCTCTCCGTCACCATGCGTCAGACTCTCCTGCCTGTTTTCTGATTTCAGGGCCCTAGCAGGAATCACCCCCCCCTCCCCAATTCCTTCCTTGCCTTCCTTGCACTGAGGTTAGCTCTTTGTCACCCGTCTGGCTTGGTTACACAAGCTTCTTTGCAGAGAAACATGTTACTTCTGCTGGCCCTCGCTAGGTGGCCAGCATCCAAAACCTTCCCTGGGCACCTGCTGAAAGCCTGGCCCCTTCACGGCCCCGGGTGCTTTTAACGCCATCATTTCCACACGGCGAGCTGCAGAGTCAATATGCACTCCTAGCCGTGGCAAGGAGCTCGGTGTCACGCATGCGTGAAGGCGGCGGGGTAGCGTACTTAGTTGCCAACTGGCTCAGAGGCCTTGGGGCTTCCATCATCTAAGTTACTTAAGGTCGGTGTCCGGCAAGGCGCCGTTCCATGCTAGCCGAGCTGGGCAGTAGGGCAAAACGTCATCAAAATGGTCTACAGCACCTGGTGTTCCCAGGAGGTCTCCCATCCAAGTACTGTCCGAGCCCAGCCCTGCTTTGCTTTCGAGATCAGATGAGATCGGGCGTATCCAAGGTGGTATGGCCAGTAGACATTGCTCGATCCATCGCCCGGCCAGCCTTTCTCAGGATCGCTTTGTTATGATCTGCTACAGAGACTAAGGAAAGAAAGGAGATCTATCCCTACAATAGAACTAAGCTAGATCCCTACGATGTAACGGGGAACCTGATCCTGCGATCAGACCCGCTAAAGTCCTCGGTTAGTCTGAACGCAGACCTATAGATGTGAGGGAGGGATCCCTACAAGATCTAGGGACTGGGAAGAGTTGGACACCTCCTAGCAGAAATAGTAGCAGTCAAAGACAAACACACAACAAAAAGGCATAGGGGTCAGAAGACCTAGCAAAACTAACAGAGAACGGCAACAGAGCAACAAGCTAGCTCAACAGTAGTAAATACAAATGAAGTCCAGCAAAGTCAGGAGGGCGGAGCCGGATTAAATAGGCAAAATGGTCATGTGACCAGCAAACTAAAAAAAACCTAACAGGAGAGTTGTAACAGTACCCCCTCTTCTAAGAGGATCCTCCGAATCCCCTAGTCCCAGGCTTACCAGGAAACCTCCTGTGAAACGCTCGGACAAGTCTGGGGGCAGAAACATAATCCGCTCTCACCCATGAGTTATCCTCAGGTCCGAAACCCTTCCAAGCGACGAGATACTGCAAACTCCCTCTATACCGTCTAGAATTTAGGATGCGGGAAATTTCATATTCCCCGTCCTCCACCACCGGAGGAACAGTGGCAGAGGCGTCACCATCCGACACATCAGCTTTTTTCAACAGAGAAACATGAAACACCGGATTAATCCTCCAGGACGTAGGAACCTCCAGCCTAACAGCAGATTGGTTAACTATCTGAAGTACCTTAAAGGGCCCTACGAACTTGGGACCCAATTTTTTAGAAGGAATCCTCAATCGCAGATTCTTAGAGGACAACCAAACCATGTCACCAACCGCAAACAAAACCTCTTGCCGTTTCCTATCAAAGTACCTCTTAGATTTTTTGTTAGCCTCCTGAAGATTACCACGCACATCCGTCCAAACTCTCTCCAAATTACCGGAAAAACTCTCCTCCTCAGGCACAGCCGAAACCAATTTAGAAAATGACCGAAAAGACGGATGTCTCCCAGAACAACAAAATAAAGGCGAACACCCAGCAGAAGAGGATGTATGGTTGTTAAGAGCAAATTCAGCAAGTGGCAGAAACTCAGACCACCCCTCTTGATTGTCTGCCACAAAACAATGCAAGAACTGCTCAACATCCTGGTTCTTCCTTTCTGTCTGGCCATTAGACTCAGGATGATATCCGGATGAAAACGACAAATGAACTCCCAACCTGTCACAAAAGGCACGCCAAAAACGAGCCACGAACTGAGGTCCCCTATCAGAAATAATGTCAGTAGGAACACCATGTAGTCTGACAATCTCCTTGACAAAGGCCTTAGCGAGTGTCTTAGCGCAAGGCAGTTTGATGAAGGGAACCAAGTGACACATCTTGCTAAAACGGTCCACGACCACCCAGATGACCGTGAAACCTTCAGAGGGAGGAAGGTCAGTAATAAAGTCCATAGCCAGATGTGTCCAAGGTGCACTAGGAACCTCCAGAGGGCAAAGCAACCCCGCAGCAGGAGCATGCGAAGACTTGGATCTTGCACACACAGTACATTGGCGCACCCACTTAATGACTTCCTTCTGCCATCCAGGCCACCAAAAACTGCAACCCACAAGTCTCTTGGTCTCAGAAATTCCTGGATGACCTGCCAACCGAGACTCATGACACTTAACAAACAAATCTCTCCTAAAGGTCCTAGGCACAAACAACCTCCCATGGGGAGTGTTAGATGGGGCATTCTCCTGTGCTTTAAGAATCTCATCCTCCAAAACGGAGTCCAAAGCAGCAATCACAACACCTTCTTGTAAAATGGTCTCCTCTTCCTCCTCAACACCGACCATGGGAGAAAAGCTGCGAGACAAAGCATCCGCTTTAACATTCTTGGTAGCCGGGATGTAAGTAACGGAAAAATTAAACCGCGAGAAAAAAAGTGCCCACCTAGCCTGATGGGCATTCAAGCGCTTGGCAGCATCAAGATAGATCAGATTTTTATGATCAGTGAAAACCTGAATGGGAAATTCAGCACTTTCCAAGAGATGACGCCAGTGTTCAAATGCGAGTTTAATCGCCAGCAATTCCCGATTATCAATATCGTAATTAAGTTCAGTCTCGGAAAATTTTTTTGAAAAAAAGGCACAGGGATGTACTCCATCCTTGTTTTCCTGAGACAACACCGCACCAACCCCCACCGAAGAAGCATCAACCTCAACCAAAAACGGCTTAGTCACATCAGGCTGCATAAGGATGGGAGCAGAGGTGAACCTCTCCTTTAGAAACACAAAAGCTTCAATGGCCTCAGAAGTCCACTGAACCGCATTAGCACCTTTCCTGGTGAGATCGGTCAGCGGTTTGACAATAATAGAAAAAATTTTTATGAATTTTCTGTAATAATTGGCGAAACTCAAAAACCTCTGTATCGATTTCAAACCAATAGGCCTAGGCCATTCCTGCACAGCTTGAACTTTAACCGGGTCCATCTCAAAACCTTCACTGGAGATAATGAAGCCCAAAAAACTAATTCTCTGTACAGCGAACTCACATTTCTCCAGCTTAGCAAAGAGCGAATTGTCCATTAATAACTGTAATACCTCACGTACTCTCTGCCAATGAGACTCCAGATCCGGCGAATAAATCAAAATGTCATCCAAATACACAACCACATTTTTGCCGATTAATGGTCTAAGGATATCATTAATAAGATTCTGAAAAAATGCTGGAGCATTAGTGAGACCAAAAGGCATGACCAGATTCTCAAAATGACCCACAGGAGTGTTAAAAGCAGTCTTCCATTCATCACCCTCCTTCATGCGCAACAAATTGTATGCCCCCCGGAGATCAATTTTAGAGAACCACTTGGCCCCCACTAACTGGTTAATTAAATCAGGAATCAATGGCAGTGGGTAAGGATTGCTTACAGTAATTTTATTAATCTCACGAAAGTCCAGACAAGGACGTAAACCGCCATCTTTTTTTTTTACAAAAAAAAATCCAACAGCCACAGGAGACTTGGAAGGCCTAATGTGACCGGCGGCCAAGCTTGTCTGTATGTATTCTTCCAAAGCCTTTCTTTCAGGAATAGTAAGATTAAATAAACGACTCTTAGGAAGAGTCGCGCCAGGGACAAATTCAATGGTACAATCATAGTCTCTATGGGGAGGCAAAACCTGCGACTCCTCCTCAGAAAAAACTCTCCAAAAATCCTGAATAGGTACAGGCAATTCCCCTCTATCCACAGCAGCAATGCGCCCGTTACAACACTTGTCATAACACTTAGGGCTCCAGGACTTAATTTCATTGGTAGACCAATCCAGTACAGGATTGTGCAATTTTAACCAGGGTAACCCCAATATTACTGGAGAAGGCAAATTATCCAATACCACCAAATCCAAATTCTCTTGATGAATACCATTAATAGTGAGGGGAAATTCACAGACCTTGTGAGTAACACTCTTCAAGGGAGAGCCATCGACAGAAACCACAGCAATAGGGGATGACAAAGTTTTAGGTTCTAATCTAAGTTTTTACAAGAATCCCCCATCAATCACATTCAGAGTAGATCCACAATCCACAAATACCCGAAATTCAATTAATTCATCCTGAGCAGCAGTAGTGGCAGATAGGAATACTCCCTTAGAATTTAAACAGGCAATACGAGCATGACTGACCATTTTTTTTTCTTTCTTCTTACGAAGCACACAGCTCTTAATAAAATGACCAGAATTTCCGCAATAGAAACACAAGCCTTCAGAAAGTCGGCGATCTTTTTCCTGAGAGCGGGGTGCCATCGCCCCAATTTCCATCGGCTCTCCATTGTCAGCACAGAACCTCTCAGGACTCGAAGCTGACATAGCAGAGGATTTGCTCTCATTAACCCTTTCACGCAGTCTCCTGTCCACCCGTATAGCTAATTGCATTGCCTCCTGCAAGTTTCCAGGTGTGGGATAAGCAATCAGTAAATCCTTCACCCTTTCACATAGCCCTGCAAGAAACAAGCTTTTCAAAGCAGAATCGTTCCACCCCACCTGGGCAGACCACCGACGGAAGTGAGAACAATATTTTTCCACATTACCTGATCCCTGCCTCAAACGTCTTAATTCAGACTCAGCAGATGAGACACGATCAGGATCATCGTACAACAAACCCAAAGCAGAAAAAAAACTATCCACTGATCTAAAGCACGGATCACTAGGTTGGAGAGAGAAGGCCCATCACTGAGGATCTTTGCGCAAAAGTGACATTATGATCCCTATGCGCTGTGATTCATCACCAGAGGATCCGGGTATCAAACGAAAATATAATAGACAAGCATTTTTAAAAGAAAAAAAATCTTGATGTTCGCCAAAAAATAGATCAGGCAGACGTACCTTAGGTTCCACAAAATGCGCTCCAGAACAGCTACTCACGTGTTGTTGGAGCTTGGTCACCTCCAGAGAGAGTCCCTGCAAGCGTTGAGCCAAATCTTGCACCGAGACCATGATGGAAAACTGGAGGTCTTTCCTTAGAGAAAATTTTTTTTTTTTTTTTATGGCTGGAATTACTGTTATGATCTGCTACAGAGACTAAGGAAAGAAAGGAGATCTATCCCTACAATAGAACTAAACTAGATCCCTACGATGTAACGGGGAACCTGATCCTGCGATCAGACCCGCTAAAGTCCTCGGCTAGTCTGAACGCAGACCTATAGATGTGAGGGAGGGATCCCTACAAGATCTAGGGACTGGGAAAAGTTGGACACCTCCTAGCAGAAATAGTAGCAGTCAAAGACAAACACACAACAAAAAGGCATAGGGGTCAGAAGTAGAGATGAGCGGTGTTCGACTAGAACTGTTCGCCAATCTCAAATTCGAGCTGTTTTGGGCGGTGTTCGAGTTGTTCGACGAACCCGAACGATTTGCAAAAAATTCGGATGTTCGAGGTTATGTTCGATAACTGTTCGTGCACCAAAAGCGTGTCCTGCATGGATTGTCTGCCACTCACTGTAATGCCACAGCCATGGTGGTTGTGGCATTACAGTGATTGCCCAAATCGATGGGAACAGTGCCAACAGTGAAACATGAAAAGCCGGCAATTCAGCAGCGGCATACACCTGTACCCGACAATTTAGAACCGAAAGAATAGAGCTTCACACATAGATTAGATAGATATAAACATGTCAGCCACATATATACGAAGTACAGTGAAAGTGCTGCTTACTGTACTTGTCATTTAGCGTAAAGGATTTATCAAAAAAAATAATAGTGTTTTCATGCACCGTCTCTTTAAAAAAGCCGGCCGGCAATTCAGCATCTGTACCCGACAATTTATAACAGACAGAATAGAACTTCACACATAGATTAGATAGATAGAAACATGTCAGTCACATATATATGAAGTACAGTGATAGTGTTGGTTACTGTACTTGTCATTTAGTATTAAAATAAAGGATTTATTATTAAAAAAATTGGCGTGGGGTTCCCCTTAATTTTAGGCTCTAGCGGAGGTTAAGCAGACGGCTGGGGCAGATGTTTGAAGCCTGGGAAGGGGGTAATACCCACGGAGCTTCCCAGGCTACTAATATCAGCCCCCAGCTGAATACATAGCCTTTACTAGCTATTAAAATGGGGGACCCCCCAAAAAAAATGACGTGGGGTCCCCCCTAATTTAATAGCTAGCAAAGGCTAGGCAGACAGCTGGGGGCTGATATTAATAGCCCAGGAAGGGAGCCATGAATATTGGCCCCCTCCCAGGCTAGAAACACCAGCCGTCAGCCGCCCCAGAAATGGCGCATTCATAGGATGCGCCAATTCTGGCACTTAGCCTCGCTCTTCCACGCTGCCCTGGTGCGGTGGCAGGGGGTAATAGGGTTGGGGTTGATGTCAGCTTATAATGCCAGCTGACATCAAGCCCAGGTTAGTAATGGAGAGGCGTCTATAAGACACCCCCATTACTAACCCCATAGTCAAAGTTAAAAAAAACACAAACACCCAGAATAAAGTCCTTTAATTGAAATAAAGACACAGTCCTTTATTGTTCTAAATTAAACCATACTTACCGTCACGCCCATTCCAGCTGAAGCCAACGATCTCCTGCAATAAAAGAAAAATAATAAAGCAACCTCATCCTTACCTTTCCATGGTTCCCACGACAGCTTCAGCTCTGCTACATCGAGATGACAGGCTGGACCGCAGCAGAACGCTGCCATCCAGCCTCTCATCCCGCAGACACTGAGAAGCGCAGGCTTGCTTGCGCTGCTCAGCGTCTCTCTGTGACGACATCCAGATGAGCCGAGTTCATGTCCAATGAACTCGGCTCACCTCATGCACGTCACTGACAGCGTGGGAAAATTCTCAAGCTGAAGCGCTGAGTGCAGGAGAATTTTCCCACGCTGTCAGTGACGTGCATAAGGTGAGCTCATGTCCAATGAACTCAGCTCACCTCCTGCACGTCACTGACAGCGTGGGAGAATTCTCCTGCACTCAGCGCTTCAGTGTGAGAATTCTCCCACGCTGAAGCGCTGAGTGCAGGAGAATTTTCCCACGCTGTCAGTGACGTGCATGAGGTGAGCCGAGTTCATTGGACATTAACTCGGCTCATCTGGATGCCCTCACAGAGAGACACTGTGGAGCGCAAGCAAGCCTGCGCTTCTCAGTGTCTGCGGGATGACAGACTGGATGGCAGCGTTCTGCTGCGGTCCAGCCTGTCATCTCGATGTAGCAGAGCTGAAGCTGTCATGGGAACCATGGAAAGGTAAGGATGATGTTGCTTTATTATTTTTCTTTTATTTCAGGAGATCGTTGGCTTCAGCTGGAATGGGCGTGATGGTAAGTATGGTTTAATTTAGAACAATAAAGAATTGTGTGTTTATTTCAATTAAAGGACTTTTTTCTGGGTGTTGTGTTTTTTTTAAATTCTTTACTAGAAATTCATGGTGGTCATGTCTAATATTGGCGTGACCCCATGAATTTCGGGCTTAGGGCCAGCTGATAATGCCAAGCTGGCCCTAACCCCTTTATTACCCAGTGAGCCACCGCATCAGGGCCCTGGATGAGTTGGGTACAGCGCCAGAAGATGGCGCTTCTATGAACGCGCCATTTTCCGGGGTGGCTGCGGACTGCAATTTGCAGCGGGGGTGGCCCAGAAAGCTTGGGCCTCCCTGCGCTGCGGATTCCAGCCCCCAGCTGCCTAGTTGTACCTGGCTGGACACAAAAACAGGGCGAAGCCCCACGTCAATTTTCTTTAAATTATTTCATGATATAATTAAGAAAAAAGGGCTTCCCTATATTGTTGTGTCCGGCCAGGTACAAATAGGCAGCTGGTGGTTGGGGGCAGCCCGTTCCTGCCTGCTGTACCTGGCTGGACACAAATATAGTGCGAAGCCCCACGTCAATTTTTTTAAAATTATTTCATGAATTTCCTGAAATAATTTAAAAAAATTTAAGTGGGGCTTCGCACTATATTTGTGTCCAGCCAGGTACAGCAGGCAGGAACGGGCTGCCCCCATCCACCAGCTGCCTATTTATACCTGGCCGGACACAACAATATAGGGAAGCCCTTTTTTTCTTAATTATTTCATGAATTTCATGAAATAATTAAAAAAAATTGAAGTGGGGCTTCGCACAATATTTGTGTCCAGCCAGGTACAGCAGGCAGGAACGGGCTGCCCCCAACCACCAGCTGCCTATTTGTACCTGGCCGGACACAACAATATAGGGAAGGCCTTTTTTTCTTAATTATTTCATGAATTTCATGAAATAATTAAAAAAAAAGTACGTGGGGCTTCGCCCTATTTTTGTGTCCAGCCAGGTACAACTAGGCAGCTGGGGGCTGGAATCTGCAGCGCAGGGAGGCCCAAGCTTTCTGGGCCCCCCCCCGCTACAAATTGCAGTCCGCAGCCACCCCGGAAAATGGCGCGTTCATAGAAGCGCCATCTTCTGGCGCTGTACCCAACTCATCCAGGGCCCTGGTGCGGTGGCTCACTGGGTAATAAAGGGGTTAGGGCCAGCTTGGTATTATCAGCTGGCCCCAAGCCCAAAATTCATGGGGTCACGCCAGTATTAGACATGACCGCCATGAATTTCTAGTAAAGTATTTAAAAAAAACACAATACCCAGAATAAAGTCCTTTAATTGAAATAAAGACACAATTCTTTATTGTTCTAAATTAAACCATACTTACCATCACACCCATTCCAGCTGAAGCCAACGATCTCCTGCAATAAAAGAAAAATAATAAACCAACCTCATCCTTACCTTTCCATGGTTCCCACGACAGCTTCAGCTCTGCTACATCGAGATGACTGGCTGGACCGCAGCAGAACGCTGCCATCCAGTCTGTCATCCCGCAGACACTGAGAAGCGCAGGCATGCTTGCGCTCCTCAGTGTCTCGCTGTGACGGCATCCAGATGAGCCGAGGTCATGTCCAATGAACTCGGCTCACCTCATGCACGTCACTGACAGCGTGGGAAAATTCTCACGCTGAAGTGCTGAGTGCAGGAGAATTCTCCCACGCTGTCAGTGATGTGCATGAGGTGAGCTCATGTCCAATGAACTCAGCTCACCTCCTGCACGTCACTGACAGCGTGGGAAAATTCTCCTGCAATCAGCGCTTCAGCGTGAGAATTTTCCCACGCTGTCAGTGACGTGAATGAGGTGAGCCGAGTTCATTGGACATGAACTCGGCTCATCTGGATGTCGTCACAGAGAGACGCTGAGCAGCGCAAGCAAGCCTGCGCTTCTCAGTGTCTGCGGGATGACAGGCTGGATGGCAGCGTTCTGCTGCGGTCCAGCCTGTCATCTCGATGTAGCAGAGCTGAAGCTGTCGTGGGAACCATGGAAAGGTAAGGATGAGGTTGCTTTATTATTTTTCTTTTATTGCAGGAGATCGTTGGCTTCAGCTGGAATGGGCGTGACGGTAAGTATGGTTTAATTTAGAACAATAAAGGACTGTGTCTTTATTTCAATTAAAGGACTTTATTCTGGGTGTTTGTGTTTTTTTTAACTTTGACTATGGGGTTAGTAATGGGGGTGTCTTATAGACGCCTCTCCATTACTAACCTGGGCTTGATGTCAGCTGGCATTATAAGCTGACATCAACCCCAACCCTATTACCCCCTGCCACCGCACCAGGGCAGCGTGGAAGAGCGAGGCTAAGTGCCAGAATTGGCGCATCCTATGAATGCGCCATTTCTGGGGCGGCTGACGGCTGGTGTTTCTAGCCTGGGAGGGGGCCAATATTCATGGCTCCCTTCCTGGGCTATTAATATCAGCCCCCAGCTGTCTGCCTAGCCTTTGCTAGCTATTAAATTAGGGGGGACCCCACGTCATTTTTTTTGGGGGGTCCCCCATTTTAATAGCTAGTAAAGGCTATGTATTCAGCTGGGGGCTGATATTAGTAGCCTGGGAAGCTCCGTGGGTATTACCCCCTTCCCAGGCTTCAAACATCTGCCCCAGCCGTCTGCTTAACCTCCGCTAGAGCCTAAAATTAAGGGGAACCCCACGCCAATTTTTTTAATAATAAATCCTTTATTTTAATACTAAATGACAAGTACAGTAACCAACACTATCACTGTACTTCATATATATGTGACTGACATGTTTCTATCTATCTAATCTATGTGTGATGCTCTATCTTTCTGTTCTAAATTGTCGGGTACCGCTGCTGAATTGCCGGCCGGCTTTTTTAAAGAGACAGTGCATGAAAACACTATTATTTTTTTAAATAAATCCTTTACACTAAATGACAAGTACAGTAAGCAACACTATCACTGTACTTATTATATATGTGACTGACATGTTTCTATCTATCTAATCTATGTGTGAAGCGCTATTCTTTCTGTTCTAAATTGTCGGGTACAGATGCTGAATTGCCGGCCGGCTTTTTTAAAGAGACGGTGCATGAAAACACTAATATTTTTTTTAATAAATCCTTTACACTAAATGACAAGTGCAGTAACCAACACTGTCACTGTGCTTCTTATATGTGTGACTGACATGTTTCTATCTATCTAATCTATGTGTGATGCTCTATTCCTTCTTGTCTAAATTGTCGGGTACCGGTGTATGCCGCTGCTGAATTTGCCGGCCGGCTTTTTTAAAGAGAGTGTCTTCTGAGCAGTTTGTCAGCTTTTGGACACCTTTGCAGGTGTTTTCTATGTGTTTCTATGTGTTTTTGTTTGCCTGCCATTGGTTTTAACGGTGTTCGACGGTGTTCTAAGGTGTTCGACGAACAGTTCGACGAACAGTTCCTCGAACATCCCGGTGTTCGACGAACCGAACCGAACCCGAACACTACGGGGGTGGCTCAACACTAGTCAGAAGACCTAGCAAAACTAACAGAGAACGGCAACAGAGCAACAAGCTAGCTCAACAGTAGTAAATACAAATGAAGTCCAGCAAAGCCAGGAGGGCGGAGCCGGATTAAATAGGCAAAATGGTCATGTGACCAGCAAACTAAAAAAACCTAACAGGAGAGTTGTAACACGCTTGGTGGCGAGCAATCTGGCCGTGACGGGGCGGGCTCCGAAGGGTCCATGCAAAGGCTGTGCCATCCCTACATGTTTAGCAGTGATTCACCTGCCGCATGAGGTGTCTTCAAAAATGTCTCGGCGCAGGGTCTCCTGCAGGCTAAACCCTTCATCGCGGTAATGTGACAGAAAGAGCAAGCTGGACCCGTAACTTGGGGGCGGAGCGAGACGTCCAGGGGTGAATGAAGGAAGAGGGTAAGATGGTTGCCAGTGACTTTGAGCTGCTCTTCAGGGGGGAGGGTCGTGTTGCCTGCAAAGGTCTTCTGCTTGGGGTTACCGGTGGTTGCCTCCAGCCACGCGGGAGACGCTGGTCCTGGTGAAAAGGAGACTAGTATTAAAAGTAAATAAGCAACAATGCTGGAGGCCCACGGTGATCAGAAGTATGCTGGTATTTTGCAGAGATGAAATAGCGCAAGAGAGAAAGCAAATGAAAAAAAGAAAAGAGAATGAATGTGTGCACTTGTGAAAGGGAATTGAAAAAAGGCATAGAAGAGAGAGCCCCCTGCTGGTGGAAGGAATGAAAAAGCAAAAGCCTAAAGAACCTGGTATTCCCAGGCGGTCTCCCATCCAAGTACTAACCAGGCCTGACCTTGCTTAGCTTCTGAGATCAGATGTGTTCAGGGTGGTGTATCCGTAGGCAGACACAAGCCTCTCACTTGCTGCTTTTCTGCTTTGAAGTCTGGCTGCCGGCTGCCCTTTCCAGTGCTCAGCAAGACCAGGTCCTTTTGTGCTTTCCCTTCTCTTCAATTTTTTTGCTGGCTTCCTTAAAAGGTCTTGTAGACACAACGCCCCACTCAGAGCCGCTGAGCTCACTGATCAGCTGCAGCGCTGTCGACGGAATGTCAGCTTCACAGCCAATGCCACAGGCCGGAGGCAGAGGCGAGACTCACCGGTAGACCCGGGTAGGGTGAGTAGAGCGCGGTTAGTTGCTTTCTTATAGCCTGCAGCCGGGGATTAACTTTTAATGAAAGGGAACAATCCCTTTGACTGTCTGCAGCGCACCACACCTAGGAAGCGCACTCTCACACAACAAGCCAGCATGCAGACGTGCTCGCACGTGACAACACCCCCTATCTGCCCCTACAACCTCTCTGTCACCATGCGTCAGACTCTCCTGCCTGTTTTATGATTTCAGGGCCCTAGCAGGAATCAACCCCCCCTCCCCAATTCCTTCCACACCTTCCTTGCCTTCCTTCCACTGAGGTTAGCTCTTTGTGAGCCGTCTGGCTTGGTTACACAAGCTTCTTTGCAGAGAAACATATTACTTCTGAAGGCCCTCGCTAGGCGACCGCCATCCAAAACCTTCCCTGTTCACCTGCTGAAAGCCTGGCCCCTTCACGGCCCCGAGTGCTTTTAACGCCATCATTTCCACACGGCGAGCTGCGGAGTCAATAAGCACTCCTAGCCGTGGCAAGGAGCTTGGTGTCAGGCCTGCGTGAAGGCGGCGGGGTAGCGTACTTAGCTGCCAACTGGCTCAGAGGCCTTGGGGCTTCCATCATCTAAGTTACTTAAGGTCGGTGTCCGGCAAGGCACCGTTCCATGCTAACCGAGCTGGTCAGTAGGGCAAAACATCATCAAAATGGTCTACAGCACCCGGTGTTCCCAAGAGGTCCCCCATCCAAGTAATGTCTGAACCCAGCCCTGCTTTGCTTCCGAGATCAGACGAGATCGGGCGTATCCAAGGTGGTATGGCCAGTAGACGCTGCTCGATCCATCGCCCGGCCAGCCTTTCTCAGGATCGCTTGGTGGCGAGCAATCTGGCCGTGACGGGGCGGGCTCCAAAGGGTCCATGCAAAGGCTGTGCCGTCCCTACATGTGTGGTTTGTTTAGCAGTGATTCACCCGCCGCATCAGGTGTCTTCAAAAATGTCTCGGCGCAGGGTCTCCTGCAGGCTAAACCTTTCATCGCGGTAATGTGACAGAAAGAGTAAGCTGGACCCGTAACTTGGGGGCGGAGCGAGATGTCCAGGGGTGAATGAAGTAAGAGGGTGAGATGGTTGCCAGTGACTTTGAGCTGCTCTTCAGGGGGGAGGGTCGTGTTGCCTGCAAAGGTCTTCTGCTTGGGGTTACCGGTGGTTGCCTCCAGCCACCCGGGAGACGCTGGTCCTGGTGAAAAGGAGCCTAGTATTAAAAGTAAATAAACAACAATGCTGGAGGCCCACGGTGATCAGAAGGATGCTGGTATTTTGCAGAGATGAAATAGCGCAAGAGAGAAAGCAAATGAAAAAAAGAAAAGAGAATGAATATGTGCTCTTGTGAAAGGGAATGGAAAAAAGGCATAGAAGAGAGTGCCCCCTGCTGGTGGAAGGAAGGAAAAAGCAAAAGCCTACAGCACCTGGTATTCCCAGGTGGTCTCCCATCCAAGTACTAACCAGGCTCAACCCTGCTTAGCTTCCAAGATCAGACAAGAGTGGGCGTGTTCAGGGTGGTTTGGCCGTAGGCACAGACAAGCCTCTCACTTGCTGCTTTTCTACTTTGAAGGCTGGCTGCCGGATGCCCTTTCCAGTGTTCAGCAAGACCAGGTCCTTTTGTGCTTTCCCTTCTCTTCAATTTTTTTGCTGGCTTCCTTAAAAGGTCTTGTAGACAGAAGGCCCCACTCAGAGCCGCTGAGCTCACTGATCGGCTGCAGCGCTGTCGATGGAACGTCAGCTTCACGGCCAATGCCACAGGCCGGGAGCAGAGGTGAGACTCACCGGTAGACCCGGGTAGGGTGAGTAGAGCGCAGTTAGTTGCTTTCTAATAGCCTGCAGCCGGGGATTAATTTTTAATGAAAGGGAACAATCCCTTTGACTGTCTGCAGCGCGCCACACCTAGGAAGCGCACTCTCACACACAAGCCAGCATGCACACGTGCTCGCACGTGACAACACCCCCTATCTGCCCCTACAACCTCTCCGTCACCATGCGTCAGACTCTCCTGCCTATTTTATGATTTCAGGGCCCTAGCAGGAATCACCCACCCCCTCCCCAATTCCTTCCTTGCCTTCCTTGCACTGAGGTTAGCTCTTTGTCAGCCGTCTGGCTTGGTTACACAAGCTTCTTTGCAGAGAAACATGTTACTTCTGCTGGCCCTCGCTAGGCAGCCGGCATCCAAAACCTTCCCTGGGCACCTGCTGAAAGCCTGGCCCATTCACGGCCCCGGGTGCTTTTAACGCCATCATTTCCACACGGCGAGCTGCGGAGTCAATAAGCACTCCTAGCCATGGCAAGGAGCTCGGTGTCAGGCCTGCGTGGTAGCGTACTTAGCTGCCAACTGGCTCAGAGGCCTTGGGGCTTCCATCATCTAAGTTACTTAAGGTCGGTGTCCGGCAAGGCGCCGCTCCATGCTAGCCGAGCTGGGCAGTAGGGCAAAACGTCATCAAAACGGTCTACAGCACCTAGTGTTCCCAGGAGGTCTCCCAACCAAGTACTGTCCGAGCCCAACCCTGCTTTGTTTTCAAGATCATACGAGATCGGGCGTATCCAAGGTGGTATCGCCAGTAGACGCTGCTCGATCCATCGCCCGGCCAGCCTTTCTCAGGATCGCTTGGTGGCGAGCAATCTGGCCGTGACGGGGCGGGCTCCGAAGGGTCCATGCAAAGGCTGTGCCGTCCCTACAGGTGTGGTTTGTTTAGCAGTGATTCACCCGCCGCATCAGGTGTCTTCAAAAATATCTCGGCGCAGGGTCTCCTGCAGGCTAAACCCTTCATCGCGGTAATGTGACAGAAAGAGCAAGCTGGACCCGTAACCTGGGGGCGGAGCGAGACGTCCAGGGGTGAATGAAGGAAGAGGGTGAGATGGTTGCCAATAACTTTGAGCTGCTCTTCAGGGGGGAGGGTCGTGTTGCCTGCAAAGGTCTTCTGCTTGGGGTTACCGGTGGTTGCCTCCAGCCACGCGGGAGACGCCGATCCTGGTGAAAAGGAGCCTAGTATTAAAAGTAAAGAAGCAACAATGCTGGAGGCCCACGGTGATCAGAAGGATGCTGGTATTTTGCAGAGATTAAATAGCGCAAGAGAGAAAGCAAATGAAAAAAAAGAAAAGAGAATGAATGTGTGCACTTGTGAAAGGGAATGGAAAAAGGGAATAGAAGAGAGTGCCCCCTGCTGGTGGAAGGAAGGAAAGACCAAATGCCTACAGCACCTGGTATTCCCAGGTGGTCTCCCATCCAAGTACTAACCAGGCACAACCCTGCTTAGCTTCCAAGATCAGATGAGATCAGGTGTGTTCAGGGTGGTGTGACCACAGGCAGAAACAAGCCTCTCACTTGCTGCTTTTCTACTTTGAAGTCTGGCTGCCGGCTGCCCTTTCCAGTGCTCAGCAAGACCAGGTCCTTTTGTGCTTTCCCTTCTCTTCAAATTTTTTGCTGGCTTCATTAAAAGGTCTTGTAGACACAACGCCCCACTCAGAGCCGCTGAGCTCACTGATCGGCTGCAGCACTGTCGACGGAACGTCAGCTTCACGGCCAATGCCACAGGCTGGGAGCAGAGGCGAGACTCACCGGTAGACCAGGGTAGGGTGAGTAGAGCGCAGTTAGTTGCTTTCTAATAGCCTGCAGCAAGAGATAAACTTTTAATGAAAGGGAACAATTCCTTTGACTGTCTGCAGCGCGCCACACCTAGGAAGCGCACTCTCACACACAAGCCAGCATGCACACGTGCTCGCACGTGACAACACCCCCTATCTGCCCCTACATCATCTCCGTCACCATGCGTCAGACTCTCCTGCCTGTTTTATGATTTCAGGGCCCTAGCAGGAATCACCCCCCCCGTCCCCATTTCCTTCCGCACCTTCCTTGTCTTCCTTGCACTGAGGTTAGCTCTTTGTCAGCCGTCTGGCTTGGTTACACAAGCTTCTTTGCAGAGAAACATGTTACTTCTGCTGGCCCTCGCTAGGCGGCCGGCATCCAAAACCTTCCCTGGGCACCTGCTGAAAGCCTGGCCCCTTCCCGGACTCGGGTGCTTTTAACGCCATCATTTCCACACGGCGAGCTGCGGAGTCAATAAGCACTCCTAGCCGTGGCAAGGAGCTTGGTGTCAGACCTGCGTGAAGGCGGCGGGGTAGCGTACTTAGCTGCCAACTGGCTCAGAGGCCTTGGGGCTTCCATCATCTAAGTTACTTAAGGTCGGTGTCCGGCAAGGCGCCGTTCCATGCTAGCCGAGCTGGGCAGTAGGGCAAAACGTCATCAAAATGGTCTACAGCACCCGTTGTTCCCAGGAGGTATCCCATCCAAGAACTGTCCGAGCCCAGACATGCTTTGCTTCCGAGATCAGACGAGATCAGGCGTATCCAAGGTGGTATGGCCTGTAGACGCTGCTTAATCCATCACCCGGCCAGCCTTTCTCAGAATCGCTTGGTGGCGACCAATCTGGCCGTAACGGGGCGGGCTCCGAGGGGTCCATGCAAAGGCTGTGCCGTCCCTACAGGTGTGGTTTATTTAGCAGTGATTCACCCGCCGCATCAGGTGTCTTCAAAAATGGCTCGGCGCAGGGTCTCCTGCAGGCTAAACCCTTCATCGCGGTAATGTGACAGAAAGAGCAAGCTGGACCCGTAACTTGGGGGCTGAGCGAGACGTCCAGGGGTGAATGAAGGAAGAGGGTGAGATGGTTGCCAGTGACTTTGAGCTGCTCTTCGGGGGGAGGGTCGTGTTGCCTGCAAAGGCCTTCTGCTTGGGGTTACCGGTGGTTGCCTCCAGCCACCCGGGAGACTCTGGTCCTGGTGAAAAGGAGCCTAGTATTAAAAGTAAAGAAGCAACAATGCTGGAGGCCCACGGTGATCAGAAGGATGCTGGTATTTTGCAGAGATGAAATAGCGCAAGAGAGAAAGCAAATGAAAAAAAGAAAAGAGAATGAATGTGTGCACTTGTGAAAGGGAATGGAAAAAAGGCATAGAAGAGAGTGCCCCCTGCTGGTGGAAGGAAGGAAAAAGCAAAAGCCTACAGCACCTGGCATTCCCAGGCGGTCTCTGTTAAATGGTTAATTATGGAAATTCATTTGGAATGTTAATCGATAATCATTTTTATGAGTTCTATGCCTCAGCCATCGTGTCAAGTTGGCATGCGCTATTTGTGTGTGTATTTTTGGTTCACTACCATATGTAGAACAGGTGTCCATACGACTGGCTATAAAAGCCCATGGTACAGAAAGGGGGGGGCTCTCTTGCTCTGCCCACCCCACAAGACACAGAATCTTCATGCTGAGAAGCAGATGACAAGTAGGCCTGGACACATGCTGGACAAAGACATGATTTACCAGCCAGGATCCAAGGAAAGATGGGTGAATCTCAACAATTAAGCTAATTATGAACAAATGGACAATTACTTTATAACTAATTATTGTATGTACCTGCTGCAATCTGATTCTTTTTAATGGACAATCCAAGAATAAATAGATACATTTTTTTATAAGAATATCGTGATAATGATACTTTGAGAAGTCATCAGTAGAAAAAAATAATACAGGAAGAGTATTATTTTACAATGGTGAGCCAGCCAGTCCTGTTTTTTTGTTTTTTAAATTAAGTAAGTGAATTTCTTCCGTGAACAAGGGGGGAGTCCTGACGAGTTGAACAGCTGTTGTTCACGTGTCAGTAAATTCACTAGTTTGTCACGAGAAGCAGAAAGGACCTACAGACTGAGGAAAGACAGGAAGCAGAGGTACTAACAAGGAACAGAATCACACAGGAAAAGAATCAGACGAACTGAAGACAGGACGTGCTGATAAAGAGAAGCCAAGGAATCTTAAGGTAAGCAAAATATGGATATAATTTCTTCTTTTGCTAAACAAAGTAATATTAATTTCAAAGGTAATGTAGGAGATGACATAGAAGTTTTGTGGCTCAGTTTATACAAAGAATGTGAATTGCAGAATTTACAGTTAACTTCTAAATTGGTAAATAGACATAAACAGAAATTGAGAAATATTCTACATTTGGTAGATTTTTTTCATAGTCTTGTGTTAGAGATATCTAAGCAGGAAAATAGTGTAGAAGTGTCAGACGGTGATACTGATTCTGACTGTAATGTGGAAAATGAACAAGAAGTAAGACACGTGTCTGTAACTGAAGGTGACCTTGGGTCTGACCAAGAGACGGACATACAGAAACCTGACATGGGAGGAGACATGACTGACATACGAGAAACCGACATACTAGGTGATGTGGGAGGAGACGTGAGTGACGTAGGAGGAACGGACGTACAAGAGCCACTAAAAATATCAGAGAATTCTGGAATTACCCAGGCTCAACTCCAAATTAAAATGAGGAAAAATTTGCTGAAATTATACAAAATCATGCCAAAATATGATGTCAAAATCCATGCCTGTAGAAATTCAGAGACATTTGAGAGCTTCTCTGATAAGTTTGATTTATCCAATGAGGAGAGGAATCAATTATTTAAAATATGGATTCCTGTGACATTGTCCAGATGTTTACATTTAATGCCCTGTGAAAATGACTCTCCTAATGGATGGGAAAATGATTCGGACAGATTAAGATATTTGATTTATTGTGTCACAAAGGATTTTCCCAACATAGAAGATCTGCAGAAACTAAGGATTGGTAGGAAGGAATGTACATATACATTCATGTCCATATTTGAACAGTTGTACAAAGCTCTCATCAAAAATGGAAAAGTACAACATATGATAACAACTTTTGTACAAAAATTCAAATTCCTAAATTCAGTTTCCCAAGTTATGGCATCACAAAAAATTCATTATTTGAATGTGCGCAGATGCTGGATTTTGTTAGAAAACATGAGAATCGTGAAAAGAAAATAAATCAAGCTAAATTTATAAAACCAGGAAAGGTAAAATCTTACCAAAAGCCAATATCAAACTCTCCTAGACTGAGTCATCCCCATAGTGAACTCTATCAAATACGCAGAAGATTTCATATATGTTATAAGCCATATCAGCCAGTGCAAAGATCCATCTCTCCACAGAATGAGTTAATTCTCAGTCAGGACTGTGTTTCTCTAAAAAGGAAAATGGCTGAAACTGATGGACAGAGACAGGTGAGACGACCAACTCACTGTGACGCCATGGAATGTGGACAGAAGAACAGGCAGTTCTCTGAGGTTTTGAAGGATAGAAAAATGTCTTTCCTAAATAGGGCGTTCCTGGAGATATTTGAGAGAGACAGAAGATTTGGTTTAGGGAGTGGCTAAGGAAAAACTGTAATTATAATGTTGTATCAAAATGTAATACAATGTCTCAATATTTATTTATAATCTCATACAGTAAAATTGTAGTTACATAATTTCTAATATTTCATATATATATATATATATATATACACTTGTCTAAGTAGAGATTGCGTATAATTGTATTTATATATACGTTTATAAAATATATATATATATTAATTAATAAATTAGGACTTCATATATATAAATTTAAGTAGCAATATTTTGAATTACATTAGAACCAACCAATATATGTATAAGATATTTAAATAATTCTGTTTCTGTATGAATTTGATATTTAATTTTATTTTCTTATATTTCCTTAGAGTTTTCATTCCAAAGCAAGATTTGATCAAAGAACTCTAAAATGGATTTATTTCTTTATTCACACAGGAAGTGAAAAAATTGCATGATTTTATGTGTATAACATTTTAAAATAATAACAATATATCTAGTTGAACTATAATATATATGTAATACTTATTCTTTTGTGTTGCTAATATTTTCTGTGCATGAAGTGTTCGTGCAAATTAAAGTAGCTTTACAGCATGACGTGTGACAGCTGCGGCCTTTGAACTTTGAGCTAATAGTATAGGATCCCATTCATTCTATTTTCAACTGATGTAACTTAAGACCGGGCAGCCAGTGAAAAAAGAATCTAAGACAAGAGTTTTTTCAAGTGTCTGAAATTCCAGTGACTTACTTTCATATTATATAATATGTACTTGGGGAATATTCAAAGAAATATAAAGATATTCAATTGATATGGCAATGCGCATTAATAAATTGGGATACAACAATTTTGGGATAAATATATATATATATATCTAAAACTTCATATGTGGAATGTTTGAGTTGAACAGATCTGTGAATGTCAGAGTGAAGGTGACAGATGAGTAAATCAGCAGCTGCTAAGTGTGATTGATGTGACAGAGGCCTCGTATGTTTGTATGTTGAAAAAAAAAAAATGTTTCTTTATGTGAAGGTACAAAAATATATTTAATTCTGAGGAAATTATAATACATAATTAGGTATTATCTACATATATATATTTCTATATTTCTTTAATAATTATTATTTCTTGATTTAACTAATAGTGGATAAGGGCAACCACACATCAAAATGGTTTACAAAGCAAATTTATATTTAGAATAATTTTCAACTTGATAATATTCTTGAATAACTATAATATTATTTTTAATGGTTACCTAAATAGGTACACACCTCTCTTTAGTCAAATCTATGCTACTCATCGATATGAAATTTATGCTCAATATTTCTAGAAGAATAATTATTTTTAATTGGGTTCTGATATATACATAAATTTTATAAAATAATATTTTTGGTATTAAGGGGGAAAATGTGTTTTTGATCCTGATTACATATTCACTTTTGATTAATACTTATTTTCCACACATTTTAATAAAGAAGAAATAATAATAAGGTACTATGGTATAATTAAGAAGGGTATTACATGCAAAGTTGCATAATTTAATATTTTTTGGTGGTACAAGGTTATGACAAATATGAAATCATCCAGATAATGGAGATATAAGGGTATTTTTATGGAGAATATAATTACTCTGCATTTGTCATTAAAATTTAAAGGCCTTATTTTTATTTTTATTCTTATTTTTACTCTTAATTTTATTTTTCATTTTTAAAATTTTATTCTTACTTTATACTTCTTATTTTTCTATTTTTTCATTTTTTAATTTTCATTTGATTTTATTTCAGTTCAATATCTCAATTGAGAAAACACATTAATATTTAATAAAGTAATGTCTAATACAAGAGTATTGCTTCATTAAATATATATTGCTAAGGAAAAAAATGTTTACATTTTCTGAGGAAACACAACAATTCATTCATTCATTTATTCATTCATTCATTCATTCATTCATTCATACATTCATATATTTATTCATTTTGGTTCAGGAGTATACATTCTTTGATATTATTGGTTTAATAAAGATATAAAAACTTGTTTTTTCAAAATACACTGACACCTATGGGTTAGAAAAGGTAATTACACCTATGACATAAAAATGTTCTATCATATGGAGAACTTGATTGATAATGAATTATTATCTATTATTGTTTATTATTCCAAACATAATTTATTTTAATATTTTGATAATAATTAGATGGATTTTACTGATTGCTATGGTACGCTGTGATATTATAGGTTAGGAAAAACTGCCAGATTTGGTATCAGATTAGGGAATGAAGACTTCAATCAAGACATCGCAATTATGAATTCTATCTTAATAAAGACTTTTAATTTTTATAAATCAAAGAGATTCTCAAAAGTTACAAGAAGAAGCAACTGATATCCGGACGTCTCAGAAGGTAACAGGTGTGAATGCTGAGTGTTATAATAGACTGTGTCCATTACATACAATACAATTCACACCACTGATCACCAGGACGGCAGAGGACGATGATCCTATATGTACTGTGTTGTGTTCAAGTTTCATCACGTTCCAGTGGTTTCTTATCACCTGCAACGCTTCAATGAAAGCTGGTGAACAGGTAATACCTGGCATATGTGTCCTGTATATAAAGGACTGAGTACTGTTTATGGTGCTATATAAAGCAGGAAAGTGTCAAGTTAACCCTTGCTTTACTGACCAAAGACGTCACATCTGTTCCAAAAGTGACACGAGACCAGTGCGGACACACGGAAGATTCCAAAGACGATCCAACGTAAGTCCAGGTGACACTGCACAGATATTAAAGCTACATTTCATCCATGGGCTTTGTTTTCTTATCAACTGACACACATGATCTTTCTAATAAAGAGTACAGTTTATGGACTGAACAATAATGAACACAATTATGGACTGTACAATATCTACATGCTGTAATTTATTTCAAAGGAGTTTTCATCTAAAGACTGTGTTATAAAAGAACCAAGAAGAAGACGAGACGACGACCCGATGACATCAGATGATGACGATTGAACCCGCGATTGCTTCAATTTAGATATAGGGAAGTATAATTATACATATTAAATGAATATTAGTCGCGGCTTACCAAAACATGAATTCACATCATTATATAACAATAATCCGATATTGATACTATTATTACTATTATTATTATTATGGAAATTTAATGATATTGCCAAGGAAGAAGGAAAGAAAAAATGATTGATGAATGTATCTTCTTTTGAGAAATTTCAGTTAAAGTCCTTTTATTCTCAAAAAAGGGGGAAATGTTAAATGGTTAATTATGGAAATTCATTTGGAATGTTAATCAATAATCATTTTTCTGAGTTCTATGCCTCAGCCATCGTGTCTAGTTGACATGCGCTATTTGTGTGTGTATTTTTGGTTCACTACCATATGTAGAACAGGTGTCCATACGACTGGCTATAAAAGCCCATGGTACAGAAAGGGAGGGCTCTCTTGCTCTGCCCACCCCACAAGACACAGAATCTTCATGCTGAGAAGCAGATGACATGTAGGCCTGGACACATGCTGGACAAAGACATGATTTACCAGCCAGGATCCAAGGAAAGATGGGTGAATCTCAACAATTAAGCTAATTATGGACAAATGGACAATTACTTTATAACTTTATAGGAACAATGAAGATCTCCATTTTTTTTTCTCTTTCCCGCATTTGCAGTGGGGAGGTGCAATCTGTCAGCCTATCATCAGCGCACACATGGAGCGAATTGCTTTTTTTCACACAAGCAAGGGCATGTGTCATTGGCAGTGTATGTCACATGTCCTTGCCCTATAAGACCAAGCCATTTTCCCCATCGCCACCATTTTCTCACTGCTGCAGCTGCGTGTTAGACGGCACCGCTGTTGCTGTGTGCGCTATACCTTGTTAATTTCAAGCCAATTTTCGCACAAATATACAGATAGCTTGGGAGTAGGGAATAGTTGTGATTGCAGTCCTTTTAAGGACTAGGTTACAGCATTTCCTACGACTTTTATCAGGGAGGTCTGTGCTCTTAAATAGATAGGTTGTGGGAGTAAAGACTAATTGTAATTGGAGTCCTTTTCAGGACTAGGTTACATCAGTTCCTATCAGTTTTTGCCAGGCAGGTCTGTGCCAGTGCTGTGCAAGTTTTTTTCACAGCATTTGGCTGAATCTAGCAAAGCTAATCCTTTTTGGCCTATTGCAGAGTGTGTTAGTCAGTGGAGTAGCCTATCTGTGTTGCAAGATATACCACCTGTGTATAGAATACCAATTTTTTTACTGCACCTAGTGAAGTAAAATCTTTTGGGCATAGCATCATTCTATTAGTCCATCTATACTGACCTCCATCAGGTTGCAAATTAAAACTAATTTTTATCTGCATCTACAGTACCTCTGAAAAAATATTGGGCTTCTAGCTGTGTGTGGGTCTTGTTCTATTAATTCATCTATACTGACCTCCATCAGGTTGCAAACTGAATATAATTTTTTTCTGCATCTAGCTCTGAAAAAATATTTGGCCTTCTAGTAGTGTGTCGGACTTTCTCTATTAGTCCATCTATACTGACCTTCATCAGGTTGCAAACTGAATATAATTTTTTTCTGCATCTAGCTCTGAAAAAATATTTGGCCTTCTAGTAGTTTGTCGGACTTTCTCTATTAGTCCATTTATACTGACCTCCATCAGGTTGCAAATTAAAACTAATTTTTATCTGCATCTACAGTACCTCTGAAAAAATATTTGGGCTTCTAGCTGTATGTGGGACTTGTTCTATTAGTCCATCTATACTGACCTCCATCAGGTTGCAAACTGAATATATTTTTTTCTGCATCTACCTCTGAAAAAATATTGGGCTTCTAGCTGTGTGTGGGACTTGTTGTATTAGTCCATCTATACTGACCTCCATCAGGTTGCAAACTGAATATATTTTTTTTTGCATCTACCTCTGAAAAAATATTGGGCTTCTAGCTGTGTGTGGGTCTTGTTCTATTAATCCATCTATACTGACCTCCATCAGGTTGCAAACTGAATATAATTTTTTTCTGCATCTAGCTCTGAAAAAATATTTGGCCTTCTAGTAGTGTGTCGGACTTTCTCTATTAGTCCATCTCTACTGACCTCCATCAGGTTGCAAATTAAAACTAATTTTTATCTGCATATACAGTACCTCTGAAAAAATATTTGGGCTTCTAGCTGTGTGTGGGACTTGTTGTATTAGTCCATCTATACTGACCTCCATCAGGTTGCAAACTGAATATATTTTTTTCTGCATCTACCTCTGAAAAAATATTGAGCTTCTAGCTGTGTGTGGGTCTTGTTCTATTAATCCATCTATACTGACCTCCATCAGGTTGCAAACTGAATATAATTTTTTTCTGCATCTAGCTCTGAAAAAATATTTGGCCTTCTAGTAGTGTGTCGGACTTTCTCTATTAGTCCATCTATACTGACCTCCATCAGGTTGCAAATTAAAACTAATTTTTATCTGCATCTACAGTACCTCTGAAAAAATATTTGGGCTTCTAGCTGTGTGTGGGACTTGTTGTATTAGTCCATCTATACTGACCTCCATCAGGTTGCAAACTGAATATATTTTTTTCTGCATCTACCTCTGAAAAAATATTGGGCTTCTAGCTGTGTGTGGGACTTGTTGTATTAGTCCATCTATACTGACCTCCATCAGGTTGCAAACTGAATATATTTTTTTCTGCATCTACCTCTGAAAAAATATTGGGCTTCTAGCTGTGTGTGGGTCTTGTTCTATTAATCCATCTATACTGACCTCCATCAGGTTGCAAATTCAAAATAATTTTTTTCTGCATCTAACCCAGCCAATAGTTTTGGCCTAATACCACAGTTTGGCCACTCAGCTCTGCTCGGTTACCATCCATTGTTTTTTTGTGCAAACAACTCCAGAGTTGTGAATTAGTTAACCACCAAAATGAGTGGAAAAAGGCCTGCTGCTGGTGGAAAGGGGAATAGGCGTGTTGGGAAGGGGAAAAAAGGTTGTGTCCGTGGGGTAGGTGTTAAAGCAACAGTAACATCTGCAGAAGAAAGACCATCTTCCAGCCAAACTAAAATGTCTACTTCTTTTAGCGGACAATGTGATAAGATCCCTTTCTTACGGCCACGCCAATCGCTACAAATTCCAGATGAGGCACAAAAACAGCAGGTGCTTCAACGGATATCAAGTGCTCCTTTAAGTGGGCTCTCCTCCATATCAACTTCAACATCACAAATACTCCAGTCCTCAAAGGTGTCACCCAAATCGCACTTGCTTCCTCACAGCTCCCAAATCTCCAGCTGCCCGTCTGAGTATGAGGTAGAACAGATGGTTGAGTCTGCAGAGCTGTTTACTCATACTATAGCCTGGGAATCAGAGGTCGACTCCAGCGCTTCTGTGAATCCAGACGAGGAAATGATCTGCACTGATGCCCAGAATCTTTATGAGTCGGATCCAGGACCAGACGCAGAAGGTTCTGACCATAATGTAGACCCTCATTCCCAAACTGTAACTCCTGTTGGTGGAGACAATGAGGAAGACGATGATAAGACTCAAATACCTGATTGGAGCGACAACTTTAGTTTTTTGTCAGGGCAGGAACAGGTTGCCTCTGAGGACGACGGGTGTGATAACGCACAGGGTGATGATGATGAGGTCGGAGATCCCACTTACTGTCAACCCACAGTCAGCCAAGAGATGAGGTCAGCAGAGGAGGTGGAGGAAGATGCTAGTGACGACGAGGTCAGGTTGCGCCTTCCTGGACAGAGACGTAGTACTGGAAGCACGTCAACAACTGCATCCTCAAACACAACTCTGCCTCTCACCACAAGTCGTGGTGGCTCTTTAGGTCGCATGGGTGCTAAGCCTTGCATAGCCTGGGCATTTTTTCAGATCGATAAAGATGACCCAACTCGTGTTATCTGTAACATTTGTCAGCAAAAGCTAAGTAGAGGCCAAAAAATACATAGTTTGAGTACTTCATGCATGAACCGGCACATGGACATGAAGCATAAGTTGCAGTGGGAAGCTCAGTGTGCTACAATGCGGCCTAGCCGGCCGGGCCAACCACCGTCTGCCATATCTTGTGCATCCGCGGCCTCTTCATCCTCTGTGACTGGGGGGACAGCAGTCACACCTGTTTTGGGGCGCAGACCTGCCACCTCTTTACCCGCAACAGCCAGCGTGATTGGCAGGTCATCATTTTCTTTGGAGGTGGTAACACCAGCTGGTGTTGAGCGCTGTCCGACATCGATAGCACCACCTTTGGATCAAGGCAACCTAACATGTCCGCCTGCATCTTCCTTACAGACCGGCAGTTTGCCGGGGACACCCTTATCAACCCCGTCTAAGCACAATAGCCAGCCCTCGGTCCCTCAGATGTGGACAAGTAAAAGACCATTTCCTCCTAGCCATGAGAAAGCTAAGAGGTTGAATTTCACCATCTGCAAGCTCTTGGCTACAGAAATGCTGCCTTTCCGCCTGGTGGACACAGAGGATTTTCGAGACCTTATGTCCGTCGCAGTGCCCCAGTACCAGATGCCCAGTCGGCACTACTTCTCAAAGAAAGGTGTGCCTGCGCTCCACCAGCATGTCACACATAACATCACCGCTTCTTTGAGAAACTCTGTGTGTGACAGGGTGCATTTCACCACAGACACTTGGACGAGTAGGCATGGACAGGGGCGTTACATGTCGCTGACTGGGCACTGGGTAACTATGGTGACAGCAGGACAAGGGGCTGCTGTCCAAGTCTTGCCGTCCCCACGAGTTGTGCGTCAATCCTCTTTATGTCAAAGTTCCTCCACTGCTTCTGCCTCCTCAACCTCCTCTCGGTCTTCCACCTGCACCCAAAGCCTGTCTGGTCATGCCACAAGCTTTCTAACTGTGCAGAAGGGATCCTGCACACCTCCTTACTATGCTGGCAGTAGGGCTCAACGTCATCAGGCAGTTTTTACATTGAAATATCTGGGAAATGTGAGTCACACAGCTGAGGAGTTGTGGTCAGCTCTGGAGAACCAATTTCATGAATGGTTGTCTCCACTGGACCTGAAACCAGGGAAGGCCGTGTGCGACAATGCTGCAAACCTGGGAGTGGCCCTTCGCCGGGGCAATGTCACACACGTGCCTTGTATGGCTCACGTGTTGAACCTGGTTGTCCAGCAATTTTTAGCCCACTATCCCAGACTAGATGGCCTTCTGCAGAGGGCACGGTCGCTGTGTGCTCACTTCCGCCGTTCGCATCCCGCAGCTCAGCGACTTACATCTCTACAGAAGTCGTTGTGCCTGCCACTTCACCGGCTAAAATGCGATGTGCCTACCCGGTGGAATTCAACTCTGCACATGTTGCAGCGACTGTGGCAGCACCGACAAGCCCTGGTGCAATACGTTCTGACGTATAGCCTGGGCCAACGAGATTCAGAGGTGGGGCAAATCACGCTGGAGGAGTGGTCTCAGATCAGGGACCTATGCACCCTTCTGCACAGTTTTGAAATGGCGACGAAGATGTTTAGTGCTGACGATGCCATTATCAGCATGACTATTCTGGTGATTTACATTCTGGAGCACATGTTAAACAGAATTCGGAGTCAGGTGGTGGCACAAGAGGAGGTGGAGGAAGTAGAGGAGGAGGAGTTGTATGCGGAAGGGCTAACATCTGCAAGGTCCAGACGGTCGGCAGCACCAAGGCGGCAGGCATGTGAGGGTGGGGGAGATGGTTTTACCAGGGCGCATGGTAGCAGCCAAACTAGTGAGGAAGGTGCAGGAGCCCAGGAAGAAGTGGAGGACGAACTGATGGAAGACTCATCAGATGAGGGAGACCTTGATCACATTTCTGTTGTGCGAGGTTGGGGGGAGAGGACAGAGGAAGGAAGCATGATTGTTACCTCACCACCAACACAACAGGGACTTGGTGCTCCTGGATGCGCAACACACATGAGTGCCTTCTTGCTGCACTACCTGCAACATGACCCTCGAATTGTGAGAATTAGAAATAATCCTGACTACTGGGTTGCCACACTGTTAGATCCCCGGTATAAAAGTAAATTTGCAGAAATTATTCCTGCCATAGAAAGGGATGCACGCATGCAGGAGTATCAGCAGAGACTGTTGCAGAATCTTACATGTGCTTTTCCACAAAATACCAGTGGTGCACGTAGTGAATCTCACAGTTCCAACTTGCCAACCGTGGGACCGTCAAGTGTTCAGCACTCAAACCGTAACAGAACCACAGTATCTGCTGGTAACATCAATTTTGCGGAATCATTTCACCACTTTTTTAGCCCATCCTTTGCAAGGCCACAGGAGACAAGAAGTCTGACACATAGTCAACGCCTAGAGACGATGGTACAGGAGTATCTCCAAGTAAACATTGAAGCCACGACTGTGTCACTGGACCCTTGCTCTTTTTGGGCTTCCAATCTGGATAAATGGCCGGAGCTAGCCAATTACGCCTTGGAGATCTTGTCATGCCCCGCAGCCAGCGTTCTGTCTGAACGTGTGTTCAGCGCTGCTGGTGGTGTGCTGACAGATAAGCGCACGCGGCTCTCCACTGATAATGTAGACAGACTCACGTTCATAAAGATGAACAAATCATGGATCCGAAACGACTTTTCTACCCCTGTGTCACCCTGGGGAGAGTAAAAGCTTGATGATTGGTTAAAATCACCCTACCAACCGTTTTAAGCTTTCAAATTACTAATCATGTTTATCTGTATCTTGACTGGAAAATAATTTGGGCTTTGTAGCAGTGTGCAGCACTGATCCTATTAGGCCATCTATACTAAAGCTTCACCAGATTTAAAATTAAAAATAATTTTTAACTGCATCTAGCCCGGAAAATAATTTTGGGGCTCCGAGATGCGCAAGACACATAAGTGCCTTCTTGCTGCACTACCTGCAGCATGACCCTCATATTGTCAGAATTCGAAGTAATCATGACTACTGGGTTGCCACACTCTTAGATCCCCCAAACTTTTCGATCAACCTTTTCATTTTAATAAAGACCAAAAAAATGGTCATTTTTGAAATTATAAGCATTAGCAGGTTGTTAGAAACTGAAATCAAACAGTTTTCAACTCAAAACTTTATTCTAGGTGATGTTACATTTTCACATAGGACCCCTTGTTCGAAAGGAGCTTCTGAACTCTCTCGTCCATTGAATTTGTCAGGTTTTGGATGGTTTCTGCTTCAATTGTTTTGCATGAGGACAGAATACCCTCCCAGAGCTGTTGCTTAGATGTGAACTGCCTCCCGCCATCATAGACACTCCTTTTAATGATGCTCCAAAGGTTCTGAATGGGGTAGAGGTCAGGGGAGCATGGGGGTCACACCATAAGTTTGTCCCCTTTTATGCCCATATCAGCCAGAGATGCAGATGTTTTATGTGCAGCATGAGATGGTGCATTATCATGCAGAAAAATGATCTTGCTGTGAAATACACGGTTCTTCTTCTTGAACCATGGCAGGAAGTGCTGTTTGAGAAAATCCACATACATTATGGAGTTCATCTTTAGCGCCTTCAGGGATCCTAAAGGGGCCGACAATCTCTCTCCCCATGATTCCAGCCCAAAACATTACTCCACCTCCTCCTTGTTGGCGCTGTAGCCGTGTTTGCGTGGGGTGTCCATCAACCAGCCATCCTCCACTCCATCCATCTGGACCATCGAGCGCTGCACGGCACTCATCCGTGAACAAAACAGTTTTGAAATCAGTCTTCATGTAATGTTTGGCCCACTGGAGCCGTTTCTGCTTGTGTGAAGTGGATAGAGGAGGTCGACAGGATGGCGCATGCACAGCTGCAAACCTCTGAAGGACCCTGCATCTTGTTGTTCGGGGGACGTTGGAGGCACAAGCAGCTTCAAAAACTTGTCTGCTGCTATGACAAGGCTTTTTTGCCGCTGCTCTTTCAACCTGACGTAATTGCCTGTAGGAAAGAGTCCTCAATTTGCCCTTATCAGCACGCACACGTGTGTACTGTGAATCAGCTACATACTTCTTGATTGCCAAGACACTTCATCCTGATCATCGCACAATGTTGATTGTAGTCATGCCTTGACCTAAACACTCCACAATTTGTTGCTTCTCAGCAGCCGACACATCCTTTTTCTTTCCCATTTTGGCAGAAAATGTAGGCTGCTTAATAATGTGAGAGAGCCTTCTTAAGTAGTCTTGCCTTTCATTGGACACATCTGCCAAACTAATTAGCACAGGTGTCTGCAATTGCTTACAGTGATATAAAGAGCCCTGACACACATCACCATCAATGAGTTTAACTGACAAACAAACAAATTCTTCCCTTATCACTCCTAAACACTTTTTGCATAATAATTTGGAACGCAGTGTACATGTGCTTTTCCACAAAACACCAGTGGTTCACGTAGTGAATCTTACAGTTCTAACTTGCCAACCGTGGTCTGTATGGAGTTGTTCAATAAAGGGCCCAAAATTAAGATAACATAGATGGGAGAGGTCTCTATGAATAGGAATTCCTAAGTATTTGATACCCTGTGAGGGCCAGGCAAAGGGAAAGTTGGACTGGATGGAATCCTATATGGATTTGGAGAGGGAGACATCGAGGGCCTCAGACTTCGCTGCATTGATTTTAAAATTTTACCATGTAACAAAGTGATCTATTTCAGCCATAACAGCATGGATGGATATATGTGATTGAGTGATATATACTAGGACATCATCAGCAAATAGAGAGCACTTGTACTCGGTGCCTCCCACCTCAATCCACCTAATATTGGGGTTATGGCGAATTGATGAGAGCAGGTGCTCCGTCACTAGGATGTATAAGAGAGGGGACAGAGGACATCACTGCCTTGTCCCATTGGTGATTGTGAAAGGTGATGAAAATGTTATGACGCACCCCCTGGGCCTTGGGACACCCGGAGCCGGACCCTTTTTGGTGGATGCTGGTGGTTATAGTCTTCGTGGCGGCGACCCGGTTCCGTGGCTCAGGGCGGTCAAACCAGTGGCGGAACTATTTATGTGGTTTTGATGCAGTTCAGGGCCTTTACTCACAGTTCTTATTATCCAGACCACGTCTGCAGGTAACGACTGCCCACGTCGTACTGTGCTCACCAGGTGAGGGGCTCAGACAACTCCCAGATAACTTTGGAGCACTTCACAGGACCCCCTTTGTGTGTCCTTTGTCTGGCCTTTCTTACCAACACTTCTGTCCGGCTGCCTCGGGCCTCCTCTTGGTAAACTTGGCGCCAGTTTCCCTGACCCTATGTGGTGCCTTCCTAGCTGGTGTAGCGAGGGGCTGCGCCACATAAAATGTCAGAGCCTCCGGTTTCTAGCTGAGGGTCGTTTCCTGCCTCCACTAGTTCGGGGACCGGTCTCCCCCTTTGGCCTGACCCCTCCACGCAGGTGGATTCGGGCGTGCGGTGGCGACTCGCCCGTCCGCACCCCTGGGATCCCTTCATTCCTCGTTCCTGGAGCCTTCTCCGCTCCTCTTCCTTCCTTCTCCCTCTTCCAGGCCTGGGCCTCTGTTACTAGGCCCGCCTCCGGAGCAGAGCTCATGCAGAGCCCCTGCTCCCTGCCACTTCTGCTCAGACTTCTCTGCACTGAACTAAGATGGTGCCCACCTTTTATAGTCCCTTCTCAATGCACCCAGGAACTGCTTCCTCCCTGCTCCTGCACTACAGGGTTCCCCTTCCTCAGTGTTACCTCCCCCCACTCCAGCCAGGGACAGGGACTGTCGTGCCCATCTCAGGGGCATATTGGTCGCCCTGCCCCACGGCAATGTGGTGTAATGCATGCAGGTGTCGGGTCCTGATCCACACTCCATCCTTACCTGAGAGTGAGATCTCACACCTCTGGGTGAGGTGCAATACGTCTGTAGCAACCGAGCCCTCAGGGTGCTACAGTTCCATTTATCTTCAGCCTAGGTGACGTATTGCGATACAGGGCCGTGATTTTGGCTATAAAAGGGTCCCCTAGACCCCTACCCCAAGCTTTTTAAGAGAATCATATATGGCGTGCCAGGAGACTCTATGGAATGCTTTCTCAGCATCCAACGAGAGTATCTACTTACAAATTTTTAACTGCATCTAGCCCAGGAAATACTTTGTGCCTAGTAGCAGTGTCTGCTAGTCAGCGGATTATCCCGGCTGTTAAGCAAGCTGCACCACCTGTAGTTTAGACACTTAATTTTTTCAAAGGAAATGCTTCGGGACCATGGGATACTTAGTGAAGAGCATCAGGAGGCACCCCAAGGCATAGGGGCTGGGACTGGCAGTAGGATGCCTTGCGGTGGACAGCCGAGCTCGATCCTTATAAAAGCTTTTTAACCGCAGCAGCTTTAGTGGACGCTACTGGAGCTGGAATTACCGCGGCTGCTGGCATGAGACTTGCCCTCCAATAGATCCTTGTAAATGGATTTAAAGTGTATTCATTCAAATAAGAGAGACAATTTAAATTAAAAAGCATAGAGCTGCCTCCACCACAGGGGGGCTTGCTCGACCCACCAGCGGACAGGCACCAGTATTGGGAGAGGGGGGCTAGCCGTCAGGGTTCACCGCGGCTCTGGCACAAACCCGGCGACACGGAGGTGGCACGGGCAGGAGCGGACTGGCCGTGTCGACTTCTCACTTTTTGGATTTTAGAAGGGCATGACATGCCTATATCTGTGTCTCCCCCTCCTTTTACTCCTCCACCTCTTTTATTTTCGCATGACTATATGTACTTGTCACTTTTCCATGTGTTAGCTATGTCTTCTGAGCAGTTTGTCAGCTTTTGGACACCTTTGAAGGTGTTTTCTATGTGTTTCTATGTGTTTTTGTTTGCCTGCCATTGGTTTTAACGGTGTTCGAAGGTGTTCGACGAACAGTTCGACGAACAGTTCGGCGAACACACGGGTGTTCGACGAACCGAACCGAACTCGAACACTACGGGGGTGGCTCAACACTACCGGTAACCCCAAGCAGAAGAACTTTGCAGGCAACACGACCCTCCCCCCTGAAGAGCAGCTCAAAGTCACTGGCAACCATCTCACCCTCTTCCTTCATTCACCCCTGGACGTCTCGCTCCGCCCCCAAGTTACGGGTCCAGCTTGCTCTTTCTGTCACATTACCGCGATGAAGGGTTTAGCCTGCAGGAGACCCTGCGCCGAGACATTTTTGAAGACACCTGATGCGGCCGGTGAATCACTGCTAAACAAACCACACCTGTAGGGATGGCACAGCCTTTGCATGGACCCTTCGGAGCCCGCCCCGTCACGGCCAGATTGCTCGCCACCAAGCGATCCTGAGAAAGGCTGGCCGGGCGATGGATCAAGCAGCGTCTACTGGCCATACCACCTTGGATACGCCCGATCTCGTCTGATCTTGGAAGCAAAGCAGGGCTGGGCTCCGACAGTTCTTGGATGGGAGACCTCCTGGGAACACTGGGTGCTGTAGACCAGGGTTCCCCAACTCCAGTCCTCAAGACCCACCAACAGGTCATGTTTTCAGGATTTCCTTAGTATTGCACAGGTGATAATTCCATCACCTGTGCAATACTAAGGAAATCCTGAAAACATGATCTGTTGGTGGCCCTTGAGGACTGGAGTTGGGAACACTGCTGTAGACCATTTTGATGACGTTTTGCCCTACTGCCCAGCTCGGCTAGCATGGAACGGCGCCTTGCCGGACACCGACCTTAAGTAACTTAGATGATGGAAGCCCCAAGGTCTCTGAGCCAGTTGGCAGTTAAGTACGCTACCCCGCCGCCTTCACGCAGGCCTGACACCGAGCTCCTTGCCACGGCTAGGAGTGCTTATTGACTCCGCAGCTCACCGTGTGGAAATTATGGCGTTAAAAGCACCCGGGGCCGTGAAGGGGCCAGGCTTTCAGCAGGTGCCCAGGGAAGGTTTTGGATGCCGACCGCCTAGCGAGGGCCAGCAGAAGTAACATGTTTCTCTGCAAAGAAGCTTGTGTAACCAAGCCAGACGTTTGACAAAGAGCTAACCTCAGTGCAAGGAAGGCAAGGAAGGAATTGGGGAGGGGGGGAGTGATTCCTGCTAGGGCCCTGAAATCATAAAACAGGCAGGAGAGTCTGACGCATGGTGACGGAGAGGTTGTAGGGGAAGATAGGGGGTGTTGTCACGTGCGAGCACGTGTGCATGCTGGCTTGTGTGTGAGATTGCGCTTCCTAGGTGTGGCGCGCTGCAGACAGTCAAAGGGATTGTTCCCTTTCATTAAAAGTTAATCCCCGGCTGCAGGCTATTAGAAAGCAACTAGCCGCGCTCTACTCACCCTACCCGGGTCTACCGGTGAGTCTCGCCTCTGCTCCCTGCCTGTGGCATTGGCCGTGAAGCTGACGTTCCGTCGACAGCGCTGCAGCCGATCAGTGAGCTCAGCGGCTCTGAGTGGGGCATTGTGTCTACAAGACCTTTTAAGGAAGCCAGCAAAAAAATTGAAGAGAAGGGAAAGCACAAAAGGACCTGGTCTTGCTGAACACTGGAAAGGGCATCCTGCAACCAGACTTCAAAGTAGAAAATCAGCAAGTGAGAAGCTTATCTCTGCCTACGGCCACACCACCCTAAGCATGCCTGATCTTGTCTCATCTTGGAAGCTAAGCAGGGTTGGGCCTGGTTAGTACTTGGATGGGAGACCACCTGGGAATACCAGGTGCTGAAGGCTTTTTCCTTCCTTCCACCAGCAGGGGGCACACTCTTCTATGCCTTTTTTGCATTCCCTTTCACAAGTGCACACATTCATTCTCTTTTCTTTTTTTCATTTGCTTTCTCTCTTGCGCTATTTCATCTCTGCAAAATACCAGCATCCTTCTGATCACCGTGGGCCTCCAGCATTGTTGCTTATTTAATTTTAATACTAGGCTCCTTTTCACCAGGACCAGCGTCTCCCGGGTGACTGGAGGCAACCACCGGTAACCCTAAGCAGAAGACCTCCCCCCTGAAGAGCAGCTCAAAGTCACTGGCAACCATCTCTCCCTCTTCCTTCATTCACCCCTGGACGTCTCGCTCCGCCCCCAAGTTACGGGTCCAGCTTGCTCTTTCTGTCACATTACCGCGATGAAGGGTTTAGCCTTCAGCAGCAAGTGAGAGGCATGTCTCTGTCTACGGACCCACCACCCTGAACACGCGCGATCTCATCTGATCTCGGAAGCTAAGCAGGGTTGGGCCTGTTTAGTACTTGGATGGGAGACTGTAAAATAATACTCTTCCTGTATTATTTTTTTCTTCTGAGGACTTCTCAAAGTATCAATATCACGATATTCTTATAAAAAAATGAATCTGTTTATTCTTGGATTGTCCATTAAAAAGAATCAGATTGCAGCAGGTACATACAATAATTAGTTATAAAGTAATTGTCCATTTGTCCATAATTTGCTTAATTGTTGAGATTCACCCATCTTTCCTTGGATCCTGGCTGGTAAATCATGTTTTTGTCCAGCATGTGTCCAGGCCTACATGTCATCTGCTTCTCAGCATGAAGATTCTGTGTCTTGTGGGGTGGGCAGAGCAAGAGAGCCCCCCCTTTCTGTACCATGGGCTTTTATAGCCAGTCGTATGGACACCTGTTCTACATATGGTAGTGAACCAAAAATACACACACAAATAGCGCATGTCAACTAGACACGATGGCTGAGGCATAGAACTCAGAAAAATGATTATCGATTAACATTCCAAATGAATTTCCATAATTAACCATTTAACATTTCCCCCTTTTTTGAGAATAAAAGGACTTTAACTGAAAAATCTCAAAAGAAGATACATTCATCAATAATTTTTTCTTTCCTTCTTCCTTGGCAATATCATTAAATTTCCATAATAATAATAATAGTAATAATAGTATCAATATCGGATTATTGTTATATATAGAGATGAGCGTTGTTCTACTCGAACTGTTCGCCAATCTCAAATTCGAGCTGTTTTGGGCGGTGTTCGAGCCGGTCGGCGAACACGAACAATTTGAGAAAAATTCGGCTGTTCGAGGTTATGTTCGATAACTGTTCGTGCACCAAAATCATAACTGGATTTTTTCTCAGTAATGATGAAAATTAATGTTAATACGCAGTTTGAGTGTACAGCGGGGCGGGGGGAGGGGCAGGGGATGGATCTCTGCAGGAACAATGAAGATCTCCATTTTTTTTTCTCTTTCCCGCATTTGCAGTGGGGAGGTGCAATCTGTCAGCCTATCAGCAGCGCACACACGGAGCGAAGTGCTTTTTTTCACACAAGCAAGGGCATGTGTGATTGGCAGTGTATGTCACATGTCCTTGCCCTATAAGACCAAGCCATTTTCCCCGTCGCCACCATTTTCTCACTGCTGCAGCTGCGTGTTAGACGGCACCGCTGTTGCTGTGTGCGCTATACCTTGTTAATTTCAAGCCAATTTTCGCACAAATATACAGATAGCTTGGGAGTAGGGAATAGTTGTGATTGCAGTCCTTTTAAGGACTAGGTTACAGCATTTCCTACGACTTTTATCAGGCAGGTCTGTGCTCTTAAATAGATAGATTGTGGGAGTAAAGACTAATTGTAATTGGAGTCCTTTTCAGGACTAGGTTACATCAGTTCCTATCAGTTTTTGCCAGGCAGGTCTGTGCCAGTGCTGTGCAAGTTTTTTTCACAGCATTTGGCTGAATCTAGCAAAGCTAATCCTTTTTGGCCTATGGCAGAGTGTGTTAGTCAGTGGAGTAGCCTATCTGTGTTGCAAGATATACCACCTGTGTATAGAATACCAATTTTTTTACTGCACCTAGTGAAGTAAAATCTTTTGGGCATAGCATCATTCTATTAGTCCATCTATACTGACCTCCATCAGGTTGCAAACTGAATATAATTTTTTTCTGCATCTAGCTCTGAAAAAATATTTGGGCTTCTAGCGGTGTGTGGGACTTGGTCTATTAGTCCATCTATACTGACCTCCATCAGGTTGCAAATTAAAAATAATTTTTTTCTGCATCTAGCTCTGAAAAAATATTTGGGCTTCTAGCAGTGTGTGGGACTTGGTCTATTAGTCCATCTATACTGACCTCCATCAGGTTGCAAATTAAAAATAATTTTTTTCTTCATTTATCTCTGAAAAAATATTTGGGCTTCTAGCAGCATGTGGGACTTGTTCTATTAGTCCATCTATACTGACCTCCATCAGGTTGCAAATTAAAAATAATTTTTTTCTGCATCTAGCTCTGAAAAAATATTTGGGCTTCTAGCAGTGTGTGGGACTTGGTCTATTAGTCCATCTATACTGACCTCCATCAGGTTGCAAATTAAAAATAATTTTTTTCTGCATCTAGCTCTGAAAAAATATTTGGGCTTCTAGCAGTGTGTGGGACTTGGTCTATTAGTCCATCTATACTGACCTCCATCAGGTTGCAAATTAAAAATAATTTTTTTCTTCATTTATCTCTGAAAAAATATTTGGGCTTCTAGCAGCGTGTGGGACTTGTTCTATTAGTCCATCTATACTGACCTCCATCAGGTTGCAAATTAAAAATAATTTTTTTCTGCATGTAGCTCTGAAAAAATATTTGGGCTTCTAGCAGTGTGTGGGACTTGGTCTATTAGTCCATCTATACTGACCTCCATCAGGTTGCAAATTAAAAATAATTTTTTTCTGCATCTAGCTCTGAAAAAATATTTGGGCTTCTAGCAGTGTGTGGGACTTGGTCTATTAGTCCATCTATACTGACCTCCATCAGGTTGCAAATTGAATAAAAAAATTTTCTGCATCTAGCTCTGAAAAAATATTTGGACTTCTAGCAATGTGTGGGACTTGGTCTATTAGTCCATCTATACTGACCTCCATCAGGTTGCAAATTGAATAAAAAAAATTTCTGCATCTAGCTCTGAAAAAATATTTGGGCTTCTAGCGGTGTGTGGGACTTGGTCTATTAGTCCATCTATACTGACCTCCATCAGGTTGCAAATTAAAAATAATTTTTTTCTGCATCTAGCTCTGAAAAAATATTTGGGCTTCTAGCAGTGTGTGGGACTTGGTCTATTAGTCCATCTATACTGACCTCCATCAGGTTGCAAATTAAAAATAATTTTTTTCTGCATCTAGCTCTGAAAAAATATTTGGGCTTCTAGCAGTGTGTGGGACTTGGTCTATTAGTCCATCTATACTGACCTCCATCAGGTTGCAAATTAAAAATAATTTTTTTCTTCATTTATCTCTGAAAAAATATTTGGGCTTCTAGCAGCGTGTGGGACTTGTTCTATTAGTCCATCTATACTGACCTCCATCAGGTTGCAAATTAAAAATAATTTTTTTCTGCATCTAGCTCTGAAAAAATATTTGGGCTTCTAGCAGTGTGTGGGACTTGGTCTATTAGTCCACCTATACTGACCTCCATCAGGTTGCAAATTAAAAATAATTTTTTTCTGCATCTAGCTCTGAAAAAATATTTGGGCTTCTAGCGGTGTGTGGGACTTGGTCTATTAGTCCATCTATACTGACCTCCATCAGGTTGCAAATTAAAAATAATTTTTTTCTGCATCTAGCTCTGAAAAAATATTTGGGCTTCTAGCAGTGTGTGGGACTTGGTCTATTAGTCCATCTATACTGACCTCCATCAGGTTGCAAATTAAAAATAATTTTTTTCTGCATCTAGCTCTGAAAAAATATTTGGGCTTCTAGCAGTGTGTGGGACTTGGTCTATTAGTCCATCTATACTGACCTCCATCAGGTTGCAAATTAAAAATAATTTTTTTCTTCATTTATCTCTGAAAAAATATTTGGGCTTCTAGCAGCGTGTGGGACTTGTTCTATTAGTCCATCTATACTGACCTCCATCAGGTTGCAAATTAAAAATAATTTTTTTCTGCATCTAGCCCAGCCAATAGTTTTGGCCTAATACCACAGTTTGGCCACTCAGCTCTGCTCGGTTACCATCCATTGTTTTTTTGTGCAAACAACTCCAGAGTTGTGAATTAGTTAACCACCAAAATGAGTGGAAAAAGGCCTGCTGCTGGTGGAAAGGGGAATAGGCCTGTTGGGAAGGGGAAAAAAGGTTGTGTCCGTGGGGTAGGTGCAGAAGAAAGACCATCTTCCAGCCAAACTAAAATGTCTACTTCTTTTAGCGGACAATGTGATAAGATCCCTTTCTTACGGCCACGCCAATCGCTACAAATTCCAGATGAGGCACAAAAACAGCAGGTGCTTCAACGGATATCAAGTGCTCCTTTAAGTGGGCTCTCCTCCACATCAACTTCAACATCACAAATACTCCAGTCCTCAAAGGTGTCACCCAAATCGCACTTGCTTCCTCACAGCTCCCAAATCTCCAGCTGCCCGTCTGAGTATGAGGTAGAACAGATGGTTGAGTCTGCAGAGCTGTTTACTCATACTATAGCCTGGGAATCAGAGGTCGACTCCAGCGCTTCTGTGAATCCAGACGAGGAAATGATCTGCATTGATGCCCAGAATCTTTATGAGTCGGATCCAGGACCAGACGCAGAAGGTTCTGACCATAATGTAGACCCTCATTCCCAAACTGTAACTCCTGTTGGTGGAGACAATGAGGAAGACGATGATAAGACTCAAATACCTGATTGGAGCGACAACTTTAGTTTTTTGTCAGGGCAGGAACAGGTTGGCTCTGAGGACGACGGGTGTGATAACGCACAGGGTGATGATGATGAGGTCGGAGATCCCACTTACTGTCAACCCACAGTCAGCCAAGAGATGAGGTCAGCAGAGGAGGTGGAGGAAGATGCTAGTGACGACGAGGTCAGGTTGCGCCTTCCTGGACAGAGACGTAGTACTGGAAGCACGTCAACAACTGCATCCTCAAACACAACTCTGCCTCTCACCACAAGTCGTGGTGGCTCTTCAGGTCGCATGGGTGCTAAGCCTTGCATAGCCTGGGCATTTTTTCAGATCGATAAAGATGACCCAACTCGTGTTATCTGTAACATTTGTCAGCAAAAGCTAAGTAGAGGCCAAAAAATACATAGTTTGAGTACTTCATGCATGAACCGGCACATGGACATGAAGCATAAGTTGCAGTGGGAAGCTCAGTGTGCTACAATGCGGCCTAGCCGGCCGGGCCAATCACCGTCTGCCATATCTTGTGCATCCGCGGCCTCTTCATCCTCTGTGACTGGGGGGACAGCAGTCACACCTGTTTTGGGGCGCAGACCTGCCACCTCTTTACCCGCAACAGCCAGCGTGATTGGCAGGTCATCATTTTCTTTGGAGGTGGTAACACCAGCTGGTGTTGAGCGCTGTCCGACATCAATAGCACCACCTTTGGATCAAGGCAACCTAACATGTCCGCCTGCATCTTCCTCACAGACCGGCAGTTTGCCGGGGACACCCTTATCAACCCCGTCTAAGCACAATAGCCAGCCCTCGGTCCCTCAGATGTGGACAAGTAAAAGACCATTTCCTCCTAGCCATGAGAAAGCTAAGAGGTTGAATTTCACCATCTGCAAGTTCTTGGCTACAGAAATGCTGCCTTTCCGCCTGGTGGACACAGAGGATTTTCGAGACCTTATGTCCGTCGCAGTGCCCCAGTACCAGATGCCCAGTCGGCACTACTTCTCAAAGAAAGGTGTGCCTGCGCTCCACCAACATGTCGCACACAACATCACCGCTTCTTTGAGAAACTCTGTGTGTGACAGGGTGCATTTCACCACAGACACTTGGACGAGTAGGCATGGACAGGGGCGTTACATGTCGCTGACTGGGCACTGGGTAACTATGGTGACAGCAGGACAAGGGGCTGCTGTCCAAGTCTTGCCGTCCCCACGAGTTGTGCGTCAATCCTCTTTATGTCAAAGTTCCTCCACTGCTTCTGCCTCCTCAGCCTCCTCTCGGTCTTCCACCTGCACCCAAAGCCTGTCTGGTCATGCCACAAGCTTTCTAACTGCGCAGAAGGGATCCTGCACACCTCCTTACTATGCTGGCAGTAGGGCTCAACGTCATCAGGCGGTTTTTACATTGAAATGTCTGGGAAATGTGAGTCACACAGCTGAGGAGTTGTGGTCAGCTCTGGAGAACCAATTTCATGAATGGTTGTCTCCACTGGACCTGAAACCAGGGAAGGCCGTGTGCGACAATGCTGCAAACCTGGGTGCGGCCCTTCGCCGGGGCAATGTCACACACGTGCCTTGTATGGCTCACGTGTTGAACCTGGTTGTCCAGCAATTTTTAGCCCACTATCCCAGACTAGATGGCCTTCTGCAGAGGGCACGGTCGCTGTGTGCTCACTTCCGCCGTTCGCATCCCGCAGCTCAGCGACTTACATCTCTACAGAAGTCGTTGTTCCTGCCACTTCACCGGCTAAAATGCGATGTGCCTACCCGGTGGAATTCAACTCTGCACATGTTGCAGCGACTGTGGCAGCACCGACAAGCCCTGGTGCAATACGTTCTGACGTATAGCCTGGGCCAACGAGATTCAGAGGTGGGGCAAATCACGCTGGAGGAGTGGTCTCAGATCAGGAACCTATGCACCCTTCTGCACAGTTTTGAAATGGCGACGAAGATGTTTAGTGCTGACGATGCCATTATCAGCATGACTATTCCGGTGATTTACATGCTGGAGCACATGTTAAACAGAATTCGGAGTCAGGTGGTGGCACAAGAGGAGGTGGAGGAAGTAGAGGAGGAGGAGTTGTATGCGGAAGGGCTAACATCTGCAAGGTCCAGACGGTCGGCAGCACCAAGGCGGCAGGCATGTGAGGGTGGGGGAGATGGTTTTACCAGGGCGCATGGTAGCAGCCAAACTAGTGAGGAAGGTGCAGGAGCCCAGGAAGAAGTGGAGGACGAACTGATGGAAGACTCATCAGATGAGGGAGACCTTGATCACATTTCTGTTTTGCGAGGTTGGGGGGAGAGGACAGAGGAAGGAAGCATGATTGTTACCTCGCCACCAACGCAACAGGGACTTGGTGCTCCTGGATGCGCAACACACATGAGTGCCTTCTTGCTGCACTACCTGCAACATGACCCTCGAATTGTGAGAATTAGAAATAATCCTGACTACTGGGTTGCCACACTGTTAGATCCCCGGTACAAAAGTAAATTTGCAGAAATTATTCCTGCCATAGAAAGGGATGCACGCATGCAGGAGTATCAGCAGAGACTGTTGCAGAATCTTACATGTGCTTTTCCACAAAATACCAGTGGTGCACGTAGTGAATCTCACAGTTCCAACTTGCCAACCGTGGGACCGTCAAGTGTTCAGCACTCAAACCGTAACAGAACCACAGTATCTGCTGGTAACATCAATTTTGCGGAATCATTTCACCACTTTTTTAGCCCATCCTTTGCAAGGCCACAGGAGACAAGAAGTCTGACACATAGTCAACGCCTAGAGACGATGGTACAGGAGTATCTCCAAGTAAACATTGAAGCCACGACTGTGTCACTGGACCCTTGCTCTTTTTGGGCTTCTAATCTGGATAAATGGCCGGAGCTAGCCACTTACGCCTTGGAGATCTTGTCATGCCCCGCAGCCAGCGTTCTGTCTGAACGTGTGTTCAGCGCTGCTGGTGGTGTGCGGACAGATAAGCGCACGCGTCTCTTCACTGATAATGTAGACAGACTCACGTTCATAAAGATGAACAAATCATGGATCCGAAACGACTTTTCTACCCCTGTGTCATCCTGGGGAGAGTAAAAGCTTGATGATTGGTTAAAATCACCCTACCAACCGTTTTAAGCTTTCAAATTACTAATCATGTTTATCTGTATCTTGACTGGAAAATAATTTGGGCTTTGTAGCAGTGTGCAGCACTGATCCTATTAGGCCATCTATAATAAGCTTCACCAGATTTAAAATTAAAGTAATTTTTTGCTGCATCTAGCCCGGAAAATAATTTTGGGGCTCCGAGATGCGCAAGACACATAAGTGCCTTCTTGCTGCACTACCTGCAGCATGACCCTCATATTGTCAGAATTCGAAGTAATCATGACTACTGGGTTGCCACACTCTTAGATCCCCCAAACTTTTCGATCAACCTTTTCATTTTAATAAAGACCAAAAAAATGGTCATTTTTGAAATTATAAGCATTAGCAGGTTGTTAGAAACTGAAATCAAACAGTTTTCAACTCAAAACTTTATTCTAGGTGATGTTACATTTTCACATAGGACCCCTTGTTCGAAAGGAGCTTCTGAACTCTCTCGTCCATTGAATTTGTCAGGTTTTGGATGGTTTCTGCTTCAATTGTTTTGCATGAGGACAGAATACCCTCCCAGAGCTGTTGCTTAGATGTGAACTGCCTCCCGCCATCATAGACACTCCTTTTAATGATGCTCCAAAGGTTCTGAATGGGGTAGAGGTCAGGGGAGCATGGGGGTCACACCATAAGTTTGTCCCCTTTTATGCCCATATCAGCCAGAGATGCAGATGTTTTATGTGCAGCATGAGATGGTGCATTATCATGCAGAAAAATGATCTTGCTGTGAAATACACGGTTCTTCTTCTTGAACCATGGCAGGAAGTGCTGTTTGAGAAAATTCACATACATTATGGAGTTCATCTTTAGCGCCTTCAGGGATCCTAAAGGGGCCGACAATCTCTCTCCCCATGATTCCAGCCCAAAACATTACTCCACCTCCTCCTTGTTGGCGCTGTAGCCGTGTTTGCGTGGGGTGTCCATCAACCAGCCATCCTCCACTCCATTCATCTGGACCATCGAGCGCTGCACGGCACTCATCCGTGAACAAAACAGTTTTGAAATCAGTCTTCATGTAATGTTTGGCCCACTGGAGCCGTTTCTGCTTGTGTGAAGTGGATAGAGGAGGTCGACAGGATGGCATATGCACAGCTGCAAACCTCTGAAGGACCCTGCATCTTGTTGTTCGGGGGACGTTGGAGGCACAAGCAGCTTCAAAAACTTGTCTGCTGCTATGACAAGGCTTTTTTGCCGCTGCTGTTTCAACCTGACGTAATTGCCTGTAGGAAAGAGTCCTCAATTTGCCCTTATCAGCACGCACACGTGTGTACTGTGAATCAGCTACATACTTCTTGATTGCCAAGACACTTCATCCTGATCATCGCACAATGTTGATTGTAGTCATGCCTTGACCTAAACACTCCACAATTTGTTGCTTCTCAGCAGCCGACACATCCTTTTTCTTTCCCATTTTGGCAGAAAATGTAGGCTGCTTAATAATGTGAGAGAGCCTTCTTAAGTAGTCTTGCCTTTCATTGGACACACCTGCCAAACTAATTAGCACAGGTGTCTGCAATTGCTTACAGTGATATAAAGAGCCCTGACACACATCACCATCAATGAGTTTAACTGACAAACAAACAAATTCTTCCCTTATCACTCCTAAACACTTTTTGCATAATAATTTGGAACGCGGTGTACATGTGCTTTTCCACAAAACACCAGTGGTTCACGTAGTGAATCTTACAGTTCTAACTTGCCAACCGTGGTCTGTATGGAATTGTTCAATAAAGGGCCCAAAATTAAGATAACATAGATGGGAGAGGTCTCTATGAATAGGAATTCCTAAGTATTTGATACCCTGTGAGGGCCAGGCAAAGGGAAAGTTGGACTGGATGGAATCCTATATGGATTTAGGGAGGGAGACATCGAGGGCCTCAGACTTCGCTGCATTGATTTTAAAATTTTACCATGTAACAAAGTGATCTATTTCAGCCATAACAGCAGGGATGGATATATGTGATTGAGTGATATATACTAGGACATCATCAGCAAATAGAGAGCACTTGTACTCGGTGCCTCCCACCTCAATCCACCTAATATTGGGGTTATGGCGAATTGATGAGAGCAGGTGCTCCGTCACTAGGATGTATAAGAGAGGGGACAGAGGACATCCCTGCCTTGTCCCATTGGTGGTTGTGAAAGGTGATGAAAATGTTCTGACGCACCCCCTGGGCCTTGGGACACCCGGAGCCGGACACTTTTTGGTGGATGCTGGTGGTTGTAATCTTCGTGGCGGCGATCCGGTTCCGTGGCTCAGGGCGGTCAAACCAGTGGCGGAACTATTTATGTGGTTTTGATGTTTAAGTGTCCGACTACGCCACCCGTGGATTGCGGTCAGAGTGAACCGCCGCTACAGGGCAGACCGCTAAGGCTGGTGTTGTGGGTGCAGCAGAGCGTAGCATAACTCCCCACGGGAGGAGTATAGCCTCAGGGCAGTGTATGCGGAGGATGGGGGTGATGGTGCAGGGCAGCAGCAGTAACGACACGGAGTCAGTGATGCAGTTCAGGGCCTTTACTCACAGTTCTTATTATCCAGACCACGTCTGCAGGTAACGGCTGCCCACGTCGTACTGTGCTCACCAGGTGAGGGGCTCAGACAACTCCCAGATAACTTTGGAGCGCTTCACAGGACCCCCTTTGTGTGTCCTTTGTCTGGCCTTTCTTACCAACACTTCTGTCCGGCTGCCTCGGGCCTCCTCTTGGTAAACTTGGCGCCAGTTTCCCTGACCCTATGTGGTGCCTTCCTAGCGGGTGGAGCAAGGGGCTGCGCCACATAAAATGTCAGAGCCTCCGGTTTCTAGCTGAGGGTCGTTTCCTGCCTCCACTAGTTCGGGGACCGGTCTCCCCCTTTGGCCTGACCCCTCCACGCAGGTGGATTCGGGCGTGCGGTGGCGACTCGCCCGTCCGCACCCCTGGGATCCCTTCATTCCTCGTTCCTGGAGCCTTCTCCGCTCCTCTTCCTTCCTTCTCCCTCTTGCAGGCCTGGGCCTCTGTTACTAGGCCCGCCTCCGGAGCAGAGCTCATGCAGAGCCCCTGCTCCCTGCCACTTCTGCTCAGACTTCTCTGCACTGAACTAAGATGGTGCCCACCTTTTATACTCCCTTCTCAATGCACCCAGGAACTGCTTCCTCCCTGCTCCTGCACTGCAGGGTTCCCCTTCCTCAGTGTTCCCTCCCCCCACTCCAGCCAGGGTCAGGGACTGTCGTGCCCATCTCAGGGGCATATTGGTCGCCCTGCCCCACGGCAATGTGGTGTAATGCATGCAGGTGTCGGGTCCTGATCCACACTCCATCCTTATCTGAGAGTGAGATATCACACCTCTGGGTGAGGTGCAATACGTCTGTAGCAACCGAGCCCTCGGTGCTACAGTTCCATTTATCTTCAGCCTAGGTGACGTATTGTGATACAGGGCCGTGATTTTGGCTATAAAAGGGTCCCCTAGACCCCTACCCCAAGCTTTTTAAGAGAATCATATATGGCGTGCCAGGAGACTCTATGGAATGCTTTCTCAGCATCCAACGAGAGTATCTACTTACAAATTTTTAACTGCATCTAGCCCAGGAAATACTTTGTGCCTAGTAGCAGTGTCTGCTAGTCAGCGGATTATCCCGGCTGTTAAGCAAGCTACACCACCTGTAGTTTGGACACTTAATTTTTTCAAAGGAAATGCTTCGGGACCACGGGATACTTAGTGAAGAGCATCAGGAGGCACCCCAAGGCATAGGGGCTGGGACTGGCACTAGGATGCCTTGCGGTGGACAGCCGAGCTCGATCCTTATAAAAGCTTTTTAACTGCAGCAGCTTTAGTGGACGCTACTGGAGCTGGAATTACGCGGCTGCTGGCATGAGACTTGCCCTCCAATAGATCCTTGTAAATGGATTTAAAGTGTATTCATTCAAATTAGAGGGACAATTTAAATTAAAAAGCTTAGAGCTGCCTCCACCACAGGGGGGCTCTCTCGACCCACCAGCGGACAGGCACCAGTATTGGGAGAGGGGGCTGGCCGTCAGGGTTCACCGCGGCTCTGGCACAAACCCGGTGACACGGAGGTGGCACGGGCAGGAGCGGACTGGCCGTCTCGGCTTCTCACTTTTTGGATTTTAGAAGGGCATGACATGCCTATATCTGTGTCTCCCCCTCCTTTTACTCCTCCACCTCTTTTCTTTTCGCATGACTATATGTACTTGTCACTTTTCCATGTGTTAGTTGTGTCTTCTGAGCAGTTTGTCAGCTTTTGGACACCTTTGAAGGTGTTTTCTATGTGTTTCTATGTGTTTTTGTTTGCCTGCCATTGGTTTTAACGGTGTTCGAAGGTGTTCGACGAACAGTTCGACGAACAGTTCGGCGAACACACGGGTGTTCGACGAACCGAACCGAACTCGAACACTACGGGGGTGGCTCAACACTAGTTATATAATGATGTGAATTCATGTTATGGTAAGCCGTGACTAATATTCATTTAATATGTATAATTATACTTCCCTATATCTAAATTGAAGCAATCGCGGGTTCAATCGTCATCATCTGATGTCATCGGGTCGTCGTCTCGTCTTCTTCTTGGTTCTTTTATAACAGTCTTTAGATGAAAACTCCTTTGAAATAAATTACAGCATGTAGATATTGTACAGTCCATAATTGTGTTCATTATTGTTCAGTCCATAAACTGTACTCTTTATTAGAAAGATCACGAGTGTCAGTTGATAAGAAAACAAAGTCCATGGATGAAATGTAGCTTTAATATCTGTGCAGTGTCACCTGGACTTACGTTGGATCGTCTTTGGAAACTTCCGTGTGTCCGCACCGGTCTCGTGTCACTTTTGGAACAGATGTGACGTCTTTGGTCAGTAAAGCAAGGGTTAACTTGCCACTTTCCTGCTTTATATAGCACCATAACCAGTACTCAGTCCTTTATATACAGGACACATATGCCAGGTATTACCTGTTCACCAGCTTTCATTGAAGCGTTGCAGGTGATAAGAAACCACTGGAACGTGATGAAACTTAAACACAACACAGTACATATAGGATTATCGTCCTCTGCCGTCCTGGTGATCAGTGGTGTGAATTGTATTGTATGTAATGGACACAGTCTATTATAACACTCAGCATTCACACCTGTTACCTTCTGAGACGTCCGGATATCAGTTGCTTCTTCTTGTAACTTTTGAGAATCTCTTTGATTTATAAAAATTAAAAGTCTTTATTAAGATAGAATTCATAATTGCGATGTCTTGATTGAAGTCTTCATTCCCTAATCTGATACCAAATCTGGCAGTTTTTCCTAACCTATAATATGACAGCGTACCATAGCAATCAGTAATATCCATGTAATTATTATCAAAATATTAAAATAAATTATGTTTGGAATAATAAACAATAATAGATAATAATTCATTATCAATCAAGTTCTCCATATGATAGAACATTTTTATGTCATAGGTGTAATTACCTTTTCCAACCCATAGGTGTCAGTGTATTTTTAAAAAACAAGTTTTTATATCTTTATTAAACCAATAATATCAAAGAATGTATACTCCTGAACCAAAATGAATAAATATATGAATGTATGAATGAATGAATGAATGAATGAATAAATGAATGAATGAATTGTTGTGTTTACTCAGAAAATGTAAACATTTTTTTCCTTAGCAATATATATTTAATGAAGCAATACTCTTGTATTAGACATTACTTTATTAAATATTAATGTGTTTTCTCAATTGAGATATTGAACTCAAATAAAATCAAATGAGAATTAAAAAATGAAAAAATAGAAAAATAAGAAGTATAAAGTAAGAATAAAATTTTAAAAATGAAAAATAAAATTAAGAGTAAAAATAAGAATAAAAATAAAAATAAGGCCTTTAAATTTTAATGACAAATGCAGAGTAATTATATTCTCCATAAAAAATACCCTTATATCTCCATTATCTGGATGATTTCATATTTGTCATAACCTTGTACCACCAAAAAATATTAAATTATGCAACTTTGCATGTAATACCCTTCTTAATTATACCATAGTACCTTATTATTATTTCTTCTTTATTAAAATGTGTGGAAAATAAGTATTGATCAAAAGTGATTATGTAATCAGGATCAAAAACACATTTTCCCCCTTAATACCAAAAATATTATTTTATAAAATTTATGTATATATCAGAACCAAATTAAAAATAATTATTCTTCTAGAAATATTGTGCATAAATTTCATATCAATGATTAGCATAGATTTGACTAAAGAGAGGTGTGTACCTATTTAGGTAACCATTAAAAAAAATATTATAGTTATTCAAGAATATTATCATGTGGAAAATTATTCTAAATATAAATTTGCTTTGTAAACCATTTTGATGTGTGGTTACCCTTATCCACTATTAGTTAAATCAAGAAATAATAATTATTAAAGAAATATAGAAATATATATATGTAGATACAGTAATACCTAATCATGTATTATAATTTCCTCAGAATTAAATATATTTTTGTACCTTCACATAAAGAAACATTTTTTTTTCAAACATACAAACATACGAGGCCTCTGTCACATCAATCACACTTAGCAGCTGCTGATTTACTCATCTGTCACCTTCACTCTGACATTCACAGATCTGTTCAACTCAAACATTCCACATATGAAGTTTTATATATATATATATATATATATATATATATATATATATATATTTAACCCAAAATTGTTGTATCCCAATTTATTAATGCGCATTGCCATATCAATTGAATATCTTTATATTTCTTTGAATATTCCCCAAGTACATATTATATAATATGAGAGTAAGTCACTGGAATTTCAGACACTTGAAAAAACTCTTGTCTTAGATTCTTTTATCACTGGCTGCCCGGTCTTAAGTTACATCAGTTGAAAATAGAATGAATGGGATCCTATACTATTAGCTCAAAGTTCAAAGGCCGCAGCTGTCACACATCATGCTGTAAAGCTACTTTAATTTGCACGAACACTTCATGCACAGAAAATATTAGCAACACAAAAGAATTAATAAGTATTACATATATATTATAGTTCAACTAGATATATTGTTATTATTTTAAAATGTTATACACATAAAATCATGCAATTTTTTCTCTTCCTGTGTGAATAAAGAAATAAATCCATTTTAGAGTTCTTTGATCAAATCCTGCTTTGGAATGAAAACTCTAAGGAAATATAAGAAAATAAAATTAAATATCAAATTCATACAGAAACAGAATTATTTAAATATCTTATACATATATTGGTTGGTTCTAATGTAATTCAAAATATTGCTACTTAAATTTATATATATGAAGTTCTAATTTATTAATTAATATATATATATATATTTTATAAACGTATATATAAATACAATTATATGCAATCTCTACTTAGACAAGTGTATATATATATATATATATATATATATTTATATATACATATATATATATATATATATATGAACTATTAGAAACTATGTAACTACAATTTTACTGTATAAGATTATATATAAATATTGAGACATTGTATTACATTTTGATACAACATTATAATTGCAGTTTTTCCTTAGCCACTCCCTAAACCAAATCTTCTGTCTCTCTCAAATATCCCCAGGAACGCCCTATTTAGGAAAGACATTTTTCTATCCTTCAAAACCTCAGAGAACTGCCTGTTCTTCTGTCCACATTCCATGACGTCACTGTGAGTTGGTCGTCTCACCTGTCTCTGTCCATCAGTTTCAGCCATTTTCCTTTTTAGAGAATCACAGTTCTGACTGAGAATTAACTCATTCTGTGGAGAGATGGATCTTTGCACTGGCTGATATGGCTTATAACATATATGAAATCTTCTGCGTATTTGATAGAGTTCACTATGGGGATGACTCAGTCTAGGAGAGTTTGATATTGGCTTTTGGTAAGATTTTACCTTTCCTGGTTTTATAAATTTAGCTTGATTTATTTTCTTTTCACGATTCTCATGTTTTCTAACAAAATCCAGCATCTGCGCACATTCAAATAATGAATTTTTTTGTGATGCCATAACTTGGGAAACTGAATTTAGGAATTTGAATTTTTGTACAAAAGTTGTTATCATATGTTGTACTTTTCCATTTTTGATGAGAGCTTTGTACAACCGTTCAAATATGGACATGAATGTATATGTACATTCCTTCCTACCAATCCTTAGTTTCTGCAGATCTTCTATGTTGGGAAAATCCTTTGTGACACAATAAATCAAATATCTTAATCTGTCCGAATCATTTTCCCATGCATTAGGAGAGTCATTTTCACAGGGCATTAAATGTAAACGTCTGGACAATGTCACAGGAATCCATATTTTAAATAATTGATTCCTCTCCTCATTGGATAAATCAAACTTATCAGAGAAGCTCTCAAATGTCTCTGAATTTCTACAGGCATGGATTTTGACATCATATTTTGGCATGATTTTGTATAATTTCAGCAAATTTTTCCTCATTTTAATTTGGAGTTGAGCCTGGGTAATTCCAGAATTCTCTGATATTTTTAGTGGCTCTTGTACGTCCGTTCCTCCTACGTCACTCACGTCTCCTCCCACATCACCTAGTATGTCGGTTTCTCGTATGTCAGTCATGTCTCCTCCCATGTCAGGTTTCTGTATGTCCGTCTCTTGGTCAGACCCAAGGTCACCTTCAGTTACAGACACGTGTCTTACTTCTTGTTCATTTTCCACATTACAGTCAGAATCAGTATCACCGTCTGACACTTCTACACTATTTTCCTGCTTAGAAATCTCTAACACAAGACTATGAAAAAAATCTACCAAATGTAGAATATTTCTCAATTTCTGTTTGTCTCTATTTACCAATTTAGAAGTTAACTGTAAATTCTGCAATTCACATTCTTTGTATAAACTGAGCCACAAAACTTCTATGTCATCTTCTACATTAACTTTGAAATTAATATTACTTTGTTTAGCAAAAGAAGAAATTATATCCATATTTTGCTTACCTTAAGATTCCTTGGCTTCTCTTTATCAGCACGTCCTGTCTTCAGTTCGTCTGATTCTTTTCCTGTGTGATTCTGTTCCTTGTTAGTACCTCTGCTTCCTGTCTTTCCTCAGTCTGTAGGTCCTTTCTGCTTCTCGTGACAAACTAGTGAATTTACTGACACGTGAACAACAGCTGTTCAGCTCGTCAGGACTCCCCCCTTGTTCACGGAAGAAATTCACTTACTTAATTTAAAAAACAAAAAAACAGGACTGGCTGGCTCACCATTGTAAAATAATACTCTTCCTGTATTATTTTTTTCTACTGAGGACTTCTCAAAGTATCAATATCACGATATTTTTATAAAAAATGTATCTATTTATTCTTGGATTGTCCATTAAAAAGAATCAGATTGCAGCAGGTACATACAATAATTAGTTATAAAGTAATTGTCCATTTGTCCATAATTTGCTTAATTGTTGAGATTCACCCATCTTTCCTTGGATCCTGGCTGGTAAATCATGTCTTTGTCCAGCATGTGTCCAGGCCTACATGTCATCTGCTTCTCAGCATGAAGATTCTGTGTCTTGTGGGGTGGGCAGAGTAAGAGAGCCCCCCCTTTCTGTACCATGGGCTTTTATAGCCAGTCATATGGACACCTGTTCTACATATGGTAGTGAACCAAAAATACACACACAAATAGCGCATGTCAACTAGATACGATGGCTGAGGCATAGAACTCAGAAAAATGATTATCGATTAACATTCCAAATGAATTTCCATAATTAACCATTTAACATTTCCCCCTTTTTTGAGAATAAAAGGACTTTAACTGAAAATTCTCAAAAGAAGATACATTCATCAATCATTTTTTCTTTCCTTCTACCTTGGCAATATCATTAAATTTCCATAATAATAATAATAATAGTAATAATAGTATCAATATCGGATTATTGTTATATAATGATGTGAATTCATGTTATGGTAAGCCGTGACTAATATTCATTTAATATGTATAATTATACTTCCCTATATCTAAATTGAAGCAATCGCGGGTTCAATCGTCATCATCTGATGTCATCGGGTCGTCGTCTCGTCTTCTTCTTGGTTCTTTTATAACACAGTCTTTAGGTGAAAACTCCTTTGAAATAAATTACAGCATGTAGATATTGTACAGTCCATAATTGTGTTCATTATTGTTCAGTCCATAAACTGTACTCTTTATTAGAAAGATCATGTGTGTCAGTTGATAAGAAAACAAAGTCCATGGATCAAATGAAGCTTTAATATCTGTGCAGTGTCACCTGGACTTACGTTGGATCGTCTTTGGAATCTTCCGTGTGTCCGCACTGGTCTCGTGTCACTTTTGGAACAGATGTGACGTCTTTGGTCAGTAAAGCAAGGGTTAACTTGACACTTTCCTGCTTTATATAGCACCATAACCAGTACTCAGTCCTTTATATACAGGACACATATGCCAGGTATTACCTGTTCACCAGCTTTCATTGAAGCGTTGCAGGTGATAAGAAACCACTGGTACGTGATGAAACTTAAACACAACACAGTACATATAGGATCATCGTCCTCTGCCGTCCTGGTGATCAGTGGTGTGAATTGTATTGTATGTAATGGACACAGTCTATTATAACACTCAGCATTCACACCTGTTACCTTCTGAGACGTCCGGATATCAGTTGCTTCTTCTTGTAACTTTTGAGAATCTCTTTGATTTATAAAAATTAAAAGTCTTTTTTAAGATAGAATTCATAATTGCGATGTCTTGATTGAAGTCTTCATTCCCTAATCTGATACCAAATCTGGCAGTTTTTCCTAACCTATAATATGACAGCGTACCATAGCAATCAGTAATACCATCTAATTATTATCAAAATATTAAAATAAATTATGTTTGGAATAATAAACAATTATAGATAATAATTCATTATCAATCAAGTTCTCCATATGATAGAACATTTTTATGTCATAGGTGTAATTACCTTTTCCAACCAATAGGTGTCAGTGTATTTTAAAAAAACAAGTTTTTATATCTTTATTAAACCAATAATATCAAAGAATGTATACTCCTGAACCAAAATGAATAAATATATGAATGTATGAATGAATGAATGAATAAATGAATGAATGAATTGTTGTGTTTACTCAGAAAATGTAAACATTTTTTTCCTTAGCAATATATATTTAATGAAGCAATACTCTTGTATTAGACATTACTTTATTAAATATTAATGTGTTTTCTCAATTGAGATATTGAACTCAAATAAAATCAAATGAGAATTAAAAAATGAAAAAATAGAAAAATAAGAAGTATAAAGTAAGAATAAAATTTTAAAAATGGAAAATAAAATTAAGAGTAAAAATAAGAATAAAAATAAAAATAAGGCCTTTAAATTTTAATGACAAATGCAGAGTAATTATATTCTCCATAAAAAATACCCTTATATCTCCATTATCTGGATGATTTCATATTTGTCCTAACCTTGTACCACCAAAAAATATTAAATTATGCAACTTTGCATGTAATACCCTTCTTAATTATACCATAGTACCTTATTATTATTTCTTCTTTATTAAAATGTGTGGAAAATAAGTATTGATCAAAAGTGATTATGTAATCAGGATCAAAAACACATTTTCCCCCTTAATACCAAAAATATTATTTTATAAAATTTATGTATATATCAGAACCAAATTAAAAATAATTATTCTTCTAGAAATATTGTGCATAAATTTCATATCGATGAGTAGCATAGATTTGACTAAAGAGAGGTGTGTACCTATTTAGGTAACCATTAAAAATAATATTATAGTTATTCAAGAATATTATCATGTGGAAAATTATTCTAAATATAAATTTGCTTTGTAAACCATTTTGATGTGTGGTTGCCCTTATCCACTATTAGTTAAATCAAGAAATAATAATTATTAAAGAAATATAGAAATATATATATATGTAGATACTGTAATATCTAATTATCTATTATAATTTCCTCAGAATTAAATATATTTTTGTACCTTCATATAAAGAAACATTTTTTTTTTTCAAACATACAAACATACGAGGCTTCTGTCACATCAATCACACTTAGCAGCTGCTGATTTACTCATCTGTCACCTTCACTCTGACATTCACAGATCTGTTCAACTCAATCATTCCACATATGAAGTTTTATATACATATATATATATATATATATATTTAACCCAAAATTGTTGTATCCCAATTTATTAATGCGCATTGCCATATCAATTGAATATCTTTATATTTCTTTGAATATTCCCCAAGTACATATTATATAATATGAGAGTAAGTCACTGGAATTTCAGACACTTGAAAAAACTCTTGTCTTAGATTCTTTTTTCACTGGCTGCCCGGTCTTAAGTTACATCAGTTGAAAATAGAATGAATGGGATCCTATACTATTAGCTCAAAGTTCAAAGGCCGCAGCTGTCACACTGTAAGCTGTCATGCTGTAAAGCTACTTTAATTTGCACGAACACTTCATGCACAGAAAATATTAGCAACACAAAAGAATTAATAAGTATTACATATATATTATAGTTCAACTAGATATATTGTTATTATTTTAAAATGTTATACACATAAAATCATGCAATTTTTTCACTTCCTGTGTGAATAAAGAAATAAATCCATTTTTAGAGTTCTTTGATCAAATCCTGCTTTGGAATGAAAACTCTAAGGAAATATAAGAAAATAAAATTAAATATCAAATTCATACAGAAACAGAATTATTTAAATATCTTATACATATATTGGTTGGTTCTAATGTAATTAAAAATATTGCTACTTAAATTTATATATATGAAGTTCTAATTTATTAATTAATATATATATATATATTATAAACGTATATATAAATACAATTATACGCAATCTCTACTTAGACAAGTGTATATATATATATATATATATATATATATGAACTATTAGAAACTATGTAACTACAATTTTACTGTATAAGATTATAAATAAATATTGAGACATTGTATTACATTTTGATACAACATTATAATTACAGTTTTTCCTTAGCCACTCCCTAAACCAAATCTTCTGTCTCTCTCAAATATCTCCAGGAACGCCCTATTTAGGAAAGACATTTTTCTATCCTTCAAAACCTCAGAGAACTGCCTGTTCTTCTGTCCACATTCCATGACGTCACTGTGAGTTGGTCGTCTCACCTGTCTCTGTCCATCAGTTTCAGCCATTTTCCTTTTTAGAGAATCACAGTTCTGACTGAGAATTAACTCATTCTGTGGAGAGATGGATCTTTGCACTGGCTGATATGGCTTATAACATATATGAAATCTTCTGCGTATTTGATAGAGTTCACTATGGGGATGACTCAGTCTAGGAGAGTTTGATATTGGCTTTTGGTAAGATTTTACCTTTCCTGGTTTTATAAATTTAGCTTGATTTATTTTCTTTTCACGATTCTCATGTTTTCTAACAAAATCCAGCATCTGCGGACATTCAAATAATGAATTTTTTTGTGATGCCATAACTTGGGAAACTGAATTTAGGAATTTGAATTTTTGTACAAAAGTTGTTATCATATGTTGTACTTTTCCATTTTTGATGAGAGCTTTGTACAATCGTTCAAATATGGAAATGAATGTATATGTACATTCCTTCCTACCAATCCTTAGTTTCTGAAGATCTTCTATGTTAGGAAAATCCTTTGTGACACAATAAATCAAATATCTTAATCTGTCCGAATCATTTTCCCATCCATTAGGAGAGTCATTTTCACAGGGCATTAAATGTAAACGTCTGGACATTGTCACAGGAATCCATATTTTAAATAATTGATTCCTCTCCTCATTGGATAAATCAAACTTATCAGAGAAGCTCTCAAATGTCTCTGAATTTCTACAGGCATGGATTTTGACATCATATTTTGGCATGATTTTGTATAATTTCAGCAAATTTTTCCTCATTTTAATTTGGAGTTGAGCCTGGGTAATTCCAGAATTCTCTGATATTTTTAGTGGCTCTTGTACGTCCGTTCCTCCTACGTCACTCACGTCTCCTCCCACATCACCTAGTATGTCGGTTTCTCGTATGTCAGTCATGTCTCCTCCCATGTCAGGTTTCTGTATGTCCGTCTCTTGGTCAGACCCAAGGTCACCTTCAGTTACAGACACGTGTCTTACTTCTTGTTCATTTTCCACATTACAGTCAGAATCAGTATCACCGTCTGACACTTCTACACTATTTTCCTGCTTAGAAATCTCTAACACAAGACTATGAAAAAAATCTACCAAATGTAGAATATTTCTCAATTTCTGTTTGTCTCTTTTTACCAATTTAGAAGTTAACTGTAAATTCTGCAATTCACATTCTTTGTATAAACTGAGCCACAAAACTTCTATGTCATCTCCTACATTAACTTTGAAATTAATATTACTTTGTTTAGCAAAAGAAGAAATTATATCCATATTTTGCTTACCTTAAGATTCCTTGGCTTCTCTTTATCAGCACGTCCTGTCTTCAGTTCGTCTGATTCTTTTCCTGTGTGATTCTGTTCCTTGTTAGTACCTCTGCTTCCTGTCTTTCCTCAGTCTGTAGGTCCTTTCTGCTTCTCGTGACAAACTAGTGAATTTACTGACACGTGAACAACAGCTGTTCAGCTCGTCAGGACTCCCCCCTTGTTCACGGAAGAAATTCACTTACTTAATTTAAAAAACAAAAAAACAGGACTGGCTGGCTCACCATTGTAAAATAATACTCTTCCTGTATTATTTTTTTCTACTGAGGACTTCTCAAAGTATCAATATCACGATATTCTTATAAAAAAATGTATCTGTTTATTCTTGGATTGTCCATTAAAAAGAATCAGATTGCAGCAGGTACATACAATAATTAGTTATAAAGTAATTGTCCATTTGTCCATAATTAGCTTAATTGTTGAGATTCACCCATCTTTCCTTGTATCCTGGCTGGTAAATCATGTCTTTGTCCAGCATGTGTCCAGGCCTACATGTCATCTGCTTCTCAGCATGAAGATTCTGTGTCTTGTGGGGTGGGCAGAGCAAGAGAGCCCCCCCTTTCTGTACCATGGGCTTTTATAGCCAGTCGTATGGACACCTGTTCTACATATGGTAGTGAACCAAAAATACACACACAAATAGCGCATGTCAACTAGACACGATGGCTGAGGCATAGAACTCAGAAAAATGATTATCGATTAACATTCCAAATAAATTTCCATAATTAACCATTTAACAGAGACCGCCTGGGAATGCCAGGTGCTGTAGGCTTTTGCTTTTTCCTTCCTTCCACCAGCAGGGGGCACTCTCTTCTATGCCTTTTTTCCATTCCTTTTCACAAGTGCACACATTCATTCTCTTTTCTTTTTTTCATTTGCTTTCTCTCTTGCGCTATTTCATCTCTGCAAAATACCAGCATCCTTCTGATCACCGTGGGCCTCCAGCATTGTTGCTTCTTTACTTTTAATACTAGGCTCCTTTTCACCAGGACCAGCGTCTCTCGCGTGGCTGGAGGCAACCACCGGTAACCCCAAGCAGAAGACCTTTGCAGGCAACACGACCCTCCCCCTGAAGAGCAGCTCCAAGTCATTGGCAACCATCTCACCCTCTTCCTTCATTCACCCCTGGACGTCTCGCTCCGTCCCCAAGTTACAAGTCCAGCTTGCTCTTTCTGTCACATTACCGCGATGAAGGGTTTAGCCTGCAGGAGACCCTGCGCCGAGCCATTTTTGAAGACACCTGATGCGCGCGGGTGAATCACTGCTAAACAAACCACACCTGTAGGGATGGCACAGACTTTGCATGGACCCTTCGGAAACCGCCCCATCACGGCCAGATTGCTCGCCACCAAGAGATCCTGAGAAAGGCTGGCCGGGCGATGGATCGAGCAGCATCTACTGGCCATACCAGCTTGGATATGCCCGATCTCGTCTGATCTCGGAAGAAAAGCAGGGCTGGGCTCAGACAGTACTTGGATTGGAGACCTCCTGGGAACACCGGGTGCTGTAGACCATTTTGATGACGTTTTGCCCTACTGCCCAGCTCGGCTAGCATGGAACGGCGCCTTGCTTGACACCGACCTTAAGTAACTTAGATAATGGAAGCCACAAGGCCTCTGAGCCAGTTGGCAGCTAAGTACGCTACCACGCACGCCTGACAACGAGCTCCTTGCCACGGCTAGGAGTGCTTATTGACTCCGCAGCTCGCAGTGTGGAAATGATGGTGTTAAAAGCGCCCGGGGCTGTGAAGGGGCCAGGCTTTCAGCAGGTGCCAAGGGAAGGTTTTGGATGCCGGCCGCCTAGCGAGGACCTGCAGAAGTAACATGTTTCTCTGCAAAGAAGCTTGTGCAACCAAGCCAGACGGCTGACAAAGAGCTAACCTCAGTGCAAGGAAGGTGCGGAAGGAATTGGGGAGGGGGGGGTGATTGCTGCTAGGGCCCTGAAATCATAAAACAGGCAGGAGAGTCTGACGCATGGTGACGGAGAGGTTGTAGGGGCAGATAGGGGGTGTTGTCACGTGTGAGCACGTGTGCATGCTGGCTTGTGTGTGAGAGTGCGCTTCCTAGGTGTGGCACGCTGCAGACAGTCAAAGGGATTGTTCCCTTTCATTAAAAGTTAATCCCCGGCTGCAGGCTATTAGAAAGTAACTAACCACGCTCTACTCACCCTACCCGGGTCTACTGGTGAGTCTCGCCTCTGCTCCCGGCCTGTGGCATTGGCCGTGAAGCTGACGTTCCGTCGACAGTGCTGCAGCCGATCAGTGAACTCAGGGGCTCTGAGTGGGGCGTGCTGTCTACAAGACCTTTTAAGGAAGCCAGCAAAAAAATTGAAGAGAAGGGAAAGCACAAAATTACCTGGTCTTGCTGAGCAGTGGAAAGGGCAGCCGGCAGCCAGACTTCAAAGTAGAAAAGCAGCAAGTGAGAGGCTTGTCTCTGCCTACGGCCACACCACCCTCAACATGCCTGATCTTGTCTGATCTTGGCAGCTAAGCAGTGTCAGGTCTGGTTAGTACTTGGATGGGAGACTGCCTGGGACTACCAGGTGCTGAAGGCTTTTGCTTTTTCTTTCCTTCCACCAGTAGGGGGCACTCTCTTCTGTGCCTTTTCTCTATTCCTTTTCACAAGTGCACACATTCATTCTCTTTTCTTTTTTTCATTTGCTTTCTCTCTTGCGCTATTTCATCTCTGCAAAATACCAGCATCCTTCTGATCACCGTGGGTCTCCAGCATTGTTGCTTCTTTACTTTTAATACTAGGCTCCTTTTCACCAGGACCAGCGTCTCCCACGTGGCTGGAGGCAACCACCGGTAACCCCAAGCAGAAGACCTTTGCAGGCAACACGACCCTCCCCCCTGAAGAGCAGCTCAAAGTCACTGGCAACCATCTCACCCTCTTCCTTCATTCACCCCTGGACATCTCGCTCCGCCCCCAAGTTACGGGTCCAGCTTGCTCTTTCTGTCACATTACCGCGATGAAGGGTTTAGCCTGCAGGAGACCCTGCGCCGAGACATTTTTGAAGACACCTGATGCGGCGGGTGAATCACTGCTAAACAAACCACACCTGTAGGGACGGCACAGCCTTTGCATGGACCCTTCGGAGCCCGCCCCGTCACGGCCAGATTGCTCGCCACCAAGCGATCCTGAGAAAGGCTGGCCGGGCGATGGATCGAGCAGCGTCTACTGGCCATACCACCTTGGATACGCCCGATCTCGTCTGATCTTGGAAGCAAAGCAGGGCTGGGCTCGGTCAGTACATGGATGGGAGACTGCCTGGGAACACCGGGTGCTGTAGACCATTTTGATGACGTTTTGCCCCACTGCCCAGCTCGGCTAGCATGGAACGGCGCCTTGCCGGACACCGACCTTAAGTAACTTAGATGATGGAAGCCCCAAGGCCTCTGAGCCAGTTGGCAGCTAAGTACGCTACCCCGCTGCCTTCACGCAGGTCTGACACCGAGATCCTTGCCACGGCTAGGAGTGCTTATTGACTCCGCAGCTCGCCGTGTGGAAATGATGGCGTTAAAAGCACTCTGGGCCGTGAAGAGGCCAGGCTTTCAGCAGGTGCCTAGGGAAGGTTTTGGATGCCGGCCGCCTAGCGAGGGCCAGCAGAAGTAACATGTTTCTCTGCAAAGAAGCTTGTGTAACCAAGCCAGACGGCTGCCAAAGAGCTAACCTCAGTGCAAGGAAGGCAAGGAAGGTGCGGAAGGAATTGGGGAGGGGGGGGTGATTCCTGCTAGGGCCCTGAAATCATAAAACAGGCAGGAGAGTTTGACGCATGGTGACGGAGAGGTTGTAGGGGCAGATAGGGGGTGTTGTCACGTGTGAGCACGTGTGCATGCTGGCTTGTGTGTGAGAGTGCGCTTCCTAGGTGTGGCGCGCTGCAGACAGTCAAAGGGATTGTTCCCTTTCATTAAAAGTTAATCCCCGGCTGCAGGCTATTAGAAAGCAACTAACCGCGCTCTACTCACCCTACCCGGGTCTATCGGTGAGTCTCGCCTCTGCTCCCGGCCTGTGGCATTGGCCGTGAAGCTGACGTTCCGTCGACAGCGCTGCAGCCGATCAGTGAGCTCAGCGGCTCTGAGTGGGGCATTGTGTCTACAAGACCTTTTAAGGAAGCCAGCAAAAAAATTGAAGAGAAGGGAAAGCACAAAAGGACCTGGTCTTGCTGAACACTGGAAAGGGCAGCTGGCAGCCAGACGTCAAAGTAGAAAAGCAGCAAGTGAGAGACCTGTCTCAGGCTGCGCCCACACCACCCTGAACATGCCCGATCTCGTCTGATATCAGAAGCTAAGCAGGGCTGGGCCTGGTTAGTACTTGGTTGGGAGACTGCCTGGGAATACCAGGTGCTATAGGCTTTTGCTTTTTCCTTCCTTCTACCAGCAGGGGGCACTCTCTTCTATGCCTTTTTTCCATTCCCTTTCACAAGTGCACACATTCATTCTCTTTTCTTTTTTTCATTTGCTATCTCTCTTGCGCTATTTCATCTCTGCAAAATACCAGCATCCTTCTGATCACCGTGGGCCTCCAGCATTGTTGCTTCTTTACTTTTAATACTAGGACCAGCGTCTCCCGCATGGCTGGAGGCAACCACCGGTAACCCCAAGCAGAAGACCTTTGCAGGCAACACGACCCTCCCCCCTGAAGAGCAGCTCAAAGTCACTGGCAACCATCTCACCCTCTTCCTTCATTCACCCCTGGACGTCTTGCTCCGCCCCCAAGTTACGGGTCCAGCTTGCTCTTTCTGTCACATTACCGCGATGAAGGGTTTAGCCTGCAGGAGACCCTGCGCCGAGACATTTTTGAAGACACCTGATGCGGTGGGTGAATCACTGCTAAACAAACCACACCTGTAGGGACGGCACAGCCTTTGCATGGACCCTTCGGAGCCCGCCCCGTCACGGCCAGATTGCTCGCCACCAAGCGATCCTGAGAAAGGATGGCCGGGCGATGGATTGAGCAGCGTTTACTGGTCATACCACCTTGGATACGCCCGATCTCGTTTGATCTCGGAAGCAAAGCAGGGCTGGGCTCAGACAGTACTTGGATGGGAGACCTCCTGGGAACACCAGATGCTGTAGACCATTTTGATGACGTTTTGCCTAGTGCCCAGCTCGGCTAGCATGGAACGGCACCTTGCCGGACACAGACCTTAAGTAACTTAGATGATGGAAGCCCCAAGGCCTCTGAGCCAGTTGGCAGCTAAGTACGCTACTACGCAGGCCTGACACCGAGCTCCTTGCCACGGCTAGGAGTGCCCATTGACACCGCAGCTCGCCGTGTGGAAATGATGGCGTTAAAAGCACCCAGGGCCGTGAAGGGGTCAGGCTTGCAGCAGGTGCCCAAGGAAGGTTTTGGATGCCGGCCGCCTAGGGAGGGCCAGCAGAAGTAACATGTTTCTCTGCAAAGAAGCTTGTGTAAGCAAGCCAGACGGCTGACAAAGAGCTAACCTCAGTGCAAGGAAGGCAAGGAAGGTGTGGAAGGAATTGGGGAGGGGGGGTGATTCCTGCTAGGGCCCTGAAATCATAAAACAGGCAGGAGAGTCTGACGCATGGTGACGGAGAGGTTGTAGGGGCAGATAGGGGGTGTTGTCACGTGCGAGCACGTGTGCATGCTGGCTTGTGTGTGAGAGTGCGCTTCCTAGGTGTGGCGTGCTGCAGACAGTCAAAGGGATTGTTCCCTTTCATTAAAAGTTAATCCCCGGCTGCAGCCTATTATAAAGCAACTAACCGTGCTCTACTCACCCTACCCGGGTCTACCGGTGAGTCTCGCCTCTGCTCCCGGCCTGTGGCATTGGCCGTGAAGCTGACGTTCCGTCGACAGCGCTGCAGCCGATCAGTGAGCTCAGCGGCTCTGAGTGGGGCGTTGAGTCTACAAGACCTTTTAAGGAAGCCAGCAAAAAAATTGAAGAAAAGGGAAAGCACAAAAGGACCTGGTCTTGCTGAGCACTGGAAAGGGCAGCCGGCAGCCAGACGTCAAAGTAGAAAAGCAGCAAGTGAGAGGCTTGTTTCTGCCTACGGCCACACCACCCTGAACACGACCGATCTTGTCTGATCTTGGAAGCTAAGCTTGGTTGGGCCTGGTTAGTACTTGGATGGGAGATATCCTGGGAATACCAGGTGCTGTAGGCTTTTGCTTTTTCCTTCCTTCCACTAGCAGGGGGCACTCTCTTCTATGCCTTTTTTCCATTCCCTTTCACAAGTGCACAAATCCATTCTCTTTTCTTTTTTTCATTTGCTTTCTCTCTTGCGCTATTTCATCTCTGCAAAATACCAGCATCCTTCTGATCACAGTGGGTCTCCAGCATTGTTGCTTCTTTACTTTTAATACTAGGCTCCTTTTCACCAGGACAAGCGTCTCCCGGGTGGCTGGAGGCAACCACCGGTAACCCCAAGCAGAAGACCTTTGCAGGCAACACGACCCTCCCCCCTGAAGAGCAGCTCAAAGTCACTGGCAACCATCTCACCCTCTTCCTTCATTCACCCCTGGACGTCTCGCTCCGCCCCCAAGTTACGGGTCCAGCTTGCTCTTTCTGTCACATTACCGTGATGAAGGGTTTAGCCTGCAGGAGACCCTGCGCCGAGACATTTTTGAAGACACCTGATGCGGCAGGTGAATCACTGCTAAACAAACCACACCTGTAGGGACGGCACAGACTTTGCATGGACCCTTCGGAGCCCGCCCCGTCACGGCCAGATTGCTCGCCACCAAGCGATCCTGAGAAAGGCTGGCCGGGCGATGGATCGAGCAGCGTCTACTGGCCATACCACCTTGGATACGCCCGATCTCGTCTGATCTCGGGAGCAAAGCAGGGCTGGGCTCAGACAGTACTTGGATGGCAGACCTCCTGGGAACACCGGGTGCTGTAGACCATTTTGATGACGTTTTGCCCTATGCCCAGCTCGGCTAGCATGGAACGCCGCCTTGCCGGACACCGACCTTAAGTAACTTAGATGATGGAAGCCCCAAGGCCTCTGAGCCAGTTGGCAGCTAAGTATGCTACCCCGCCGCCTTCACGCAGGCCTGACACCGAGCTCCTTGTCACGGCTAGGAGTGCTTATTGACTCCGCAGCTCGCCGTGTTGAAATGATGGCGTTAAAAGCACCCGGGGCCGTGAAGGGGCCAGGCTTTCAGCAGGTGCCCAGGGAAGGTTTTGGATGCCGGCCGCCTAGCGAGGGCCCGCAGAAGTAACATGTATCTCTGCAAAGAAGCTTGTGTAACCAAGCCAGACGGCTGCCAAAGAGCTAACCTCAGTGCAAGGAAGGCAAGGAAGGTGCAGAAGGAATTGGGGAGGGGGGGGGGTGATTCCTGATAGGGCCCTGAAATCATAAAACAGGCAGGAGAGTCTGATGCATATGACTCGCCCCCTGGGCCGTGGGGCACTCGGATCCGGGCAATAGGGAGAAGATGGGGGTAGTAGTGGCGACCCGGTTCCGTGGCTCAGGGTGGTCAGGCCAATGGTAGTCTGCTACGTTCTGCTGATAATGTCCGACTACGCCACCCGTGGATTGCGGTTATTAGGAACCGCTGCTGCATGCAGACCGCTGGGGCTGATGAGGTGTGCAGCTAGGGTAGTGTGACTCCCCACGGGAAGAGTGCGGCCCCAGGGCAGTATAATGGATGGTGGGAGTGATGGTAGTGAGAATCCCAGTGCTGATAGTGCGGGAGGAGCAAGGAGCACACAGACAACAAGTTGCAGTCCAGGGTCTTTACTACAACAGGTAAACTGACCCATAAACAGTCCCGGCTAGGAGGGGACCTGGACGTCTGAGAGCAACGGGGAAATTGGCCCTGGTCAGGGTGAGGGTGTAGGCCTACTGTGCTTTCTGCGCTCCTTCTGGCTATCTCCTCCTGATAGGGTAACAGCCCACGTTTCCGAGCTTTCCGTGTATTCTCGCCTTTATGGCCTGCGACGTGGGTTCCTTTCTGCTCCCAGCCTTGTACGGCTTTACTGGTCCCTTCGGTTGTGGCAGGGCCTCCAGGCTTCTTAGGCCAAGGAATGTACAGTCCCTTGCGGACTGGTTCTCTGCTGGGGGATGTGGAATTCTTCCAGCCTCAGACACCAAAGTCTGGTAAAATTAAGTCTTTTCTCTGCCAAGACAGGCTCTCTTTGCCTCTTGTCTCTGGCTTGTGGCTCTCCTCCTGCCACACTTCCTCTTAGGTGCAATCAACTTTCTGTCCCTGCTCCACTCTGGGACACGTCTCAGAGCTGAGACAGGCAATCCAGTTCTCTCTAACCCTGCCCCCAGCACCAGCTTTTATAGGGGCAGCCTGCTCCCCCTACTGGCCTGAGACAGGAAGCATTGCATGCTAATATTCCCCTGACCAGAGAACCTACCCCTTGCTCTCAGACACAGCTTTAATACATTTTGTGGCATCCAGGCCAGGGTGACACACATGGTGACGGAGAGGTTGTAGGGGCAGCGTGTGCATGCTGGCTTGTGTGTGAGAGTGCGCTTCCTAGGTGTGGCGCGCTGCAGACAGTCAAAGGGATTGTTCCCTTTCATTAAAAGTTAATCCCCGGCTGCAGCCTATTAGAAAGCAACTAACCGCGCTCTACTCACCCTACCCGGGTCTACCGGTGAGTCTCACCTCTGCTCCCGGCCTGTGGCATTGGCCGTGAAGCTGACGTTCCGTCGACAGCGCTGCAGCCGATCAGTGAGCTCAGCGGCTCTGAGTGGGGCCTTCTGTCTACAAGACCTTTTAAGGAAGCCAGCAAAAAAATTGAAGAGAAGGGAAAGCACAAAAAGACCTGGTCTTGCTGAGCACTGGAAAGGGCAGCCGGCAGCCAGACTTCAAAGTAGAAAAGCAGCAAGTGAGAGGCTTGTCTGTGCCTACAAAGTAGAAAAGCAGCAAGTGAGAGGCTTGTCTGCGCCTTCAAAGTAGAAAAGCAGCAAGTGAGAGGCTTGTCTGTGCCTACGGCCAAACCACTCTGTACACGCCTGACCTTGTCTAATCTTGGAAGCCAAGCAGGGTTGGGCCTGGTTAGTACTTGGATGGGAGACCGCCTGGGAATACCAGGTGCTCTAGGCTTTTGCTTTTTCTTTCCTTCCACCAGCAGGGGGCACTCTCTTCTATGCCTTTTTTCCATTCCCTTTCACAAGTGCACACATTCATTCTCTTTTCTTTTTTTCATTTGCTTTCTCTCTTGCGCTATTTCATCTCTGCAAAATACCAGCATCCTTCTGATCACTGTGGGCCTCCAGCATTGTTGCTTATTTACTTTTAATACTAGGCTCCTTTTCACCAGGACCAGCGTCTCCCGCGTGGCTGGAGGCAATCACCGGTATCCCCAAGCAGAAGACCTTAGCAGGCAACACGACCCTCCCCCCTGAAGAGCAGCTCAAAGTCACTGGCAACCATCTCACCCTCTTCCTTCATTCACCTCTGGACGTCTCGCTCAGCCCCCAAGTTACGGGTCCAGCTTGCTCTTTCTGTCACATTACCGCGATGAAGGGTTTAGCCTGCAGGAGACCCTGCGCCGAGACATTTTTGAAGACACCTGATGCGGCGGGTGAATCACTGCAAAACAAACCACACCTGTAGGGACGGCACAGCCTTTGCATGGACCCTTCGGAGCCCGCCCCGTCACGACCAGATTGCTCGCCACCAAGCGTGTTACAACTCTCCTGTTAGTTTTTTTTTAGTTTGCTGGTCACATGACCATTTTGCCTATTTAATCCGGCTCTGCCCTCCTGGCTTTGCTGGACTTCATTTGTATTTACTACTGTTGAGCTAGCTTGTTGCTCTGTTGCCGTTCTCTGTTAGTTTTGCTAGGTCTTCTGACCCCTATGCCTTTTTGTTGTGTGTTTGTCTTTGACTGCTACTATTTCTGCTAGGAGGTGTCCAACTTTTCCCAGTCCCTAGATCTTGTAGGGATCCCTCCCTCACATCTATAGGTCTGCGTTCAGACTAGCCGAGGACTTTAGCGGGTCTGATCGCAGGATCAGGTTCCCCGTTACGTCGTAGGGATCTAGTTTAGTTCTATTGTAGGGATAGATCTCCTTTCTTTCCTTAGTCTCTGTAGCAGATCATAACAGTAATTCCAGCCATAAAAAAAAAAAAAAAAAAAAAATTTCTCTAAGAAAAGACCTCCAGTTTTCCATCATGGTCTCGGTGCAAGATTTGGCTCAACGCTTGCAGGGACTCTCTCTGGAGGTGACCAAGCTCCAACAACACGTGAGTAGCTGTTCTGGAGCGCATTTTGTGGAACCTAAGGTACGTCTGCCTGATCTATTTTTTGGCAAACAACAAGATTTTTTTTCTTTTAAAAATGCTTGTCTATTATATTTTCGTTTGAGACCCGGATCCTCTGGTGATGAATCACAGCGCATAGGGATCATAATGTCACTTTTGCGCAAAGATCTTCAGGGATGGGCCTTCTCTCTCCAACCTAGTGATCCGTGCTTTAGATCAGTGGATAGTTTTTTTTCTGCTTTGGGTTTGTTGTTTGATGATCCTGATCGTGTCTCATCTGCTGAGTCTGAATTAAGACGTTTGAGGCAGGGATCGGGTAATGTGGAAAAATAATAATAATAATAATAATAATAATAGTTTATTTTTATAGCGCCAACATATTCCGCAGCACTTTACAAATTTTAGGGGGGACTTATACAGACAATACAGAATAAGCATATCTCATATCGAACGGAGTGAGGGCCCTGCTCGCGAGCTTACAGTCTATGAGGAAGTGGGGGAGACACAAAAGGTAAAAAGTACATATATTGTATAATGCAGCCTTGATATACTGAATAGGATAAATAATACATGGACTGGTCGCCAGCCAGTATGTGTGCAGTCCTGACAGAGGCTTTTATGTGCATGGTTGGTTTGAACCCGAAGTTGAAGAAGATTTTAATATGGGGGAAAGCTGGGACGGACAGAGTGTGTTTAGGTGATACGCCAGTCTAAAGAAATGTGTTTTTAGGGTTCGCTTGAAACTGTGGGTATTGGGAATTAATCGAACTGTCCTGGGTAGTGCATTCCAGAGAATTGGCGCAGCACGCGAGAAATCTTGGAGACGGGAGTGGGAAGTTCGGATTATGGAGGATTTTAGTTTCAAGTCATTTGCAGAACGGAGGGCACGTGTAGGGTGGTAGACTGAGACAAGGGAGGAGATGTAGGGGGGTACTGAAGCATGGAGCGCTTTGTGGGTAAGCGTGATAAGTTTAAAACGAACTCTATATTGGATGGGCAACCAATGCAATGACTGGCACAGGGAAGAGGCATCTGAGTAGCGGTTGGCGAGGAATATGATCCTGGCTGCTGCGTGCAGGACGGATTGGAGAGGGGAGAGTTTAGTAAGAGGGAGACCGATTAGTAGAGCGTTGCAATAGTCAAGACGAGAATGAATAAGAGCGACAGTAAGAGTTTTTGCCGAGTCAAAGGTGAGAAAAGTCCTGATTCTTGAGATGTTTTTGAGGTGTAGATGACATGAACGAGCGAGTGATTTGATGTGAGGAGTGAAAGAAAGATCTGAATCAAAAATGACCCCAAGACAGCGGGCTTGTAGCTGGGGAGTAATGGTTGAGCCACAAACGGAGATGGCAATATCGGGCACAGGTAGATTAATGGAGGGAGGAAAGACGAGTAGTTCAGTTTTTGACAGATTCAGTTTTAGGTAGAGGGAGGACATAATGTTAGACAGCAGAAAGACAATCACTGGTCTTTTGTAGTAATGCAGGGGTGATGTCCGGAGCAGAGGTGTATAATTGGGTGTCATCAGCATAGAGATGGTACTATTGTTCTCAATTCCGTCGGTGGTCTGCCCAGGTGGGGTGGAACGATTCTGCTTTGAAAAGCTTGTTTCTTGCAGGGCTATGTGAAAGGGTAAAGGATTTACTGATTGCTTATCCCACACCTGGAAACTTGCAGGAGGCAATGCAATTAGCTATACGGGTGGACAGGAGACTGCGTGAAAGGGTTAATGAGAGCAAATCCTCTGCTATGTCAGCTTCGAGTCCTGAGAGGTTCTGTGCTGACAATGGAGAGCCGATGGCACCCCGCTCTCAGGAAAAGACCGCCGACTTTCTGAAGGCTTGTGTTTCTATTGCGGAAATTCTGGTCATTTTATTAAGAGCTGTGTGCTTCGTAAGAAGAAAGAAAAAAAATGGTCAGTCATGCTCGTATTGCCTGTTTAAATTCTAAGGGAGTATTCCTATCTGCCACTACTGCTGCTCAGGATGAATTAATTGAATTTCGGGTATTTGTGGATTGTGGATCTACTCTGAATGTGATTGATGGGGGATTCTTGGAAAAACTTAGATTAGAACCTAAAACTTTGTCATCCTCTATTGCTGTGGTTTCTGTCGATGGCTCTCCCTTGAAGAGTGTTACTCACAAGGTCTGTGAATTTCCCCTCACTATTAATGGTATTCATCAAGAGAATTTGGATTTGGTGGTATTGGATAATTTGCCTTCTCCAGTAATATTGGGGCTACCCTGGTTAAAATTGCACAATCCTGTACTGGATTGGTCTACCAATGAAATTAAGTCCTGGAGCCCTAAGTGTCATGACAAGTGTTGTAACGGGCGCATTGCTGCTGTGGATAGAGGGGAATTGCCTGTACCTATTCAGGATTTTTGGAGAGTTTTTTCTGAGGAGGAGTCGCAGGTTTTGCCTCCCCATAGAGACTATGATTGTACCATTGAATTTGTCCCTGGTGCGACTCTTCCTAAGAGTCGTTTATTTAATCTTACTATTCCTGAAAGAAAGGCTTTGGAAGAATACATACAGACAAGCTTGGCCGCCGGTCACATTAGGCCTTCCAAGTCTCCTGTGGCTGTTGGATTTTTTTTTGTAAAAAAAAAAGATGGCGGTTTACGTCCTTGTCTGGACTTTCGTGAGATTAATAAAATTACTGTATGCAATCCTTACCCACTGCCATTGATTCCTGATTTATTTAACCAGTTAGTGGGGGCCAAGTGGTTCTCTAAAATTGATCTCCGGGTGGCATACAATTTGTTGCGCATGAAGGAGGGTGATGAATGGAAGACTGCTTTTAACACTCCTGTGGGTCATTTTGAGAATCTGGTTATGCCTTTTGGTCTCACCAATGCTCCAGCATTTTTTCAGAATCTTATTAATGATATCCTTAGACCTTTAATCGGCAAAAATGTGGTTGTGTATTTGGATGACATTTTGATTTATTCGCCGGATCTGGAGTCTCATTGGCGAAGCGTACGTGAGGTATTACAGTTATTAATGGACAATTCGCTTTTTGCTAAGCTGGAGAAATGTGAGTTCACTGTACAGAGAAATAGTTTTTTGGGCTACATTATCTCCAGTGAAGGTTTTGAGATGGACCCGGTTAAAGTTCAAGCTGTGCAGGAATGGCCTAGGCCTATTGGTTTGAAATCGATACAGAGGTTTTTGGGTTTCGCCAATTATTACAGAAAATTCATAAAAAAGTTTTCTATTATTGTCAAACCGCTGACCGATCTCACCAGGAAAGGTGCTAATGCGGTTCAGTGGACTTCTGAGGCCATTGAAGCTTTTGTGTTTCTAAAGGAGAGGTTCACCTCTGCTCCCATCCTTATGCAGCCTGATGTGACTAAGCCGTTTTTGGTTGAGGTTGATGCTTCTTCGGTGGGGGTTGGTGCGGTGTTGTCTCAGGAAAACAAGGATGGAGTACATCCCTGTGCCTTTTTTTCAAAAAATTTTTCCGAGACTGAACTTAATTACGATATTGATAATCGGGAATTGCTGGCGATTAAACTCGCATTTGAACACTGGCGTCATCTCTTGGAAGGTGCTGAATTTCCCATTCAGGTTTTCACTGATCATAAAAATCTGATCTATCTTGATGCTGCCAAGCGCTTGAATGCCCGTCAGGCTAGGTGGGCACTTTTTTTCTCGCGGTTTAATTTTTCCGTTACTTACATCCCGGGTACCAAGAATGTTAAAGCGGATGCTTTGTCTCGCAGCTTTTCTCCCATGGTCAGTGTTGAGGAGGAAGAGGAGACCATTTTACAAGAAGGTGTTGTGATTGCTGCTTTGGACTCCATTTTGGAGGATGAGATTCTTAAAGCACAGGAGAATGCCCGATCTAACACTCCCCATGGGAGGTTGTTTGTGCCTAGGACCTTTAGGAGAGATTTGTTTGTTGAGTGTCATGAATCTTGGTTGGCAGGTCATCCAGGAATTTCTGAGACCAAGAGACTTGTGGGTCGCAGTTTTTGGTGGCCTGGATGGCAGAAGGAAGTCATTAAGTGGGTGCGCCAATGTACTGTGTGTGCAAGATCCAAGTCTTCGCATGCTCCTGCTGCGGGGTTGCTTTGCCCTCTGGAGGTTCCTAGTGCACCTTGGACACATCTGGCTATGGACTTTATTACTGACCTTCCTCCCTCTGAAGGTTTCACGGTCATCTGGGTGGTCGTGGACCGTTTTAGCAAGATGTGTCACTTGGTTCCCTTCATCAAACTGCCTTGCGCTAAGACACTCGCTAAGGCCTTTGTCAAGGAGATTATCAGACTACATGGTGTTCCTACTGACATTATTTTTGATAGGGGACCTCAGTTCGTGGCTCGTTTTTGGCGTGCCTTTTGTGACAGGTTGGGAGTTCATTTGTCGTTTTCATCCGGATATCATCCTGAGTCTAATGGCCAGACAGAAAGGAAGAACCAGGATGTTGAGCAGTTCTTGCGTTGTTTTGGGGCAGACAATCAAGAGGGGTGGTCTGAGTTTCTGCCACTTGCTGAATTTGCTCTTAACAACCATACATCCTCTTCTGCTGGGTGTTCGCCTTTTTTTTGTTGTTCTGGGAGACATCCGTCTTTTGTGTCATTTTCCAAATTGGTTTCGGCTGTGCCTGAGGAGGAGAGTTTTTCCGGTGATTTGGAGAGAGTTTGGACGGATGTGCGTGGTAATCTTCAGGAGGCTAACAAAAAATCTAAGAGGTACTTTGATAGGAAACGGCAAGAGATTTTGTTTGCGGTTGGTGACATGGTTTGGTTGTCCTCTAAGAATCTGCGATTGAGGATTCCTTCTAAAAAACTGGGTCCCAAGTTCGTAGGGCCCTTTAAGGTACTTCAGATAGTTAACCAATCTGCTGTTAGGCTGAAGGTTCCTACGTCCTGGAGGATTAATCCGGTGTCTCATGTTTCTCTGTTGAAAAAAGCTGATGTGTCGGATGGTGACGCCTCTGCCACTGTTCCTCCGGTGGTGGAGGACGGGGAATATGAAATTTCCCGCATCCTAAATTCTAGACGGTATAGAGGGAGTTTGCAGTATCTCGTCGCTTGGAAGGGTTTCGGACCTGAGGATAACTCATGGGTGAGAGCGGATTATGTTTCTGCCCCCAGACTTGTCCGAGCGTTTCACAGGAGGTTTCCTGGTAAGCCTGGGCCTAGGGGATCCGGAGGATCCTCTTAGAAGAGGGGGTACTGTTACAACTCTCCTGTTAGGTATTTTTAGTTTGCTGGTCACATGACCATTTTGCCTATTTAATCCCGCTCCGCCCACCTGGCTTTGCTGGACTTCATTTGTATTTACTACTGTTGAGCTAGCTTGTTGCTCTGTTGCCGTTCTCTGTTAGTTTTGCTAGGTCTTCTGACCCCTATGCCTTTTTGTTGTGTGTTTGTCTTTGACTTCTACTATTTCTGCTAGGAGGTGTCCAACTTTTCCCAGTCCCTAGATCTTGTAGGGATCCCTCCCTCACATCTATAGGTCTGCGTTCAGACTAGCCGAGGACTTTAGCGGGTCTGATCGCAGGATCAGGTTCCCCGTTACATCGTAGGGATCTAGCTTAGTTCTATTGTAGGGATAGATCTCCTTTCTTTCCTTAGTCTCTGTAGCAGATCATAACAAAGCGATCCTGAGAAAGGCTGGCCGGGCGATGGATCGAGCAGCGTCTACTGGCCATACCACCATGGATGCGCCTGATCTCGTCTGATCTCGGAAGCAAAGCAGGGCTGGGCTCGAACAGTACTTGGATGGGATACCTCCTGGAAACACCGGGTGCTGTAGAACCCTGGACGTCTCGCTCCGCCCCCAAGTTAAGGGTCCAGCTTGCTCTTTCTGTCACATTACCGCGATGAAGGGTTTAGCCTGCAGGAGACCCTGCGCCGAGACATTTTTGAAGACACCTGATGCGGCGGGTGAATCACTGCTAAACAAACCACACCTGTAGGGACGGCACAGCCTTTGCATGGACCCTTTGGAGCCCGCCCCGTCACGACCAGATTGCTCGCCACCAAGCGATCCTGAGAAAGGCTGGCTGGGCGATGAATTGAGCAGCATCTACTGTCCATACCACCTTGGATACGCCTGATCTCGTCTGATCTCGGAAGCAAAGCAGGGCTGGGCTCGGACAGTACTTGGATGGGATACCTCCTGGGAACACCGGGTTCTGTAGACTATTTTGATGACGTTTTGCCCTACTGCCCAGCTCGGCTAGCATGGAACGGCGCCTTGCCGGACACCGACCTTCCTAGGTGTGGCGCGCTGCAGACAGTCAAAGGGATTGTTCCCTTTCATTAAAAGTTAATCCCCGGCTGCAGGCTATTAGAAAGCAACTAACCGCGCTCTACTCACCCTACCCGGGTCTAACGGTGAGTCTCGCCTCTGCTCCCGGCCTGTGGCATTGGCCGCGAAGCTGACGTTCCGTCGACAGCGCTGCAGCCGATCAGTGAGCTCAGCGGCTCTGAGTGGGGCCTTCTGTCTACAAGACCTTTTAAGGAAGCCAGCAAAAAATTGAAGAGAAGGGAAAGCACAAGGGTCCAGCTTGCTCTTTCTGTCACATTACCGCGATGAAGGGTTTAGCCTGCAGGAGACCCTGCGCCGAGACATTTTTGAAGACACCTGATGCGGCGGGTGAATCACTGCTAAACAAACCACACCTGTAGGGACGGCACAGCCTTTGCATGGACCCTTTGGAGCCCGCCCCGTCACGGCCAGATTGCTCGCCACCAAGCGATCCTGAGAAAGGCTGGCTGGGCGATGAATTGAGCAGCATCTACTGTCCATACCACCTTGGATACGCCTGATCTCGTCTGATCTCGGAAGCAAAGCAGGGCTGGGCTCGGACAGTACTTGGATGGGATACCTCCTGGGAACACCGGGTTCTGTAGACTATTTTGATGACGTTTTGCCCTACTGCCCAGCTCGGCTAGCATGGAACGGCGCCTTGCCGGACACCGACCTTAAGTAACTTAGATGATGGAAGCCCCAAGGCCTCTGAGCCAGTTGGCAGCTAAGTACGCTAGCCCGCCGCCTTCACGCAGGCCTGACACCGAGCTCCTTGCCACGGCTAGGAGTGCTTATTGACTCCGCAGCTCGCCGTGTGGAAATGATGGCGTTAAACGCACCCGGGGCTGTGAAGGGGCCAGGCTTTCAGCAGGTGCCCAGGGAAGGTTTTGGATGCCGGCCTCCTAGCGAGGGCCAGCAGAAGTAACATGTTTCTCTGCAAAGAAGCTTGTGTAACCAAGTCAGACGGCTGACAAAGAGCTAATCTCAATGCAAGGAAGGCAAGGAAGGTGCGGAAGGAATTGGGGAGGGGGGGGGGGTGATTCCTGCTAGGGCCCTGAAATCATAAAACAGGCAGGAGAGTCTGACGCATGGTGACGGAGAGGTTGTAGGGGCAGATAGGGGGTGTTGTCACGTGCGAGCACGTGTGCATGCTGGCTTGTGTGTGAGAGTGCGCTTCCTAGGTGTGGCGCGCTGCAGACAGTCAAAGGGATTGTTCCCTTTCATTAAAATTTAATCCCCGGCTGCAGGCTATTAGAAAGCAACTAACCGCGCTCTACTCACCCTACCCGGGTCTACCGGTGAGTCTCGCCTCTGCTCCCGGCCTGTGGCATTGGTCGTGAAGCCGACGTTCCGTCGACAGCGCTGCAGCCGATCAGTGAGCTCAGCGGCTCTGAGTGGGGTCTTCTGTCTACAAGACCTTTTAAGGAAGCCAGCAAAAAAATTGAAGAGAAGGGAAAGCACAAAAGGACCTGGTCTTGCTGAGCACTGGAAAGGGCAGCCGGCAGCCAGACTTTAAAGTAGAAAAGCAGCAAGTGAGAGGCTTGTCTTTGCCTATGGCCACACCAACCTGAACATGCCCCTGAACATGCCCAATCTGGTCTGATCTCGGAAGCTAAGCAGATTTGGGCCTGGTTAGTACTTGGATGGGAGACCTTCTGGGAACACCGGGTGCTGTAGACCATTTTGATGACGTTTTGCCCTACTGCCCAGCTCGGCTAGCATGGAACGGCGCCTTGCCGGACACCGACCTTAATTAACACTAGAACTACTGATGGAGTCATTTTGACTCCTTTCGTTTTTTATTTCTCTTCTGTGACTACATTTTTCAGAATTCCGGCTTGAAACTCGGTGACTTTTCCTCAAATATGATGTGAAGCAAGATTTTGTGAGAATAAATAATTTTCGTGAAAAATTTGCGCGTTTTTTTCAAAATTTACCAAGAACTACTGAAGGGAGTCATTTTGACTCCCTACTATATTTTGAGGTCCTTTTGTCACTAAATGTTGCTATAAAGTTTTGTGCATAATTTTTTCACTCTGTCTTATTTACCCTGATGTTCATATAGATGTAGTTCAATTTACATGTCAACTTTTCACATTTTCCTTGTGTTTTACCTGCTTGTATTACTGTGTAATGCTGAACAAAATAGCTTGTTTACTCTAGGCTCTTATCTTATGCTAATGAAGGGTGGTGTTTTTCTAAGGTCCTAGCAGGAGACAGTATTCTGGATAGTAACTTTACTTTCAGTTCAGCTGAAGAGACAAAGAGAACAGACGCAGACATACGAGCTCTGAAGACTCATACAGGTATGAATTGTTATGAAATAGTTTAGCTGTCTGTCAACTGATTCAGCCCACCTACTTTTGAAGGTGGCAGAACAGTTATTATTTCTTTTAGTTTTCATTTCATTTCTATTTTTCAGCAGGGAACTATATAGAATTATGGAATTTGTGAGGAATATGGAGAGAAGACGTTTGATAAAGCCTCAGGATATTCTGGCTACTTTGCAATCCATACCGGAGGATGAATCGGAATCCGAATTGCAGGAACATGTATTTGATTCTGACAGTGATGAAGATTTCATTCCTCAGAACATATCAAGTGAATCTGAAGACTCAGAAGGAACAAATCCAGAAGGTAAGTAGTTATGTGTATTTATTTGTTCTTCCACACACTGAGTTAGGGCCTGTGCACACTAGCAGAATTCTGGCTGAATAGCCATCTGGATATTCTTGCCGCAATACAGGCCCTACCTGCCCTCTCATGCCTGAAGCTCCGCTCCGAACCCCGGGCTGGAGCCGCTGTCAGGGACAGAGCAGCGCTTGCTTACGCGCGAGCACGGCTCCGTCCCAGACAGCGGCTCCAGCCCGGGGTTCGGAGCGGAGCTTCAGGTATGAAACTCCGCTCTGTACCTGAGCGGGCAGGTACGGGCCGGATTGTGGTGAGAATATCCGGTCGGATATTCCGCCGCTAATCCAGCCAGTGTGCACGGACCCTTACAATACAAAAATTCTAAATATTCATCAACTTTTTCACAGATATTCCAAGCACATCAACTGGGGATCGGGCTCATGCAGTTATGTTGCCTCGTGACCATCCTCCTGGTCGTGGACAGAAAAAATCAGCAAAACGTCCCAGAAATGAAAGAACAACAGATAACGATGGCGGCGAAGGTAATGCAACAACAAACACCAGAGAAGGCGAATCTGAAGGAATACTAGTTTCAGCGGATGGTATTCAATGGAAACCTGTTGAAATTGGAGAACACTTGCCTGGTAGGCGTGACAGCCAAAATATTCTTCGAGAAGCACCTGGCCCTACAGGATACGCCAGAAGAAATATCATTATCGATAGTCCTTTGAGCGCATGGCATTTATTTTTTGATTCATATATATTGACACATATAAAGAACTGTACGCTTGCAGAAGCATGCAGGAACAATAATTTACAGTTTACTCTATCTGATGAGGAGCTAGATGCATTCATTGCGATATTCTATGCTCGTGGAATATCTGGCACGAACCGTCACTCGATTAGCAGTATTTGGTGTAATGACTGGGGAATACCGTTTTGCAAAGCGACAATGTCTAGGGACCGCTTTGTTGAAATTATGAGGTTTCTCAGATTTGATGAGAAATCTACTCGATCGGAGAGACTGCAAACGGACAAGTTTGCTCTATTTTCTACTGTGTGGGACAGGTTTATTGAAAATTGTATTGCGTGTTACAAACCTGGCCCATACATAACGGTGGATGAGCAACTTTTCCAAAGCAAAACTAGGTGTCCATTCACGCAGTACATGCCTTCCAAACCAGATAAATATGGCCACAAATATTGGTCAGCTGTTGATAAGAGGAGCAAATATCTGGCAAATGGCTTCCCTTATCTAGGCAAAGATGACACACGCCGTGCTGAGGACCGTTTAGCTGACCATGTGGTAATGAAGTTATTGGACCCGTTTTTGAAAAAAGGTCGCAATGTTACAACCGATAATTATTTTACTTCAGTAAAATTAGCTAAACAGCTAAAAAGCAAAGGAACAACCATCGTGGGAACACTGAACAAGATAAGGCGAGAAGTGCCTAAAGAAATAAAATCCGTGAAAGAGGAATTGTACAACACTAAAATGTTTAGAAATGAAGACAATTTTACACTTACAGTAGATCAAGGAAAGCCCAACAAAAATGTTGTCATTTTGAGTTCCATCCATCCAGATGTTGTTGTTGCGTCTGATTCCGCTAAAAAAACTCCAGAAACGGTAAAGTTTTACAATGAAACAAAATATGGAGTAGATGTAGTGGATCAGATGGCACGAAAATATACCACACGAACATGCACAAGGAGATGGCCTGTTCATGCATTTGAAAATGCCTTAGACTTTGCGGGTATAAATGCATGGATAATATTCAAGGAGATTACCCACCAAAAAATGTCACGCAAGGCATTTTTGCAAACGCTTGTGAGAGAGTTGAGTGGTCCTTATGTCACAGATAGGGAAAAGGGTTCCACGTCCCAAGTTTCTACATGCTCAGAAGTGATGGTTCAAACAAAATTTTGCCAGATCAAAGAAAAGTGCAAGAAAAATAGATCTGTCGGAAATTGTAAGACTTGTGGTAAGTCTTTGTGTGGGCAATGTACTGCCATAAATCAAAGGCAATGCCTAAAATGCGAAACACCAAATGTTTAGAAGGTGAATTCTGCGCCATATTTTCATTTTTATGCTCCTCCACCTACATTTTCTCTGCTTTTTGTTCTTCAGTTGTTGTTTATATGTGTGCACTTGAATAAAAAAAAATGTTTGAAAAACGTCTATTATAATTATTGTTATTTTCTGTAGAAAAATAAGAAAAGCAGAAAAAAAACAATCAATTGGATCTCACAATAATAATACATTACAAAAAATATAATTATTAATAAATAACCACAAATGAAACTCTAAAAATAAACGAAAACAAGCAAGGAGTCAAAATGACTACTTTCAGTAGTTCTAGGCGGGGTCACGAGTCAAGTAGTCCTAGTGTTAAGTAACTTAGATGATGGAAGCCCCAAGGCCTCTGAGCCAGTTGGCAGCTAAGTACGCTACCCCGACGCCCTTCACGCAGGCCTGACACAGAACTCCTTGCCACGGCTAGGAGTGCTTATTGACTCCGCAGCTCGCCGTGTGGAAATGATGGCGTTAAAAGCACCCGGGGCCGTGAAGGGGTCAGGCTTTCAGCAGGTGCCCAGGGAAGGTTTTGGATGCCGGCCGCCTAGCGAGGGCCAGCAGAAGTAACATGTTTCTCTGCAAAGAAGCTTGTGTAACCAAGCCAGACGGCTGACAAAGAGCTAACCTCAGTGCAAGGAAGGCAAGGAAGGCAAGGAAGGAATTGGGGAGGGGGGGGGGATTCCTGCTAGGGCCCTGAAATCATAAAACAGGCAGGAGAGTCTGACGCATGGTGACGGAGAGGTTGTAGGGGCAGATAGGGGGTGTTGTCACGTGCGAACACGTGTGCATGCTGGCTTGTGTGTGAGAGTGCGCTTCCTAGGTGTGGCGCGCTGCAGACAGTCAAAGAGATTGTTCCCTTTCATTAAAAGTTAATACCCGGCTGCAGGCTATTAGAAAGCAAATAACCGCGCTCTACTCAACCTACCCGGGTCTACAGGTGAGTCTCGCCTCTGCTCCCGGCCTGTGGCATTGGCCGTGAAGCTGACGTTCCGTTGACAGCGCTGCAGCCGATCAGTGAGCTCAGTGGCTCTGAGTGGGGCATCCTGTCTACAAGACCTTTTAAGGAAGCCAGCAAAAAAATTGAAGAGAAGGGAAAGCACAAAAGGACCTGGTCTTGCTGAACAATGGAAAGGGCATCTGGCAGCCAGACTTCAAAGTAGAAAAGCAGCAAGTGAGAGGCTCATCTGCGCCTACGGCCACACCACCCTGAACACGCCTGATCTCGTCTGATCTCAGAAGCTAAGCAGGGTTGGGCCTGGTTAGTACTTGGATGGGAGACCACCTGGGAATCCCAGGTGCTGTAGGCTTTTTCTTTTTCCTTCCTTCCACCAGCAGGGGGCACTCTCTTCTATGCCTTTTTTCCATTCCCTTTCACAAGTGCACACATTCATTCTCTTTTCTTTTTTTCATTTGCTTTCTCTCTTGCGCTATTTCATCTCTGCAAAATACCAGCATCCTTCTGATCACCGTGGGCCTCCAGCATTGTTGCTTCTTTACTTTTAATACTAGGCTCCTTTTCACCAGGACCAGCATCTCCTGTGTGGCTGGAGGCAACAAACGGTAACCCCAAGCAGAAGACCTTTGCAGGCAACACGACCCTTCCCCCTGAAGAGCAGCTCAAAGTCACTGGCAACCATCTCACCCTCTTCCTTCATTCACCCCTGGACGTCTCGCTCCGCCCCCAAGTTACGGGTCCAGCTTGCTCTTTCTGTCACATTACCGCGATGAAGGGTTTAGCCTGCAGGAGACCCTGCGCCGAGACATTTTTGAAGACACCTGATGCGGCGGGTGAATCACTACTAAACAAACCACACCTGTAGGGACGGCACAGCCTTTGCATGGACCCTTCGGAGCCCGCCCCGTCACGGCCAGATTGCTCGCCATCAAGCGATCCTGAGAAAGGCTGGCCGGGCGATGGATCGAGCAGCGTCCACTGGCCATACCACCTTGGATACGCGCGATCTCGTCTGATCTCGGAAGCAAAGCAGGGCTGGGCTCGGACAGTACTTGGATGGGAGACCACCTGGGAGCACCAGGTGCTGTAGACCATTTTGATGACGTTTTGCCCTACTGCCAGCTCGGCTAGCATGGAACGGCGCCTTGCCGGACACCGACCCTAAGTAACTTAGATGATGGAAGCCCCAAGGCCTCTGAGCCAGTTGGCAGCTAAGTACGCTACCACGCAGGCCTGACACCGAGCTCCTTGCCACGGCTAGGAGTGCTTATTGACACCGCAGCTCGCCGTGTGGAAATGATGGCGTTAAAAGCACCCGGGGCCGTGAAGGGGCCAGGCTTGCAGCAGGTGCCCAGGGAAGGTTTTGGATGCCGGCCGCCTAGCAAGGGCCAGCACAAGTAAGATGTTTCTCTGCAAAGAAGCTTGTGTAACCAAGGCAGACGGCTGACAAATAGCTAACCTCAGTGCAAGGAAGGTGCGGAAGGAATTGGGGTGGGTGGGGGTGATTCCTGCTAGGGCCCTGAAATCATAAAACAGGCAGGAGGGTCTGACGCATGGTGACGTAGAGGTTGTAGGGGCAGATAGGGGGTGTTGTCACGTGCGAGCACGTGTGCATGCTGACTTGTGTGTGAGAGTGCGCTTCCTAGGTGTGGCGCGCTGCAGACAGTCAAAGTGATTGTTCCCGTTCATTAAAAGTTAATCCCCGGCTGCAGGCTATTAGAAAGCAACTAACCGCGCTCTACTCACCCTACCCGGGTCTACCGGTGAGTCTCGCCTCTGCTCCCGGCCTGTGGCATTTTCCGTGAAGCTGACGTTCCGTCGACAGCGCTGCAGCCGATCAGTGAGGTCAGCGGCTCTGAGTGGGGCCTTCTGTCTACAAGACCTTTTAAGGAAGCCAGCAAAAAAATTGAAGAGAAGGGAAAGCACAAAAAGACCTGGTCTTGCTGAGCACTGGAAAGGGCAGCCGGCAGCCAGACTTCAAAGTAGAAAAGCAGCAAGTGAGAGGCTTGTCTTTGCCTATGGCCACACCTCCCTGAGCACGCCCAATTTCATCTGATCTTGGAAGCTAAGCAAGGTTGGCCCTGGTTACTACTTGGATGGGAGACCGCCTGGGAATACCACATGCTGTAGGATTTTGCTTTTTCCTTCCTTCCACCAGCAGGGGGCACTCTCTTCTATGCCTTTTTTCCATTCCCTTTCACAAGTGCACACATTCATTCTCTTTTCTTTTTTTCATTTGCTTTCTCTCTTGCACTATTTCATCTCTGCAAAATACCAGCATACTTCTGATCACCGTGGGCCTCCAGCATTGTTGCTTCTTTACTTTTAATACTAGGCTCCTTTTCACCAGGACCAGCGTCTCCCGCGTGTCTGGAGGCAACCACCGGTAACCCCAAGCAGAAGACCTTTGCAGGCAACACGACCGTCCCCCCTGAAGAGCAGCTAAAAGTCACTGGCAACCATCTCACCCTCTTCCTTCATTCACCCCTGGACGTCTCGCTCCGCCCCCAAGTTACGGGTCCAGCTTGCTCTTTCTGTCACATTACCGCGATGAAGGGTTTAGCCTGCAGCAGACCCTGCGCCGAGACATTTTTGAAGACACCTGATGTGGCGGGTGAATCACTGCTAAACAAACCACACCTGTAGGGACGGCACAGACTTTGCATGGACCCTTCGGAGCCCGCCCCGTCACGGCCAGATTGCTCGCTTTTATGTACACGCCCGGACTGACTGGCGTGTGCGGGAGTAGTGGTTCCACTGGACCATGAACCGGACAGTGCCTGGAGGGGAGTGACTAAGTATCTGGCCGATCCGACCAAGGTGGCACGACGGCATACGACGCCAGTGCACCAAGGAGAAACCGGGCAGAGGGACCAGGTGCTACTCCAGGTCAAACTCCGGACACGGGGGTTGACCCACACAGGGATTACTGGAACAGGCAGGTTAGGCTGGCACAGACTGGTGGATATAAGCGAACACGGCAGGTATGCAGACGGGTGGATACAGGCGAGTATGCAGGCGGCGAGGTACTGGCCGAAAGGACGGGCTGGATTACAGAGAGGAAAAGACCCAGTACAGACTGGGTCACAGAAACAGAACCGCAGATGCGGTAGCCAAACACAGCAGAGAGGGAATGCCCGAAGCGGTGGGCAAGAGCAGAGCAGGACGGGACTGCCGGAGCAGCGAGCGCAAGCAGAGCAGGACAGGACTGCCGGAGCAGCGAGCAGATGCAGAGCAGGACGGGACTGCCGGAGCAGCGAGCAGAAGCAGAGCAGGACAGGACTGCCGGAGCAGCGAGCAGATGCAGAGCAGAAACCGCAGGAGCGGCAAGCAAGGCAAGAGCAGAGTGGAAACCGCAAGAGCGGCAAGCTAAGCAGGAACAGAGCGGAAACCGCAGAGCGGTAAACAAGGCAGGAGCAGAGCGGAAACCGCAGAGCGGTAAACAAGGCAGGAGCAGAGCGGAAACCGCAGAGCGGCTAAGTAGGCAGGAGCAGAGCGGAAACCGCAGAGCGGCAAAAAAGGCAGGAGCAGAGCAGAAACCGCAGAGCGGCAAACAAGTCAGGAGCAGAGCAGAAACCGCAGGAGCGGCAAGCAAGGCAAGAGCAGGGCAGAAGCCGCAAGAGAGGCAAGCTAAGCAGGAGCAGAGCGGAAACCGCAGAGCGGTAAACAAGGCAGGAGCAGAGCGGAAACCGCAGAGCGGTAAACAAGGCAGGAGCAGAGCGGAAACCGCAGAGCGGTAAACAAGGCAGGAGCAGAGCGGAAACTGCAGAGCGGTAAACAAGGCAGGAGCAGAGCGGAAACCGCAGAGCGGCAAACAAAGCAGAGCAGGGGGGACAGGGCTCTGTTCACACGGAACAGACAGGAAGAGAAAGGCAGAGCCATATATCCACAGGGTACTTGCAGTGAAGTAGCGAGTGGACCACAAACTCACAAACGGGAGTCCAGAGACAACAAGCAGGAGTTAGGTACGAGTTCAGACTCTGCAGAAAAAGGAAGGGAACGGACATAGAGGCAAAACAGGTAAAGGATAGGAGAGAGTTCAGACTGGAACTGAGTGTACGGAGGAGACCGACACTGCAGCGGGATACAGGAGCGGGTCTGGGAATACGGCCCCCAGAGAGGCGGGACGAACAGGCAAGGAGCGTGTTCAGACAGGACAGACAAGATACAGGAGCGGGTCTAGGTAATCGGCCCCTAGAAGGCGGGAGGAACAGGCTAGGAGAGTGTACAGACAGGACTGGAAATACAGCCTCCAGGAGAGGCAGCAGGCAAGAGTACACAGACAGGACTCAGTTCAGACACAGGAACTGACACCGCAAGGCAGGAGACATAGACAGGACTCAGTTCAGACACGGGAACTGATACCGCAAGGCAGGAGACAAAGACAGGACTCAGTTCAGACACGGGAACTGACACCGCAAGGCAGGAGACATAGACAGGACTCAGTTCAGACACGGGAACTGATACCGCAAGGCAGGAGACAAAGAACGGGACCTGGCACCTTCAGAGTGCAAGCACACACTGAATGAAACACTATGCTCAGGCAGGGATAGATGGGAGCAGCTGAGCTATATACCAGGTGACAGACAGCAATAGGCTGAGGACGCACAAGGGGTGTGACCCACAGCAGGTACAAAAAGCAGGAAGTGATCGGGCACCGCCCTTAAGCAGCAGTAACAGACACAAACAGACAGCATGGAGGGAAGCCAGAGAGACATTCTGGACAGGAGATCAAGTGCGCGCTCTTGCACAGTGGGAGATGGACCACTATGCAAGGACGCCGCCAGTTATGTTACAGTACCCCCCCCCCTTACGACCCCTCTTCTTCAGGCCTGCCAGAATCTCCCGCAGGGAATTTGAGGGCCAATTCTTCCCTTCGAAGAGATCACTTCCACTGTCCACCGGAAAAACTGGTCTCCTCTGGGTAGCTAGGATGCTACCTCCCATCCAGCCACCCTTAGCAACAGACGAAATGGGTGGAGTACCAGGAACAGCACACAAGGAAGTCTCACTCCACATACTTTCAGGTGGCATCCCAGAGGGTAATGGAGACAACTGGAAGTCCTCCACCGGTTTGGAGGGGGACAGAGACTTGGGGGTAATCTCTGCTTCGAGGTACATCTTGTCAAGCTCACAGGAAGAAATAGACGGGTTATCAGGTACAGGATGAGGAAAAGTCACTGCCTCTTTGTTATCCGGTGGTACCCCGGAGGATTCAGGAAGCAACTGGAGGTCCTCCGCCGGGTCAGAAGAGTGCAGAGGCTCAGAGAAAACATCTGCTTCAGAGTACACAAGGTCGGACTCTCTGGACGAAGCAGGCGAGGTATCGGGTACCGAGTATAGGAAAGTCTCTGTCCATTCACCACCAGGTGGCACCCCGAAGGGTTCTGGAGACAACTGGCGGTCCTCCGCCTGGTCAGAGGGGTGTAGAGACTCACGGGTAACCTCTGCTTCAGAGTACACTAGGTCGGACTCACTGGACGAAGCAAGCGAGGTATCAGATCCAGGATATAGGAAAGTCTCTGTCCATTCACCACCAGGTGGCACCCCGAATGGTTCTGGAGACAACTGGAGGTCCTCTGCCTGGTCAGAGGGGTGTAGAGACTCATGGTTAACCTCTGCTTCGGAGTACACTAGGTTGGACTCACTGGACGAAGCGAGCGAGGCATCAGGTACAGAGTATAGGAGAGTCTCTGTCCTTTCGCTACCAGGTAGCACCCCGAAGGGTTCAGGAGACAACTGGAGGTCCTCCGCCTAGTCGGAGGGGTGTAGAGACTCGGGGGTAACTACCACTTTGGGGTACCCATTGTCAGGCTCACAGGACGAAGCGTACAAAGTATCGAGTACCGGGTGTAGAGAAGTCTCTCTCCATTTGTCATCGAGTGGTATCCCGGAGGATTCAGGAGGCAACAGGGGGTCCTCCACCAGGTAGTAGAGGTGCACAGACTCTGAGGTAACCACAGCTTTGGAGCATCCTTGGACATGCACACCGGTTAAAGTGGGTGAAGCATCTGATGGAGGGTGCAGGAAGTTCTCCTGTGTGGAGTCTGGATGGGCAGAAGTCTCTTCGGGCAGGAGAACTGGTGCACTACCCACGCACATTACCCGTTGGGGCTTCTCCGGGATACAGGGAGATGAAGCTTCAGTAGGGACTTCAAGGTTGGGGTCAGGAGGTCTCAGGGAGGACAGACCCTGGCGTGACGGCTTGCCTCTACGTCTAGCACGTCTGGACTGCCTCTTGAGGTTGGGAGAAGTATTCCGGAAAGCGTAGTCACCCTGTGAGGATTCTGGGTGGGCAGTAGTCTCATTGGGCTGGAGGACTATTGCGCTACCCACACACATTACCCGTCGGGGCTGCTCCGGGATATTGGGAAGTGACGCTTCAGCAGGGGCTTCAGGGTTAGGGTCCTCGAAGACCACACGAAAGGCCACCAGGAAGGCCTGCAGGTCAAGGACGAGAGGATCCCATGCTTCCCATAGGGGGGTGACCCATTTCAAGGCATCACCCGCTAGGTAGTCAATCATAAAGGCCACTTTAGCCCAATCGGAAGGAAAATAGAGAGGGTAGGCCTTAAAGTGTAGCATGCATTGCTCCACAAATGCACGACACTGTCTTGGATCCCCATAGTAACGTGGCGGATCCGCAGGAACGAAAGCTGATAGATCCATCTGGACGGTGCGTAATTCGCCTGGAACTCAGCTAAGGGAAAAAAAAATGTATCTATTTATCTTTAATGCATGTATTCACTAGAAAACGTCTCAGAGAGCGAAGGCCGTGGGGCTCAACGAGAACCATGGCCTGAGCATGCTGTTATGCACACGCCCGGACTGACTGGCGTGTGCGGGAGTAGTGGTTCCACTGGACCATGAACCGGAGAGTGCCTGGAGGGGCATGACTAAGTATCTGGCCGATCCGACCAAGGTGGCACGACGGCATACGACGCCAGTGCACCAAGGAGAAACCGGGCAGAGGGACCAGGTGCTACTCCAGGTCAAGCTCCGGACACGGAGGTTGACCCACACAGGGATTACTGGAACAGGCAGGTTAGGCTGGCACAGACTGGTGGATATAAGCGAACACGGCAGGTATGCAGACGGGTGGATACAGGCGAGTATGCAGGCGGGGAGGTACTGGCCGAAAGGACGGGCTGGAGCACAGAGAGGACAAGACCCAGTACAGACTGGGTCACAGAAACAGAACCGCAGATGCGGTAGCCAAACACAGCAGAGAGGGAATGCCCGAAGCGGTGGGCAAGAGCAGAGCAGGACGGGACTGCCGGAGCAGCGAGCGCAAGCAGAGCAGGACAGGACTGCCGGAGCAGCGAGCAGATGCAGAGCAGGACGGGACTGCCTGAGCAGCGAGCAGAAGCAGAGCAGGACAGGACTGTCGGAGCAGTGAGCAGATGCAGAGCAGAAACCGCAGGAGCGGCAAGCAAGGCAAGAGCAGAGTGGAAACCGCAAGAGCGGCAAGCTAAGCAGGAGCAGAGCAGAAACCGCAGAGCGGTAAACAAGGCAGGAGCAGAGCGGAAACCGCAGAGCGGTAAACAAGGCAGGAGCAGAGCGGAAACCGCAGAGCGGTAAACAAGGCAGGAGCAGAGCGGAAACCGCAGAGCGGCTAGGTAGGCAGGAGCAGAGCGAAAACCGCAGAGCGGAAAACAAGGCAGGAGCAGAGCGGAAACCGCAGAGCGGTAAACAAGGCAGGAGCGGAGCGGAAACCGCAGAGCGGCTAAGTAGGCAGGAGCAGAGCGGAAACCGCAGAGCGGCTAAGTATTCAGGAGCAGAGCGGAAACCGCAGAGCGGCAAACAAGGCAGGAGCAGAGCAGAAACCGCAGGAGCGGCAAGCAAGGCAAGAGCAGGGCAGAAACCGCAAGAGCGGCAAGCTAAGCAGGAGCAGAGCGGAAACCGCAGAGCGGTAAACAAGGCAGGAGCAGAGCGGAAACCGCAGAGCGGTAAACAAGGAATTAGCAGAGCGGAAACCGCAGAGCGGTAAACAAGGCAGGAGCAGAGCGGAAACCGCAGAGCAGCAAACAAAGCAGAGCAGGGGGGACAGGGCTCTGTTCACACGGAACAGACAGGAAGAGAAAGGCAGAGCCAGATACCCACAGGGTACTTGCAGTGAAGTAGCGAGTGGACCACAAACTCACAAACGGGAGTACAGAGACAACAAGCAGGAGTTAGGTACGAGTTCAGACTCTGCAGAAAAAGGAAGGGAACGGACATAGAGGCAAAACAGGTAAAGGATAGGAGAGAGTTCAGACTGGAACTGAGTGTACGGAGGAGACCGACACTGCAGCGGGATACAGGAGCAGGTCTGGGAATACGGCCCCCAGAGAGGCGGGACGAACAGGCAAGGAGCGTGTTCAGACAGGACAGACAAGATACAGGAGCGGGTCTAGGTAATCGGTCCCTAGAAGGCGGGAGGAACAGGCTAGGAGCGTGTTCAGACAGGACTGGAAATACAGCCTCCAGGAGAGGCAGCAGGCAAGAGTACACAGACAGGACTCAGTTCAGACACGGGAACTGATACCGCAAGGCAGGAGACATAGACAGGACTCAGTTCAGACACGGGAACTGATACCGCAAGGCAGGAGACAAAGACAGGACTCAGTTCAGACACGGGAACTGATACCGCAAGGCAGGAGACAAAGACAGGACTCAGTTCAGACACGGGAACTGATACCGCAAGGCAGGAGACAAAGAACGGGACCTGGCACTTTCAGAGTGCAAGCACACACTGAATGAAACACTATGCTCAGGCAGGGATAGATGGGAGCAGCTGAGATATATACCAGGTGACAGACAGCAATAGGCTGAGGACGCACAAGGGGTGTGACCCACAGCAGGTACAAAAAGCAGGAAGTGATCGGGCGCCGCCCTTAAGCAGCAGAAACAGACACAAACAGACAACATGGAGGGAAGCCAGAGAGACATTCTGGACAGGAGATCAAGTGCGCGCTCTTGCACAGTGGGAGATGGACCACTATGCAAGGACGCCGCCAGGTATGTTACACTCGCCACCAAGCGATCCTGAGAAAGGCTGGCCGGGCGATGGATCAAGCAGCGTCTACTGGCAATACCACCTTGGATACGCCCATTCTCGTCTGATCTCGGAAGCAAAGCAGGGCTGGGCTCAGACAGTACTTGGATGGGAGACCTCCTGGGAACACCGGGTGCTGTAGACCATTTTGATAACGTTTTGCCCTACTGCCCAGCTCGGCTAGCATGGAACGGCGCCTTGCCGGACACCGACCTTAAGTAACTTAGATGATGGAAGCCCCAAGGCCTCTGAGCCAGTTGGCAGCTAAGTACGCTACCCCGCCGCCTTCACGCAGGCCTGACACCGAGCTCCTTGTCACGGCTAGGAGTGCTTATTGACTCCGCAGCTCGCCGTGTGGAAATGATGGCATTAAAAGCACCCGGGGCCGTGAAGGGGCCAGGCTTTCAGCAGGTGCCCAGGGAAGGTTTTGGATGCCGGCCGCCTAGCGAGGGCCAGCAGAAGTAACATGTATCTCTGCAAAGAAGCTTGTGTAACCAAGCCAGACGGCTGACAAAGAGCTAACCTCAGTGCAAGGAAGGTGCAGAAGGTGCGGAAGGAATTGGGGAGGGGGGGGTGATTCCTGATAGGGCCCTGAAATCATAAAACAGGCAGGAGTGTCTGACGCATGGTGACGGAGAGGTTGTAGGGGTAGATAGGGGGTGTTGTCACGTGCGAGCACGTGTGCATGCTGGCTTGTGTGTGAGCGTGCGCTTCCTAGGTGTGGCGCGCTGCAGACAGTCAAAGGGATTGTTCCCTTTCATTAAAAGTGAATCCCCGGCTGCAGGCTATTAGAAAGCAAGTAAGCGCGCTCTACTCACCCTACCCGAGTCTACCGTTGAGTCTCGCCTCTGTTCCCGGCCTGTGGCATTGGCCGTGAAGCTGACGTTCCGTCGACAGCGCTGCAGCCGATCAGTGAGCTCAGCGGCTCTGAGTGGGGCGTTCTGTCTACAAGACCTTTTAAGGAAGCCAGCAAAAAAATTGAAGAGAAGGGAAAGCACAAATGGACCTGGTCTTGCTGAGCACTGGAAAGGGCAGCCGGCAGACAGACGTCAAAGTAGAAAAGCAGCAAGTGTGAGTCCTGTCTCTGCCTGCGTCCGCACTGCCCTGAACACGCCTGATCTCATCTGATCTTGGAAGCTAAAAAGGGTTGGGCCTGGTTAGTACTTGGATGGGAGACCGCCTGGGAATACCAGGTGCTGTAGGCTTTTGCTTTTTCCTTCCTTCCACCAGTAGGGGGCACTCTCTTCTATGCCTTTTTTCCATTCCCTTTCACAAGTGCACACATTCATTCTCTTTTCTTTTTTTCATTTGCTTTCTCTCTTGCGCTATTTCATCTCTGCAAAATACCAGCATCCTTCTGATCACCTTGGGCCTCCAGCATTGTTGCTTATTTACTTTTAATACTAGGCTCCTTTTCACCAGGACCAGCGTCTCCCGGGTGGCCGGAGGCAACAACCGGTAACCCCAAGCAGAAGACTTTTGCAGGCAACACGACCCTCCCCCATGAAGAGCAGCTCAAAATCACTGGCAACCATCTCACCCTCTTCCTTCATTCACCCTGGACGTCTCGCTCCGCCACCAAGTTACGGGTCCAGCTTGCTCTTTCTGTCACATTACCGCGATGAAGGGTTTAGCCTGCAGGAGACCCTGCGCTGGGACATTTTTGAAGACACCTGATGCGGCGGGTGAATCACTGCTAAACAAACCACACCTGTCGGGACGGCACAGACTTTGCATGGACCCTTCGGAGCCCACACCGTCACGGCCAGATTGCTCGCCATCAAGCGATCCTGAGAAAGGCTGGCCGGGCAATGGATCGAGCAGCGTCTCCTGGCCATACCACCTTGGATATGCCTGATCTTGGAAGCAAAGCAGGGCTGGGCTTGGACAGTACTTTGATGGGAGACCTCCTGGGTACACCGGGTGCTGTAGACTATTTTGATGACATTTTGCCCTACTGCCCAGCTCGGCTAGCATGGAACGGCGCCTTGCCGGACACTGACCTTAAGCAACTTAGATGATGGAAGCCCCAAGGCCTCTGAGCCAGTTGGCAGCTAAGTACGCCACCACGCAGGCTTGACACCGAGCTCCTTGTCACGGCTAGGAGTGCTTATTGACTCCGCAACTCGCCGGGTGGAAATGATGGCGTTAAAAGCACTCGGGGCCGTGAAGGGGCCAGGCATTCAGCAGGTGCCCAGGGAAGGTTTTGGATGCCGGTCGCCTAGCGAGGGCCAGCAGAAGTAACATGTTTCTCTGCAAAGAAGCTTGTGTTACCAAGCCAGACGGCTGACAAAGAGCTAACCTCAGTGCAAGGAAGGCAAGGAAGGCAAGGAAGGAATTGGGGAGAGGGGGTGTGATTCCTGCTAGGGCCCTGAAATCATAAAACAGGCAGGAGAGTCTGATGCATGGTGACGGAGAGGTTGTAGGGGCAGATAGGGGGTGTTGTCACGTGCGAACACGTGTGCATGCTGGCTTGTGTGTGAGATTGCACTTCCTAGGTGTGGCGCGCTGCAGACAGTCAAAGGGATTGTTCCCTTTCATTAAAAGTTAATCCCCGGCTGCAGCCTATTAGAAAGCAACTAAACGCGCTCTACTCACCCTACCCGGGTCTACCGGTGAGTCTCGCCTCTGCTCCCAGCCTGTGGCATTGGCCGTGAAGCTGACGTTCCGTCGACAGCGCTGCAGCCGATCAGTGAGCTCAGCGGCTCTGAGTGGGGCGTTGTGTCTACAAGACCTTTTAAGGAAGCCAGCAAAAAAATTGAAGAGAAGGGAAAGCACAAAAGGACCTGGTCTTGCTGAGCACTGGAAAGGGCAGCCGGCAGCCAGACTTCAAAGTAGAAAAGCAACAAGTGAGAGGCTTGTCTCTGCCTATGGCCACACCACCCTGAACACGCCCGATCTCATCTGATCTTGGAAGCTAAGCAGGGTCGGGCCTGGTTAGTACTTGGATGGGAGACTGTAAAATAATACTCTTCCTGTATTATTTTTTTCTACTGAGGACTTCTCAAAGTATCAATATCACGATATTCTTATAAAAAAATGTATCTATTTATTCTTGGATTGTCCATTAAAAAGAATCAGATTGCAGCAGGTACATACAATAATTAGTTATAAAGTAATTGTTCATTTGTCTATAATTAGCTTAATTGTTGAGATTCACCCATCTTTCCTTGGATCCTGGCTGGTAAATCATGTTTTTGTCCAGCATGTGTCCAGGCCGACATGTCATCTGCTTCTCAGCATGAAGATTCTGTGTCTTGTGGGGTGGGCAGAGCAAGAGAGCCCCCCCTTTCTGTACCATGGGCTTTTATAGCCAGTCGTATGGACACCTGTTCTACATATGGTAGTGAACCAAAAATACACACACAAATAGCGCATGTCAACTAGACACGATGGCTGAGGCATAGAACTCAGAAAAATGATTATCGATTAACATTCCAAATGAATTTCCATAATTAACCATTTAACATTTCCCCCTTTTTTGAGAATAAAAGGACTTTAACTGAAAATTCTCAAAAGAAGATACATTCATCAATCATTTCTTCTTTCCTTCTTCCATGGCAATATCATTAAATTTCCATAATAATAATAATAGTAATAATAGTATTAATATCGGATTATTGTTATATAATGATGTGAATTCATGTTATGGTAAGCCGTGACTAATATTCATTTAATATGTATAATTATACTTCCCTATATCTAAATTGAAGCAATCGCGGGTTCAATCGTCATCATCTGATGTCATCGGGTCGTCGTCTCGTCTTCTTCTTGGTTCTTTTATAACACAGTCTTTAGATGAAAACTTCTTTGAAATAAATTACAGCATGTAGATATTGTACAGTCCATAATTGTGTTCATTATTGTTTAGTCCATAAGCTGTACTCTTTATTAGAAAGATCATGTGTGTCAGTTGATAAGAAAACAAAGTCCATGGATGAAATGTAGCTTTAATATCTGTGCAGTGTCACCTGGACTTACGTTGGATCGTCTTTGGAATCTTCCGTGTGTCCGCACTGGTCTCGTGTCACTTTTGGAACAGATGTGACGTCTTTGGTCAGTAAAGCAAGGGTTAACTTGACACTTTCCTGCTTTATGTAGCACCATAACCAGTACTCAGTCCTTTATATACAGGACACATATGCCAGGTATTACCTGTTCACCAGCTTTCATTGAAGCGTTGCAGGTGATAAGAAACCAGTGGAACGTGATGAAACTTAAACGCAAAACAGTACATATAGGATCATCGTCCTCTGCCGTCCTGGTGATCAGTGGTGTGAATTGTATTGTATGTAATGGACACAGTCTATTATAACACTCAGCATTCACACCTGTTACCTTCTGAGACGTCCGGATATCAGTTGCTTCTTCTTGTAACTTTTGAGAATCTCTTTGATTTATAAAAATTAAAAGTCTTTATTAAGATAGAATTCATAATTGCGATGTCTTGATTGAAGTCTTCATTCCCTAATCTGATACCAAATCTGGCAGTTATTCCTAACCTATAATATCACAGCGTACCATAGCAATCAGTAATATCCATCTAATTATTATCAAAATATTAAAATAAATTATGTTTGGAATAATAAACAATAATAGATAATAATTCATTATCAATCAAGTTCTCCATATGATAGAACATTTTTATGTCATAGGTGTAATTACCTTTTCCAACCCATAGGTGTCAGTGTATTTTGAAAAAACAAGTTTTTATATCTTTATTAAACCAATAATATCAAAGAATGTATACTCCTGAACCAAAATGAATAAATATATGAATGTATGAATGAATGAATGAATGAATGAATGAATGAATGAATTGTTGTGTTTACTCAGAAAATGTAAACATTTTTTTCCTTAGCAATATATATTTAATGAAGCAATACTCTTGTATTAGACATTACTTTATTAAATATTAATGTGTTTTTCAATTGAGATATTGAACTGAAATAAAATCAAATGAGAATTAAAAAATGAAAAAATAGAAAAATAAGAAGTATAAAGTAAGAATAAAATTTTAAAAATGAAAAATAAAATTAAGAATAAAAATAAGAATAAAAATAAAAATAAGACCTTTAAATTTTAATGACAAATGCAGAGTAATTATATTCTCCATAAAAAATACCCTTATATCTCCATTATCTGGATGATTTCATATTTGTCATAACCTTGTACCACCAAAAAATATTAAATTTTGCAACTTTGCATGTAATACCCTTCTTAATTATACCATAGTACCTTATTATTATTTCTTCTTTATTAAAATGTGTGGAAAATAAGTATTGATCAAAAGTGATTATGTAATCGGGATCAAAAACACATTTTCCCCCTTAATACCAAAAATATTATTTTATAAAATTTATGTATATATCAGAACCAAATTAAAAATAATTATTCTTCTAGAAATATTGTGCATAAATTTCATATCGATGAGTAGCATAGATTTGACTAAAGAGAGGTGTGTACCTATTTAGGTAACCATTAAAAATAATATTATAGTTATTCAAGAATATTATCATGTGGAAAATTATTCTAAATATAAATTTGCTTTGTAAACCATTTTGATGTGTGGTTGCCCTTATCCACTATTAGTTAAATCAAGAAATAATAATTATTAAAGAAATATAGAAATATATATATGTAGATACAGTTCCTACAAGTAGTATTTAACCCCCTGCAGATTTAGCTGGTTTGATAAGATGCAAATAAGTTAGAGCCTTCAAACTGCAAACGAGAGTAGGTTTTATGAACAGAAGCATAAATCTTACAAACCAAAAAGTTATGTTGCTCAGTTGAATTTTATTAAATTTTAAACATAAAAGTGTGTGTCAATTATTATTCAACCCCTATGTTTAATATTTTGTGGAATAACCCTTGTTTGCAATTACAGCTAATAATCGTCTTTTATAAAACCTGATCAGGCCGGCACAGGTCTGTGGAGTTATCTTGGCCCACTCCTCCATGCAGATCTTCTCCAAGTTATCTAGGTTCTTTGGGTGTCTCATGTGGACTTTATTCTTGAGCTCCTTCCACAAGTTTTCAATTGGGTTAAGGCCAAAATCTCCAGGTAGGCCGTGCTATCCATCTTCCCATGGATGCGGACCAGATGGCCAGGCCCCTTGGCAGAGAAACAGCCCCACAGCATGATGCTGCCACCACCATGCTTGACTGTAGGGATGGTATTCTTGGGGTCGTATGCAGTGCCATCCAGTCTCCAAACGTCACGTGTGTGGTTGGCACCAAAGATCTCGATCTTGGTCTCATCAGACCATAGAACCTTGATCCAGTCTGTCTCAGAGTCCTCCAAGTGATCATGAGCAAACTGTAGACGAGCCTTGACATGACGCTTTGAAAGTAAAGGTACCTTACGGGCTCGTCTGGAAAGGAGACCATTGCGGTGGAGTACGTTACTTATGGTATTGACTGAAACCAATGTCCCCACTGCCATGAGATCTTCCCGGAGCTCCTTCCTTGTTGTCCTTGGGTTAGCCTTTGTAACGGGTCTGGGAGGCGGAACCTCTGAGCTACTATACAAGGGGGCGGTCCTTGTAAGGGAGCGGGTGGCGACCAGGCAGGCAGTCACAGCAGGTGACCGGGACAGTCTCTAGAAGAACGGGCAGGAGGTCACGGCAAGTGACCGGGGCAGTCTCTGGATGAACGGGCAGATGGTCACGGCAAGTGACCAGGGCAGTCTCTGGGTGAACGGGCAGATGGTCACGGCAAGTGACCGGGGCAGTCTCTGGGTGAACGGGCAGATGGTCATGGCAAGTGACCAGGGCAGTCTCTGGGTAAAGGGTTGGTACGACCTGTGGCGGCTGATGGTAGACGTGAGCTCCCAGGTGAGCAGGCGAGAGTCTCTGGATAAACGGGTGGTCACAGCATGTGACGGCGGAGCCTCCAGGAAGACCAACAGACAGGCGGCAGATGAGCGCTCCCAGGTGAGCGGGCAGAAGTCTCTGGACAGGCGGGTGGTCACAGCACGTGACGGCGGAGCCTCCAGGTAGGCTAGCAGACAGGCAGCAGATGAGCGCTCCCAGGTGAGCGGGCAGGAGTCACTGGACAGGCAGGTGGTCACAGCACGTGACGGCAGAGCCTCCAGGTAGGCTAGCAGGCAGGTAGCAGATGTGCGCTCCCAGGTGAGCGGGCAAGCTGGTCCATAGACAGACTGACAAGAGTTGGAAGGCAGACCGTCGGACCTCAGGCAAGCAGGCAGGTAGTTGATGTGCGCTCCCAGGTGAGCGGGAAAGCTGGTCCTTAGACAGCCTGACAGGAGTAGTAAGGCAGACCGTCGGACCTCAGGCTAGCAGGCAGGTAGCAGATTATCAGGCAGGAATAAGACAGCAAGCTGGCAGGAATCTGGCAGGTATCTGGCAGGTAACTGGCAACGGGACCTGAGGGCTGAAGCAGAGTAGTGAACAGTGCAACAACATTGCTCGGGCACCTCCATTTTGGAGGAGGTGCCTTATATATGGTGAAGTCCTCCGGCCATTGGCCAGGGACTCCTTAGGACGGCGCGCGCGGCCTCTTTAAGAGGGAGGGAGAGCGCGCGCGCCCTAAGCACAGTGGCCGGGAAGGAGCGCGCGCTGCCAGCAGAGCGGGAGGAGGACGCCGGGCACGGAGCAGAGAGGTGAGGGGAACAGCGTCCCTGCCTAGCAGAGGGCAGGGACGCCGGTGCTACAGTACCCCCCCTTTAGGCCCCCCTTTTTTAGGCCAGACAGAAATTTAGCAAGGATGAGCGGGGCATGGATGTTCTCCCGGGGCTCCCACGTTCTCTCCTCAGGACCAAACCCCTTCCAATCTACTAGAAAAAAGGTCTTTCCTCTTACCCTTTTGGTGGCAAGAATGTTCTCTACCTCAAACTCGTCCTCAGCAGAAACCGGAGCAGGAGGCGTACCTGTAGACTTGGAAAAAGAGTTAAGTACCACAGGTTTGAGGAGAGATACATGGAAGGAGTTAGGGATCCGTAAGTTGGCCGGGAGTTTCAATTTATAGGCCACTGGGTTGATCTGACTGATGACCTCCAGAGGACCGATGAACCGAGGCCCTAACTTGTAAGAAGGTATCTTGAGTCGGACATATTTAGATGAGAGCCAGACTTTATCTAAAGGACGAAATTGTGGAGGATCCAGGCGTTTTTTGTCAGCGTGTCTTTTCATCCGTTCGGACGACTGAAGGAGTGCGGATCGGGTACTCTCCCAAATGGAGGAAAATTTGCTAACGAGAGATTCCGCAGCCGGGTTGTCCACAGAGGTGGAGACAGGAAAAGGAATCCGAGGATGCTGACCGAAGACTACAAAAAACGGGGATTTGGAGGAGGATTCGCTCTCGTGATTGTTATAAGAGAACTCGGCCCATGGTAGGAGATCCACCCAGTCTGAATGATGGGCATTAACGAAGTGCCGGAGGTAACTGGTCAGGTTCTGATTGATCCGCTCCACTTGACCATTGGACTGTGGGTGGTAAGCGGAAGAGAAGTCCAGGGTGACGTCTAGCAGTTTACAAGTGGCTCTCCAGAAGCGTGAGGTGAACTGTACCCCACGATCCGACACGATGTGGAGGGGCAGGCCATGAAGACGAAAGATGTGACGAATAAAGTCTTTAGCTAGCTCGGGTGCAGACGGGAGGCCTGGCAGGGGAACGAAATGAGCCATCTTGGAGAAGCGGTCAGCGACCACCCAAATGACCGTACAACCGGCAGAGACTGGGAGGTCAGTTATAAAGTCCATTGCTATATGCTGCCAGGGGGCAGCAGGTACAGAAAGCGGAAGGAGGCGACCGGCTGGCAGATGTCTCGGAACCTTGTTGCGGGCGCAGGACACACAGGCAGAAACAAAGTCTATTACGTCCTTGTGCAGGCTAGGCCACCAGTGGTGCCGGGTAATAAGCTGGAGGGTCTTTTTCTGACCGGCGTGGCCAGCCAGTTTAGACGAGTGACCCCAGTGAAGGATCTTCTCCCGATCAGGTACTGATACGAACGTCTTTCCGGGAGGGAGACGATTTAGACTCACGGGAGCCACCTGCATTACTCTGGCGGGATCGATGATGTGTTTCGGATCTTCCTCGAGATCAGACACCAGAAACGATCGAGACAAGGCGTCCGCCTTGACGTTTTTGTCAGCCGGGCGAAAATGAAGAACAAAATCAAAGCGAGCAAAAAACAAGAACCACCGGGCTTGGCGCGGGTTAAGTCTCTGGGCATGCTGGAGGTAAGCCAAGTTCTTGTGGTCAGTGTAAATTATTACTGGGTGAAGAGCCCCCTCGAGCAGGTAACGCCACCCCTCCAATGCCAGTTTGATGGCCAATAACTCTCGGTCTCCTATGGAATAATTGCACTCTGAGGAGGAGAAGAGTTTAGAGAAGAAGCCGCAAGTTACCATCCTCCCGGAAGATGATTTTTGAGTAAGTACCGCTCCGGCTCCAGAGGAGGAGGCGTCAACTTCCAGGAAGAACTGCTTGTTGCCGTCCGGGCGATGCAGCACCGGGGCGGAAGAGAAGGCCTGTTTTAAGGAAAGAAAGGCCTCCTCTGCTTCGGGCGGCCACTCTTTGGGATTAGTACCCTTACGGGTGAGCGCGGAAATTGGGGCAGTCCGGGAAGAGAAGTGCGGTATGAAGAGGCGGTAGTAGTTGGCGAAGCCCAGGAACCGCTGAATGGCCTTCAACCCCTCCGGTCGAGGCCATTTCTCGATGGCAGACAGTTTCTCTGGATCCATTCGTAGGCTGGTCTGAGAAATAATGTAGCCCAAAAACGGAAGCGAGGTCTGCTCAAAGAGGCACTTCTCGTATTTAGCGAAGAGGTGATTCTGCCTGAGCCTGAGCAGGACCTGACGAACGTCCCTCCGGTGAGTCTGGAGATCCGGAGAGAAGACCAAGATGTCGTCCAGGTACACCACTACGCAGGAGTAGAGAAGGTCCCGGAAGATGTCATTGACCAACTGTTGAAAGACGGCAGGAGCGTTACAGAGACCAAAGGGCATTACCAGATATTCATAGTGGCCGTCCCGGGTGTTGAATGCCGTCTTCCATTCATCCCCCTGAAGGATACGGACCAGGTTGTACGCCCCACGGAGGTCCAGTTTGGTGAAGATTCTAGCCCCCCTCAGACGATCAAATAACTCCGGAATGAGCGGAAGGGGGTACTTATTCTTCACCGTGATCTGGTTAAGGCCTCTATAGTCTATACAGGGACGGAGAGAGCCGTCCTTCTTTTTGACGAAAAAGAAGCCTGCTCCCGCCGGGGAGGTAGATTTCCGGATGAATCCCCTGGCCAGATTCTCCTCAATATATTCGGACATCGACCGGGTCTCAGCAGCGGATAATGGATAAATACGCCCACAGGGAGGAGTAGTACCAGGTAACAGGTCGATAGGGCAGTCGTATGGTCTATGAGGGGGTAGTGTCTCTGCCTCCTTTTTATTAAAGACATCAGCATAAGACCAATAAGGAATCGGAAGTCCAGGTAGATTAGCTGGGGTAGGAGAAGGACGGACGGGATGGACGGGAACCAGACAGGTCTTATGGCAGTCCTGTCCCCAGCGAAGGACTTCTCCGGTCTGCCAGTCAACCACGGGTGCATGTCTCTGGAGCCAAGGTAGACCTAGCAAGAGGGCGTGAGAGAGTCCAGGCAGAACATGAAAGGAGATACTCTCAGAATGCAGCATTCCCACCTGCAGAGTAATGGATTCGGTGATGAGTTGGATGGGGCGTGGTAAGAGACCCCCATCCACGGCAGCAACAGACAAGGGTACAGCCAGAGGTTTGGTGGGGATGCGGAATTTCTCTACCAGGGACTGTGAAATAAGATTCCCGGCTGCTCCAGAGTCAAGTTGGGCTAGTTCGAAATAACGGTTCTCCCCGCAGACGATTGAGACTGACAGCAGCAGAGATGGAGAGGATTTATTCTTGTCTAGGTCGACCTCTCTGAGCGAACCTAGACACAGGCGTTTCCCGACCTCTCCGGGCAGGCACGGATCCGGTGCTCCTTACTGCCACAGTAGAAGCAGCTCCCCTCGGCACGGCGTAAGTCCTGACTGGTTTTGACCATCTTGGTCTGGTCGACCTGCATAGGCTCAGGAGAGTGTAACTGGGGAGAGACGGATTTTTGAAAAGTAGGAGCTAGACGTGGAAACCTCCTCTCACGGGTGACCTCTTTGGCACGCTCCTGGAACCGTAGGTCAATCCGGGTGGCAAGAGTTATTAGGTCATCGAGAGTGGTAGGAATGTCCCGACCGGCAAGTTCATCTTTAATACGGCCGGACAGACCCTCCCAGAAGACGGATACCAGAGCGTCGTTATCCCAGGCCAGCTCCGAGGCAAGGGTACGGAACCGTATGGCATATTGGCCCACGGTGAGACTTCCCTGACGGAGGCGTAGCAGTGATGATGCGGATGAGGTCTTCCGTCCGGGTTCGTCGAAGACTTTCCGGAAAGCCATGAGAAAGGCAGGCAAGTCGGACACCAGGGGGTCTCCTCTCTCCCATAGAGGATTTAGCCAGGCCAGGGCCTCCTCGGTGAGATGGGACATGATGAAGGCAATTTTGGCCCGGTCGGAGTTAAACTGGTGGGACAGGAGTTCAAAGTGCATGGTGCACTGATTTATGAAGCCCCGAGCCTGGGCGGAGTCGCCTCCGAAGCGAGGAGGTGCAGAAAGCCGGGGTCCGGGGTAGGATACCATGGTATTAGTGGACAGCGGAGCTGCCGGATTCCAAGTCATGGCACTGGCGGAGGTTGCTGGCGGAGCAGTCAGAGTGTCCAGGCGAGAATTGACATTCCGCAGGTGACTCAGGATGGACTCCTATTGGGACCTCTGACGGGACAGTTCATGACACAGGACCGAGAGCGAGGGAGCTTGGGTGCCACCGGGTTCCATGGCCCGAGCAAACTGTAACGGGTCTGGGAGGCGGAACCTCTGAGCTACTATACAAGGGGGCGGTCCTTGTAAGGGAGCGGGTGGCGACCAGGCAGGCAGTTACAGCAGGTGACCGGGACAGTCTCTAGAAGAATGGGCAGGAGGTCACGGCAAGTGACGGGGAAGTCTCTGGATGAACGGGCAGATGGTCACGGCAAGTGACCGGGGCAGTCTCTGGGTGAACGGGCAGATGGTCACGGCAAGTGACCGGGGCAGTCTTTGGGTGAACGGGCAGATGGTCACGGCAAGTGACCGGGGCAGTCTCTGGGTAAAGGGTAGGTACGACCTGTGGCGGCTGATGGTAGATGTGAGCTCCCAGGTGAGCAGGCGAGAGTCTCTGGATAAACAGGTGGTCACAGCATGTGACGGCGGAGCCTCCAGGAAGACCAACAGACAGGCGGCAGATGAGCGCTCCCAGGTGAGCGGGCAGAAGTCTCTGGACAGGCGGGTGGTCACAGCACGTGACGGCAGAGCCTCCAGGTAGGCTAGCAGACAGGCAGCAGATGAGCGCTCCCAGGTGAGCGGGCAGGAGTCACTGGACAGGCAGGTGGTCACAGCACGTGACGGCAGAGCCTCCAGGTAGGCTAGCAGGCAGGTAGCAGATGTGCGCTCCCAGGTGAGCGGGCAAGCTGGTCCATAGACAGACTGACAAGAGTTGGAAGGCAGACCGTCGGACCTCAGGCAAGCAGGCAGGTAGTTGATGTGCGCTCCCAGGTGAGCGGGCAAGCTGGTCCTTAGACAGCCTGACAGGAGTAGTAAGGCAGACCGTCGGACCTCAGGCTAGCAGGCAGGTAGCAGAATGTCAGGCAGGAATAAGACAGCAAGCTGGCAGGAATCTGGCAGGTATCTGGCAGGTAACTGGCAACGGGACCTGAGGGCTGAAGCAGAGTAGTGAACAGTGCAACAACATTGCTCGGGCACCTCCATTTTGGAGGAGGTGCCTTATATATGGTGAAGTCCTCCGGCCATTGGCCGGGGACTCCTTAGGACGGCGCGCGCGGCCCCTTTAAGAGGGAGGGAGAGCGCGCGCGCCCTAAGCACAGTGGCCGGGAAGGAGCGCGCGCTGCCAGCAGAGCGGGAGGAGGACGCCGGGCACGGAGCAGAGAGGTGAGGGGAACAGCGTCCCTGCCTAGCAGAGGGCAGGGACGCCGGCGCTACAGCCTTGACTCTTCGGACAAGCCTGGCCTCGGCACGGGAGGACACTTTCAAAGGCTGTCCAGGCCGTGGAAGGCTAACAGTAGTTCCATAAGCCTTCCACTTACGGATGATGCTCCCAACAGTGGAGACAGGTAGGCCCAACTCCTTGGAAAGGGTTTTGTACCCCTTGCCAGCCTTGTGACCCTCCACGATCTTGTCTCTGATGGCCTTGGCATGCTCTTTTGTCTTTCCCATGTTGACCATGTCTGAGTGCTGTTCACAAGTTTGGGGAGGTTCTTAAATAGTCAGAAAAGGCTGGCAAAAGAGATCTTTAATCCACACATGTGAAGCTCATTATTCTTGGAGCCTGAACTACTTCTTAATACTTTAGGGGGACCAAACAGAATTCTAGTGGTTTGAGGGGTTGAATAATAAATGACACTCTGAATTAACTTTTAACGTTTTAAAAAAACAAAAAAACAAAAAAAAAGTTGCTGCAGTGCATTTCCCACTTCCAGGCTGATCTACAGTACAAATGTCACAATGCCAAGTTAATTCCGCATGTGTCAACCACCTAAATCTGCAGGGGGTTGAATACTACTTGTAGGCACTGTAATACCTAATTATGTATTATAATTTCCTCAGAATTAAATATATTTTTGTACCTTCACATAAAGAAACATTTTTTTTTTTCAAACATACAAACATACGAGGCCTCTGTCACATCAATCACACTTAGCAGCTGCTGATTTACTCATCTGTCACCTTCACTCTGACATTCACAGATCTGTTCAACTCAAACATTCCACATATGAAGTTTTAGATATATATATATATATTTAACCCAAAATTGTTGTATCCCAATTTATTAACGCGCATTGCCATATCAATTGAATATCTTTATATTTCTTTGAATATTCCCCAAGTACATATTATATAATATGAGAGTAAGTCACTGGAATTTCAGACACTTGAAAAAACTCTTGTCTTAGATTCTTTTTTCACTGGCTGCCCGGTCTTAAGTTACATCAGTTGAAAATAGAATGAATGGGATCCTATACTATTAGCTCAAAGTTCAAAGGCCGCAGCTGTCACACGTCATGCTGTAAAGCTACTTTAATTTGCACGAACACTTCATGCACAGAAAATATTAGCAACACAAAAGAATTAATAAGTATTACATATATATTATAGTTCAACTAGATATATTGTTATTATTTTAAAATGTTATACACATAAAATCATGCAGTTTTTTCACTTCCTGTGTGAATAAAGAAATAAATCCATTTTAGAGTTCTTTGATCAAATCCTGCTTTGGAATGAAAACTCTAAGGAAATATAATAAAATAAAATTAAATATCAAATTCATACAGAAACAGAATTATTTAAATATCTTATACATATATTGGTTGGTTCTAATGTAATTCAAAATATTGCTACTTAAATTTATATATATGAAGTTCTAATTTATTAATTAATATATATATATATATTTTATAAACGTATATATAAATACAATTATACGCAATCTCTACTTAGACAATTGTATATATATATATATATATATATATATATATATGAACTATTAGAAACTATGTAACTACAATTTACTGTATGAGATTATAAATAAATATTGAGACATTGTATTACATTTTGATACAACATTATAATTACAGTTTTTCCTTAGCCACTCCCTAAACCAAATCTTCTGTCTCTCTCAAATATCTCCAGGAACGCCCTCTTTAGGAAAGACATTTTTCTATCCTTCAAAACCTCAGAGAACTGCCTGTTCTTCTGTACACATTCCATGACGTCACTGTGAGTTGGTCGTCTCACCTGTCTCTGTCTATCAGTTTCAGCCATTTTCCTTTTTAGAGAATCACAGTTCTGACTGAGAATTAACTCATTCTGTGGAGAGATGGATCTTTGCACTGGCTGATATGGGGACTATGAGGATGACTCAGTCTAGGAGAGTTTGATTTTGGCTTTTGGTAAGATATTACCTTTCCTGGTTTTATAAATTTAGCTTGATTTATTTTCTTTTCACGATTCTCATGTTTTCTAACAGAATCCAGCATCTGCGCACATTCAAATAATTAATTTTTTTGTGATGCCATAACTTGGGAAACTGAATTTAGGAATTTGAATTTTTGTGCAAAAGTTGTTATCATATGTTGTACTTTTCCATTTTTGATGAGAGCTTTGTACAACCGTTCAAATATGGACATGAATGTATATGTACATTCCTTCCTACCAATCCTTAGTTTCTGCAGATCTTCTATGTTGGGAAAATCCTTTGTGACACAATAAATCAAATATCTTAATCTGTCCGAATCATTTTCCCATCCATTAGGAGAGTCATTTTCACAGGGCATTAAATGTAAACGTCTGGACAATGTCACAGGAATCCATATTTAAAATAATTGATTCCTCTCCTCATTGGATAAATCAAACTTATCAGAGAAGCTCTCAAATGTCTCTGAATTTCTACAGGCATGGATTTTGACATCATATTTTGGCATGATTTTGTATAATTTCAGCAAATTTTTCCTCATTTTAATTTGGAGTTGAGCCTGGGTAATTCCAGAATTCTCTGATATTTTTAGTGGCTCTTGTACGTCCGTTCCTCCTACGTCACTCACGTCTCCTCCCACATCACCTAGTATGTCGGTTTCTCGTATGTCAGTCATGTCTCCTCCCATGTCAGGTTTCTGTATGTCCGTCTCCAAGGTCACCTTCAGTTATAGACACGTGTCTTACTTCTTGTTCATTTTCCACATTACAGTCAGAATCAGTATCACCGTCTGACACTTCTACACTATTTTCCTGCTTAGAAATCTCTAACACAAGACTATGAAAAAAATCTACCAAATGTAGAATATTTCTCAATTTCTGTTTGTCTCTATTTACCAATTTAGAAGTTAACTGTAAATTCTGCAATTCACATTCTTTGTATAAACTGAGCCACAAAACTTCTATGTCATCTCCTACATTAACTTTGAAATTAATATTACTTTGTTTAGCAAAAGAAAAAATTATATCCATATTTTGCTTACCTTAAGATTCCTTGGCTTCTCTTTATCAGCACGTCCTGTCTTCAGTTCGTCTGATTCTTTTCCTGTGTGATTCTGTTCCTTGTTAGTACCTCTGCTTCCTGTCTTTCCTCAGTCTGTAGGTCCTTTCTGCTTCTCGTGAAAAACTAGTGAATTTACTGACAAGTGAACAACAGCTGTTCAGCTCATCAGGACTCCCCCCTTGTTCACGGAAGAAATTCACTTACTTAATTTAAAAAGCAAAAAAACAGGACTGGCTGGCTCACCATTGTAAAATAATACTCTTCCTATATTATTTTTTTCTACTGAGGACTTCTCAAAGTATCAATATCACGATATTCTTATAAAAAAATGTATCTATTTATTCTTGGATTGTCCATTAAAAAGAGACAGATTGCAGCAGGTACATACAATAATTAGTTATAAAGTAATTGTCCATTTGTCCATAATTAGCTTAATTGTTGAGATTCACCCATCTTTCCTTGGATCCTGGCTGGTAAATCATGTCTTTGTCCAGCATGTGTCCAGGCCTACATGTCATCTGCTTCTCAGCATGAAGATTCTGTGTCTTGTGGGGTGGGCAGAGCAAGAGAGCCCACCCATTCTGTACCATGGGCTTTTATAGCCAGTCGTATGGACACCTGTTCTACATATGGTAGTGAACCAAAAATACACACACAAATAGCGCATGTCAACTAGACACGATGGCTGAGGCATAGAACTCAGAAAAATGATTATCGATTAACATTCCAAATGAATTTCCATAACTAACCATTTAACAGAGACCGCCTGGGAATGCCAGGTGCTGTAGGCTTTTGCTTTTTCCTTCCTTCCACCAGCAGGGGGCACTCTCTTCTATGCCTTTTTTCCATTCCCTTTCACAAGTGCACACATTCATTCTCTTTTCTTTTTTTCATTTGCTTTCTCTCTTGCGCTATTTCATCTCTGCAAAATACAAGCATCCTTCTGATCACCGTGGGCCTCCAACATTGTTGCTTATTTACTTTTAATACTAGGCTCCTTTTCACCAGGACCAGCATCTCCCGGGTGGCTGGAGGCAACCACCGGTAACCCCAAGCAGAAGAACTTTGCAGGCAACACGACCCTCCCCCCTGAAGAGCAGCTCAAACTCACTGGCAACCATCTCACCCTCTTCCTTCATTCACCCCTGGACGTCTCGCTCCGCCCCCAAGTTACAGGTCCAGCTTGCTCTTTCTGTCACATTACCGCGATGAAGGGTTTAGCCTGCAGGAGACCCTGCGCCGAGCCATTTTTGAAGACACCTGATGCGGCGGGTGAATCACTGCTAAACAAGCCACACCTGTAGGGACGGCACAGAATTTGCATGGACCCTTCGGAGCCCGCCCCGTCACGGCCAGATTGCTCGCCATCAAGCGATCCTGAGAAAGGCTGGCCGGGCGATGGATCCAGCAGCGTCTACTGGCCATACCACCTTGGATACGCCCGATCTCGTCTGATCTCGGAAGCAAAGCAGGGCTGGGCTCGGACAGTACTTGAATGGGAGACCTCCTGGGAACACTGGGTGCTGTAGACCATTTTGATGACGTTTTGCCCTACTGCCCAGCTTGGCTAGCATGGAACGGCGCATTGCCGGACACCAACCTTTAGTAACTTAGATGATGGAAGCCCCAAGGCCTCTGAGCCAGTTGGCAGCTAAGTACGCTAGCCCGCCGCCCTTCACGCAGGCCTGACACAGAGCTCCTTGCCACGGCTAGGAGTGCTTATTGACTCCGCAGCTCGCCGTGTGGAAATGATGGCGTTAAAAGCACCCGGGGCCGTGAAGGGGCTAGGCTTTCAGCAGGTGCCCAGGGAAGGTTTTGGATGCCGGCCGCCTAGCGAGGGCCAGCAGAAGTAACATGTTTCTCTGCAAAGAAGCTTGTGTAACCAAGCCAGACGGCTGCCAAAGAGCTAACCTCAGTGCAAGGAAGGCAAGGAAGGTAAGGAAGGTGCGGAAGGAATTGGGGAGGGGAGGGTGATTCCTGCTAGGGCCCTGAAATCATAAAACAGGCAGGAGAGTCTGACGCATGGTGACGGAGAGGTTGTAGGGGCAGATAGGGGGTGTTGTCACTTGCGAGCACGTGTGCATGCTGGTTTGTGTGTGAGAGTGCGCTTCCTAGGTGTGGCGCGCTGCAGACAGTCAAAGGGATTGTTCCCTTTCATTAAAAGTTAATCCCCGGCTGCAGGCTATTAGAAAGCAACTAACCGTGCTCTACTCACCCTACCCGGGTCTACCGGTGAGTCTAGCCTCTGCTACCGGCCTGTGGCATTGGCCGTGAAGCTGACGTTCCGTCGACAGTGCTGCAGCCGATCAGTGAACTCAGCGGCTCTGAGTGGGGCGTTCTGTCTACAAGACCTTTTAAGGAAGTCAGCAAAAAAATTGAAGAGAAGGGAAAGCACAAAAGGACCTGGTCTTGCTGAGCACTGAAAAGGGCAGCCGGCAGCCAGACTTCAAAGTAGAAAAGCAGCAAGTGAGAGGCTTGTCTCTGCCTACAGCCACACCACCCTGAACACGCCCGATCTTGTCTGATCTTGGAAGCTAAGCAGTGTCAGGCCTGGTTAGTATTTGGATGGGAGACCACCTGGGACTACCAGGTGCTGTAGTCTTTTGCTTTTTCTTTCCTTTCACCAGCAGGGGGCACTCTCTTCTGTGCCTTTTTTCTATTCCCTTTCACAAGTGCACACATTCATTCTCTTTTCTTTTTTTCATTTGCTTTCTCTCTTGCGCTATTTCATCTCTGCAAAATACCAGCATCCTTCTGATCACCGTGGGTCTCCAGCATTGTTGCTTCTTTACTTTTAATACTAGGCTCCTTTTCACCAGGACCAGCGTCTCCCGCGTGGCTGGAGGCAACCACCGGTAACCCCAAGCAGAGGACCTTTGCAGGCAACACGACCCTCCCCCCTGAAGAGCAGCTCAAAGTCACTGGCAACCATCTCACCCTCTTCCTTCATTCACCCCTGGACGTCTCGCTCTGTCCCCAAGTTACGGGTCCAGCTTGCTCTTTCTGTCACATTACCGCGATGAAGGGTTTACCCTGCAGGAGACCCTGTGCCGAGCCATTTTTGAAGACACCTGATGCGGCGGGTGAATCACTGCTAAACAAACCACACCTGTAGGGACGGCACAGCCTTTGCATGGACCCTTCGGAGCCCGCCCCGTCACGGCCAGATTGCTCGCCACCAAGCGATCCTGAGAAAGGCTGGCCGGGCGATGGATTGAGCAGCGTCTACTGGCCATACCACCTTGGATATGCCTGATCTTGTCTGATCTCGGAAGCAAAGCAGGGCTGGGCCTGGACAGTACTTGGATGGGAGACCTCCTGGGAACTTCGTGTGTTGTAGATCATTTTGATGACATTTTGCCCTACTGCCCAGCTCGGCTAGCATGGAACGGCGCCTTGCCGGACACCGACCTTAAGTAACTTAGATGATCGAAGCCCCAAGGCCTCTGAGCCAGTTGGCAGCTAAGTACGCTACCCCGCCGCCTTCACGCAGGCCTGACACCGAGATCCTTGCTACGGCTAGGAGTGCTTTTTGACTCCGCAGCTCGCCGTGTGGAAATGATGGCGTTAAAAGCACCCGGGGCCGTGAAGGGGCCAGGCTTTCAGCAGGTACCCAGGGAAGGTTTTGGATGCCGGCCGCCTAGCGAGGGCCAGCAGAAGTAACATGTTTCTCTGCAAAGAAGCTTGTGTAACCAAGCCAGACGGCTGACAAAGAGCTAACCTCAGTGCAAGGAAGGCAAGGAAGGTGCGGAAGGAATTGGGGAGGGGAGGGGGGTGATTCCTGCTAGGGCCCTAAAATCATAAAACAGACAGGAGAGTCTGACGCATGGTGACGGAGAGGTTGTAGGGGCAGATAGGGGGTGTTGTCACGTGCGAGCACGTGTGCATGCTGGCTTGTGTGTGAGAGTGCGCTTCCTAGGTGTGTCGCGCTGCAGACAGTCAAAGGGATTGTTCCCTTTCATTAAAAGTTAATCCCCGGCTGCAGGCTATTAGAAAGCAACTAACCGCGCTCTGCTCACCCTACCCGGGTCTACCGGTGAGTGGCGCCTCTGCTCCCGGCCTGTGGTATTGGCCGTGAAGCTGACGTTCCGTCGACAGCGCTGCAGCCGATCAGTGAGCTCAGCGGCTCTGAGTGGGGCGTTGTGTCTACAAGACCTTTTAAGGAAGCCAGCAAAAAAATTGAAGAGAAGGGAAAGCACAAAAGGACCTGGTCTTGCTGAGCACTGGAAAGGGCAGCCGGCAGCCAGACGTCAAAGTAGAAAAGCAGCAAATGAGAAGCTTGTCTCTGCCAATGGCCACACCACTCTGAACACGCCTGATCTCAGAAGCTAAGCAGGGTCGGGCCTGGTTAGTACTTGGATAGGAGACCGCCTGGGAATACCAGGTGCTGTAGGCTTTTGCTTTTTCCTTCCTTCCACCAGCAGGGGGCACTCTCTTCTATGCCTTTTTTCCATTCCCTTTCACAAGTGCACACAATTATTTTCTTTTCTTTTTTTCATTTGCTTTCTCTCTTGCTCTATTTCATCTCTGCAAAATTCCAGCATCCTTCTGATTACAGTGGGCCTCCAGCATTGTTGCTTCTTTACTTTTAATACTAGGACCAGCGTCTCCCGCGTGGCTGGAGGCAACCACCAGTAACCCCAAGCAGAAGACCTTTGCAGGCAACACGACCCTCCCCCCTGAAGAGCAGCTCAAAGTCACTGGCAACCATCTCACCCTCTTCCTTCATTCACCCCTGGACGTCTCGCTCTGCCCCCAAGTTACGGGTCCAGCTTGCTCTTTCTGTCACATTACCGCGATGAAGGGTTTAGCCTGCAGGAGACCCTGCGCCGAGACATTTTTGAAGACACCTGATGCGGCGGGTGAATCACTGCTAAACAAACCACACCTGTAGGAACGGCACAGCCTTTGCATGGACCCTTCGGAGCCCGCCCCGTCACGGCCAGATTGCTCGCCACCAAGCGTGTTACAACTCTCCTGTTAGTTTTTTTTTAGTTTGCTGGTCACATGACCATTTTGCCTATTTAATCCGGCTCCGCCCTCCTGGCTTTGCTGGACTTCATTTGTATTTACTACTGTTGAGCTAGCTTGTTGCTCTGTTGCCGTTCTCTGTTAGTTTTGCTAGGTCTTCTGACCCCTATGCCTTTTTGTTGTGTGTTTGTCTTTGACTGCTACTATTTCTGCTAGGAGGTGTCCAACTTTTCCCAGTCCCTAGATCTTGTAGGGATCCCTACCTCACATCTATAGGTCTGCGTTCAGACTAGCCGAGGACTTTAGCGGGTCTGATCGCAGGATCAGGTTCCCCGTTACATCGTAGGGATCTAGTTTAGTTCTATTTTAGGGATAGATCGCCTTTCTTTCCTTAGTCTCTGTAGCAGATCATAACAGTAATTCCAGCCATAAAAAAAAAAAAAAAAAAATATTTCTCTAAGGAAAGACCTCCAGTTTTCCATCATGGTCTCGGTGCAAGATTTGGCTCAACGCTTGCAGGGACTCTCTCTGGAGGTGACCAAGCTCCAACAACACGTGAGTAGCTGTTCTGGACCGCATTTTGTGGAACCTAAGGTACGTCTGCCTGATCTATTTTTTGGCGAACAACAAGATTTTTTTTCTTTTAAAAATGCTTGTCTATTATATTTTCGTTTGAGACCCGGATCCTCTGGTGATGAATCACAGCGCATAGGGATCATAATGTCACTTTTGCGCAAAGATCCTCAGGGATGGGCCTTCTCTCTCCAACCTAGTGATCCGTGCTTTAGATCAGTGGATAGTTTTTTTTCTGCTTTGGGTTTGTTGTACGCTGATCCTGATCGTGTCTCATCTGCTGAGTCTGAATTAAGACGTTTGAGGCAGGGATCAGGTAATCTGGAAAAATATTGTTCTCACTTCCGTCGGTGGTCTGCCCAGGTGGGGTGGAACGATTCTGCTTTGAAAAGCTTGTTTCTTGCAGGGCTATGTGAAAGGCTAAAGGATTTACTGATTGCTTATCCCACACCTGGAAACTTGCAGGAGGCAATGCAATTAGCTATACGGGTGGACAGGAGACTGCGTGAAAGGGTTAATGAGAGCAAATCCTCTGCTATGTCAGCTTCGAGTCCTGAGAGGTTCTGTGCTGACAATGGAGAGCCGATGGAAATTGGGGCGATGGCACCCCGCTCTCAGTAAAAAGACCGCCGACTTTCTGAAGGCTTGTGTTTCTATTGCGGAAATTCTGGTCATTTTATTAAGAGCTGTGTGCTTCGCAAGAAGAAAGAAAAAAAAATGGTCAGTCATGCTTGTATTGACTGTTTAAATTCTAAGGGAGTATTCCTATCTGCCACTACTGCTGCTCAGGATGAATTAATTGAATTTCGGGTATTTGTGGATTGTGGATCTACTCTGAATGTGATTGATGGGGGATTCTTGGAAAAACTTAGATTAGAACCTAAAACTTTGTCATCCCCTATTGCTGTGGTTTCTGTCGATGGCTCTCCCTTGAAGAGTGTTACTCACAAGGTCTGTGAATTTCCCCTCACTATTAATGGTATTCATCAAGAGAATTTGGATTTGGTGGTATTGGATAATTTGCCTTCTCCAGTAATATTGGGGTTACCCTGGTTAAAATTGCACAATCCTGTACTGGATTGGTCTACCAATGAAATTAAGTCCTGGAGCCCTAAGTGTTATGACAAGTGTTGTAACGGGCGCATTGCTGCTGTGGATAGAGGGGAATTTCCTGTACCTATTCAGGATTTTTGGAGAGTTTTTTCTGAGGAGGAGTCGCAGGTTTTGCCTCCCCATAGAGTCTATGATTGTACCATTGAATTTGTCCCTGGCGCGACTCTTCCTAAGAGTCGTTTATTTAATCTTACTATTCCTGAAAGAAAGGCTTTGAAAGAATACATACAGACAAACTTGGCCGCCGGTCACATTAGGCCTTCCAAGTCTCCTGTGGCTGTTGGATTTTTTTTTGTAAAAAAAAAAGATGGCGGTTTACGTCCTTGTCTGGACTTTCGTGAGATTAATAAAATTACTGTACGCAATCCTTACCCACTGCCATTGATTCCTGATTTATTTAACCAGTTAGTGGGGGCCAAGTGGTTCTCTAAAATTGATCTCCGGGGGGCATACAATTTGTTGCGCATGAAGGAGGGTGATGAATGGAAGACTGCTTTTAACACTCCTGTGGGTCATTTTGAGAATCTGGTTATGCCTTTTGGTCTCACCAATGCTCCAGCATTTTTTCAGAATCTTATTAATGATATCCTTAGACCTTTAATCGGCAAAAATGTGGTTGTGTATTTGGATGACATTTTGATTTATTCGCCGGATCTGGAGTCTCATTGGCGGAGCGTACGTGAGGTATTACAGTTATTAATGGACAATTCGCTTTTTGCTAAGCTGGAGAAATGTGAGTTCGCTGTACAGAGAATTAGTTTTTTGGGCTACATTATCTCCAGTGAAGGTTTTGAGATGGACCCGGTTAAAGTTCAAGCTGTGCAGGAATGGCCTAGGCCTATTGGTTTGAAATCGATACAGAGGTTTTTGGGTTTCGCCAATTATTACAGAAAATTCATAAAAAAGTTTTCTATTATTGTCAAACCGCTGACCGATCTCACCAGGAAAGGTGCTAATGCGGTTCAGTGGACTTCTGAGGCCATTGAAGCTTTTGTGTTTCTAAAGGAGAGGTTCACCTCTGCTCCCATCCTTATGCAGCCTGATGTGACTAAGCCGTTTTTGGTTGAGGTTGATGCTTCTTCGGTGGGGGTTGGTGCGGTGTTGTCTCAGGAAAACAAGGATGGAATACATCCCTGTGCCTTTTTTTCAAAAAAATTTTCCGAGACTGAACTTAATTACGATATTGGTAATCGGGAATTGCTGGCGATTAAACTCGCATTTGAACACTGGCGTCATATCTTGGAAGGTGCTGAATTTCCCATTCAGGTTTTCACTGATCATAAAAATCTGATCTATCTTGATGCTGCCAAGCGCTTGAATGCCCGTCAGGCTAGGTGGGCACTTTTTTTCTCGCGGTTTAATTTTTCCGTTACTTACATCCTGGGTACCAAGAATGTTAAAGCGGATGCTTTGTCTCGCAGCTTTTCTCCCATGGTCGGTGTTGAGGAGGAAGAGGAGACCATTTTACAAGAAGGTGTTGTGATTGCTGCTTTGGACTCCGTTTTGGAGGATGAGATTCTTAAAGCACAGGAGAATGACACTCCCCATGGGAGGTTGTTTGTGCCTAGGACCTTTAGGAGAGATTTGGTTGTTGAGTGTCATGAGTCTCGGTTGGCAGGTCATCCAGGAATTTCTGAGACCAAGAGACTTGTGGGTCGCAGTTTTTGGTGGCCTGGATGGCAGAAGGAAGTCATTAAGTGGGTGCGCCAATGTACTGTGTGTGCAAGATCCAAGTCTTCGCATGCTCCTGCTGCGGGGTTGCTTTGCCCTCTGGAGGTTCCTAGTGCACCTTGGACACATCTGGCTATGGACTTTATTACTGACCTTCCTCCCTCTGAAGGTTTCACGGTCATCTGGGTGGTCGTGGACCGTTTTAGCAAGATGTGTCACTTGGTTCCCTTCATCAAACTGCCTTGCGCTAAGACACTCGCTAAGGCCTTTGTCAAGGAGATTGTCAGACTACATGGTGTTCCTACTGACATTGTTTCTGATAGGAGACCTCAGTTCGTGGCTCGTTTTTGGCGTGCCTTTTGTGACAGGTTGGGAGTTCATTTGTCGTTTTCATCCGGATATCATCCTGAGTCTAATGGCCAGACAGAAAGGAAGAACCAGGATGTTGAGCAGTTCTTGCGTTGTTTTGTGGCAGACAATCAAGAGGGGTGGTCTGAGTTTCTGCCACTTGCTGAATTTGCTCTTAACAACCATACATCCTCTTCTGCTGGGTGTTCGCCTTTTTTTTGTTGTTCTGGGAGACATCCGCCTTTTGGGTCATTTTCCAAATTGGTTTCGGCTGTGCCTGAGGAGGAGAGTTTTTCCGGTGATTTGGAGAGAGTTTGGACGGATGTGCGTGGTAATCTTCAGGAGGCTAACAAAAAATCTAAGAGGTACTTTGATAGGAAACGGCAAGAGGTTTTGTTTGCGGTTGGTGACATGGTTTGGTTGTCCTCTAAGAATCTGCGATTGAGGATTCCTTCTAAAAAATTGGGTCCCAAGTTCGTAGGGCCCTTTAAGGTACTTCAGATAGTTAACCAATCTGCTGTTAGGCTGGAGGTTCCTACGTCCTGGAGGATTAATCCGGTGTTTCATGTTTCTCTGTTGAAAAAAGCTGATGTGTCGGATGGTGACGCCTCTGCCACTGTTCCTCCGGTGGTGGAGGACGGGGAATATGAAATTTCCCGCATCCTAAATTCTAGACGGTATAGAGGGAGTTTGCAGTATCTCGTCGCTTGGAAGGGTTTCGGACCTGAGGATAACTCATGGGTGAGAGCGGATTATGTTTCTGCCCCCAGACTTGTCCGAGCGTTTCACAGGAGGTTTCCTGGTAAGCCTGGGCCTAGGGGATCCGGAGGATCCTCTTAGAAGAGGGGGTACTGTTACAACTCTCCTGTTAGGTTTTTTTTAGTTTGCTGGTCACATGACCATTTTGCCTATTTAATCCGGCTCCGCCCTCCTGGCTTTGCTGGACTTCATTTGTATTTACTACTGTTGAGCTAGCTTGTTGCTCTGTTGCCGTTCTCTTTTAGTTTTGCTAGGTCTTCTGACCCCTATGCCTTTTTGTTGTGTGTTTGTCTTTGACTGCTACTATTTCTGCTAGGAGGTGTCCAACTTTTCCCAGTCCCTAGATCTTGTAGGGATCCCTACCTCACATCTATAGGTCTGCGTTCAGACTAGCCGAGGACTTTAGCGGGTCTGATCGCAGGATCAGGTTCCCCGTTACATCGTAGGGATCTAGTTTAGTTCTATTGTAGGGATAGATCTCCTTTCTTTCCATACTCTCTGTAGCAGATCATAACAAAGCGATCCTGAGAAAGGCTGGCCGGGCGATGGATCAAGCAGAGTCTACTGGCCATACCACCTTGGATATGCCCGATATCGTCTGATCTCGAAAACAAAGCAGGGCTGGGCTCGGACAGTACTTGGATGGGAGACCTCCTGGGAACACCGGGTGCTGTAGACCATTTTGATGACATTTTGCCCTACTGCCCAGCTCGGCTAGCATGGAACGGCGCCTTGCCGGACACCGACCTTAAGTAACTTAGATGATGGAAGCCCCAAGGACTCTGAGCCAGTTGGCAGCTAAGTACGCTACCCGGGCCGCCTTCACGCAGGCCTGACACCGAGCTCCTTGTCACGGCTAGGAGTGCTTATTGACTCCGCAGCTCGCCGTGTGGAAATGATGGCGTTAAAAGCACCCGGGGCCGTGAAGGGGCCAGGCTTTCAGCAGGTGCCCAGGGAAGGTTTTGGATGCCGACCGCCTAGCGAGGGCCAGCAGAAGTAACATGTTTCTCTGCAAAGAAGCTTGTGTAACCAAGCCAGACGGCTGACAAAGAGCTAACCTCAGTGCAAGGAAGGCAAGGAAGGAATTGGGGAGGGGGGGGTGATTCCTGCTAGGGCCCTGAAATCATAAAACAGGCAGAAGAGTCTGACGCATGGTGACGGAGAGGTTGTAGGGGCAGATAGGGGGTGTTGTCACGTGTGAGCACGTGTGCATGCTGGCTTGTGTGTGAGAGTGCACTTCCTAGGTGTGGCGCGCTGCAGACAGTCAAAGGGATTGTTCCCTTTCATTAAAAGTTAATCCCCGGCTGCAGGCTATTAGAAAGCAACTAACCGCGCTCTGCTCACCCTACCCGGGTCTACCGGTGAGTCTCGCCTCTGCTCCCGGCCTGTGGTATTGGCCGTGAAGCTGACGTTCCGTCGACAGCGCTGCAGCCGATCAGTGAGCTCAGTGGCTCTGAGTGGGGCGTTCTGTCTACAAGATCTTTTAAGGAAGCCAGCAAAAAAATTGAAGAGAAGGGAAAGAACAAAACCAGGGGAGGAGTCCTGAGGAGATAATTTGCATATTCCCACTGCATTTTGGGGTAAGTGAAGAGTCTCCGCGAGCTCAAAGAACACTGGATTTTGGCTGTTGGAGCTGAAAAGAGGACATCGGTAAACCAGGGGTGGAGTCCTGAGGAGATAATTTGCATATTCCCACTGCATTTTGGGGTAAGAGAAGAGTCTCCGCGAGCTCAAAGAACACTGGATTTTGGCTGTTGGAGCTGAAAAGAGGACATCGGTAAACCAGGGGAGGAGTCCTGAGGAGATAATTTGCATATTCCCACTGCATTTTGGGGTAAGTGAAGAGTCTCCGCGAGCTCAAAGAAAACTGGATTTTGGCTGTTGGAGCTGAAAAGAGGACATCGGTAAACCAGGGGAGGAGTCCTGAGGAGATAATTTGCATATTCCCACTGCATTTTGGGGTAAGTGAAGAGTCTCCGCGAGCTCAAAGAACACTGGATTTTGGCTGTTGGAGCTGAAAAGAGGACATCGGTAAACCGTGCGCCTACTGGCGCGCGCATTTTGAAGCTTTTTTTAAGCTTTTTTCACTGTTTTCAGAACATTAACAATAAGAACATGGAAGAGTCCAGGAGCCATTTGGTGAGCTGCATATCCTGCTACATGTTCACAGACTTGCCAGTGGAAAAGCCAAACTTCACATGCCAGAAATGCAAGCTTGTGTCCCTGTTGGAGGAAAAGTTGCGAAATCTAGAAGAGAGGTTAACTACCTTGAAAATCATTAAGGAAGGTGAAGAGTTCTTAGACAGAGCAGAATTATCTCTTCATGATTCAGAAAGAGAAGAAATTCGAACTGCACCTCACGAAACAGAGGAATGGAAGCATGTGACCCACAGAAGCAGGAGGATCGAGAGGCAGTCAGCACCCATACTGCTCAGGAACCAGTACCAGGCTCTCACGCAGGAGAACCATGAAGAAATACAGCAAAATAAGACTTTGCCAGCAATGAATAACCTTGTAAGCCCTCAGAATCCTCCTGGATGGAGAAAGAAGAATGTTGTGAAGAAAAAACGGAGAGTGGTGGTCATGGGGGATTCCCTGTTAAGAGGAACAGAGGCCGCTATCTGCAGACCAGACATAACCTCAAGAGAAATGTGCTGTCTTCCAGGAGCAAAAATTAAAGATGTGTCTGACAGGATATCAAGACTCTTCAGACCTACAGATCACTACCCATTCCTGCTAATACATGTGGGGACAAATGACACCGCAAGAAAGGACCTGGAAACCATCTGCAGTGACTTTGAAGACTTAGGCAAGAAAGTGAAAGAATTGGGAGCGCAGGTGGTCTTCTCATCCATCCTCCCAGTGGATGGCCATGGAACAATGAGGTGGAATAAGATTCTACAGGTGAACAACTGGCTACGTCGATGGTGCCGTCAACAAGGATTTGGATTTCTGGATCACGGAATGAATTACCTATACGATGGACTACTTGCTAGAGATGGGGTGCACCTTACGAAGACTGGAAAACATGTATTTGGAAGTCGCCTTGCTACACTCATCAGAAGAGCTTTAAACTAGAACAATGTGGGAAGGGAAGCAATAGGCCAGAAAAAGCCATACAGCTGACAAATACTATTGAGATCTCTGCTACTGGAAGTGGAAAGGAAGAACAAAGACAAAACAATTTAAATAATAAAAATATGGGAGGAAGAGAAACCAATCACAAACTAAAATGTTTTTATACAAATGCACAAAGCATGGGCAACAAACAAGGAGAATTGGAACTACTAATGCAGGAAAAGGAATATGATGTCATTGGAATCACTGAAACTTGGTGGGACGATACACATGATTGGAATAAAAGGCTAAAAGGATACAACTTATTTGCAAGAAACAGACTTGATAAATGAGGAGGAGGTGTTGCATTGTATGTTAGAAAAGTGTATATCTGCACAGAGATTGAAGCTTCAGAGAATGGGAGTTCTGTGGAAACTGTTTGGGTAAGAATACAAGGAGAGAACAACGGAAAGGACACCATTGTGGGCATTTACTACAGGCCACCTGGGCAAGCTGAAGATATGGATGAACTCTTTATGTATCAAATGACCAAGTTCTCCAAAAATATGACGTAGTGGTCATGGGAGATTTCAACTATCCAGACATTTGTTGGGAATCTCTCTCAAGTAAAACTAACAGGTCAAGCAAATTCTTATCCTCTCTTGCTGACTACTTTATCTTCCAAAAGGTAGGGGAGAAAACAAGGGGATCTGCTACTTTGGATCTAATCCTTATAAACAGGGAGGAAATGGTTGAGGAGGTAAAGGTGGCTGGGACGCTAGGAGGCAGCGATCATGCTATTATAGAATTTTGGATAACTAGAGGAGGAAGACATGTGAAGACTCAAACTTCAAGGTTAGATTTTAGAAAGGCAGATTTTAAGAGACTCAGAAAGAGAATAGGAGGGATCCAATGGCTGGATGTCCTTAAGGACAAAAATGTCCAGGAAGGATGGGAAATTTTTAAAAATGAGATTCTCAAAGCACAATCGTTAACAATCCCAAAAAGTAGGAAGAATGGGAAGCATTTAAGGAAACCAGGATGGATGAACACAGAACTTAAACACATGCTAAAAAGAAAGAAAGAAATGTTTATTAAATGGAAAGAGGGATGCATATCTAAAGAAGATTATAATGCAGTCTGCAGATCCTGCAGGGCACGTATCAGGTTAGCTAAAGCTGACAATGAATTAAGGCTTGCAAGAGATGTCAAAAGCAATAAAAAAGGATTTTGGGGGTATGTCAAAAGTAAAAGAAAAGTCAAAGATGCTATAGGATTTTTACAGGATGAAAATGGAGAAATGGTAAGAGAGGATGTTGAGAAGGCCGAACTTTTTAATTCCTATTTTGCATCTGTTTTCTCTCAGAAAGAAAATGTAACATTAACTGATCTTCACTGTCCTTTTAAAGGAATAGAGGAATCCAAGTTATCTGTAAACAGAAAGATTGTGAGGGAATATTTAGCTAACATAAATGAGTTCAAGTCTCCAGGTCCAGATGAATTACACCCCAGAGTACTGAAGGAGATCGTAGAAGAAATTTTAGAACCACTCTCCATAATCTTTGAAAATTCTTGGAGAACAGGAGAAGTCCCAGAAGACTGGAGAAGAGCAAATGTTGTTCCTATCTTCAAAAAGGGGAAGAAGGTGGACACAGGGAACTATAGGCCGGTGAGTCTGACTTCCATACCAGGAAAGATCTTTGAACAAATTATTAAACAACATGTATGTAAGTACATGGATAAGAATGAAGTGATTAACCAGAGTCAGCATGGGTTTGTAACTAACAAGTCATGTCAGACTAACTTAATTTCCTTCTATGACAGAATCACTGACTGGGTGGATCAGGGAAATGCTGTAGATATAGTATATCTTGACTTCAGCAAAGCATTTGACAAAGTATCTCACACCATCCTTATTGAAAAAATGACCAAGTATGCAATGGACCAGGCAACTGTTAGGTGGATTCATAACTGGCTTAGTGATCGGACTCAAAGGGTGGTTGTAAATGGCTTCACATCCAGCTGGATGAATGTCGCAAGTGGGGTACCACAGGGCTCCGTCCTGGGACCTGTATTGTTCAACATCTTTATCAATGATTTAGATGAAGGAATTGAGGGTAAACTGATTAAATTTGCTGATGACACAAAGCTAGGAGGGATAGCTAATACTAGAGAAGAGAGAGAGAGGATTCAAAAAGACCTAAATAAACTGGAGCAGTGGGCAGCAACCAACAGAATGGTTTTTAACAGGGAAAAATGCAAAGTACTACATCTGGGCAATAAAAATGAAAAAAGCATATACAGAATGGGAGGAATAGAGCTAAGCAACAGTACATGTGAAAAAAACTTAGGTATACTAATAGATCATAGACTGAACATGAGTCAACAGTGTGATGCAGCAGCAAAAAAGGCAAATACAATTCTGGGATGTATTAACAGAAGCATACAGTCTAGATCACGTGCAGTCATTATCGGTCTTTACTCCTCTTTGGTCAGACCTCATCTGGAATACTGTGTACAGTTTTGGGCACCACATTTTAAAAAAGACATAGACAAACTGGAGCAAGTTCAGAGAAGAGCGACCAGAATGGTGACTGGTCTGCAAACCATGTCCTATGAGGAACGGTTGCAGGATTTGGGAATGTTTAGCTTGCAAAAAAGAAGACTGAGAGGAGACTTAATAGCTGTCTACAAATATGTCAAGGGCTGTCACATTGTAGAAGGATCATCTTTATTCTCATTTGCACAAGGAAAGACTAGAAGCAATGGGATGAAACTAAATGGGAGGAGACACAGATTAGATATTAGAAAAAACTTTTTGACAGTTAGGGTGATTAATGAGTGGAACAGGCTGCCACGAGAGGTGGTGAGTTCCCCTTCAATGGACGTCTTCAAACAGAGGCTGGACAGACATCTGTCTGAGATGATCTAGTGAATCCTGCTTTGAGCAGGGGGTTGGACCAGATGACCCAGGAGGTCCCTTCCAACTTTACCATCCTATGATTCTATGAAAAGGACCTGGTCTTGCTGAGCACTGGAAAGGGCAGCCGGCAGCCAGACGTCAAAGTAGAAAAGCAGCAAGTGAGAGACTTGTCTCTGCCTACGGCCACACCACCCTGAACACACCCGATCTTGTCTGATCTTGGAAGCTAAACAGGGTCAGGCCTGGTTAGTACTTGGATGGGAGACCACCTGGGATTACCAGGTGCTGTAGGCTTTTGCTTTTTCCTTCCTTCCACCAGCAGGGGGCACTCTCTTCTATGCCTTTTTTCCATTCCCTTTCACAAGTGCACACATTCATTCTCTTTTCTTTTTTTCATTTGCTTTCTCTCTTGCGCTATTTCATCTCTGCAAAATACCAGCATCCTTCTGATCACCGTGGGCCTCCAGCATTGTTGCTTCTTTACTTTTAATACTAGGCTCCTTTTCACCAGGACCAGCGTCTCCCGCGTGGCTGGAGGCAACCACCGGTAACCCCAAGCAGAAGACCTTTACAGGCAACACGACCCTCCCCCTTGAAGAACAGCTCAAAGTCACTGGCAACCATCTCACCCTCTTCCTTCATTCACCCCTGGACGTCTCGCTCCGCCCCCAAGTTACGGGTCCAGCTTGCTCTTTCTGTCACATTACCGAGATGAAGGGTTTAGCCTGCAGGAGACCCTGCGCCGAGACATTTTTGAAGACACCTGATGCGGCGGGTGAATCACTGCTAAACAAACCACACCTGTAGGGACGGCATAGCCTTTGCATGGACCCTTCGGAGCCCGCCCGGTCACGGCCAGATTACTCGCCACCAAGCGATCCTGAGAAAGGCTGGCTGGGCGATGGATCGAGCAGCGTCTACTGGCCATACCACCTTGGATATGCCCGATCTTGTCTGATCTCGAAAGCAAAGCAGGGCTGGGCTCGGACAGTACTTGGATGGGAGACCTCCTGGGAACACCAGGTGCTGTAGACCATTTTGATGACGTTTTGCCCTACTGCCCAGCTCGGCTAGCATGGAACGGCGCATTGCCGGACACCGACCTTAAGTAACTTAGATGATGGAAGCCCCAAAGCCTCTGAGCCAGTTGGCAGCTAAGTACGCTACCCCGCCGCCTTCACGCAGGCCTGACACCGAGCTCCTTGCCACGGCTAGGAGTGCTTATTGACTCCGCAGCTCGCCGTGTGGAAATGATGGCATTCAAAGCACCCGGGGCCGTGAAGGGGCCAGGCTTTCAGCAGGTGCCCAGGGAAGGTTTTAGATGACGGCCGCCTAGCAAGGGCCAGCAGAAGTTACATTTTCTCTGCAAAGAAGCTTGTGTAACCAAGCCAGATGGCTGACAAAGAGGTAACCTCAGTGCAAGGAAGGCAAGGAAGGAATTGGGGAGGGGGGGGAGTGATTCCTGCTAGGGCCCTGAAATCATAAAACAGGCAGGAGAGTCTGACGCATGGTGACGGAGAGGTTGTAGGGGCAGATAGGGGGTGTTGTCACGTGCGAGCACGTGTGCATGCTGGCTTGTGTGTGAGAGTGCGCTTCCTAGGTGTGGCGCGCTGCAGACAGTCAAAGGGATTGTTCCCTTTCATTAAAAGTTAATCCCCAGCTGCAGGCTATTAGAAAGCAACTAACCGCGCTCTACTCACCCTACCCGGTTCTACCGGTGAGTCTCGCCTCTGCTCCCGGCCTGTGGCATTGGCCGAGAAGCCGACGTTCCGTCGAAAGCGCTGCAGCCGATCAGTGAGCTCAGCGGCTCTGAGTGGGGCGTTGTGTCTACAAGACCTTTTAAGGAAGCCAGCAAAAAAATTGAAGAGAAGGGAAAGCACAAAAGGACCTGGTCTTGCTGAGCACTGGAAAGGGCAGCCGGCAGCCAGACTTCAAAGTAGAAAAGCAGCAAGTGAGAGGCTTGTCTCTGCCTAAGGCCACACCACGCTGAACATGCCGGATCTTGGAAGCTAAGCAGAGTCAGGCCTGTTTAGTACTTGGATGGGAGACCGCCTGGGAATACAAGGTGCTGTAGGCTTTTGCTTTTTCCTTCCTTCCACCAGCAGGGGGCACTCTCTTCTATGCCTTTTTTCCATTCCCTTTCACAAGTGAACACATTCATTCTCTTTTCTTTTTTTCATTTGCTTTCTCTCTTGCGCTATTTCATCTCTGCAAAATACCAGCATCCTTCTGATCACCGTGGGCCTCCAGCATTGTTGCTTCTTTTCTTTTAATACTAGGCTCCTTTTCACCAGGACCAACGTCTCCCGCGTGACTGGAGGCAACCACCGGTAACCCCAAGCAGAAGACCTTTGCAGGCAACACGACCCTCCCCCCTGAAGAGCAGCTCAAAGTCACTGGCAACCATCTCACCCTCTTCCTTCATTCACCCCTGGACGTCTCGCTCCATCCCCAAGTTTCGGGTCCAGCTTGCTCTTTCTGTCACATTACCGCGATGAAGGGTTTAGCCTGCAGGAGACCCTGCGCCGAGACATTTTTGAAGACACCTGATGCGGCGGGTGAATCACTGCTAAACAAACCACACCTGTAGGGACGGCACAGCCTTTGCATGGACCCTTCGGAGCCCGCCGCGTCACGGCCAGATTGCTCACCACCAAGCGATCCTGAGAAAGGCTGGCCGGGCGATAGATCAAACAGCATCTACTGGCCATACCACCTTGGATATGCCCAATCTCGTCTGATCTCGGAAGCAAAGCAGGGCTGGGCTCGGACAGTACTTGTATGGGAGACCTCCTGGGAACACCGGGTGCTGTAGACCATTTTGATGACGTTTTGCCCTACTGCCCAGCTCGGCTAGCATGTAACGGCGCCTTGCCGGACACCGACCTTAAGTAACTTAGATGATGGAAGCCCCAAGGCCTCTGAGCCAGTTGGCAGCTAAGTACGCTACCCTGCCGCCTTCACGCAGGCCTGACACCGAGCTCCTTGCCACGGCTAGGAGTGCTTATTGACTCCGCAGCTCGCCGTGTGGAAATGATGGCGTTAAAAGCACCCGGGGCCGTGAAGGGGCCAGGCTTTCAGCAGGTGACCAGGGAAGGTTTTGGATGCCGGCCGCCTAGCGAGGGCCAGCAGAAGTAACATGGTTCTCTGCAAAGAAGCTTGTGTAACCAAGCCAGACGGCTGACAAAGAGCTAACCTCAGTGCATATATTACATAGACATAGTTTATAAGGCCGAAAAAAGACAAGCGTCCATCGAGTTCAGCCTATTTCTTGTGCACTGCAGGTATTCCGCAGCGTTGATCCAGGGGAAGGCAAAAAAAAACCCATGCGGTATAGGCCAATTTACATCATTGAGGAAAAATTCACTTCCCGACTCCAATCTGGCAGTCAGATTAAATCCCTGGATTAATTAACTATCACTAAGCATAAGATGTACTTTTATTGTTCTCATGAAAGGCGTCCAGGCCTCTCTTGAACTCATTAAGTGAGTTGGACATCACCACTTCCTCTCCCAGAGAGTTCCAGAGTCTCACGGCTCTGACCGTAAAGAATCCCCTTCTATGCTGGTGCAGGAACCTCCTTTCCTCCAGGCGCATAGTGTGCCCCCTCGTCTTTGTCACCATCCTTGGTATAAACAGGTCATGGGAGAGATCTCTGTACTGCCCCCTGATGTATTTATACATGTTTATGAGGTCTCCCCTAAGCCTTCTCTTTTCCAACGTAAATAGGCCTAATTTTGACAACCTCTCTGGGTATTCTAGTCCCTCCATTCCCTTTATTACCTTAGTCGCCCTCCTTTGTACCCTCTCTAGCTCCAATATGTATTTCCTGAGCACCGGAGCCCAGAACTGTGCACAATTTTCTAAGTGCGGCCTTACCAGCGCTTTATACAGAGGAAGAACAATGTTCTCATCCTATGCCCCTATTCCTCTTCTGATGCATGCCATGACTCTATTTGCCTTCGCAGCTGCTGCCTGACACTGGGCACTCCAATTTAATTTGCTATTAACCAAGACGCCCAGGTCCTTCTCCATGTCAGATTTCCCCAACGGTTTCCCATTTAATATGTATGGGTGACTGCTGTTTTTCTTTCCCATGTGCATGACCTTACATTTATCGGCATTGAACCCCATTTGCCATTTTTTGGCCCAACTCCCCAATTTATCTAAATCCTCCTGTAGCTGTGCCCTATCCTCATCTGTATTAACTACTTTACAAAGTTTAGTATCATCTGCAAATATTGCTATTTTACTATGCAACCCTTCCACTAGATCATTAATAAATATATTAAATAATATAGGGCCCAAGACAGACCCTTGAGGCACCCCGCTAGTAACCCTGACACACCCTGAGCTTACACCATTGATAACCACCCTCTGCTTTCTATCACTCAGCCAGCTATTTACCCACATGCACACATTATCCCCCAGACCAAGCATTCTCATTTTATATACCAACCTTTTGTGTGGCACGGTATCAAACGCTTTGGAGAAGTCAAGGTATACAACATCCACTGACTCTCCCCGGTCCAGCTGTAAGCTCACCTCCTCGTAGAAGGCCATCAGGTTTGTTTGGCAGGAGCGATCCCTCATGAGTCCATGTTGATATGGAGTTAGACAGTTATTATCATTAAGATATTCTACAATAGCATCTCTAAGAAATCCTTCAAACAATTTACCCACAACAGACGTTAAGCTGACTGGTCTATAGTTCCCAGGGTCACTTTTAGACCCCTTTTTGAATATTGGTACCACATTTGCTTGGCGCCAGTCAAGTGGGACAGTCCCTGTCCATAAAGAGTGCTTGAGTGCAAGGAAGGCAAGGAAGGAATTGGGGAGGGGGGGGTGATTCCTGCTAGGGCCCTGAAATCATAAAACAGGCAGGAGAGTCTGACGCATGGTGACGGAGAGGTTGTAGGGGCAGATAGGGGGTGTTGTCACGTGCGAGCACGTGTGCATGCTGGCTTGTGTGTGAGAGTGCGCTTCCTAGGTGTGGCGCGCTGCAGACAGTCAAAGGGATTGTTCCCTTTCATTAAAAGTTAATCCCCGGCTGCAGGCTATTAGAAAGCAAGTAACCGCGCTCTACTCACCCTACCCGGGTCTACTGGTGAGTCTCGCCTCTGCTCCCGGCCTGTGGCATTGGCCGTGAAGCTGACGTTCCGTCGACAGCGCTGCAGCCGATTAGTGAGCTCAGCGGCTCTGAGTGGGGTGTTGTGTCTACAAGACCTTTTAAGGAAGCCAGCAAAAAAATTGAAGAGAAGGGAAAGCACAAAAGGACCTGGTCTTGCTGAACACTGGAAAGGGCAGCCGGCAGCCAGACGTCAAAGTAGAAGAGCAGCAAGTGAGAGGCTTGTCTCTGCCTACGGCCACACCACCCTGAACGCGCCTGATCTCATCTGATCTTGGAAGCTAAGCAGGGTCAGGCCTGGTTAGTACTTGGATGGGAGACTGCCTGGGAATACCATGTGCTGTAGGCTTTTGCTTTTTCTTTCCTTCCAACAGCAGGGGGCACTCTCTTATGTGCCTTTTTTCCATTCCCTTTCAGAGGCCGTTAGTCAGGGCAGGAGTCAGGTAACCAACACTCTCTACTAACTATGTTTCTGTTAGCTCTCACTTTTTCCTCTATAGTCCTCCACTTTCTAATAACCCCTCAAATCCCTACACCAAGTAAGAAACTCTTCATCTCTCCCTCTATTCTCCCCATTCATCTCACCTCCTCCTCCAAATTATTCCTCAACATTCAATCCTGGATCTCCAAACACAGACAGCCACCTCATGCTCTCTCTTCCTCCCACCTGCTAACACTTTCTCTGCTCCTCCTCACTGCTGGAGATATCTCTCCAAATCCTGGTCCTCCTCACCATATCCCCACAGTCACTTCTACCTCCTATCCACGACCTTCCTCAAACTGTCGCAACCCTTCTAACCTCATACCCATCCAACTAATACCCACCTCCTCAGCTATACTAACAGGAGCTCTCTGGAACGCTCGCTCTGTCTGCAACAAACTTTCCTTCATCCACGATCTTTTCATTACAAACAAACTCTCCTTCCTCGCCATCACCGAAACCTGGCTCACCCCCTCTGACACAGCCTCCCCAGCTGCCCTTTCATATGGCGGATTCCACCTTTCCCACACCCCCCGCCCCAATGGCAAACATGGTGGAGGCGTAGGTTTCCTCCTATCAGAACTCTGCGCTTTCACCAAAATCCCACTGCCACCCTCCGTTACACTCCCCTCTTTTGAGGTGCACTGTGTGCGCATCTATTCCCCCTCCAACCACCAACTGGCCGTCGTTTACCGACCTCCAGGGCAAGCCACCACCTTCTTAGACCATTTCACTACCTGGCTGCTTCACTTCCTTTCCACTGACATCCCCACTATCATAATGGGTGATTTCAACATCCCCATTGACACTCCCCACTCGTCTGTCTCTAAGCTCCTATCCCTCACTTCCTCCTTTGGACTCACTCAATGGTCTTCCACACCCACCCACAAAGATGGCCACACACTGGACCTCATCTTCACCCACCTCTGTTCCCTATCTAACCTCTCTAACTCACCACTCCCTCTCTCTGACCATAACCTCCTCACATTCTCTACCCTCTCCTCTCCGGGTGCACAATCCCCACTCCACAAACTCACACACCCTCGCAGAAATCTCAAACACCTTGACCTACACTCTCTCTCTGAATCCCTCCTTCCTCTCACAGACATAAATTCCTTGCACGATGCAGACGTTGCTGCTGCTTCATATAACACCACAATAGCTGCAGCTCTAGACTCGATCGCCCCTCTCACACACACCACACCTCGCACATTCAACAGGCAACCCTGGCACACTAAACTTACCAAAGAACTGCGCCGGGCCTCCAGGGTTGCGGAGCGGAGATGGAAAAGGTCTCACTCCATCGAGCACTTCATCGCATTCAAGCAATCCCTCACTAATTTCAAGTCCGCACTTACTACAGCAAAACAAACCTACTTCTCATCTCTCATATCCTACCTATCTCACAACCCTAAACAGCTATTTAACACTTTCAACTCTCTCCTTTGTCCCCCAGCACCTCCTCCCTCTTCTCTCATCTCAGCCGACGACTTTGCCTCATTCTTCAAACAGAAGATTGACACCATCAGACAAAACTTTGGCCTAAAGTCCACGCAACCCCTCCTCATATCTACTCAACCCTCCTCCTCCAAACCCCACTTCTCCACCATTACAGAAGGTCAAGTCTCCTCTTTACTCTCCAAATCACACCTCACCACCTGCGAACTTGACCCAATCCCATCCCACCTCATCACTAACCTCACCACAGTCTTCATCCCAACCCTAACCCACCTCTTCAATCTATCACTAACAACCGGAGTCTTCCCCTCATGTTTCAAACATGCCGCAATCACACCCATCCTCAAAAAGCCCTCCCTTGACCCTTCCTCTCTGACCAGCTACCGCCCCATATCACTCCTCCCCTTTGCCTCAAAACTTCTAGAACAACATGTCCACCTTGAACTGTCCTCCCACCTCTCCTCCTGCTCCCTCTTCGACCGTCTACAATCTGGCTTCCGACCGCATCACTCGACTGAAACTGCCCTGACCAAAGTCACCAATGACCTACTAAATGCCAAATCCAAGCAACACTACTCCATCCTCCTCCTTCTGGACCTGTCATCTGCCTTTGACACAGTGGACCATTCCCTCTTACTCCAGATTCTCTCATCTCTTGGCATCACGGACTTGGCTCTATCTTGGATCTCCTCATACTTAACAGACAGGACATTCAGCATCTCCCACTCACGCACCACCTCCTCATCTCGCCCCCTATCTGTCGGTGTCCCCCAAGGTTCAGTTCTAGGACCTCTGCTCTTCTCCATCTACACCTTCGGCCTGGGACAGCTCATAGAGTCTCACGGCTTTCAGTATCACCTCTATGCTGACGACACACAGATCTACCTCTCTGGACCCGATATCTCCTCCCTACTAACCAGAATCCCACAATGTCTGTCCGCCATCTCATCCTTCTTCTCCGACAGGTTTCTAAAACTCAACATGGATAAAACAGAGTTCATCATCTTTCCACCCTCTCATTCACATCCCCCATCCGACCTATCCATCAACGTCAATGGCTGTTCACTCTCCCCAGTCCCACAAGCTCGCTGCCTTGGGGTAACCCTGGACTCTGATCTCTCCTTCAAGCCACATATCCAAGCCCTTTCCACCTCCTGCCGACTCCAACTCAAAAACATCTCCCGGATCCGTGCATTCCTCAGCAAAGACTCTGCAAAAACACTAGTGCATGCCCTCATCATATCCCGCCTCGACTACTGCAACCTCCTGCTCCGTGGCATCCCTTCCAACACTCTTGCACCTCTCCAATCTATCCTAAACTCTGCTGCTCGACTAATCCACCTGTCCCCCCGCTATTCAATGGCCTCTCCTCTCTGTCAATCCCTTCACTGGCTCCCCATTGCCCAGAGAATTCAGTTCAAAATTCTAACCATGGCATACAAAGCCATCCACAACCTGTCTCCCCCATACATCTGTGACCTAGTCTCCCGGTACTTACCTGCACGCAACCTCCGATCCTCACAAGATCTCCTGCTCTACTCCCCTCTTATCTCCTCCTCCCACAATCGTATACAAGATTTCTCCCGTGCTTCCCCCCTACTCTGGAACTCTCTACCCCAACATATCAGACTCTCGCCGACCGTGGAAACCTTCAAAAGGAAATTGCAGACCCACCTATTCCGACAAGCCTACAACCTGCAATAAACACCACTGCACGACCAGCTCTACCCTCACCTACTGTATCCTCACCCATTCCTTGTAGACTGTGAGCCCTCACGGGCAGGGTCCTCGCTCCTCCTGTACCAGTCGCTGACTCATTTTGTTAAGATTATGTAAATGCTTTTGTTATGTATATCCCTATCACATGCAAAGCGACATGGAATAAATGGCGCTATAATAATAAATAATAATAATAATAATAAGTGCACACATTCATTCTCTTTTCTTTTTTTCATTTGCTTTCTCTCTTGCGCTATTTCATCTCTGCAAAATACCAGCATCCTTCTGATCACCGTGGGCCTCCAGCATTGTTGCTTCTTTACTTTTAATACTAGGCTCCTTTTCACCAGGACCAGCGTCTCCCGCGTGGCTGGAGGCAACCACCGGTAACCCCAAGCAGAAGACCTTTGCAGGCAACACGACCCTCCCCCCTGAAGAGCAGCTCAAAGTCTCTGGCAACCATCTCACCCTCTTCCTTCATTCACCCCTGGACGTCTCGCTCCGCCCCCAAGTTACGGGTCCAGCTTGCTCTTTCTGTCACATTACCGCGATGAAGGGTTTAGCCTGCAGGAGAACCTGCGCCGAGCCATTTTTAAAGACACCTGATGCGGCGGGTGAATCACTGCTAAAGAAACCACACCTGTAGGGACGGCACAGACTTTGCATGGACCCTTCGGAGCCCGCACCGTCACGGCCAGATTGCTCGCCACCAAGCGATCCTGAGAAAGGCTGGCCGGGCGAAGAATCGAGCAACTTCTACTGGCCATACCACCTTGGATACGCCCGATTTCATCTGATCTTGGAAGCAAAGCAGGGCTGGACTCGGACAGTACTTGGATGGGAGACCTCCTGGGAACACCAGGTGCTGTAGACCATTTTGATAACGTTTTTACCTACTGCACAGCTCGGCTAGAATGGAACGGCGCCTTGCCGGACACCGACCTTAAGTAACTTAGATGATGGAAGCCCCAAGGCCTCTGAGCCAGTTGGCAGCTAAGTACGCTACCCCGCCGCCTTCACGCAGGCCTGACACCGAGCTCCTTGCGACGGCTAGGAGTGCTTATTGACTCCGCAGCTCGCCGTGTTGAAATGATGGCATTAAAAGCACCCAGGGCCGTGAAGGGGCCAGGCTTTCAGCAGGTGCCCAGGGAAGGTTTTGGATGCCGGCCGCCTAGCGAGGGCCAGTAGAAGTAACATGTTTCTCTGCAAAGAAGCTTGTGTAACCAAGCCAGATGGCTGACAAAGAGCTAACCTCAGTGCAAGGAAGGCAAGGAAGGTGCGGAAGGAATTGGGGAGGGGGGGGTGATTCCTGCTAGGGCCCTGAAATCATAAAACAGGCAGGAGAGTCTGACGCATGGTGACGGAGAGGTTGTAGGGGCAGATAGGGGGTGTTGTCACGTGCGAGCACGTGTGCATGCTGGCTTGTGTGTGACAGTGCACTTCCTTGGTGTGGCGCGCTGCAGACAGTCAAAGGGATTGTTCACTTTCATTAAAAGTTAATCCCTGGCTGCAGGCTATTAGAAAGCAACTAACCGCGCTCTACTCACCCTACCCGGGTCTACCGGTGAGTCTCGCCTCTGCTCCCGGCCTGTGGCATTGGCCGTGAAGCTGACGTTCCATCGACAGCGCTGCAGCCGATCAGTGAGCTCAGCGGCTCTGAGTGGGGCGTTGTGTCTACAAGACCTTTTAAGGAAGCCAGCAAAAAAATTGAAGAGAAGGGAAAGCACAAAAGGACCTGGTCTTGCTGAGCACTGGAAAGGGCAGCCGGCAGCCAGACTTCATAGTAGAAAAGCAGCAAGTGAGAGGCTTGTCTCGGCCTACGGCCACACCACCCTGAATACGCCCGATCTCATCTGATCTCGGAAGCTAAGCAGGGTTGGGCCTGGCAAGTACTTGGATGGTAGACTGTAAAACAATACTCTTCCTGTATTATTTTTTTTCTACTGAGGACTTCTCAAAATATCAATATCACGATATTCTTATAAAAAAATGTATCTATTTATTCTTGGATTGTCCATTGAAAAGAATCAGATTGCAGCAGGTGCATACAATAATTAGTTATAAAGTAATTGTCCATTTGTCCATAATTAGCTTAATTGTTGAGATTCACCCATCTTTCCTTGGATACTGGCTGGTAAATCATGTGTTTGTCCAGCATGTGTCCAGGCCTACATGTCATCTGCTTCTCAGCATGAAGATTCTGTGTCTTGTGGGATGGGCAGAGCAAGAGAGCCCCCCCTTTCTGTACCATGGGCTTTTATAGCCAGTCGTATGGACACCTGTTCTACATATGGTAGTGAACCAAAAATACACACACAAATAGCGCATGTCAACTAGACACGATGGCTGAGGCATAGAACTCAGAAAAATGATTATCGATTAACATTCCAAATGAATTTCCATAATTAACCATTTAACATTTCCCCCTTTTTTGAGAATAAAAGGACTTTAACTGAAATTTCTCAAAAGAAGATACATTCATCAATCATTTTTTCTTTCCTTCTTCCTTGGCAATATCATTAAATTTCCATAATAATAATAATAGTAATAATAGTATCAATATCGGATTATTGCTATATAATGATGTGAATTCATGTTATGGTAAGCCGTGACTAATATTCATTTAATATGTATAATTATACTTCCCTATATCTAAATTGAAGCAATCGCGGGTTCAATCGTCATCATCTGTTGTCATCGGGTCGTCGTCTCGTCTTCTTCTTGGTTCTTTTATAACACAGTCTTTAGATGAAAACTCCTTTGAAATAAATTACAGCATGTAGATATTGTACAGTCCATAATTGTGTTCATTATTGTTCAGTCCATAAACTGTACTCTTTATTAGAAAGATCATGTGTGTCAGTTGATAAGAAAACAAAGTCCATGGATGAAATGTAGCTTTAATATCTGTGCAGTGTCACCTGGACTTACGTTGGATCGTCTTTGGAATCTTCCGTGTGTCCGCACTGGTCTCGTGTCACTTTTGGAACAGATGTGACGTCTTTGGTCAGTAAAGCAAGGGTTAACTTGACACTTTCCTGCTTTATATAGCACCATAACCAGTACTCAGTCCTTTATATACAGGACACATATGCCAGGTATTACCTGTTCACCAGCTTTCATTGAAGCGTTGCAGGTGATAAGAAACCACTGGAACGTGATGAAACTTGAACACAACACAGTACATATAGGATCATCGTCCTCTGCTGTCCTGGTGATCAGTGGTGTGAATTGTATTGTATGTAATGGACACAGTCTATTATAACACTCAGCATTCACACCTGTTACCTTCTGAGACGTCGGATATCAGTTGCTTCTTCTTGTAACTTTTGAGAATCTCTTTGATTTATAAAAATTAAAAGTCTTTATTAAGATAGAATTCATAATTGCGATGTCTTGATTGAAGTCTTCATTCCCTAATCTGATACCAAATCTGGCAGTTTTTCCTAACCTATAATATCACAGCGTACCATAGCAATCAGTAATATCCATCTAATTATTATCAAAATATTAAAATAAATTATGTTTGGAATAATAAACAATAATAGATAATAATTCATTATCAATCAAGTTCTCCATATGATAGAACATTTTTATGTCATAGGTGTAATTACCTTTTCCAACCCATAGGTGTCAGTGTATTTTGAAAAAACAAGTTTTTATATCTTTATTAAACCAATAATATCAAAGAATGTATACTCCTGAACCAAAATGAATAAATATATGAATGTATGAATGAATGAATGAATGAATAAATGAATGAATGAATTGTTGTGTTTACTCAGAAAATGTAAACATTTTTTTCCTTAGCAATATATATTTAATGAATCAATACTCTTGTATTAGACATTACTTTATTAAATATTAATGTGTTTTCTCAATTGAGATATTGAACTCAAATAAAATCAAATGAGAATTAAAAAATGAAAAAATAGAAAAATAAGAAGTATAAAGTAAGAATAAAATTTTAAAAATGAAAAATAAAATTAAGAGTCTAAATAAGTATAAAAATAAAAATAAGGCCTTTAAATTTTAATGACAAATGCAGAGTAATTATATTCTCCATAAAAAATACCCTTATATCTCCATTATCTGGATGATTTCATATTTGTCATAACCTTGTACCACCAAAAAATATTAAATTATGCAGCTTTGCATGTAAAACTCTTCTTAATTATACCATAGTACCTTATTATTATTTCTTCTTTATTAAAATGTGTGGAAAATAAGTATTGATCAAAAGTGATTATGTAATCAGGATCAAAAACACATTTTCCCCCTTAATACCAAAAATATTATTTTATAAAATTTATGTATATATCAGAACCAAATTAAAAATAATTATTCTTCTAGAAATATTGTGCATAAATTTCATATCGATGAGTAGCATAGATTTGACTAAAGAGAGGTGTGTACCTATTTAGGTAACCATTAAAGTAATATTATAGTTATTCAAGAATATTATCATGTGGAAAATTATTCTAAATATAAATTTGCTTTGTAAACCATTTTGATGTGTGGTTGCCCTTATCCACTATTAGTTAAATCAAGAAATAATAATTATTAAAGAAATATAGAAATATATATGTAGATAATACCTAATTATGTATTATAATTTCCTCAGAATTAAATATATTTTTGTACCTTCACATAAAGAAACATTTTTTTTTTCAAACATACAAACATACGAGGCCTCTGTCACATCAATCACACTTAGCAGCTGCTGATTTACTCATCTGTCACCTTCACTCTGACATTCACAGATCTGTTCAACTCAAACATTCCACATATGAAGTTTTATATATATATATATATATATATATATATATATATATATATATATATTTATATATTTAACCCAAAATTGTTGTATCCCAATTTATTAATGCGCATTGCCATATCAATTGAATATCTTTATATTTCTTTGAATATTCCCCAAGTACATATTATATAATATGAGAGTAAGTCACTGGAATTTCAGACACTTGAAAAAACTCTTGTCTAAGATTCTTTTTTCACTGGCTGCCCAGTCTTAAGTTACATCAGTTGAAAATAGAATGAATGGGATCCTATACTATTAGCTCAAAGTTCAAAGGCCGCAGCTGTCACACGTCATGTGTGAATAAAGAAATAAATCAATTTTAGAGTTCTTTGATCAAATCCTGCTTTGGAATGAAAACTCCAAGGAAATATAAGAAAATAAAATTAAATATCAAATTCATACAGAAACAGAATTATTTAAATATCTTATACATATATTGTTTGGTTCTAATGTAATTCAAAATATTGCTACTTAAATTTATATATATGAAGTTCTAATTTATTAATTAATATATATATATATATATATATTTTATAAACGTATATATAAATACAATTATGCGCAATCTCTACTTAGACAAGTGTATATATATATATATATATATATATATATATATATATATATATGAACTATTAGAAACTATGTAACTACAATTTTACTGTATAAGATTATAAATAAATATTGAGACATTGTATTACATTTTGATACAACATTATAATTACAGTTTTTCCTTAGCCACTCCCTAAATCAAATCTTCTGTCTCTCTCAAATATCTCCAGGAACGCCCTATTTAGGAAAGACATTTTTCTATCCTACAAAACCTCAGAGAACTGCCTGTTCTTCTGTCCACATTCCATGACGTCACTGTGAGTTGGTCGTCTCACCTGTGTCTGTCCATCAGTTTCAGCCATTTTCCTTTTTAGAGAATCACAGTTCTGACTGAGAATTAACTCATTCTTTGGAGAGATGGATCTTTGCACTGGCTAATATGGCTTATAACATATATGCAATCTTCGGCGTATTTGATAGAGTTCACTATGGGGATGACTCAGTCTAGGAGAGTTTGATATTGGCTTTTGGTAAGATTTTACCTTTCCTGGTTTTATAAATTTAGCTTGATTTATTTTCTTTTCACGATTCTCATGTTTTCTAACAAAATCCAGCATCTGCGCACATTCAAATAATGAATTTTTTTGTGATGCCATAACTTGGGAAACTGAATTTAGGAATTTGAATTTTTGTACAAACGTTGTTATCATATGTTGTACTTTTCCATTTTTGATGAGAGCTTTGTACAACCGCTCAAATATGGACATGAATGTATATGTACATTCCTTCCTACCAATCCTTAGTTTCTGCAGATCTTCTATGTTGGGAAAATCCTTTGTGACACAATAAATCAAATATCTTAATCTGTCCGAATCATTTTCCCATCCATTAGGAGAGTCATTTTCACAGATCATTAAATGTAAACGTCTGGACAATGTCACAGGAATCCATATTTTAAATAATTGATTCCTCTCCTCATTGGTTAAATCAAACTTATCAGAGAAGCTCTCAAATGTCTCTGAATTTCTACAGGCATGGATTTTGACATCATATTTTGGCATGATTTTGTATAATTTCAGCAAATTTTTCCTCATTTTAATTTGGAGTTGAGCCTGGGTAATTCCAGAATTCTCTGATATTTTTAGTGGCTCTTGTACGTCCGTTCCTCCTACGTCACTCACGTCTCCTCCCACATCACCTAGTATGTCGGTTTCTCGTATGTCAGTCATGTCTCCTCCCATGTCAGGTTTCTGTATGTCCGTCTCTTGGTCAGACCCAAGGTCAACTTCAGTTACATACACGTGTCTTACTTTTTGTTCATTTTCCACATTACTGTCAGAATCAGTATCACCGTCTGACACTTCTACACTATTTTCCTGCTTAGAAATCTCTAACACAAGACTATGAAAAAAATCTACCAAATGTAGAATATTTCTCAATTTCTGTTTGTCTCTATTTACCAATTTAGAAGTTAACTGTAAATTCTGCAATTCACATTGTTTGTATGAACTAAGCCACAAAACTTCTATGTCATCTCCTACATTAACTTTGAAATTAATATTACTTTGTTTAACAAAAGAAGAAATTATATCCATATTTTGCTTACCTTAAGATTCCTTGGCTTCTCTTTATCAGCACGTTCTGTCTTCAGTTTGTCTGATTCTTTTCCTGTGTGATTCTGTTCCTTGTTAGTACCTCTGCTTCCTGACTTTCCTCAGTCTGTAGGTCCTTTCTGCTTCTCGTGACAAACTAGTGAATTTACTGACACGTGAACAACAGCTGTTCAGCTCGTCAGGACTCCCCCCTTGTTCACGGAAGAAATTCACTTACTTAATTTAAAAAGCAAAAAAACAGGACTGGCTGGCTCATCATTGTAAAATAATACTCTTCCTGTATTATTTTTTTCTACTGAGGACTTCTCAAAGTATCAATATCACGATATTCTTATAAAAAAATGTATCTATTTATTCTTGGATTGTCCATTAAAAAGAATCAGATTGCAGCAGGCACATACAATAATTAGTTATAAAGTAATTGTCCATTTGTCCATAATTAGCTTAATTGTTGAGATTCACCCATCTTTCCTTGGATCCTGGCTGGTAAATCATGTCTTTTTCCAGCATGTGCCCAGGCCTACATGTCATCTGCTTCTCAGCATGAAGATTCTGTGTCTTGTGGGGTGAGCAGAGCAAGAGAGCACCCCCTTTCTGTAACATGGGCTTTTATAGCCAGTCGTATGGACACCTGTTCTACATATGGTAGTGAACCAAAAAAAACCACACAAATAGCGCATGTCAACTAGACACGATGGCTGAGGCATAGATCTCAGAAAAATGATTATCGATTAACATTCCAAATGAATTTCCATAATTAACCATTTAACAGAGACCGCCTGGGAATGCCAGGTGCTGTAGGCTTTTGCTTTTTCCTTCCTTCCACCAGCAGGGGGCACTCTCTTCTATGCCTTTTTTCCATTCCCTTTCACAAGTGCACACATTCATTCTCTTTTCTTTTTTTCATTTGCTTTCTCTCTTGCGCTATTTCATCTCTGCAAAATACCAGCATCCTTCTGATCACCGTGGGCCTCCAGCATTGTTGCTTATTTGCTTTTAATGCTAGGCTCCTTTTCACCAGGACCAGCGTCTCCCGCGTGGCTGGAGGCAACCACCGGTAAACCCAAGCAGAAGACCTTTGCAGGCAACACGACCCTCCCCCCTGAAGAGCAGCTCAAAGTCACTGGCAACCATCTCACCCTCTTCCTTCATTCACCCCTGGACGTCTCGCTCCGCCCCCAAGTTACGGGTCCAGCTTGCTCTTTCTGTCACATTACCACGATGAAGGGTTTAGCCTGCAGGAGACCCTGCGCCGAGCCATTTTTGAAGACACCTGATGTGGCGGGTGAATCACTGCTAAACAAACCACACCTGTAGGGACGGCACAGACTTTGCATGGACCCTTCGGAGATCGCCCCGTCACGGCCAGATTGCTCGCCACCAAGCGATCCTGAGAAAGGCTGGCCGGGCGATGAGTCAAGCAGCGTCTACTGGCCATACCACCTTGGATACGCCCGATCTCATATGATCTCGGAAGCAAAGCAGGGCTGGGCTCGGACAGTACTTGGATGGGAGACCTCCTGGGAACACCGGGTGCTGTAGACCATTTTGATGACGTTTTTACCTACTGCCCAGCTCGGCTAGCATGGAACGGCGTCTTGCCGGACACCGACCTTAAGTAACTTAGATGATGGAAGCCCCAAGGCCTCTGAGCCAGTTGGCAGCTAAGTACGCTACCCCGCCGCCTTCACGCAGGCCTGACACCGAGCTCCTTGTCACGGCTAGGAGTGCTTATTGACTCCGCAGCTCGCCGTGTGGAAATGATGGCGTTAAAAGCACCCGGGGCCGTGAAGGGGCCAGGCTTTCAGAAGGTGCCCAGGGAAGGTTTTGGATGCCGGCCGCCTAGCGAGGGCCAGCAGAAGTAACATGTTTCTCTGCAAGGAAGCTTTTGTAACCAAGCCAGACGGCTGACAAAGAGCTAACCTCAGTGCAAGGAAGGTGAGGAAGGAATTGGGGAGGGGTGATTCCTGCTAGGGCCCTGAAATCATAAAACAGGCAGGAGAGTCTGACGCATGGTGACGGAGAGGTTGTAGGCGCAGATAGGGGGTGTTGTCACGTGCGAGCACGTGTGCATGCTGGCTTGTGTGTGAGAGTGCGCTTCCTAGGTGTGGCGCGCTGCAGACAGTCAAAGGGATTGTTCCCTTTCATTAAAAGTTAATCCCCGGCTGCAGGCTATTAGAAAGCAACTAACCGCGCTCTACTCACCCTACCCGGGTCTACCGGTGAGTCTCGCCTCTGCTCCCGGCCTGTGGCATTGGCCGTGAAGCTGACGTTTCATCGACAGCGCTGCAGCCGATCAGTGAGCTCAGCGGCTCTGAGTGGGGCGTTGTGTCTACAAGACCTTTTAAGGAAGCCAGCAAAAAAATTGAAGAGAAGGGAAAGCACAAAAGGACCTGGTCTTGCTGAGCACTGGAAAGGGCAGCCGGCAGCCAGACGTCAAAGTAGAAAAGCAGCAAGTGAAAGGCATGTCTCTGCCTACGGCCACACCACCCTGAACACCCCCGATTTCATCTGAACTCGGAAGCTAAGCAGGGTCGGGCCTGGTTAGTACTTGGATGGGAGACTGTAAAATCATACTCTTCCTGTGTTATTTTTTTCTACTGAGGACTTCTCAAAGTATCAATATCACGATATTCTTATAAAAAAATGTATCTATTTATTCTTGGATTCTCCATTAAAAAGAATCAGATTGCAGCAGGTACATACAATAATTAGTTATAAAGTAATTGTCCATTTGTCAATAATTAGCTTAATTGTTTAATTGTTGAGATTCACCCATCTTTCCTTGGATCCTGGCTGGTAAATCATGTCTTTGTCCAGCATGTGTCCAGGCCTACATGTCATCTGCTTCTCAGCATGAAGATTCTGTGTCTTTTGGGGTGGGCAGAGCAAGAGAGACCCCCCTTTCTGTACCATGGGCTTTTATAGCCAGTCGTATGGACACCTGTTCTACATATGGTAGTGAACCAAAAATACACACACAAATAGCGCATGTCAACTAGACACGATGGCTGAGGCATAGAACTCAGAAAAATGATTATCGATTAACATTCCAAATGAATTTCCATAATTAACCATTTAACATTTCCCACTTTTTGAGAATAAAAGGACTTTAACTGAAAATTCTCAAAAGAAGATACATTCATCAATCATTTTTTCTTTCCTTCTTCCTTGGCAATATCATTAAATTTCCATAATAATAATAATAGTAATAATAGTATCAATATCGGATTATTGTTATATAATGATGTGAATTCATGTTATGGTAAGCCGTGACTAATATTCATTTAATATGTATAATTATACTTCCCTATATCTAAATTGAAGCAATCGCGGGTTCAATCGTCATCATCTGATGTCATCGGGTCGTCGTCTCGTCTTCTTCTTGGTTCTTTTATAACACAGTCTTTAGATGAAAACTCCTTTGAAATAAATTACAGCATGTAGATATTGTACAGTCCATAATTGTGCTCATTATTGTTCAGTCCATAAACTGTACTCTTTATTAGAAAGATCATGTGTGTCAGTTGATAAGAAAACAAAGTCCATGGAAGAAATGTAGCTTTAATATCTGTGCAGTGTCACCTGGACTTACGTTGGATCGTCTTTGGAATCTTCCGTGTGTCCGCACTGGTCTCGTGTCACTTTTGGAACAGATGTGACGTCTTTGGTCAGTAAAGCAAGGGTTAACTTGACACTTTCCTGCTTTATATAGCACCATAACCAGTACTCAGTCCTTTATATACAGGACACATATGCCAGGTATTACCTGTTCACCAGCTTTCATTGAAGCGTTGCAGGTGATAAGAAATAGTGTTGAGCCACCCCCGTAGTGTTCGGGTTCGGTTCGGTTCGTCGAACACCGGGATGTTCGAGGAACTGTTCGTCGAACTGTTCGTCGAACACCTTAGAACACCGTCGAACACCGTTAAAACCAATGGCAGGCAAACAAAAACACATAGAAACACATAGAAAACACCTGCAAAGGTGTCCAAAAGCTGACAAACTGCTCAGAAGACACTCTCTTTAAAAAAGCCGGCCGGCAAATTCCGCAGCGGCATACACCGGTACCCGACAATTTAGACAAGAAGGAATAGAGCATCACACATAGATTAGATAGATAGAAACATGTCAGTCACATATATATGAAGTACAGTGACAGTGTTGGTTACTGCACTTGTCATTTAGTGTAAAGGATTTATTAAAAAAAATATTAGTGTTTTCATGCACCGTCTCTTTAAAAAAGCCGGCCGGCAATTCAGCATCTGTACCCGACAATTTAGAACAGAAAGAATAGAGCTTCACATATAGATTAGATAGATAGAAACATGTCAGTCACATATATAATAAGTACAGTGACAGTGTTGCTTACTGTACTTGTCATTTAGTGTAAAGGATTTATTTAAAAAAATAATAGTGTTTTCATGCACTGTCTCTTTAAAAAAGCCGGCCGGCAATTCAGCAGCGGTACCCGACAATTTAGAACAGAAAGATAGAGCATCACACATAGATTAGATAGATAGAAACATGTCAGTCACATTTATAATAAGTACAGTGACAGTGTTGGTTACTGTACTTGTTATTTAGTGTTAAAATAAAGGATTTATTAAAATAAAAATTGGCGTGGGATCCCCCATAATTTTAGGCTCTAGCGGAGGTTAAGCAGACGGCTGGGGCAGATGTTTGAAGCCTCGGAAGGGGGTAATACCCACGGAGCTTACCAGGCTACTAATATCAGCCCCCAGCTGAATACTTAGCCTTTACTAGCTATTAAAATGGGGGACCCCCCCAAAAAAATGACGTGGGGTCCCCCCTATTTTAATAGCTAGCAAAGGCTAGGCAGACAGCTGGGGGCTGATATTAATAGCTCAGGAAGGGTGCCATGAATATTGGCCCCCTCCCAGGCTAGAAACACCAGCCGTCAGCCGCCGCAGAAATGGCGCATCCATAGGATGCGCCAATTCTGGCACTTAGCCTCGCTCTTCCCACTGCCCTGTAGCGGTGGCAGTGGGGTAATAGGGCTGGGGTTGATGTCAGCTTATAATGCCAGCTGACATCAAGGCCAGGTTAGTAATGGAGAGGCGTCTATAAGACACCTCCATTACTAACCCCATAGTCAAAGTTAAAAAAAACACAAACACCCAGAATAAAGTCCTTTAATTGAAATAAACACACAATTCTTTATTGTTCTAAATTAAACCATACTTACCGTCACGCCCATTCCAGCTGAAGCCAACGATCTCCTGTAATAAAAATAAAATAATAAACCAACATCATCCTTACCTTTCCATGGTTCCCAGGACAGCTCCAGCTCTGCTACATCGAGATGACTGGCTGGACCACAGCAGAACGCTGCCATCCAGCCTGTCATCCCGCGGACACTGAGAAGCGCAGGCATGCTTGCGCTCCTCACTGTCTCGCTGTGACGGCATCCAGATGAGCCGAGGTCATGTCCAATGAACTCGGCTCACCTCATGCACGTCACTGACAGCGTGGGAAAATTCTCACGCTGAAGCGCTGAGTGCAGGAGAATTTTCCCACGCTGTCAGTGAGGTGCATGAGGTGAGTTGAGTTCATTGGACATGAGCTCACCTCATGCACATCACTGACAGCGTGGGAGAATTCTCCTGCACTCAGCACTTCAGCGTGAGAATTTTACCACGCTGTCAGTGACGTGCATGAGGTGAGCCGAGTTCATAGGACATGACCTCGGCTCATCTGGATGCCGTCACAGCGAGACAGTGAGGAGCGCAAGCATGCCTGCGCTTCTCAGTGTCCGCGGGATGACAGGCTGGATGGCAGCGTTCTGCTGCGGTCCAGCCAGTCATCTCGATGTAGCAGAGCTGAAGCTGTCGTGGGAACCATGGAAAGGTAAGGATGAGGTTGGTTTATTATTTTTCTTTTATTGCAGGAGATCGTTGGCTTCAGCTGCAATGGGTGTGATGGTAAGTATGGTTTAATTTAGAACAATAAAGAATTGTGTGTTTATTTCAATTAAAGGACTTTATTCTGGGTGTTGTGTTTTTTTTAAATACTTTACTAGAAATTCATGGTGGTCATGTCTAATACTGGCGTGACCCCATGAATTTTGGGCTTGGGGCCAGCTGATAATACCAAGCTGGCCCTAACCCCTTTATTACCCAGTGAGCCACCGGACCAGGGCCCTGGATGAGTTGGGTACAGCGCCAGAAGATGGCGCTTCTATGAACGCGACATTTTCCGGGGTGGCTGCGGACTGCAATTTGCAGCGGGGGGGGCCCAGAAAGCTTGGGCCTCCCTGCGCTGCAGATTGCAGCCCCCAGCTGCCTAGTTGTACCTGGCTGGACACAAAAATAGGGCGAAGCCCCACGTATTTTTTTTTTAATTATTTCATGAAATTCATGAAATAATTAAGAAAAAAAGGCCTTCCCTATATCATAGAATCATAGAATGGTAGAGTTGGAAGGGACCTCCTGGGTCATCTGGTCCAACCCCCTGCTCAAAGCAGGATTCACTAGATCATCTCAGACAGATGTCTGTTCAGCCTCTGTTTGAAGACGTCCATTGAAGGGGAACTCACCACCTCTCGTGGCAGCCTGTTCCACTCATTAATCACCCTAACTGTCAAAAAGTTTTTTCTAATATCTAATCTGTGTCTCCTCCCATTTAGTTTCATCCCATTGCTTCTAGTCTTTCCTTGTGCAAATGAGAATAAAGATGATCCTTCTACAATGTGACAGCCCTTGACATATTTGTAGACAGCTATTAAGTCTCCTCTCAGTCTCCTTTTTTGCAAGCTAAACATTCCCAAATCCTGCAACCGTTCCTCATAGGACATGGTTTGCAGACCAGTCACCATTCTGGTCGCTCTTCTCTGAACTTGCTCCAGTTTGTCGATGTCTTTTTTAAAATGTGGTGCCCAAAACTGTACACAGTATTCCAGATGAGGTCTGACCAAAGAGGAGTAAAGACCGATAATGACTTCACGTGATCTAGACTGTATGCTTCTGTTAATACATCCCAGAAATGTATTTGCCTTTTTTGCTGCTGCATCACACTGTTGACTCATGTTCAGTCTATGATCTATTAGTATACCTAAGTCTTTTTCACATGTACTGTTGCTCAGCTCTATTCCTCCCGTTCTGTATATGCTTTTTTCATTTTTATTGCCCAGATGTAGTACTTTGCATTTTTTCCCTGTTAAAAACCATTCTGTTGGTTGCTGCCCACTGCTCCAGTTTATTTAGGTCTTTTTGAATCCTCTCTCTCTCTTCTCTAGTATTAGCTATCCCTCCTAGCTTTGTGTCATCAGCAAATTTAATCAGTTTACCCTCAATTCCTTCATCTAAATCATTGATAAAGATGTTGAACAATACAGGTCCCAGGACGGAGCCCTGTGGTACCCCACTTGAGACATTCATCCAGCTGGATGTGAAGCCATTTACAACCACCCTTTGAGTCCGATCACTAAGCCAGTTATGAATCCACCTAACAGTTGCCTGGTCCATTGCATACTTGGTCATTTTTTCAATAAGGATGATGTGAGATACTTTGTCAAATGCTTTGCTGAAGTCAAGATATACTATATCTACAGCATTTCCCTGATCCACCCAGTCAGTGATTCTGTCATAGAAGGAAATTAAGTTAGTCTGACATGACTTGTTAGCTACAAACCCATGCTGACTCTGGTTAATCACTTCATTCTTATCCATGTACTTACATACATGTTGTTTAATAATTTGTTCAAAGATCTTTCCTGGTATAGAAGTCAGACTCACCGGCCTATAGTTCCCTGGGTCCACCTTCTTCCCCTTTTTGAAGATAGGAACAACATTTGCTCTTCTCCAGTCTTCTGGGACTTCTCCTGTTCTCCAAGAATTTTCAAAGATTATGGAGAGTGGTTCTAAAATTTCTTCTACAATCTCCTTCAGTACTCTAGGGTGTAATTCATCTGGACCTGGAGACTTGAACTCATTTAAGTTAGCTAAATATTCCCTCACAATCTTTCTGTTTACTGATAACTTGGATTCCTCTATTCCTTTAAAAGGACAGTGAAGATCAGTTGATGTTACATTTTCTTTCTGAGAGAAAACAGATGTAAAATAGGAATTAAAAAGTTCGGCCTTCTCAACATCCTCTCTTACCATTTCTCCATTTTCATCCTGTAAAAATCCTATAGCATCTTTGACTTTTCTTTTACTTTTGACATACCCCCAAAATCCTTTTTTATTGCTTTTGACATCTCTTGCAAGCCTTAATTCATTGTCAGCTGTAGCTAACCTGATACGTGCCCTGCAGGATCTGCAGACTGCATTATAATCTTCTTTAGATATGCCTCCCTCTTTCCATTTAATAAACATTTCTTTCTTTCTTTTTAGCATGTGTTTAAGTTCTGTGTTCATCCATCCTGGTTTCCTTAAATGCTTCCCATTCTTCCTACTTTTCGGGATTGTTAACGATTGTGCTTTGAGAATCTCATTTTTAAAAATTTCCCATCCTTCCTGGACATTTTTGTCCTTAAGGACATCCAGCCATTGGATCCCTCCTATTCTCTTTCTGAGTCTCTTAAAATCTGCCTTTCTAAAATCTAACCTTGAAGTTTGAGTCTTCACATGTCTTCCTTTTGCTCCTGGAAGACAGCACATTTCTCTTGAGGTTATGTCTGGTCTGCAGATAGCGGCCTCTGTTCCTCTTAACAGGGAATCCCCCATGACCACCACTCTCCGTTTTTTCTTCACAACATTCTTCTTTCTCCATCCAGGAGGATTCTGAGGGCTTACAAGGTTATTCATTGCTGGCAAAGTCTTATCTTGCTGTATTTCTTCATGGTTCTCCTGTGTGAGAGCCTGGTACTGGTTCCTGAGCAGTATGGGTGCCGACTGCCTCTCGATCCTCCTGCTTCTGTGGGTCACATGCTTCCATTCCTCTGTTTCGTCAGGTGCAGTTCGAATTTCTTCTCTTTCTGAATCATGAAGAGATAATTCTGCTCTGTCTAAGAACTCTTCACCTTCCTTAATGATTTTCAAGGTAGTTAACCTCTCTTCTAGATTTCGCAACTTTTCCTCCAACAGGGACACAAGCTTGCATTTCTGGCATGTGAAGTCTGGCTTTTCCACTGGCAAGTCTGTGAACATGTAGCAGGATATGCAGCTCACCAAATGGCTCCTGGACTCTTCCATGTTCTTATTGTTAATGTTCTGAAAACAGTGAAAAAAGCTTAAAAAAAAAGCTTCAAAATGCGGCGCGCTGTTTACCGATGTCCTCTTTTCAGCTCCAACAGCCAAAATCCAGTGTTCTTTGAGCTTGCGGAGACTCTTCACTTACCCCAAAATGCAGTGGGAATATGCAAATTATCTCCTCAGGACTCCTCCCCTGGTTTACCGATGTCCTCTTTTCAGCTCCAACAGCCAAAATCCAGTGTTCTTTGAGCTCGCGGAGACTCTTCACTAACCCCAAAATGCAGTGGGAATATGCAAATTATCTCCTCAGTACTCCTCCCCTGGTTGTGTCCGGCCAGGTACAAATAGTCAGCTGGTGGTTGGGGGCAGCCCGTTCCTGCCTGCTGTACCTGGCTGGACACAAATATAGTGCGAAGCCCCACTTCAATTTTTTTTAATTATTTCATGAAATTCATGAAATAATTAAGAAAAAAAGGCCTTCCCTATATTGTTGTGTCCGGCCAGGTACAAATAGGCAGCTGGTGGTTGGGGGCAGCCCGTTCCTGCCTGCTGTACCCGGCTGGACACAAATATAGTGCGAAGCCCCACTTCAATTTTTTTTAATTATTTCATGAAATTCATGAAATAATTAAGAAAAAAAGGCCTTCTCTATATTGTTGTGTCCGGCCAGGTACAAATAGGCAGCTGGTGGTTGGGGGCAGCCCGTTCCTGCCTGCTGTACCTGGCTGGACACAAATATAGTGCGAAGCCCCACTTCAATTTTTTTAAATTATTTCAGGAAATTCATGAAATAATTTAAAAAAAATTGACGTGGGGCTTCGCACTATATTTGTGTCCAGTCAGGTGCAGCAGGCAGGAACGGGCTGCCCCCAACCACCAGCTGCCTATTTGTACCTGGCCGGACACAACAATATAGGGAAGCCCTTTTTTTCTTAATTATTTCATGAAATAATTTAAAGAAAATTGACGTGGGGCTTCGCCCTGTTTTTGTGTCCAGCCAGGTACAACTAGGCAGCTGGGGGCTGGAATCCGCAGCGCAGGGAGGCCCAAGCTTTCTGGGCCACCCCCGCTGCAAATTGCAGTCCGCAGCCACCCCAGAAAATGGCGCGTTCATAGAAGCGCCATCTTCTGGCGCTGTACCCAACTCATCCAGGGCCCTGATGCGGTGGCTCACTGGGTAATAAAGGGGTTAGGGCCAGCTTGGCATTATCAGCTGGCCCTAAGCCCGAAATTCATGGGGTCACGCCAATATTAGACATGACCACCATGAATTTCTAGTAAAGTATTTTAAAAAACACAACATCCAGAAAAAAGTCCTTTAATTGAAATAAACACACAATTCTTTATTGTTCTAAATTAAACCATACTTACCATCACGCCCATTCCAGCTGAAGCCAACGATCTCCTGAAATAAAAGAAAAATAATAAAGCAACATCATCCTTACCTTTCCATGGTTCCCATGACAGCTTCAGCTCTGCTACATCGAGATGACAGGCTGGACCACAGCAGAACGCTGCCATCCAGCCTGTCATCCCGCAGACACTGAGAAGCGCAGGCTTGCTTGCGCTCCACAGTGTCTCTCTGTGAGGGCATCCAGATGAGCCGAGTTAATGTACAATGAACTCGGCTCACCTCATGCACGTCACTGACAGCGTGGGAAAATTCTCATGCACTCAGCGCTTCAGCGTGGGAGAATTCTCACACTGAAGCGCTGAGTGCAGGAGAATTCTCCCACGCTGTCAGTGACGTGCAGGAGGTGAGCTGAGTTCATTGGACATGAGCTCACCTTATGAACGTCACTGACAGCGTGGGAAAATTCTCCTGCACTCAGCGCTTCAGCGTGGGAGAATTCTCACGCTGAAGCGCTGAGTGCAGGAGAATTCTCCCACGCTGTCAGTGACGTGCAGGAGGTGAGCTGAGTTCATTGGACATGAGCTCACCTTATGCACGTCACTGACAGCGTGGGAGAATTCTCCTGCACTCACCGCTTCAGCGTGAGAATGTTCCCACGCTGTCAGTGACGTGCATGAGGTGATCCGAGTTCATTGGACATGAACTCGGCTCATCTGGATGCCGTCACAGAGAGACGCTGAGCAGCGCAAGCAAGCCTGCGCTTCTCAGTGTCTGCAGGATGACAGGCTGGATGGCAGCTTTCTGCTGCGGTCCAGCCTGTCATCTCGATGTAGCAGAGCTGAAGCTGTCGTGGGAACTATGGGAAGGTAAGGATTATGTTGCTTTATTATTTTTCTTTTATTGCAGGGGATCGTTGGCTTCAGCTGGAATGGGCGTGATTGTAAGTATGGTTTAATTTAGAACAATAAAGAATTGTGTCTTTATTTCAATTAAAGGACTTTATTCTGGGTGTTTGTGTTTTTTTTTAACTTTGACTATGGGGTTAGTAATGGGGGTGTCTTATAGACGCCTCTCCATTACTAACCTGGGCTTGATGTCAGCTGGCATTATAAGCTGACATCAACCCCAGCCCTATTACCCCACTGCCACCGCTACAGGGCAGTGGGAAGAGCGAGGCTAAGTGCCAGAATTGGCGCATCCTATGGATGTGCCATTTCTGGGGCGGCTGACGGCTGGTGTTTCTAGCCTGGGAGGGGGCCAATATTCATGGCACCCTTCCTGGGCTATTAATATCAGCCCCCAGCTGTCTGCCTAGCCTTTGCTAGCTATTAAAATAGGGGGGACCCCACGTCAATTTTTTGGGGGGTCCCCCATTTTAATAGCTAGTAAAGGCTAGGCATTCAGCTGGGGGCTGATATTAGTAGCCTGGGAAGCTCCGTGGGTATTACCCCTTCCCAGGCTTCAAACATCTGCCCCAGCCATCTGCTTAACCTCCGCTAGAGACTAAAATTATGGGGGATCCCACGCCAATTTTTTTTTAAATAAATCCTTTATTTTAACACTAAATGACAAGTACAGTAATCAACACTGTCACTGTACTTCATATATATGTGACTGACATGTTTCTATCTATCTAATCTATGTGTGATGCTCTATTGCTTCCATTCTAAATTGTCGGGTACAGATGCTGAATTGCCGGCCGGCTTTTTTAAAGAGACGGTGCATGAAAACACTATTATTTTTTTTAATAAATCCTTTACACTAAATGGCAAGTACAGTAATCAACACTGTCACTGTACTTCTTATATATGTGACTGACATGTTTCTATCTATCTAATCTATGTGTGATTCTCTATTCCTTTTATTCTAAATTGTCGGGTACCGCTGCTGAATTGCCGGCCGGCTTTTTTAAAGAGACGGTGCATGAAAACACTAATATTTTTTTTTATAAATCCTTTACACTAAATGACAAGTACAGTAAGCAACACTGTCACTGTACTTCTTATATATGTGACTGACATGTTTCTATCTATCTAATCTATGTGTGATGCTCTATTCTTTCGGTTCTAAATTGTCGGGTACCGGTGTACCGCTGCTGAATTGCCGGCTTTTCATGTTTCACTGTGAGCACAGTTCCCATCAATTTGGGTAATCACTCTAATGCCACAACCACCATGGCTGTGGCATTACAGTGAGTGGCAAACAATCCCTGCATGATTGGTGCTCTAAATAGCGCCAGACATGCAGGACACGCTTTTGGTGCACGAACAGTTATCGAACATAACCTCGAACAGCCGAATTTTTTGCAAATCGTTCGGGTTCGTCGAACAACTCGAACAACGCCCAAAACAGCTAGAATTTGAGAATGGCGAACAGTTCTAGTCGAACACCGCTCATCTCTAATAAGAAACCACTGGAACGTGATGAAACTTGAACACAACACAGTACATATAGGATCATCGTCCTCTGCCGTCCTGGTGATCAGTGGTGTGAAGTGTATTGTATGTAATGGACACAGTCTATTATAACACTCAGCATTCACACCTGTTACCTTCTGAGACGTCCGGATATCAGTTGCTTCTTCTTGTAACTTTTGAGAATCTCTTTGATTTATAAAAATTAAAAGTCTTTATTAAGATAGAATTCATAATTGCGATGTCTTGATTGAAGTCTTCATTCCCTAATCTGATACCAAATCTGGCAGTTTTTCCTAACCTATAATATCACAGCGTACCATAGCAATCAGTAATATCCATCTAATTATTATCAAAATATTAAATTAAATTATGTTTGGAATAATAAACAATAATAGATAATAATTCATTATCAATCAAGTTCTCCATATGATAGAACATTTTTATGTCATAGGTGTAATTACCTTTTCCAACCCATAGGTGTCAGTGTATTTTGAAAAAACAAGTTTTTATATCTTTATTAAACCAATAATATCAAAGAATGTATACTCCTGAACCAAAATGAATAAATATATGAATGTATGAATGAATGAATGAATGAATGAATGAATAAATGAATGAATGAATTGTTGTGTTTACTCAGAAAATGTAAACATGTTTTTCCTTAGCAATATATATTTAATGAAGCAATACTCTTGTATTAGACATTACTTTATTAAATATTAATGTGTTTTCTCAATTGAGATATTGAACTCAAATAAAATCAAATGAGAATTAAAAAATGAAAAAATAGAAAAATAAGAAGTATAAAGTAAGAATAAAATTTTAAAAATGAAAAATAAAATTAAGAGTAAAAATAAGAATAAAAATAAAAATAAGGCCTTTAAATTTTAATGACAAATGCAGAGTAATTATATTCTCCATAAAAAATACCCTTATATCTCCATTAACTGGATGATTTCATATTTGTCATAACCTTGTACCACCAAAAAATATTAAATTATGCAACTTTGCATGTAATACCCTTCTTAATTATACCATAGTACCTTATTATTATTTCTTCTTTATTAAAATGTGTGGAAAATAAGTATTGATCAAAAGTGATTATGTAATCAGGATCAAAAACACATTTTCCCCCTTAATACCAAAAATATTATTTTATAAAATTTATGTATATATCAGAACCAAATTAAAAATAATTATTCTTCTAGAAATATTGTGCATAAATTTCATATCGATGAGTAGCATAGATTTGACTAAAGAGAGGTGTGTACCTATTTAGGTAACCATTAAAAATAATATTATAGTTATTCAAGAATATTATCATGTGGAAAATTATTCTAAATATAAATTTGCTTTGTAAACCATTTTGATGTGTGGTTGCCCTTATCCACTATTAGTTAAATCAAGAAATAATAATTCTTAAAGAAATATAGAAATATATATATGTAGATAATACCTAATTATGTATTATAATTTCCTCAGAATTAAATATATTTTTGTACCTTCATATAAAGAAACATTTTTATTTTTTCAAACATACAAACATACGAGGCCTCTGTCACATCAATCACACTTAACAGCTGCTGATTTACTCATCTGTCACCTTCACTCTGACATTCACAGATCTGTTCAACTCAAACATTCCACATATGAAGTTTTAGATATATATATATATATATTTAACCCAAAATTGTTGTATCCCAATTTATTAATGCGCATTGCCATATCATTTGAATATCTTTATATTTCTTTGAATATTCCCCAAGTACATATTATATAATATGAGAGTAAGTCACTGGAATTTCAGACACTTGAAAAAACTCTTGTCTTAGATTCTTTTTTCACTGGCTGCCCGGTCTTAAGTTACATCAGTTGAAAATAGAATGAATGGGATCCTATACTATTAGCTCAAAGTTCAAATGCCGCAGCTGTCACACGTCATGCTGTAAAGCTACTTTAATTTGCACGAACACTTCATGCACAGAAAATATTAGCAACACAAAAGAATTAATAAGTATTACATATATATTATAGTTCAACTAGATATATTGTTATTATTTTAAAATGTTATACACATGAAATCATGCAATTTTTTCACTTCCTGTGTGAATAAAGAAATAAATCCATTTTAGAGTTCTTTGATCAAATCCTGCTTTGGAATGAAAACTCTAAGAAAATATAAGAAAATAAAATTAAATATCAAATTCATACAGAAACAGAATTATTTAAATATCTTATACATATATTGGTTGGTTCTAATGTAATTCAAAATATTGCTACTTAAATTTATATATATGAAGTTCTAATTTAATAATTAATATATATATATACAGTACAGACCAAAAGTTTGGACATATCTTCTCATTTAAAGATTTTTCTGTATTTTCATGACTATGATAATTGTACATTCACACTGAAGGCATCAAAACTATGAATTACCACATGTGGAATTATATACTTAACAGAAAAGTGTGAAACAACTGAAAATATGTCTTATATTCTAGGTTCTTCACAGTAGCCACCTTTTGCTTTGATGACTGCTTTGCACACTCTTGGCATTCTCTTGATGAGCTTCAAGAGGTAGTCACCGGAAAAGGTTTTCACTTCACAGGTGTGCCCTGTCGGGTTTAATAAGTGGGATTTCTTGCCTTATAAATGGGGTTGGGACCATCAGTTTTGTTGTGCAGAAGTCTGGTGGATACACAGCTGATAGTCCTACTGAATAGACTGTTAGAATTTGTATTATGGCAAGAAAAAAGCAGCTAAGTATAGAAAAACGAGTGGCCATCATTACTTTAAGAAATGAAGGTCAGTCAGTGCGAAAAATTGGGAAAACTTTGAATGTGTCCCCAAGTGCAGTTGCAAAAACCATCAAGCGCTACAAAGAAACTGGCTCACATGAGGACAGCCCCAGGAAAGGAAGACCAAGAGTCACCTCTGCTTCTGAGGATAAGTTTATCCGAGTCACCAGCCTCAGAAATCGCAGGTTAACAGCAGCTCAGATTAGAGACCAGGTCAATGCCACACAGAGTTCTAGCAGCAGACACATCTCTACAACAACTGTTGAGAGGAGACTTTGTGCAGCAGGCCTTCATGGTAAAATAGCTGCTAGGAAACCACTGCTAAGGACAGGCAACAAGCAGAAGAGACTTGTTTGGGCTAAAGAACACAAGGAATGGACATTAGACCAGTGGAAATCTGTGCTTTGGTCTGATGAGTCCAAATTTGAGATCTTTGGTTCCAACCACCGTGTCTTTGTGCGATGCAGAAAAGGTGAACGGATGGACGCTACATGCCTGGTTCCCACCATGAAGCATGGAGGAGGAGGTGTGATGGTGTGGGGGGCTTTGCTGGTGACACCGTTGGGGATTTATTCAAAATTGAAGGCATACTGAACCAGCATGGCTACCACAGCATCTTGCAGCGGCATGCTATTCCATCCGGTTTGCGTTTAGTTGGACCATCATTTATTTTTCAACAGGACAATGACCCCAAACACACCTCCAGGCTGTGTAAGGGCTATTTGACCAAGAAGGAGAGTGATGGGGGGCTACGCCAGATGACCTTGCCTCCACAGTCACCAGACCTGAACCCAATCGAGATGGTTTGGGGTGAGCTGGACCGCAGAGTGAAGGCAAAAGGGCCAACAAGTGCTAAGCATCTCTGGGAACTCCTTCAAGATTGTTGGAAGACCATTTCTGGTGACTACCTCTTGAAGCTCATCAAGAGAATGCCAAGAGTGTGCAAAGCAGTCATCAAAGCAAAAGGTGGCTACTTTGAAGAACCTAGAATATAAGACATATTTTCAGTTGTTTCACACTTTTTTGTTAAGTATATAATTCCACATGTGGTAATTCATAGTTTTGATGCCTTCAGTGTGAATGTACAATTTTCATAGTCAAGAAAATACAGAAAAATCTTTAAATGAGAAGATGTGTCCAAACTTTTGGTCTGTACTGTATATATATATGTTATAAACGTATATATAAATACAATTATACGCAATCTCTACTTAGACAAGTGTATATATATATATATATATATATGAACTATTAGAAACTATGTAACTACAATTTTACTGTATAAGATTATAAATAAATATTGAGACATTGTATTACATTTTGATACAACATTATAATTACAGTTTTTCCTTAGCCACTCCCTAAACCAAATCTTCTGTCTCTCTCAAATATCTCCAGGAACGCCCTATTTAGGAAAGACATTTTTCTATCCTTCAAAACCTCAGAGAACTGCCTGTTCTTCTGTCCACATTCCATGACATCACTGTGAGTTGGTCGTCTCACCTGTCTCTGTCCATCAGTTTCAGCCATTTTCCTTTTTAGAGAATCACAGTTCTGACTGAGAATTAACTCATTCTGTGGAGAGATGGATCTTTGCACTGGCTGATATGGCTTATAACATATATGAAATCTTCTGCGTATTTGATAGAGTTCACTATGGGGATGACTCAGTCTAGGAGAGTTTGATATTGGCTTTTGATAAGATTTTACCTTTCCTGGTTTTATAAATTTAGCTTGATTTATTTTCTTTTCACGATTCTCATGTTTTCTAACAAAATCCAGCATCTGCGCACATTCAAATAATGAATTTTTTTGTGATGCCATAACTTGGGAAACTGAATTTAGAAATTTGAATTTTTGTACAAAAATTGTTATCATATGTTGTACTTTTCCATTTTTGATGAGAGCTTTGTACAACCGTTCAAATATGGACATGAATGTATATGTACATTCCTTCCTACCAATCCTTAGTTTCTGCAGATCTTCTATGTTGGGAAAATCCTTTGTGACACAATAAATCAAATATCTTAATCTGTCCGAATCATTTTCCCATCCATTAGGAGAGTCATTTTCACAGGGCATTAAATGTAAACGTCTGGACAATGTCACAGGAATCCATATTTTAAATAATTGATTCCTCTCCTCATTGGATAAATCAAACTTATCAGAGAAGCTCTCAAATGTCTCTGAATTTCTACAGGCATGGATTTTGACATCATATTTTGGCATGATTTTGTATAATTTCAGCAAATTTTTCCTCATTTTAATTTGGAGTTGAGCCTGGGTAATTCCAGAATTCTCTGATATTTTTAGTGGCTCTTGTACGTCCGTTCCTCCTACGTCACTCACGTCTCCTCCCACATCACCTAGTATGTCGGTTTCTCGTATGTCAGTCATGTCTCCTCCCATGTCAGGTTTCTGTATGTCCGTCTTGTAATGGGTCTGGGAGGCGGAACCTCTGAGCTACTATACAAGGGGGCAGTCCTTGTAAGGGAGCGGGTGGCGACCAGGGAAGACGGGCAGGAGGTCACAGCAGGTGACCGGGACAGTCTCTGAGTGAACAGGCTGGAGGTCACGGCAAGTGACCGGGGCAGTCTCTGGATGAACGGGCTGATGGTCACGGCAAGTGATCGGGGCAGTCTCTGAATGAACGGGCAGATGGTCGCGGCAAGTGACCGGGGCAGTCTCTGGATGAACGGGCAGATGGTCACGGCAAGTGACCGGGGCAGTCTCTGGATGAACGGGCAGATGGTCACGGCAAGTGACCGGGGCAGTCTCTAGGTAAAGGGTTGGTACGACCTGTGGCGGCTGATGATAGACGTGAGCTCCCAGGTGAGCAGGCGAGAGTCTCTGGATGAACGGGTGGTCACAGCATGTGACGGCGGAGCCTCCAGGAAGACCAACTGACAGGCGGCAGATGAGCGCTCCCAGGTGAGCGGGCAGAAGTCTCTGGACAGGCGGGTGGTCACAGCACGTGACGGCAGAGCCTCCAGGTAGGCTAGCAGACAGGCAGCAGATGAGCGCTCCCAGGTGAGCGAGCAGGAGTCACTGGACAGGCAGGTGGTCACAGCACGTGACGGCGGAGCCTCCAGGTAGACTAGCAGGCAGGTAGCTGGTGTGTGCTCCCAGGTGAGCGGGCAAGCTGGTCCATAGACAGACTGACAGGAGTTAGAAGGCAGACCGTCGGACCTCAGGCAAGCAGGCAGGTGGCTGATGTGCGCTCCCAGGTGAGCGGGCAGGCTGGTCCTTAGACAGACTGACAGGAGTAGTAAGGCAGACCGTCGGACCTCAGACTAGCAGGCAGGTAGCAGATAATCAGGCAGGAATCTGGCAGGTAACTGGCAGGTAACTGGCAACGGGACCTGAGGGCTGAAGCAGAGTAGTGAACAGTGCAACAACATTGCTCGGGCACCTCCATTTTGGAGGAGGTGCCTTATATATGGTGAAGTCCTCCGGCCATTGGCCGGGGACTCCTTAGGACGGCGCGCGCGGCCCCTTTAAGAGGGAGGGAGAGCGCGGGCGCGCGCCCTAAGCACAGTGGCCGGGAAGGAGCGCGCGCTGCCAGCAGAGCGGGAGGAGGACGCCGGGCACGGAGCAGAGAGGTGAGGGGAACAGCGTCCCTGCCTAGCAGAGGGCAAGGACGCCGGCACTACAGTACCCCCCACTTTAGGCCCCCCCTTTTTTAGGCCAGACAGAAATTTAGCTAGGATAAGGGGGGCATGGATGTTCTCCCGGGGCTCCCACGTTCTCTCCTCAGGACCAAACCCCCTCCAATCTACTAGAAAAAAGGTCTTTCCTCTTACCCTTTTGGTGGCAAGAATGTTCTCTACCTCAAACTCGTCCTCAGCAGAAACCGGAGCAGGAGGCGTACCTGTAGACTTGGAAAAAGAGTTAAGTACCACAGGTTTGAGGAGAGATACATCCAAGGAGTTAGGGATCCGTAAGTTGGCCGGGAGTTTTAATTTATAGGCCACTGGGTTGATCTGACTGATGACCTCCAGAGGACCGATGAACCGAGGCCCTAACTTGTAAGAAGGTATCTTGAGTCGGACATATTTAGATGAGAGCCAGACTTTATCTCCAGGACGAAATTGTGGAGGATCCAGGCGTTTTTTGTCAGCGTGTCTTTTCATCCGTTCGGACGACTGAAGGAGTGCGGATCGGGTACTCTCCCAAATGGAGGAAAATTTGCTAACGAGAGATTCCGCAGCCGGGTTGTCCACAGAGGTGGAGACAGGAAAAGGAATCCGAGGATGCTGACCGAAGACTACAAAAAACGGGGATTTGGAGGAGGATTCGCTCTCGTGATTGTTATAGGAGAACTCGGCCCAAGGTAGGAGATCCACCCAGTCAGAATGATGGGCATTAACGAAGTGCCGGAGGTAACTGGTCAGGTTCTGATTGATCCGCTCCACTTGACCATTGGACTGTGGGTGGTAAGGGGAAGAGAAGTCCAGGGTGACGTCTAGCAGTTTACAAGTGGCTCTCCAGAAACGTGAGGTGAACTGTACCCCACCATCCGACACGATGTGGAGGGGCAGGCCATGAAGACGGAAGATGTGGCGGATAAAGTCTTTAGCCAGCTCGGGTGCAGACGGGAGACCAGGCAGGGGAATAAAGTGAGCCATCTTGGAAAAGCGGTCAGCGACCACCCAAATGACCGAACAACCGGCAGAGACGGGGAGATCAGTTATGAAGTCCATAGCAATATGCTGCCAGGGGCCAGCAGGCACAGGAAGCGGAAGAAGGCGACCGGCTGGCAGGTGTCTCGGGACTTTGTTGCGGGCGCAGGACACACAGGCAGAAACAAAGTCTATTACGTCCTTGTGCAGGGTAGGCCACCAGTAGTGCCGGGCAATAAGCTGGAGGGTCTTTTTCTGACCGGCGTGGCCAGCTAGTTTAGACGAGTGACCCCAGTGTAGGATCTTCTCCCGATCAGGTACTGATACGAACGTCTTACCGGGAGGGAGACGATTTAGACTCACGGGAGCCACCTGCATTACTCTGGCGGGATCGATGATATGTTTAGGTTCTTCCTCGAGATCGGACACCAGAAAGGATCGGGACAAGGCATCTGTTTTGACGTTTTTGTCAGCCGGGCGAAAATGAAGAACAAAATCAAAGCGAGCAAAAAACAAGGACCACCGGGCTTGGCGCGGGTTAAGTCTCTGGGCATGCTGGAGGTAAGCCAAGTTCTTGTGGTCAGTGTAAATTATTACCGGGTGAAGAGCCCCCTCGAGTAGGTAACGCCACTCCTCCAATGCCAGTTTGATGACCAATAACTCTCGGTCTCCTATGGAATAGTTGCGCTCAGAAGAGGAGAAGAGTTTGGAGAAGAAGCCACAAGTTACCATTTTCCCGGAAGATGATTTTTGAGTAAGTACCGCTCCGGCTCCAGAGGAGGAGGCGTCAACTTCCAGGAAGAACTGCTTGTTGCCGTCCGGGCGATGCAGCACCGGGGCGGAAGAGAAGGCCTGTTTTAGGGAAAGAAAGGCCTCCTCTGCTTCGGGCGGCCACTCTTTGGGATTAGTACCCTTACGGGTGAGCACGGAAATTGGGGCAGTCCGGGAAGAGAAGTGTGGTATGAAGAGGCGGTAGTAGTTGGCGAAGCCCAGGAATCGCTGAATGGCCTTCAACCCCTCCGGTCGAGGCCATTTCTCGATGGCAGACAGTTTCTCTGGATCCATTCGTAGGCCGGTCTGAGAAATAATGTAGCCCAAAAACGGAAGCGAGGTCTGCTCAAAGAGGCACTTCTCGTATTTAGCGAAGAGGTGATTCTGCCTGAGCCTGAGCAGGACCTGACGAACGTCTCTCCGGTGAGTCTGGAGATCCGGAGAGAAGACCAAGATATCGTCCAGGTACACCACTACGCAGGAGTAGAGAAGGTCCCGGAAGATGTCATTGACCAACTGTTGAAAGACGGCAGGAGCGTTACAGAGACCAAAGGGCATTACCAGATATTCATAGTGGCCGTCCCGGGTGTTGAATGCCGTCTTCCATTCATCCCCCTGACGGATACGAACCAGGTTGTACGCCCCACGGAGGTCCAGTTTGGTGAAGATTTTAGCCCCCCTCAGACGATCAAATAACTCCGGAATGAGCGGAAGGGGGTACTTATTCTTCACCGTGATCTGGTTAAGGCCTCTATAGTCTATACAGGGACGGAGAGAGCCATCCTTCTTTTTGACGAAAAAGATGCCTGCTCCCGCCGGGGAGGTAGATTTCCAGATGAATCCCCTGGCCAGATTCTCCTCAATATATTCGGACATCGACCGGGTCTCAGCAGCGGATAAAGGATAAATACGCCCATGGGGAGGAGTAGTACCAGGTAACAGGTCGATAGGGCAGTCGTATGGTCTATGAGGAGGTAGTGTCTCTGCTTCCTTTTTATTAAAGACATCAGCATAAGACCAATAAGGAATCGGAAGTCCAGGTAGATTAGCTGGGGTAGGAGAAGGACGGACGGGATGGACGGGAACCAGACAGGTCTTATGGCAGTCCTGTCCCCAGCGAAGGACTTCTCCGGTCTGCCAGTCAAGCACGGGTGCATGTCTCTGGAGCCAAGGTAGGCCTAGCAAGAGGGCGTGAGAGAGTCCAGGCAGAACATGAAAGGAGATACTCTCAGAATGCAGCATTCCCACCTGCAGAGTAATGGATTCGGTGATGAGTTGGATGGGGCGTGGTAAGAGGCCCCCATCCACGGCAGCAACAGACAACGGTACAGCCAGAGGTTTGGTGGGGATGCGGTATTTCTCTACCAGGGACTGTGAAATAAGATTCCCGGCTGCTCCAGAGTCAAGTTGGGCTAGTTCGAAATAACGGTTCTCCCCGCAGACGATTGAGACTGACAGCAGCAGAGATGGAGAGGATTTATTCTTGTCTAGGTCGACCTCTCTGAGCGAACCTAGACACAGGCGTTTCCCGACCTCTCCGGGCAGGCAAGGATCCGGTGCTCCTTACTGCCACAGTAGAAGCAGCTCCCCTCGGCACGGCGTAAGTCCTGACGGGTTTTGACCATCTTGGTCTGGTCGACCTGCATAGACTCAGGAGAGTGTACCTGGGTAGAGACGGAGGGAGTGACGGGTTTCTGAAAAGTAGGAGCTAGATGTGGTAACCTCCTCTCACGGGTGACCTCTTTGGCACGCTCCTGGAAACATAGGTCAATCCGGGTGGCAAGAGTTATTAGGTCATCGAGAGTGGTAGGAATGTCCCGACCGGCAAGTTCATCTTTAATACGGCCGGACAGACCCTCCCAGAAGACGGATACCAGAGCATCATTATCCCAGGCCAGCTTCGAGGCAAGGGTATGGAACCGTATGGCATATTGGCCCACGGTGAGACTTCCCTGACGGAGGCGTAGCAGTGATGATGCGGATGAGGTCTTCCGTCCGGGTTCGTCGAAGACTTTCTGGAAAGCCGTGAGAAAAGCAGGCAAGTTGGACACCAGGGGGTCTCCTCTCTCCCATAGAGGATTTAGCCAGGCCAGGGCCTCCCCGGTGAGATGGGACATGATGAATTCAATTTTGGCCCGGTCGGAGTTAAACTGGTGGGACAATAGTTCAAAGTGCAGGGTGCACTGATTTATGAAGCCCTGAGCCTGGGCGGAGTCGCCTCCGAAGCGAGGAGGTGCAGAAAGCCGGGGTTCGGGGTAGGATACCATGGTATTAGTGGGCAGTGGAGCTGCCGGATTGCGAGACATGGCACTGGCGGAGGTTGCTGGTGGAGCAGTCAGAGTGTCCAGGCGAGTATTGACATTCCGCAGGTGACCCAGGATGGACTCCTGTTGGGACCTTTGACGGGACAGTTCATGACACAGGTCCGAGAGCGAGGGAGCTTGGGTGCCACCGGGTTCCATGGCCCGAGCAAACTGTAACGGGTCTGGGAGGCGGAACCTCTGAGCTACTATACAAGGGGGCAGTCCTTGTAAGGGAGCGGGTGGCGACCAGGGAAGACGGGCAGGAGGTCACAGCAGGTGACCGGGACAGTCTCTGAGTGAACATGCTGGAGGTCACGGCAAGTGACCGGGGCAGTCTCTGGATGAACGGGCTGATGGTCACGGCAAGTGACCGGGGCAGTCTCTGAATGAACGGGCAGATGGTCACAGCAAGTGACCGGGGCAGTCTCTGGATGAACGGGCAGATGGTCACGGCAAGTGACCGGGGCAGTCTCTGGATGAACGGGCAGATGGTCACGGCAAGTGACCGGGGCAGTCTCTGGATGAACGGGCAGATGGTCACGGCAAGTGACCGGGGCAGTCTCTAGGTAAAGGGTTGGTACGACCTGTGGTGGCTGATGATAGACGTGAGCTCCCAGGTGAGCAGGCGAGAGTCTCTGGATGAACGGGTGGTCACAGCATGTGACGGCGGAGCCTCCAGGAAGACCAACTGACAGGCGGCAGATGAGCGCTCCCAGGTGAGCGGGCAGAAGTCTCTGGACAGGCGGGTGGTCACAGCACGTGACGGCAGAGCCTCCAGGTAGTCTAGCAGACAGGCAGCAGATGAGCGCTCCCAGGTGAGCGAGCAGGAGTCACTGGACAGGCAGGTGGTCACAGCACGTGACGGCGGAGCCTCCAGGTAGACTAGCAGGCAGGTAGCTGGTGTGTGCTCCTAGGTGAGCGGGCAAGCTGGTCCATAGACAGACTGACAGGAGTTGGAAGGCAGACCGTCGGACCTCAGGCAAGCAGGCAGGTGGCTGATGTGCGCTCCCAGGTGAGCGGGCAGGCTGGTCCTTAGACAGACTGACAGAAGTAGTAAGGCAGACCGTCGGACCTCAGACTAGCAGGCAGGTAGCAGATAATCAGGCAGGAATCTGGCAGGTAACTGGCAGGTAACTGGCAACGGGACCTGAGGGCTGAAGCAGAGTAGTGAACAGTGCAACAACATTGCTCGGGCACCTCCATTTTGGAGGAGGTGCCTTATATATGGTGAAGTCCTCCGGCCATTGGCCGGGGACTCCTTAGGACGGCGCGTGCCGCCCCTTTAAGAGGGAGGGAGAGCGCGCGCGCGCGCCCTAAGCACAGTGGCCGGGAAGGAGCGCGCGCTGCCAGCAGAGCGGGAGGAGGACGCCGGGCACGGAGCAGAGAGGTGAGGGGAACAGCGTCCCTGCCTAGCAGAGGGCAGGGACGCCGGCGCTACACGTCTCTTGGTCAGACCCAAGGTCACCTTCAGTTACAGACACGTGTTTTACTTCTTGTTCATTTTCCACATTACAGTCAGAATCAGTATCACCGTCTGACACTTCTACACTATTTTCCTGCTTAGAAATCTCTAACACAAGACTATGAAAAAAATCTACCAAATGTAGAATATTTCTCAATTTCTGTTTGTCTCTATTTACCAATTTAGAAGTTAACTGTAAATTCTGCAATTCACATTCTTTGTATAAACTGAGCCACAAAACTTCTATGTCATCTCCTACATTAACTTTGCAATTAATATTACTTTGTTTAGCAAAAGAAGAAATTATATCCATATTTTGCTTACCTTAAGATTCCTTGGCTTCTCTTTATCAGCACGTCCTGTCTTCAGTTCATCTGATTCTTTTCCTGTGTGATTCTGTTCCTTGTTAGTACCTCTGCTTCCTGTCTTTCCTCAGTGTGTAGGTCCTTTCTGCTTCTCGTGACAAACTAGTGAATTTACAGACACATGAACAACAGCTGTTCAGCTCGTCAGGACTCGCCCCTTGTTCACGGAAGAAATTCACTTACTTAATTTAAAAAAACAAAAAAACAAGACTGGCTGGCTCACCATTGTAAAATAATACTCTTCCTGTATTATTTTTTTCTACTGAGGACTTCTCAAAGTATCAATATCACGATATTCTTATAAAAAATGTATCTATTTATTCTTGGATTGTCCATTAAAAAGAATCAGATTGCAGCAGGTACATACAATAATTAGTTATAAAGTAATTGTCCATTTGTCCATAATTAGCTTAATTGTTGAGATTCACCCATCTTTCCTTGGATCCTGGCTGATAAATCATGTCTTTGTCCAGCATGTGTCCAGGCCTACATGTCATCTGCTTCTCAGCATGAAGATTCTGTGTCTTGTGGGGTGGGCAGAGCAAGAGAGCCCCCCCTTTCTGTACCATGGGCTTTTATAGCCAGTCGTATGGACACCTGTTCTACATATGGTGGTGAACCAAAAATACACACACAAATAGCGCATGTCAACTAGACACGATGGCTGAGGCATAGAACTCAGAAAAATGATTATCGATTAACATTCCAAATGAATTTCCATAATTAACCATTTAACAGAGACCGCCTGGGAATGCCAGGTGCTGTAGGCTTTTGCTTTTTCCTTCCTTCCACCAGCAGGGGGCACCCTCTTCTATGCCTTTTTTCCATTCCCTTTCACAAGTGCACACATTCATTCTCTTTTCTTTTTTTCATTTGCTTTCTCTCTTGCCCTATTTCATCTCTGCAAAATACCAGCATCCTTCTGATTACCGTGGGCCTCCAGCATTGTTGCTTATTTACTTTTAATACAAGGCTCCTTTTCACCAGTACCAGCGTCTCCCGCGTGGCTGGAGGCAACAACCGGTAACCCCAAGCAGAAGACCTTTGCAGGCAACACGACCCTCCCCCCTGAAGAGCAGCTCAAAGTCACTGGCAACCATCTCACCCTCTTCCTTCATTCACCCCTGGACGTCTCGCTCTGCCCCCAAGTTACGGGTCCAGCTTGCTCTTTCTGTCACATTAACGCGATGAAGGGTTTAGCCTGCAGGAGACCCTGCGCCGAGCCGTTTTTGAAGACAACTGATGCGGCGGGTGAATCACTGCTAAACAAACCACACCTGTAGGGACGGCACAGGTTTTGCATGGACCCTTCGGAGCCCGCCCCGTCACGGCCAGATTGCTCGCCACCAAGCGATCCTGAGAAAGGCTGGCCGGGCGATGGATCAAGCAGCGTCTACTGGCCATATCACCTTGGATGCGCTTGATCTCGTCTGATCTCGTAAGCAAAGCAGGGCTGGGCTCGGAGAGTACTTGGATGTCATACCTCCTGGGAACACCGGGTGCTGTAGACCATTTTGATGATGTTTTGCCCTACTGACCAGCTCGGCTAGCATGGAACGTCGCCTTGCCGGACACCGACCTTAAGTAACTTAGATGATGGAAGCCCCAAGGCCTCTGAGCCAGTTGGCAGATAAGCACGCTACCCCGCTTCCTTCACGCAGGCCTGACACCGAGCTCCTTGCCACGGCTAGGAGTGCTTATTGACTCCGCAGCTCGCCGTGTGGAAATGATGGCGTTAAAAGCACCCGGGGCCGTGAAGGGGCCAGGCTTTCAGCAGGTGCCCAGGGAAGGTTTTGGATGCCGGCCGCCTAGCGAGGGCCAGCAGAAGTAACATGTTTCTCTGCAAAGAAGCTTGTGTAACCAAGCCAGACGGCTGACAAAGAGCTAACCTCAGTGCAAGGAAGACAAGGAAGGTGCGGAAGGAATTGGGGAGGGGGGGGTGATTCCTGCTAGGGCCCTGAAATCATAAAACAGTTAGGAGAGTCTGACGCATGGTGACGGAGAGGTTGTAGGGGCAGATAGGGGGTGTTGTCACGTGCGAGCACGTGTGTATGCTGGCTTGTGTGTGAGAGTGCACTTCCAAGGTGTGGCGCGCTGCAGACAGTCAAAGGGATTGTTCCCTTTCATTAAAAGTTAATCCCCGGCTGCAGGCTATTAGAAAGCAACTAACTGCGCTCTACTCACCCTACCCGGGTCTACCGGTGAGTCTCGCCTCTGCTCCCGGCCTGTGGCATTGGCCGTGAAGCTGACGTTCCGTCGACAGCGCTGCAGCCGATCAGTGAGCTCAGCGGCTCTGAGTGGGGCGTTATGTCTACAAGACCTTTTAAGGAAGCCAGCAAAAAAATTGAAGAGAAGGTAAAGCACAAAAGGACCTGGTCTTGCTGAGCACGGGAAAGGGCAGCCGGCAGCCAGACGTCAAAGTAGAAAAGCAGCAAGTGAGAGGCTTGCCTCTGCCTACGGCCACAACACCCTGAACACACCCGATCTTGTCTGATATTGGAAGCTAAGCAGGGTCAGGCCTGGTTAGTACTTGGATGGGAGACTGCCTGGGAGTACCAGGTGCTGTAGGCTTTTGCTTTTTCATTCCTTCCACCAGCAGGGGGCACTCTCTTCTATGCTTTTTTCCATTCCCTTTCACAAGTGCACACATTCATTCTCTTTTCTTTTTTTCATTTGCTTTCTCTCTTGCGCTATTTCATCTCTGCAAAATACCAGCATCCTTCTGATCACCGTGGACCTCCAGCATTGTTGCTTCTTTACTTTTAATACTAGGCTCCTTTTCACCAGGACCAGCGTCTCCCGCGTGGCTGGAGGCAACCACCGGTAACCCCAAGCAGAAGACCTTTGCAGGCAACACGACCCTCCCCCCTGAAGAACAGCTCAAAGTCACTGGCAACCATCTCACCCTCTTCCTTCATTCACCTCTGGACGTCTCGCTCCGCCCCCAAGTTACGGGTCCAGCTTGCTCTTTCTGTCACATTACCGCGATGAAGGGTTTAACCTGCAGGAGACCCTGCGCCGAGACATTTTTGAAGACACCTGATGCGGCGGGTGAATCACTGCTAAACAAACCACACCTGTAGGGACGGCACAGCCTTTGCATGGACCCTTCGGAGCCCGCCCCGTCACGGCCAGATTGCTCGCCACCAAGCGATCCTCAGAAAGGCTGGCCGGGCCATAGATCGAGCAGCGTCTACTGGCCATACCACCTTGGATACGCCCGATCTTGTCTGATCTCGAAAGCAAAGCAGGGGTGGGCTCAGACAGTACTTGGATGGGAGATCTCCTGGGAACACCTGGTGCTGTAGACCATTTTGATGACGTTTTGCCCTACTGCCCAGCTCGGCTAGCATGGAACGGCGCCTTGCCGTACACCGACCTTAAGTAACTTAGATGATGGAAGCCCCAAGGCCTCTGAGCCAGTTGGCAGCTAAGTACACTACCCCGCCGCCTTCACGCAGGCCTGACACCGAGCTCCTTGCCACGGCTAGGAGGGCTTATTGACTCCGCAGCTCGCTGTGTGGAAATGATGGCGTTAAAATCACCCGGTGCCGTGAAGGGGCCAGGCTTTCAACAGGTGCCCAGGGAAGCTTTTGGATGCCTGCCGCCTAGCGAGGGCCAGCAGAAGTTACATGTTTCTCTGCAAAGAAGCTTGTGTAACCAAGCCAGACAGCTGACAAAGAGATAACCTCAGTGCAAGGAAGGCAAGGAAGGAATTGGGGAGGGGGCGGGGTGATTCCTGCTAGGGCCCTGAAATCATAAAACAGGCAGGAGAGTCTGACGCATGGTGACGGAGAGGTTGTAGGGGCAGATAGGGGGTGTTGTCACGTGCGAGCACGTGTGCATGCTGGCTTGTGTGTGAGAGTGCGCTTCCTAGGTGTGGCGTGCTGCAGACAGTCAAAGGGATTGTTCCATTTCATTAAAAGTTAATCCCCGGTTGCAGGCTATTAGAAAGCAACTAAGCGCGCTCTACTCACCCTACCCTGGTCTACCGGTGAGTCTCGCCTCTGCTCCCGGCCTGTGGCATTGGCCGTGAAGCTGACGTTCCGTCTACAGTGCTGCAGCTAATCAGTGAGCTCAGCGGCTCTGAGTGGGGCGTTGAGTCTACAAGACCTTTTAAGGAAGCCAGCAAAAAAATTGAAGAAAAGGGAAAGCACAAAAGGACCTGGTCTTGCTGAGCACTGGAAAGGGCAGCCGGCAGCCAGACGTCAAAGTAGAAAAGCAGCAAGTGAGAGGCTTGTTTCTGCCTACGGCCACACCACCCTGAACACGCCCGATCTTGTCTGATCTTGGAAGTTAAGCATGGTTGGGCCTGGTTAGTACTTAGATGGGAGATAACCTGGGAATACCAGGTGCTGTAGGCTTTTGCTTTTTCCTTCCTTCCACCAGCAGGGGGCACTCTCTTCTATGCCTTTTTTCCATTCCCTTTCACAAGTGCACACATTCATTCTCTTTTCTTTTTTTCATTTGCTTTCTCTCTTGCGCTATTTCATCTCTGCAAAATACCAGCATCCTTCTGATCATCGTGGGCCTCCAGCATTGTTGCTTCTTTACTTTTAATAGTAGGCTCCTTTCCACCAGGACAAGCGTCTCCCGCGTGGCTGGAGGCAACCACCGGTAACCCCAAGCAGAAGACCTTTGCAGGCAACACGACCCTCCCCCCTGAAGAGCAACTCAAAGTCACTGGCAACCATCTCACCCTCTTCCTTCATTCACCCCTGGACGTCTCGCTCCGCCCCCAAGTTACGGGTCCAGCTTGCTCTTTCTGTCACATTACCGTGATGAAGGGTTTAGCCTGCAGGAGCCCCTGCGCCGAGACATTTTTGAAGACACCTGATGCGGCGGGTGAATCACTGCTAAACAAACCACACCTGTAGGGACGGCACAGACTTTGCATGGAGCCTTCGGAGCCCGCCCCGTTACGGCCAGATTGCTCGCCACCAAGCGATCCTGAGAAAGGCTGGCCGGGCGATGGATCGAGCAGCGTCTACTGGCCATACCACCTTGGATACGCCCGATCTCGTCTGATCTCGGGAGCAAAGCAGGGCTGGGCTCAGACAGTACTTGGATGGGAGACCTCCTGGGAACACCGGGTGCTGTAGACCATTTTGATGACGTTTTGCCCTACTGCCCAGCTCGGCTAGCATGGAACGGCGCCTTGCCGGACACCGACCTTAAGTAACTTAGATGATGGAAGCCCCAAGGCCTCTGAGCCAGTTGGCAGCTAAGTACGCTACCCCGCCGCCTTCACGCAGGCCTGACACCGAGCTCCTTGTCACGGCTAGGAGTGCTTATTGACTCCGCAGCTCGCCGTCTGGAAATGATGGCGTTAAAAGCACCCGGGGCCGTAAAGGGGCCAGGCTTTCAGCAGGTGCCCAGGGAAGGTTTCGGATGCCGGACGCCTAGCGAGGGCCAGCAGAAGTAACATGTATCTCTGCAAAGAAGCTTGTGTAACCAAGCCAGACGGCTGCCAAAGAGCTAACCTCAGTGCAAGGAAGGCAAGGAAGGTGCGGAAGGAATTGGGGAGGGGGAGGGGTGATTCCTGATAGGGCCCTGAAATCAAAAAACAGGCAGGAGAGTCTGATGCATGTGACTCGCTCCCTGGGCCGTGGGGCACTCGGATCCGGGCAATAGGGAGACGATGGGGGTACTAGTGGCGACCCGGTTCCGTGGCTCAAGGTGGTCAGGCCAATGGTAGTCTGCTATGTTCTGCTAATAATGTCCGACTACGCCACCCGTGGATTGCGGTTATTAGGAACCGCTGCTGCATGCAGACCGCTGGGGCTGATGAGGTGTGCAGCTAGGATAGTATGACTCCCCACGGGAAGAGTGCGGCCCCAGGGCAGTATAATGGATGGTGGGAGTGATGGTAGTGAGAATCCCAGTGCTGATAGTGCGGGAGGAGCAAGGAGCACACAGACAACAAGTTGCAGTCCAGGGTCTTTACTACAACAGGTAAACTGACCCATAAACAGTCCCGGCTAGGAGGGGACCTGGACGTCTGAGACCAATGGGGAAATTGGCCCTAGTCAGGGTGAGGGTGTAGGCCTACCGTGCTTTCTGCGCTCCTTCTGGCTATCTCCTCCTGATAGGGTAACAGCCCACGTTTCCGAGCTTTCCGTGTATTCTCGCCTGTATGGCCTGCGACGTGGGTTCCTTTCTGCTCCCAGCCTTGTACGGCTTTACTGGTCCCTTCAGTTGTGGCAGGGCCTCCAGGCTTCTTAGGCCAAGGAATGTACAGTCCCTTGCGGACTGGTTCTCTGCTGGGGGATGTGGAATCCTTCCAGCCTCAGACACCAAAGTCTGGTAAAATTAAGTCTTTTCTCTGCCAAGACAGGCTCTCTTTGCCTCTTGTCTCTGGCTTGTGGCTCTCCTCCTGCCACACTTCCTCTTAGGTGCAATCAACTTTCTGTCCCTGCTCCACTCTGGGACACGTCTCAGAGCTGAGACAGGCAATCCAGTTCTCTCTAACCCTGCCCCCAGCACCAGCTTTTATAGGGGCAGCCTGCTCCCCCTACTGGCCTGAGACAGGAGGCATTGCATGCTAATGTTCCCCTGACCAGAGAACCCCCCCCCTTGCTCTCAGACACAGCTTTAATACATTTTGTGGCATCCAGGCCAGGGTGACACATTTTCCCCTAGTGAAATTTAGTACTCCGGGACTAAACAATAAACAAAGACAATATGCATAACAATAAAACATTAATAGACAGACGACGCACAAATTGAGTTCTTAAGGTCACAGTGTGGCCTGTGACCGGGTGTCCATATCACCAATACAACGGGAGCCTTAACCAGGTGGGGTTCTGTCCTACCCCAAATCCTTCACAGTCTTAGTTCATTCCTGGGTTAGGCTCAGAATGCAGTCCATACAAGGTCCCGGTTATAAAAAGTCCATAACCTGTGAGTCCTTACGGTAGCTGCAAGAAACTGAAACACACTATTAATAAACATGTATTTAACTTGGCAAACATTTCAACATTTGGCAACAGGGTTATTTACAATCTTAGTACACTCTATATTCTCCAGCGAGCGGGTATCTGCCCCTTTGTGCTCCTGGTTGACCTCCTTAACCCACTGTCTGGTGGTGGACCAACCTGGCTTTCCCCACTAGCGTTAGGGGTACAGCTACCAGCTGGGTGTACAGGTAGGGCAGGCAGCTGTCTGCGGGTTCTTTGGCTTACCGCAGGCATGGCAGGCTCACTGTCAGCAGAGGGTTGACTCTCCTGGGCTGCTGGTACAGGCTCTTCTGCCTCTGGAACTGCTGGCTCCTCTTCACCTTCCGGCTCTGGTGTTGGTTGTTGCTGGGCCGGTTGCAGGAAATGCAGGACGGGTACCACTATGGCATCATTTATGCGAGTCCAGGACTGAGGGAACTCTCCGAGAATGGTGCTGATCATTTCTTCCTTGTCCTCTGCGGGTTCAAGGTCACTCTGATCCTCTTCTGCACTACGGAGTTGCTCGGGGCACCTTTTGAGGTGGTCTCTGGAGACGACACTAGTGGTTTCTCCTCCGTCCTTGGTGATTACGCACACCTTTGGGTTGTCGTGGTCAGACTGCAGTACGGTGTAGGGTTCCCTTTCCCACTGGTCGTCCAACTTATGTAGCCTTCTTTTTCACTTTAGGACTTGCTCACCAGGTTCTAGGGGACCAGCAGGGGCGTGTTGATTGAAGAGTCTTTCTTGCTTCTCTCTCACCTGGGCCAGGCTCTTCTCCACACTCTCCTGTACCTTCTTGTACTGCAGTTGCCTTTCCGTATCCCAGTCCGCATCCGGGGAGGTGTCCTCAGGTATTAGGACTCCCATCTCCAGGTCTACGGGCAGCTTACCCAGTCTGGCTCGCATCAGGTAAGCCGGGGTGCAGTTGGTAGCATTCACCGGGATATTGTTGTATAGGTCTATCAGGTCCGGCAGTTTTTCTGGCCACAGGCTGCGTTCCTCCAGGGGCAACGTCTTCAGGAGATCAATGACTATATTGTTTATCTTCTCACACATCCCGTTGGTTTGTGGATGGTAAGGCGTTGTCCGAATTTTCTTACAGCCATAGAGGTTGCAGAACTCCTGGAAGATTTCAGCCTCGAATGCTGGACCCTGGTCTGTCAGGACCTGTTCCGGATACCCGTGTGGACGGCAGAAGTATTGCTGGAAGGCTCTGGCCGCTGTTTGGGCTGTCAAGTCCTTTACCGGGACCACCACTAGAAAACGGGAATAGTGGTCCATGATTGTCAGGGCATAGATGTATCCTGACCGGCTGGGAGCCAATTTGACATGGTCCAGAGCTACCAGCTCAAGAGGCTGCGTGGTGACGATGGGCCTCAAGGGTGTCTTCTGGCTGGTGCGGTCCTTCCTCCTCAGGTGACAAGGGCCACAGTCTCTGCACCATTTTTCTACAGCTCCTCTCATGCCGACCCAAAAGAACCTTCCTCTTTGTAGGAACTCCAGTTTCTTCCAACCGAAGTGTCCCGCTCTGTGATGGAAAGCCCCCATGACCATAGCTGCATCTCGCCTTGGGACCACGACTTGCCAGGTCAGCTCGTGTGTCCGGTGGTTGACAATCCTTTTGCACAACTTGCCTTCGTAGAGGAACAGCTTGCTCTTCTCCTTCCATAGCTGCTTAGCTTCCTCTGGGGCATCTGGATCTAGGCGGGCGTCTTCCCGGGTCAGCAGATCTTTCACCAGGCGGACTGCAGGGTCACTATCTTGGGTCTCGGCCCAGCTGTGGTGAGGTAGGGGATTCATCATCACAGTTGTTAGATCCTCCTCCTTCACGCGGTGAGAGTGTTGAGCGGCTCCATACCGGTGAAACGCGGGGAGTTCTACCTCCTCCAGCTCTTCTGGGTCTTCGTCACCTTCAGGTAAGTGAGGCATTCTTGATAGGGCGTCCGCGTTGGCGTTGGTTTTGCCTGGCCGGTACTTGATCACGAAGTCATAGTTGGAGAGACGGGCCATCCACCGCTGTTTCAGGGCACCCAGTCTTGCATTGTCCAGGTGTGTCAACGGGTTGTTGTCCGTGTACACGGTGAACTTTGCGGAGGCCAGGTAATGCTTGAAGCGTTCCGTCATGGCCCACACCACCGCCAAGAATTCTAGCTTGAAGGAGCTGTAATTCTCCGGGTTCCTCTCGGTGGGCCTCAGCTTCCGACTGGCGTATGCGATCACCCGTTCTCTGCCCTGTTGGTTTTGGGAAAGTACGGCTCCCAGTCCCACATTACTGGCATCTGTGTGGAGAATGAAAGGCTGGCCGTAATCAGGGTAAGCCAGGATCTCATCCCCCATGAGGGCCATCTTTAGCTGGCGGAAGGACTCCTCTTCCGGTTTATCCCACTTGAAGGGTGGCTTTTGACTTCGGGACTTAGACTGTCCGATCAGGAGGTCCTGCATAGGAGGTGCCATCTTAGTGAACCCGGGGATGAACCTTCGGTAGTAGCCTACCAACCCGAGAAACTGTCTCACCTCTTTGATGTTCGAGGGGCTTGGCCAGCTCTTGATTGCCGTGACTTTGTCAGGGTCGGGGGCCACTCCTTCCGCTCTTACCACGTGCCCTAGGTACTGGACCTTTGGTTTCAGCAGGTGACACTTCCATGGTTTCACCTTCAGGCCATAGCCTGCCAGGGCTTCGAACACCTCGGCCAGGTGCTTTAGATGGTCCTCGTAGGTCTTCGAATAGACGATCACGTCGTCCAGGTAAAGGGGGACCGTCTCGAAGTTTCCGTGCCCTAGACAGCATTCCATCAGCCGCTGGAAGGTCCCTGGTGCGTTGCAGAGCCCGAAAGGCATACAGTTGAACTCGCTCAGTCCCATCGGGGTGGTGAAGGCGGTCTTCTCCTTGTCAGCCTCTGCCTCAGGAACCTGCCAGTACCCGCTAGTAAGGTCCAAAGTAGAAAAGAAGTTAGCAGATTTTAGTGCGGCTAAAGACTCCTCTATTCTAGGCAGCGGGTATGCGTCTTTGTGGGTGATACGGTTGATTTGTCTATAGTCCACGCACATTCTCATGGTGCCGTCTTTCTTTTTCACCAGAACCAAGGGGGCTGCCCAGGGGCTACAGCTATCTCTAATGACCCCAGCTTCCTTCATCTCTCTTAGCATGCCCTTGGCGTTCTGATAATGTGCAGGGGGTACAGGCCTGTGTCTCTCTTTTATTGGTGGGTGGCTCCCTGTCGGGATGTGGTGTTCTATCCCCTTTACTCTGCCGAAGTCCAGCGGGTGCTTACTAAAGACTCTCTCGTACTCCTGTACCACCCGGTAGACTCCTTGTTTTTGGTGCAGGGGAGTGGAGCCAGCACCCACATGGAGTTTCTGGCACCAGTCCTCCTTTTGTTTCTGGGAGCCATTACCCTCCGCCTGAGGAGATGGAGGCAAGGGTTCCACGGCCCTGATAGCTTGGTGTTCGACAACAAACAGTTTGGCGAGTGTAGCGTACCTGGGTAAGTGTACTTCCCTCTCCCCAATGTTGAGGATGCGGACGGGCACCCTCCCATGACGGACATCAACCACCCCCCGGGCTGTCAAAATGGTGGGCCTGCTGTCTGAGTACACGGGTTCTACCATGGCTTGGTAGTCTCTACCTCTCAACCCGATTGCAGTCCGACACCAGATCATCATTTCACTTTTGGGAGGCATGGAAATGGGGAATGGGTCACTCAGTCTTACGCTACCGATCTCACCACCAGACAGTTCTACCTGCTGCCGTCTCATCAGGGCTTTTATCTCCTTGTTAAGGACCCTCTGTTGGCTGGAACTAGCATTCACCGCCACCTGTTGTAGAATTACAATTACCTCTGAAAGACAATTTTCAATTATGTTAGTACCCACAGTTATTTTAGGGTGACTTTCATGACGGTCAATGTCCACAATAATCACTCCCTGTGACGGCAGTTCAACTTTACCAATTTTAATGGTCATCTCCTTGAACCCCATCTGCGGCACGGGTAAGCCATTACTGGCGATGATGCTCAAGTTACTGTCTGGATACCGTGTGATATCAGCATCAGTCCAATACTGCTTAAAAAGTACATAAGGGATTGTGGTTACTTGCGACCCAGTATCCAGCAAGGCGCTCATGGGGATACCGTCCAGCACCACGGGTAAAACCGGGTGCCCCCCAACGTACTTATCACGCCAATTATAAGGGCCTGGTGATCTTATGCCTGGGGGTCGGCCCTCTGCCCCAGGTTGGACCCGTTTAAATTACAGTACCTGGAAATGTGTCCGGGCTGGTTGCATCGAAGGCAAATGGGCTGTCCATCCTCTGCGTAGCGGTCTGTGGGCCTCCCTCGGAACGACTGGATCCTCCTCTGTCGACGCCACGGGACATCCTCCGGACTTGAAGCCAGCTCGATGGGTCTTGACGGGTCCACTTGCAACGCCTGGATGGTTCTGGTCAACGCCGCGACGCTCCTGGTTAGCTCCTGGACTTGGTGGTGCAGGCCTTTCGACGGGGCTTGGTTCAGGGCCTGTGCATCAGCCTCCACGGAGTCCATAGAGGAGGGCGCCGCCTCCTGGTGGTAGGTGATAGCAGGGCGCCGGGGGTTTATAGCGCCACTGGTTGCAGATTCACGGAGCACCCTTATGGCCCTGTCCATAAATTGGGCAAAGGTCAGGTCGGGGTTCTGAAAGAACATGAGGCGCAGTTGGGCCCTGTGGGCGCTAGACAGCAGACCTTCTATGAATTATTCTGTTAGCAGCTTATCGGTTTCCTGCACACTGCCAGGGTCAGTTTGTTGAATAGCCCTCAAGGCTTCCTGCAGATTTAGGGCATAGTATCTGATGCTGTCCTGTGCCCGCTGCCTACATCCATAGAACCTCATTTTAATCTCAGCGGAGGTACGTGTATCAAAGCTACCCCGCAGCGGGGCCAGGATACCCTTCACAGTCCTTTTCTCCTCAGTGGGCCATGATTTTACCTCCCTTTGGGCTGCGCCTGTTAACTGCCCTGTCAATATGCTGACCTTCTGCTCCTCTGTCAGGGGGTAAACCTGGAACAAACTGTATAGCCTTTCCTTAAAGTCAGTTAGGGCATGGGGCTCCCCTGAGTATTTGAGCAGCCAGGCCGCTCCAGGGATGTAGGGCAGGGAAAAGGGCATCACTGCTGCTTCAGCTGCGTTGGTGGTAGTGGGCGCCTCTGTGTCTGACATCTTCCTCCCCCCTAGTTAAGCGTGGCCTACCTTCCGGCGATCCTCTTCTGTAGGCCGCGGCTCCGCTGCTGCTGCTATGGACGAGGACCTGGCGTCGCGTCCTGATGACGTCAGCGTCGCTCTCTCTCCCTTCCAGGACCTTGCGCAGCGTCGGAGCGTGGGGCGGAGCTTCGGATCTCGCGCGGTTTTGACGTCCACGCCCCTCTTCTTCCCGCGCGGCGTCCTGAAGATGGCGTCCGATGGCGGGAAGCAGCTGCGGATGGCGGGAAGAAGGCAGAAGACGGCGGGAAACGGTCCAAGATGGCGTCCGATGGCGGGAATCGGCTCCAGATGGCGGGAAACTTCGCCACAGGTAAGTTTACAAAAGTCTTTTTCAGGCACGCAGTACCCGGTGGTTGAGGGCACGAAATCCTGCCGACTACGCCAAAGCTGACTCGCCCCCTGGGCCGTGGGGCACTCGGATCCGGGCAATAGGGAGACGATAGGGGTACTAGTGGCGACCCGGTTCCGTGGCTCAGGGCGGTCAGGCCAATGGTAGTCTGCTACGTTGTCAAGCTGTCTCTGTATACTGGAGGTAGGGGGCCTAAGCTGACCCTAAGCTGGGGCCCTGACTAATCCCTCAACCTGGAGGTACTGCTAAAGGTACAGAGGTCCAGGCCGCCAGCGTAACCCCTACCTCCTGAGGATCCCTGCACCTAAGTAATCTAGTCCTGAGAAGGACCCCGATCACAACAAAAGAGGACAAGTAATAATATGCCCACACACAGTACTTAGACGAACGAGACAGTACAAGGGAAAAACCAAAACCACCTTGCATACAAAAACTACACAACTACAACAGAGGGAACACCAACGGGAAAGGAGATAAATGATAAAGCGAGGAAGGGAAAAAACACTCCAAATACACTTATCTCAGAAACTCCAAATACCACGATCCGCTCTGTAAGTCTGTATGAAATGCTTTCACCGACACTTCCCAAACAGACCAGCAGGCATTTGAAGGAGACTCACTACAGCAGCATTGATTGCAGCTGGGCGAGGCTGGACCTCGTCTAGCACAGAGAGAGAGAGAATTAACTCCCTCACTGCCGAAAACACAAAGCACCAAAAAGTCAGCTGCGAGAAGTCAGGCTGTGTAATCGTGACGATCTTCGTGGCGACACACCCGTGACAGTACCCCCCCTTCTACGAGGGGCCTCCGGACCCTCAGGGCCAGGTTTATCCGGGTGAGTCGTGTGGAAGGCCCGAACTAATCGGTCTGCGTTAATATCCGACGCAGGAACCCACATCCTCTCCTCAGGACCATACCCTTTCCAATGAACCAGGTACTGAAGGGACCGGCGATTAAAACGTGAATCGATGACCCTTGATACCTGGAACTCCAAGTTACCATTGACCACCACTGGAGGGGGAGGTAAAGGTGACTGTACCACCGGCGCCACATACCTCTTAAGCAACGATCTGTGGAACACGTTGTGAATTTTAAACGTAGGGGGGAGGTCAAGACGGAATGCCACCGGATTAATAATAGAACTGATTCTGTACGGCCCGATGAACCTGGGACCCAGTTTCCAGGAGGGAACCTTAAGTTTAATATTCCTGGTAGACAACCATACCCGATCGTTCACACTTAGGTCCGGACCAGACACTCTCCTCCTATCAGCCATACGTTTGTATCGGTTCCCCATAGTATTCAGATTCTTCAGCACCCCTCTCCATACTGAAGTGAGTGATGAGGAAAATCGTTCCTCCTCAGGAACCCCCGAAGAGCCCCCCCTACTGAAAGTACAAAACTGGGGGTGAAAACCATATGCCCCAAAAAACGGGGACTTACCAGTGGACTCGCTCCGCCTATTATTAAGAGCAAACTCTGCCAGAGGTAAGAAAGAAGCCCAGTCCTCCCGGTTCTCTGACACAAAACACCGGAGATATGTCTCCAAGCTCTGGTTCATACGTTCCGTCTGACCATTGGTCTGAGGGTGAAAAGCCGATGAGAATGACAAATGCATCCCCCGCCGTGCACAAAACGCCTTCCAGAACTTGGACACAAACTGAGACCCCCGATCAGACACCACATCGGAGGGTACCCCGTGAAGCCTCACAATCTCCCCAATGAACACCTGCGCAAGAGTTTTAGCATTAGGGAGAGCCGGAATAGCGATAAAATGTGCCATCTTGCTGAACCTGTCCACTACAACGAGTATGACCGTTTTACCCGAAGACGGAGGGAGGTCCGTAATAAAGTCCATAGATAGATGAGTCCAAGGACGCTCCGGGATCTTCAAAGGTAAGAGGGCCCCAGACGGACGGGTATGTGAGGTCTTAGAGCGCGCACAAACCCCACAGGACGCGACAAAAGTTACCACCTCCTTATGTAAGTTAGGCCACCAAAACCGACGCGAGAGGAGATCCACAGTTGCTTTACTCCCCGGGTGTCCTGCCAAAACTGAGTTATGGTGTGCCTCGATCACCTTTTGTCGCAACTGATCTGGAACAAACAGTCTCCCCGGAGGTCCAACAGGGGCGTCCCCCTGAGCCTCCAATACCTCCTCCTCCAGCTCAGAGCATACTGCCGAAACCACCACCCCCTCCTGAAGGATAGAAATCGGGTCGTCCGTATTCCCGGCCCCAGGGAAACTGTGAGATAAGGCATCCGCCTTTACATTTTTTGACCCAGGACGATATGTAACGACAAAATTAAACCTGGTAAAAAACAATGACCACCTAGCTTGTCTGGGATTCAGACGTTTCGCGGACTCCAGATATAGCAGGTTCTTGTGATCGGTGATGACGGTGACCGGATGGACTGCCCCCTCCAAAAAATGGCGCCACTCCTCAAAAGCTAACTTAATGGCCAAGAGTTCCCTATTGCCGACATCGTAATTCCTCTCAGCGGACGACAATTTTTTAGAGAAAAAGGCGCACGGATGCCACTTACCAGGGGACGAACCTTGTGACAATACTGCTCCCACCCCTACCTCGGAAGCGTCTACCTCTACAATGAATGGCTGTGACGCATCAGGTTGAATGAGTATGGGTGCCGAGGCAAAACATTTTTTCAAGCAGGAGAATGCTTGACAAGCCTTGTCAGACCACGTAGAAAAATCCGTCCCCTTTTTAGTCATGTCTGTGAGAGGCTTAACCATGGACGAGAAATTACGAATGAACTTCCGGTAATAATTAGCAAACCCCAGGAAACGTTGTAGTGCCTTAAGATTCACTGGCCGATCCCACTCAAGAACTGCCCGCACTTTCCCAGGGTCCATACGAAAACCGGACGCTGAAACCAGGAAGCCTAAAAACTGGAGTTCCTGTACGGCGAACACACACTTTTCCCATTTGGCATACAGTTTATTATCCCGCAAGATCTGTAACACCTGCCTAACGTGCTCCTGATGAGACACCAGATCCGGCGAGTAAATTAAGATATCATCCAGATATATGACAACAAACTGTCCCACCAGGCGGCGAAAAATGTCATTAACAAAGTGTTGGAACACCGCCGGGGCATTAGTCAGACCGAATGGCATGACAAGGTTCTCATAATGCCCCTCCGGAGTGTTAAACGCCGTCTTCCACTCATCCCCCTCCTTCATCCTAATCAGATTGTACGTCCCCTGAGATCCAACTTAGAGAACCATTTGGCGCCCACGATCTGATTAAAGAGATCGGGAATAAGTGGGATTGGATACGGATCTCGGACCGTAATCCGATTAAGTTCACGGAAATCCAGGCAAGGGCGTAGGCCTCCATCTTTCTTCTTAACAAAGAAGAACCCCGCAGCCACCGGTGAAGATGAAGGTCTAATATGCCCCTTAGCCAGACTTTCTGAAATATAATCCTTCATGGCCTGCCTCTCAGGACCAGAAAGGTTATACAACCTAGCTTTAGGTAACTTGGCCTCAGGGAGCAGTTTTACAGAACAGTCATACTCGCGATGAGGAGGTAGTTCCTGACACCCTTTCTCCGAGAATACATCCTCAAAGTCTGCCAGAAATGGAGGTAAGACCCAAGGAGTAACCGCACCGATGACCGTGTTCATGCAGTTTTTATTACAGAATTTACTCCATTGGCTTATCTCTCTGGTTTGCCAATTAATAACCGGGTTATGCTTAGTTAACCAAGGAAGGCCCAACACTATAGGAGTGGGAAGACCCTCCAACACGTAGCAAGACAACAGTTCTTTATGTATCGCCCCCACTTGAAGTTTTACGTCATGCACAGTTTGCAAAAAACTTCCCTGACTGAGAGGCCTGGCATCGATTGAGAATATGGGGATGGGTTTAGCCAACTCACTCAATCGCATACCTTGAACCCGGGCAAACCGAGCATCAACCAGATTAGCCCCGGCCCCACTATTAAGAAGAACAGATATCCTCTCAGTTCTCGTACCCACCACCACCTCCGCCGGTACGAGAAACTGAGACGAACCTAGGGACGAAATACCTACTCCCAGATTGCCGTCCACCACACAACCTGGGATCAACAGTTTTCCGACGACTCTTCACTCTGCAAGGGACGGGATGGACACCCCCCAATAAAATGTCCCTTTCTCCCGCAGAAGAAACACCTTCCTGTCTTATGGCGCACCACCGGTCCCCTCCCCCGAAATGATGTCCCTCCTAATTGCATAGGCTCCTCTGGACTGACCAGGGGAACCACCATATGAGGGGACCTTGTAGGAGGTGGAGTCATCACAGGGGGTCGAGTTATCCCGCACCTCTCCCGAAGCCGTCTGTCAACGCGAATAGCCAGGGCCATAGCGGCTTCCAGTGACGCGGGAGAGTCATACTGTGCCAACACATCCTGTAATTTGTCGGATAAACCTTGACAAAACTGGCTCCTAAGAGCCGGGTCATTCCACTGGGTGTCCGTGGCCCATCTACGGAACTCCGATCAGAATTCCTCCGCCGGACGATCTCCCTGCTGGATCCTACGTAACTTAGACTCAGCAAGGGAGATCCGATCTGGGTCATCATATACGAGTCCCAGAGCAGCGAAAAACCTATCCACTGACTGGAGAGCCGGGGAGCCCGGGGGAAGAGAGAACGCCCAAGATTGTGGGTCCCCTTGTAGGAGCGAGATGACAATTCCCACCCTTTGTTCTTCACTCCCCGATGACCGAGGCCGCAGCCGAAAGTACAATTTGCATGCCTCCCGGAAAACAAAAAACTTGTCCCGCCCCCCAGTGAACCTGTCAGGGAGAGCTACTTTAGGTTCTGGTCCGGCTTGCTCCTGAGGATGCAAAACCTTGGACCTAACGTCCGCCAGCTCCATGGACAAATTCTGCAACTGCCGAGCTAGACCGGCTACTGGATCCATGGTAGCTGGAGAAAAACTAAGTGGGTCGGTGAAAATGTCAAGCTGTCTCTGTATACTGGAGGTAGGGGGCCTAAGCTGACCCTAAGCTGGGGCCCTGACTAATCCCTCAACCTGGAGGTACTGTTAAAGGTACAGAGGTCCAGGCCGCCAGCGTAACCCCTACCTCCTGAGGATCCCTGCACCTAAGTAATCTAGTCCTGAGAAGGACCCCGATCACAACAAAAGAGGACAAGTAATAATATGCCCACACACAGTACTTAGACGAACGAGACAGTACAAGGGAAAAACCAAAACCACCTTGCATACAAAAACTACACAACTACAACAGAGGGAACACCAACGGGAAAGGAGATAAATGATAAAGCGAGGAAGGGAAAAAACACTCCAAATACACTTATCTCAGAAACTCCAAATACCACGATCCGCTCTGTAAGTCTGTATGAAATGCTTTCACCGACACTTCCCAAACAGACCAGCAGGCATTTGAAGGAGACTCACTACAGCAGCATTGATTGCAGCTGGGCGAGGCTGGACCTCGTCTAGCACAGAGAGAGAGAGAATTAACTCCCTCACTGCCGAAAACACAAAGCACCAAAAAGTCAGCTGCGAGAAGTCAGGCTGTGTAATCGTGACGATCTTCGTGGCGACACACCCGTGACATACGTTCTGCTGAAAATGTCCGACTACGCCACCCGTGGATTGCGGTTATTAGGAACCGCCACTGCATGCAGACCGCTGGGGCTGATGAGGTGTGCAGCTAGGGTAGTGTGACTCCCCACGGGAAGAGTGCGGCCCCAGGGCAGTATAATGGATGGTGGGAGTGATGGTAGTGAGAATCCCAGTGCTGATAGTGCGGGAGGAGCAAGGAGCACACAGACAACAAGTTGCAGTCCAGGGTCTTTACTACAACAGGTAAACTGACCCATAAACAGTCCCGGCTAGGAGGGGACCTGGACGTCTGAGAGCAACGGGGAAATTGGCCCTGGTCAGGGTGAGGGTGTAGGCCTACCGTGCTTTCTGCGCTCCTTCTGGCTATCTCCTCCTGATAGGGTAACAGCCCACGTTTCCGAGCTTTCCGTGTATTCTCGCCTGTATGGCCTGCGACGTGGGTTCCTTTCTGCTCCCAGCCTTGTACGGCTTTACTGGTCCCTTCGGTTGTGGCAGGGCCTCCAGGCTTCTTAGGCCAAGGAATGTACAGTCCCTTGCGGACTGGTTCTCTGCTGGGGGATGTGGAATCCTTCCAGCCTCAGACACCAAAGTCTGGTAAAATTAAGTCTTTTCTCTGCCAAGACAGGCTCTCTTCGCCTCTTGTCTCTGGCTTGTGGCTCTCCTCCTGACACACTTCCTCTTAGGTGCAATCAACTTTCTGTCCCTGCTCCACTCTGGGACACGTCTCAGAGCTGAGACAGGCAATCCAGTTCTCTCAAACCCTGCCCCCAGCACCAGCTTTTATAGGGGCAGCCTGCTCCCCCTACTGGCCTGAGACAGGAGGCATTGCATGCTAATGTTCCCCTGACAAGAGAACCTCCCCCTTGCTCTCAGACACAGCTTTAATACATTTTGTGGCATCCAGGCCAGGGTGACACACATGGTGACGGAGAGGTTGTAGGGGCAGATAGGGGGTGTTGTCACGTGCGAGCACGTGTGCATGCTGGATTGTGTGTTAGAGTGCGCTTCCTGGGTGTGGCGCGCTGCAGACAGTCAAAGGGATTGTTCCCTTTCATTAAAAGTTAATCCCCGGCTGCAGCCCATTAGACAGAAACTAACCGCGCTCTACTCACCCTACCCGGGTCTACCGGTGAGTCTCGCCTCTGCTCCCAGCCTGTGGCATTGGCCGTGAAGCTGACGTTCCGTCGACAGCGCTGCAGCCGATCAGTGAGCTCAGCGGCTCTGAGTGGGGCGTTGTGTCTACAAGACCTTTTAAGGAAACCAGCAAAAAAATTGAAGAGAAGGGAAAGCACAAAAGGACCTGGTCTTGCTGAGCACTGGAAAGGGCAGCCGGCAGCCAGACTTCAAAGTAGAAAAGCAGCAAGTGAGAGGCTTGTCTCTGTCTACGGCCACACCACCCTGAACACACCTGATCTCGGAAGCTAAGCAGGGTCGGGCCTGGTTAGTAAATGGATAGGAGACCGCCTGGGAATACCAGGTGCTGTAGGCTTTTGCTTTTTCCTTCCTTCCACCAGCAGGGGGCACTCTCTTCTATGCCTTTTTTCCATTCCCTTTCCCAAGTGCACACATTCATTCTCTTTTCTTTTTTTCATTTGCTTTCTCTCTTGCGCTATTTCATTTCTGCAAAATACCAGCATCCTTCTGATCACCGTGGGCCTCCAGCATTGTTGCTTCTTTAATTTTAATACTAGGACCAGCGTCTCCCGCGTGGCTGGAGGCAACCACCGGTAACCCCAAGCAGAAGACCTTTACAGGCAACATGACCCTCCACCCTGAAGAGCAGCTCAAAGTCACTGGCAACCATCTCACCCTCTTCCTTCATTCACCCCTGGACGTCTCGCTCCGCCCCCAAGTTACGGGTCCAGCTTGCTCTTTCTGTCACATTACCGCGATGAAGGGTTTAGCCTGCAGGAGACCCTGCGCCGAGACATTTTTGAAGACACCTGATGCGGCGGGTGAATCACTGCTAAACAAACCACACCTGTAGGGACGGCACAGCCTTTGCATGGACCCTTCGGAGCCCGCCCCGTCACGGCCAGATTGCTCGCCACCAAGCGATCCTGAGAAAGGCTGGCCGGGCAATGGATCAAGCAGCGTCTACTGGCCATACCACCTTGGATACGCCCAATCTCATCTGATCTCGGAAGCAAAACAGGGCTGGGCTCAGACAGTACTTGGATGGGAGACCTCCTGGGAACACCGGGTGCTGTAGACCATTTTGATGACGTTTTGCCCTCATGCCCAGCTCGGCTAGCATGGAACGGCGCCTTGCCGGACACTGACCTTAAGTAACTTAGATGATGGAAGCCCCAAGGCCTCTGAGCCAGTTGTCAGCTAAGTACGCTACCCCGCCGCCCTTCACGCAGGCCTGACACCAAGCTCCTTACCACGGCTAGGAGTGCTTATTGACTCCGCAGCTCGCCGTGTGGAAATGATGGCGTTAAAAGCACCCGGGGCCGTGAAGGGGCCAGGCTTTCAGCAGGTGCCCAGGGAAGGTTTTGGATGCCGGCCACCTAGCGAGGGCCAGCAGAAGTAACATGTTTCTCTGCAAAGAAGCTTGTGTAACCAAGCCAGACGGCTGCCAAAGAGCTAACCTCAGTGCAAGGAAGGCAAGGAAGGTGCGGAAGGAATTGGGGAGGGGGGGGTGATTCCTGCTAGGGCCCTGAAATCATAAAACAGGCAGGAGAGTCTGACGCATGGTGACGTAGAGGTTGTAGGGGCAGTTAGGGGGTGTTGTCATGTGCGAGCACGTGTGCATGCTGGCTTGTGTGTGAGAGTGCGCTTCCTAGGTGTGGCGCGCTGCAGACAGTCAAAGGGATTGTTCCCTTTCATTAAAAGTTAATCCCCGGCTGCAGGCTATTAGAAAGCAACTAACCATGCTCTACTCACCCTACCCGGGTCTACCGGTGAGTCTCGTCTCTGCTCCCGGCCTGTGGCATTGGCCGTGAAGCTGACGCTCCGTCGACAGCGCTGCAGCCGATCAGTGAGCTCAGCGGCTCTGAGTGGGGCCTTCTGTCTACAAGACCTTTTAAGGAAGCCAGCAAAAAAATTGAAGAGAAGGGAAAGCACAAAAGGACCTGGTCTTGCTGAGCACTGGAAAGGGCAGCCGGCAGCCACACGTCAAAGTAGAAAAGCAGCAAGTGAGAGGCTTGTCTCTGTCTATGGCCACACCACCCTGAACACGCCTGATCTCATCTGATCTTGGAAGCTAAGCAGGGTTGGGCCTGGTTAGTACTTGAATGGGAGACTGCCTGGGAATACCATGTGCTGTAGGCTTTTGCTTCTTCTTACTTCCTTCCACCAGCAGGGGGCACTCTCTTCTATGCCTTTTTTCCATTCCCTTTCACAAGTGCACACATTCATTCTCTTTTCTTTTTTTCATTTGCTTTCTCTCTTGCGCTATTTCATCTCTGCAAAATACCAGCATCCTTCTGATCACCGTGGGCCTCCAGCATTGTTGCTTCTTTACTTTTAATACTAGGCTCCTTTTCACCAGGACAAGCGTCTCCCGGGTGGCTGGAGGAAACCATCGGTAACCCCAAGCAGAAGACCTTTGCAGGCAACACGACCCTCCCCCATGAAGAGCAGCTTAAAGTCGCTGGCAACCATCTCACCCTCTTGCTTCATTCACCCCTGGACGTCTCGCTCCGCCCCCAAGTTACGGGTCCAGCTTGCTCTTTCTGTCACATTACCGCGATGAAGGGTTTAGCCTGCAGGAGACCCTGCACCGAGCCATTTTTGAAGACACCTGATGCGGCGGGTGAATCACAGCTAAACAAACCACACCTGTAGGGACGGCACAGACTTTGCATGGACCCTTCGGAGCCCACCCCGTCACGGCCAGATTGCTCGCCACCAAGCGGTCCTGAGAAAGGCTGGCCGGGCGATGAATCGAGCAGCTTCTAGTGGCCATACCACCTTGGATACTCCCGATTTCATCTGATCTCGGAAGCAAAGCAGGGCTGGGCTTGGACAGTACTTGTATGGGAGACCTCCTGGGAACACCGGGTGCAGTAGACCATTTTGATAACGTTTTTACCTACTGCCCAGCTCGGCTAGCATGGAACGGCGCCTTGCCGGACACCAACCTTAAGTAACTTAGATGATGGTAGCTCCAAGGCCTCTGAGCCAGTTGGCATCTAAGTACGCTACCCCGCCGCCTTCACGCAGGCTTGACACCGAGCTCCTTGCCACGGCTAGGAGTGCTTATTGACTCCGCAGCTCGCCGTGTGAAAATGATGGCGTTAAAAGCACCCGGGGCCGTGAAGCTGACGTTCTGTCTACAGCGCTGCAGCCGGCAGCCAGACGTCAAAGTAGAAAAGCAGCAAGTGAGAGGCTTGTCTCTGCCTACGGCCACACCACCCTGAACACGCCCGATCTCATCTGATTTTGGAAGCTAAGCAGGGTCGGGCCTGGTTAGTACTTGGATGGGAGACTGTAAAATTATACTCTTCCTATATTATTTTTTTCTACTGAGGACTTCTCAAAGTATCAATATCACGATATTCTTATAAAAAAATGTATCTATTTATTCTTGGATTGTCCATTAAAAAGAATCAGATTGCAGCAGGTACATACAATAATTAGTTATAAAGTAATTGTCCATTTGTCCATAATTAGCTTAATTGTTGAGATTCACCCATCTTTCCTTGGATCCTGGCTGGTAAATCATGTCTTTGTCCAGCATGTGTCCAGGCCTACATGTCATCTGCTACTCAGCATGAAGATTCTGTGTCTTGTGGGGTGGGCAGAGCAAGAGAGCCCCCCCTTTCTGTACCATGGGCTTTTATAGCCAGTCGTATGGACACCTGTTCTACATATGGTAGTGAACCAAAAATACACACACAAATAGCGCATGTCAACTAGACACGATGGCTGAGGCATAGAACTCAGAAAAATGATTATCGATTAACATTCCAAATGAATTTCCATAATTAACCATTTAACATTTCCTTCTTTTTTGAGAATAAAAGGACTTTAACTGAAAATTCTCAAAAGAAGATACATTCATCAATCATTTTTTCTTTCCTTCTTCCTTGGCAATATCATTAAATTTCCATAATAATAATAATAGTAATAATAGTATCAATATCGGATTATTGTTATATAATGATGTGAATTCATGTTATGGTAAGCCGTGACTAATATTCATTTAATATGTATAATTATACTTCCCTATATCTAAATTGAAGCAATCGCGGGTTCAATCGTCATCATCTGATGTCATCGGGTCGTCGTCTCGTCTTCTTCTTGGTTCTTTTATAACAGAGTCTTTAGATGAAAACTCCTTTGAAATAAATTACAGCATGTAGATATTGTACAGTCCATAATTGTGTTCATTATTGTTCAGTCCATAAACTGTACTCTTTATTAGAAAGATCATGTGTGTCAGTTGATAAGAAAACAAAGTCCATGGATGAAATGTAGCTTTAATATCTGTGCAGTGTCACCTGGACTTACGTTGGATCATCTTTGGAATCTTCCGTGTGTCCGCACTGGTCTCGTGTCACTTTTGGAACAGATGTGACGTCTTTGGTCAGTAAAGCAAGGGTTAACTTGACACTTTCCTGCTTTATATAGCACCATAACCAGTACTCAGTCCTTTATATACAGGACACATATGCCAGGTATTACCTGTTCACCAGCTTTCATTGAAGCGTTGCAGGTGATAAGAAACCAGTGGAACGTGATGAAACTTGAACACAACACAGTACATATAGGATCATCGTCCTCTGCCGTCCTGGTGATCAGTGGTGTGAATTGTATTGTATGTAATGGACACAGTCTATTATAACATTCAGCATTCACACCTGTTACCTTCTGAGACGTCCGGATATCAGTTGCTTCTTCTTGTAACTTTTGAGAATCTCTTTGATTTATAAAAATTAAAAGTCTTTATTAAGATAGAATTCATAATTGCGATGTCTTGATTGAAGTCTTCATTCCCTAATCTGATACCAAATCTGGCAGGTTTTCCTAACCTATAATATCACAGCGTACCATAGCAATCAGTAATATCCATCTAATTATTATCAAAATATTAAAATAAATTATGTTTGGAATAATAAACAATAATAGATAATAATTCATTATCAATCAAGTTCTCCATATGATAGAACATTTTTATGTCATAGGTGTAATTACCTTTTCCAACCCATAGGTGTCAGTGTATTTTGAAAAAACAAGTTTTTATATCTTTATTAAACCAATAATATCAAAGAATGTATACTCCTGAACCAAAATGAATAAATATATGAATGTATGAATGAATGAATGAATGAATGAATAAATGAATGAATGAATTGTTGTGTTTACTCAGAAAATGTAAACATTTTTTTCCTTAGCAATATATATTTAATGAAGCAATACTCTTGTATTAGACATTACTTTATTAAATATTAATGTGTTTTCTCAATTGAGATATTGAACTCAAATAAAATCAAATGAGAATTAAAAAATGAAAAAATAGAAAAATAAGAAGTATAAAGTAAGAATAAAATTTTAAAAATGAAAAATAAAATTAAGAGTAAAAATAAGAATAAAAATAAAAATAAGGCCTTTAAATTTTAATGACAAATGCAGAGTAATTATATTCTCCATAAAAAATACCCTTATATCTCCATTATCTGGATGATTTCATATTTGTCATAACCTTGTACCACCAAAAAATATTAAATTATGCAACTTTGCATGTAATACCCTTCTTAATTATACCATAGTACCTTATTATTATTTCTTCTTTATTAAAATGTGTGGAAAATAAGTATTGATCAAAAGTGATTATGTAATCAGGATCAAAAACACATTTTCCCCCTTAATACCAAAAATATTATTTTATAAAATTTATGTATATATCAGAACCAAATTAAAAATAATTATTCTTCTAGAAATATTGTGCATAAATTTCATATCGATGAGTAGCATAGATTTGACTAAAGAGAGGTGTGTACCTATTTAGGTAACCATTAAAAATAATATTGTAGTAATTCAAGAATATTATCATGTGGAAAATTATTCTAAATATAAATTTGCTTTGTAAACCATTTTAGTGTGTGGTTGCCCTTATCCACTATTAGTTAAATCAAGAAATAATAATTATTAAAGAAATATAGAAATATATATATGTAGATAATACCTAATTATGTATTATAATTTCCTCAGAATTAAATATATTTTTGTACCTTCACATAAAGAAACATTTTTTTTTTTCAAACATACAAACATACGAGGCCTCTGTCACATCAATCACACTTAGCAGCTGCTGATTTACTCATCTGTCACCTTCACTCTGACATTCACAGATCTGTTCAACTCAAACATTCCACATATGAAGTTTTATATATATATATATTTATTTAACCCCAAATTGTTGTATCCCAATTTATTAATGCGCATTGCCATATCAATTGAATATCTTTATATTTCTTTGAATATTCCCCAAGTACATATTATATAATATGAGAGTAAGTCACTGGAATTTCAGACACTTGAAAAAACTCTTGTCTTAGATTCTTTTTTCACTGGCTGCCCGGTCTTAAGTTACATCAGTTGAAAATAGAATGAATGGGATCCTATACTATTAGCTCAAAGTTCAAAGGCCGCAGCTGTCACACGTCATGCTGTAAAGCTACTTTAATTTGCACGAACACTTCATGCACAGAAAATATTAGCAACACAAAAGAATTAATAAGTATTACATATATATTATAGTTCAACCAGATATATTGTTATTATTTTAAAATGTTATACACATAAAATCATGCAATTTTTTCACTTCCTGTGTGAATAAAGAAATAAATCCATTTTAGAGTTCTTTGATCAAATCCTGCTTTGGAAAGAAAACTCTAAGGAAATATAAGAAAATAAAATTAAATATCAAATTCATACAGAAACAGATTTATTTTAATATCTTATACATATATTGGTTGGTTCTAATGTAATTCAAAATATTGCTACTTAAATTTATATATATGAAGTTCTAATTTATTAATTAATATATATATATATATTTTATAAACGTATATATAAATACAATTATACGCAATCTCTACTTAGACAAGTGTATATATATATATATATATATGTATATATATATATATATATATATATGAACTATTAGAAACTATGTAACTACAATTTTACTGTATAAGATTATAAATAAATATTGAGACATTGTATTACATTTTGATACAACATTATAATTACAGTTTTTCCTTAGCCACTCCCTAAACCAAATCTATTGTCTCTCTCAAATATCTCCAGGAACGCCCTATTTAGGAAAGACATTTTTCTATCCTTCAAAACCTCAGAGAACTGCCTGTTCTTCTGTCCACATTCCATGACGTCACTGTGAGTTGGTCGTCTCACCTGTCTCTGTCCATCAGTTTCAGCCATTTTCCTTTTTAGAGAATCACAGTTCTGACTGAGAATTAACTCATTCTGTGGAGAGATGGATCTTTGCACTGGCTGATATGGCTTATAACATATATGAAATCTTCTGCGTATTTGATAGAGTTCACTATGGGGATGACTCAGTCTAGGAGAGTTTGATATTGGCTTTTGGTAAGATTTTACCTTTCCTGGTTTTATAAATTTAGCTTGATTTATTTTCTTTTCACGATTCTCATGTTTTCTAACAAAATCCAGCATCTGCGCACATTCAAATAATGAATTTTTTTGTGATGCCATAACTTGGGAAACTGAATTTAGGAATTTGAATTTTTGTACAAAAGTTGTTATCATATGTTGTACTTTTCCATTTTTGATGAGAGCTTTGTACAACCGTTCAAATATGGACATGAATGTATATGTACATTCCTTCCTACCAATCCTTAGTTTCTGCAGATCTTCTATGTTGGGAAAATCCTTTGTGACACAATAAATCAAATATCTTAATCTGTCCGAATCATTTTCCCATCCATTAGGAGAGTCATTTTCACAGGGCATTAAATGTAAACGTCTGGACAATGTCACAGGAATCCATATTTTAAATAATTGATTCCTCTCCTCATTGGATAAATCAAACTTATCAGAGAAGCTCTCAAATGTCTCTGAATTTCTACAGGCATGGATTTTGACATCATATTTTGGCATGATTTTGTATAATTTCAGCAAATTTTTCCTCATTTTAATTTGGAGTTGAGCCTGGGTAATTCCAGAATTCTCTGATATTTTTAGTGGCTCTTGTACGTCCGTTCCTCCTACGTCACTCACGTCTCCTCCCACATCACCTAGTATATCGGTTTCTCGTATGTCAGTCATGTCTCCTCCCATGTCATGTTTCTGTATGTCCCTCTCTTGGTCAGACCCAAGGTCACCTTCAGTTACAGACACGTGTCTTACTTCTTGTTCATTTTCCACATTACAGTCAGAATCAGTATCACCGTCTGACACTTCTACACTATTTTCCTGCTTAGAAATCTCTAACACAAGACTATGAAAAAAATCTACCAAATGTAGAATATTTCTCAATTTCTGTTTGTCTCTATTTACCAATTTAGAAGTTAACTGTACATTCTGCAATTCACATTCTTTGTATAAACTGAGCCACAAAACTTCTATGTCATCTCCTACATTAACTTTGAAATTAATATTACTTTGTTTAGCAAAAGAAGAAATTATATCCATATTTTGCTTACCTTAAGATTCCTTGGCTTCTCTTTATCAGCACGTCCTGTCTTCAGTTCATCTGATTCTTTTCCTGTGTGATTCTGTTCCTTGTTAGTACCTCTGCTTCCTGTCTTTCCTCAGTCTGAAGGTCCTTTCTGCTTCTCGTGACAAACTAGTGAATTTACTGACACGTGAACAACAGCTGTTCAGCTCGTCAGGACTCCCCCCTTGTTCACGGAAGAAATTCACTAACTTAATTTAAAAAACAAAAAAACAGGACTGGCTGGCTCACCATTGTAAAATAATACTCTTCCTGTATTATTTTTTTCTACTGAGGACTTCTCAAAGTATCAATATCACGATATTCTTATAAAAAATGTATCTATTTATTCTTGGAATGTCCATTAAAAAGAATCAGATTGCAGCAGGTACATACAATAATTAGTTATAAAGTAATTGTCCATTTGTCCATAATTAACTTAATTGTTGAGATTCACCCATCTTTCCTTGGATCCTGGCTGGTAAATCATGTCTTTGTCCAGCATGTGTCCAGGCCTACATGTCATCTGCTTCTCAGCATGAAGATTCTGTGTCTTGTGGGGTGGGCAGAGCAAGAGAGCCCCCCCTTTCTGTACCATGGGCTTTTATAGCCAGTCGTATGGACACCTGTTCTACATATGGTAGTGAACCAAAAATACACACACAAATAGCGCATGTCAACTAGACACAATGACTGAGGCATAGAACTCAGAAAAATGATTATCGATTAACACTCCAAATGAATTTCCATAATTAACCATTTAACAGAGACCGCCTGGGAATGCCAGGTGCTGTAGGCTTTTGCTTTTTCCTTCCTTCCACCAGCAGGGGGCACTCTCTTCTATGCCTTTTTTCCATTCCCTTTCCCAAGTGCACACATTCATTCTCTTTTCTTTTTTTCATTTGCTTTCTCTCTTGCGCTATTTCATCTCTGCAAAATTCTAGCATCCTTCTGATCACCGTGGGCCTCCAGCATTGTTGCTTATTTACTTTTAATACTAGGCTCCTTTTCACCAGGAACAGCGTCTCCCAGGTGGCTGGAGGCAACCACCGGTAACCCCAAGCAGAAGACCTTTGCAGGCAACACGACCCTCCCCCCTGAAGAGCATCTCAAAGTCACTGGTAACCATCTCACCCTCTTCCTTCATTCACCCCTGGACGTCTCGCTCCGCCCCCAAGTTACGGGTCCAGCTTGCTCTTTCTGTCACATTACCGCGAAGAAAGGTTTAGCCTGCAGGAGACCCTGCGCCGAGCCATTTTTGAAGACACCTGATGCGGCGGGTGAATCACTGCTAAACAAACCACACCTCTAGGTACGGCACAGCCTTTGCATGGACCCTTCGGAGCCCGCCCCGTCACGGCCAGATTGTTCGCCATCAAGCGATCCTGAGAAAGGCTGGCCGGGCGATGGATCGAGCAACGTCTACTGGCCATACCACCTTGGATATTCCCAATCTCGTCTGATCTTGGAAGCAAAGCAGGGCTGGGCTTGGACAGTACTTGAATGGGAGACCTCCTGGGAACACCAGGTGCTGTAGACCATTTTGATGACGTTTTGCCCTACTGCCCAGCTTGGCTAGCATGGATCGGCGCCTTGGCGGACACCGACCTTAAGTAACTTAGATGATGGAAGCCCCAAGGCCTCTGAGCCAGTTGGCAGCTAAGTACGCTACCCCGCCGCACTTAACGCAGGTCTGACACCGAGCTCCTTACCACGGCTAGGAGTGCTTATTGACTCCGCAGCTCGCCATGTGGAAATGATGGCGTTAAAAGCACCCGGGGCCGTGAAGGGGCCAGGCTTTCAGCAGGTGCCCAGGGAAGGTTTTGGATGCCTGCCGCCTAGCGAGGGCCAGCAGAAGTAACATGTTTCACTGCAAAGAAGCTTGTGTAACCAAGCCAGACGGCTGCCAAAGAGCTAACCTCAGTGCAAGGAAGGTGCGGAAGGTGCGGAAGGAATTGGGGAGGGGGGGGTGATTCCTGCTAGGGCCCTGAAATCATAAAACAGGCAGGAGAGTATGACGCATGGTGACGTAGAGGTTGTTGGGGCAGATAGGGGGTGTTGTCACGTGCGAGCACGTGTGCATGCTGGCTTGTGTGTGAGAGTGCGCTTCCTAGGTGTGGCGCGCTGCAGACAGTCAAAGGGATTGTTCCCTTTCATTAAAAGTTAATCCCCGGCTGCAGGCTATTAGAAAGCAACTAACCACACTCTACTCACAATACCCGGGTCTACCGGTGAGTCTCGCCTCTGCTCCCAGCCTGTGGTATTGGCCGTGAAGCTGACGTTCCGTCGACAGCGCTACAGCCGATCAGTGAGCTCAGCGGCTCTGAGTGGGGCCTTCTGTCTAAAAGACCTTTTAAGGAAGCCAGCAAAAAAAATTGAAGAGAAGGGAAAGCACAAAAAGACCTGGTCTTGCTGAGCACTGGAAAGGAAAGCCGGCAGCCAGACTTCAAAGTAGAAAAGCAGCAAGTGAGAGGCTTGTCTCTGCCTACGGCCACACCACTCTGAACACGCTCGATCTTGTCTGATCTTGGAAGCTAAGCAGGGTCAGGCCTGGTTAGTACTTGGATGGGAGACTGCCTGGGAATACCAGGTGCTGTAGGCTTTTGCTTTTTCCTTCCTTCCACCAGCAGGAGGCACTCTCTTCTATGCCTTTTTTCCATTCCCTTTCACAAGTGCACACATTCATTCTCTTTTCTTTTTTTCATTTGCTTTCTCTCTTGCGCTATTTCATCTCTGCAAAATACCAGCATCCTTCTGATCACCGTGGGCCTCCAGCATTGTTGCTTCTTTACTTTTAATACTAGGCTCCTTTTCACCAGGACCAGCGTCTCCCGCGTGGCTGGAGGCAACCACCGGTAACCCCAAGCAGAAGACCTTTGCAGGCAACATGACCCTCCCCCCTGAAGAGCAGCTCAAAGTCACTGGCAACCATCTCACCCTCTTCCTTCATTCACCCCTGGACGTCTCGCTCCGCCCCCAAGTTACGGGTCCAGCTTGCTCTTTCTGTCACATTACCGCGATGAAGGGTTTAGCCTGCAGGAGACCCTGCGCCGAGACATTTTTGAAGACACCTGATGCGGCGGGTGAATCACTGCTAAAGAAACCACACCTGTAGGGACGGCACAGCCTTTGCATGGACCCTTTGGAGCCCTCCCCGTCACGGCCAGATTGCTCGCCACCAAGCGATCCTGAGAAAGGCTGGCCGGGCGATGGATCGAGCAGCTTCTACTGGCCATACCACCTTGGATACGCCTGATCTCATCTGATCTCGGAAGCAAAGCAGGGCTGGGCTCAGACAGTACTTGGATGGGAGACCTCCTGGGAACACCGGGTGCTGTAGACCATTTTGATGACGTTTTTACCTACTGCCCAGCTCGGCTAGCATGGAACAGCGCCTTGCCGGACACCGACCTTAAGTAACTTAGATGATGGAAGCCCCAAGGCCTCTGAGCCAGTTGGCAGCTAAGTACGCTACCCCGCCGCCTTCACGCAGGCCTGACACCGAGCTCCTTGCCACGGCTAGGAGTGCTTATTGACTCCGCAGCTCGCCGTGTGGAAATGATGGCGTTAAAAGCACCCGGGGCCGTGAAGGGGCCAGGCTTTCAGCAGGTGCCCAGTATTGTTGAGCCGCCCCCGTAGTGTTCGAGTTCAGTTCGGTTCGTCGAACACCCGTGTGTTCGCCGAACTGTTCGTCGAACACCTTCGAACACCGTTAAAACCAATGGCAGGCAAACAAAAACACATAGAAACACATAGTAAACACCTTCAAAGGTGTCCAAAAGCTGACAAACTGCTCAGAAGACACAACTAACACATGGAAAAGTGACAAGTACATATAGTCATGCGAAAAGAAAAGAGGTGGAGGAGTAAAAGGAGGGGAGACACAGATATAGGCATGTCATGCCCTTCTAAAATCCAAAAAGTGAGAAGCCGACACGTTCAGTCCGCTCCTGCCCGTGCCACCTCCGTGTCGCCGGGTTTGTGCCAGAGCCGCGGTGAACCCTGACGGCCAGCCCCCCTCTCCCAATACTGGTGCCTGTCCGCTGGTGGGTCGAGCGAGCCCCCCTGTGGTGGAGGCAGCTCTAAGCTTTTTAATTTAAATTGTCTCTCTAATTTGAATAAATACACTTTAAATCCATTTACAAGGATCTATTGGAGGGCAAGTCTCATGCCAGCAGCCGCGTAATTCCAGCTCCAGTAGCGTCCACTAAAGCTGCTGCAGTTAAAAAGCTTTTATAAGGATTGAGCTCGGCTGTCCACCGCAAGGCATCCTACTGCCAGTCCGAGCCCCTATGCCTTGGGGTGCCTCCTGATGCTCTTCACTGAGTATCCCGTGGTCCCGAAGCATTTCCTTTGAAAAAATGAAGTGTCCAAACTACAGGTGGTGTAGCTTGCTTAACAGCCGGGATAATCCGCTGACTAGCAGACCCTGCTACTAGGCACAAAGTATTTCCTGGGCTAGATGCAGTTAAAAATTTGTAATTAGATACTCTCGTTGGATGCTGAGAAAGCATTCCATAGAATCTCCTGGCACGCCATATATGATTCTCTTAAAAAGCTTGGGGTAGGGGTCTAGGGGACCCTTTTATAGCCAAAATCACGGCCCTGTATCGCAATACGTCACCTAGGCTGAAGATAAATGGAACTGTAGCACCCTGAGGGCTCGGTTGCTACAGAGGTATTGCACCTCACCCAGAGGTGTGATATCTCACTCTCAGGTAAGGATGTAGTGTGGATCAGGACCCGACACCTGCATGCATTACACCACATTGCCGTGGGGCAGGGCGACCAATATGCCCCTGAGATGGGCACGACAGTCCCTGTCCCTGGCTGGAGTGGGGGGAGGGAACACTGAGGAAGGGGAACCCTGTAGTGCAGGAGCAGGGAGGAAGCAGTTCCTGGGTGCATTGAGAAGGGAGTATAAAAGGTGGGCACCATCTTAGTTCAGTGCAGAGAAGTCTGAGCAGAAGTGGCAGGGAGCAGGGGCTCTGCATGAGCTCTGCTCCGGAGGTGGGCCTAGTAACAGAGGCCCAGGCCTGGAAGAGGGAGAAGGAAGGAAGAGGAGCGGAGAAGGCTCCATGAACGAGGAATGAAGGGATCTCAGGGGTGCGGACGGGCGAATCGCCACCGCACGCCCAAATCCACCTGCGTGGAGGGGTCAGGCCAAAGGGGGAGACCGGTCCCCGAAACTAGTGGAGGCAGGAAACGACCCTCAGCTAGAAACAGGAGGCTGTGACATTTTATGTGGCGCAGCCCCTCGCTACACCCGCTAGGAAGGCACCACATAGGGTCAGGGAAACTGGCGCCAAGTTTACCAAGAGGAGGCCCGAGGCAGCCGGACAGAAGGGTTGGTAAGAAAGGCCAGACAAAGGACACACAAAGGGGGTCCTGTGAAGCACTCCAAAGTTATCTGGGAGTTGTCTGAGCCCCTCACCTGGTGAGCACAGTACGACGTGGGCAGCCGTTACCTGCAGACGTGGTCTGGATAATAAGAACTGTGAGTAAAGGCCCTGGACTGCATCACTGACTCCGTGTCATTACTGCTGCTGCCCTGCACCATCACCCCCATCCTCCGCATACACTGCCCTGAGGCTATACTCCTCCCGTGGGGAGTTATGCTACGCTCTGCTGCACCCACAACACCAGCCTCAGCGGTCTGCCCTGGAGCGGCGGTTCACTCTGACCGCAATCCACGGGTGGCGTAGTCGGACATTTAAACATCAAAACCACATAAATAGTTCCGCCACTGGTTTGACCGCCCTGAGCCACGGAACCGGGTTGCCGCCACGGAGACTACAACCACCCGCATCCACCAAAAAGGGTCCGGCTCCGGGTGTCCCAAGGCCCAGGGGGCGCGTCAGAACATTTTCATCACCTTTCACAATCACCAATGTGACAAGGCAGGGATGTGCTCTGTCCCCTCTCTTATTCATCCTAGTGACGGAGCACCTGCTCTCATCAATTCGCCATAACCCCAATATTAGGTGGATTGAGGTGGGAGGCACCGAGTACAAGTGCTCTCTATTTGCTGATGATGTCCTAGTATATATCACTCAATCACATATATCCATCCATGCTGTTATGGCTGAAATAGATCACTTTGTTACATGGTCAAATTTTAAAATCAATGCAGTGAAGTCTGAGGCCCTCGATGTCTCCCTCCCCAAATCCATATAGGATTCCATCCAGTCCAACTTTCCCTTTGCCTGGCCCTCACAGGGTATCAAATACTTAGGAATTCCTATTCATAGAGACCTCTCCCATCTATGTTATCTTAATTTTGGGCCCTTTATTGAACAACTCCATACAGACCACGGTTGGCAAGTTAGAACTGTAAGATTCACTACGTGAACCACTGGTGTTTTGTGGAAAAGCACATGTACACTGTGTTCCAAATTATTATGCAAAAAGTGTTTAGGATTGATAAGGGAAGTATTTGTTTGTTTGTCAGTTAAACTCATTGATGGTGATGTGTGTCAGGGCTCTTTATATCACTGTAAGCAATTGCAGACACCTGTGCTAATTAGTTTGGCAGGTGTGTCCAATGAAAGGCAAGACTACTTAAGAATGCTGTCTCACATTATTAAGCAGCCTACATTTTCTGCCAAAATGGGAAAGAAAAAGGATGTGTCGGCTGCTGAGAAGCAACAAATTGTGGAGTGTTTAGGTCAAGGCATGACTACAATCAACATTGTGCGATGATCAGGATGAAGTGTCTTGGCAATCAAGAAGTATGTAGCTGATTCACAGAACACACGTGTGCGTGCTGATAAGAGCAAATTGAGGACTCTTTCCTACAGGCAATTACGTCAGGTTGAAAGAGCAGCGGCAAAAAAGCCTTGTCATAGCAGCAGACAAGTTTTTGAAGCTGCTTGTGCCTCCAACGTCCCCCGAACAACAAGATGCAGGGTCCTTCAGAGGTTTGCAGCTGTGCATACGCCATCCTGTCGACCTCCTCTATCCACTTCACACAAGCAGAAACGGCTCCAGTGGGCCAAACATTACATGAAGACTGATTTCAAAACTGTTTTGTTTACGGATGAGTGCCGTGCAGCGCTCAATGGTCCAGATGGATGGAGTGGAGGATGGCTGTTTGATGGACACCCCACGCAAACACGGCTAAAGCGCCAACAAGGAGGAGGTGGAGTAATGTTTTGGGCTGGAATCATGGGGAGAGAGATTGTCGGCCCCTTTAGGATCCCTGAAGGCGCTAAAGATGAACTCCATAATGTATGTGGATTTTCTCAAACAGCACTTCCTGCCATGGTTCAAGAAGAAGAACCGTGTATTTCACAGCAAGATCATTTTTCTGCATGATAATGCACCATCTCATGCTGCACATAAAACATCTGCATCTCTGGCTGATATGGGCATAAAAGGGGACAAACTTATGGTGTGACCCCCATGCTCCCCTGACCTCTACCCCATTCAGAACCTTTGGAGCATCATTAAAAGGAGTGTCTATGATGGCGGGAGGCAGTTCACATCTAAGCAACAGCTCTGGGAGGGTATTCTGTCCTCATGCAAAACAATTGAAGCAGAAACCATCCAAAACCTGACAAATTCAATGGACGAGAGAGTTCAGAAGCTCCTTTCGAACAAGGGGTCCTATGTGAAAATGTAACATCACCTAGAATAAAGTTTTGAGTTGAAAACTGTTTGATTTCAGTTTCTAACAACCTGCTAATGCTTATAATTTCAAAAATGACCATTTTTTTGGTCTTTATTAAAATGAAAAGGTTGATCGAAAAGTTTGGGGGATCTAAGAGTGTGGCAACCCAGTAGTCATGATTACTTCGAATTCTGACAATATGAGGGTCATGCTGCAGGTAGTGCAGCAAGAAGGCACTTATGTGTCTTGCGCATCTCGGAGCCCCAAAATTATTTTCCGGGCTAGATGCAGTTAAAATTATTATTAATTTTAAATCTGGTGAAGCTTTAGTATAGATGGCCTAATAGGATCAGTGCTGCACACTGCTACAAAGCCCAAATTATTTTCCAGTCAAGATACAGATATACATGATTAGTAATTTTAAATCTGGTGGAGCTTATTATAGATGGCCTAATAGAATCAGTGCTGCACACTGCTACAAAGCCCAAATTATTTTCCAGCCAAGATACAGATAAACATGATTAGTAATTTGAAAGCTTAAAACGGTTGGTAGGGTGATTTTAACCAATCATCAAGCTTTTACTCTCCCCAGGATGACACAGGGGTAGAAAAGTCGTTTCGGATCCATGATTTGTTCATCTTTATGAACGTGAGTCTGTCTACATTATCAGTGGAGAGCCGCGTGCGCTTATCTGTCAGCACACCACCAGCAGCGCTGAACACACGTTCAGACAGAACGCTGGCTGCGGGGCATGACAAGATCTCCAAGGCGTAAGTGGCTAGCTCCGGCCATTTATCCAGATTGGAAGCCCAAAAAAGAGCAAGGGTCCAGTGACACAGTCGTGGCTTCAATGTTTACTTGGAGATACTCCTGTACCATCGTCTCTAAGCGTCGACTATGTGTCAGACTTCTTGTCTCCTGTGGCCTTGCAAAGGATGGGCTAAAAAAGTGGTGAAATGATTCCGCAAAATTGATGTTACCAGCAGATACTGTGGTTCTGTTACGGTTTGAGTGCTGAACACTTGACGGTCCCACGGTTGGCAAGTTGGAACTGTGAGATTCACTACGTGCACCACTGGTATTTTGTGGAAAAGCACATGTAAGATTCTGCAACAGTCTCTGCTGATACTCCTGCATGCGTGCATCCCTTTCCATGGCAGGAATAATTTCTGCAAATTTACTTTTGTACCGGGGATCTAACAGTGTGGCAACCCAGTAGTCAGGATTATTTCTAATTCTCACAATTCGAGGATCATGTTGCAGGTAGTGCAGCAAGAAGGCACTCATGTGTGTTGCGCATCCAGGAGCACCAAGTCCCTGTTGTGTTGGTGGCGAGGTAACAATCATGCTTCCTTATTCTGTCCTCTCCCTCCAACCTCGCACAACAGAAATGTGATCAAGGTCTCCCTCATCTGATGAGTCTTCCATCAGTTCGTCCTCCACTTCTTCCTGGGCTCCTGCACCTTCCTCACTAGTTTGGCTGCTACCATGCGCCCTGGTAAAACCATCTCCCCCACCCTCACATGCCTGCCGCCTTGGTGCTGCCGACCGTCTGGACCTTGCAGATGTTAGCCCTTCCGCATACAACTCCTCCTCCTCTACTTCCTCCACCTCCTCTTGTGCCACCACCTGACTCCGAATTCTGTTTAACATGTGCTCCAGCATGTAAATCACCGGAATAGTCATGCTGATAATGGCATCGTCAGCACTAAACATCTTCGTCGCCATTTCAAAACTGTGCAGAAGGGTGCATAGGTCCCTGATCTGAGACCACTCCTCCAGCGTGATTTGCCCCACCTCTGGATCTCGTTGGCCCAGGCTATATGTCAGAACGTATTGCACCAGGGCTTGTCGGTGCTGCCACAGTCGCTGCAACATGTGCAGAGTTGAATTCCACCGGGTAGGCACATCGCATTTTAGCCGGTGAAGTGGCAGGCCCAACGACTTCTGTAGAGATGTAAGTCGCTGAGCTGCGGGATGCGAATGGCGAAAGTGAGCACACAGCGACCGTGCCCTCTGCAGAAGGCCATCTAGTCTGGGATAGTGGGCTAAAAATTGCTGGACAACCAGGTTCAACACGTGAGCCATACAAGGCACGTGTGTGACATTGCCCCGGCGAAGGGCCGCACCCAGGTTTGCAGCATTGTCGCACACGGTCTTCCCTGGTTTCAGGTCCAGTGGAGACAACCATTCATTAAATTTGTTCTCCAGAGCTGACCACACCTCCTCAGCTGTGTGACTCACATTTCCCAGACATTTCAATGTAAAAACCGCCTGATGACGTTGAGCCCTACTGCCAGCATAGTAAGGAGGTGTGCAGGATCCCTTCTGCGCAGTTAGAAAGCTTGTGGCATGACCAGACAGGCTTTGGGTGCAGGTGGAAGACCGAGAATAGGTTGAGGAGGCAGAAGCAGTGGAGGAACTTTGACATAAAGAGGATTGAAGCACAACTCGTGGGGACGGCAAGACTTGGACAGCAGCCCCTTGTCCTGCTGTCACCATAGTTACCCAGTGCCCAGTCAGCGACATGTAACGCCCCTGTCCATGCCTACTCGTCCAAGTGTCTGTGGTGAAATGCACCCTGTCACACACAGAGTTTCTCAAAGAAGCGGTGATGTTGTGTGCGACATGCTGGTGGAGCGCAGGCACACCTTTCTTTGAGAAGTAGTGCCGACTGGGCATCTGGTACTGGGGCACTGCGACGGACTTAAGGTCTCGAAAATCCTCTGTGTCCACCAGGCGGAAAGGCAGCATTTCTGTAGCCAAGAACTTGCAGATGGTGAAATTCAACCTCTTAGCTTTCTCATGGCTAGGAGGAAATGGTCTTTTACTTGTCCACATCTGAGGGACCGAGGGCTGGCTATTGTGCTTAGACGGGGTTGATAAGGGTGTCCCCGGCAAACTGCCGGTCTGTGAGGAAGATGCAGGCGGACATGTTAGGTTGCCTTGATCCAAAGGTGGTGCTATCGATGTCGGACAGCGCTCAACACCAGCTGGTGTTACCACCTCCAAAGAAAATGATGACCTGCCAATCACGCTGGCTGTTGCGGGTAAAGAGGTGGCAGGTCTGCGCCCCAAAACAGGTGTGACTGCTGTCCCCCCAGTCACAGAGGATGAAGAGGCCGCGGATGCACAAGATATGGCAGACGGTGGTTGGCCCGGCCGGCTAGGCCGCATTGTAGCACACTGAGCTTCCCACTGCAACTTATGCTTCATGTCCATGTGCCGGTTCATGCATGAAGTACTTAAACTATGTATTTTTTGGCCTCTACTTAGCTTTTGCTGACAAATGTTACAGATAACACGAGTTGAGTCATCTTTATCGATCTGAAAAAATGCCCAGGCTATGCAAGGCTTAGCACCCATGCGACCTGAAGAGCCACCACGACTTGTGGTGAGAGGCAGAGTTGTGTTTGAGGATGCAGTTGTTGACGTGCTTCCAGTACTACGTCTCTGTCCAGGAAGGCGCAACCTGACCTCGTCGTCACTAGCATCTTCCTCCACCTCCTCTGCTGACCTCATCTCTTGGCTGACTGTGGGTTGACAGTAAGTGGGATCTCCAACCTCATCATCGTCACCCTGTGCGTTATCACACCCGTCGTCCTCAGAGCCAACCTGTTCCTGCCCTGACAAAAAACTAAAGTTGTCGCTCCAATCAGGTATTTGAGTCTTATCATCGTCTTCCTCATTGTCTCCACCAACAGGAGTTACAGTTTGGGAATGAGGGTCTACATTATGGTCAGAACCTTCTGCGTCTGGTCCTGGATCCGACTCATAAAGATTCTGGGCATCAGTGCAGATCATTTCCTCGTCTGGATTCACAGAAGCGCTGGAGTCGACCTCTGATTCCCAGGCTATAGTATGAGTAAACAGCTCTGCAGACTCAACCATCTGTTCTACCTCATACTCAGACGGGCAGCTGGAGATTTGGGAGCTGTGAGGAAGCAAGTGCGATTGGGGTGACACCTTTGAGGACTGGAGTATTTGTGATGTTGAAGTTGATGTGGAGGAGAGCCCACTTAAAGGAGCACTTGATATCCGTTGAAGCACCTGCTGTTTTTGTGCCTCATCTGGAATTTGTAGCGATTGGCGTGGCCGTAAGAAAGGGATCTTATCACATTGTCCGCTAAAAGAAGTAGACATTTTAGTTTGGCTGGAAGATGGTCTTTCTTCTGCAGATGTTACTGTTGCTTTAACACCTACCCCACGGGCACAACCGTTTTCCCCTTCCCAACACGCCTATTCCCCTTTCCACCAGCAGCAGGCCTTTTTCCACTCATTTTGGTGGTTAACTAATTAACAACTCTGGAGTTGTTTGCACAAAAAAACAATGGATGGCAACCGAGCAGAGCTGAGTGGCCAAACTGTGGTATTAGGCCAAAACTATTGGCTGGGTTAGATGCAGAAAAAAATTATATTCAATTTGCAACCTGATGGAGGTCAGTATAGATGGACTAATAGAGAAAGTCCCACACACTGCTAGAAGGCCAAATATTTTTTCAGAGCTAGATGCAGATGAAAATTATTTTTAATTTGCAACCTGATGGAGGTCAGTATAGATGGACTAATAGAGAAAGTCCCACACACAGCTAGAAGCCCAATATTTTTTCAGAGGTAGATGCAGAAAAAAATATATTCAGTTTGCAACCTGATGGAGGTCAGTATAGATGGACTAATACAACAAGTCCCACACACAGCAAGAAGCCCAATATTTTTTCAGAGGTAGATGCAGAAAAAAATATATTCAGTTTGCAACCTGATGGAGGTCTGTATAGATGGATTAATAGAACAAGTCCCACACACAGCTAGAAGCCCAATATTTTTTCAGAGGTAGATGCAGAAAAAAATATATTCAGTTTGCAACCTGATGGAGGTCAGTATAGATGGACTAATACAACAAGTCCCACACACAGCTAGAAGCCCAATATTTTTTCAGAGGTAGATGCAGAAAAAAATATATTCAGTTTGCAACCTGATGGAGTTCTGTATAGATGGATTAATAGAACAAGTCCCACACACAGCTAGAAGCCCAATATTTTTTCAGGGGTAGATGCAGAAAAAAATATATTCAGTTTGCAACCTGATGGAGGTCAGTATAGATGGACTAATACAACAAGTCCCACACACAGCTAGAAGCCCAATATTTTTTTAGAGGTAGATGCAGAAAAAAATATATTCAGTTTGCAACCTGATGGAGGTCTGTATAGATGGATTAATAGAACAAGTCCCACACACAGCTAGAAGCCCAATATTTTTTCAGAGGTAGATGCAGAAAAAAATATATTCAGTTTGCAACCTGATGGAGGTCAGTATAGATGGACTAATACAACAAGTCCCACACACAGCTAGAAGCCCAATATTTTTTCAGAGGTAGATGCAGAAAAAAATATATTCAGTTTGCAACCTGATGGAGGTCTGTATAGATGGACTAATACAACAAGTCCCACACACAGCTAGAACCCAATATTTTTTCAGAGGTAGATGCAGAAAAAAATATATTCAGTTTGCAACCTGATGGAGGTCAGTGTAGATGGACTAATACAACAAGTCCCACACACAGCTAGAAGCCCAATATTTTTTCAGAGGTAGATGCAGAAAAAAATATATTCAGTTTGCAACCTGATGGAGGTCTGTATAGATGGATTAATAGAACAAGTCCCACACACAGCTAGAAGCCCAATATTTTTTCAGAGGTAGATGCAGAAAAAAATATATTCAGTTTGCAACCTGATGGAGGTCTGTATAGATGGATTAATAGAACAAGTCCCACACACAGCTAGAAGCCCAATATTTTTTCAGAGGTAGATGCAGAAAAAAATATATTCAGTTTGCAACCTGATGGAGGTCAGTATAGATGGACTAATACAACAAGTCCCACACACAGCTAGAAGCCCAATATTTTTTCAGAGGTAGATGCAGAAAAAAATATATTCAGTTTGCAACCTGATGGAGGTCTGTATAGATGGATTAATAGAACAAGTCCCACACACAGCTAGAAGCCCAATATTTTTTCAGGGGTAGATGCAGAAAAAAATATATTCAGTTTGCAACCTGATGGAGGTCAGTATAGATGGACTAATACAACAAGTCCCACACACAGCTAGAAGCCCAATATTTTTTCAGAGGTAGATGCAGAAAAAAATATATTCAGTTTGCAACCTGATGGAGGTCTGTATAGATGGATTAATAGAACAAGTCCCACACACAGCTAGAAGCCCAATATTTTTTCAGAGGTAGATGCAGAAAAAAATATATTCAGTTTGCAACCTGATGGAGGTCAGTATAGATGGACTAATACAACAAGTCCCACACACAGCTAGAAGCCCAATATTTTTTCAGAGGTAGATGCAGAAAAAAATATATTCAGTTTGCAACCTGATGGAGGTCTGTATAGATGGACTAATACAACAAGTCCCACACACAGCTAGAACCCAATATTTTTTCAGAGGTAGATGCAGAAAAAAATATATTCAATTTGCAACCTGATGGAGGTCAGTATAGATGGACTAATAGAATGATGCTATGCCCATAAGATTTTACTTCACTAGGTGCAGTAAAAAAATTGGTATTCTATACACAGGTGGTATATCTTGCAACACAGATAGGCTACTCCACTGACTAACACACTCTGCAATAGGCCAAAAAGGATTAGCTTTGCTAGATTCAGCCAAATGCTGTGAAAAAAACTTGCACAGCACTGGCACAGACCTGCCTGGCAAAAACTGATAGGAACTGATGTAACCTAGTCCTGAAAAGGACTCCAATTACAATTAGTCTTTACTCCCACAATCTATCTATTTAAGAGCACAGACCTGCCTGATAAAAGTCATAGGAAATGCTGTAACCTAGTCCTTAAAAGGACTGCAATCACAACTATTCCCTACTCCCAAGCTATCTGTAGATTTGTGCGAAAATTGGCTTGAAATTAACAAGGTATAGCGCACACAGCAACAGCGGTGCCGTCTAACACGCAGCTACAGCAGTGAGAAAATGGTGGCGACGGGGAAAATGGCTTGGTCTTATAGGGCAAGGACATGTGACATACACTGCCAATGACACATGCCCTTGCTTGTGTGAAAAAAAGCACTTCGCTCCGTGTGTGCGCTGCTGATAGGCTGACAGATTGCAACTCCCCACTGTAAATGCGGGAAAGAGAAAAAAAAAATGGAGATCTTCATTGTTCCTGCAGAGATCCATCCCCTGCCCCTCCCCCCACCCCGCTGTACACTCAAACTGCGTATTAACATTAATTTTCATCATTACTGAGAAAAAATCCAGTTATGATTTTGGTGCACGAACAGTTATCGAACATAACCTCGAACAGCCGAATTTTTCTCAAATTGTTCGTGTTCGCCGAACGGCTCGAACACCGCCCAAAACAGCTTGAATTTGAGATTGGCGAACAGTTCGATTAGAACAACGCTCATCTCTAGTGCCCAGGGAAGGTTTTGGATGCCGGCCGTCTAGCGAGGGCCAGCAGAAGTGACATGTTTCTCTGCAAAGAAGCTTGTGTAACCAAGCCAGACGGCTGACAAAGAGCTAACCTCAGTGCAAGGAAGGTGCGGAAGGAATTGGGGAGGGGGGGGTGATTCCTGCTAGGGCCCTGAAATCATAAAACAGGTAGGAGAGTCTGACGCATGGTGACGGAGAGGTTGTAGGGGCAGATAGGGGGTGTTGTCACGTGCGAACACGTGTGCATGCTGGCTTGTGTGTGAGAGTGCGCTTCCTAGGTGTGGCGCGCTGCAGACAGTCAAAGGGATTGTTCCCTTTCATTAAAAGTTAATCCCCGGCTGCAGCCTATTAGAAAGCAACTAACTGCGCTCTACTCACCCTACCCGGGTCTACCGGTGAGTTTCGCCTCTGCTCCCGGCCTGTGGCATTGGCTGTGAAGCTGACGTTCCGTCGACAGCACTGCAGCCGATCAGTGAGCGCAGCGGCTCTGAGTGGGGCGTTGTGTCTACACGACCTTTTAAGGAAGCCAGCAAAAAAATTGAAGAGAAGGGAAAGCACAAAAGGACCTGGTCTTGCTGAGCACTGGAAAGGGCAGCCGGCAGCCACACGTCAAAGTAGAAAAGCAGCAAGTGAGAAGCTTGTCTCTGCCTATGGCCACACCACCCTGAACATGCCTGATCTCATCTGATCTCAGAAGCTAAGCAGGGTTGGGCCTGGTTAGTACTTGGATGGGCGACTGCCTGGGAATACCAGGTGCTGTAGGCTTTTGCTTCTTCTTTCCTTCCACCAGCAGGGGGCACTCTCTTCTATGCCTTTTTTCCATTCCCTTTCACAAGTGCACACATTCATTCTCTTTTCTTTTTTTCATTTGCTTTCTCTCTTGCGCTATTTCATCTCTGCAAAATACCAGCATCTTTCTGATCACTGTGGGCCTCCAGCATTGTTGCTTCTTTACTTTTAATACTAGGCTCCATTTCACCAGGACCAGCGTCTCCCGCGTGGCTGGAGGCAACCACCGGTAACCCCAAGCAGAAGACCTTTGCAGGCAACACGACCCTCCCCCCTGAAGAGCAGCTCAAAGTCACTGGCAACCATCTCACCCTCTTCCTTCATTCACCACTGGACTTCTCTCTCCGCCCCCAAGTTACGGGTCCAGCTTGCTCTTTCTGTCACATTACCGCGATGAAGGGTTTAGCCTGCAGTAGACCCTGCGCCGAGCCATTTTTGAAGACACCTGATGCGGCGGGTGAATCACTGCTAAACAAACCACACCTGTAGGGACGGCACAGCCTTTGCATGGACCCTTCGGAGCCCGCCCCATCACGGCCAGATTGCTCGCCACCAAGCGATCCTGAGAAAGGCTGGCCGGTCGATGGATCGAGCAGCGTCTACTGGCCATACCACCTTGGATACGCCTGATCTCATCTGATCTCGGAAGCAAAGCAGGGCTGGGCTCGGACAGTACTTGGATGGGATACCTCCTGGTAACACCGAGTGCTGTAGACCATTTTGATGATGTTTTGCCCTACTGCCCAGCTCGGCTAGCATGGAACGGCGCCTTTCCGGACACCGACCTTAAGTAACTTAGATGATTGAAGCCCAAAGGCCTCTGAGCCAGTTGGCAGCAAAGTACGCTACCCCGCCGCCTTCACGCAGGCCTGACACCGAGCTCCTTGCCATGGCAAAAAGTGCTTATTGACTCCGCAGCTCGCCGTGTGGAAATGATGGCGTTAAAAGCACCCGGGGCCGTGAAGGGGCCAGGCTTTCAGCAGGTGCCCAGGGAAGGTTTTGGATGCCGGCCGCCTAGCGATGGCCAGCAGAAGTAACATGTTTCTCTGCAAAGAAGCTTGTGTAACCAAGCCAGACGGCTGACAAAGAGCTAACCTCAGTGCAAGGAAGGTTATCCTTATCCTCTCTTGCTGACAACTTTATCTTCCAAAAGGTAGGGGAGAAAACAAGGGGATCTGCTACTTTGGATCTAATCCTTATAAACAGGGAGGAAATGGTTGAGGAGGTAAAGGTGGCTGGGACCCTAGGAGGCAGCGATCATGCTATTATAGAATTTTGGATAACTAGAGGAGGAAGACATGTGAAGACTCAAACTTCAAGGTTAGATTTTAGAAAGGCAGATTTTAAGAGACTCAGAAAGATAATAGGAAGGATCCAATGGCTGGATGTCCTTAAGGACAAAAATGTCCAGGAAGGATGGGAAATTTTTAAAAATGAGATTCTCAAAGCACAATCGTTAACAATCCCGAAAAGTAGGAAGAATGGGAAGCATTTAAGGAAACCAGGATGGATGAACACAGAACTTAAACACATGCTAAAAAGAAAGAAAGAAATGTTTATTAAATGGAAAGAGGGAGGCTGTAACATACCTGGCGGCGTCCTTGCATAGTGGTCCATCTCCCACTGTGCAAGAGCGCGCACTTGATCTCCTGTCCAGAATGTCTCTCTGGCTTCCCTCCATGCTGTCTGTTTGTGTCTGTTTCTGCTGCTTAAGGGCGGCGCCCGATCACTTCCTGCTTTTTGTACCTGCTGTGGGTCACACCCCTTGTGCGTCCTCAGCCCATTGATGTCTGTCAACTGGTATATAACCCAGCTGCGGCAATCAACCCCTGCCTGAGCATAGTGTTTCATTCAGTGTGTGCTTGCACTCTGAAGGTGCCAGGTCCCGTTCTTTGTCTCCTGCCTTGCGGTATCAGTTCCCGTGTCTGAACTGAGTCCTGTCTATGTCTCCTGCCTTGCGGTATCAGTTTCCGTGTCTGAACTGAGTCCTGTCTTTGTCTCCTGCCTTGCGGTATCAGTTCCCGTGTCTGAACTGAGTCCTGTCTATGTCTCCTGCCTTGCGGTATCAGTTCCCGTGTCTGTACTGTGTCCTATCTGTGTACCTTAACCTGCAGTCTGTACTCGCTCCTTGCCTGTTCGTTCCGCCTTCCTGGAGGCTGTATTTCCAGGCCAGTCTGAACACGCTCCTTGCCTGTTCGTCCTGCCTCTCTGGGGGCCGTATTCCCAGACCCGCTCCTGTATCCCGCTGCAGTGTCGGTCTCTTCCGTACACTCAGTTCCAGTCTGAACTCTCTCCTATCTTTGACCTGTTTTTTCTCTATGTCCGTTCCATTCCTTTTTCTGCAGAGTCTGAACTCGTACCTAACTCCTGCTCGTTGTCACTGTACTTCCGTTTGTGAGTTTGTGGTCCACTCGCTACTTCTCTGCAAGTACCCTGTGGGTATCTGGTTCTGCCTTTCCCTTCTAGTCTGTTCCGTGTGAACAGAGCCCTGTTCCAACCGCGTCTGCGGTTTTCGCTTTGCTCAGCTCTGTCCGCCGCGTCTGCGGTTTTCGCTTTGCTCAGCTCTGTCCGCCGCGTCTGCGGTTTTCGCTTTGCTCAGCTCTGTCCACCGCGTCTGCGGTTTTCGCTTTGCTCAGCTCTGTCCGCCGCGTCTGCGGTTTTCGCTTTGCTCAGCTCTGTCCGCCGCGTCTGCGGTTTTCGCTTTGCTCAGCTCTGTCCGCCGCGTCTGCGGTTTTCGCTTTGCTCAGCTCTGTCCACCGCGTCTGCGGTTTTCGCTTTGCTCAGCTCTGTCCGCCGCGTCTGCGGTTTTCGCTTTGCTCAGCTCTGTCCGCCCCGCGTCTGCGGTTTTCGCTTTGCTCAGCTCTGTCCGCCGCGTCTGCGGTTTTCGCTTTGCTCAGCTCTGTCCGCCGCGTCTGCGGTTTTCGCTTTGCTCTGCTCTGTCCGCCGCGTCTGCAGTTTTTGCTTTGCTCTGCTCTGTCCGCCCCGCGTCTGCGGTTTTCGCTTTGCTCAGCTCTGTCCGCCGCGTCTGCGGTTTTCGCTTTGCTCAGCTCTGTCCGCCGTTTCTGCGGTTTTCGCTTTGCTCAGCTCTGTCCGCCGCGTCTGCGGTTTTCGCTTTGCTCAGCTCTGTCCGCCGCGTCTGCGGTTTTCGCTTTGCTCAGCTCTGTCCGCCGCGTCTGCGGTTTTCGCTTTGCTCAGCTCTGTCCGCCGCGTCTGCGGTTTTCGCTTTGCTCTGCTCTGTCCGCCGCGTCTGCGGTTTTCGCTTTGCTCTGCTCTGTCCGCCCCGCGTCTGCGGTTTTCGCTTTGCTCAGCTCTGACCGCCGCGTCTGCGGTTTTCGCTTTGCTCAGCTCTGTCCGCCGCGTCTGCGGTTTTCGCTTTGCTCACCTCTGTCCGCCGCGTCTGCGGTTTTCGCTTTGCTCAGCTCTGTCCGCCGCGTCTGCGGTTTTCGCTTTGCTAAGCTCTGTCCGACGCGTCTGCGGTTTTCGCTGTGCTCAGCTTTGTCCGCCGCGTCTGCGGTTTTCGCTTTGCTCAGCTCTGTCCGCCGCGTCTGCGGTTTTCGCTTTGCTCAGCTCTGTCCGCCGCGTCTGCGGTTTTCGCTTTGCTCAGCTCTGTCCACCGCGTCTGCGGTTTTCGCTTTGCTCAGCTCTGTCCGCCGCGTCTGCGGTTTTCGCTTTGCTCAGCTCTGTCCGCCGCGTCTGCGGTTTTCGCTTTGCTCTGCTCTGTCCGCCGCGTCTGCGGTTTTCGCTTTGCTCTGCTCTGTCCGCCCCGCGTCTGCGGTTTTCGCTTTGCTCAGCTCTGTCCGCCCCGCGTCTGCGGTTTTCGCTTTGCTCAGCTCTGTCCGCCGCGTCTGCGGATTTCGCTTTGCTCAGCTCTGTCCGCCGCGTCTGCGGTTTTCGCTTTGCTCAGCTCTGTCCGCCGCGTCTGCGGTTTTCGCTTTGCTCAGCTCTGTCCTCCGCGTCTGCGGTTTTCGCTTTGCTCAGCTCTGTCCGCCGCGTCTGCGGTTTTCGCTTTGCTCAGCTCTGTCCGCCGCGTCTGCGGTTTTCGCTTTGCTCAGCTCTGTCCGCCGCGTCTGCGGTTTTCGCTTTGCTCAGCTCTGTCCGCCGCGTCTGCGGTTTTCGCTTTGCTCTGCTCTGTCTGCCCCGCGCCTGCGGTTTTCGCTTTGCTCAGCTCTGTCCGCCGCGTCTGCGGTTTTCGCTTTGCTCAGCTCTGTCCGCCGCGTCTGCGGTTTTCGCTTTGCTCTGCTCTGTCCGCCGCGTCTGCGGTTTTCGCTTTGCTCTGCTCTGTCCGCCGCGTCTGCGGTTTTCGCTTTGCTCTGCTCTGTCCGCCCCGCGCCTGCGGTTTTCGCTTTGCTCAGCTCTGTCCGCCGCGTCTGCGTTTTTCGCTTTGCTCAGCTCTGTCCGCCGCGTCTGCGGTTTTCGCTTTGCTCAGCTCTGTCCGCCGCGTCTGCGGTTTTCGCTTTGCTCAGCTCTGTCTGCCGCGTCTGCGGTTTTCGCTTTGCTCAGCTCTGTCCGCCGCGTCTGCGGTTTTCGCTTTGCTCTGCTCTGTCCGCCGCGTCTGCGGTTTTCGCTTTGCTCTGCTCTGTCCGCCCCGCGTCTGCGGTTTTCGCTTTGCTCAGCTCTGTCCGCCGCGTCTGCGGTTTTTGCTTTGCTCAGCTCTGTCCGCCGCGTCTGCGGTTTTCGCTTTGCTCAGCTCTGTCCGTCGCGTCTGCGGTTTTCGCTTTGCTCAGCTCTGTCCGTCGCGTCTGCGGTTTTCGCTTTGCTCAGCTCTGTCCGCCGCGTCTGCGGTTTTCGCTTTGCTCTGCTCTGTCCGCCGCGTCTGCGGTTTTCGCTTTGCTCTGCTCTGTCCGCCGCGTCTGCGTTTTTCCCTTTGCTCAGCTCTGTCCGCCGCGTCTGCGGTTTTCGCTTTGCTCAGCTCTGTCCGCCGCGTCTGCGGTTTTCGCTTTGCTCAGCTCTGTCCGCCGCGTCTGCGGTTTTCGCTTTGCTCTGCTCTGTCCGCCGCGTCTGCGGTTTTCGCTTTGCTCTGCTCTGTCCGCCCCGCGCCTGCGGTTTTCGCTTTGCTCAGCTCTGTCCGCCGCGTCTGCGTTTTTCGCTTTGCTCAGCTCTGTCCGCCGCGTCTGCGGTTTTCGCTTTGCTCAGCTCTGTGCGCCGCGTCTGCGGTTTTCGCTTTGCTCAGCTCTTTCCGCCGCGTCTGCGGTTTTCGCTTTGCTCAGGTCTGTCCGTCGCGTCTGCGGTTTTCGCTTTGCTCAGCTCTGTCCGTCGCATCTGCGGTTTTCGCTTTGCTCAGCTCTGTCCGCCGCGTCTGCGGTTTTCGCTTTGCTCAGCTCTGTCCGCCGCGTCTGCGGTTTTCGCTTTGCTCTGCTCTGTCCGCCGCGTCTGCGGTTTTCGCTTTGCTCTGCTCTGTCCGCCCCGCGTCTGCTGTTTTCGCTTTGCTCAGCTCTGTCCGCCGCGTCTGCGGTTTTCGCTTTGCTCAGCTCTGTCCGCCGTGTCTGCGGTTTTCGCTTTGCTCAGCTCTGTCCGCCGCGTCTGCGGTTTTCGCTGTGCTCAGCTCTGTCCGCCTCGTCTGCGGTTTTCGCTTTGCTCAGCTCTGTCCGCCGCGTCTGCGGTTTTCGCTTTGCTCAGCCCTGTCTGCCGCCTCTGCGGTTTTCGCTTTGCTCAGCTCTGTCCGCCGCGTCTGCGGTTTTCGCTTTGCTCAGCTTTGTCCGCCGCATCTGCGGTTTTCGCTTTGCTCAGCTCTGAACGCCGCGTCTGCGGTTTTCGCTTTGCTCAGCTGTGTCCGCCGCGTCTGCGGTTTTCGCTTTGCTCAGCTCTGTCCGCCGCGTCTGCGGTTTTCGCTTTGCTCAGCTCTGTCCGCCGCGTCTGCGGTTTTCACTTTGCTCAGCTCTGTCCGCCGCGTCTGCGGTTTTCGCTTTGCTCAGCTCTGTCCGCCGTGTCTGCGGTTTTCGCTTTGCTCAGCTCTGTCCGCCGCGTCTGCGGTTTTCGCTTTGCTCAGCTCTGTCCGCCGTGTCTGCGGTTTTCGCTTTGCTCTGCTCTGTCCGCCGCGTCTGCGGTTTTCGCTTTGCTCTGCTCTGTACGACCCGCGTCTGCGGTTTTCGCTTTGCTCAGCTCTGTCCGCCGCGTCTGCGGTTTTCGCTTTGCTCAGCTCTGTCCGCCGCGTCTGCGGTTTTTGCTTTGCTCTGCTCTGTCCGCCGCGTCTGCGGTTTTCGCTTTGCTCTGCTCTGTCCGCCCCGCGTCTGCGGTTTTCGCTTTGCTCAGCTCTGTCCGCCGCGTCTGCGGTTTTCGCTTTGCTCAGCTCTGTCCTCCGTGTCTGCGGTTTTCGCTTTGCTCAGCTCTGTCCGCCGCGTCTGCGGTTTTCGCTGTGCTCAGCTCTGTCCGCCTCGTCTGCGGTTTTCGCTTTGCTCAGCTCTGTCCGCCGCGTCTGCGGTTTTCGCTTTGCTCAGCCCTGTCTGCCGCCTCTGCGGTTTTCGCTTTGCTCAGCTCTGTCCGCCGCGTCTGCGGTTTTCGCTTTGCTCAGCTTTGTCCGCCGCATCTGCGGTTTTCGCTTTGCTCAGCTCTGAACGCCGCGTCTGCGGTTTTCGCTTTGCTCAGCTGTGTCCGCCGCGTCTGCGGTTTTCGCTTTGCTCAGCTCTGTCCGCCGCGTCTGCGGTTTTCGCTTTGCTCAGCTCTGTCCGCCGCGTCTGCGGTTTTCACTTTGCTCAGCTCTGTCCGCCGCGTCTGCGGTTTTCGCTTTGCTCAGCTCTGTCCGCCGTGTCTGCGGTTTTCGCTTTGCTCAGCTCTGTCCGCCGCGTCTGCGGTTTTCGCTTTGCTCAGCTCTGTCCGCCGTGTCTGCGGTTTTCGCTTTGCTCTGCTCTGTCCGCCGCGTCTGCGGTTTTCGCTTTGCTCAGCTCTGTACGACCGGCGTCTGCGGTTTTCGCTTTGCTCAGCTCTGTCCGCCGCGTCTGCGGTTTTCGCTTTGCTCAGCTCTGTCCGCCGCGTCTGCGGTTTTTGCTTTGCTCTGCTCTGTCCGCCGCGTCTGCGGTTTTCGCTGTGCTCAGCTCTGTCCGCCTCGTCTGCGGTTTTCGCTTTGCTCAGCTCTGTCCGCCGCGTCTGCGGTTTTCGCTTTGCTCAGCTGTGTCCGCCGCGTCTGCGGTTTTCGCTTTGCTCAGCTCTGTCCGCCGCGTCTGCGGTTTTCGCTTTGCTCAGCTCTGTCCGCCGCGTCTGCGGTTTTCACTTTGCTCAGCTCTGTCCGCCGCGTCTGCGGTTTTCGCTTTGCTCAGCTCTGTCCGCCGTGTCTGCGGTTTTTGCTTTGCTCAGCTCTGTCCGCCGCGTCTGCGGTTTTCGCTTTGCTCAGCTCTGTCCGCCGTGTCTGCGGTTTTCGCTTTGCTCTGCTCTGTCCGCCGCGTCTGCGGTTTTCGCTTTGCTCAGCTCTGTCCGCCGCGTCTGCGGTTTTCGCTTTGCTCTGCTCTGTCCGCCGCGTCTGCGGTTTTCGCTTTGCTCTGCTCTGTCCGCCCCGCGCCTGCGGTTTTCGCTTTGCTCAGCTCTGTCCGCCGCGTCTGCGTTTTTCGCTTTGCTCAGCTCTGTCCGCCGCGTCTGCGGTTTTCGCTTTGCTCAGCTCTGTGCGCCGCGTCTGCGGTTTTCGCTTTGCTCAGCTCTTTCCGCCGCGTCTGCGGTTTTCGCTTTGCTCAGGTCTGTCCGTCGCGTCTGCGGTTTTCGCTTTGCTCAGCTCTGTCCGTCGCATCTGCGGTTTTCGCTTTGCTCAGCTCTGTCCGCCGCGTCTGCGGTTTTCGCTTTGCTCAGGTCTGTCCGCCGCGTCTGCGGTTTTCGCTTTGCTCTGCTCTGTCCGCCGCGTCTGCGGTTTTCGCTTTGCTCTGCTCTGTCCGCCCCGCGTCTGCTGTTTTCGCTTTGCTCAGCTCTGTCCGCCGCGTCTGCGGTTTTCGCTTTGCTCAGCTCTGTCCGCCGTGTCTGCGGTTTTCGCTTTGCTCAGCTCTGTCCGCCGCGTCTGCGGTTTTCGCTGTGCTCAGCTCTGTCCGCCTCGTCTGCGGTTTTCGCTTTGCTCAGCTCTGTCCGCCGCGTCTGCGGTTTTCGCTTTGCTCAGCCCTGTCTGCCGCCTCTGCGGTTTTCGCTTTGCTCAGCTCTGTCCGCCGCGTCTGCGGTTTTCGCTTTGCTCAGCTTTGTCCGCCGCATCTGCGGTTTTCGCTTTGCTCAGCTCTGAACGCCGCGTCTGCGGTTTTCGCTTTGCTCAGCTGTGTCCGCCGCGTCTGCGGTTTTCGCTTTGCTCAGCTCTGTCCGCCTCGTCTGCGGTTTTCGCTTTGCTCAGCTCTGTCCGCCGCGTCTGCGGTTTTCACTTTGCTCAGCTCTGTCCGCCGCGTCTGCGGTTTTCGCTTTGCTCAGCTCTGTCCGCCGTGTCTGCGGTTTTCGCTTTGCTCAGCTCTGTCCGCCGCGTCTGCGGTTTTCGCTTTGCTCAGCTCTGTCCGCCGTGTCTGCGGTTTTCGCTTTGCTCTGCTCTGTCCGCCGCGTCTGCGGTTTTCGCTTTGCTCTGCTCTGTACGACCCGCGTCTGCGGTTTTCGCTTTGCTCAGCTCTGTCCGCCGCGTCTGCGGTTTTCGCTTTGCTCAGCTCTGTCCGCCGCGTCTGCGGTTTTTGCTTTGCTCTGCTCTGTCCGCCGCGTCTGCGGTTTTCGCTTTGCTCTGCTCTGTCCGCCCCGCGTCTGCGGTTTTCGCTTTGCTCAGCTCTGTCCGCCGCGTCTGCGGTTTTCGCTTTGCTCAGCTCTGTCCTCCGTGTCTGCGGTTTTCGCTTTGCTCAGCTCTGTCCGCCGCGTCTGCGGTTTTCGCTGTGCTCAGCTCTGTCCGCCTCGTCTGCGGTTTTCGCTTTGCTCAGCTCTGTCCGCCGCGTCTGCGTTTTTCGCTTTGCTCAGCCCTGTCTGCCGCCTCTGCGGTTTTCGCTTTGCTCAGCTCTGTCCGCCGCGTCTGCGGTTTTCGCTTTGCTCAGCTTTGTCCGCCGCATCTGCGGTTTTCGCTTTGCTCAGCTCTGAACGCCGCGTCTGCGGTTTTCGCTTTGCTCAGCTGTGTCCGCCGCGTCTGCGGTTTTCGCTTTGCTCAGCTCTGTCCGCCGCGTCTGCGGTTTTCGCTTTGCTCAGCTCTGTCCGCCGCGTCTGCGGTTTTCACTTTGCTCAGCTCTGTCCGCCGCGTCTGCGGTTTTCGCTTTGCTCAGCTCTGTCCGCCGTGTCTGCGGTTTTCGCTTTGCTCAGCTCTGTCCGCCGCGTCTGCGGTTTTCGCTTTGCTCAGCTCTGTCCGCCGTGTCTGCGGTTTTCGCTTTGCTCTGCTCTGTCCGCCGCGTCTGCGGTTTTCGCTTTGCTCTGCTCTGTACGACCCGCGTCTGCGGTTTTCGCTTTGCTCAGCTCTGTCCGCCGCGTCTGCGGTTTTCGCTTTGCTCAGCTCTGTCCGCCGCGTCTGCGGTTTTTGCTTTGCTCTGCTCTGTCCGCCGCGTCTGCGGTTTTCGCTTTGCTCTGCTCTGTCCGCCCCGCGTCTGCGGTTTTCGCTTTGCTCAGCTCTGTCCGCCGCGTCTGCGGTTTTCGCTTTGCTCAGCTCTGTCCGCCGCGTCTGCGGTTTTCGCTTTGCTCACCTCTGTCCGCCGCGTCTGCGGTTTTCGCTTTGCTCACCTCTGTCCGCCGCGTCTGCGGTTTTCGCTGTGCTCAGCTCTGTCCGCCTCGTCTGCGGTTTTCGCTTTGCTCAGCTCTGTCCGCCGCGTCTGCGGTTTTCGCTTTGCTCAGCCCTGTCTGCCGCCTCTGCGGTTTTCGCTTTGCTCAGCTCTGTCCGCCGCGTCTGCGGTTTTCGCTTTGCTCAGCTTTGTCCGCCGCGTCTGCGGTTTTCGCTTTGCTCAGCTCTGTCCGCCGCGTCTGCGGTTTTCGCTTTGCTCAGCTGTGTCCGCCGCGTCTGCGGTTTTCGCTTTGCTCAGCTCTGTCCGCCGCGTCTGCGGTTTTCGCTTTGCTCAGCTCTGTCCGCCGCGTCTGCGGTTTTCACTTTGCTCAGCTCTGTCCGCCGCGTCTGCGGTTTTCGCTTTGCTCAGCTCTGTCCGCCGTGTCTGCGGTTTTCGCTTTGCTCAGCTCTGTCCGCCGCGTCTGCGGTTTTCGCTTTGCTCAGCTCTGTCCGCCGTGTCTGCGGTTTTCGCTTTGCTCTGCTCTGTCCGCCGCGTCTGCGGTTTTCGCTTTGCTCTGCTCTGTACGACCCGCGTCTGCGGTTTTCGCTTTGCTCAGCTCTGTCCGCCGCGTCTGCGGTTTTCGCTTTGCTCTGCTCTGTACGACCCGCGTCTGCGGTTTTCGCTTTGCTCAGCTCTGTCCGCCGCGTCTGCGGTTTTCGCTTTGCTCAGCTCTGTCCGCCGCGTCTGCGGTTTTTGCTTTGCTCTGCTCTGTCCGCCGCGTCTGCGGTTTTCGCTTTGCTCTGCTCTGTCCGCCCCGCGTCTGCGGTTTTCGCTTTGCTCAGCTCTGTCCGCCGCGTCTGCGGTTTTCGCTTTGCTCAGCTCTGTCCGCCGTGTCTGCGGTTTTCGCTTTGCTCAGCTCTGTCCGCCGCGTCTGCGGTTTTCGCTGTGCTCAGCTCTGTCCGCCTCGTCTGCGGTTTTCGCTTTGCTCAGCTATGTCCGCCGCGTCTGCGGTTTTCGCTTTGCTCAGCCCTGTCTGCCGCCTCTGCGGTTTTCGCTTTGCTCAGCTCTGTCCGCCGCGTCTGCGGTTTTCGCTTTGCTCAGCTTTGTCCGCCGCATCTGCGGTTTTCGCTTTGCTCAGCTCTGAACGCCGCGTCTGCGGTTTTCGCTTTGCTCAGCTGTGTCCGCCGCGTCTGCGGTTTTCGCTTTGCTCTGCTCTGTACGACCCGCGTCTGCGGTTTTCGCTTTGCTCAGCTCTGTCCGCCGCGTCTGCGGTTTTCGCTTTGCTCTGCTCTGTACGACCCGCGTCTGCGGTTTTCGCTTTGCTCAGCTCTGTCCGCCGCGTCTGCGGTTTTCGCTTTGCTCAGCTCTGTCCGCCGCGTCTGCGGTTTTCACTTTGCTCAGCTCTGTCCGCCGCGTCTGCGGTTTTCGCTTTGCTCAGCTCTGTCCGCCGTGTCTGCGGTTTTCGCTTTGCTCAGCTCTGTCCGCCGCGTCTGCGGTTTTCGCTTTGCTCAGCTCTGTCCGCCGCGTCTGCGGTTTTTGCTTTGCTCTGCTCTGTCCGCCGCGTCTGCGGTTTTCGCTTTGCTCTGCTCTGTCCGCCCCGCGTCTGCGGTTTTCGCTTTGCTCAGCTCTGTCCGCCGCGTCTGCGGTTTTCGCTTTGCTCAGCTCTGTCCGCCGCGTCTGCGGTTTTCGCTTTGCTCACCTCTGTCCGCCGCGTCTGCGGTTTTCGCTTTGCTCACCTCTGTCCGCCGCGTCTGCGGTTTTCGCTGTGCTCAGCTCTGTCCGCCTCGTCTGCGGTTTTCGCTTTGCTCAGCTCTGTCCGCCGTGTCTGCGGTTTTCGCTTTGCTCAGCTCTGTCCGCCGCGTCTGCGGTTTTCGCTTTGCTCAGCTCTGTCCGCCGTGTCTGCGGTTTTCGCTTTGCTCTGCTCTGTCCGCCGCGTCTGCGGTTTTCGCTTTGCTCTGCTCTGTACGACCCGCGTCTGCGGTTTTCGCTTTGCTCAGCTCTGTCCGCCGCGTCTGCGGTTTTCGCTTTGCTCAGCTCTGTCCGCCGCGTCTGCGGTTTTTGCTTTGCTCTGCTCTGTCCGCCGCGTCTGCGGTTTTCGCTTTGCTCTGCTCTGTCCGCCCCGCGTCTGCGGTTTTCGCTTTGCTCAGCTCTGTCCGCCGCGTCTGCGGTTTTCGCTTTGCTCAGCTCTGTCCGCCGTGTCTGCGGTTTTCGCTTTGCTCAGCTCTGTCCGCCGCGTCTGCGGTTTTCGCTGTGCTCAGCTCTGTCCGCCTCGTCTGCGGTTTTCGCTTTGCTCAGCTCTGTCCGCCGCGTCTGCGGTTTTCGCTTTGCTCAGCCCTGTCTGCCGCCTCTGCGGTTTTCGCTTTGCTCAGCTCTGTCCGCCGCGTCTGCGGTTTTCGCTTTGCTCAGCTTTGTCCGCCGCATCTGCGGTTTTCGCTTTGCTCAGCTCTGAACGCCGCGTCTGCGGTTTTCGCTTTGCTCAGCTGTGTCCGCCGCGTCTGCGGTTTTCGCTTTGCTCAGCTCTGTCCGCCGCGTCTGCGGTTTTCGCTTTGCTCAGCTCTGTCCGCCGCGTCTGCGGTTTTCACTTTGCTCAGCTCTGTCCGCCGCGTCTGCGGTTTTCGCTTTGCTCAGCTCTGTCCGCCGTGTCTGCGGTTTTCGCTTTGCTCAGCTCTGTCCGCCGCGTCTGCGGTTTTCGCTTTGCTCAGCTCTGTCCGCCGTGTCTGCGGTTTTCGCTTTGCTCTGCTCTGTCCGCCGCGTCTGCGGTTTTCGCTTTGCTCTGCTCTGTACGACCCGCGTCTGCGGTTTTCGCTTTGCTCAGCTCTGTCCGCCGCGTCTGCGGTTTTCGCTTTGCTCAGCTCTGTCCGCCGCGTCTGCGGTTTTTGCTTTGCTCTGCTCTGTCCGCCGCGTCTGCGGTTTTCGCTTTGCTCTGCTCTGTCCGCCCCGCGTCTGCGGTTTTCGCTTTGCTCAGCTCTGTCCGCCGCGTCTGCGGTTTTCGCTTTGCTCAGCTCTGTCCGCCGCGTCTGCGGTTTTCGCTTTGCTCACCTCTGTCCGCCGCGTCTGCGGTTTTCGCTTTGCTCACCTCTGTCCGCCGCGTCTGCGGTTTTCGCTGTGCTCAGCTCTGTCCGCCTCGTCTGCGGTTTTCGCTTTTCTCAGCTCTGTCCGCCGCGTCTGCGGTTTTCGCTTTGCTCAGCCCTGTCTGCCGCCTCTGCGGTTTTCGCTTTGCTCAGCTCTGTCCGCCGCGTCTGCGGTTTTCGCTTTGCTCAGCTTTGTCCGCCGCGTCTGCGGTTTTCGCTTTGCTCAGCTCTGTCCGCCGCGTCTGCGGTTTTCGCTTTGCTCAGCTGTGTCCGCCGCGTCTGCGGTTTTCGCTTTGCTCAGCTCTGTCCGCCGCGTCTGCGGTTTTCGCTTTGCTCAGCTCTGTCCGCCGCGTCTGCGGTTTTCACTTTGCTCAGCTCTGTCCGCCGCGTCTGCGGTTTTCGCTTTGCTCAGCTCTGTCCGCCGTGTCTGCGGTTTTCGCTTTGCTCAGCTCTGTCCGCCGCGTCTGCGGTTTTCGCTGTGCTCAGCTCTGTCCGCCTCGTCTGCGGTTTTCGCTTTGCTCAGCTCTGTCCGCCGCGTCTGCGGTTTTCGCTTTGCTCAGCCCTGTCTGCCGCCTCTGCGGTTTTCGCTTTGCTCAGCTCTGTCCGCCGCGTCTGCGGTTTTCGCTTTGCTCAGCTTTGTCCGCCGCATCTGCGGTTTTCGCTTTGCTCAGCTCTGAACGCCGCGTCTGCGGTTTTCGCTTTGCTCAGCTGTGTCCGCCGCGTCTGCGGTTTTCGCTTTGCTCAGCTCTGTCCGCCTCGTCTGCGGTTTTCGCTTTGCTCAGCTCTGTCCGCCGCGTCTGCGGTTTTCACTTTGCTCAGCTCTGTCCGCCGCGTCTGCGGTTTTCGCTTTGCTCAGCTCTGTCCGCCGTGTCTGCGGTTTTCGCTTTGCTCAGCTCTGTCCGCCGCGTCTGCGGTTTTCGCTTTGCTCAGCTCTGTCCGCCGCGTCTGCGGTTTTCGCTTTGCTCTGCTCTGTACGCCCCGCGTCTGCGGTTTTCGCTTTGCTCAGCTCTGTCCGCCGCGTCTGCGGTTTTCGCTTTGCTCAGCTCTGTCCGCCGCGTCTGCGGTTTTTGCTTTGCTCTGCTCTGTCCGCCGCGTCTGCGGTTTTCGCTTTGCTCTGCTCTGTCCGCCCCGCGTCTGCGGTTTTTGCTTTGCTCAGCTCTGTCCGCCGCGTCTGCGGTTTTCGCTTTGCTCAGCTCTGTCCGCCGCGTCTGCGGTTTTCGCTTTGCTCAGCTCTGTCCGCCGCGTCTGCGGTTTTCGCTTTGCTCAGCTCTGTCCGCCGCGTCTGCGGTTTTCGCTTTGCTCAGCTCTGTCCGTCGCGTCTGCGGTTTTCGCTTTGCTCAGCTCTGTCCGTCGCGTCTGCGGTTTTCGCTTTGCTCAGCTCTGTCCGCCGCGTCTGCGGTTTTCGCTTTGCTCAGCTGTGTCCGCCGCGTCTGCGGTTTTCGCTTTGCTCAGCTCTGTCCGCCGCGTCTGCGGTTTTCGCTTTGCTCTGCTCTGTCCGCCGCGTCTGCGGTTTTCGCTTTGCTCTGCTCTGTCCGCCCCGCGTCTGCGGTTTTCGCTTTGCTCAGCTCTGTCCGCCGCGTCTGCGGTTTTCGCTTTGCTCAGCTCTGTCCGCCGCGTCTGCGGTTTTCGCTTTGCTCAGCTCTGTCCGTCGCGTCTGCGGTTTTCGCTTTGCTCAGCTCTGTCCGTCGCGTCTGCGGTTTTCGCTTTGCTCAGCTCTGTCCGCCGCGTCTGCGGTTTTCGCTTTGCTCTGCTCTGTCCGCCGCGTCTGCGGTTTTCGCTTTGCTCTGCTCTGTCCGCCCCGCGCCTGCGGTTTTCGCTTTGCTCAGCTCTGTCCGCCGCGTCTGCGTTTTTCCCTTTGCTCAGCTCTGTCCGCCGCGTCTGCGGTTTTCGCTTTGCTCAGCTCTGTCCGCCGCGTCTGCGGTTTTCGCTTTGCTCAGCTCTGTCCGCCGCGTCTGCGGTTTTCGCTTTGCTCTGCTCTGTCCGCCGCGTCTGCGGTTTTCGCTTTGCTCTGCTCTGTCCGCCCCGCGCCTGCGGTTTTCGCTTTGCTCAGCTCTGTCCGCCGCGTCTGCGTTTTTCGCTTTGCTCAGCTCTGTCCTCCGCGTCTGCGGTTTTCGCTTTGCTCAGCTCTGTCCGCCGCGTCTGCGGTTTTCGCTTTGCTCAGCTCTGTCCGCCGCGTCTGCGGTTTTCGCTTTGCTCAGCTCTGTCCGCCGCGTCTGCGGTTTTCGCTTTGCTCAGCTCTGTCCGCCGCGTCTGCGGTTTTCGCTTTGCTCAGCTCTGTCCGCCGCGTCTGCGGTTTTCGCTTTGCTCAGCCCTGTCTGCCGCCTCTGCGGTTTTCGCTTTGCTCAGCTCTGTCCGCCGCGTCTGCGGTTTTCGCTTTGCTCAGCTGTGTCCGCCGCGTCTGCGGTTTTCGCTTTGCTCAGCTCTGTCCGCCGCGTCTGCGGTTTTCGCTTTGCTCAGCTGTGTCCGCCGCGTCTGCGGTTTTCGCTTTGCTCAGCTGTGTCCGCCGCGTCTGCGGTTTTCGCTTTGCTCAGCTCTGTCCGCCGCGTCTGCGGTTTTCGCTTTGCTCAGCTCTGTCCGCCGCGTCTGCGGTTTTCACTTTGCTCAGCTCTGTCCGCCGCGTCTGCGGTTTTCGCTTTGCTCAGCTCTGTCCGCCGTGTCTGCGGTTTTCGCTTTGCTCAGCTCTGTCCGCCGCGTCTGCGGTTTTCGCTTTGCTCAGCTCTGTCCGCCGTGTCTGCGGTTTTCGCTTTGCTCAGCTCTGTCCTCCGCGTCTGCGGTTTTCGCTTTGCTCAGCTCTGTCCGCCGCGTCTGCGGTTTTCGCTTTGCTCAGCTCTGTCCGCCGCGTCTGCGGTTTTCGCTTTGCTCAGCTCTGTCCGCCGCGTCTGCGGTTTTCGCTTTGCTCAGCTCTGTCCGCCGCGTCTGCGGTTTTCGCTTTGCTCAGCTCTGTCCGCCGCGTCTGCGGTTTTCGCTTTGCTCAGCTGTGTCCGCCGCGTCTGCGGTTTTCGCTTTGCTCAGCTCTGTCCGCCGCGTCTGCGGTTTTCGCTTTGCTCAGCTCTGTCCGCCGCGTCTGCGGTTTTCGCTTTGCTCAGCCCTGTCTGCCGCCTCTGCGGTTTTCGCTTTGCTCAGCTTTGTCCGCCGCGTCTGCGGTTTTCGCTTTGCTCAGCTCTGTCCGCCGCGTCTGCGGTTTTCGCTTTGCTCAGCTGTGTCCACCGCGTCTGCGGTTTTCGCTTTGCTCAGCTGTGTCCGCCGCTTCTGCGGTTTTCGCTTTGCTCAGCTCTGTCCGCCGCGTCTGCGGTTTTCACTTTGCTCAGCTCTGTCCGCCGCGTCTGCGGTTTTCGCTTTGCTCAGCTCTGTCCGCCGTGTCTGCAGTTTTCGCTTTGCTCAGCTCTGTCCGCCGCGTCTGCGGTTTTCGTTTTGCTCAGCTCTGTCCGCCGTGTCTGCGGTTTTCGTTTTGCTCTGCTCTGTCCGCCGCGTCTGCGGTTTTCGCTTTACTCTGCTCTGTCCGCCCCGCGTCTGCGGTTTTCGCTTTGCTCAGCTCTGTCCGCCGCGTCTGCGGTTTTCGCTTTGCTCAGCTCTGTCCGCCGCGTCTGCGGTTTTTGCTTTGCTCTGCTCTGTCCGCCGCGTCTGCGGTTTTCGCTTTGCTCTGCTCTGTCCGCCCCGCGTCTGCGGTTTTCGCTTTGCTCAGCTCTGTCCGCCGCGTCTGCGGTTTTCGCTTTGCTCAGCTCTGTCCGCCGCGTCTGCGGTTTTCGCTTTGCTCAGCTCTGTCCGCCGCGTCTGCGGTTTTCGCTTTGCTCAGCTCTGTCCGCCGCGTCTGCCGTTTTCGCTTTGCTCAGCTGTGTCCGCCGCGTCTGCGGTTTTCGCTTTGCTCAGCTCTGTCCGCCTCGTCTGCGGTTTTCGCTTTGCTCAGCTCTGTCCGCCGCGTCTGCGGTTTTCACTTTGCTCAGCTCTGTCCGCCGCGTCTGCGGTTTTCGCTTTGCTCAGCTCTGTCCGCCGTGTCTGCGGTTTTCGCTTTGCTCAGCTCTGTCCGCCGCGTCTGCGGTTTTCGCTTTGCTCAGCTCTGTCCGCCGCGTCTGCGGTTTTCGCTTTGCTCTGCTCTGTACGCCCCGCGTCTGCGGTTTTCGCTTTGCTCAGCTCTGTCCGCCGCGTCTGCGGTTTTCCCTTTGCTCAGCTCTGTCCGCCGCGTCTGCGGTTTTTGCTTTGCTCTGCTCTGTCCGCCGCGTCTGCGGTTTTCGCTTTGCTCTGCTCTGTCCGCCCCGCGTCTGCGGTTTTTGCTTTGCTCAGCTCTGTCCGCCGCGTCTGCGGTTTTCGCTTTGCTCAGCTCTGTCCGCCGCGTCTGCGGTTTTCGCTTTGCTCAGCTCTGTCCGCCGCGTCTGCGGTTTTCGCTTTGCTCAGCTCTGTCCGCCGCGTCTGCGGTTTTCGCTTTGCTCTGCTCTGTCTGCCGCGTCTGCGGTTTTCGCTTTGCTCTGCTCTGTCCGACCCGCATCTGCGGTTTTTGCTTTGCTCAGCTCTGTCCGCCGCGTCTGCGGTTTTCGCTTTGCTCAGCTCTGTCCGCCGCGTCTGCGGTTTTCGCTTTGCTCAGCTCTGTCCGTCGCGTCTGCGGTTTTCGCTTTGCTCAGCTCTGTCCGTCGCGTCTGCGGTTTTCGCTTTGCTCAGCTCTGTCCGCCGCGTCTGCCGTTTTCGCTTTGCTCAGCTGTGTCCGCCGCGTCTGCGGTTTTCGCTTTGCTCAGCTCTGTCCGCCTCGTCTGCGGTTTTCGCTTTGCTCAGCTCTGTCCGCCGCGTCTGCGGTTTTCACTTTGCTCAGCTCTGTCCGCCGCGTCTGCGGTTTTCGCTTTGCTCAGCTCTGTCCGCCGTGTCTGCGGTTTTCGCTTTGCTCAGCTCTGTCCGCCGCGTCTGCGGTTTTCGCTTTGCTCAGCTCTGTCCGCCGCGTCTGCGGTTTTCGCTTTGCTCTGCTCTGTACGCCCCGCGTCTGCGGTTTTCGCTTTGCTCAGCTCTGTCCGCCGCGTCTGCGGTTTTCGCTTTGCTCAGCTCTGTCCGCCGCGTCTGCGGTTTTTGCTTTGCTCTGCTCTGTCCGCCGCGTCTGCGGTTTTCGCTTTGCTCTGCTCTGTCCGCCCCGCGTCTGCGGTTTTTGCTTTGCTCAGCTCTGTCCGCCGCGTCTGCGGTTTTCGCTTTGCTCAGCTCTGTCCGCCGCGTCTGCGGTTTTCGCTTTGCTCAGCTCTGTCCGCCGCGTCTGCGGTTTTCGCTTTGCTCAGCTCTGTCCGCCGCGTCTGCGGTTTTCGCTTTGCTCTGCTCTGTCTGCCGCGTCTGCGGTTTTCGCTTTGCTCTGCTCTGTCCGACCCGCATCTGCGGTTTTTGCTTTGCTCAGCTCTGTCCGCCGCGTCTGCGGTTTTCGCTTTGCTCAGCTCTGTCCGCCGTGTCTGCGGTTTTCGCTTTGCTCAGCTCTGTCCGCCGCGTCTGCGGTTTTCGCTTTGCTCAGCTCTGTCCGCCGCGTCTGCGGTTTTCGCTTTGCTCTGCTCTGTACGCCCCGCGTCTGCGGTTTTCGCTTTGCTCAGCTCTGTCCGCCGCGTCTGCGGTTTTCGCTTTGCTCAGCTCTGTCCGCCGCGTCTGCGGTTTTTGCTTTGCTCTGCTCTGTCCGCCGCGTCTGCGGTTTTCGCTTTGCTCTGCTCTGTCCGCCCCGCGTCTGCGGTTTTTGCTTTGCTCAGCTCTGTCCGCCGCGTCTGCGGTTTTCGCTTTGCTCTGCTCTGTCTGCCGCGTCTGCGGTTTTCGCTTTGCTCTGCTCTGTCCGACCCGCATCTGCGGTTTTTGCTTTGCTCAGCTCTGTCCGCCGCGTCTGCGGTTTTCGCTTTGCTCAGCTCTGTCCGCCGCGTCTGCGGTTTTCGCTTTGCTCAGCTCTGTCCGCCGCGTCTGCGGTTTTCGCTTTGCTCAGCTCTGTCCGTCGCGTGTGCGGTTTTCGCTTTGCTCAGCTCTGTCCGTCGCGTCTGCGGTTTTCGCTTTGCTCAGCTCTGTCCGCCGCGTCTGTGGTTTTCGCTTTGCTCTGCTCTGTCCGCCGCGTCTGCGGTTTTCGCTTTGCTCTGCTCTGTCCGCCCCGCGCCTGCGGTTTTCGCTTTGCTCAGCTCTGTCCGCCGCGTCTGCGTTTTTCCCTTTGCTCAGCTCTGTCCGCCGCGTCTGCGGTTTTCGCTTTGCTCAGCTCTGTCCGCCGCGTCTGCGGTTTTCGCTTTGCTCAGCTCTGTCCGCCGCGTCTGCGGTTTTCGCTTTGCTCTGCTCTGTCCGCCGCGTCTGCGGTTTTCGCTTTGCTCAGCTCTGTCCGCCGCGTCTGCGGTTTTCGCTTTGCTCAGCCCTGTCTGCCGCCTCTGCGGTTTTCGCTTTGCTCAGCTCTGTCCGCCGCGTCTGCGGTTTTCGCTTTGCTCAGCTGTGTCCGCCGCGTCTGCGGTTTTCGCTTTGCTCAGCTGTGTCCGCCGCGTCTGCGGTTTTCGCTTTGCTCAGCTCTGTCCGCCGCGTCTGCGGTTTTCGCTTTGCTCAGCTCTGTCCGCCGCGTCTGCGGTTTTCACTTTGCTCAGCTCTGTCCGCCGCGTCTGCGGTTTTCGCTTTGCTCAGCTCTGTCCGCCGTGTCTGCGGTTTTCGCTTTGCTCAGCTCTGTCCGCCGCGTCTGCGGTTTTCGCTTTGCTCAGCTCTGTCCGCCGTGTCTGCGGTTTTCGCTTTGCTCTGCTCTGTCCGCCGCGTCTGCGGTTTTCGCTTTGCTCTGCTCTGTATGACCCGCGTCTGCGGTTTTCGCTTTGCTCAGCTCTGTCCGCCGCGTCTGCGGTTTTCGCTTTGCTCAGCTCTGTCCGCCGCGTCTGCGGTTTTTGCTTTGCTCTGCTCTGTCCGCCGCGTCTGCGGTTTTCGCTTTGCTCTGCTCTGTCCGCCCCGCGTCTGCGGTTTTTGCTTTGCTCAGCTCTGTCCGCCGCGTCTGCGGTTTTCGCTTTGCTCAGCTCTGTCCGCCGTGTCTGCGGTTTTCGCTTTGCTCACCTCTGTCCGCCGCGTCTGCGGTTTTCGCTTTGCTCAGCTCTGTCCGCCGCGTCTGCGGTTTTCGCTGTGCTCAGCTCTGTCCGCCTCGTCTGCGGTTTTCGCTTTGCTCAGCTCTGTCCGCCGCGTCTGCGGTTTTCGCTTTGCTCAGCCCTGTCTGCCGCCTCTGCGGTTTTCGCTTTGCTCAGCTCTGTCCGCCGCGTCTGCGGTTTTCGCTTTGCTCAGCTTTGTCCGCCGCGTCTGCGGTTTTCGCTTTGCTCAGCTCTGTCCGCCGCGTCTGCGGTTTTCGCTTTGCTCAGCTGTGTCCGCCGCGTCTGCGGTTTTCGCTTTGCTCAGCTCTGTCCGCCGCGTCTGCGGTTTTCGCTTTGCTCAGCTCTGTCCGCCGCGTCTGCGGTTTTCACTTTGCTCAGCTCTGTCCGCCGCGTCTGCGGTTTTCGCTTTGCTCAGCTCTGTCCGCCGTGTCTGCGGTTTTCGCTTTGCTCAGCTCTGTCCGCCGCGTCTGCGGTTTTCGCTGTGCTCAGCTATGTCCGCCTCGTCTGCGGTTTTCGCTTTGCTCAGCTCTGTCCGCCGCGTCCTAGGTTTTCGCTTTGCTCAGCCCTGTCTGCCGCCTCTGCGGTTTTCGCTTTGCTCAGCTCTGTCCGCCGCGTCTGCGGTTTTCGCTTTGCTCAGCTTTGTCCGCCGCATCTGCGGTTTTCGCTTTGCTCAGCTCTGAACGCCGCGTCTGCGGTTTTCGCTTTGCTCAGCTGTGTCCGCCGCGTCTGCGGTTTTCGCTTTGCTCAGCTCTGTCCGCCTCGTCTGCGGTTTTCGCTTTGCTCAGCTCTGTCCGCCGCGTCTGCGGTTTTCACTTTGCTCAGCTCTGTCCGCCGCGTCTGCGGTTTTCGCTTTGCTCAGCTCTGTCCGCCGTGTCTGCGGTTTTCGCTTTGCTCAGCTCTGTCCGCCGCGTCTGCGGTTTTCGCTTTGCTCAGCTCTGTCCGCCGTGTCTGCGGTTTTCGCTTTGCTCTGCTCTGTCCGCCGCGTCTGCGGTTTTCGCTTTGCTCTGCTCTGTACGCCCCGCGTCTGCGGTTTTCGCTTTGCACAGCTCTGTCCGCCGCGTCTGCGGTTTTCGCTTTGCTCAGCTCTGTCCGCCGCGTCTGCGGTTTTTGCTTTGCTCTGCTCTGTCCGCCGCGTCTGCGGTTTTCGCTTTGCTCTGCTCTGTCCGCCCCGCGTCTGCGGTTTTCGCTTTGCTCAGCTCTGTCCGTCGCGTCTGCGGTTTTCGCTTTGCTCAGCTCTGTCCGTCGCGTCTGCGGTTTTCGCTTTGCTCAGCTCTGTCCGCCGCGTCTGCGGTTTTCGCTTTGCTCAGCTGTGTCCGCCGCGTCTGCGGTTTTCGCTTTGCTCAGCTCTGTCCGCCGCGTCTGCGGTTTTCGCTTTGCTCTGCTCTGTCCGCCGCGTCTGCGGTTTTCGCTTTGCTCTGCTCTGTCCGCCCCGCGTCTGCGGTTTTCGCTTTGCTCAGCTCTGTCCGCCGCGTCTGCGGTTTTCGCTTTGCTCAGCTCTGTCCGCCGCGTCTGCGGTTTTCGCTTTGCTCAGCTCTGTCCGTCGCGTCTGCGGTTTTCGCTTTGCTCAGCTCTGTCCGTCGCGTCTGCGGTTTTCGCTTTGCTCAGCTCTGTCCGCCGCGTCTGCGGTTTTCGCTTTGCTCTGCTCTGTCCGCCGCGTCTGCGGTTTTCGCTTTGCTCTGCTCTGTCCGCCCCGCGCCTGCGGTTTTCGCTTTGCTCAGCTCTGTCCGCCGCGTCTGCGTTTTTCCCTTTGCTCAGCTCTGTCCGCCGCGTCTGCGGTTTTCGCTTTGCTCAGCTCTGTCCGCCGCGTCTGCGGTTTTCGCTTTGCTCAGCTCTGTCCGCCGCGTCTGCGGTTTTCGCTTTGCTCTGCACTGTCCGCCGCGTCTGCGGTTTTCGCTTTGCTCTGCTCTGTCCGCCCCGCGCCTGCGGTTTTCGCTTTGCTCAGCTCTGTCCGCCGCGTCTGCGTTTTTCGCTTTGCTCAGCTCTGTCCTCCGCGTCTGCGGTTTTCGCTTTGCTCCGCTCTGTCCGCCGCGTCTGCGGTTTTCGCTTTGCTCAGCTCTGTCCGCCGCGTCTGCGGTTTTCGCTTTGCTCAGCTGTGTCCGCCGCGTCTGCGGTTTTCGCTTTGCTCAGCTCTGTCCGCCGCGTCTGCGGTTTTCGCTTTGCTCAGCTCTGTCCGCCGCGTCTGCGGTTTTCGCTTTGCTCAGCCCTGTCTGCCGCCTCTGCGGTTTTCGCTTTGCTCAGCTTTGTCCGCCGCGTCTGCGGTTTTCGCTTTGCTCAGCTCTGTCCGCCGCGTCTGCGGTTTTCGCTTTGCTCAGCTGTGTCCACCGCGTCTGCGGTTTTCGCTTTGCTCAGCTGTGTCCGCCGCGTCTGCGGTTTTCGCTTTGCTCAGCTCTGTCCGCCGCGTCTGCGGTTTTCACTTTGCTCAGCTCTGTCCGCCGCGTCTGCGGTTTTCGCTTTGCTCAGCTCTGTCCGCCGTGTCTGCAGTTTTCGCTTTGCTCAGCTCTGTCCGCCGCGTCTGCGGTTTTCGTTTTGCTCAGCTCTGTCCGCCGTGTCTGCGGTTTTCGCTTTGCTCTGCTCTGTCCGCCGCGTCTGCGGTTTTCGCTTTACTCTGCTCTGTCCGCCCCGCGTCTGCGGTTTTCGCTTTGCTCAGCTCTGTCCGCCGCGTCTGCGGTTTTCGCTTTGCTCAGCTCTGTCCGCCGCGTCTGCGGTTTTTGCTTTGCTCTGCTCTGTCCGCCGCGTCTGCGGTTTTCGCTTTGCTCTGCTCTGTCCGCCCCGCGTCTGCGGCTTTCGCTTTGCTCAGCTCTGTCCGCCGCGTCTGCGGTTTTCGCTTTGCTCAGCTCTGTCCGCCGCGTCTGCGGTTTTCGCTTTGCTCAGCTCTGTCCGCCGCGTCTGCGGTTTTCGCTTTGCTCAGCTCTGTCCGCCGCGTCTGCGGTTTTCGCTTTGCTCAGCTCTGTCCGCCGCGTCTGCGGTTTTCGCTTTGCTCAGCTCTGTCCGCCGCGTCTGCGGTTTTCGCTTTGCTCAGCTCTGTCCGCCGCGTCTGCGGTTTTCGCTTTGCTCTGCTCTGTCCGCCGCGTCTGCGGTTTTCGCTTTGCTCAGCTCTGTCCGCCGCGTCCGCGGTTTTCGCTTTGCTCAGCCCTGTCTGCCGCCTCTGCGGTTTTCGCTTTGCTCAGCTCTGTCCGCCGCGTCTGCGGTTTTTGCTTTGCTCAGCTTTGTCCGCCCCGCGTCTGCGGTTTTCGCTTTGCTCAGCTCTGTACACCGCGTCTGCGGTTTTCGCTTTGCTCAGCTCTGTCCGCCGCGTCTGCGGTTTTCGCTTTGCTCAGCTCTGTCCGCCGCGTCTGCGGTTTTCGCTTTGCTCAGCTCTGTCCGCCGCGTCTGCGGTTTTCGCTTTGCTCAGCTCTGTCCGCCGCGTCTGCGGTTTTCGCTTTGCTCAGCTCTGTCCGCCGCGTCTGCGGTTTTCGCTTTGCTCTGCTCTGTCCGCCCCGCATCTGCGGTTTTTGCTTTGCTCAGCTCTGTCCGCCGCGTCTGCGGTTTTCGCTTTGCTCAGCCCTGTCTGCCGCCTCTGCGGTTTTCGCTTTGCTCAGCTCTGTCCGCCGCGTCTGCGGTTTTCGCTTTGCTCTGCTCTGTCCGCCCCGCATCTGCGGTTTTTGCTTTGCTCAGCTCTGTCCGCCGCGTCCGCGGTTTTCGCTTTGCTCAGCCCTGTCTGCCGCCTCTGCGGTTTTCGCTTTGCTCAGCTCTGTCCGCCGCGTCTGCGGTTTTTGCTTTGCTCAGCTTTGTCCGCCCCGCGTCTGCGGTTTTCGCTTTGCTCAGCTCTGTCCACCGCGTCTGCGGTTTTCGCTTTGCTCAGCTCTGTCCGCCGCGTCTGCGGTTTTCGCTTTGCTCAGCTCTGTCCGCCGCGTCTGCGGTTTTCGCTTTGCTCAGCTCTGTCCGCCGCGTCTGCGGTTTTCGCTTTGCTCAGCTCTGTCCGCCGCGTCTGCGGTTTTCGCTTTGCTCAGCTCTGTCCGCCGCGTCTGCGGTTTTCGCTTTGCTCAGCTCTGTCCGCCGCGTCTGCGGTTTTCGCTTTGCTCAGCTCTGTCCGCCGCGTCTGCGGTTTTCGCTTTGCTCACCTCTGTCCGCCGCGTCTGCGGTTTTCGCTTTGCTCACCTCTGTCCGCCGCGTCTGCGGTTTTCGCTTCGCTCAGCTCTGTCCGCCGCGTCCGCGGTTTTCGCTGTGCTCAGCTATGTCCGCCGCGTCTGCGGTTTTCGCTTTGCTCAGCTCTGTCCGCCGCGTCCGCGGTTTTCGCTTTGCTCAGCCCTGTCTGCCGCCTCTGCGGTTTTCGCTTTGCTCAGCTCTGTCCGCCGCGTCTGCGGTTTTTGCTTTGCTCAGCTTTGTCCGCCCCGCGTCTGCGGTTTTCGCTTTGCTCAGCTCTGTCCACCGCGTCTGCGGTTTTCGCTTTGCTCAGCTCTGTCCGCCGCGTCTGCGGTTTTCGCTTTGCTCAGCTCTGTCCGCCGCGTCTGCGGTTTTCGCTTTGCTCAGCTCTGTCCGCCGCGTCTGCGGTTTTCGCTTTGCTCAGCTCTGTCCGCCGCGTCTGCGGTTTTCGCTTTGCTCAGCTCTGTCCGCCGCGTCTGCGGTTTTCGCTTTGCTCTGCTCTGTCCGCCCCGCATCTGCGGTTTTTGCTTTGCTCAGCTCTGTCCGCCGCGTCTGCGGTTTTCGCTTTGCTCAGCCCTGTCTGCCGCCTCTGCGGTTTTCGCTTTGCTCAGCTCTGTCCGCCGCGTCTGCGGTTTTCGCTTTGCTCTGCTCTGTCCGCCCCGCATCTGCGGTTTTTGCTTTGCTCAGCTCTGTCCGCCGCGTCCGCGGTTTTCGCTTTGCTCAGCCCTGTCTGCCGCCTCTGCGGTTTTCGCTTTGCTCAGCTCTGTCCGCCGCGTCTGCGGTTTTTGCTTTGCTCAGCTTTGTCCGCCCCGCGTCTGCGGTTTTCGCTTTGCTCAGCTCTGTCCACCGCGTCTGCGGTTTTCGCTTTGCTCAGCTCTGTCCGCCGCGTCTGCGGTTTTCGCTTTGCTCAGCTCTGTCCGCCGCGTCTGCGGTTTTCGCTTTGCTCAGCTCTGTCCGCCGCGTCTGCGGTTTTCGCTTTGCTCACCTCTGTCCGCCGCGTCTGCGGTTTTCGCTTCGCTCAGCTCTGTCCGCCGCGTCTGCGGTTTTCGCTGTGCTCAGCTCTGTCCGCCGCGTCTGCGGTTTTCGCTTTGCTCAGCTCTGTCCGCCGCGTCCGCGGTTTTCGCTTTGCTCAGCCCTGTCTGCCGCCTCTGCGGTTTTCGCTTTGCTCAGCTCTGTCCGCCGCGTCTGCGGTTTTTGCTTTGCTCAGCTTTGTCCGCCCCGCGTCTGCGGTTTTCGCTTTGCTCAGCTCTGTCCACCGCGTCTGCGGTTTTCGCTTTGCTCAGCTCTGTCCGCCGCGTCTGCGTTTTTCGCTTTGCTCAGCTCTGTCCGCCGCGTCTGCGGTTTTCGCTTTGCTCAGCTTTGTCCGCCGCGTCTGCGGTTTTCGCTTTGCTCAGCTCTGTCCGCCGCGTCTGCGGTTTTCGCTTTGCTCAGCTCTGTCCGCCGCGTCTGCGGTTTTCGCTTTGCTCTGCTCTGTCCGCCGCGTCTGCGGTTTTCGCTTTGCTCGGCTCTGTCCGCCCCGCGTATGCGGTTTTCGCTTTGCTCAGCTCTGTCCGCCGCGTCTGCGGTTTTTGCTTTGCTCAGCTTTGTCCGCCCCGCGTCTGCGGTTTTCGCTTTGCTCAGCTCTGTCCACCGCGTCTGCGGTTTTCGCTTTGCTCAGCTCTGTCCACCGCGTCTGCGGTTTTCGCTTTGCTCAGCTCTGTCCGCCGCGTCTGCGGTTTTCGCTTTGCTCAGCTCTGTCCGCCGCGTCTGCGGTTTTCGCTTTGCTCAGCTCTGTCCGCCGCGTCTGCGGTTTTCGCTTTGCTCAGCTCTGTCCGCCGCGTCTGCGGTTTTCGCTTTGCTCAGCTCTGTCCGCCGCGTCTGCGGTTTTCGCTTTGCTCAGCTCTGTCCGCCGCGTCTGCGGTTTTCGCTTTGCTCAGCCCTGTCTGCCGCCTCTGCGGTTTTTGCTTTGCTCAGCTCTGTCCGCCGCGTCTGCGGTTTTCGCTTTGCTCAGCTTTGTCCGCCGCGTCTGCGGTTTTCGCTTTGCTCAGCTCTGTCCGCCGCGTCTGCGGTTTTCGCTTTGCTCAGCTGTGTCCGCCGCGTCTGCGGTTTTCGCTTTGCTCAGCTCTGTCCGCCGCGTCTGCGGTTTTCGCTTTGCTCAGCCCTGTCTGCCGCCTCTGCGGTTTTCGCTTTGCTCAGCTCTGTCCGCCGCGTCTGCGGTTTTCGCTTTGCTCAGCTTTGTCCGCCGCGTCTGCGGTTTTCGCTTTGCTCAGCTCTGTCCGCCGCGTCTGCGGTTTTCGCTTTGCTCAGCTCTGTCCGCCGCGTCTGCGGTTTTCGCTTTGCTCAGCTCTGTCCGCCGCGTCTGCGGTTTTCGCTTTGCTCAGCTCTGTCCGCCGCGTCTGCGGTTTTCGCTTTGCTCTGCTCTGTCCGCCCCGCATCTGCGGTTTTCGCTTTGCTCAGCTCTGTCCGCCGCGTCTGCGGTTTTCGCTTTGCTCTGCTCTGTCCGCCCCGCATCTGCGGTTTTTGCTTTGCTCAGCTCTGTCCGCCGCGTCCGCGGTTTTCGCTTTGCTCAGCCCTGTCTGCCGCCTCTGCGGTTTTCGCTTTGCTCAGCTCTGTCCGCCGCGTCTGCGGTTTTTGCTTTGCTCAGCTTTGTCCGCCCCGCGTCTGCGGTTTTCGCTTTGCTCAGCTCTGTCCACCGCGTCTGCGGTTTTCGCTTTGCTCAGCTCTGTCCGCCGCGTCTGCGGTTTTCGCTTTGCTCAGCTCTGTCCGCCGCGTCTGCGGTTTTCGCTTTGCTCAGCTCTGTCCGCCGCGTCTGCGGTTTTCGCTTTGCTCACCTCTGTCCGCCGCGTCTGCGGTTTTCGCTTCGCTCAGCTCTGTCCGCCGCGTCTGCGGTTTTCGCTGTGCTCAGCTCTGTCCGCCGCGTCTGCGGTTTTCGCTTTGCTCAGCTCTGTCCGCCGCGTCCGCGGTTTTCGCTTTGCTCAGCCCTGTCTGCCGCCTCTGCGGTTTTCGCTTTGCTCAGCTCTGTCCGCCGCGTCTGCGGTTTTTGCTTTGCTCAGCTTTGTCCGCCCCGCGTCTGCGGTTTTCGCTTTGCTCAGCTCTGTCCACCGCGTCTGCGGTTTTCGCTTTGCTCAGCTCTGTCCGCCGCGTCTGCGTTTTTCGCTTTGCTCAGCTCTGTCCGCCGCGTCTGCGGTTTTCGCTTTGCTCAGCTTTGTCCGCCGCGTCTGCGGTTTTCGCTTTGCTCAGCTCTGTCCGCCGCGTCTGCGGTTTTCGCTTTGCTCAGCTCTGTCCGCCGCGTCTGCGGTTTTCGCTTTGCTCTGCTCTGTCCGCCGCGTCTGCGGTTTTCGCTTTGCTCGGCTCTGTCCGCCCCGCGTATGCGGTTTTCGCTTTGCTCAGCTCTGTCCGCCGCGTCTGCGGTTTTTGCTTTGCTCAGCTTTGTCCGCCCCGCGTCTGCGGTTTTCGCTTTGCTCAGCTCTGTCCACCGCGTCTGCGGTTTTCGCTTTGCTCAGCTCTGTCCGCCGCGTCTGCATTTTTCGCTTTGCTCAGCTCTGTCCGCCGCGTCTGCGGTTTTCGCTTTGCTCAGCTTTGTCCGCCGCGTCTGCGGTTTTCGCTTTGCTCAGCTCTGTCCGCCGCGTCTGCGGTTTTCGCTTTGCTCAGCTCTGTCCGCCGCGTCTGCGGTTTTCGCTTTGCTCTGCTCTGTCCGCCGCGTCTGCGGTTTTCGCTTTGCTCGGCTCTGTCCGCCCCGCGTATGCGGTTTTCGCTTTGCTCAGCTCTGTCCGCCGCGTCTGCGGTTTTCGCTTTGCTCAGCTCTGTCCGCCGCGTCTGCGGTTTTCGCTTTGCTCAGCTCTGTCCGCCGCGTCTGCGGTTTTCGCTTTGCTCAGCTCTGTCCGCCGCGTCTGCGGTTTTCGCTTTGCTCAGCTCTGTCCGCCGCGTCTGCGGTTTTCGCTTTGCTCAGCTCTGTCCGCCGCGTCTGCGGTTTTCGCTTTGCTCAGCCCTGTCTGCCGCCTCTGCGGTTTTTGCTTTGCTCAGCTCTGTCCGCCGCGTCTGCGGTTTTCGCTTTGCTCAGCTTTGTCCGCCGCGTCTGCGGTTTTCGCTTTGCTCAGCTCTGTCCGCCGCGTCTGCGGTTTTCGCTTTGCTCAGCTGTGTCCGCCGCGTCTGCGGTTTTCGCTTTGCTCAGCTCTGTCCGCCGCGTCTGCGGTTTTCGCTTTGCTCAGCCCTGTCTGCCGCCTCTGCGGTTTTCGCTTTGCTCAGCTCTGTCCGCCGCGTCTGCGGTTTTCGCTTTGCTCAGCTTTGTCCGCCGCGTCTGCGGTTTTCGCTTTGCTCAGCTCTGTCCGCCGCGTCTGCGGTTTTCGCTTTGCTCAGCTCTGTCCGCCGCGTCTGCGTTTTTCGCTTTGCTCAGCTCTGTCCGCCGCGTCTGCGGTTTTCGCTTTGCTCAGCTTTGTCCGCCGCGTCTGCGGTTTTCGCTTTGCTCAGCTCTGTCCGCCGCGTCTGCGGTTTTCGCTTTGCTCAGCTCTGTCCGCCGCGTCTGCGGTTTTCGCTTTGCTCTGCTCTGTCCGCCGCGTCTGCGGTTTTCGCTTTGCTCGGCTCTGTCCGCCCCGCGTATGCGGTTTTCGCTTTGCTCAGCTCTGTCCGCCGCGTCTGCGGTTTTCGCTTTGCTCAGCTCTGTCCGCCGCGTCTGCGGTTTTCGCTTTGCTCAGCTCTGTCCGCCGCGTCTGCGGTTTTCGCTTTGCTCAGCTCTGTCCGCCGCGTCTGCGGTTTTCGCTTTGCTCAGCTCTGTCCGCCGCGTCTGCGGTTTTCGCTTTGCTCAGCTCTGTCCGCCGCGTCTGCGGTTTTCGCTTTGCTCAGCCCTGTCTGCCGCCTCTGCGGTTTTTGCTTTGCTCAGCTCTGTCCGCCGCGTCTGCGGTTTTCGCTTTGCTCAGCTTTGTCCGCCGCGTCTGCGGTTTTCGCTTTGCTCAGCTCTGTCCGCCGCGTCTGCGGTTTTCGCTTTGCTCAGCTGTGTCCGCCGCGTCTGCGGTTTTCGCTTTGCTCAGCTCTGTCCGCCGCGTCTGCGGTTTTCGCTTTGCTCAGCCCTGTCTGCCGCCTCTGCGGTTTTCGCTTTGCTCAGCTCTGTCCGCCGCGTCTGCGGTTTTCGCTTTGCTCAGCTTTGTCCGCCGCGTCTGCGGTTTTCGCTTTGCTCAGCTCTGTCCGCCGCGTCTGCGGTTTTCGCTTTGCTCAGCTCTGTCCGCCGCGTCTGCGGTTTTCGTTTTGCTCAGCTCTGTCCGCCGTGTCTGCGGTTTTCGCTTTGCTCTGCTCTGTCCGCCGCGTCTGCGGTTTTCGCTTTGCTCAGCTTTGTCCGCCGCGTCTGCGGTTTTCGCTTTGCTCAGCTCTGTCGGCCGTGTCTGCGGTTTTCGCTTTGCTCAGCTCTGTCCGCCGCGTCTGCGGTTTTCGTTTTGCTCAGCTCTGTCCGCCGTGTCTGCGGTTTTCGCTTTGCTCTGCTCTGTCCGCCGCGTCTGCGGTTTTCGCTTTGCTCTGCTCTGTCCGCCCCGCGTCTGCGGTTTTCGCTTTGCTCAGCTCTGTCCGCCGCGTCTGCGGTTTTCGCTTTGCTCAGCTCTGTCCGCCGCGTCTGCGGTTTTTGCTTTGCTCTGCTCTGTCCGCCGCGTCTGCGGTTTTCGCTTTGCTCTGCTCTGTCCGCCCCGCGTCTGCGGTTTTCGCTTTGCTCAGCTCTGTCCGCCGCGTCTGCGGTTTTCGCTTTGCTCAGCTCTGTCCGCCGCGTCTGCGGTTTTCGCTTTGCTCAGCTCTGTCCGCCGCGTCTGCGGTTTTCGCTTTGCTAAGCTCTGTCCGCCGCGTCTGCGGTTTTCGCTTTGCTCAGCTCTGTCCGCCGCGTCTGCGGTTTTCGCTTTGCTCAGCTCTGTCCGCCGCGTCTGCGGTTTTCGCTTTGCTCTGCTCTGTCCGCCCCGCATCTGCGGTTTTTGCTTTGCTCAGCTCTGTCCGCCGCGTCTGCGGTTTTCGCTTTGCTCAGCTCTGTCCGCCGCGTCTGCGGTTTTCGCTTTGCTCAGCTCTGTCCGTCGCGTCTGCGGTTTTCGCTTTGCTCAGCTCTGTCCGTCGCGTCTGCGGTTTTCGCTTTGCTCTGCTCTGTCCGCCCCGCATCTGCGGTTTTTGCTTTGCTCAGCTCTGTCCGCCGCGTCTGCGGTTTTCTCTTTGCTCAGCTCTGTCCGCCGCGTCTGCGGTTTTCGCTTTGCTCAGCTCTGTCCGCCGTGTCCGCGGTTTTCGCTTTGCTCAGCCCTGTCTGCCGCCTCTGCGGTTTTCGCTTTACTCAGCTCTGTCCGCCGCGTCTGCGGTTTTTGCTTTGCTCAGCTTTGTCCGCCCCGCGTCTGCGGTTTTCGCTTTGCTCAGCTCTGTCCACCGCGTCTGCGGTTTTCGCTTTGCTCAGCTCTGTCCGCCGCGTCTGCGGTTTTCGCTTTGCTCAGCTCTGTCCGCCGCGTCTGCGGTTTTCGCTTTGCTCAGCTCTGTCCGCCGCGTCTGCGGTTTTCGCTTTGCTCAGCTCTGTCCGCCGCGTCTGCGGTTTTCGCTTTGCTCAGCTCTGTCCGCCGCGTCTGCGGTTTTCGCTTTGCTCTGCTCTGTCCGCCGCGTCTGCGGTTTTCGCTTTGCTCGGCTCTGTCCGCCCCGCGTATGCGGTTTTCGCTTTGCTCAGCTCTGTCCGCCGCGTCTGCGGTTTTCGCTTTGCTCAGCTCTGTCCGCCGCGTCTGCGGTTTTTGCTTTGCTCTGCTCTGTCCGCCGCGTCTGCGGTTTTCGCTTTGCTCTGCTCTGTCCGCCCCGCGTCTGCGGTTTTCGCTTTGCTCAGCTCTGTCCGCCGCGTCTGCGGTTTTCGCTTTGCTCAGCTCTGTCCGCCGCGTCTGCGGTTTTCGCTTTGCTCAGCTCTGTCCGCCGCGTCTGCGGTTTTCGCTTTGCTCAGCTCTGTTCGCCGCGTCTGCGGTTTTCGCTTTGCTCAGCTCTGTCCGCCGCGTCTGCGGTTTTCGCTTTGCTCAGCTCTGTCCGCCGCGTCTGCGGTTTTCGCTTTGCTCTGCTCTGTCCGCCCCGCATCTGCGGTTTTTGCTTTGCTCAGCTCTGTCCGCCGCGTCTGCGGTTTTCGCTTTGCTCAGCTCTGTCCGCCGCGTCTGCGGTTTTCGCTTTGCTCAGCTCTGTCCGTCGCGTCTGCGGTTTTCGCTTTGCTCTGCTCTGTCCGCCCCGCATCTGCGGTTTTTGCTTTGCTCAGCTCTGTCCGCCGCGTCTGCGGTTTTCGCTTTGCTCAGCTCTGTCCGCCGCGTCTGCGGTTTTCGCTTTGCTCAGCTCTGTCCGTCGCGTCTGCGGTTTTCGCTTTGCTCAGCTCTGTCCGCCGCGTCTGCGGTTTTCGCTTTGCTCAGCTCTGTCCGCCGCGTCCGCGGTTTTCGCTTTGCTCAGCCCTGTCTGCCGCCTCTGCGGTTTTCGCTTTGCTCAGCTCTGTCCGCCGCGTCTGCGGTTTTTGCTTTGCTCAGCTTTGTCCGCCCCGCGTCTGCGGTTTTCGCTTTGCTCAGCTCTGTCCACCGCGTCTGCGGTTTTCGCTTTGCTCAGCTCTGTCCGCCGCGTCTGCGGTTTTCGCTTTGCTCAGCTCTGTCCGCCGCGTCTGCGGTTTTCGCTTTGCTCAGCTCTGTCCGCCGCGTCTGCGGTTTTCGCTTTGCTCAGCTCTGTCCGCCGCGTCTGCGGTTTTTGCTTTGCTCAGCTCTGTCCGCCGCGTCTGCGGTTTTCGCTTTGCTCAGCTCTGTCCGCCGCGTCTGCGGTTTTCGCTTTGCTCAGCTCTGTCCGTCGCGTCTGCGGTTTTCGCTTTGCTCAGCTCTGTCCGTCGCGTCTGCGGTTTTCGCTTTGCTCTGCTCTGTCCGCCCCGCATCTGCGGTTTTTGCTTTGCTCAGCTCTGTCCGCCGCGTCTGCGGTTTTCGCTTTGCTCAGCTCTGTCCGCCGCGTCTGCGGTTTTCGCTTTGCTCAGCTCGGTCCGCCACGTCCGCGGTTTTCGCTTTGCTCAGCCCTGTCTGCCGCCTCTGCGGTTTTCGCTTTGCTCAGCTCTGTCCGCCGCGTCTGCGGTTTTTGCTTTGCTCAGCTTTGTCCGCCCCGCGTCTGCGGTTTTCGCTTTTCGTCTGCGGTTTTCGCTTTGCTCAGCTCTGTCCACCGCGTCTGCGGTTTTCGCTTTGCTCAGCTCTGTCCGCCGCGTCTGCGGTTTTCGCTTTGCTCAGCTCTGTCCGCCGCGTCTGCGGTTTTCGCTTTGCTCAGCTCTGTCCGCCGCGTCTGCGGTTTTCGCTTTGCTCAGCTCTGTCCGCCGCGTCTGCGGTTTTCGCTTTGCTCAGCTCTGTCCGCCGCGTCTGCGGTTTTCGCTTTGCTCTGCTCTGTCCGCCGCGTCTGCGGTTTTCGCTTTGCTCGGCTCTGTCCGCCCCGCGTATGCGGTTTTCGCTTTGCTCAGCTCTGTCCGCCGCGTCTGCGGTTTTCGCTTTGCTCAGCTCTGTTCGCCGCGTCTGCGGTTTTCGCTTTGCTCAGCTCTGTCCGCCGCGTCTGCGGTTTTCGCTTTGCTCAGCTCTGTCCGCCGCGTCTGCGGTTTTCGCTTTGCTCTGCTCTGTCCGCCCCGCATCTGCGGTTTTTGCTTTGCTCAGCTCTGTCCGCCGCGTCTGCGGTTTTCGCTTTGCTCAGCTCTGTCCGCCGCGTCTGCGGTTTTCGCTTTGCTCAGCTCTGTCCGTCGCGTCTGCGGTTTTCGCTTTGCTCAGCTCTGTCCGTCGCGTCTGCGGTTTTCGCTTTGCTCTGCTCTGTCCGCCCCGCATCTGCGGTTTTTGCTTTGCTCAGCTCTGTCCGCCGCGTCTGCGGTTTTCGCTTTGCTCAGCTCTGTCCGCCGCGTCTGCGGTTTTCGCTTTGCTCAGCTCTGTCCGCCGCGTCCGCGGTTTTCGCTTTGCTCAGCCCTGTCTGCCGCCTCTGCGGTTTTCGCTTTGCTCAGCTCTGTCCGCCGCGTCTGCGGTTTTTGCTTTGCTCAGCTTTGTCCGCCCCGCGTCTGCGGTTTTCGCTTTGCTCAGCTCTGTCCACCGCGTCTGCGGTTTTCGCTTTGCTCAGCTCTGTCCGCCGCGTCTGCGGTTTTCGCTTTGCTCAGCTCTGTCCGCCGCGTCTGCGGTTTTCGCTTTGCTCAGCTCTGTCCGCCGCGTCTGCGGTTTTCGCTTTGCTCAGCTCTGTCCGCCGCGTCTGCAGTTTTCGCTTTGCTCAGCTCTGTCCGCCGCGTCTGCGGTTTTCGCTTTGCTCTGCTCTGTCCGCCGCGTCTGCGGTTTTCGCTTTGCTCGGCTCTGTCCGCCCCGCGTATGCGGTTTTCGCTTTGCTCAGCTCTGTCCGCCGCGTCTGCGGTTTTCGCTTTGCTCAGCTCTGTCCGCCGCGTCTGCGGTTTTCGCTTTGCTCAGCTCTGTCCGCCGCGTCTGCGGTTTTCGCTTTGCTCAGCTCTGTCCGCCGCGTCTGCGGTTTTCGCTTTGCTCAGCTGTGTCCGCCGCGTCTGCGGTTTTCGCTTTGCTCAGCTCTGTCCGCCGCGTCTGCGGTTTTCGCTTTGCTCAGCTCTGTCCGCCGCGTCTGCGGTTTTCGCTTTGCTCAGCCCTGTCTGCCGCCTCTGCGGTTTTCGCTTTGCTCAGCTCTGTCCGCCGCGTCTGCGGTTTTCGCTTTGCTCAGCTTTGTCCGCCGCGTCTGCGGTTTTCGCTTTGCTCAGCTCTGTCCGCCGCGTCTGCGGTTTTCGCTTTGCTCAGCTCTGTCCGCCGCGTCTGCGGTTTTCGCTTTGCTCAGCTCTGTCCGCCGCGTCTGCGGTTTTCACTTTGCTCAGCTCTGTCCGCCGCGTCTGCGGTTTTCGCTTTGCTCTGCTCTGTCCGCCCCGCGTCTGCGGTTTTCGCTTTGCTCAGCTCTGTCCGCCGCGTCTGCGGTTTTCGCTTTGCTCAGCTCTGTCCGCCGCGTCTGCGGTTTTTGCTTTGCTCTGCTCTGTCCGCCGCGTCTGCGGTTTTCGCTTTGCTCTGCTCTGTCCGCCCCGCGTCTGCGGTTTTCGCTTTGCTCAGCTCTGTCCGCCGCGTCTGCGGTTTTCGCTTTGCTCAGCTCTGTCCGCCGCGTCTGCGGTTTTCGCTTTGCTCAGCTCTGTCCGCCGCGTCTGCGGTTTTCGCTTTGCTCAGCTCTGTCCGCCGCGTCTGCGGTTTTCGCTTTGCTCAGCTCTGTCCGCCGCGTCTGCGGTTTTCGCTTTGCTCAGCTCTGTCCGCCGCGTCTGCGGTTTTCGCTTTGCTCTGCTCTGTCCGCCCCGCATCTGCGGTTTTTGCTTTGCTCAGCTCTGTCCGCCGCGTCTGCGGTTTTCGCTTTGCTCGGCTCTGTCCGCCGCGTCTGCGGTTTTCGCTTTGCTCAGCTCTGTCCGTCGCGTCTGCGGTTTTCGCTTTGCTCAGCTCTGTCCGTCGCGTCTGCGGTTTTCGCTTTGCTCAGCTCTGTCCGCCGCGTCTGCGGTTTTCGCTTTGCTCAGCTGTGTCCGCCGCGTCTGCGGTTTTTGCTTTGCTCTGCTCTGTCTGCCGCGTCTGCGGTTTTCGCTTTGCTCTGCTCTGTCCGCCCCGCGTCTGCGGTTTTCGCTGTGCTCAGCTCTGTCCGCCGCGTCTGCGGTTTTCGCTTTGCTCAGCTCTGTCCGCCGCGTCCGCGGTTTTCGCTTTGCTCAGCCCTGTCTGCCGCCTCTGCGGTTTTCGCTTTGCTCAGCTCTGTCCGCCGCGTCTGCGGTTTTCGCTTTGCTCACCTTTGTCCGCCCCGCGTCTGCGGTTTTCGCTTTGCTCAGCTCTGTCCACCGCGTCTGCGGTTTTCGCTTTGCTCAGCTCTGTCCGCCGCGTCTGCGGTTTTCGCTTTGCTCAGCTCTGTCCGCCGCGTCTGCGGTTTTCGCTTTGCTCAGCTCTGTCCGCCGCGTCTGCGGTTTTCACTTTGCTCAGCTCTGTCCGCCGCGTCTGCGGTTTTCGCTTTGCTCAGCTCTGTCCGCCGCGTCTGCGGTTTTCGCTTTGCTCAGCTCTGTCCGCCGCGTCTGCGGTTTTCGCTTTGCTCAGCTCTGTCCGCCGCGTCTGCGGTTTTCGCTTTGCTCAGCTCTGTCCGCCGCGTCTGCGGTTTTCGCTTTGCTCTGCTCTGTCCGCCCCGCATCTGCGGTTTTTGCTTTGCTCAGCTCTGTCCGCCGCGTCTGCGGTTTTCGCTTTGCTCGGCTCTGTCCGCCGCGTCTGCGGTTTTCGCTTTGCTCAGCTCTGTCCGTCGCGTCTGCGGTTTTCGCTTTGCTCAGCTCTGTCCGTCGCGTCTGCGGTTTTCGCTTTGCTCAGCTCTGTCCGCCGCGTCTGCGGTTTTCGCTTTGCTCAGCTGTGTCCGCCGCGTCTGCGGTTTTCGCTTTGCTCAGCTCTGTCCGCCGCGTCTGCGGTTTTCGCTTTGCTCAGCTCTGTCCGCCGCGTCTGCGGTTTTCGCTTTGCTCAGCTCTGTCCGCCGCGTCTGCGGTTTTCGCTTTGCTCTGCTCTGTCCGCCGCGTCTGCGGTTTTCGCTTTGCTCGGCTCTGTCCGCCCCGCGTATGCGGTTTTCGCTTTGCTCAGCTCTGTCCGCCGCGTCTGCGGTTTTCGCTTTGCTCAGCTCTGTCCGCCGCGTCTGCGGTTTTCGCTTTGCTCAGCTCTGTCCGCCGCGTCTGCGGTTTTCGCTTTGCTCAGCTCTGTCCGCCGCGTCTGCGGTTTTCGCTTTGCTCAGCCCTGTCTGCCGCCTCTGCGGTTTTCGCTTTGCTCAGCTCTGTCCGCCGCGTCTGCGGTTTTCGCTTTGCTCAGCTTTGTCCGCCGCGTCTGCGGTTTTCGCTTTGCTCAGCTCTGTCCGCCGCGTCTGCGGTTTTCGCTTTGCTCAGCTGTGTCCGCCGCGTCTGCGGTTTTCGCTTTGCTCAGCTCTGTCCGCCGCGTCTGCGGTTTTCGCTTTGCTCAGCTCTGTCCGCCGCGTCTGCGGTTTTCACTTTGCTCAGCTCTGTCCGCCGCGTCTGCGGTTTTCGCTTTGCTCAGCTCTGTCCGGCGCGTCTGCGGTTTTCACTTTGCTCAGCTCTGTCCGCCGCGTCTGCGGTTTTCGCTTTGCTCAGCTCTGTCCGCCGTGTCTGCGGTTTTCGCTTTGCTCAGCTCTGTCCGCCGCATCTGCGGTTTTCGTTTTGCTCAGCTCTGTCCGCCGTGTCTGCGGTTTTCGCTTTGCTCTGCTCTGTCCGCCGCGTCTGCGGTTTTCGCTTTGCTCTGCTCTGTCCGCCCCGCGTCTGCGGTTTTCGCTTCGCTCAGCTCTGTCCGCCGCGTCTGCGGTTTTCGCTTTGCTCAGCTCTGTCCGCCGCGTCTGCGGTTTTTGCTTTGCTCTGCTCTGTCCGCCGCGTCTGCGGTTTTCGCTTTGCTCTGCTCTGTCCGCCCCGCGTCTGCGGTTTTCGCTTTGCTCAGCTCTGTCCGCCGCGTCTGCGGTTTTCGCTTTGCTCAGCTCTGTCCGCCGTGTCTGCGGTTTTCGCTTTGCTCAGCTCTGTCCGCCGCGTCTGCGGTTTTCGCTTTGCTCAGCTCTGTCCGCCGCGTCTGCGGTTTTCGCTTTGCTCAGCTCTGTCCGCCGCGTCTGCGGTTTTCGCTTTGCTCAGCTCTGTCCGCCGCGTCTGCGGTTTTCGCTTTGCTCTGCTCTGTCCGCCCCGCATCTGCGGTTTTTGCTTTGCTCAGCTCTGTCCGCCGCGTCTGCGGTTTTCGCTTTGCTCAGCTCTGTCCGCCGCGTCTGCGGTTTTCGCTTTGCTCAGCTCTGTCCGTCGCGTCTGCGGTTTTCGCTTTGCTCAGCTCTGTCCGTCGCGTCTGCGGTTTTCGCTTTGCTCAGCTCTGTCCGCTGCGTCTGCGGTTTTCGCTTTGCTCAGCTGTGTCCGCCGCGTCTGCGGTTTTCGCTTTGCTCTGCTCTGTCCGCCGCGTCTGCGGTTTTCGCTTTGCTCTGCTCTGTCCGCCCCGCGTCTGCGGTTTTCGCTTTGCTCAGCTCTGTCCGCCGCGTCTGCGTTTTTTGCTTTGCTCAGCTCTGTCCGCCGCGTCTGCGGTTTTCGCTTTGCTCACCTCTGTCCGCCGCGTCTGCGGTTTTCGCTTCGCTCAGCTCTGTCCGCCGCGTCTGCGGTTTTCGCTGTGCTCAGCTCTGTCCGCCGCGTCTGCGGTTTTCGCTTTGCTCAGCTCTGTCCGCCGCGTCCGCGGTTTTCGCTTTGCTCAGCCCTGTCTGCCGCCTCTGCGGTTTTCGCTTTGCTCAGCTCTGTCCGCCGCGTCTGCGGTTTTCGCTTTGCTCAGCTTTGTCCGCCCCGCATCTGCGGTTTTCGCTTTGCTCAGCTCTGTCCGCCGCGTCTGCGGTTTTCGCTTTGCTCAGCTCTGTCCGCCGCGTCTGCGGTTTTCGCTTTGCTCAGCTCTGTCCGCCGCGTCTGCGGTTTTCGCTTTGCTCAGCTTTGTCCGCCCCGCGTCTGCGGTTTTCGCTTTGCTCAGCTCTGTCCGCCGCGTCTGCGGTTTTCGCTTTGCTCAGCTTTGTCCGCCCCGCGTCTGCGGTTTTCGCTTTGCTCAGCTCTGTCCGCCGCGTCTGCGGTTTTCGCTTTCCTCAGCTCTGTCCGCCGCGTCTGCGGTTTTCGCTTTGCTCAGCCCTGTCTGCCGCCTCTGCGGTTTTCGCTTTGCTCAGCTCTGTCCGCTGCGTCTGCGGTTTTCGCTTTGCTCAGCTTTGTCCGCCGCGTCTGCGGTTTTCGCCTTGCTCAGCTCTGTCCGCCGCGTCTGCGGTTTTCGCTTTGCTCAGCTGTGTCCGCCGCGTCTGCGGTTTTCGCTTTGCTCAGCTCTGTCCGCCGCGTCTGCGGTTTTCGCTTTGCTCAGCTCTGTCCGCCGCGTCTGCGGTTTTCGCTTTGCTCAGCTCTGTCCGCCGCGTCTGCGGTTTTCGCTTTGCTCAGCTCTGTCCGCCGCGTCTGCGGTTTTCGCTTTGCTCAGCTGTGTCCGCCGCGTCTGCGGTTTTCGCTTTGCTCAGCTCTGTCCGCCGCGTCTGCGGTTTTCGCTTTGCTCAGCTCTGTCCGCCGCGTCTGCGGTTTTCACTTTGCTCAGCTCTGTCCGCCGCGTCTGCGGTTTTCGCTTTGCTCAGCTCTGTCCGGCGCGTCTGCGGTTTTCACTTTGCTCAGCTCTGTCCGCCGCGTCTGCGGTTTTCGCTTTGCTCAGCTCTGTCCGCCGTGTCTGCGGTTTTCGCTTTGCTCAGCTCTGTCCGCCGCATCTGCGGTTTTCGTTTTGCTCAGCTCTGTCCGCCGTGTCTGCGGTTTTCGCTTTGCTCTGCTCTGTCCGCCGCGTCTGCGGTTTTCGCTTTGCTCTGCTCTGTCCGCCCCGCGTCTGCGGTTTTCGCTTCGCTCAGCTCTGTCCGCCGCGTCTGCGGTTTTCGCTTTGCTCAGCTCTGTCCGCCGCGTCTGCGGTTTTTGCTTTGCTCTGCTCTGTCCGCCGCGTCTGCGGTTTTCGCTTTGCTCTGCTCTGTCCGCCCCGCGTCTGCGGTTTTCGCTTTGCTCAGCTCTGTCCGCCGCGTCTGCGGTTTTCGCTTTGCTCAGCTCTGTCCGCCGTGTCTGCGGTTTTCGCTTTGCTCAGCTCTGTCCGCCGCGTCTGCGGTTTTCGCTTTGCTCAGCTCTGTCCGCCGCGTCTGCGGTTTTCGCTTTGCTCAGCTCTGTCCGCCGCGTCTGTGGTTTTCGCTTTGCTCAGCTCTGTCCGCCGCGTCTGCGGTTTTCGCTTTGCTCTGCTCTGTCCGCCCCGCATCTGCGGTTTTTGCTTTGCTCAGCTCTGTCCGCCGCGTCTGCGGTTTTCGCTTTGCTCAGCTCTGTCCGCCGCGTCTGCGGTTTTCGCTTTGCTCAGCTCTGTCCGTCGCGTCTGCGGTTTTCGCTTTGCTCAGCTCTGTCCGTCGCGTCTGCGGTTTTCGCTTTGCTCAGCTCTGTCCGCTGCGTCTGCGGTTTTCGCTTTGCTCAGCTGTGTCCGCCGCGTCTGCGGTTTTCGCTTTGCTCTGCTCTGTCCGCCGCGTCTGCGGTTTTCGCTTTGCTCTGCTCTGTCCGCCCCGCGTCTGCGGTTTTCGCTTTGCTCAGCTCTGTCCGCCGCGTCTGCGGTTTTTGCTTTGCTCAGCTCTGTCCGCCGCGTCTGCGGTTTTCGCTTTGCTCACCTCTGTCCGCCGCGTCTGCGGTTTTCGCTTCGCTCAGCTCTGTCCGCCGCGTCTGCGGTTTTCGCTGTGCTCAGCTCTGTCCGCCGCGTCTGCGGTTTTCGCTTTGCTCAGCTCTGTCCGCCGCGTCCGCGGTTTTCGCTTTGCTCAGCCCTGTCTGCCGCCTCTGCGGTTTTCGCTTTGCACAGCTCTGTCCGCCGCGTCTGCGGTTTTCGCTTTGCTCAGCTTTGTCCGCCCCGCATCTGCGGTTTTCGCTTTGCTCAGCTCTGTCCGCCGCATCTGCGGTTTTCGCTTTGCTCAGCTCTGTCCGCCGCGTCTGCGGTTTTCGCTTTGCTCAGCTCTGTCCGCCGCGTCTGCGGTTTTCGCTTTGCTCAGCTTTGTCCGCCCCGCGTCTGCGGTTTTCGCTTTGCTCAGCTCTGTCCGCCGCGTCTGCGGTTTTCGCTTTGCTCAGCTTTGTCCGCCCCGCGTCTGCGGTTTTCGCTTTGCTCAGCTCTGTCCGCCGCGTCTGCGGTTTTCGCTTTGCTCAGCTCTGTCCGCCGCGTCTGCGGTTTTCGCTTTGCTCAGCCCTGTCTGCCGCCTCTGCGGTTTTCGCTTTGCTCAGCTCTGTCCGCTGCGTCTGCGGTTTTCGCTTTGCTCAGCTTTGTCCGCCGCGTCTGCGGTTTTCGCCTTGCTCAGCTCTGTCCGCCGCGTCTGCGGTTTTCGCTTTGCTCAGCTGTGTCCGCCGCGTCTGCGGTTTTCGCTTTGCTCAGCTCTGTCCGCCGCGTCTGCGGTTTTCGCTTTGCTCAGCTCTGTCCGCCGCGTCTGCGGTTTTCGCTTTACTCAGCTCTGTCCGCCGCGTCTGCGGTTTTCGCTTTGCTCAGCTCTGTCCGCCGCGTCTGCGGTTTTCGCTTTGCTCTACTCTGTCCGCCCCGCATCTGCGGTTTTTGCTTTGCTCAGCTCTGTCCGCCGCGTCTGCGGATTTCGCTTTGCTCAGCTCTGTCCGCCGCGTCTGCGGTTTTCGCTTTGCTCAGCTCTGTCCGTCACGTCTGCGGTTTTCGCTTTGCTCAGCTCTGTCCGTCGCATCTGCGGTTTTCGCTTTGCTCAGCTCTGTCCGCCGCGTCTGCGGTTTTCGCTTTGCTCAGCTGTGTCCGCCGCGTCTGCGGTTTTCGCTTTGCTCTGCTCTGTCCGCCGCGTCTGCGGTTTTCGCTGTGCTCAGCTCTGTCCGCCGCGTCTGCGGTTTTCGCTTTGCTCAGCTCTGTCCGCCGCGTCCGCGGTTTTCGCTTTGCTCAGCCCTGTCTGCCGCCTCTGCGGTTTTCGCTTTGCTCAGCTCTGTCCGCCGCGTCTGCGGTTTTCGCTTTGCTCAGCTCTGTCCGCCGCGTCTGCGGTTTTCGCTTTGCTCTGCTCTGTCCGCCGCGTCTGCGGTTTTCGCTTTGCTCGGCTCTGTCCGCCCCGCGTCTGCGGTTTTCGCTTTGCTCAGCTCTGTCCGCCGCGTCTGCGGTTTTCGCTTTGCTCAGCTCTGTCCGCCGCGTCTGCGGTTTTCGCTTTGCTCAGCCCTGTCTGCCGCCTCTGCGGTTTTCGCTTTGCTCAGCTCTGTCCGCCGCGTCTGCGGTTTTCGCTTTGCTCAGCTTTGTCCGCCGCGTCTGCGGTTTTTCGCTTTGCTCAGCTCTGTCCGCCGCGTCTGCGTTTTTCGCTTCGCTCAGCTCTGTCCGCCGCGTCTGCGGTTTTCGCTGTGCTCAGCTCTGTCCGCCGCGTCTGCGGTTTTCGCTTTGCTCAGCTCTGTCCGCCGCGTCCGCGGTTTTCGATTTGCTCAGCCCTGTCTGCCGCCTCTGCGGTTTTCGCTTTGCTCAGCTCTGTCCGCCGCGTCTGCGGTTTTCGCTTTGCTCAGCTTTGTCCGCCCCGAATCTGCGGTTTTCGCTTTGCTCAGCTCTGTCCGCCGCGTCTGCGGTTTTCGCTTTGCTCAGCTCTGTCCACCGCGTCTGCGGTTTTCGCTTTGCTCAGCTCTGTCCGCCGCGTCTGCGGTTTTCGCTTTGCTCAGCTGTGTCCGCCCCGCATCTGCGGTTTTCGCTTTGCTCAGCTCTGTCCGCCGCGTCTGCGGTTTTCGCTTTGCTCAGCTTTGTCCGCCCCGCATCTGCGGTTTTCGCTTTGCTCAGCTCTGTCCGCCGCGTCTGCGGTTTTCGCTTTGCTCAGCTCTGTCCGCCGCGTCTGCGGTTTTCGCTTTGCTCTGCTCTGTCCGCCCCGCGTCTGCGGTTTTCGCTTTGCTCAGCTCTGTCCGCCGGGTCTGCGGTTTTTGCTTTGCTCAGCTCTGTCCGCCGCGTCTGCGGTTTTCGCTTTGCTCACCTCTGTCCGCCGCGTCTGCGGTTTTCGCTTCGCTAAGCTCTGTCCGCCGCGTCTGCGGTTTTCGCTGTGCTCAGCTCTGTCCGCCGCGTCTGCGGTTTTCGCTTTGCTCAGCTCTGTCCGCCGCGTCCGCGGTTTTCGCTTTGCTCAGCCCTGTCTGCCGCCTCTGCGGTTTTCGCTTTGCTCAGCTCTGTCCGCCGCGTCTGCGGTTTTCGCTTTGCTCAGCTTTGTCCGCCCCGCGTCTGCGGTTTTCGCTTTGCTCAGCTCTGTCCGCCGCGTCTGCGGTTTTCGCTTTGCTCAGCTTTGTCCGCCCCGCGTCTGCGGTTTTCGCTTTGCTCAGCTCTGTCCGCCGCGTCTGCGGTTTTCGCTTTGCTCAGCTCTGTCCGCCGCGTCTGCGGTTTTCGCTTTGCTCAGCTCTGTCCGCCGCGTCTGCGGTTTTCGCTTTGCTCAGCTCTGTCCGCCGCGTCTGCGGTTTTCGCTTTGCTCAGCTCTGTCCGCCGCGTCTGCGGTTTTCGCTTTGCTCAGCCCTGTCTGCCGCCTCTGCGGTTTTCGCTTTGCTCAGCTTTGTCCGCCGCGTCTGCGGTTTTCGCCTTGCTCAGCTCTGTCCGCCGCGTCTGCGGTTTTCGCTTTGCTCAGCTGTGTCCGCCGCGTCTGCGGTTTTCGCTTTGCTCAGCTCTGTCCGCCGCGTCTGCGGTTTTCGCTTTGCTCAGCTCTGTCCGCCGCGTCTGCGGTTTTCGCTTTGCTCAGCTCTGTCCGCCGCGTCTGCGGTTTTCGCTTTGCTCAGCTCTGTCCGCCGCGTCTGCGGTTTTCGCTTTGCTCTGCTCTGTCCGCCCCGCATCTGCGGTTTTTGCTTTGCTCAGCTCTGTCCGCCGCGTCTGCGGATTTCGCTTTGCTCAGCTCTGTCCGCCGCGTCTGCGGTTTTCGCTTTGCTCAGCTCTGTCCGTCGCGTCTGCGGTTTTCGCTTTGCTCAGCTCTGTCCGTCGCATCTGCGGTTTTCGCTTTGCTCAGCTCTGTCCGCCGCGTCTGCGGTTTTCGCTTTGCTCAGCTGTGTCCGCCGCGTCTGCGGTTTTCGCTTTGCTCTGCTCTGTCCGCCGCGTCTGCGGTTTTCGCTGTGCTCAGCTCTGTCCGCCGCGTCTGCGGTTTTCGCTTTGCTCAGCTCTGTCCGCCGCGTCCGCGGTTTTCGCTTTGCTCAGCCCTGTCTGCCGCCTCTGCGGTTTTCGCTTTGCTCAGCTCTGTCCGCCGCGTCTGCGGTTTTCGCTTTGCTCAGCTCTGTCCGCCGCGTCTGCGGTTTTCGCTTTGCTCTGCTCTGTCTGCCGCGTCTGCGGTTTTCGCTTTGCTCGGCTCTGTCCGCCCCGCGTCTGCGGTTTTCGCTTTGCTCAGCTCTGTCCGCCGCGTCTGCGGTTTTCGCTTTGCTCAGCTCTGTCCGCCGCGTCTGCGGTTTTCGCTTTGCTCAGCCCTGTCTGCCGCCTCTGCGGTTTTCGCTTTGCTCAGCTCTGTCCGCCGCGTCTGCGGTTTTCGCTTTGCTCAGCTTTGTCCGCCGCGTCTGCGGTTTTCGCTTTGCTCAGCTCTGTCCGCCGCGTCTGCGGTTTTCGCTTTGCTCTGCTCTGTCCGCCCCGCATCTGCGGTTTTTGCTTTGCTCAGCTCTGTCCGCCGCGTCTGCGGTTTTCGCTTTGCTCAGCTCTGTCCGCCGCGTCTGCGGTTTTCGCTTTGCTCAGCTCTGTCCGTCGCGTCTGCGGTTTTCGCTTTGCTCAGCTCTGTCCGTCGCGTCTGCGGTTTTCGCTTTGCTCAGCTCTGTCCGCCGCGTCTGCGGTTTTTGCTTTGCTCAGCTGTGTCCGCCGCGTCTGCGGTTTTCGCTTTGCTCTGCTCTGTCCGCCGCGTCTGCGGTTTTCGCTTTGCTCTGCTCTGTCCGCCCCGCGTCTGCGGTTTTCGCTTTGCTCAGCTTTGTCCACCCCGCGTCTGCGGTTTTCGCTTTGCTCAGCTCTGTCCGCCGCGTCTGCGGTTTTCGCTTTGCTCAGCTCTGTCCGCCGCGTCTGCGGTTTTCGCTTTGCTCAGCTCTGTCCGCCGCGTCTGCGGTTTTCGCTTTGCTCAGCTCTGTCCGCCGCGTCTGCGGTTTTCGCTTTGCTCAGCTCTGTCCGCCGCGTCTGCGGTTTTCGCTTTGCTCTGCTCTGTCCGCCGCGTCTGCGGTTTTCGCTTTGCTCTGCTCTATCCGCCCCGCGTCTTCGGTTTTCGCTTTGCTCTGCTCTGTTCGCCGCGTCTGCGGTTTTCGCTTTGCTCAGCTCTGTCCGCCGCTTCTGCGGTTTTCGCTTTGCTCTGCTCTGTCCGCCCCGCGTCTGCGGTTTTCGCTTTGCTCAGCTCTGTCCGCCGCGTCTGCGGTTTTCGCTTTGCTCAGCTCTGTCTGCCGCGTCTGCGGTTTTCGCTTTGCTCTGCTCTGTCCGCCGCGTCTGCGGTTTTCGCTTTGCTCGGCTCTGTCCGCCCCGCGTATGCGGTTTTCGCTTTGCTCAGCTCTGTCCGCCGCGTCTGCGGTTATCGCTTTGCTCAGCTCTGTCCGCCGCGTCTGCGGTTTTCGCTTTGCTCCCCTCTGTCCGCCGCGTCTGCGGTTTTCGCTTTGCTCTGCTCTGTCCGCCGCGTCTGCGGTTTTCGCTTTGCTCAGCTCTGTTCGCCGCGTCTGCGGTTTTCGCTTTGCTCAGCTCTGTCCGCCGCGTCTGCTGTTTTCGCTTTGCTCAGCTCTGTCCGCCGCGTCTGCGGTTTTCGCTTTGCTCACCTCTGTCCGCCGCGTCTGCGGTTTTCGCTTTGCTCAGCTCTGTCCGCCGCGTCTGCGGTTTTCGCTGTGCTCAGCTCTGTCCGCCGCGTCTGCTGTTTTCGCTTTGCTCAGCTCTGTCCGCCGCGTCTGCGGTTTTCGCTTTGCTCAGCCCTGTCTGCCGCGTCTGCGGTTTTCGCTTTGCTCAGCTTTGTCCGCCGCGTCTGCGGTTTTCGCTTTGCTCAGCTCTGTCCGCCGCGTCTGCGGTTTTCGCTTTGCTCAGCTCTGTCCGCCGCGTCTGCGGTTTTCGCTTTGCTCAGCTCTGTCCGCCGCGTCTGCGGTTTTCGCTTTGCTCAGCTCTGTCCGCCGCGTCTGCGGTTTTCACTTTGCTCAGCTCTGTCCGCCGCGTCTGCGGTTTTCGCTTTGCTCTGCTCTGTCCGCCGCGTCTGCGGTTTTCGCTTTGCTCTGCTCTGTCCGCCCCGCGTCTGCGGTTTTCGCTTTGCTCAGCTCTGTCCGCCGCGTCTGCGGTTTTCGCTTTGCTCTGCTCTGTCCGCCGCGTCTGCGGTTTTCGCTTTGCTCTGCTCTGTCCGCCCCGCGTCTGCGGTTTTCGCTTTGCTCAGCTCTGTCCGCCGCGTCTGCGGTTTTCGCTTTGCTCAGCTCTGTCCGCCGCGTCTGCGGTTTTCGCTTTGCTCAGCTCTGTCCGTCGCGTCTGCGGTTTTCGCTTTGCTCAGCTCTGTCCGTCGCGTCTGCGGTTTTCGCTTTGCTCAGCTCTGTCCGCCGTGTCTGCGGTTTTCGCTTTGCTCAGCTGTGTCCGCCGCGTCTGCGGTTTTCGCTTTCCTCTGCTCTGTCCGCCGCGTCTGCAGTTTTCGCTTTGCTCTGCTCTGTCCGCCCCGCGTCTGCGGTTTTCGCTTTGCTCAGCTCTGACCGCCGCGTCTGCGGTTTTCGCTTTGCTCAGCTCTGTCCGCCGCGTCTGCGGTTTTCGCTTTGCTCAGCTCTGTCCGCCGCGTATGCGGTTTTCGCTTTGCTCACCTCTGTCCGCCGCGTCTGCGGTTTTCGCTTTGCTCAGCTCTGTCCGCCGCGTCTGCGGTTTTCGCTGTGCTCAGCTCTGTCCGCCGCGTCTGCGGTTTTCGTTTTGCTCAGCTCTGTCCGCCGCGTCTGCGGTTTTCGCTTTGCTCAGCCCTGTCTGCCGCCTCTGCGGTTTTCGCTTTGCTCAGCTCTGTCCGCCGCATCTGCGGTTTTCGCTTTGCTCAGCTTTGTCCGCTGCGTCTGCGGTTTTCGCATTGCTCAGCTCTGTCCGCCGCGTCTGCGGTTTTCGCTTTGCTCAGCTCTGTCCGCCGCGTCTGCGGTTTTCGCTTTGCTCAGCTCTGTCCGCCGCGTCTGCGGTTTTCGCTTTGCTCAGCTCTGTCCGCCGCCTCTGCGGTTTTCCCTTTGCTCAGCTCTGTCCGCCGCGTCTGCGGTTTTCGCTTTGCTCAGCTCTGTCCGCCGCGTCTGCGGTTTTCGCTTTGCTCAGCTCTGTCCGCCGCGTCTGCGGTTTTCGCTTTGCTCAGCTCTGTCCGCCGCGTCTGCGGTTTTTGCTTTGCTCACCTCTGTCCGCCGCGTCAGCGGTTTTCGCTTTGCTCAGCTCTGTCCGCCGCGTCTGCGGTTTTCGCTTTGCTCAGCTCTGTCCGCCGCGTCTGCGGTTTTCGCTTTGCTCTGCTCTGTCCGCCGCGTCTGCGGTTTTCGCTTTGCTCTGCTCTGTCCGCCCCGCGTATGCGGTTTTCGTTTTGCTCAGCTCTGTCCGCCGCGTCTGCGGTTTTCGCTTTGCTCAGCTCTGTCCGCCGCGTCTGCGGTTTTCGCTTTTCTCAGCTCTGTCCGCCTCGTCTGCGGTTTTCGCTTTGCTCTGCTCTGTCCGCCGCGTCTGCGGTTTTCGCTTTGCTCTGCTCTGTCCGCCCCGCGTCTGCGGTTTTCGCTTTGCTCTGCTCTGTCCGCCCCGCGTCTGCGGTTTTCGCTTTGCTCAGCTCTGTCCGCCGCGTCTGCGGTTTTCGCTTTGCTCAGCTCTGTCCGCCGCGTCTGCGGTTTTCGCTTTGCTCAGCTCTGTCCGCCGCGTCTGCGGTTTTCGCTTTGCTCAGCTCTGTCCGCCGCGTCTGCGGTTTTCGCTTTGCTCAGCTCTGTCCGCCGCGTCTGCGGTTTTCGCTTTGCCCTGCTCTGTCCGCCGCGTTTGCGGTTTTCGCTTTGCTCTGCTCTGTCCGCCCCGCGTATGCGGTTTTCGCTTTGCTCAGCTCTGTCCGCCGCGTCTGCGGTTTTCGCTTTGCTCTGCTCTGTCCGCCGCGTCTGCGGTTTTCGCTTTGCTCTGCTCTGTCCGCCCCGCGTCTGCGGTTTTCTCTTTGCTCAGCTCTGTCCTCCGCGTCTGCGGTTTTCGCTTTGCTCAGCTCTGTCCGCCGCGTCTGCGGTTTTCGCTTTGCTCAGCTCTGTCCGCCGCGTCTGCGGTTTTCGCTTTGCTCAGCTCTGTCCGCCGCGTCTGCGGTTTTCGCTTTGCTCAGCTCTGTCCGCCGCGTCTGCGGTTTTCGCTTTGCTCAGCTCTGTCCGCCGCGTCTGCGGTTTTTGCTTTGCTCACCTCTGTCCGCCGCGTCAGCGGTTTTCGCTTTGCTCAGCTCTGTCCGCCGCGTCTGCGGTTTTCGCTTTGCTCAGCTCTGTCCGCCGCGTCTGCGGTTTTCGCTTTGCTCTGCTCTGTCCGCCGCGTCTGCGGTTTTCGCTTTGCTCTGCTCTGTCCGCCCCGCGTATGCGGTTTTCGTTTTGCTCAGCTCTGTCCGCCGCGTCTGCGGTTTTCGCTTTGCTCAGCTCTGTCCGCCGCGTCTGCGGTTTTCGCTTTTCTCAGCTCTGTCCGCCTCGTCTGCGGTTTTCGCTTTGCTCTGCTCTGTCCGCCGCGTCTGCGGTTTTCGCTTTGCTCTGCTCTGTCCGCCCCGCGTATGCGGTTTTCGTTTTGCTCAGCTCTGTCCGCCGCGTCTGCGGTTTTCGCTTTGCTCAGCTCTGTCCGCCGCGTCTGCGGTTTTCGCTTTTCTCAGCTCTGTCCGCCTCGTCTGCGGTTTTTGCTTTGCTCTGCTCTGTCCGCCGCGTCTGCGGTTTTCGCTTTGCTCTGCTCTGTCCGCCCCGCGTCTGCGGTTTTCGCTTTGCTCTGCTCTGTCCGCCCCGCGTCTGCGGTTTTCGCTTTGCTCAGCTCTGTCCGCCGCGTCTGCGGTTTTCGCTTTGCTCAGCTCTGTCCGCCGCGTCTGCGGTTTTCGCTTTGCTCAGCTCTGTCCGCCGCGTCTGCGGTTTTCGCTTTGCTCAGCTCTGTCCGCCGCGTCTGCGGTTTTCGCTTTGCTCAGCTCTGTCCGCCGCGTCTGCGGTTTTCGCTTTGCCCTGCTCTGTCCGCCGCGTTTGCGGTTTTCGCTTTGCTCTGCTCTGTCCGCCCCGCGTATGCGGTTTTCGCTTTGCTCAGCTCTGTCCGCCGCGTCTGCGGTTTTCGCTTTGCTCTGCTCTGTCCGCCGCGTCTGCGGTTTTCGCTTTGCTCTGCTCTGTCCGCCCCGCGTCTGCGGTTTTCTCTTTGCTCAGCTCTGTCCTCCGCGTCTGCGGTTTTCGCTTTGCTCAGCTCTGTCCGCCGCGTCTGCGGTTTTCGCTTTGCTCAGCTCTGTCCGCCGCGTCTGCGGTTTTCGCTTTGCTCAGCTCTGTCCGCCGCGTCTGCGGTTTTCGCTTTGCTCAGCTCTGTCCGCCGCGTCTGCGGTTTTCGCTTTGCTCAGCTCTGTCCGCCGCGTCTGCGGTTTTCGCTTTGCTCAGCTCTGTCCGCCGCGTCTGCGGTTTTCGCTTTGCTCAGCTCTGTCCGCCGTGTCTGCGGTTTTCGCTTTGCTCTGCTCTGTCCGCCGCGTCTGCGGTTTTCGCTTTGCTCAGCTCTGTCCGCCGCGTCTGCGGTTTTTTTTTTGCTCACCTCTGTCCGCCGCGTCTGCGGTTTTCGCTTTGCTCAGCTCTGTCCGCCGCGTCTGCGGTTTTCGCTTTGCTCAGCTCTGTCCGCCGCGTCTGCGGTTTTCGCTTTGCTCTGCTCTGTCCACCCCGCGTATGCGGTTTTCGCTTTGCTCAGCTCTGTCCGCCGCGTCTGCGGTTTTCGCTTTGCTCAGCTCTGTCCGCCGCGTCTGCGGTTTTCGCTTTTCTCAGCTCTGTCCGCCTCGTCTGCGGTTTTCGCTTTGCTCTGCTCTGTCCGCCGCGTCTGCGGTTTTCGCTTTGCTCTGCTCTGTCCGCCCCGCGTCTGCGGTTTTCGCTTTGCTCTGCTCTGTCCGCCCCGCGTCTGCGGTTTTCGCTTTGCTCAGCTCTGTCCGCCGCGTCTGCGGTTTTCGCTTTGCTCAGCTCTGTCCGCCGCGTCTGCGGTTTTCGCTTTGCTCAGCTCTGTCCGCCGCGTCTGCGGTTTTCGCTTTGCTCAGCTCTGTCCGCCGCGTCTGCGGTTTTCGCTTTGCTCAGCTCTGTCCGCCGCGTCTGCGGTTTTCGCTTTGCCCTGCTCTGTCCGCCGCGTTTGCGGTTTTCGCTTTGCTCTGCTCTGTCCGCCCCGCGTCTGCGGTTTTCGCTTTGCTCAGCTCTGTCCGCCGCGTCTGCGGTTTTCGCTTTGCTCAGCTCTGTCCGCCGCGTCTGCGGTTTTCGCTTTGCTCAGCTCAGTCCGCCGCGTCTGCGGTTTTCGCTTTGCTCAGCTCTGTCCGCCGCGTCTGCGGTTTTCGCTTTGCTCAGCTCAGTCCGCCGCGTCTGCGGTTTTCGCTTTGCTCAGCTCAGTCCGCCGCGTCTGCGGTTTTCGCTTTGCCCTGCTCTGTCCGCCGCGTTTGCGGTTTTCGCTTTGCTCAGCTCTGTCCGCCGCGTCTGCGGTTTTCGCTTTGCTCAGCTCAGTCCGCCGCGTCTGCGGTTTTTGCTTTGCTCAGCTCTGTCCGCCGCGTCTGCGGTTTTCGCTTTGCTCTGCTCTGTCCGCTGCGTCTGCGGTTTTCGCTTTGCTCTGCTCTGTCCGCCCCGCGTCTGCGGTTTTCGCTTTGCTCAGCTCTGTCCGCTGCGTCTGCGGTTTTCGCTTTGCTCTGCTCTGTCCGCCCCGCGTCTGCGGTTTTCGCTTTGCTCAGCTCTGTCCGCCCCGCGTCTGCGGTTTTCGCTTTGCTCTGCTCTGTCCGCCGCGTCTGCGGTTTTCGCTTTGCTCTGCTCTGTCCGCCCCGCGTCTGCGGTTTTCGCTTTGCTCAGCTCTGTCCGCCGCGTCTGCGGTTTTCGATTTGCTCAGCTCTGTCCGCCGCGTCTGCGGTTTTCGCTTTGCTCAGCTCTGTCCGCCGCGTCTGCGGTTTTCGCTTTGCTCAGCTCTGTCCGCCGCGTCTGCGGTTTTCGCTTTGCTCAGCTCTGTCCGCCGCATCTGCGGTTTTCCCTTTGCTCAGCTCTGTCCGCCGCGTCTGCGGTTTTCGCTTTGCTCAGCTCTGTCCGCCGCGTCTGCGGTTTTCGCTTTGCTCAGCTCTGTCCGCCGCGTCTGCGGTTTTCGCTTTGCTCTGCTCTGTCCGCCGCGTCTGCGGTTTTCGCTTTGCTCTGCTCTGTCCGCCCCGCGTCTGCGGTTTTCGCTTTGCTCAGCTCTGTCCGCCGCGTCTGCGGTTTTCGCTTTGCTCAGCTCTGTCCGCCGCATCTGCGGTTTTCGCTTTGCTCAGCTCTGTCCGCCGCGTCTGCGGTTTTCGCTTTGCTCAGCTCTGTCCGCCGCGTCTGCGGTTTTCGCTTTGCTCAGCTCTGTCCGCCGCGTCTGCGGTTTTCGCTTTGCCCTGCTCTGTCCGCCGCGTTTGCGGTTTTCGCTTTGCTCTGCTCTGTCCGCCCCGCGTATGCGGTTTTCGCTTTGCTCAGCTCTGTCCGCCGCGTCTGCGGTTTTCGCTTTGCTCAGCTCTGTCCGCCGCGTCTGCGGTTTTCGCTTTGCTCAGCTCTGTCCGCCACGTCTGCGGTTTTCGCTTTGCCCTGCTCTGTCCGCCGCGTCTGCGGTTGTCGCTTTGCTCAGCTCTGTCCGCCGCGTCTGCGGTTTTCGCTTTGCTCAGCTCTGTCCGCCGCGTCTGCGGTTTTCGCTTTGCTCAGCTCTGTCCGCCGCGTCTGCGGTTTTCGCTTTGCTCGGCTCTGTCCGCCGCGTCTGCGGTTTTCGCTTTGCTCTGCTCTGTCCGCCGCGTCTGCGGTTTTCGCTTTGCTCTGCTCTGTCCGCCCCGCGTCTGCGGTTTTCGCTTTGCTCAGCTCTGTCCGCCGCGTCTGCGGTTTTCGATTTGCTCAGCTCTGTCCGCCGCGTCTGCGGTTTTCGCTATGCTCAGCTCTGTCCGCCGCGTCTGCGGTTTTCGCTTTGCTCAGCTCTGTCCGCCGCGTCTGCGGTTTTCGCTTTGCTCAGCTCTGTCCGCCGCATCTGCGGTTTTCCCTTTGCTCAGCTCTGTCCGCCGCGTCTGCGGTTTTCGCTTTGCTCAGCTCTGTCCGCCGCGTCTGCGGTTTTCGCTTTGCTCAGCTCTGTCCGCCGCGTCTGCGGTTTTCGCTTTGCTCTGCTCTGTCCGCCGCGTCTGCGGTTTTCGCTTTGCTCTGCTCTGTCCGCCCCGCGTATGCGGTTTTCGCTTTGCTCAGCTCTGTCCGCCGCGTCTGCGGTTTTCGCTTTGCTCAGCTCTGTCTGCCGCGTCTGCGGTTTTCGCTTTGCTCAGCTCTGTCCGCCTCGTCTGCGGTTTTCGCTTTGCTCTGCTCTGTCCGCCGCGTCTGCGGTTTTCGCTTTGCTCTGCTCTGTCCGCCCCGCGTCAGCGGTTTTCGCTTTGCTCTGCTCTGTCCGCCCCGCGTCTGCGGTTTTCGCTTTGCTCAGCTCTGTCCGCCGCATCTGCGGTTTTCGCTTTGCTCAGCTCTGTCCGCCGCGTCTGCGGTTTTCGCTTTGCTCAGCTCTGTCCGCCGTGTCTGCGGTTTTCGCTTTGCTCAGCTCTGTCCGCCGCGTCTGCGGTTTTCGCTTTGCCCTGCTCTGTCCGCCACGTTTGCGGTTTTCGCTTTGCTCTGCTCTGTCCGCCCCGCGTATGCGGTTTTCGCTTTGCTCAGCTCTGTCCGCCGCTTCTGCGGTTTTCGCTTTGCTCAGCTCTGTCCGCCGCGTCTGCGGTTTTCGCTTTGCTCAGCTCTGTCCGCCGCGTCTGCGGTTTTCGCTTTGCTCTGCTCTGTCCGCCGCGTCTGCGGTTTTCGCTTTGCTCTGCTCTGTCCGCCCCGCGTCTGCAGTTTTCTCTTTGCTCAGCTCTGTCCTCCGCGTCTGCGGTTTTCGCTTTGCTCAGCTCTGTCCGCCGCGTCTGCGGTTTTCGCTTTGCTCAGCTCTGTCCGCCGCGTCTGCGGTTTTCGCTTTGCTCAGCTCTGTCCGCCGCGTCTGCGGTTTTCGCTTTGCTCAGCTCTGTCCGCCGCGTCTGCGGTTTTCGCTTTGCTCAGCTCAGTCCGCCGCGTCTGCGGTTTTTGCTTTGCTCAGCTCTGTCCGCCGCGTCTGCGGTTTTCGCTTTGCTCTGCTCTGTCCGCTGCGTCTGCGGTTTTCGCTTTGCTCTGCTCTGTCCGCCCCGCGTCTGCGGTTTTCGCTTTGCTCAGCTCTGTCCGCCGCGTCTGCGGTTTTCGCTTTGCTCAGCTCTGTCCGCTGCGTCTGCGGTTTTCGCTTTGCTCAGCTCTGTCCGCCGCGTCTGCGGTTTTAGCTTTGCTCAGCTCTGTCCGCCGCGTCTGCGGTTTTCGCTTTGCTCAGCTCTGTCCGCCGCGTCTGCGGTTTTCGCTTTGCTCAGCTCTGTCCGCCGCGTCTGCGGTTTTCGCTTTGCTCAGCTCTGTCCGCCGCGTCTGCGGTTTTCGCTTTGCTCAGCTCTGTCTACCGCATCTGCGGTTTCGAATTTGTCTCCCAGTCTGTACTGGACCCTACCCAGCCTGTGCTCTAGTCTGCCTGTTCCTGTATTCCCCGGTGTGGGTCAACAGCCGTGTCCGGAGTCTGACCTGGAGTAGACCCTGGTTCCTCTGCTCGGTTCCTCCCTGGTGCACTGGCGTCGTATGCCGTCGTGCGACTTTTGTCGGATCGGGCAGATACTTGGTTACGCCCCTCCAGGCACTCTCCGGTTCATGGCACAGTGGAATCACTACATAAACACGCACACGCCAGTCAGTCCGGGCGTGTGCATTACAGAGGCATATCTAAAGAAGATTATAATGCAGTCTGCAGATCCTGTAGGGCACGTATCAGGCTAGCTAAAGCTGACAATGAATTAAGGCTTGCAAGAGATGTCAAAAGCAATAAAAAAGGATTTTGGGGGTATGTCAAAAGTAAAAGAAAAGTCAAAGATGCTATAGGATTTTTACAGGATGAAAATGGAGAAATGGTAAGAGAGGATGTTGAGAAGGCCGAACTTTTTAATTCCTATTTTGCATCTGTTTTCTCTCAGAAAGAAAATGTAACATCAACTGATCTTCACTGTTCTTTTAAAGGAATAGAGGAATCCAAGTTATCTGTAAACAGAAAGATTGTGAGGGAATATTTAGCTAACATAAATGAGTTCAAGTCTCTAGGTCCAGATGAATTACACCCCAGAGTACTGAAGGAGATCGTAGAAGAAATTTTAGAACCATTCTCCATAATCTTTGAAAATTCTTGGAGAACAGGAGAAGTCCCAGAAGACTGGAGAAGAGCAAATGTTGTTCCTATCTTCAAAAAGGGGAAGAAGGTGGACCCAGGGAACTATAGGCCGGTGAGTCTGACTTCTATACCAGGAAAGATCTTTGAACAAATTATTAAACAACATGTATGTAAGTACATGGATAAGAATGAAGTGATTAACCAGAGTCAGCATGGGTTTGTAACTAACAAGTCATGTCAGACTAACTTAATTTCCTTCTATGACAGAATCACTGACTGGGTGGATCAGGGAAATGCTGTAGATATAGTATATCTTGACTTCAGCAAAGCATTTGACAAAGTATCTCACACCATCCTTATTGAAAAAATGACCAAGTATGCAATGGACCAGGCAACTGTTAGGTGGATTCATAACTGGCTTAGTGATCGGACTCAAAGGGTGGTTGTAAATGGCTTCACATCCAGATGGATGAATGTCTCAAGTGGGGTACCACAGGGCTCCGTTCTGGGACCTGTATTGTTCAACATCTTTATCAATGATTTAGATGAAGGAATTGAGGATAAACTGATTAAATTTGCTGATGACAAAGCTAGGAGGGATAGCTAATACTAGAGAAGAGAGAGAGAGGATTCAAAAAGACCTAAATAAACTGGAGCAGTGGGCAGCAACCAACAGAATGGTTTTTAACAGGGAAAAATGCAAAGTACTACATCTGGGCAATAAAAATGAAAAAAGCGTATACAGAATGGAAGGAATAGAGCTAAGCAACAGTACATGTGAAAAAGACTTAGGTATACTAATAGATCATAGGCTGAACATGATTCAACAGTGTGATGCAGCAGCAAAAAAGGCAAATACAATTCTGGGATGTATTAACAGAAGCATACAGTCTAGATCACGTGAAGTCATTATCGGTCTTTACTCCTCTTTGGTCAGACCTCATCTGGAATACTGTGTACAGTTTTGGGCACCACATTTTAAAAAAGACATAGACAAACTGAAGCAAGTTCAGAGAAGAGCGACCAGAATGGTGACTGGTCTGCAAACCATGTCCTATGAGGAACGGTTGCAGGATTTGGGAATGTTTAGCTTGCAAAAAAGAAGACTGAGAGGAGACTTAATAGCTGTCTACAAATATGTCAAGGGCTGTCACATTGTAGAAGGTTCATCCTTATTCTCATTTGCACAAGGAAAGACTAGAAGCAATGGGATGAAACTAAATGGGAGGAGACACAGATTAGATATTAGAAAAAACTTTTTGACAGTTAGGGTGATTAATGAGTGGAACAGGCTGCCACGAGAGGTGGTGAGTTCCCCTTCAATGGACGTCTTCAAACAGAGGCTGGACAGACATCTGTCTGAGATGATCTAGTGAATCCTGCTTTGAGCAGGGGGTTGGACCAGATGACCCAGGAGGTCCCTTCCAACTCTACCATTCTATGATTCTATGATTCTATGATTCTATGAAGGCAAGGAAGGAATTGGGGAGGGGGGGGGTGATTCCTGCTAGGGCCCTGAAATCATAAAACAGGCAGGAGAGTCTGACACATGGTGACGGAGAGGTTGTAGGGGCAGATAGGGGGTGTTGTCACGTGCGAGCACGTGTGCATGCTGGCTTGTGTGTGAGAGTGCGCTACCTAGGTGTGGCGCGCTGCAGACAGTCAAAGGGATTGTTCCCTTTCATTAAAAGTTAATCCCCGGCTGCAGGCTATTAGAAAGCAACTAACCGCGCTCTACTCACCCTACCCGGGTCTACCAGTGAGTCTCGCCTCTGCTCCCGGCCTGTGGCAATGGCCGTGAAGCTGACGTTCCGTCGACAGCGCTGCAGCCGATCAGTGAGCTCAGCGGCTCTGAGTTGGGCGTTGTGTCTACAAGACCTTTTAAGGAAGTCAGCAAAAAAATTGAAGAGAAGGGAAAGCACAATAGGACCTGGTCTTGCTGAACACTGGAAAGGGCATCCGGCAGCCAGACTTCAAAGTAGAAAAGCAGCAAGTGAGAGGCTTGTCTCTGCCCATGGCCACACAACCATAAACACGCCCGATCTTGTCTGATCTCGGAAGCTAAGCAGGGTTGGGCCTGGTTAGTACTTGGATGGGAGACTGTAAAATAATACTCTTCCTGTATTATTTTTTTCTACTGAGGACTTCTCAAAGTATCAATATCACGATATTCTTATAAAAAAATGTATCTATTTATTCTTGGATTGTCCATTAAAAAGAATCAGATTGCAGCAGGTACATACAATAATTAGTTATAAAGTAATTGTCCATTTGTCCATAATTAGCTTAATTGTTGAGATTCACCCATCTTTCCTTGGATCCTGGCTGGTAAATCATGTCTTTGTCCAGCATGTGTCCAGGACTACATGTCATCTGCTTCTCAGCATGAAGATTCTGTGTCTTGTGGGGTGGGCAGAGCAAGAGAGCCCCCCCTTTCTGTACCATGGGCTTTTATAGCCAGTCGTATGGCACACCTGTTCTACATATGGTAGTTGATATGGAATAACGTCTCAGTCTCCCAAAGGATGAGTGCACACACTATCTCTGCAGATTAGAGAAAGTTTTATTGTAGCCACAAGAGCTCTCATCAATATTAGAACAGAACTGCCTCCATTGTATTGGGGCACAATTCTTATAGTATAAATTGTGGGTTGTACATAGTAGGTGGGACATAGGAAGATTATAACATAACCAATCATCTTACAATATAAACAACTAGCATCCAATCATTAGTAATCAGGCGATTACATAAAATGCTTACCTATGTACTTATATAATTACTTGATGCAATGTACCTGTTTTGTTGGTCAATGTGCTTTCCCTAGATCAACCTGACCTCAAAAGGGCATTTTGACTAAGATAAGCAACCCCTGCAAATTCCACAGTGGCTTGGGTAAACTTTACATCTTTGCTTAGAGATTATTGATTAATCTTATTATAATTTAGTTGTTTAAGCAGCATATTTTACTACATTGGTTTATAGGAGAGTTAAAGGGTTATATTAAAAGGGATTAATTGATATGGTATACTAATTTTCCTATCATTTTCCTCTCTCTGATAATAATATTATCACTTGTCACTTACACCTCTACATCAAAGTAATAGTATCTTCTGCCCTCTCTCCGAAAAGGAGGGGGAGGAGCAAGGAGAGGTATTTCAGAATTTTCATTTGCCGGAAGGAGATGAACGTTTAAGACGTTCTTGGGTCTTCGGATTTTGTTTATGGCCCACTTACATAATTTTATGAGCAATATGATGATGAAAGCAAACAGACAAATTTGTAGGAACATGTGACCTACACCGACAATCCATCCTCCTATACCTTTAAACCAGTTAGCAGGGTTCAACCATTGTAACCAACTGCTAAAAATGGTTTCATCATCATGGGAATGTTCTTCTCTGAATCTTTCTTTTAATTCCATGGCTTTGGCGATGTGTTTATCTACTCTGACTGAAAAATTGGCATCTACATAGTTGCAACAGGCAGGACCGATTATCTGACACATACCTCCTTGACTGGCCGTTAAATAGTCCAATACTATAGTATGTTGATTTAGTACTTTTGCATGAAACCGAGTTTGATTGTTTAGTATTAGGATGGCATCGAATACTTCATCTGTGACATTATCAAGCAATTCTGCTAATTGTTCAATGTTATGAGAATTGTGGATAGCCAATCCTGTAATTGTGAGAGTGAGTCCAAACTTTGTGTACCATGGAGTGTGTATCAAAGGCTGGGTTTTAGCTCTTCTCTTCTGCATCATATGTCTTGGTATCTGATCAAGGTCTATCTCATCATGGGCGATGGTCCATGTAGCTAGGGTCAATCTTGCTAGGGTACATGTACCAACGCCATCATAAGGTAGAAATTTGTAAGCAAAAGTTCCACAAACATAATACATATTTTCTGGAAGAATGATATGTTCTCCACCTAAATGGGATAGTAACCTATAAGAAATTTCAGATGCATACCATATGAGGGGTTGTAACCTCGGGGACGGGCACCAGGGGTGTCTTAGTATTCCTCTTACTGTTTGATTGCATGTATTCGTATCTTCATTATATCCTGAACTATTTATTAAATCATGCAACAAACCTGATGTTCCTTCGGTTAATTCGTATACTAGGCCCCCGAATATAGTAGATCCTTCATTATTTTCTGATGTATAGGGGACATGACTTGGTAGAAATATAACCTGCAATGATTCTAGATTAACAGGTATGGATCCCAACTCATTATTTGTAATATTAATTCTATTACATCGTATGCTGGTAGATCCTGGACCACATACAGCTATGCTGTGGGGTGTAATGAGGGATAGATCTCGAATCGCTACCCACCATGGTGGAGCTGTCCATCCTGCTATTGGAAGGGACACACGAGTGTTGTTATATCGTGAAGCACTTAGATTTGTGGGGAATGTGAAAGTTTCTTCCAATGACAGGATAAGTTCCTCCATTGGTACAGGAGTAGCTAAGAAAGGCATAGATTTTGAGGATATTGGTGAATGAGTGTGTAACGGGTCTGGGAGGCGGAACCTCTGAGCTACTATACAAGGGGGCGGTCCTTGTAAGGGAGCGGGTGGCGACCAGGGTAGACGGGCAGGCAGTCACAGCAGGTGACTGGGACAGTCTCTGAATGAACGGACAGGAGGTCACGGCAAGTGACCAGGGCAGTCTCTGGATGAACGGGCAGGAGGTCACGGCAAGTGACCGGGGCAGTCTCTGGATGAACGGGCAGGAGGTCACAGCAAGTGACCGGGGCAGTCTCTGGATGAACGGGCAGGAGGTCACGGCAAGTGACCGGGGCAGTCTCTGGGTAAAGGATTGGTACGACCTGTGGCGGCAGATGATAGACGTGAGCTCCCAGGTGAGCAGGCGAGAGCCTCTGGATAATCGGGTGGTCACAGCATGTGACGGCGGAGCCTCCAGGAAGACCAACAGACAGGTAGCAGATGAGCGCTCCCAGGTGAGCGGGCAGGAGTCTCTGGACAGGCGGGTGGTCACAGCATGTGACGGCAGAGCCTCCTGGTAGGCTAGCAGACAGGCAGCAGATGAGCGCTCCCAGGTGAGCGGGCAAGCTGGTCCTTAGACAGACTGACAGGAGTTGGAAGGCAGACCTTCGGACCTCAGGCTAGCAGGCAGGTAGCAGGATAACAGGCAGGAATTAGACAGCAGACTGGCAGGAATCTGGCAGGTATCTGGCAGGTAACTGGAAACGGGACCTGAGGGCTGAAGCAGAGTATTGAACAGTGCTACAACATTGCTTGGGCACCTCCATTTTGGAGGAGGTGTCTTTTATATGGGAGGTCCTCCGGCAATTGGCCGGGGACTCCTTAGGACGGCGCGCGCGGTCCCTTTAAGAGAGGGGGAGCGCGCGCGCGCCCTAAGCACACTGCCGGGGAAGGAGCGCGTGCCGGAAGCAGCGGGGAGAGAAGCGCTGGAGGAGGCCGCGCCAGGAGCGGGGAGGTGAGAGGGACGGCGTCTCTGCCTAGAACGGGGCAGAGACGCCGATGCTACAGTACCCCCCCCCCTTTAGGCCCCCTCTTTTTTTGGTCAGGAAGAAATTTCTCAAGGAGAAGCGGGGCGTTGATGTTCTCCCTGGGTTCCCAAGTTCTCTCCTCAGGACCAAACCCCTTCCAATCTACCAGAAAAAAGGTTTTTCCTCTTACCCTCTTGGAGGCCAGAATACTCTCTACCTCAAAGATGTCATCAGCGGAAACCGGAGCAGGAGGGGCACCTGGATTTTTGGAAAAAAAGTTAAAGACAACGGGTTTGAGGAGAGATACGTGGAAGGAGTTGGGGATCAGTAGGGTGGCCGGGAGTTTTAATTTGTAGGCCACAGGGTTAATTTGCCTGAGGACTTCGAAGGGGCCGATGAATCGAGGACCCAACTTGTAGGAGGGTACTTTGAGCCGCACATGTTTGGATGAGAGCCAAACCTTGTCTCCCGGACGGAATTGGGGCGGATCCAGACATCTCTTATCAGCATATCTCTTCATCCGCTCAGAGGAGAGAAGAAGAGCGGACCTGGTGCTCTCCCAAATAGTAGAAAATTCGCTGACAAGAGACTCCGCAGCAGGGTTGTCCACAGAAACGGAGACAGGAAGTGGAATCCGGGGATGTTGGCCACCGACTATAAAGAACGGGGATTTGGAAGAGGACTCGCTCTCATGGTTGTTATAAGAGAACTCGGCCCATGGTAGGAGATCCACCCAGTCCGAGTGGTGAGCATCAACGAAGTGCCGGAGGTAGCTGGACAAGATCTGATTGATCCGCTCCACTTGACCATTGGACTGAGGTTGGTAAGCGGAGGAGAAATCCAGGGTAATGTCCAGCAGCTTACATGTGGCTCTCCAGAAGCGAGAGGTGAACTGAACCCCACGATCCGACACGATGTGGAGGGGCAGACCATGGAGACGGAAGATGTGGCGGATAAAGTCTTTAGCCAGCTCGGGTGCAGACGGAAGACCAGGCAGGGGAATGAAGTGGGCCATCTTAGAAAAACGGTCAGCGACAACCCAAATGACAGTACAACCGGCAGAAACTGGAAGGTCGGTGATAAAGTCCATAGCGATGTGTTGCCAAGGAGCAGCAGGTACGGGAAGGGGCAGGAGATGGCCGGCAGGTAGATGTCGGGGAACTTTGTTACGGGCACAGGATGAACAGGCCACGACGAAGTCTACCACGTCCTTACGCAGGGTAGGCCACCAGTAATGCCGGGTAATAAGTTGGAAGGTCTTCTTTTGGCCAGCATGGCCAGCTAGTTTAGAAGAATGTCCCCAGCGAAGAACCCTCTCCCGATATGGCACAGCTACGAACGTCTTACCGGGTGGAAGACGAGTCAGATCCAAGGGGGCCACATTCATCACCTTGGAGGAGTCGATGATGTGCGTAGGTTCCTCCTCTTGATCGGAGGACAGGAAGGACCGGGACAAGGCATCAGCTTTGACGTTCTTGTCCGCAGGACGGAAATGAAGAATGAAGTCGAAGCGGGCAAAAAACAACGACCACCGGGCCTGGCGAGGATTGAGTCTCTGGGCATTTTGGAGATATGCCAGGTTTTTGTGATCCGTGTAGATAATTACCGGGTAGAGAGCCCCTTCATCAGATAGCGCCACTCTCCCAGTGCCAATTTGATGGCTAGCAATTCCCGGTCTCCAATGGAGTAGTTGCGCTCCGACGAGGAGAAGATTTTGGAGAAGAAGCCGCACGTTACCATTCTCCCGGTAGAAGACTTCTGGGTGAGCACCGCTCCGGCTCCGGAGGAGGAGGCATCAACCTCCAGGTAGAATTGTTTATTACAGTCCGGACGGTGCAGGACGGGAGCAGAGGCAAAGGCTTTCTTTAGGGAAAGGAAGGCCTCCTCGGCTTCAGGCGACCATGTCCTGGGGTTAGCCCCCTTACGGGTAAGTGCAGATATGGGAGCAGTCCGAGACGAGAAGTGTGGGATGAAAAGACGATAATAATTAGCGAAGCCCAGGAATCGCTGTATCGCCTTCAAACCTTCAGGACGAGGCCATTTTAGAACGGAAGAGAGCTTCTCGGGATCCATTTGCAGACCTGTTTGGGAGATGACATAGCCCAAGAACGGAAGGGAGGTCTGATCGAAGAGGCACTTCTCGTATTTGGCGTAAAGGTGGTTCTGCCGAAGCCTAAGCAGGACCTGACGAACATCCCTCCGGTGTGTGGGGAGATCCGGTGAGAAGACCAAGATATCGTCCAGGTATACCACTACGCAGGAGTACAGGAGGTCACGGAAGATGTCGTTGACTAGTTCCTGAAAGACCGCGGGAGCATTACAGAGACCGAAGGGCATCACAAGGTACTCGTAGTGACCGTCCCGGGTATTGAATGCCGTCTTCCACTCGTCTCCTTGACGGATACGGACCAGATTATACGCTCCTCGTAGATCCAGCTTGGAGAAGATCCTGGCGCCCTTGAGACGGTCAAACAATTTGGAGATGAGTGGCAGGGGATATTTGTTTTTTACCGTGATGAGATTGCGTCCTCTGTAGTCAATACAGGGACGTAGCGAGCCGTCTTTCTTTTTGACAAAGAAGAATCCGGCTCCAGCCGGGGAGGTAGATTTTTGGATAAATCCCCTAGCCAGATTCTCTTCAATGTACTCAGACATGGCTCGGGTCTCGGCTGCAGACAACGGGTAGATACGCCCACGGGGAGGAGTGGTGCCAGGTACCAGGTCGATCGGGCAATCGTATGGCCTATGGGGTGGCAACGTCTCAGCTTCCTTCTTACCAAAGACGTCCGCATAGGGCCAGTAGGGAGCCGGGAGACCAGGTAAGTTAGCTGGAGTAGGCTGAGGGCGAAGTGGACGGACCGGGACCAGGCAGGTCCTATGGCAGTCAGGACCCCATCAGAGTACTTCACCGGACCGCCAGTTCAATACGGTTTCATATGTCTGGAGCCAAGGTAGACCTAGCAACAGGGAGTGAGAAAGTCCGGACAGCACATGGAATGAGATCTCCTCAGAGTGCAGCATTCCCACCTGCAGGGTTATGGGTTCGGTGACGAGCAGGATGGTCTCCGAGAGAAGTCTTCCATCCACGGAGGCGACTGACAATGGTTCAGCCAGGGACTTGGTGGGAATATGGTATCTCTCTACCAGAGACTGGGAGATGAGGTTTCCAGCAGCTCCAGAATCCAGATGGGCGAGTTCAAAGAGACAGTTTTCTCCCCAAGCAATAGAGACCGGTAAGGTCAGAGACGGAGAGGGCTTACTTTTGTCTAGGACGACCTCTCCGAGTGGTCCTAGACACTGGCGTTTCCCGGCTTTTCCGGGCAGGAACGGATGAAGTGCTTCATACTGCCACAATAGAAACAGCTTCCCTCGGCTCGGCGAGATTCTTGGCGAGAACCGACCATCTTGGTCTGGTCGACCTGCATAGGCTCAGGAGAGTGTAGCTGAGTAGAGACGGAGGGAGTGACGGGTTTCTGAAAAGTAGGAGCTAGACGTGGAAACCTCCTCTCACGGGTGACCTCTTTGGCACGCTCCTGGAACCGCAGGTCAATCCGGATGGCAAGAGTTATTAGGTCATCGAGAGTGGTAGGAATGTCCCGACCGGCAAGTTCATCTTTAATACGGCCGGACAGACCCTCCCAGAAGACGGAAACCAGAGCGTCATTATCCCAGGCCAGCTCCGAGGCAAGGGTACGGAACCGTATGGCATATTGGCCCACGGTGAGACTTCCCTGACGGAAGCGTAGCAGAGATGATGCAGATGAGGTCTTCCGTCCGGGTTCGTCGAAGACTTTCCGGAAAGCCGTGAGAAAGGCAGGCAAGTCGGACACCAGGGGGTCTCCTCTCTCCCATAGAGGATTTAGCCAGGCCAGGGCCTCTCCGGTGAGATGGGACATGATGAAGGCAATTTTGGCCCGGTCGGAGTTAAACTGGTGAGACAGGAGTTCAAAGTGCAGGGTGAAATGATTTATGAAGCCCCGAGCCTGGGCGGAGTCGCCTCCGAAACGAGGAGGTGCAGAAAGCCGGGGTCTGGGGTAGGATACCATGTTATTAGTGGGCAGTGGAGCTGCCGGATTGCGAGTAATGGCACTGGCGGTGGTTGCAGGCAGAGCAGTCAGAGTGTCCAGGCGAGAATTGACATTCCGCAGGTGACCCAGGATGGACTCCTGTTGGGACCTCTGACGGGACAGTTCATGACACAGGTCCGAGAGAGAGGGAGCTTGGGTGCCACCGGGTTCCGGTGCCCGAGCAAACTGTAACGGGTCTGGGAGGCGGAACTTCTGAGCTACTATACAAGGGGGCGGTCCTTGTAAGGGAGCGGGTGGCGACCAGGGTAGACGGGCAGGCAGTCACAGCAGGTGACTGGGAAAGTCTCTGAATGAACGGACAGGAGGTCACGGCAAGTGACCGGGGCAGTCTCTGGATGAACGGGCAGGAGGTCACGGCAAGTGACCGGGGCAGTCTCTGGGTAAAGGATTGGTACGACCTGTGGCGGCAGATGATAGACGTGAGCTCCCAGGTGAGCAGGCGAGAGTCTCTGGATAATCGGGTGGTCACAGCATGTGACGGCGGAGCCTCCAGGAAGACCAACAGACAGGTAGCAGATGAGCGCTCCCAGGTGAGCGGGCAGGAGTCTCTGGACAGGCGGGTGGTCACAGCACGTGACGGCAGAGCCTCCTGGTAGGCTAGCAGACAGGCAGCAGATGAGCGCTCCCAGGTGAGCGGGCAAGCTGGTCCTTAGACAGACTGACAGGAGTTGGAAGGCAGACCTTCGGACCTCAGGCTAGCAGGCAGGTAGCAGGATAACAGGCAGGAATTAGACAGCAGACTGGCAGGAATCTGGCAGGTATCTGGCAGGTAACTGGAAACGGGACCTGAGGGCTGAAGCAGAGTAGTGAACAGTGCTACAACATTGCTCGGGCACCTCCATTTTGGAGGAGGTGCCTTTTATATGGGAGGTCCTCCAGCAATTGGCCGGGGACTCCTTAGGACGGCGCGCGCGGTCCCTTTAAGAGAGGGGGAGCGCGCGCGCGCGCGCCCTAAGCACACTGCCGGGGAAGGAGCGCGTGCCGGAAGCAGCGGGGAGAGAAGCGCTGGAGGACGCCGCGCCAGGAGAGGGGAGGTGAGAGGGACGGCATCTCTGCCTAGAACGGGGCAGAGACGCCGATGCTACAGAGTGCATATCCAACAATCTTTAGTTCCTGTGCGCTTGGCTATAGTGTCATGCATATTTAACAATTTATTGTCCCAGGGCTCTTGTAGGTGTTCATGTAACTCCCGTTTACCTCGAAGGAATTCTCTATCATCAAAACACCAAACTATGCACCGGGCTTCATAACCATTAGGTTTACAATAGTACTCTATACAGTCATGAACATCTGGGATACCTCTTTTCTTCCTCCCTCCCAAGAATGGATCTAGTGGTATTATTGGATTATCAGTATCTGTGGACGTAGAACATTCACTTAAACTGTGTAAACACACCATTATCACCAAAAGACTACATAGGCCTATCACCGCTCCCCAGAGTCTTTTGCTCGCACGTGGTCCATATAACTGCTCATAGAGTGACATCTTCTTCTTTGTTTTATCCTCTTCACGCGATGGAAGAACAGCGCTGGAATAATCTTCAGCTGTTACAGCAGCGACTTAGGTGGCAGCCTGAGAGAAGCGTATTTCTGCTTTGTCTCAGACCACAAAAACTTACTTAGGGGTGCAGCTCAGGGTGTGTGGTACAGATGATGTCAGCTGGATCTTCTTTATCTGGCGCAGATGAAGATGTCGTCTCGGCAGTGGGTTGCACTCTTTTGCAGTGAGATGCGTGGATCCACGTCCCTCTTCCTTCTACCTTAACGCTGGTAGGGGTTGTCAACAGGACTTGGTATGGACCTTCCCACCGTTCTGTAAGGGAACCAGATCTCAAGAATTTACGTACCAACACGTAGTCTCCTGGCTGCACCTCGTGACAGGACAAAGTGACTTGTGGTTGCTGTAGATGTACACTCTGGGCAATGTCTTTTAGTTGTTTTTGCAAGCGTAAGACGTAGTCCACATTCAAGGTATTCTGAGCAGCCTGGGCAGTTTCTGGGGGTGAAAGTGGGTGATTAGGTATCTTGCCATACAGAATCTCAAAAGGTGATAACTGTAAAAGACCTCGTGGTGTTATTCTGATATCCATTAATACCAAAGGTAGGGCATCTGGCCACTTCATACCTGTTTCTTTACAACATTTTGCTAGTTTCTCTTTTATGGTTCGGTTATACCTTTCCACTTTCCCACTAGCTTGTCGGTGATAAGGAGTATGCAATTGTTGTTTTACTCCTATCATTGAACATACTTTTTGGAACACTCTACCTGTAAATGCAGGACTTTGATCACTAGATATTATCTGTGGAATACCATATCTACACACAAATTCCTTACATATCTTTGAAGCAGTTATTTCTGCTGTCTGTGAGGCTGTTGGATAAGCCTCTACCCACCCTGAGAATTGATCAACACATACCAAGACATATTGCAATCTACCAACTTTAGGTAGTTGAATGTAATCAATCTGCAGAATTTGGAAAGGACCCGTGGTTGATGGGAGGTGAGAAGGTGGGACTTTCACAGCTCCTCCAGCATTTTGCTGGAGACATGTTTGACAAGACAAACATTTTCTTTTTGCAATAACTGTGAAACCTGGTACACACCAGTACGTATATACCAAATTTCGCATCGCGGTTTTACCTCCATGGGTTAAACCATGTGCAGCCTCTGCTAACGCTGTCAGCAGAGATTTTGCGGCCACTGGTTTACCTTCACCGTTTCTCCAGAGGCCTTCTGAATCCTGGGTGCATCCTATGTCCTTCCATTGGGCCTTTTCCTGAGGAGAACAATTATTTTGCATTGTTTGCAGTTTTTCCCAATTTGGGATTTCAATCAGATTCATCATATGGGTGTTTAAAACTTTGCTTGCTGCCGTTTTTGCAGCTGCATCAGCTCTGTTGTTTCCTTTTGCTACTGGATCTTGTCCAGTGGTATGAGCCTGACACTTGATGACAGCAATCTCCTTTGGGAGATTCACTGCATCAAGTAACTGAGCAATTTCTCCTGAGTGGCTTATTGGAGAACCACTAGCAGTGAGAAAATTTCTCATTTTCCATATAGTACCAAAATCATGTATTACACCAAATGCGTACCTTGAGTCTGAATAAATGTTAACACGTTGTCCTTCTGCTAGCTGGCATGCTTTTGTGAGTGCAATTAGTTCTGCTCTTTGTGCTGAGTGTGGTGTTCCTAATGCTTCAGCATGGACCACATTGTGGTCATCCACTACTGCAAACCCAGAATTCAATTCTCCTGTGTCTGTTTGCCTGTGGCAACTTCCATCAACGTAAAACACCAGATCTGGGTTTTGCAGCGGTTCTTCTTGTAAATCTGCCCTAGGCAGTGTCAATGTTTGTGAGTGAAGTACACAATCATGTTCATCAGGGCATGCCATTCTGTCAAACTCACTGTCTGTGTCAAATTCACCAGTCTCACCATTCACTCCCTCTCTCTGAGACAAGAGTGTCTCATATGGTAGTAAAGTAGCAGGGTTCAACTGGGAACATCTGCGTAAAGTGATGTGACTTGGCTGTACGAGTGTCACTTCCCATCTGGTAAGTCTGGCCTGGGTGACATGCTTGGTCCTCTGGCAGTTGAGCAGTGCATACACAGAGTGGGGGACCCATACAATCAAGGAGTGCATGAGAACCAGGTCTGCAGATTTCTCCACAGAAAATGCTGCTGCTGCAACGGCCTTAAGACAAGCATGCATTCCTCATGCAACCGGGTCTAGTTCTGAGCTGTAGTAGGCAATTGGTCTGTTAGCATAATTATGACGTTGAGTCAATACAGCTTGAGCATGCCCTTGTACTTCATGGCAAAAAAGATGAAAAGGGAGAGCATAATTGGGTAAACCAAGAGCAGGGGCAGAGATCAAGGCTTCCTTCAGTTCTACAAAAGCAGTTTGAACTTCCTCTGTATGCTCAAAAGGTTCTGGGACAGTATCTTTGGTAAGGGCATACAGTGGTGTGGAATATAAAGAAAAACAAGGAATCCACTGTCTACTGTATCCAACCATCCCTAAAAACTGTCTCATCTGTTTCTTGTTATAGGGAATGGTCATATGTTTAATGGCCATTACTCTTTCTGTCAAGAGATGTCTTAGTCCTTTTGTCAAACAGTGTCCAATGTATACTACCTTAGTCTGGCACAGTTGCAACTTGGCAAGTGCTGCTTTGTGTCCGTTTTCTGCTAGAAAGCACAGAAGGGCTTCTGTATCTTCCAGACTCTCATCTATTGAAACAGAACACAGCAACAGGTCATCCACATACTGAATCAAGATGGATCCGCATGGGAGCACTAGATCTGCCAGGTTGTTACTGAGTGCTTGACTGAAGATGGTAGGTGAGTTTAGAAAACCTTGTGGCAACCGAGTCCATGTATACTGCTGTCCTCTGTAAGTAAAGGCAAAAAGGTACTGGGAGTCAGGGTGAATGGGGATGGAGAAGAAAGCGGAACACAGATCTATGACAGAAAAATAAGAACTATTTGCTGGGATCTGCATTAAGATAGTAGCTGGATTTGGAACGACTGGGTGTAATGGTACAACCACTTCATTTATGGTCCTTAGATCTTGAACCATCCTCCACTGTCCCTTACTACCAGGTTTCTTGATGGGGAAAATAGGACTGTTACATGGACTCTGAATTTTCTTCAACACACCTTGTATCAAGAGTGATTTAATAGTTGGGGCTATGCCAACTTCAGCTTCTGGTTTTAATGGGTATTGAGGTTTACAGGGGAGGATACAGTGAGGTTTTAAGTCAATTTGTACAGGTTGGACATGATTCATGTTACCAACCTCAGTAGAATCAGTATTCCACAATTTAGGTGGGACCTTTGTCAACATTGATTCTACCGCCGGATCCAATATTTTGGAGACCAATATGGTATCTGGACTCATGTACAATAAATTCACTGCATCCTCCGTATGACCCTTGGGTACCTGTAAATGTACTCCATCCGGGGTACAAAATATGGTACAATTCAGTTTACATAGCAGGTCCCATCCCAGGAGGCTTATCGGGGCATCTGCTGACAACAGAAAAGAATGTTCAGTTGTAATGGGACCTATAGTAACCCTAGTTGGATCTGAAATAGAAAGAAAATTAGGTTTTCCTGTGACTCCAACCGTTTTCAATTTTTCTCCTGTTTTGGGAAGGAATGAGTTATCATTAATTAGAGACACTGAAGCACCTGTGTCAATGAGAAAAGGTACAGTTTCTCCTGCCACTTCACAGTGTAAAACTGGTTCTCTAGAGGAAAAGGAAGAAGTGTTTAAAGGCATTAAAGGGTTAACCATATATTGCACAGTTTCACTATCATCTAGTCAACTCTGTTTATCTTCTTCCTGCTTTTGTTGTTTCTTTGGTTTCTTGCAATACCTGGCAATGTGACCCTTCCCATTGCAATTGAAACACCTAAAATCCTTCCCTTTTGAGTTGTCATCCTTGTTAGCAGTACCTGTGGTTTTCAGAGTTCTCTCTGTAGCAGATATTTGTAACTCCATTAATCTTTCTTCCTTTTTCTTTTGTGCCCCCTCTAGATTTTTCTCGTGATGATATAAATCAGCTAACACACTATCCATAGTTAAAGTTTTCCAATGAGGCATCTGAGTGGTTAATCTGCTTTTTAACACCTTAGTTAACCCATCAACAAATGTTTGGATAAGAATTATAGCTACTTCAGGAACTTCAAATAGACTTTTTTCACCACTCTGATCTTTCACCAACTGACTGAATCTGTGATAATACTCTCTTACTGATTCAGTTGACCCTTGTTGTATATTGCTTATAGTATTCCAATCAGGGGTTTGCTTAAACATTTCCTTATAATTGTGACGAATTTTATCCCACTGATTTTGTACCTCATCAATTTTGAACTCTGGATTAGGTCCAGTATATTGAGTATTCTTAAGTAATTCTACAACCTCTGCAGGTGTAAATTCAGTATGCAAGATTTGTAGAATATCTTGACCATATAGTTGATGTGTATGAAAGATCTTATCTAACATTTCCCAAGATCTTCTGGGATTTTTCCTATATTCACCCACTTGCTTATTTATCTCAAACAAATCAGTGCAAGTGTAAGGTTTTCTCATCTTCCATGACTGGTTACCTGGGCCTGTGATTTCTTGCATGGGGTACATTTGAGCAGGGGGATTGTTTTGTAGGCGCCTTCTACCTTCAGTTATAATGTTATCTGTGCTTACATTGGTATAATTTTTATCTATTATTGGTGTTTTGTCAGAATATTCTTCCAATTCCCTATTTGGGTATAATTCTTCTCTTACTACAGTGGTCCTAGCAAGTGTTCCTTCATGCACCTTCTCATCTATACTAGCACCAGATGATGATGGGCTTGTTTTTATAAAACCAGTATCTGTGATCATGGATAAAGGTGCATCGGGACCTATTGGGGCAGAAGCTTGCAATGGGGAAGGTGTGGTTACGGATGCATAAGGCTGAGCTGCTTGTGCAACTCTGGCAGCCCGGGCTTGGTCTATCAGGCTCTGGGCCATGCAGGCTATCATTTGTTCATCATCACAATCCATCATATTTAATAATTTTGGTTTACTAGAATAATATGATGGTGGGGCACGAGGCATAAGAAGAGTCACGGATACTGGATTAGTGGTAGATGCAGCTACTTCTAACCAAGAACAGTACATTTTCTGTTCTTCCTCACTGATACAGCAAGGTGATATAGTCTTTAATAGAGTAATATCTAATGTGCCTTCGATTGGTAGATCAGGCAAAACAGATCTCCATCTAGTCCATATATTGAATGCTGGTTGCCCATATGTATCAATCATATAAATCATCGGACTCCCTTCTGAGTATTGTACACATTTAATTTCCTTCTGTGGGGTTTTGCCGGGTTTAGCACAATTGCTATGGACATTCCCCATTTCCTCTTTGGAGTTATTTTATTACAGGAAATAAATGTGGGTCTCGTCAGACCAACTTATGAGTTAACAATATTCAGTGTAAATATATATATATATATGAATGATACTAAGTTTCTTATCACTTTTCAAACTTATTTTTCTAAACTAAGTTATTAGTTCAAACAATTAATGACAATAACCGTATGTCTATTTGTAATTTTTATCTGGTTATTCCAATATGTTTGCTCAGAGTGCTGTGCAATATTAATACCACTGTCCCGTCTCATTAGCTTGTGCTTGTGAAACGTTCACTGAACAGGAGAAACTGGCAGTGAGTGTGAGTGATATATTGATTAGGTAAACAATAGTAACAATAGTATATTACACAGCTCTCTCAGGAAACAGACCAGAAATATCAGCAATATTTACATGACAGTAAAACTTTATAACATTGAAATAAACTCTAATACCTTACGTACATTTACTATATACCCTTTGGGAGAGTGGATAAAATAAAGGCTAAAATAAATACCTCAGACGCTACTGGACAGGAACAAGAAGTTACTGACAGGCCAAAGTGGATGACCACCCAAACAACAGGGAATTCTCACCTGCAGCGCGCTTTTGTAGTAGTGATCCACCTGTCCAGCCAGCATACAGCTTGCAATTCTCCCGTCCAAAGTAGCGGCGTGAGGTCCCGGGTTTCGGCACCAACTGATATGGAATAACGTCTCAGTCTCCCAAAGGATGAGTGCACACACTATCTCTGCAGATTAAAGAAAGTTTTATTGTAGCCACAAGAGCTCTGATCAATATTAGAACAGAACTGCCTCCATTGTATTGGGGCACAATTCTTATAGTATAAATTGTGGGTTGTACATAGTAGGTGGGACATAGGAAGATTATAACATAACCAATCATCTTACAATATAAACAACTAGCATCGAATCATTAGTAATCAGGCGATTACATAAAATACTTACCTATGTACTTATATAATTACTTGATGCAATGTACCTGTTTTGTTGGTCAATGTGCTTTCCCTAGATCAACCTGACCTCAAAAGGGCATTTTGACTAAGATAAGCAACCCCTGCAAATTCCACAGTGGCTTGGGTAAACTTTACATCTTTGCTTAGAGATTATTGATTAATCTTATTATAATTTAGTTGTTTAAGCAGCATATTTTACTACATTGGTTTATAGGAGTGTTAAAGGGTTATATTAAAAGGGATTAATTGATATGGTATACTAATTTTCCTATCAGTAGTGAACCAAAAATACACACACAACTAGCGCATGTCAACTAGACACGATGGCTGAGGCATAGAACTCAGAAAAATGATTATCGATTAACATTCCAAATGAATTTCCATAATTAACCATTTAACATTTCCCCCTTTTTTGAGTATAAAAGGACTTTAACTGAAAAATCTCAAAAGAAGATACATTCATCAATCATTTTTTCTTTCCTTCTTCCTTGGCAATATCATTAAATTTCCATAAAAATAATAATAGTAATAATAGTATCAATATCGGATTATTGTTATATAATGATGTGAATTGATGTTATGGTAAGCCGCGACTAATATTCATTTAATATGTATAATTATACTTCCCTATATCTAAATTGAAGCAATCGCGGGTTCAATCGTCATCATCTGATGTCATCGGGTCGTCGTCTCGTCTTCTTCTTGGTTCTTTTATAACACAGTCTTTAGATGAAAACTCCTTTGAAATAAATTACAGCATGTAGATATTGTACAGTCCATAATTGTGTTCATTATTGTTCAGTCCATAAACTGTACTCTTTATTAGAAAGATCATGTGTGTCAGTTGATAAGAAAACAAAGTCCATGGATGAAATGTAGCTTTAATATCTGTGCAGTGTCACCTGGACTTACGTTGGATCGTCTTTGGAATCTTCCGTGTGTCCGCACTGGTCTCGTGTCACTTTTGGAACAGATGTGAAGTCTTTGGTCAGTAAAGCAAGGGTTAACTTGACACTTTCCTGCTTTATATAGCACCATAACCAGTACTCAGTCCTTTATATACAGGACACATATGCCAGGTATTACCTGTTCACCAGCTTTCATTGAAGCGTTGCAGATGATAAGAAACCAGTGGAACGTGATGAAACTTGAACACAACACAGTACATATAGGATCATCGTCCTCTGCCGTCCTGGTGATCAGTGGTGTGAATTGTATTGTATGTAATGGACACAGTCTATTATAACACTCAGCATTCACACCTGTTACCTTCTGAGACGTCCGGATATCAGTTGCTTCTTCTTGTAACTTTTGAGAATCTCTTTGATTTATAAAAATTAAAAGTCTTTATTAAGATAGAATTCATAATTGCGATGTCTTGATTGAAGTCTTCATTCCCTAATCTGATACCAAATCTGGCAGTTTTTCCTAACCTATAATATCACAGCGTACCATAGCAATCAGTAATATCCATCTAATTATTATCAAAATATTAAAATAAATTATGTTTGGAATAATAAACAATAATAGATAATAATTCATTATCAATCAAGTTCTCCATATGATAGAACATTTTTATGTCATAGGTGTAATTACCTTTTCCAACCCATAGGTGTCAGTGTATTTTGAAAAAACAAGTTTTTATATCTTTATTAAACCAATAAAATCAAAGAATGTATACTCCTGAACCAAAATGAATAAATATATGAATGTATGAATGAATGAATGAATGAATAAATGAATGAATGAATTGTTGTGTTTACTCAGAAAATGTAAACATTTTTTTCCTTAGCAATATATATTTAATGAAGCAATACTCTTGTATTAGACATTACTTTATTAAATATTAATGTGTTTTCTCAATTGAGATATAGAACTCAAATAAAATCAAATGAGAATTAAAAAATGAAAAAATAGAAAAATAAGAAGTATAAAGTAAGAATAAAATTTTAAAAATGAAAAATAAAATTAAGAGTAAAAATAAGAATAAAAATAAAAATAAGGCTTTTAAATTTTAATGACAAATGCAGAGTAATTATATTCTCCATAAAAAAATACCCTTATATCTCCATTATCTGGATGATTTCATATTTGTCATAACCTTGTACCACCAAAAAATATTAAATTATGCAACTTTGCATGTAATACCCTTCTTAATTATACCATAGTACCTTATTATTATTTCTTCTTTATTAAAATGTGTGGAAAATAAGTATTGATCAAAAGTGATTATGTAATCAGGATCAAAAACACATTTTCCCCCTTAATACCAAAAAATATTATTTTATAAAATTTATGTATATATCAGAACCAAATTAAAAATAATTATTCTTCTAGAAATATTGTGCATAAATTTCATATCGATGAGTAGCATAGATTTGACTAAAGAGAGGTGTGTGCCTATTTAGGTAACCATTAAAAATAATATTATAGTTATTCAAGAATATTATCATGTGGAAAATTATTCTAAATATAAATTTGCTTTGTAAACCATTTTGATGTGTGGTTGCCCTTATCCACTATTAGTTAAATCAAGAAATAATAATTATTAAAGAAATATAGAAATATACATATGTAGATAATACCTAATTATGTATTATAATTTCCTCAGAATTAAATATATTTTTGTACCTTCACATAAAGAAACATTTTTTTTTTCAAACATACAAACATACGAGGCCTCTGTCACATCAATCACACTTAGCAGCTGCTGATTTACTCATCTGTCACCTTCACTCTGACATTCACAGATCTGTTCAACTCAAACATTCCACATATGAAGTTTTAGATATATATATATATATTTAACCCAAAATTGTTGTATCCCAATTTATTAATGCGCATTGCCATATCAATTGAATATCTTTATATTTCTTTGAATATTCCCCAAGTACATATTATATAATATGAGAGTAAGTCACTGGAATTTCAGACACTTGAAAAAACTCTTGTCTTAGATTCTTTTTTCACTGGCTGCCCGGTCTTAAGTTACATCAGTTGAAAATAGAATGAATGGGATCCTATACTATTAGCTCAAAGTTCAAAGGCCGCAGCTGTCACACGTCATGATGTAAAGCTACTTTAATTTGCACGAACACTTCATGCACAGAAAATATTAGCAACACAAAAGAATTAATAAGTATTACATATATATTATAGTTCAACTAGATATATTGTTATTATTTTAAAATGTTATACACATAAAATCATGCAATTTTTTCACTTCCTGTGTGAATAAAGAAATAAATCAATTTTAGAGTTCTTTGATCAAATCCTGCTTTGGAATGAAAACTCTAAGGAAATATAAGAAAATAAAATTAAATATCAAATTCATACAGAAACAGAATTATTTAAATATCTTATACATATATTGGTTGGTTCTAATGTAATTCAAAATATTGCTACTTAAATTTATATATATGAAGTTCTAATTTATTAATTAATATATACAGTGCCTACAAGTAGTATTCAACCCCCTGCAGATTTAGGTGGTTGACACATGCGGAATTAACTTGGCATTGTGACATTTGTACGGTAGATAAGCCTGGAAGTGGGAAATGCACTGCAGCAACTTTTTTTTTGTTTTTTTGTTTTTTTAAAACATTAAAAGTCAATTCAGAGTGTCATTTATTATTCAACCCCTCAAACCACAAGAATTCTGTTTGGTCCCCCTAAAGTATTAAGAAGTAGTTCAGGCACCAAGAATAATGAGCTTCACATGTGTGGATTAAAGATCTCTTTTGCCAGCCTTTTCTGACTATTTAAGACCCTCCCCAAACTTGTGAACAGCACTCAGACATGGTCAACATGGGAAAGACAAAAGAGCATTCCAAGGCCATCAGAGACAAGATCGTGGAGGGTCACAAGGCTGGCAAGGGGTGCAAAACCCTTTCCAAGGAGTTGGGCCTACCTGTCTCCACTGTTGGGAGCATCATCCGTAAGTGGAAGGCTTATGGAACTACTGTTAGCCTTCCACGGCCTGGACAGCCTTTGAAAGTGTCCTCCCGTGCCGAGGCCAGGCTTGTCCGAAGAGTCAAGGCTAACCCAAGGACAACAAGGAAGGAGCTCCGGGAAGATCTCATGGCAGTGGGGACATTGGTTTCAGTCAATACCATAAGTAACGTACTCCACCGCAATGGTCTCCGTTCCAGACGAGCCCGTAAGGTACCTTTACTTTCAAAGCATCATGTCAAGGCTCGTCTACAGTTTGCTCATGATCACTTGGAGGACTCTGAGACAGACTGGTTCAAGGTTCTATGGTCTGATGAGACCAAGATCGAGATCTTTGGTGCCAACCACACACGTGACGTTTGGAGACTGGATGGCACTGCATACGACCCCAAGAATACCATCCCTACAGTCAAGCATGGTGGTGGCAGCATCATGCTGTGGGGCTGTTTCTCTGCCAAGGGGCCTGGCCATCTGGTCCGCATCCATGGGAATATGGATAGCACGGCCTACCTGGAGATTTTGGCCAAGAACCTCCGCTCCTCCATCAAGGATCTTAAGATGGATCGTAATTTCATCTTCCAACAAGACAACGACCCAAAGCACACAGCCAAGAAAACCAAGACCTGGTTCAAGAGGGAAAATGTCAAGGTATTGGAGTGGCCTAGTCAGTCTCCTGACCTTAACCCAATTGAAAACTTGTGGAAGGAGCTCAAGAATAAAGTCCACATGAGACACCCAAAGAACCTAGATAACTTGGAGAAGATCTGCATGGAGGAGTGGGCCAAGATAACTCCACAGACCTGTGCCGGCCTGATCAGGTCTTATAAAAGACGATTATTAGCTTTAATTGCAAACAAGGGTTATTCCACAAAATATTAAACATAGGGGTTGAATAATAATTGACCCACACTTTTATGTTTAAAATTTAGTAAAATTCAAATGAGCAACATAACTTTTTGGTTTGTAAGATTTATGCTTCTGTTCATAAAACCTACTCTCGTTTGCAGTTTGAAGGCTCTAACTTATTTGCATCTTATCAAACCAGCTAAATCTGCAGGGGGTTGAATACTACTTGTAGGCACTGTATATATATATATATTTTATAAACGTATATATAAATACAATTATACGCAATCTCTACTTAGACAAGTGTATATATATATATATATATATATATATATATATATATATGAACTATTAGAAACTATGTAACTACAATTTTACTGTATGAGATTATAAATAAATATTGAGACATTGTATTACATTTTGATACAACATTATAATTACAGTTTTTCCTTAGCCACTCCCTAAACCAAATCTTCTGTCTCTCTCAAATATCTCCAGGAACGCCCTATTTAGGAAAGACATTTTTCTATCCTTCAAAACCTCAGAGAACTGCCTGTTCTTCTGTCCACATTACATTACGTCACAGTGAGTTGGTCGTCTCACCTGTCTCTGTCCATCAGTTTCAGCCATTTTCCTTTTTAGAGAATCACAGTTCTGACTGAGAATTAACTCATTCTGTGGAGAGATGGATCTTTGCACTGGCTGATATGGCTTATAACATATATGAAATCTTCTGCGTATTTGATAGAGTTCACTATGGGGATGACTCAGTCTAGGAGAGTTTGATATTGGCTTTTGGTAAGATTTTACCTTTCCTGGTTTTATAAATTTAGCTTGATTTATTTTCTTTTCACGATTCTCATGTTTTCTAACAAAATCCAGCATCTGCGCAGATTCAAATAATGAATTTTTTTGTGATGCCATAACTTGGGAAACTGAATTTAGGAATTTGAATTTTTGTACAAAAGTTGTTATCATATGTTGTACTTTTCAATTTTTGATGAGAGCTTTGTACAACCATTCAAATATGGACATGCATGTATATGTACATTCCTTCCTACCAAACCTTAGTTTCTGCAGATCTTCTATGTTGGGAAAATCCTTTGTGACACAATAAATCAAATATCTTAATCTGTCCGAATCATTTTCCCATCCATTAGGAGAGTCATTTTCACAGGGCATTAAATGTAAACGTCTGGACAATGTCACAGGAATCCATATTTTAAATAATTGATTCCTCTCCTCATTGGATAAATCAAACTTATCAGAGAAGCTCTCAAATGTCTCTGAATTTCTACAGGCATGGATTTTGACATCATATTTTGGCATGATTTTGTATAATTTCAGCAAATTTTTCCTCATTTTAATTTGGAGTTGAGCCTGGGTAATTCCAGAACTCTCTGATATTTTTAGTGGCTCTTGTACGTCCGTTCCTCCTACGTCACTCACGTCTCCTCCCACATCACCTAGTATGTCGGTTTCTCGTATGTCAGTCATGTCTCCTCCCATGTCAGGTTTCTGTATGTCCGTCTCTTGGTCAGACCCAAGGTCACCTTCAGTTACAGACACGTGTCTTACTTCTTGTTCATTTTCCACATTACAGTCAGAATCAGTATCACCGTCTGACACTTCTACACTATTTTCCTGCTTAGAAATCTCTAACACAAGACTATGAAAAAAATCTACCAAATGTAGAATATTTCTCAATTTCTGTTTGTCTCTATTTACCAATTTAGAAGTTAACTGTAAATTCTGCAATTCACATTCTTTGTATAAACTGAGACACAAAACTTCTATGTCATCTCCTACATTACCTTTGAAATTAATATTACTTTGTTTAGCAAAAGAAGAAATTATATCCATATTTTGCTTACCTTAAGATTCCTTGGCTTCTCTTTATCAACACGTCCTGTCTTCAGTTCGTCTGATTCTTTTCCGGTGTGATTCTGTTCCTTGTTAGTACCTCTGCTTCCTGTCTTTCCTCAGTCTGTAGGTCCTTTCTGCTTCTCGTGACAAACTAGTGAATTTACTGACACGTGAACAACAGCTGTTCAGCTCGTCAGGACTCCCCCCTTGTTCACGGAAGAAATTCACTTACTTAATTTAAAAAACAAAAAAACAGGACTGGCTGGCTCACCATTGTAAAATAATAATCTTCCTGTATTTTTTTTTCTACTGAGGACTTCTCAAAGTATCAATATCACGATATTCTTATTAAAAATGTATCTATTTATTCTTGGATTGTCCATTAAAAAGAATCAGATTGCAGCAGGTACATACAATAATTAGTTATAAAGTAATTGTCCATTTGTCCATAATTAGCTTAATTGTTGAGATTCACCCATCTTTCCTTGGATCCTGGCTGGTAAATCATGTCTTTGTCCAGCATGTGTCCAGGCCTACATGTCATCTGCTTCTCAGCATGAAGATTCTGTGTCTTGTGGGGTGGGCAGAGCAAGAGAGCCCCCCCTTTCTGTACCATGGGCTTTTATAGCCAGTCGTATGGACACCTGTTCTACATATGGTAGTGAACCAAAAATACACACACAAATAGCGCATGTCAACTAGACACGATGGCTGAGGCATAGAACTCAGAAAAATGATTATCGATTAACATTCCAAATGAATTTCCATAAATAACCATTTAACAGAGACCGCCTGGGAATGCCAGGTGCTGTAGGCTTTTGCTTTTTCCTTCCTTCCACCAGCAGGGGGCACTCTCTTCTATGCCTTTTTTCCATTCCCTTTCACAAGTGCACACATTCATTCTCTTTTCTTTTTTTCATTTGCTTTCTCTCTTGTGCTATTTCATCTCTGCAAAATACCAGCATCCTTCTGATCACCGTGGGCCTCCAGCATTGTTGCTTCTTTACTTTTAATACTAGGCTCCTTTTCACCAGGACCAGCGTCTCCCGGGTGGCTGGAGGCAACCACCGGTAACCCCAAGCAGAAGGCCTTTGCAGGCAACACGACCCTCCCCCCTGAAGAGCAGCTCAAAGTCACTGGCAACCATCTCACCCTCTTCCTTCATTCACCCCTTGACGTCTCGCTCAGCCCCCAAGTTACGGGTCCAGCTTGCTCTTTCTGTCACATTACCGCGATGAAGGGTTTAGCCTGCAGGAGACCCTGCGCCGAGCCATTTTTGAAGACACCTGATGCGGCGGGTGAATCACTGCTAAATAAACCACACCTGTAGGGACGGCACAGCCTTTGCATGGACCCTTCGGAGCCCGCCCCGTCACGGCCAGATTGGTCGCCACCAAGCGATCCTGACAAAGGCTGGCCGGGTGATGGATCAAGCAGCGTCTACTGGCCATACCACCTTGGATACGCCTGATCTCGTCTGATCTCGGAAGCAATTCATGGCTGGGCTCGGACAGTTCTTGGATGGGATACCGCCTGGGAACACCGGGTGCTGTAGACCATTTTGACGACGTTTTTCCCTACTGCCCAGCTCGGCTAGCATGGAACGGCGCCTTACCGGACACCGACCTTAAGTAACTTAGATGATGGAAGCCCCAAGGCCTCTGAGCCAGTTGGCAGCTAAGTACGCTACCCTGCCGCCTTCACGCAGGCCTGACACCGAGCTCCTTGCCACGGCTAGGAGTGCTTATTGACTCCGCAGCTCGCCGTGTGGAAATGATGGCGTTAAAAGCACCCGGGGCCGTGAAGGGGCCAGGCTTTCAGCAGGTGCCCAGGGAAGGTTTTGGATGCCGGCCGCCTAGCGAGGGCCAGCAGAAGTAACATGTTTCTCTGCAAATAAGCTTGTGTAACCAAGCCAGACGGCTGTCAAAGAGCTAACCTCATTGCAAGGAAGGCAAGGAAGGAATTGGGGAGGGGGCGGGGGGTGATTCCTGCTAGGGCCCTGAAATCATAAAACAGGCAGGAGAGTCTGACGCATGGTGACGGAGAGGTTGTAGGGGCAGATAGGGGGTGTTGTCACGTGCGAGCACGTGTGTATGCTGGCTTGTGTGTGAGAGTGCTCTTCCTAGGTGTGGCGCGCTGCAGACAGTCAAAGGGATTGTTCCCTTTCATTAAAAGTTAATCCCCGGCTGCAGGCTATTAGAAAGCAACTAACCGCGCTCTACTCACCCTACCCGGGTCTACCGGTGAGTCTCGCCTCTGCTCCCGGCCTGTGGCATTGGCCGTGAAGCTGACGTTCCGTCGACAGCGCTGCAGCCGATCAGTGAGCTCAGTGGCTCTGAGTGGGGCGTTGTGTCTACAAGACCTTTTAAGGAAGCCAGCAAAAAAATTGATGAGAAGGGAAAGCACAAAAGGACCTGGTCTTGCTGAGCACTGGAAAGGGCAGCCGGCAGCCGGCAGCCGGCAGCCAGACGTCAAAGTAGAAAAACAGCAAGCTAGAGGCTTGTCTCTGCCTACGGCCACACCACCCTGAACACGCCTGGTCTCGGAAGCTAAGCAGAGATGGGCCTGGTTAGTACTTGGATAGGAGACCGCCTGGGAATACCAGGTGCTGCAGGCTTTTGCTTTTTCCTTCCTTCCACCAGCAGGGGGCACTCTCCTCTATGCCTTTTTTCCATTCCGTTTCACAAGTGCACACATTCATTCTCTTTTCTTTTTTTCATTTGCTTTCGCTCTTGCGCTATTTCATCTCTGCAAAATACCAGCATCCTTCTGATCATCGTGGGCCTCCAGCATTGTTGCTTCTTTACTATTAATACTAGGATCAACGTCTCACGCGTGGCTGGAGGCAACCACCGGTAACCCCAAGCAGAAGACCTTTGCAGGCAACACGACCCTCCCCCATGAAGAGCAGCTCAAAGTCACTGGCAACCATCTCACCCTCTTCCTTCATTCACCCCTGGACGTCTCGCTCCGCCCCCAAGTTACGGGTCCAGCTTGCTCTTTCTGTCACATTACCGCGATGAAGGGTTTAGCCTGCAGGAAACCCTGCGCCGAGACATTTTTGAAGACACCTGATGCGGCGGGTGAATCACTGCTAAACAAACCACACCTGTAGGGACGGCACAGCCTTTGCATGGACCCTTCGGAGCCCGCCCCGTCACGGCCAGATTGCTCGCCACCAAGCGATCCTGAGAAAGGCTGGCCGGGCGATGGATCGAGCAGCGTCTACTGGCCATACCACCTTGGATACGCCCGATCTCGTCTGATCTCGGAAGCAAAGCAGGGCTGGGCTCATACAGAACTTGGATGGGAGACCTCCTGGGAACTCCGGGTGCTATAGACCATTTTGATGAAGTTTTGCCCTACTGCCCAGCTCGGATAGCATGGAACGGCGCCTTGCCGGACACCGACCTTAAGTAACTTAGATGATGGAAGCCCCAAGGCCTCTGAGCCAGTTGGCAGCTACGTACGCTAAACCGCCGCCTTCACGCAGGCCTGACACCGAGCTCCTTGCCACGGGTAGGAGTGCTTATTGACTCCGCAGCTCGCCGTGTGGAAATGATGGCGTTAAAAGCACCCGGGGCCGTGAAGGGGCCAGGCTTTCAGCAGGTGCCCAGGGAAGGTTTTGGATGCCGGCCGCCTAGCGAGGGCCAGCAGAAGTAACATGTTTCTCTGCAAAGAAGCTTGTGTAACCAAGCCAGACGGCTGACAAAGAGCTAACCTCAGTGCAAGGAAGGCAAGGAAGGTGCGGAAGGAATTGGGGAGGGGGGGGTGATTCCTGCTAGGGCCCTGAAATCATAAAACAGGCAGGAGAGTCTGACGCATGGTGACGGAGAGGTTGTAGGGGCAGATAGGGGGTGTTGTCACGTGCGAGCACGTGTGCATGCTGGCTTGTGTGTGAGAGTGCGCTTCCTAGGTGTGGCGCGCTGCAGACAGTCAAAGAGATTGTTCCCTTTCATTAAAAGTTAATCCCCGGCTGCAGGCTATTAGAAAGCAACTAACCGCGCTCTACTCACCCTACCCGGGTCTACCGGTGAGTCTCGCCTCTGCTCCCGGCCTGTGGCATTGGCCGTGAAGCTGACGTTCCGTCGACAGCGCTGCAGCCGATCAGTGAGCTCAGCGGCTCTGAGTGGGGTGTTGTGTCTACAAGACCTTTTAAGGAAGCCAGCAAAAAAGTTGAAGAGAAGGGAAAGCACAAAAGAACCTGGTCTTGCTGAGCACTGGAAAGGGCAGCTGGCAGCCAGACGTCAAAGTAGAAAAGCAGCAAGTGAGAGGCTTTTCTCTGCCTGCGGCCAAACCACCCTGAACACACCCGATCTTGTCTTATCTCAGAAGCTAAGCAGGGTCAGGCCTGGTTAGTACTAGGATGGGAGACCACCTGGGAATACCAGGTGCTGTAGGCTTTTGCTTTTTCTTTCCTTCCACCAGCAGGGGGCACTCTCTTCTATGCCTTTTTCCATTCCCTTTCACAAGTGCACAAATTCATTCTCTTTTCTTTTTTTCATTTGCTTTCTCTCTTGCGCTATTTCATCTCTGCAAAATACCAGCATCCTTCTGATCACCGTGGGCCTCCAGCATTGTTGCTTCTTTACTTTTAATACTAGGCTCCTTTTCACCAGGACCAGTGTCTCCCGCGTGGCTGGAGGCAACCACCGGTAACCCCAAGCAGAAGACCTTTGCAGGCAACACGACCCTCCCCCCTGAAGAGCAGCTCAAAGTCACTGGCAACCATCTCACCCTCTTCCTTCATTCACCCCTGGACGTCTCGCTCCGCCCCCAAGTTACGGGTCCAGCTTGCTCTTTCTGTCACATTACCGCGATGAAGGGTTTAGCCTGCAGGAGACCCTGCGCCGAGACATTTTTGAAGACACCTGATGCGGCGGGTTAATCACTGCTAAACAAACCACACCTGTAGGGACGGCACAGCCTTTGCATGGACCCTTCGGAGCCCGCCCCGTCACGGCCAGATTGCTCGCCACCAAGCGATTCTGAGAAAGGCTGGCCGGGCGATGGATCGAGCAGCGTCTACTGGCCATACCACCTTGGATACACCCAATCTTGTCTGATCTTGAAAGCAAAGCAGGGCTGGGCTCTGACAGTACTTGGATGGGAGACTTCCTGGGAACACCGGGTGCTGTAGACCATTTTGATGACGTTTTGCCCTACTGGCCAGCTTGGCTAGCATGGAACGGCGCCTTGCCGGACACCGACCTTAAGTAACTTAGATGATGGAAGCCCCAAGGTCTCTGAGCCAGTTGGCAGCTAAGTACGCTACCCTGCCGCCTTCACGCAGGCCTGACACCGAGCTCCTTGCCACGGCTTGGAGTGCTTATTGACTCCGCAGCTCGACGTGTGGAAATGATGGCGTTAAAAGCACCCGGGGCCGTGAAGGGGCCAGGCTCTCAGCAGGTGCCCAGGGAAGGTTTTGGATGCCGGCCGCCTAGCGAGGGCCAGCAGAAGTAACATGTTTCTCTGCAAAGAAGCTTGTGTAACCAAGCCAGACGTCTGACAAAGAGCTAACTTCAGTGCAAGGAAGGCAAGGAAGGTGCGGAAGGAATTGGGGAGGGGGGGGGGTGATTCCTGCTAGGGCCCTGAAATCATAAAACAGGCAGGAGAGTCTGACGCATGGTGACGGAGAGGATGTTGGGGCAGATAGGGGGTGTTGTCACGTGCGAGCACGTGTGCATGCTGGCTTGTGTGTGACAGTGCGCTTCCTAGGTGTGGCGCGCTGCAGACAGTCAAAGGAATTGTTCCCTTTCATTAAAAGTTAATCCCCGGCTGCAGGCTATTAGAAAGCAACTAACCGCGCTCTACTCACCCTACCCGGGTCTACCGGTGAGTCTCGCCTCTGCTCCCGGCCTGTGGCATTGGCCGTGAAGCTGACGTTCCGTCGACAGCGCTGCAGCCGATCAGTGAGCTCAGCGGCTCTGCGTGGGGCGTTGTGTCTACAAGACCTTTTAAGGAAGCCAGCAAAAAAATTGAAGAGAAGGGAAAGCACAAAAGGACCTGGTCTTGCTGAGCACTGGAAAGGGCAGCCGGCAGCCAGACGTCAAAGTAGAAAAGCAGCAAGTGAGAGGCTTGGCTGTGCCTACGGCCACAGCACCCTGAATGCGCCCAATCTTGCCTGATCTTGGAACCTAAGCAGGGTTGGGTCTGGTTAGTACTTGGATGGGAGACTGCCTGGGAATACAAGGTGCTGTAGGCTTTTGCTTTTTCCTTCCTTCCACCAGCAGGGGGCACTCTCCTCTATGCCTTTTTTCCATTCCCTTTCACAAGTGCACACATTCATTCTCTTTTCTTTTTTTCATTTGCTTTCTCTCTTGCGCTATTTCATCTCTGCAAAATACCAGCATCCTTCTGATCAGCGTGGGCCTCCAGCATTGTTGCTTCTTTACTTTTAATACTAGGCTCCTTTTCACCAGGACCAGCGTCTCCCGCGTGGCTGGAGGCAACCACCGGTAACCCCAAGCAGAAGACCTTTGCAGGCAACACGACCCTCAACCCTGAAGAGCAGCTCAAAGTCACTGGCAACCATCTCACCCTCTTCTTTCATTCACCCCTGGATGTCTCGCTCCGCCCCCAAGTTACGGGTCCAGCTTGCTCTTTCTGTCACATTACCGCGATGAAGGGTTTAGCCTGCAGGAGACCCTGCGCCGAGACATTTTTGAAGACACAAGATGCGGCGGGTGAATCACTGCTAAACAAACCACACCTGTAGGGACGGCACAGCCTTTGCATGGACCCTTCGGAGCCCGCCCCGTCACGGCCAGATTCCTTGCCACCAAGCGATCCTGAGAAAGGCTGGCCGGGCGATGGATCGAGCAGTGTCTACTGGCCATACCACCTTGGATGTGCCCGATCTCGTCTGATCTCGGAAGCAAAGCAGGGCTGGGCTCGGACAGTACTTGGATGGGAGACCTCCTGGGAATACTGGGTGCTGTAGACCATTTTGATGAACTTTTGCCCTACTGCCCAGCTCGGCTAGCATGGAACGGCGCCTTGCCGGACACCGACCTTAAGTAACTTAGATGATGGAAGCCCCAAGGCCTCTGAGCCAGGTGGCAGCTAAGTACGCTACCCCTCCGCCTTCACGCAGGCCTGACACCGAGCTCCTTGCCACGGCTAGGAGTGCTTATTGACTCCGCAGCTCGCCGTGTGGAAATGATGGCGTTAAAAGCACCCGGGGACGTGAAGGGGCCAGGCTTTCAGCAGGTGCCCAGGGAAGGTTTTGGATGCCGGCCGCCTAGCGAGGGCCAGCAGAAGTAACATGTTTCTCTGCAAAGAAGCTTGTGTAACCAAGCCAGACGGCTGACAAAGAGCTAACCTCAGTGCAAGAAGGGTTATCCTTATCCTCTCTTGCTGACAACTTTATCTTCCAAAAGGTAGGGGAGAAAACAAGGGGATCTGCTACTTTGGATCTAATCCTTATAAACAGGGAGGAAGTGGTTGAGGAGGTAAAGGTGGCTGGGACCCTAGGAGGCAGCGATCATGCTATTATAGAATTTTGGATAACTAGAGGAGGAAGACATGTGAAGACTCAAACTTCAAGGTTAGATTTTAGAAAGTCAGATTTTAAGAGACTCAGAAAGAGAATAGGAAGGATCCAATGGCTGGATGTCCTTAAGGACAAAAATGTCCAGGAAGGATGGGAAATTTTTAAAAATGAGATTCTCAAAGCACAATCGTTAACAATCCCGAAAAGTAGGAAGAATGGGAAGCATTTAAGGAAACCAGGATGGATGAACACAGAACTTAAACACATGCTAAAAAGAAAGAAAGAAATGTTTATTAAATGGAAAGAGGGAGGCATATCTAAAGAAGATTATAATGCAGTCTACAGATCATGCAGGGCACGTATCAGGTTAGCTAAAGCTGACAATGAATTAAGGCTTGCAAGAGATGTCAAAAGCAATAAAAAAGGATTTTGGGGGTATGTCAAAAGTAAAAGAAAAGTCAAAGATGCTATAGGATTTTTACAGGATGAAAATGGAGAAATGGTAAGAGAGGATGTTGAGAAGGCCGAACTTTTTAATTCCTATTTTGCATCTGTTTTCTCTCAGAAAGAAAATGTAACATCAACTGATCTTCACGGTCCTTTTAAAGGAATAGAGGAATCCAAGTTATCTGTAAACAGAAAGATTGTGAGGGAATATTTAGCTAACATAAATGAGTTCAAGTCTCCAGGTCCAGATAAATTACACCCCAGAGTACTGAAGGAGATCGTAGAAGAAATTTTAGAACCACTCTCCATAATCTTTGAAAATTCTTGGAGAACAGGAGAAGTCCCAGAAGACTGGAGAAGAGCAAATGTTGTTCCTATCTTCAAAAAGGGGAAGAAGGTGGACCCAGGGAACTATAGGCCGGTGAGTCTGACTTCTATACCAGGAAAGATCTTTGAACAAATTATTAAACAACATGTATGTAAGTACATGGATAAGAATGAAGTGATTAACCAGAGTCAGCATGGGTTTGTAACTAACAAGTCATGTCAGACTAACTTAATTTCCTTCTATGACAGAATCACTGACTGGGTGGATCAGGGAAATGATGTAGATATAGTATATCTTGACTTCAGCAAAGCATTTGACAAAGTATCTCACACCATCCTTATTGAAAAAATGACCAAGTATGCAATGGACCAGGCAACTGTTAGGTGGATTCATAACTGGCTTAGTGATCGGACTCAAAGGGTGGTTGTAAATGGCTTCACATCCAGCTGGATGAATGTCTCAAGTGGGGTACCACAGGGCTCCGTCCTGGGACCTGTATTGTTCAACATCTTTATCAATGATTTAGATGAAGGAATTGAGGGTAAACTGATTAAATTTGCTGATGACACAAAGCTAGGAGGGATAGCTAATACTAGAGAAGAGAGAGAGAGGATTCAAAAAGACCTAAATAAACTGGAGCAGTGGGCAGCAACCAACAGAATGGTTTTTAACAGGGAAAAATGCAAAGTACTACATCTGGGCAATAAAAATGAAAAAAGCATATACAGAATGGGAGGAATAGAGCTAAGCAACAGTACATGTGAAAAAGACTTAGGTATACTAATAGATCATAGTCTGAACATGAGTCAACAGTGTGATGCAGCAGGAAAAAAGGCAAATACAATTCTGGGATGTATTAACAGAAGCATACAGTCTAGATCACGTGAAGTCATTATCGGTCTTTACTCCTCTTTGGTCAGACCTCATCTGGAATACTGTGTACAGTTTTGGGCACCACATTTTAAAAAAGACATAGACAAACTGGAGCAAGTTCAGAGAAGAGCGACCAGAATGGTGACTGGTCTGCAAACCATGTCCTATGAGGAACGGTTGCAGGATTTGGGAATGTTTAGCTTGCAAAAAAGAAGACTGAGAGGAGACTTAATAGCTGTCTACAAATATGTCAAGGGCTGTCACATTGTAGAAGGATGATCTTTATTCTCATTTGCACAAGGAAAAACTAGAAGCAATGGGATGAAACTAAATGGGAGGAGACACAGATTAGATATTAGAAAAAACTTTTTGACAGTTAGGGTGATTAATGAGTGGAACAGGCTGCCACGAGAGGTGGTGAGTTCCCCTTCAATGGACGTCTTCAAACAGAGGCTGGACAGACATCTGTCTGAGATGATCTAGTGAATCCTGCTTTGAGCAGGGGGTTGGACCAGATAACCCAGGAGGTCCCTTCCAACTCTACCATCCTATGATTCTATGATTCTATGAAAAGGACCTGGTCTTGCTGAGCACTGGAAAGGGCAGCCGGCAGCCAGACGTCAAAGTAGAAAAGCAGCAAGTGAGAGACTTGTCTCTGCCTACGGCCACACCACCCTGAACACACCCGATCTCATCTGATCTAGGAAGCTAAACAGGGTTGGGCCTGGTTAGTACTTGGATGGGAGACCGCCTGGGATTACCAGGTGCTGTAGGCTTTCACTTTTTCCTTCCTTCCACCAGCAGGGGGCACTCTCTTCTATGCCTATTTTCCATTCCCTTTCACAAGTGCACACATTCATTCTCTTTTCTTTTTTTCATTTGCTTTCTCTCTTGCGCTATTTCATCTCTGCAAAATACCAGCATCCTTCTGATCACCGTTGAACTCCAGCATTGCTGCTTCTTTACTTTTAATACTAGGCTCCTTTTCACCAGGACCAGCGTCTCCCGGGTGGCTGGAGGCAACAACCGGTAACCCCAAGCAGAAGACCTTTGCAGGCAACACGACCCTCCCCCCTGAAGAGCAGCTCAAAGTCACTGGCAACCATCTCACCCTCTTCCTTCATTCACCCCTGGACATCTCGCTCCGCCCCCAAGTTACGGGTCCAGCTTGCTCTTTCTGTCACATTACCGCGATGAGGGGTTTAGCCTGCAGGGGACCCTGCGATGAGCCATTTTTGAAGACACCTGATGCGGCGGGAGAATCACTGCTAAACAAACCACACCTGTAGGGACGGCACAGCCTTTGCATGGACCCTTCGGAGCCCGCCCCGTCACGGCCAGATTCCTTGCCACCAAGCGATCCTGAGAAAGGCTGGCCGGGCGATGGATCGAGCAGTGTCTACTGGCCATACCACCTTGGATTAGCCTGATCTCATCTGATCTCGGAAGCAAAGCAGGGCTGGGCTCCAACAGTACTTGGATGGGAAACCTCCTGGGAACACCGGGTGCTGTAGACCATTTTGATGACGTTTTGCCCTACTGCCCAGCTCGGCTAGCATGGAACGGCGCCTTGCCGGACACCGACCTTAAGTAACTTAGATGATGGAAGCCCCAAGGACTCTGAGCCAGTTGGCAGCTAAGTACGCTACCCCGCCGCCTTCACGCAGGCCTGACACCGAGCTCCTTGCCACGGCTAGGAGTGCTTATTGACTCCGCAGCTCGCCGTGTGGAAATGATGGCGTTAAAAGCACCCGGGGCCGTGAAGGGGCCAGGCTTTCAGCAGGTGCCCAGGGAAGGATTTGGATGCCGGCCGCCTAGCGAGGGCCAGAAGAAGTAACATGTTTCTCTGCAAAGAAACTTGTGTAACCAAGCCAGACAGCTGACAAAGAGCTAACCTCAGTGCAAGGAAGGCAAGGAAGGTGCGGAAGGAATTGGGGAGGGGGGGGTGATTCCTGCTAGGGCCCTGAAATCATAAAACAGGCAGGAGAGTCTGACGCATGGTGACGGAGAGGTTGTAGGGGCAGATAGGGGGTGTTGTCACGTGCGAGCACGTGTACATGCTGGCTTGTGTGTGAGAGTGCGCTTCCTAGGTGTGGCGCGCTGCAGACAGTCAAAGGGATTGTTCCCTTTCATTAAAAGTTAATCCCCGGCTGCAGGCTATTAGAAAGCAACTAACCGCGCTCTACTCACCCTACCCGGGTCTACCGGTGAGTCTCGCCTCTGCTCCCGGCCTGTGGCATTGGCCGTGAAGCTGACGTTCCGTCGACAGCGCTGCAGCCGATCAGTGAGCTCAGTGGCTCTGAGTGGGGCGTTCTGTCTACAAGACCTTTTAAGGAAGCCAGCAAAAAAATTGAAGAGAAGGGAAAGCACAAAAGGACCTGGTCTTGCTGAACACTGGAAAGGGCATCCGGCAGCCAGACTTCAAAGTAGAAAAGCAGCAAGTGAGAAGCTTGTTTCTGCCTACGGCCACACCACCCTGAACACGCCCAATCTCATCTGATCTTGGAAGCTAAGCAGGGTCAGGCCTGGTTATTACTTGGATGGGAGACCACCTGGGAATACCAGGTGCTGTAGGCTTTTGCTTTTTCCTTCCTTCCACCAGCAGGGGGCACTCTCTTCTATGCCTTTTTTCCATTCCCTTTCACAAGTGCACACATTCATTCTCTTTTCTTTTTTTCATTTGCTTTCTCTCTTGCGCTATTTCATCTCTGCAAAATACCAGCATCCTTCTGATCACCGTGGGCCTCCAGCATTGTTGCTTCTTTACTTTTAATACTAGGCTCCTTTTCACCAGGACCAGCGTCTCCCGTGTGGCTGGAGGCAACAACCGGTAACCCCAAGCAGAAGACCTTTGCAGGCAACACGACCCTCCCCCCTGAAGAGCAGCTCAAAATCACTGGCAATCATCTCACCCTCTTCCTTCATTCACCTCTGGACGTCTCGCTCCGCCCCCAAGTTACGGGTCCAGCTTGCTCTTTCTGTCACATTACCGCGATGAAGGGTTTAGCCTGCAGGAGACCCTGCGCCGAGACATTTTTGAAGACACCTGATGCGGCGGGTGAATCACTGCTAAACAAACCACACCTGTAGGGACGGCACAGCCTTTGCATGGACCCTTCGGAGCCCGCCCCGTCACGGCCAGATTTCTCGCCATCAAGCGATCCTGAGAAATGCTGGCCGAGCGATGGATTGAGCAGCGTCTACTGGCCATACCAACTTGAATACGCCTGATCTCATCTGATCTTGGAAGCTAAGCAGGGTTGGGCCTGGTTAGTACTTGGATGGGAGACTGTAAAATAATACTTTTCCTGTATTCTTTTTTTTCTACTGAGGACTTCTCAAAGTATCAATATCACGATATTCTTATAAAAAAATGTATCTATTTATTCTTGGATTGTCCATTAAAAAGAATCAGATTGCAGCAGGTACATACAATAATTAGTTATAAAGTAATTGTCCATTTGTTCATAATTAGCTTAATTGTTGAGATTCACCCATCTTTCCTTGGATCCTGGCTGGTAAATCATGTCTTTGTCCAGCATGTGTCCAGGCCTACATATCATCTGCTTCTCAGCATGAAGATTCTGTGTCTTGTGGGGTGGGCAGAGCAAGAGAGCCCCCCCTTTCTGTAGCATGGGCTTTTATAGCCAGTCGTATGGACACCTGTTCTACATATGGTAGTGAACCAAAAATACACACACAAATAGCGCATGTCAACTAGACACGTTGGCTGAGGCATAGAACTCAGAAAAATGATTATCGATTAACATTCCAAATGAATTTTCATAATTAACCATTTAACATTTCCCCCTTTTTTGAGAATAAAAGGACTTTAACTGAAACTTCTCAAAAGAAGATACATTCATCAATCATTTTTTCTTTCCTTCTTCCTTGGCAATATCATTAAATTTCCATAATAATAATAATAGTAATAATAGTATCAATATCGGATTATTGTTATATAATGATGTTAATTCATGTTATGGTAAGCCGTGACTAATATTCATTTAATATGTATAATTATACTTCCCTATATCTAAATTGAAGCAATCGCGGGTTCAATCGTCATCATCTGATGTCATCGGGTCGTCGTCTCGTCTTCTTCTTGGTTCTTTTATAACACAGTCTTTAGATGAAAACTCCTTTGAAATAAATTACAGCATGTAGATATTGTACAGTCCATAATTGTGCTCATTATTGTTCAGTCCATAAACTGTACTCTTTATTAGAAAGATCATGTGTGTCCGTTGATAAGAAAACAAAGTCCATGGATGAAATGTAGCTTTAATATCTGTGCAGTGTCACCTGGACTTACGTTGGATCGTCTTTGGAATCTTCCGTGTGTCCGCACTGGTCTCGTGTCACTTTTGGAACAGATGTGACGTCTTTGGTCAGTAAAGCAAGGGTTATCTTGACACTTTCCTGCTTGATATAGCACCATAACCAGTACTCAGTCCTTTATATACAGGACACATATGCCAGGTATTACCTGTTCACCAGCTTTCATTGAAGCGTTGCAGGTGATAAGAAACCACTTTAACGTGATGAAACTTGAACACAACACAGTACATATAGGATCATCGTCCTCTGCCATCCTGGTGATCAGTGGTGTGAATTGTATTGTATGTAATGGACACAGTCTATTATAACACTCAGCATTCACACCTGTTACCTTCTGAGACGTCCGGATATCAGTTGCTTCTTCTTGTAACTTTTGAGAATCTCTTTGATTTATAAAAATTAAAAGTCTTTATTAAGATAGAATTCATAATTGCGATGTCTTGATTGAAGTCTTCATTCCCTAATCTGATACCAAATCTGGCAGTTTTTCCTAACTTATAATATCACAGCGTACCATAGCAATCAGTAATATCCATCTAATTATTATCAAAATATTAAAATAAATTATGTTTGGAATAATAAACAATAATAGATAATAATTCATTATCAATCAAGTTCTCCATATGATAGAACATTTTTATGTCATAGGTGTAATTACCTTTTCCAACCCATAGGTGTCAGTGTATTTTGAAAAAACAAGTTTTTATATCTTTATTAAACCAATAATATCAAAGAATGTATACTCCTGAACCAAAATGAATAAATATATGAATGTATGAATGAATGAATGAATGAATAAATGAATGAAAGAATTGTTGTGTTTACTCAGAAAATGTAAACATTTTTTTCCTTAGCAATATATATTTAATGAAGCAATACTCTTGTATTAGACATTACTTTATTAAATATTAATGTGTTTTCTCAATTGAGATATTGAACTCAAATAAAATCAAATGAGAATTAAAAAATGAAAAAATAGAAAAATAAGAAGTATAAAGTAAGAATACAATTTTAAAAATGAAAAATAAAATTAAGAGTAAAAATAAGAATAAAAATAAAAATAAGGCCTTTAAATTTTAATGACAAATGCAGAGTAATTATATTCTCCATAAAAAATACCCTTATATCTCCATTATCTGGATGATTTCATATTTGTCATAACCTTGTACCACCAAAAAATATTAAATTATGCAACTTTGCATGTAATACCCTTCTTAATTATACCATAGTACCTTATTATTATTTCTTCTTTATTAAAATGTGTGGAAAATAAGTATTGATCAAAAGTCATTATGTAATCAGGATCAAAAACACATTTTCCCCCTTAATACCAAAAATATTATTTTATAAAATTTATGTATATATCAGAACCAAATTAAAAATAATTATTCTTCTAGAAATATTGTGCATAAATTTCATATCGATGAGTAGCATAGATTTGACTAAAGAGAGGTGTGTACCTATTTAGGTAACCATTAAAAATAATTTTATAGTTATTCAAGAATATTATCATGTGGAAAATTATTCTAAATATAAATTTGCTTTGTAAACCATTTTGATGTGTGGTTGCCCTTATCCACTATTAGTTAAATCAAGAAATAATAATTATTAAAGAAATATAGAAATATATATGTAGATAATACCTAATTATGTATTATAATTTCCTCAGAATTAAATATATTTTTGTACCTTCACATAAAGAAACTTTTTTTTTTTCAAACATACAAACATACGAGGCCTCTGTCACATCAATCACACTTAGCAGCTGCTGATTTACTCATCTGTCACCTTCACTCTGACATTCACAGATCTGTTCAACTCAAACATTCCACATATGAAGTTTTATATATATATATATATATATATATATTTAACCCAAAATTGTTGTATCCCAATTTATTAATGCGCATTGCCATATCAATTGAATATCTTTATATTTCTTTGAATATTCCCCAAGTACATATTATATAATATGAGAGTAAGTCACTGGAATTTCAGACACTTGAAAAAACTCTTGTCTTAGATTCTTTTTTCACTGGCTGCCCGGTCTTAAGTTACATCAGTTGAAAATAGAATGAATGGGATCCTATACTATGAGCTCAAAGTTCAAAGGCCGCAGCTGTCACACGTCATGCTGTAAAGCTACTTTAATTTGCACGAACACTTCATGCACAGAAAATATTAGCAACACAAAAGAATTAATAAGTATTACATATATATTATAGTTCAACTAGATATATTGTTATTATTTTAAAATGTTATACACATAAAGTCATGCAATTTTTTCACTTCCTGTGTGAATAAAGAAATAAATCCATTTTAAAGTTCTTTGATCAAATCCTGCTTTGGAAAGAAAACTCTAAGGAAATATAAGAAAATAAAATTAAATATCAAATTCATACAGAAACAGAATTATTTAAATATATTATACATATATTGGTTGGTTCTAATGTAATTCAAAATATTGCTACTTAAATTTATATATATGAAGCTCTAATTTATTAATTAATATATATATATATATTTTATAAACGTATATATAAATACAATTATACGCAATCTCCACTTAGACAAGTGTATATATATATATATATATATATATATATATATATATATGAACTATTAGAAACTATGTAACTACAATTTTACTGTTTAAGATTATAAATAAATATTGAGACATTGTATTACATTTTGATACAACATTATAATTACAGTTTTTCCTTAGCCACTCCCTAAACCAAATCTTCTGTCTCTCTCAAATATCTCCAGGAACGCCCTATTTAGGAAAGACATTTTTCTATCCTTCAAAACCTCAGAGAACTGCCTGTTCTTCTGTCCACATTCCATGACGTCACTGTGAGGTGAGTTGGTCGTCTCACCTGTCTCTGTCCATCAGTTTCAGCCATTTTCCTTTTTAGAGAATCACAGTTCTGACTGAGAATTAACTCATTCTGTGGAGAGATGGATCTTTGCACTGGCTAATATGGCTTATAACATATATGAAATCTTCTGCGTATTTGATAGAGTTCACTATGGGGATGACTCAGTCTAGGAGAGTTTGATATTGGCTTTTGGTAAGATTTTACCTTTCCTGGTTTTATAAATTTAGCTTGATTTATTTTCTTTTCACGATTCTCATGTTTTCTAACAAAATCCAGCATCTGCGCACATTCAAATAATGAATTTTTTTGTGATGCCATAACTTGGGAAACTGAATTTAGGAATTTGAATTTTTGTACAAAAGTTGTTATCATATGTTGTACTTTTCCATTTTTGATGAGAGCTTTGTACAGCCGCTCAAATATGGACATGAATGTATATGTACATTCCTTCCTACCAATCCTTAGTTTCTGCAGATCTTCTATGTTGGGAAAATCCTTTGTGACACAATAAATCAAATATCTTAATCTGTCCGAATCATTTTCCCATCCATTAGGAGAGTCATTTTCACAGGGCATTAAATGTAAATGTCTGGACAATGTCACAGGAATCCATATTTTAAATAATTGATTCCTCTCCTCATTGGATAAATCAAACTTATCAGAGAAGCTCTCAAATGTCTCTGAATTTCTACAGGCATGGATTTTGACATCATATTTTGGCATGATTTTGTATAATTTCAGCAATTTTTTCCTCATTTTAATTTGGAGTTGAGCCTGGGTAATTCCAGAATTCTCTGATATTTTTAGTGGCTCTTGTACGTCCGTTCCTCCTACGTCACTCACGTCTCCTCCCACATCACCTAGTATGTCGGTTTCTCGTATGTCAGTCATGTCTCCTCCCATGTCAGGTTTCTGTATGTCCGTCTCTTGGTCAGACCCAAGGTCACCTTCAGTTGCAGACACGTGTTTAACTTCTTGTTAATTTTCCACATTACAGTCAGAATCAGTATCACCGTCTGACACTTCTACACTATTTTCCTGCTTAGAAATCTCTAACACAAGACTATGAAAAAAATCTACCAAATGTAGAATATTTCTCAATTTCTGTTTGTCTCTATTTACCAATTTAGAAGTTAACTGTAAATTCTGCAATTCACATTCTTTGTATAAACTGAGCCACAAAACTTCTATGTCATCTCCTACATTAACTTTGAAATTAATATTACTTTGTTTAGCAAAAGAAGAAATTATATCCATATTTTGCTTACCTTAAGATTCCTTGGCTTCTCTTTATCAGCACGTCCTGTCTTCAGTTCGTCTGATTCTTTTCCTGTGTGATTCTGTTCCTTGTTAGTACCTCTGCTTCCTGTCTTTCCTCAGTCTGTAGGTCCTTTCTGCTTCTCGTGACAAACTAGTGAATTTACTGACACGTGAACAACAGCTGTTCAGCTCGTCAGGACTCCCCCCTTGTTCACGGAAGAAATTCACTTACTTAATTTAAAAAACAAAAAAACAGGACTGGCTGGCTCACCATTGTAAAATAATACTCTTCCTGTATTATTTTTTTCTACTGAGGACTTCTCAAAGTATCAATATCACGATATTCTAATAAAAAAATGTATCTATTTATTCTTGGATTGTCCATTAAAAAGAATCAGATTGCAGCAGGTACATACAATAATTATTTATAAAGTAGTTGTCCGTTTGTCCATAATTAGCTTAATTGTTGAGATTCACCCATCTTTCCTTGGATCCTGGCTGGTAAATCATGTCTTTGTCCAGCATGTCTCCAGGCCTACATGTCATCTGCTTCTCAGCATGAAGATTCTGTGTCTTGTGGGTTGGGCAGAGCAAGAGAGCCCCCCCTGTCTGTAACATGGGCTTTTATAGCCAGTCGTATGGACACTTGTTCAACATATGGTAGTGAACCAAAAATACACACACAAATAGCGCATGTCAACTACACACGATGGCTGAGGCATAGAACTCAGAAAAATGATTATCGATTAACATTTCAAATGAATTTCCATAATTAACCATTTAAAAGAGACCGCCTGGGAATGCCAGGTGCTGTAGGCTTTTGCTTTTTCCTTCCTTCCACCAGCAGGGGGCACTCTCTTCTATGCCTTTTTTCCATTCCCTTTCACAAGTGCACACATTCATTCTCTTTTCTTTTTTTCATTTGCTTTCTCTCTTGCGCTATTTCATCTCTGCAAAATACCAGCATCCTTCTGATCACCCTGGGCCTCCAGCATTGTTGCTTATTTACTTTTAATACTAGGCTCCTTTTCACCAGAACCAGCGTCTCCCGGGTGGCTGGAGGAAAACACCGGTAACCCCAAGCAGAAGACCTTTGCAGGCAACACGACCCTCCCCCCTGAAGAGCAGCTCAAAGTCACTGGCAACCATCTCACCCTCTTCCTTCATTCACCCCTGGACGTCTCGCTCCGCCCCCAAGTTACGGGTCCAGCTTGCTCTTTCTGTCACATTACCGCGATGAAGGGTTTAGCCTGCAGGAGACCCTGCGCCGAGCCATTTTTGAAGACAGCTGATGCGGCGGGTGAAACACTGCTAAACAAACCACACCTGTAGGGACGGCACAGCCTTTGCATGGACCCTTCGGAGCCCGCCCCGTCACGGCCAGATTGCTCGCCACCAAGCGATCCTGAGAAAGGCTGGCCGGGCGATGGATCGAGCAGTGTCTACTGGCCATACCACCTTGGATACGCCCGATCTCGTCTGATCTCGGAAGCAAAGCAGGGCTCGGCTCAGACAGTACTTGAATGGGAGACCTTCTGGGAACACCGGGTGCTGTAGACCATTTTGATGACGTTTTGCCCTACTGCCCAGCTCGGCTAGCATGGAACGGCGCCTTGCCGGATACCGACCTTAAGTAACTTAAATGATGGAAGCCCCAAGGCCTCTGAGCCAGTTGGCAGCTAAGTACGCTACCCCGCCGCCTTCACGCAGGCCTGACACCGAGCTCCTTGTCACGGCTAGGAGTGCTTATTGACTCCGTAGCACGCCGTGTGGAAATAATGGCGTTAAAAGCACCCGGGGCCGTGAAGGGGCCATGCTTTCAGCAGGTGCCCAGGGAAGGTTTTGGATGCCGGCCGCCTAGCAAGGGCCCGCAGAAGTAACATGTATCTCTGCAAAGAAGCTTGTGTAACCAAGCCAGACGGCTGCCAAAGAGCTTACCTCAGTGCAAGGAAGGCAAGGAAGGTGCGGAAGGAATTGGGGGGGGGGGTCATTCCTGATAGGGCCCTGAAATCAAAAAACAGGCAGGAGAGTCTGATGCATGGTGACGGAGAGGTTATAGGGGCAGATAGGGGGTGTTGTCACGTGCGAGCATGTGTGCATGCTGGCTTGTGTGTGAGAGTGCGCTTCCTAGGTGTGGTGCGCTGCAGACAGTCAAAGGGATTGTTCCCTTTCATTAAAAGTTAATCCCCGGATGCAGCCTATTAGAAAGCAACTAACCGCGCTCTACTCACCCTGAACATGCCCAATCTCGTCTCATCTTGAAAGCTAAGCAGGGTTGGGCCTCGTTAGTACTGGGATGGGAGACCGCCTGGGAATACCAGGTGCTGCAGGCTTTTGCTTTTTCCTTCCTTCCACCAGCAGGGGGCACTCTCTTCTATGCCTTTTTTCCATTCCCTTTCACAAGTGCACACATTCATTCTCTTTTCTTTTTTTCATTTGCTTTCTCTCTTGCGCTATTTCATCTCTGCAAAATACCAGCATCCTTCTGATCACCCTGGGCCTCCAGCATTGTTGCTTCTTTACTTTTAATGCTAGGCTCCTTTTCACCAGGACCAGCGTCTCCCGCGTTGCTGGAGGCAACCACCGGTAACCCCAAGCACAAGACCTTTGCAGGCAACACGGCTATGAGTGCTTATTGACTCCGCAGCTCGCCGTGTGGAAATGATGGCGTTAAAAGCACCCGGGGCCGTGAAGGGGCCAGGCTTTCAGCAGGTGCCCCGGGAAGGTTTTGGATGCCGGCCGCCTAGCGAGGGCCAGCAGAAGTAACATGTTTCTCTGCAAAGAATCTTTTGTAACCAAGCCAGACGGCTGACAAAGAGCTAACCTCAGTGCAAGGAAGTTGCGGAAGGAATTGGGGAGGGTAGGGGGTGATTCCTGCTAGGGCCCTGAAATCATAAAACAGGCAGGAGAGTCTGACGCATGGTGACGGAGAGGTTGTAGGGGCAGATAGTGGGTGTTGTCACGTGCGAGCACGTGTGCATGCTGGCTTTTGTGTAAGAGGGCGCTTCCTAGGTGTGGCGCGCTGCAGACAGTCAAAGGGATTGTTCCCTTTCATTAAAAGTTAATCCCCGGCTGCAGGCTATTAGAAAGCAACTAACCGCGCTATACTCAACCTACCCGGGTCTACCGGTGAGTCTCGCCTCTGCTCCCGGCCTGTGGCATTGGCCGTGAAGCTGACGTTCTGTCTACAGCGCTGCAGCCGATCAGTGAGCTCAGCGGCTCTGAGAGGGGCATTTTGTCTACAAGACCTTTTAAGGAAGCCAGCAAAAAAATTGAAGAGAAGGGAAAGCACAAAAGAACCTGGTCTTGCCGAGCACTGGAAAGGGCAGCCGGCAGCCAGACGTCATAGTAGAAAAGCAGCAAGTGAGAGGCTTGTCTCTGCCTACGGCCAAACCACCTTGAACACGCCTGATCTCATCTGATCTTGGAAGCTAAGCATGGTTGGGACTGGTTAGTACTTGGATGGGAGACTGTAAAATAAAACTCTTCCTGTATTTTTTTTTTCTTACTGAGGACTTCTCAAAGTATCAATATCACGATATTCTTATAAAAAAATGTATCTATTTATTCTTGGATTGTCCATTAAAAAGAATCAGATTGCAGCAGGTACATACAATAATTAGTTATAAAGTTATTGTCCATTTGTCCATGATTAGCTTAATTGTTTAATTGTTGAGATTCACCCATCTTTCCTTGGATCCTGGCTGGTAAATCATGTCTTTGTCCAGCATGTGTCCAAGCCTACATGTCATCTGCTTCTCAGCATGAAGATTCTGTGTCTTTTGGGGTGGGCAGAGCAAGAGAGCCCCCTCTTTCTGTACCATGGGCTTTTATTGCCAGTCGTATGGACACCTGTTCTACATATGGTAGTGAACCAAAAATACACACACAAATAGCGCATGTCAACTAGACACGATGGCTGAGGCATAGAACTCAGAAAAATGATTATCGATTAACATTCCAAATGAATTTCCATAATTAACCATTTAACATTTCCCCCTTTTTGAGAATAAAAGGACTTTAACTGAAATTTCTCAAAAGAAGATACATTCATCAATCATTTTTTCTTTCCTTCTTCCTTGGCAATATCATTAAATTTCCATAATAATAATAATAGTAATAATAGTATCAATATCGGATTATTGTTATATAATGATGTGAATTCATGTTATGGTAAGCCGTGACTAATATTCATTTAATATGTATAATTATACTTCCCTATATCTAAATTGAAGCAATCGCGGGTTCAATCGTCATCATCTGATGTCATCGGGTCGTCGTCTCGTCTTCTTCTTGGTTCTTTTATAACACAGTCTTTAGATGAAAACTCCTTTGAAATAAATTACAGCATGTAGATATTGTACAGTCCATAATTGTGCTCATTATTGTTCAGTCCATAAACTGTACTCTTTATTAGAAAGATCATGTGTGTCAGTTGATAAGAAAACAAAGTCCATGGATGAAATGTAGCTTTAATATCTGTGCAGTGTCACCTGGACTTACGTTGGATCGTCTTTGGAATCTTCCGTGTGTCCGCACTGGTCTCGTGTCACTTTTGGAACAGATGTGACGTCTTTGGTCAGTAAAGCAAGGGTTAACTTGACACTTTCCTGCTTTATATAGCACCATAACCAGTACTCAGTCCTTTATATACAGGACACATATGCCAGGTATTACCTGTTCACCAGCTTTCATTGAAGCGTTGCAGGTGATAAGAAACCAATGGAACGTGATGAAACTTGAAAACAACACAGTACATATAGGATCACCGTCCTCTGCCGTCCTGGTGATCAGTGGTGTGAATTGTATTGTATGTAATGGACACAGTCTATTATAACACTCAGCATTCACACCTGTTACCTTCTGAGATGTCAGGATATCAGTTGCTTCTTCTTGTAACTTTTGAGAATCTCTTTGATTTATAAAAATTAAGAGTCTTTATTAAGATAGAATTCAAAATTGCGATGTCTTGATTGAAGTCTTCATTCCCTAATCTGATACCAAATCTGGCAGTTTTTCCTAACCTATAATATCACAGCGTACCATAGCAATCAGTAATATCCATCTAATTATTATCAAAATATTAAAATAAATTATGTTTGGAATAATAAACAATAATAGATAATAATTCATTATCAATCAAGTTCTCCACATGATAGAACATTTTTATGTCATAGGTGTAATTACCTTTTCCAACCCATAGGTGTCAGTGTATTTTGAAAAAACAAGTTTTTATATCTTTATTAAACCAATAATATCAAAGAATGTATACTCCTGAACCAAAATGAATAAATATATGAATGTATGAATGAATGAATGAATGAATGAATAAATAAATGAATGAATGAATTGTTGTGTTTACTCAGAAAATGTAAACATTTTTTTCCTTAGCAATATATATTTAATGAAGCAATAATCTTGTATTAGACATTACTTTATTAAATAGTAATGTGTTTTCTCAATTGAGATATTGAACTCAAATAAAATCAAATGAGAATTAAAAAATGAAAAAATAGAAAAATAAGAAGTATAAAGTAAGAATAAAATTTTAAAAATGAAAAATAAAATTAAGAGTAAAAATAAGAATAAAAATAAAAATAAGGCCTTTAAATTTTAATAACAAATGCAGAGTAATTATATTCTCCATAAAAAATACCCTTATATCTCCATTATTTGGATGATTTCATATTTGTCATAACCTTGTACCACCAAAAAATATTAAATTATGCAACTTTGCATGTAATACCCTTCTTAATTATACCATAGTACCTTATTATTATTTCTTCTTTATTAAAATGTGTGGAAAATAAGTATTGATCAAAAGTGATTATGTAATCAGGATCAAAAACACATTTTCCCCCTTAATACCAAAAATATTATTTTATAAAATTTATGTATATATCAGAACCAAATTAAAAATAATTATTCTTCTAGAAATATTGTGCATAAATTTCATATCGATGAGTAGCATAGATTTGACTAAAGAGAGGTGTGTACCTATTTAGGTAACCATTAAAAATAATTTTATAGTTATTCAAGAATATTATCATGTGGAAAATTATTCTAAATATAAATTTGCTTTGTAAACCATTTTGATGTGTGGTTGCCCTTATCCACTATTAGTTAAATCAAGAAATAATAATTATTAAAGAAATATAGAAATATATATGTAGATAATACCTAATTATGTATTATAATTTCCTCAGAATTAAATATATTTTTGTACCTTCACATAAAGAAACTTTTTTTTTTTCAAACATACAAACATACGAGGCCTCTGTCACATCAATCACACTTAGCAGCTGCTGATTTACTCATCTGTCACCTTCACTCTGACATTCACAGATCTGTTCAACTCAAACATTCCACATATGAAGTTTTATATATATATATATATATATATATATTTAACCCAAAATTGTTGTATCCCAATTTATTAATGCGCATTGCCATATCAATTGAATATCTTTATATTTCTTTGAATATTCCCCAAGTACATATTATATAATATGAGAGTAAGTCACTGGAATTTCAGACACTTGAAAAAACTCTTGTCTTAGATTCTTTTTTCACTGGCTGCCCGGTCTTAAGTTACATCAGTTGAAAATAGAATGAATGGGATCCTATACTATGAGCTCAAAGTTCAAAGGCCGCAGCTGTCACACGTCATGCTGTAAAGCTACTTTAATTTGCACGAACACTTCATGCACAGAAAATATTAGCAACACAAAAGAATTAATAAGTATTACATATATATTATAGTTCAACTAGATATATTGTTATTATTTTAAAATGTTATACACATAAAGTCATGCAATTTTTTCACTTCCTGTGTGAATAAAGAAATAAATCCATTTTAAAGTTCTTTGATCAAATCCTGCTTTGGAAAGAAAACTCTAAGGAAATATAAGAAAATAAAATTAAATATCAAATTCATACAGAAACAGAATTATTTAAATATATTATACATATATTGGTTGGTTCTAATGTAATTCAAAATATTGCTACTTAAATTTATATATATGAAGCTCTAATTTATTAATTAATATATATATATATATATTTTATAAACGTATATATAAATACAATTATACGCAATCTCCACTTAGACAAGTGTATATATATATATATATATATATATATATATATATATATATGAACTATTAGAAACTATGTAACTACAATTTTACTGTTTAAGATTATAAATAAATATTGAGACATTGTATTACATTTTGATACAACATTATAATTACAGTTTTTCCTTAGCCACTCCCTAAACCAAATCTTCTGTCTCTCTCAAATATCTCCAGGAACGCCCTATTTAGGAAAGACATTTTTCTATCCTTCAAAACCTCAGAGAACTGCCTGTTCTTCTGTCCACATTCCATGACGTCACTGTGAGGTGAGTTGGTCGTCTCACCTGTCTCTGTCCATCAGTTTCAGCCATTTTCCTTTTTAGAGAATCACAGTTCTGACTGAGAATTAACTCATTCTGTGGAGAGATGGATCTTTGCACTGGCTAATATGGCTTATAACATATATGAAATCTTCTGCGTATTTGATAGAGTTCACTATGGGGATGACTCAGTCTAGGAGAGTTTGATATTGGCTTTTGGTAAGATTTTACCTTTCCTGGTTTTATAAATTTAGCTTGATTTATTTTCTTTTCACGATTCTCATGTTTTCTAACAAAATCCAGCATCTGCGCACATTCAAATAATGAATTTTTTTGTGATGCCATAACTTGGGAAACTGAATTTAGGAATTTGAATTTTTGTACAAAAGTTGTTATCATATGTTGTACTTTTCCATTTTTGATGAGAGCTTTGTACAGCCGCTCAAATATGGACATGAATGTATATGTACATTCCTTCCTACCAATCCTTAGTTTCTGCAGATCTTCTATGTTGGGAAAATCCTTTGTGACACAATAAATCAAATATCTTAATCTGTCCGAATCATTTTCCCATCCATTAGGAGAGTCATTTTCACAGGGCATTAAATGTAAATGTCTGGACAATGTCACAGGAATCCATATTTTAAATAATTGATTCCTCTCCTCATTGGATAAATCAAACTTATCAGAGAAGCTCTCAAATGTCTCTGAATTTCTACAGGCATGGATTTTGACATCATATTTTGGCATGATTTTGTATAATTTCAGCAATTTTTTCCTCATTTTAATTTGGAGTTGAGCCTGGGTAATTCCAGAATTCTCTGATATTTTTAGTGGCTCTTGTACGTCCGTTCCTCCTACGTCACTCACGTCTCCTCCCACATCACCTAGTATGTCGGTTTCTCGTATGTCAGTCATGTCTCCTCCCATGTCAGGTTTCTGTATGTCCGTCTCTTGGTCAGACCCAAGGTCACCTTCAGTTGCAGACACGTGTTTAACTTCTTGTTAATTTTCCACATTACAGTCAGAATCAGTATCACCGTCTGACACTTCTACACTATTTTCCTGCTTAGAAATCTCTAACACAAGACTATGAAAAAAATCTACCAAATGTAGAATATTTCTCAATTTCTGTTTGTCTCTATTTACCAATTTAGAAGTTAACTGTAAATTCTGCAATTCACATTCTTTGTATAAACTGAGCCACAAAACTTCTATGTCATCTCCTACATTAACTTTGAAATTAATATTACTTTGTTTAGCAAAAGAAGAAATTATATCCATATTTTGCTTACCTTAAGATTCCTTGGCTTCTCTTTATCAGCACGTCCTGTCTTCAGTTCGTCTGATTCTTTTCCTGTGTGATTCTGTTCCTTGTTAGTACCTCTGCTTCCTGTCTTTCCTCAGTCTGTAGGTCCTTTCTGCTTCTCGTGACAAACTAGTGAATTTACTGACACGTGAACAACAGCTGTTCAGCTCGTCAGGACTCCCCCCTTGTTCACGGAAGAAATTCACTTACTTAATTTAAAAAACAAAAAAACAGGACTGGCTGGCTCACCATTGTAAAATAATACTCTTCCTGTATTATTTTTTTCTACTGAGGACTTCTCAAAGTATCAATATCACGATATTCTAATAAAAAAATGTATCTATTTATTCTTGGATTGTCCATTAAAAAGAATCAGATTGCAGCAGGTACATACAATAATTATTTATAAAGTAGTTGTCCATTTGTCCATAATTAGCTTAATTGTTGAGATTCACCCATCTTTCCTTGGATCCTGGCTGGTAAATCATGTCTTTGTCCAGCATGTCTCCAGGCCTACATGTCATCTGCTTCTCAGCATGAAGATTCTGTGTCTTGTGGGTTGGGCAGAGCAAGAGAGCCCCCCCTGTCTGTAACATGGGCTTTTATAGCCAGTCGTATGGACACCTGTTCAACATATGGTAGTGAACCAAAAATACACACACAAATAGCGCATGTCAACTACACACGATGGCTGAGGCATAGAACTCAGAAAAATGATTATCGATTAACATTTCAAATGAATTTCCATAATTAACCATTTAAAAGAGACCGCCTGGGAATGCCAGGTGCTGTAGGCTTTTGCTTTTTCCTTCCTTCCACCAGCAGGGGGCACTCTCTTCTATGCCTTTTTTCCATTCCCTTTCACAAGTGCACACATTCATTCTCTTTTCTTTTTTTCATTTGCTTTCTCTCTTGCGCTATTTCATCTCTGCAAAATACCAACATCCTTCTGATCACCCTGGGCCTCCAGCATTGTTGCTTATTTACTTTTAATACTAGGCTCCTTTTCACCAGAACCAGCGTCTCCCGGGTGGCTGGAGGAAAACACCGGTAACCCCAAGCAGAAGACCTTTGCAGGCAACACGACCCTCCCCCCTGAAGAGCAGCTCAAAGTCACTGGCAACCATCTCACCCTCTTCCTTCATTCACCCCTGGACGTCTCGCTCCGCCCCCAAGTTACGGGTCCAGCTTGCTCTTTCTGTCACATTACCGCGATGAAGGGTTTAGCCTGCAGGAGACCCTGCGCCGAGCCATTTTTGAAGACAGCTGATGCGGCGGGTGAATCACTGCTAAACAAACCACACCTGTAGGGACGGCACAGCCTTTGCATGGACCCTTCGGAGCCCGCCCCGTCACGGCCAGATTGCTCGCCACCAAGCGATCCTGAGAAAGGCTGGCCGGGCGATGGATCGAGCAGTGTCTACTGGCCATACCACCTTGGATACGCCCGATCTCGTCTGATCTCGGAAGCAAAGCAGGGCTGGGCTCAGACAGTACTTGAATGGGAGACCTTCTGGGAACACCGGGTGCTGTAGACCATTTTGATGACGTTTTGCCCTACTGCCCAGCTCGGCTAGCATGGAACGGCGCCTTGCCAGATACCGACCTTAAGTAACTTAAATGATGGAAGCCCCAAGGCCTCTGAGCCAGTTGGCAGCTAAGTACGCTACCCCGCCGCCTTCACGCAGGCCTGACACCGAGCTCCTTGTCACGGCTAGGAGTGCTTATTGACTCCGTAGCACGCCGTGTGGAAATAATGGCGTTAAAAGCACCCGGGGCCGTGAAGGGGCCATGCTTTCAGCAGGTGCCCAGGGAAGGTTTTGGATGCCGGCCGCCTAGCAAGGGCCCGCAGAAGTAACATGTATCTCTGCAAAGAAGCTTGTGTAACCAAGCCAGACGGCTGCCAAAGAGCTTACCTCAGTGCAAGGAAGGCAAGGAAGGTGCGGAAGGAATTGGGGGGGGGGGTCATTCCTGATAGGGCCCTGAAATCAAAAAACAGGCAGGAGAGTCTGATGCATGGTGACGGAGAGGTTGTAGGGGCAGATAGGGGGTGTTGTCACATGCGAGCATGTGTGCATGCTGGCTTGTGTGTGAGAGTGCGCTTCCTAGGTGTGGTGCGCTGCAGACAGTCAAAGGGATTGTTCCCTTTCATTAAAAGTTAATCCCCGGCTGCAGCCTATTAGAAAGCAACTAACCGCGCTCTACTCACCCTGAACATGCCCAATCTCGTCTCATCTTGAAAGCTAAGCAGGGTTGGGCCTCATTAGTACTGGGATGGGAGACCGCCTGGGAATACCAGGTGCTGTAGGCTTTTGCTTTTTCCTTCCTTCCACCAGCAGGGGGCACTCTCTTCTATGCCTTTTTTCCATTCCCTTTCACAAGTGCACACATTCATTCTCTTTTCTTTTTTTCATTTGCTTTCTCTCTTGCGCTATTTCATCTCTGCAAAATACCAGCATCCTTCTGATCACCCTGGGCCTCCAGCATTGTTGCTTCTTTACTTTTAATGCTAGGCTCCTTTTCACCAGGACCAGCGTCTCCCGCGTTGCTGGAGGCAACCACCGGTAACCCCAAGCACAAGACCTTTGCAGGCAACACGGCTATGAGTGCTTATTGACTCCGCAGCTCGCCGTGTGGAAATGATGGCGTTAAAAGCACCCGGGGCCGTGAAGGGGCCAGGCTTTCAGCAGGTGCCCCGGGAAGGTTTTGGATGCCGGCCGCCTAGCGAGGGCCAGCAGAAGTAACATGTTTCTCTGCAAAGAATCTTTTGTAACCAAGCCAGACGGCTGACAAAGAGCTAACCTCAGTGCAAGGAAGTTGCGGAAGGAATTGGGGAGTTTAGGGGGTGATTCCTGCTAGGGCCCTGAAATCATAAAACAGGCAGGAGAGTCTGACGCATGGTGACGGAGAGGTTGTAGGGGCAGATAGTGGGTGTTGTCACGTGCGAGCACGTGTGCATGCTGGCTTTTGTGTAAGAGGGCGCTTCCTAGGTGTGGCGCGCTGCAGACAGTCAAAGGGATTGTTCCCTTTCATTAAAAGTTAATCCCCGGCTGCAGGCTATTAGAAAGCAACTAACCGCGCTATACTCAACCTACCCGGGTCTACCGGTGAGTCTCGCCTCTGCTCCCGGCCTGTGGCATTGGCCGTGAAGCTGACGTTCTGTCTACAGCGCTGCAGCCGATCAGTGAGCTCAGCGGCTCTGAGAGGGGCATTTTGTCTACAAGACCTTTTAAGGAAGCCAGCAAAAAAATTGAAGAGAAGGGAAAGCACAAAAGAACCTGGTCTTGCCGAGCACTGGAAAGGGCAGCCGGCAGCCAGACGTCATAGTAGAAAAGCAGCAAGTGAGAGGCTTGTCTCTGCCTACGGCCAAACCACCCTGAACACGCCTGATCTCATCTGATCTTGGAAGCTAAGCATGGTTGGGACTGGTTAGTACTTGGATGGGAGACTGTAAAATAAAACTCTTCCTGTATTTTTTTTTTCTACTGAGGAGTTCTCAAAGTATCAATATCACGATATTCTTATAAAAAAATGTATCTATTTATTCTTGGATTGTCCATTAAAAAGAATCAGATTGCAGCAGGTACATACAATAATTAGTTATAAAGTTATTGTCCATTTGTCCATGATTAGCTTAATTGTTTAATTGTTGAGATTCACCCATCTTTCCTTGGATCCTGGCTGGTAAATCATGTCTTTGTCCAGCATGTGTCCAAGCCTACATGTCATCTGCTTCTCAGCATGAAGATTCTGTGTCTTTTGGGGTGGGCAGAGCAAGAGAGCCCCCTCTTTCTGTACCATGGGCTTTTATTGCCAGTCGTATGGACACCTGTTCTACATATGGTAGTGAACCAAAAATACACACACAAATAGCGCATGTCAACTAGACACGATGGCTGAGGCATAGAACTCAGAAAAATGATTATCGATTAACATTCCAAATGAATTTCCATAATTAACCATTTAACATTTCCCCCTTTTTGAGAATAAAAGGACTTTAACTGAAAAATCTCAAAAGAAGATACATTCATCAATCATTTTTTCTTTCCTTCTTCCTTGGCAATATCATTAAATTTCCATAATAATAATAATAGTAAAAATAGTATCAATATCGGATTATTGTTATATAATGATGTGAATTCATGTTATGGTAAGCCGTGACTAATATTCATTTAATATGTATAATTATACTTCCCTATATCTAAATTGAAGCAATCGCGGGTTCAATCGTCATCATCTGATGTCATCGGGTCGTCGTCTCGTCTTCTTCTTGGTTCTTTTATAACACAGTCTTTAGATGAAAACTCCTTTGAAATAAATTACAGCATGTAGATATTGTACAGTCCATAATTGTGCTCATTATTGTTCAGTCCATAAACTGTACTCTTTATTAGAAAGATCATGTGTGTCAGTTGATAAGAAAACAAAGTCCATGGATGAAATGTAGCTTTAATATCTGTGCAGTGTCACCTGGACTTACGTTGGATCGTCTTTGGAATCTTCCGTGTGTCCGCACTGGTCTCGTGTCACTTTTGGAACAGATGTGACGTCTTTGGTCAGTAAAGCAAGGGTTAACTTGACACTTTCCTGCTTTATATAGCACCATAACCAGTACTCAGTCCTTTATATACAGGACACATATGCCAGGTATTACCTGTTCACCAGCTTTCATTGAAGCGTTGCAGGTGATAAGAAACCAATGGAACGTGATGAAACTTGAAAACAACACAGTACATATAGGATCACCGTCCTCTGCCGTCCTGGTGATCAGTGGTGTGAATTGTATTGTATGTAATGGACACAGTCTATTATAACACTCAGCATTCACACCTGTTACCTTCTGAGATGTCAGGATATCAGTTGCTTCTTCTTGTAACTTTTGAGAATCTCTTTGATTTATAAAAATTAAGAGTCTTTATTAAGATAGAATTCATAATTGCGATGTCTTGATTGAAGTCTTCATTCCCTAATCTGATACCAAATCTGGCAGTTTTTCCTAACCTATAATATCACAGCGTACCATAGCAATCAGTAATATCCATCTAATTATTATCAAAATATTAAAATAAATTATGTTTGGAATAATAAACAATAATAGATAATAATTCATTATCAATCAAGTTCTCCACATGATAGAACATTTTTATGTCATAGGTGTAATTACCTTTTCCAACCCATAGGTGTCAGTGTATTTTGAAAAAACAAGTTTTTATATCTTTATTAAACCAATAATATCAAAGAATGTATACTCCTGAACCAAAATGAATAAATATATGAATGTATGAATGAATGAATGAATGAATGAATAAATAAATGAATGAATGAATTGTTGTGTTTACTCAGAAAATGTAAACATTTTTTTCCTTAGCAAAATATATTTAATGAAGCAATAATCTTGTATTAGACATTACTTTATTAAATAGTAATGTGTTTTCTCACTTGAGATATTGAACTCAAATAAAATCAAATGAGAATTAAAAAATGAAAAAATAGAAAAATAAGAAGTATAAAGTAAGAATAAAATTTTAAAAATGAAAAATAAAATTAAGAGTAAAAATAAGAATAAAAATAAAAATAAGGCCTTTAAATTTTAATAACAAATGCAGAGTAATTATATTCTCCATAAAAAATACCCTTATATCTCCATTATTTGGATGATTTCATATTTGTCATAACCTTGTACCACCAAAAAATATTAAATTATGCAACTTTGCATGTAATACCCTTCTTAATTATACCATAGTACCTTATTATTATTTCTTCTTTATTAAAATGTGTGGAAAATAAGTATTGATCAAAAGTGATTATGTAATCAGGATCAAAAACACATTTTCCCCCTTAATACCAAAAATATTATTTTATAAAATTTATGTATATATCAGAACCAAATTAAAAATAATTATTCTTCTAGAAATATTGTGCATAAATTTCATATCGATGAGTAGCATAGATTTGACTAAAGAGAGGTGTGTACCTATTTAGGTAACCATTAAAAATAATTTTATAGTTATTCAAGAATATTATCATGTGGAAAATTATTCTAAATATAAATTTGCTTTGTAAACCATTTTGATGTGTGGTTGCCCTTATCCACTATTAGTTAAATCAAGAAATAATAATTATTAAAGAAATATAGAAATATATATGTAGATAATACCTAATTATGTATTATAATTTCCTCAGAATTAAATATATTTTTGTACCTTCACATAAAGAAACTTTTTTTTTTTCAAACATACAAACATACGAGGCCTCTGTCACATCAATCACACTTAGCAGCTGCTGATTTACTCATCTGTCACCTTCACTCTGACATTCACAGATCTGTTCAACTCAAACATTCCACATATGAAGTTTTATATATATATATATATATATATATATATTTAACCCAAAATTGTTGTATCCCAATTTATTAATGCGCATTGCCATATCAATTGAATATCTTTATATTTCTTTGAATATTCCCCAAGTACATATTATATAATATGAGAGTAAGTCACTGGAATTTCAGACACTTGAAAAAACTCTTGTCTTAGATTCTTTTTTCACTGGCTGCCCGGTCTTAAGTTACATCAGTTGAAAATAGAATGAATGGGATCCTATACTATGAGCTCAAAGTTCAAAGGCCGCAGCTGTCACACGTCATGCTGTAAAGCTACTTTAATTTGCACGAACACTTCATGCACAGAAAATATTAGCAACACAAAAGAATTAATAAGTATTACATATATATTATAGTTCAACTAGATATATTGTTATTATTTTAAAATGTTATACACATAAAGTCATGCAATTTTTTCACTTCCTGTGTGAATAAAGAAATAAATCCATTTTAAAGTTCTTTGATCAAATCCTGCTTTGGAAAGAAAACTCTAAGGAAATATAAGAAAATAAAATTAAATATCAAATTCATACAGAAACAGAATTATTTAAATATATTATACATATATTGGTTGGTTCTAATGTACTTCAAAATATTGCTACTTAAATTTATATATATGAAGCTCTAATTTATTAATTAATATATATATATATATATTTTATAAACGTATATATAAATACAATTATACGCAATCTCCACTTAGACAAGTGTATATATATATATATATATATATATATATATATATATATATATATATGAACTATTAGAAACTATGTAACTACAATTTTACTGTTTAAGATTATAAATAAATATTGAGACATTGTATTACATTTTGATACAACATTATAATTACAGTTTTTCCTTAGCCACTCCCTAAACCAAATCTTCTGTCTCTCTCAAATATCTCCAGGAACGCCCTATTTAGGAAAGACATTTTTCTATCCTTCAAAACCTCAGAGAACTGCCTGTTCTTCTGTCCACATTCCATGACGTCACTGTGAGGTGAGTTGGTCGTCTCACCTGTCTCTGTCCATCAGTTTCAGCCATTTTCCTTTTTAGAGAATCACAGTTCTGACTGAGAATTAACTCATTCTGTGGAGAGATGGATCTTTGCACTGGCTAATATGGCTTATAACATATATGAAATCTTCTGCGTATTTGATAGAGTTCACTATGGGGATGACTCAGTCTAGGAGAGTTTGATATTGGCTTTTGGTAAGATTTTACCTTTCCTGGTTTTATAAATTTAGCTTGATTTATTTTCTTTTCACGATTCTCATGTTTTCTAACAAAATCCAGCATCTGCGCACATTCAAATAATGAATTTTTTTGTGATGCCATAACTTGGGAAACTGAATTTAGGAATTTGAATTTTTGTACAAAAGTTGTTATCATATGTTGTACTTTTCCATTTTTGATGAGAGCTTTGTACAGCCGCTCAAATATGGACATGAATGTATATGTACATTCCTTCCTACCAATCCTTAGTTTCTGCAGATCTTCTATGTTGGGAAAATCCTTTGTGACACAATAAATCAAATATCTTAATCTGTCCGAATCATTTTCCCATCCATTAGGAGAGTCATTTTCACAGGGCATTAAATGTAAATGTCTGGACAATGTCACAGGAATCCATATTTTAAATAATTGATTCCTCTCCTCATTGGATAAATCAAACTTATCAGAGAAGCTCTCAAATGTCTCTGAATTTCTACAGGCATGGATTTTGACATCATATTTTGGCATGATTTTGTATAATTTCAGCAATTTTTTCCTCATTTTAATTTGGAGTTGAGCCTGGGTAATTCCAGAATTCTCTGATATTTTTAGTGGCTCTTGTACGTCCGTTCCTCCTACGTCACTCACGTCTCCTCCCACATCACCTAGTATGTCGGTTTCTCGTATGTCAGTCATGTCTCCTCCCATGTCAGGTTTCTGTATGTCCGTCTCTTGGTCAGACCCAAGGTCACCTTCAGTTGCAGACACGTGTTTAACTTCTTGTTAATTTTCCACATTACAGTCAGAATCAGTATCACCGTCTGACACTTCTACACTATTTTCCTGCTTAGAAATCTCTAACACAAGACTATGAAAAAAATCTACCAAATGTAGAATATTTCTCAATTTCTGTTTGTCTCTATTTACCAATTTAGAAGTTAACTGTAAATTCTGCAATTCACATTCTTTGTATAAACTGAGCCACAAAACTTCTATGTCATCTCCTACATTAACTTTGAAATTAATATTACTTTGTTTAGCAAAAGAAGAAATTATATCCATATTTTGCTTACCTTAAGATTCCTTGGCTTCTCTTTATCAGCACGTCCTGTCTTCAGTTCGTCTGATTCTTTTCCTGTGTGATTCTGTTCCTTGTTAGTACCTCTGCTTCCTGTCTTTCCTCAGTCTGTAGGTCCTTTCTGCTTCTCGTGACAAACTAGTGAATTTACTGACACGTGAACAACAGCTGTTCAGCTCGTCAGGACTCCCCCCTTGTTCACGGAAGAAATTCACTTACTTAATTTAAAAAACAAAAAAACAGGACTGGCTGGCTCACCATTGTAAAATAATACTCTTCCTGTATTATTTTTTTCTACTGAGGACTTCTCAAAGTATCAATATCACGATATTCTAATAAAAAAATGTATCTATTTATTCTTGGATTGTCCATTAAAAAGAATCAGATTGCAGCAGGTACATACAATAATTATTTATAAAGTAGTTGTCCATTTGTCCATAATTAGCTTAATTGTTGAGATTCACCCATCTTTCCTTGGATCCTGGCTGGTAAATCATGTCTTTGTCCAGCATGTCTCCAGGCCTACATGTCATCTGCTTCTCAGCATGAAGATTCTGTGTCTTGTGGGTTGGGCAGAGCAAGAGAGCCCCCCCTGTCTGTAACATGGGCTTTTATAGCCAGTCGTATGGACACCTGTTCAACATATGGTAGTGAACCAAAAATACACACACAAATAGCGCATGTCAACTACACACGATGGCTGAGGCATAGAACTCAGAAAAATGATTATCGATTAACATTTCAAATGAATTTCCATAATTAACCATTTAAAAGAGACCGCCTGGGAATGCCAGGTGCTGTAGGCTTTTGCTTTTTCCTTCCTTCCACCAGCAGGGGGCACTCTCTTCTATGCCTTTTTTCCATTCCCTTTCACAAGTGCACACATTCATTCTCTTTTCTTTTTTTCATTTGCTTTCTCTCTTGCGCTATTTCATCTCTGCAAAATACCAACATCCTTCTGATCACCCTGGGCCTCCAGCATTGTTGCTTATTTACTTTTAATACTAGGCTCCTTTTCACCAGAACCAGCGTCTCCCGGGTGGCTGGAGGAAAACACCGGTAACCCCAAGCAGAAGACCTTTGCAGGCAACACGACCCTCCCCCCTGAAGAGCAGCTCAAAGTCACTGGCAACCATCTCACCCTCTTCCTTCATTCACCCCTGGACGTCTCGCTCCGCCCCCAAGTTACGGGTCCAGCTTGCTCTTTCTGTCACATTACCGCGATGAAGGGTTTAGCCTGCAGGAGACCCTGCGCCGAGCCATTTTTGAAGACAGCTGATGCGGCGGGTGAATCACTGCTAAACAAACCACACCTGTAGGGACGGCACAGCCTTTGCATGGACCCTTCGGAGCCCGCCCCGTCACGGCCAGATTGCTCGCCACCAAGCGATCCTGAGAAAGGCTGGCCGGGCGATGGATCGAGCAGTGTCTACTGGCCATACCACCTTGGATACGCCCGATCTCGTCTGATCTCGGAAGCAAAGCAGGGCTGGGCTCAGACAGTACTTGAATGGGAGACCTTCTGGGAACACCGGGTGCTGTAGACCATTTTGATGACGTTTTGCCCTACTGCCCAGCTCGGCTAGCATGGAACGGCGCCTTGCCGGATACCGACCTTGAGTAACTTAAATGATGGAAGCCCCAAGGCCTCTGAGCCAGTTGGCAGCTAAGTACGCTACCCCGCCGCCTTCACGCAGGCCTGACACCGAGCTCCTTGTCACGGCTAGGAGTGCTTATTGACTCCGTAGCACGCCGTGTGGAAATAATGGCGTTAAAAGCACCCGGGGCCGTGAAGGGGCCATGCTTTCAGCAGGTGCCCAGGGAAGGTTTTGGATGCCGGCCGCCTAGCAAGGGCCCGCAGAAGTAACATGTATCTCTGCAAAGAAGCTTGTGTAACCAAGCCAGACGGCTGCCAAAGAGCTTACCTCAGTGCAAGGAAGGCAAGGAAGGTGCGGAAGGAATTGGGGGGGGGGGTCATTCCTGATAGGGCCCTGAAATCAAAAAACAGGCAGGAGAGTCTGATGCATGGTGACGGAGAGGTTGTAGGGGCAGATAGGGGGTGTTGTCACATGCGAGCATGTGTGCATGCTGGCTTGTGTGTGAGAGTGCGCTTCCTAGGTGTGGTGCGCTGCAGACAGTCAAAGGGATTGTTCCCTTTCATTAAAAGTTAATCCCCGGCTGCAGCCTATTAGAAAGCAACTAACCGCGCTCTACTCACCCTGAACATGCCCAATCTCGTCTCATCTTGAAAGCTAAGCAGGGTTGGGCCTCATTAGTACTTGGATGGGAGACCGCCTGGGAATACCAGGTGCTGTAGGCTTTTGCTTTTTCCTTCCTTCCACCAGCAGGGGGCACTCTCTTCTATGCCTTTTTTCCATTCCCTTTCACAAGTGCACACATTCATTCTCTTTTCTTTTTTTCATTTGCTTTCTCTCTTGCGCTATTTCATCTCTGCAAAATACCAGCATCCTTCTGATCACCCTGGGCCTCCAGCATTGTTGCTTCTTTACTTTTAATGCTAGGCTCCTTTTCACCAGGACCAGCGTCTCCCGCGTTGCTGGAGGCAACCACCGGTAACCCCAAGCACAAGACCTTTGCAGGCAACACGGCTATGAGTGCTTATTGACTCCGCAGCTCGCCGTGTGGAAATGATGGCGTTAAAAGCACCCGGGGCCGTGAAGGGGCCAGGCTTTCAGCAGGTGCCCCGGGAAGGTTTTGGATGCCGGCCGCCTAGCGAGGGCCAGCAGAAGTAACATGTTTCTCTGCAAAGAATCTTTTGTAACCAAGCCAGATGGCTGACAAAGAGCTAACCTCAGTGCAAGGAAGTTGCGGAAGGAATTGGGGAGGGTAGGGGGTGATTCCTGCTAGGGCCCTGAAATCATAAAACAGGCAGGAGAGTCTGACGCATGGTGACGGAGAGGTTGTAGGGGCAGATAGTGGGTGTTGTCACGTGCGAGCACGTGTGCATGCTGGCTTTTGTGTAAGAGGGCGCTTCCTAGGTGTGGCGCGCTGCAGACAGTCAAAGGGATTGTTCCCTTTCATTAAAAGTTAATCCCCGGCTGCAGGCTATTAGAAAGCAACTAACCGCGCTCTACTCAACCTACCCGGGTCTACCGGTGAGTCTCGCCTCTGCTCCCGGCCTGTGGCATTGGCCGTGAAGCTGACGTTCTGTCTACAGCGCTGCAGCCGATCAGTGAGCTCAGCGGCTCTGAGAGGGGCATTTTGTCTACAAGACCTTTTAAGGAAGCCAGCAAAAAAATTGAAGAGAAGGGAAAGCACAAAAGAACCTGGTCTTGCCGAGCACTGGAAAGGGCAGCCGGCAGCCAGACGTCATAGTAGAAAAGCAGCAAGTGAGAGGCTTGTCTCTGCCTACGGCCAAACCACCCTGAACACGCCCGATCTCATCTGATCTTGGAAGCTAAGCATGGTTGGGACTGGTTAGTACTTGGATGGGAGACTGTAAAATAAAACTCTTCCTGTATTTTTTTTTTCTACTGAGGACTTCTCAAAGTATCAATATCACGATATTCTTATAAAAAAATGTATCTATTTATTCTTGGATTGTCCATTAAAAAGAATCAGATTGCAGCAGGTACATACAATAATTAGTTATAAAGTTATTGTCCATTTGTCCATGATTAGCTTAATTGTTTAATTGTTGAGATTCACCCATCTTTCCTTGGATCCTGGCTGGTAAATCATGTCTTTGTCCAGCATGTGTCCAAGCCTACATGTCATCTGCTTCTCAGCATGAAGATTCTGTGTCTTTTGGGGTGGGCAGAGCAAGAGAGCCCCCTCTTTCTGTACCATGGGCTTTTATTGCCAGTCGTATGGACACCTGTTCTACATATGGTAGTGAACCAAAAATACACACACAAATAGCGCATGTCAACTAGACACGATGGCTGAGGCATAGAACTCAGAAAAATGATTATCGATTAACATTCCAAATGAATTTCCATAATTAACCATTTAACATTTCCCCCTTTTTGAGAATAAAAGGACTTTAACTGAAAAATCTCAAAAGAAGATACATTCATCAATCATTTTTTCTTTCCTTCTTCCTTGGCAATATCATTAAATTTCCATAATAATAATAATAGTAATAATAGTATCAATATCGCATTATTGTTATATAATGATGTGAATTCATGTTATGGTAAGCCGTGACTAATATTCATTTAATATGTATAATTATACTTCCCTATATCTAAATTGAAGCAATCGCGGGTTCAATCGTCATCATCTGATGTCATCGGGTCGTCGTCTCGTCTTCTTCTTGGTTCTTTTATAACACAGTCTTTAGATGAAAACTCCTTTGAAATAAATTACAGCATGTAGATATTGTACAGTTCATAATTGTGCTCATTATTGTTCAGTCCATAAACTGTACTCTTTATTAGAAAGATCATGTGTGTCAGTTGATAAGAAAACAAAGTCCATGGATGAAATGTAGCTTTAATATCTGTGCAGTGTCACCTGGACTTACGTTGGATCGTCTTTGGAATCTTCCGTGTGTCCGCACTGGTCTCGTGTCACTTTTGGAACAGATGTGACGTCTTTGGTCAGTAAAGCAAGGGTTAACTTGACACTTTCCTGCTTTATATAGCACCATAACCAGTACTCAGTCCTTTATATACAGGACACATATGCCAGGTATTACCTGTTCACCAGCTTTCATTGAAGCGTTGCAGGTGATAAGAAACCAATGGAACGTGATGAAACTTGAAAACAACACAGTACATATAGGATCACCGTCCTCTGCCGTCCTGGTGATCAGTGGTGTGAATTGTATTGTATGTAATGGACACAGTCTATTATAACACTCAGCATTCACACCTGTTACCTTCTGAGATGTCAGGATATCAGTTGCTTCTTCTTGTAACTTTTGAGAATCTCTTTGATTTATAAAAATTAAGAGTCTTTATTAAGATAGAATTCATAATTGCGATGTCTTGATTGAAGTCTTCATTCCCTAATCTGATACCAAATCTGGCAGTTTTTCCTAACCTATAATATCACAGCGTACCATAGCAATCAGTAATATCCATCTAATTATTATCAAAATATTAAAATAAATTATGTTTGGAATAATAAACAATAATAGATAATAATTCATTATCAATCAAGTTCTCCACATGATAGAACATTTTTATGTCATAGGTGTAATTACCTTTTCCAACCCATAGGTGTCAGTGTATTTTGAAAAAACAAGTTTTTATATCTTTATTAAACCAATAATATCAAAGAATGTATACTCCTGAACCAAAATGAATAAATATATGAATGTATGAATGAATGAATGAATGAATGAATGAATAAATAAATGAATGAATGAATTGTTGTGTTTACTCAGAAAATGTAAACATTTTTTTCCTTAGCAATATATATTTAATGAAGCAATAATCTTGTATTAGACATTACTTTATTAAATAGTAATGTGTTTTCTCAATTGAGATATTGAACTCAAATAAAATCAAATGAGAATTAAAAAATGAAAAAATAGAAAAATAAGAAGTATAAAGTAAGAATAAAATTTTAAAAATGAAAAATAAAATTAAGAGTAAAAATAAGAATAAAAATAAAAATAAGGCCTTTAAATTTTAATAACAAATGCAGAGTAATTATATTCTCCATAAAAAATACCCTTATATCTCCATTATTTGGATGATTTCATATTTGTCATAACCTTGTACCACCAAAAAATATTAAATTATGCAACTTTGCATGTAATACCCTTCTTAATTATACCATAGTACCTTATTATTATTTCTTCTTTATTAAAATGTGTGGAAAATAAGTATTGATCAAAAGTGATTATGTAATCAGGATCAAAAACACATTTTCCCCCTTAATACCAAAAATATTATTTTATAAAATTTATGTATATATCAGAACCAAATTAAAAATAATTATTCTTCTAGAAATATTGTGCATAAATTTCATATCGATGAGTAGCATAGATTTGACTAAAGAGATGTGTGTACCTATTTAGGTAACCATTAAAAATAATATTATAGTTATTCAAGAATATTATCATGTGGAAAATTATTCTAAATATAAATTTGCTTTGTAAACCATTTTGATGTGTGGTTGCCCTTATCCACTATTAGTTAAATCAAGAAATAATAATTATTAAAGAAATATAGAAATATATATATGTAGATAATACCTAATTATGTATTATAATTTCCTCAGAATTAAATATATTTTTGTACCTTCACATAAAGAAACATTTTTTTTTTTCAAACATACAAACATACGAGGCCTCTGTCACATCAATCACACTTAGCAGCTGCTGATTTACTCATCTGTCACCTTCACTCTGATATTCACAGATCTGTTCAACTCAAACATTCCACATATGAAGTTTTAGATATATATATATATATATATATTTAACCCAAAATTGTTGTATCCCAATTTATTAATGCGCATTGCCATATCAATTGAATATCTTTATATTTCTTTGACTATTCCCAAAGTACATATTATATATTATGAGAGTAAGTCACTGGAATTTCAGACACTTGAAAAAACTCTTGTCTTAGATTCTTTTTTCACTGGCTGTCCGGTCTTAAGTTACATCAGTTGAAAATAGAATGAATGGGATCCTATACTATTAGCTCAAAGTTCAAAGGCCGCAGCTGTCACACGTCATGCTGTAAAGCTACTTTAATTTGCACGAACACTTCATGCACAGAAAATATTAGCAACACAAAAGAATTAATAAGTATTACATATATATTATAGTTCAACTAGATATATTGTTATTATTTTAAAATGTTATACACATAAAATCATGCAATTTTTTCACTTCCTGTGTGAATAAAAAAATAAATCCATTTTAGAGTTCTTTGATCAAATCCTGCTTTGGAATGAAAACTCTAAGGAAATATAAGAAAATAAAATTAAATATCAAATTCATACAGAAACAGAATTATTTAAATATCTTATACATATATTGGTTGGTTCTAATGTAATTCAAAATATTGCTTCTTAAATTTATATATATGAAGTTCTAATTTATTAATTAATATATATATATATATCTTATAAACGTATATATAAATACAATTATACGCAATCTCTACTTAGACAAGTGTATATATATATATATATATATATATATATATATATATATATATGAACTATTAGAAACTATGTAACTACAATTTTACTGTATAAGATTATAAATAAATATTGAGACATTGTATTGCATTTTGATACAACATTATAATTACAGTTTATCCTTAGCCACTCCCTAAACCAAATCTTCTGTCTCTCTCAAATATCTTCAGGAACGCCCTATTTAGGAAAGACATTTTTCTATCCTTCAAAACCTCAGAGAACTGCCTGTTCTTCTGTACACATTCCATGACGTCACTGTGAGTTGGTCGTCTCACCTGTCTCTGTCCATCAGTTTCAGCCATTTTCCCTTTTATAGAATCACAGTTCTGACTGAGAATTAACTCATTCTGTGGAGAGATGGATCTTTGCACTGGCTGATATGGGTTATAAGATATATGTAATCTTCTGCGTATTTGATAGAGTTCACTATGGGGATCACTCAGTCTAGGAGAGTTTGATTTTGGCTTTTGGTAAGATTTTACCTTTCCTGGTTTTATAAATTTAGCTTGATTTATTTTCTTTTCACGATTCTCATGTTTTCTAACAAAATCCAGCATCTGCGCTCATTCAAATAATGAGTTTTTTTGTGATGCCATAACTTGGGAAACTGAATTTAGGAATTTGAATTTTTGTGCAAAAGTTGTTATCATATGTTGTACTTTTCCATTTTTGATGAGAGCTTTGTACAACCGTTCAAATATGGACATGAATGTATATGTACATTCCTTCCTACCAATCCTTAGTTTCTGCAGATCTTCTATGTTGGGAAAATCCTTTGTGACACAATAAATCAAATATCTTAATCTGTCCGAATCATTTTCCCATCCATTAGGAGAGTCATTTTCACAGGGCATTAAATGTAAACGTCTGGACAATGTCACAGGAATCCATATTTTAAATAATTGATTCCTCTCCTCATTGGATAAATCAAACTTATCAGAGAAGCTCTCAAATGTCTCTGAATTTCTACAGGCATGGATTTTGACATCATATTTTGGCATGATTTTGTATAATTTCAGCAAATTTTTCCTCATTTTAATTTGGAGTTGAGCCTGGGTAATTCCAGAATTCTCTGATATTTTTAGTGGCTCTTGTATGTCCGTTCCTCCTACGTCACTCACGTCTCCTCCCACATCACCTAGTATGTCGGTTTCTCGTATGTCAGTCATGTCTCCTCCCATGTCAGGTTTCTGTATGTCCGTCTCTTGGTCAGACCCAAGGTCACCTTCAGTTACAGACACGTGTCTTACTTCTTGTTCATTTTCCACATTACAGTCTGAATCAGTATCACCGTCTGACACTTCTACACTATTTTCCTGCTTAGAAATCTCTAACACAAGACTATGAAAAAAATCTACCAAATGTAGAATATTTCTCAATTTCTGTTTGTCTCTATTTACCAATTTAGAAGTTAACTGTAAATTCTGCAATTCACAATCTTTGTAAAAACTGAGCCACAAAACTTCTTTGTCATCTCCTACATTAACTTTGAAATTAATATTACTTTGTTTAGCAAAAGAAGAAATTATATCCATATTTTGCTTACCTTAAGATTCCTTGGCTTCTCTTTATCAGCACGTCCTGTCTTCAGTTCGTCTGATTCTTTTCCTGTGTGATTCTGTTCCTTGTTAGTACCTCTGCTTCCTGTCTTTCCTCAGTCTGTAGGTCCTTTCTGCTTCTCGTGACAAACTAGTGAATTTACTGACACGTGAACAACAGCTGTTCAGCTCGTCAGGACTCCCCCCTTGTTCACGGAAGAAATTCACTTACTTAATTTAAAAAACAAAAAAACAGGACTGGCTGGCTCACCATTGTAAAATAATACTCTTCCTGTATTATTTTTTTCTACTGAGGACTTCTCAAAGTATCAATATCACGATATTCTTATAAAAAATGTATCTATTTATTCTTGGATTGTCCATTAAAAAGAATCAGATTGCAGCAGGTACATACAATAATTAGTTATAAAGTAATTGTCCATTTGTCCATAATTAGCTTAATTGTTGAGATTCACCCATCTTTCCTTGGATCCTGGCTGGTAAATCATGTCTTTGTCCAGCATTTGTCCATGCCTACATGTCATCTGCTTCTCAGCATGAAGATTCTGTGTCTTGTGGGGTGGGCAGAGCAAGAGAGCCCCCCCTTTCTGTACCATGGGCTTTTATAGCCAGTCGTATGGACACCTGTTCTACATATGGTAGTGAACCAAAAATACACACACAAATAGCGCATGTCAAATAGACACGATGGCTGAGGCATAGAACTCAGAAAAATCATTATCGATTAACATTCCAAATGAATTTCCATAATTAACCAATTAACAGAGACCGCCTGGGAATGCCAGGTGCTGTAGGCTTTTGCTTTTTCCTTCCTTCCACCAGCAGGGGGCACTCTCTTCTATGCCTTTTTTCCATTCCCTTTCACAAGTGCACACATTCATTCTCTTTTCTTTTTTTCATTTGCTTTCTCTCTTGCGCTATTTCATCTCTGCAAAATACCAGCATCCTTCTGATCACCGTGGGCCTCCAGCATTGTTGCTTATTTACTTTTAATACTAGGCTCCTTTTCACCAGGACCAGCGTCTCCCGGGTGGCTGGAGGCAACCACCGGTAACCCCAAGCAGAAGACCGTTGCAGGCAACACGACCCTCCCCCCTGAAGAGCAGCTCAAAGTCACTGGCAACCATCTCACCCTCTTCCTTCCTTCACCCCTGGATGTCTCGCTCCGCCCCCAAGTTATGGGTCCAGCTTGCTCTTTCTGTCATATTACCGCGATGAAGGGTTTAGCCTGCAGGAGACCCTGCGCCGAGCCATTTTTGAAGACACCTGATGCGGCGGGTGAATCACTGCTAAACAAACCACACCTGTAGGGACGGCACAGCCTTTACATGGAACCTTCGGAGCCCGCCCCATCACGGCCAGATTGCTCGCCATCAAGCGATCCTGAGAAAGGCTGGCCGGGCGATGGATCGAGCAGCGTCTACTGGCCATACCACCTTGGATTCGCCCGATCTCGTCTGATCTCGGAAGCAAAGCAGGGCTGGGTTCGGACAGTACTTGAATGGGATACCTCCTGGGAACACCGGGTGCTGTAGACCATTTTGATGACATTTTGCTCTACTGCCCAGCTCGGCTAGCATGGAACGGCACCTTGCCGGACACTGACATTAAGTAACTTAGATGATGGAAGCCCCAAGGCCTCTGAGCCAGTTGGCAGCTAAGTACGCTACCCCGCCGCCCTTCACGCAAGCCTGACACCGAGCTCCTTGCCACGGCTAGGAGTGCTTATTGACTCCGCAGCTCGCCGTGTGAAAATGATGGCGTTAAAAGCACCCAGGGCCGTGAAGGGGCCAGGCTTTCAGCAGGTTCCCAGGGAAGGTTTTGGATGCTGGCCGCCTAGCGAGGGCCAGCAGAAGTAACATGGTTCTCTGCAAAGAAGTTTGCGTAACCAAGCCAGACGGCTGACAAAGAGCTAACCTCAGTCCAAGGAAGGCAAGGAAGGTGCGGAAGGAATTGGGGAGGGGCGGTGATTCCTGCTAGGGCCCTGAAATCATAAAACAGGCAGGAGAGTCTGACGCATGGTGACGGAGAGGTTGTAGGGACAGATAGGGGGTGTTGTCACGTGCGAGCATGTGTGCATGCTGGCTTGTGTGTGAGAGTGCGCTTCCTAGGTGTGGCGCGCTGCAGACAGTCAAAGGGATTGTTCCCTTTCGTTAAAAGTTAATCCCCGGCTGCAGCCTATTAGAAAGCCACTAACCGTGCTCTACTCATCCTACCCGGGTCTACCGGTGAGTCTCGCCTCTGCTCCCGGCCTGTGGCATTGGCCATGAAGCTGACGTTCCGTCGACAGCGCTGCAGCCGATCAGTGAGCTCAGCGGCTCTGAGTGGGGCGTTGTGTCTACAAGACCTTTTAAGGAAGCCAGCAAAAAAATTGAAGAGAAGGGAAAGCACAAAAGGACCTGGTCTTGCTGAGCACTGGAAAGGGCAGCCGGCAGCCAGACGTCAAAGTAGAAATGCAGCAAGTGAGAGGCTTGTCTCTGCCTACGGCCACACCACCCTGAACACACCGGATCTCATCTGATCTTGGAAGCTAAGCAGGGTCGAGCCTGGTTAGTACTTGGATGGGAGACTGTAAAATAATACTCTTCCTGTATTATTTTTTTCTACTGAGGACTTCTCAAAGTATCAATATCACGATATTCTTATAAAAAAATGTATCTATTTATTCTTGGATTGTCCATTAAAAAGAATCAGATTGCAGCAGGTACATACAATAATTAGTTATAAAGTAATTGTCCATTTGTCCATAATTAGCTTAATTGTTTAATTGTTGAGATTCACCCATCTTTCCTTGGATCCTGGCTGGTAAATCATGTCTTTGTCCAGCATGTGTCCAGGCCTACATGTCATCTGCTTCTCAGCATGAAGATTCTGTGTCTTGTGGGGTGGGCAGAGCAAGAGAGCCCCCCCTTTCTGTACCATGGGCTTTTATAGCCAGTCGTATGGACACCTGTTCTACATATGGTAGTGAACCAAAAATACACACACAAATAGCGCATGTCAACTAGACACGATGGCTGAGGCATAGAACTCAGAAAAATGATTATCGATTAACATTCCAAATGAATTTCCATAATTAACCATTTAACATTTCCCCCTTTTTTGAGAATAAATGGACTTTAACTGAAACTTCTCAAAAGAAGATACATTCATCAATCATTTTTTCTTTCCTTCTTCCTTGGCAATATCATTAAATTTCCATAATAATAATAATAGTAATAATAGTATTAATATCGGATTATTGTTATATAATGATGTGAATTCATGTTATGGTAAGCCGTGACTAATATTCATTTATATGTATAATTATACTTCCCTATATCTAAATTGAAGCAATCGCGGGTTCAATCGTCGTCATCTGATGTCATCGGGTCGTCGTCTCGTCTTCTTCTTGGTTCTTTTATAACACAGTCTTTAGATGAAAACTCTTTTGAAATAAATTACAGCATGTAGATATTGTACAGTCCATAATTGTGTTCATTATTGTTCAGTCCATAAACTGTACTCTTTATTAGAAAGATCATGTGTGTCAGTTGATAAGAAAACAAAGTCCATGGATGAAATGTAGCTTTAATATCTGTGCAGTGTCACCTGGACTTACGTTGGATCATTTTTGGAATCTTCCGTGTGTCTGCACTGGTCTCGTGTCACTTTTGGAATAGATGTGACGTCTTTGGTCAGTAAAGCAAGGGTTAACTTGACACTTCCCTGCTTTATATAGCACCATAACCAGTACTCAGTCCTTTATATACAAGACACATATGCCAGGTATTACCTGTTCACCAGCTTTCATTGAAGCGTTGCAGGTGATAAGAAACCACTAGAATGTGATGAAACTTGAACACAACACAGTACATATAGGATCATCATCCTCTGCCGTCCTGGTGATCAGTGGTGTGAATTGTATTGTATGTAATGGACACAGTCTATTATAACACTCAGCATTCACACCTGTTACCTTCTGAGACGTCCGGATATCAGTTGCTTCTTCTTGTAACTTTTGAGAATCTCTTTGATTTATAAAAATTAAAAGTCTTTATTAAGATAGAATTCATAATTGCGATGTCTTGATTGAAGTCTTCATTCCCTAATCTGATACCAAATCTGGCAGTTTTTCCTAACCTATAATATCACAGCGTACCATAGCAATCAGTAATATCCATCTAATTATTATCAAAATATTAAAATAAATTATGTTTGGAATAATAAACAATAATAGATAATAATTCATTATCAATCAAGTTCTCCATATGATAGAACATTTTTATGTCATAGGTGTAATTACCTTTTCCAACCCATAGGTGTCAGTGTATTTTGAAAAAACAAGTTTTTATATCTTTATTAAACCAATAATATCAAAGAATGTATACTCCTGAACCAAAATGAATAAATATATGAATGTATGAATGAATGAATGAATGAATAAATGAATGAATGAATTGTTGTGTTTACTCAGAAAATGTAAACATTTTTTTCCTTAGCAATATATATTTAATGAAGCAATACTCTTGTATTAGACATTACTTTATTAAATATTAATGTGTTTTCTCAATTGAGATATTGAACTCAAATAAAATCAAATGAGAATTAAAAAATTAAAAAAGAGAAAAATAAGAAGTATAAAGTAAGAATAAAATTTTAGAAATGAAAAATAAAATTAAGAGTAAAAATAAGAATAAAAATAAAAATAAGGCCTTTAAATTTTAATGACAAATGCAGAGTAATTATATTCTCCATAAAAAATACCCTTATATCTCCATTATCTGGATGATTTCATATTTGTCATAACCTTGTACCACCAAAAAATATTAAATTATGCAACTTTGCATGTAATACCTTTCTTAATTATACCATAGTACCTTATTATTATTTCTTCTTTATTAAAATGTGTGGAAAATAAGTATTGATCAAAAGTGATTATGTAATCAGGATCAAAAACACATTTTCCCCCTTAATACCAAAAATATTATTTTATAAAATTTATGTATATATCAGAACCAAATTAAAAATAATTCTTCTTCTAGAAATATTGTGCATACATTTCATATCGATGAGTAGCATAGATTTGACTAAAGAGAGGTGTGTACCTATTTAGGTAACCATTAAAAATAATATTATAGTTATTCAAGAATATTATCATGTGGAAAATAATTCTAAATATAAATTTGCTTTGTAAACCATTTTGATGTGTGGTTGCCCTTATCCACTATTAGTTAAATCAAGAAATAATAATTATTAAAGAAATATAGAAATATATATATGTAGATAATACCTAATTATGTATTATAATTTCCTCAGAATTAAATATATATTTGTACCTTCACATAAAGAAACATTTTTTTTTTTCAAACATACAAACATACGAGGCCTCTGTCACATCAATCACACTTAGCAGCTGCTGATTTACTCATCTGTCACCTTCACTCTGACATTCACAGATCTGTTCAACTCAAACATTCCACATATGAAGTTTTATATATATATATATATTTAACCCAAAATTGTTGTATCCCAATTTATTAATGCGCATTGCCATATCAATTGAATATCTTTATATTTCTTTGAATATTCCCCAAGTACATATTATATAATATGAGAGTAAGTCACTGGAATTTCAGACACTTGAAAAAACTCTTGTCTTAGATTCTTTTTTCACTGGCTGCCCGGTCTTAAGTTACATCAGTTGAAAATAGAATGAATGGGATCCTATACTATTAGCTCAAAGTTCAAAGGCCGCAGCTGTCACACGTCATGCTGTAAAGCTACTTTAATTTGCACGAACACTTCATGCACAGAAAATATTAGCAACACAAAAGAATTAATAAGTATTACATATATATTATAGTTCAACTAGATATATTGTTATTATTTTAAAATGTTATACACATAAAATCATGCATTTTTTTCACTTCCTGTGTGAATAAAGAAATAAATCCATTTTAGAGTTCTTTGATCAAATCCTGCTTTGGAATGAAAACTCTAAGGAAATATAAGAAAATAAAATTAAATATCAAATTCATACAGAAACAGAATTATTTAAATATCTTATACATATATTGGTTGGTTCTAATGTAATTCAAAATATTGCTACTTAAATTTATATATATGAAGTTCTAATTTATTAATTAATATATATATATATATTTTATAAACGTATATATAAATACAATTATACGCAATCTCTACTTAGACAAGTGTATATATATATATATATATATATATATGAACTATTAGAAACTATGTAACTACAATTTTACTGTATAAGATTATAAATAAATATTGAGACATTGTATTACATTTTGATACAACATTATAATTACAGTTTTTCCTTAGGCACCCCCTAAACCAAATCTTCTGTCTCTCTCAAATATCTCCAGGAACGCCCTATTTAGGAAAGACATTTTTCTATCCTTCAAAACCTCAGAGAACTGCCTGTTCTTCTGTCCACATTCCATGACGTCACTGTGAGTTGGTCGTCTCACCTGTCTCTGTCCATCAGTTTCAGCCATTTTCCTTTTTAGAGAATCACAGTTCTGACTGAGAATTAACTCATTCTGTGGAGAGATGGATCTTTGCACTGGCTGATATGGCTTATAACATATATGAAATCTTCTGTGTATTTGATAGAGTTCACTATGGGGATGACTCAGTCTAGGAGAGTTTGATATTGGCTTTTGGTAAGATTTTACCTTTCCTGGTTTTATAAATTTAGCTTGATTTATTTTCTTTTCACGATTCTCATGTTTTCTAACAAAATCCAGCATCTGCGCACATTCAAATAATGAATTTTTTTGTGATGCCATAACTTGGGAAACTGAATTTAGGAATTTGAATTTTTGTACAAAAGTTGTTACCATATGTTGTACTTTTCCATTTTTGATGAGAGCTTTGTACAACCGTTCAAATATGGACATGAATGTATATGTACATTCCTTCCTACCAATCCTTAGTTTCTGCAGATCTTCTATGTTGGGAAAATCCTTTGTGACACAATAAATCAAATATCTTAATCTGTCCGAATCATTTTCCCATCCATTAGGATAGTCATTTTCACAGGGCATTAAATGTAAACGTCTGGACAAGGTCACAGGAATCCATATTTTAAATAATTGATTCCTCTCCTCATTGGATAAATCAAACTTATCAGAGAAGCTCTCACATGTCTCTGAATTTCTACAGGCATGGATTTTGACATCATATTTTGGCATGATTTTGTATAATTTCAGCAAATTTTTCCTTATTTTAATTTGGAGTTGAGCCTGGGTAATTCCAGAATTCTCTGATATTTTTAGTGGCTCTTGTACGTCCATTCCTCCTACGTCACTCACGTCTCCTCCCACATCACCTAGTATATCGGTTTCTCGTTTGTCAGTCATGTCTCCTCCCATGTCAGGTTTCTGTATGTCCGTCTCTTGGTCAGACCCAAGGTCACCTTCAGTTACAGACACATGTCTTACTTCTTGTTCATTTTCCACATTACAGTCAGAATCAGTATCACCGTCTGACACTTCTACACTATTTTCCCGCTTAGAAATCTCTAACACAAGACTATGAAAAAAATCTACCAAATGTAGAATATTTCTCAATTTCTGTTTGTCTCTATTTACCAATTTAGAAGTTAACTGTAAATTCTGCAATTCACATTCTTTGTATAAACTGAGCCACAAAACTTCTATGTCATCTCCTACATTAACTTTGAAATTAATATTACTTTGTTTAGCAAAAGAAGAAATTATATCCATATTTTGCTTACCTTAAGATTCCTTGGCTTCTCTTTATCAGCACGTCCTGTCTTCAGTTCGTCTGATTCTTTTCCTGTGTGATTCTGTTCCTTGTTAGTACCTCTGCTTCCTGTCTTTCCTCAGTCTGTAGGTCCTTTCTGCTTCTCGTGACAAACTAGTAAATTTACTGACACGTGAACAACAGCTGTTCAGCTCGTCAGGACTCCCCCCTTGTTCACGGAAGAAATTCACTTACTTAATTTAAAAAACAAAAAAACAGGACTGGCTGGCTCACCATTGTAAAATAATACTCTTCCTGTATTATTTTTTTCTACTGAGGACTTCTCAAAGTATCAATATCACGATATTCTTATAAAAAAATGTATCTATTTATTCTTGGATTGTCCATTAAAAAGAATCAGATTGCAGCAGGTACATACAATAATTAGTTATAAAGTAATTGTCCATTTGTCCATAATTAGCTTAATTGTTGAGATTCACCCATCTTTCCTTGGATCCTGGCTGGTAAATCATGTCTTTGTCCAGCATGTGTCCAGGCCTACATGTCATCTGCTTCTCAGCATGAAGATTCTGTGTCTTGTGGGGTGGGCAGAGCAAGAGAGCCCCCCCTTTCTGTACCATGGGCTTTTATAGCCAGTCGTATGGACACCTGTTCTACATATGGTAGTGAACCAAAAATACACACACAAATAGCGCATGTCAACTAGACACGATGGCTGAGGCATAGAACTCAGAAAAATGATTATCGATTAACATTCCAAATGAATTTCCATAATTAATCATTTAACATTTCCCCCTTTTTGAGCATAAAAGGACTTTAACTGAAATTTCTCAAAAGAAGATACATTTATCAATCATTTTTTCTTTCCTTCTTCCTTGGCAATATCATTAAATTTCCATAATAATAATAATAGTAATAATAGTATCAATATCGGATTATTGTTATATAATGATGTGAATTCATGTTATGGTAAGCCGTGACTAATATTCATTTAATATGTATAATTATACTTCCCTATATCTAAATTGAAGCAATCGCGGGTTCAATCGTCATCATCTGATGTCATCGGGTCGTTGTCTCGTCTTCTTCTTGGTTCTTTTATAACACAGTCTTTAGATGAAAACTCCTTTGAAATAAATTACAGCATGTAGATATTGTACAGTCCATAATTGTGTTCATTATTGTTCTGTCCAAAACTGTACTCTTTATTAGAAAGATCATGTGTGTCAGTTGATAAGAAAACAAAGTCCATGGATGAAATGTAGCTTTAATATCTGTGCAGTGTCACCTGGACTTACGTTGGATCGTCTTTGGAATCTTCCGTGTGTCCGCACTGGTCTCGTGTCACTTTTGGAACAGATGTGACGTCTTTGGTCAGTAAAGCAAGGGTTAACTTGACACTTCCCTGCTTTATATAGCACCATAACCAGTACTCAGTCCTTTATATACAGGACACATATGCCAGGTATTACCTGTTCACCAGCTTTCATTGAAGCGTTGCAGGTGATAAGAAACCACTGGAACGTGATGAAACTTGAACACAACACAGTACATATAGGATCATCGTCCTCTGCCGTCCTGGTGATCAGTGGTGTGAATTGTATTGTATGTAATGGACACAGTCTATTATAACACTCAGCATTCACACCTGTTACCTTCTGAGACGTCCGGATATCAGTTGCTTCTTCTTGTAACTTTTGAGAATCTCCTTGATTTATAAAAATTAAAAGTCTTTATTAAGATAGAATTCATAATTGCGATGTCTTGATTGAAGTCTTCATTCCCTAATCTGATACCAAATCTGGCAGCTTTTCCTAACCTATAATATCACAGCGTACCATAGCAATCAGTAATATCCATCTAATTATTATCAAAATATTAAAATAAATTATGTTTGGAATAATAAACAATAATAGATAATAATTCATTATCAATCAAGTTCTCCATATGATAGAACATTTTTATGTCATAGGTGTAATTACCTTTTCCAACCCATAGGTGTCAGTGTATTTTGAAAAAACAAGTTTTTATATCTTTATTAAACCAATAATATCAAAGAATGTATACTCCTGAACCAAAATGAATAAATATATGAATGTATGAATGAATGAATGAATAAATGAATGAATGAATTGTTGTGTTTACTCAGAAAATGTATACATTTTTTTCCTTAGCAATATATATTTAATGAAGCAATACTCTTGTATTAGACATTACTTTATTAAATATTAATGTGTTTTCTCAATTGAGATATTGAACTGAAATAAAATCAAATGAGAATTAAAATATGAAAAAATAGAAAAATAAGAAGTATAAAGTAAGAATAAAATTTTAAAAATGAAAAATAAAATTAAGAGTAAAAATAAGAATAAAAATAAAAATAAGGCCTTTAAATTTTAATGACAAATGCAGAGTAATTATATTCTCCATAAAAAATACCCTTATAGCTCCATTATCTGGATGATTTCATATTTGTCATAACCTTGTACCACCAAAAAATATTAAATTATGCAACTTTGCATGTAATACCCTTCTTAATTATACCATAGTACCTTATTATTATTTCTTCTTTATTAAAATGTGTGGAAAATAAGTATTGATCAAAAGTGATTATGTAATCAGGATCAAAAACACATTTTCCCCCTTAATACCAAAAATATTATTTATAAAATGTATGTATATATCAGAACCAAATTAAAAATAATTATTCTTCTAGAAATATTGTGCATAAATTTCATATCGATGAGTAGCATAGATTTGACTAAAGAGAGGTGTGTACCTATTTAGGTAACCATTAAAAATAATATTATAGTTATTCAAGAATATTATCATGTGGAAAATTATTCTAAATAAAAATTTGCTTTGTAAACCATTTTGATGTGTGGTTGCCCTTATCCACTATTAGTTAAATCAAGAAATAATAATTATTAAAGAAATATAGAAATATATATATGTAGATAATACCTAATTATGTATTATAATTTCCTCAGAATTAAATATATTTTTGTACCTTCACATAAAGAAAAATTTTTTTTTTTCAAACATACAAACATACGAGGCCTCTGTCACATCAATCACACTTAGCAGCTCCTGATTTACTCATCTGTCACCTTCACTCTGACATTCACAGATCTGTTCAACTCAAACATTCCACATATGAAGTTTTAGATATATATATATATATTTAACCCAAAATTGTTGTATCCCAATTTATTAATGCGCATTGCCATATCAATTGAATATCTTTATATTTCTTTGAATATTCCCCAAGTACATATTATATAATATGAGAGTAAGTCACTGAAATTTCAGACACTTGAAAAAACTCTTGCCTTAGATTCTTTTTTCACTGGCTGCCCGGTCTTAAGTTACATCAGTTGAAAATAGAATGAATGGGATCCTATACTATTAGCTCAAAGTTCAAAGGCCGCAGCTGTCACACGTCATGCTGTAAAGCTACTTTAATTTGCACGAACACTTCATGCACAGAAAATATTAGCAACACAAGAGAATTAATAAGTATTACATATATATTATAGTTCAACTAGATATATTGTTATTATTTTAAAATGTTATACACATAAAATCATGCAATTTTTTCACTTCCTGTGTGAATAAAGAAATAAATCCATTTTAGATTTCTTTGATCAAATCCTGCTTTGGAATGAAAACTCTAAGGAAATATAAGAAAATAAAATTAAATATCAAATTCATACAGAAACAGATTAATTAAATATCTTATACATATATTGGATGGTACTAATGTAATTCAAAATATTGTTACTTAAATTTATATATATGAAGTTCTAATTTATTAATTAATATATATATATATTTTATAAACATATATATAAATACAATTATACGCAATCTCTACTTACACAAGTGTGTATATATATATATATATATATATATATATATGAACTATTATAACCAAGTAACTACAATTTTACTGTATAAGATCATAAATAAATATTGAGACATTGTATTACATTTTGATACAACATTATAATTACAGTTTTTCCTTAGCCACTCCCTAAACCAAATCTTCTGTCTCTCTCAAATATCTCCAGGAACGCCCTATTTAGGAAAGACAGTTTTCTATCCTTCAAAACCTCAGAGAACTGCCTGTTCTTCTGTCCACATTCCATGACGTCACTGTGAGTTGGTCGTCTCACCTGCCTCTGTCCATCAGTTTCAGCCATTTTCCTTTTTAGAGAATCACAGTTCTGACTGAGAATTAACTCATTCTGTGGAGAGATGGATCTTTGCACTGGCTGATATGGCTTATAACATATATGAAATCTTCTGCGTATTTGATAGAGTTCACTATGGGGATGACTCAGTCTAGGAGAGTTTGATATTGGCTTTTGGTAAGATTTTACCTTTCCTGGTTTTATAAATTTAGCTTGATTTATTTTCTTTTCACGATTCTCATGTTTTCTAACAAAATCCAGCATCTGCGCACATTCAAATAATGAATTTTTTTGTGATGCCATAACTTGGAAAACTGAATTTAGGAATTTGAATTTTTGTACAAAAGTTGTTATCATATGTTATACTTTTCCATTTTTGATGAGAGCTTTGTACAACCGTTCAAATATGGACATGAATGTATATGTACATTCCTTCCTACCAATCCTTAGTTTCTGCAGATCTTCTATGTTGGGAAAATCCTTTATGACACAATAAATCAAATATCTTAATCTATCCGAATCATTTTCCCATCCATTAGGAGAGTCATTTTCACAGGGCATTAAATGTAAACGTCTGGACAATGTCACAGGAATCCATATTTTAAATAATTGATTCCTCTCCTCATTGGATAAATCAAACTTATCAGAGAAGCTCTCAAATGTCTCTGAATTTCTACAATCATGGATTTTGACATCATATTTTGGCATGATTTTGTATAATTTCAGCAAATTTTTCCTCATTTTAATTTGGAGTTGAGCCTGGGTAATTCCAGAATTCTCTGATATTTTTAGTGGCTCTTGTACGTCCATTCCTCCTACGTCACTCACGTCTCCTCCCACATCACCTAGTATATCGGTTTCTCGTATGTCAGTCATGTCTCCTCCCATGTCAGGTTTTTGTATGTCCGTCTCTTGGTCAGACCCAAGGTCACCTTCAGTTACAGACACGTGTCTTACTTCTTGTTCATTTTCCACATTACAGTCAGAATCAGTATCACCGTCTGACACTTCTACACTATTTTCCTGCTTAGAAATCTCTAACACAAGACTATGAAAAAAATCTACCAAATGTAGAATATTTCTCAAGTTCTGTTTGTCTCTATTTACCAATTTAGAAGTTAACTGTAAATTTTGCAATTCACATTCTTTGTACAAACTGAGCCACAAAACTTCTATGTCATCTCCTACATTAACTTTGAAATTAATATTACTTTGTTTAGCAAAACAAGAAATTATATCCATATTTTGCTTACCTTAAGATTCCTTGGCTTCTCTTTATCAGCACGTCCTGTCTTCAGTTCGTCTGATTCTTTTCCTGTGTGATTCTGTTCCTTGTTAGTACCTCTGCTTCCTGTCTTTCCTCAGTCTGTAGGTCCTTTCTGCTTCTCGTGACAAACTAGTGAATTTACTGACACGTGAACAACAGCTGTTCAGCTCGTCAGGACTCCCCCCTTGTTCACGGAAGAAATTCACTTACTTAATTTAAAAAACAAAAAAACAGGACTGGCTGGCTCACCATTGTAAAATAATACTCTTCCTGTATTATTTTTTTCTACTGAGGACTTCTCACAGTATCAATATCACGATATTCTTATAAAAAAATGTATCTATTTATTCTTGGATTGTCCATTAAAAAGAATCAGATTGCAGCAGGTACATACAATAATTAGTTATAAAGTAATTGTCCATTTGTCCATAATTAGCTTAATTGTTGAGATTCACCCATCTTTCCTTGGATCCTGGCTGGTAAATCATGTCTTTGTCCAGCATGTGTCCAGGCCTACATGTCATCTGCTTCTCAGCATGAAGATACTGTGTCTTGTGGGGTGGGCAGAGCAAGAGAGCCCCCCCTTTCTGTGCCATGGGCTTTTATAGCCAGTCGTATGGACACCTGTTCTACATATGGTAGTGAACCAAAAATACACACACAAATAGCGCATGTCAACTAGACACGATGGCTGAGGCATAGAACTCAGAAAAATGATTATCGATTAACATTCCAAATGAATTTCCACAATTAACCATTTAACAGAGACCGCCTGGGAATGCCAGGTGCTGTAGGCTTTTGCTTTTTCCTTCCTTCCACCAGCAGGGGGCACTCTCTTCTATGCCTTTTTTCCATTCCCTTTCACAAGTGCACACATTCATTCTCTTTTCTTTTCTTCATTTGCTTTCTCTCTTGCGCTATTTCATCTCTGCAAAATACCAGCATCCTTCTGATCACCGTGGGCCTCCAGCATTGTTGCTTATTTACTTTTAATACTAGGCTCCTTTTCACCAGGAAAAGCGTCTCCCGGGTGGCTGGAGGCAACCACCGGTAACCCCAAGCAGAAGACCTTTGCAGGCAACACGACCCTCCCCCCTGAAGAGCAGCTCAAAGTCAGTGGCAACCATCTCACCCTCTTCCTTCATTCACCCCTGGACGTCTCGCTTCGCCCCCAAGTTACGGGTCCAGCTTGCTCTTTCTGTCACATTACCGCGATGAAGGGTTTAGCCTGCAGGAGACCCTGCGCCGAGTCATTTTTGAAGACACCTGATGCGGCGGGTGAATCACTGCTAAACAAACCACACCTGTAGGGATGGCACAGCTTTTGCATGGACCCTTCGGAGCCCGCCCCGTCACGGCCAGATTGCTCGCCATCAACCGATCCTGAGAAAGGCTGGCCGGGCGATGGATCGAGCAGCGTCTATTGGCCATACCACCTTGGATACGCCCGAACTCGTCTGATCTCGGAAGCAAAGCAGGGCTGGGCTTGGACAGTACTTGAATGGGAAACCTCCTGGGAACACCGGGTGCTGTAGACTATTTTGATGACGTTTTGCCCTACTGCCCAGCTCGGCTAGCATGGAACGGCGCCTTGCCGGACACCGACCTTAAGTAACTTAGATGATGGAAGCCCCAAGGCCTCTGAGCCAGTTGGCAGCTAAGTACGCTATCCCGCCGCCTTCACGCAGGCCTGACACCGAGCTCCTTACCACGGCTAGGAGTGCTTATTGACTCCGCAGCTCGCCGTGTGGAAATGATGGCGTTAAAAGCACCCGGGGCCGTGAAGGGGCCAGGCTTTCAGCAGGTGCCCAGGGAAGGTTTTGGATGCCAGCTGCCTAGCGAGGGCCAGCAGAAGTAACATGTTTCTCTGCAAAGAAGCTTGTGTAACCAAGCCAGACAGCTGCCAAAGAGCTAACCTCAGTGCAAGGAAGGCAAGGAAGGTGCGGAAGGAATTGGGGAGGGGGGGGTGATTCCTGCTAGGGCCCTGAAATCATAAAACAGGCAGGAGAGTCTGACGCATGGTGACGTAGAGGTTGTAGGGGCAGATAGGGGGTGTTGTCACGTGCGAGCACGTGTGCATGCTGGCTTGGAGGTGAGAGTGCGCTTCCTAGTTGTGGCGCGCTGCAGACAGTCAAAGGGATTGTTCCCTTTCATTAAAAGTTAATCCCCGGCTGCAGGCTATTAGAAAGCAACTAACCGCGCTCTACTCACCCTACCCGGGTCTACCGGTGAGTCTCGCCTCTGCTCCCAGCCTGTGGCATTGGCCGTGAAGCTGACGTTCCGTCGACAGCGCTGCAGCCGATCAGTGAGCTCAGCGGCTCTGAGTGGGGCCTTCTGTCTACAAGACCTTTTAAGGAAGCCAGCAAAAAAATTGAAGAGAAGGGAAAGCACAAAAAGACCTGGTCTTGCTGAGCACTGGAAAGGGCAGCCGGCAGCCAGACTTCAAAGTGGAAAAGCAGCAAGTGAGAGGCTTTTTTCTGCCTACGGCCACACCACCCTGAACACGCTCAATCTCGTCTGATCTTGGAAACTAAGCAGGGTTGGGCCTGGTTAGTACTTGGATGGTAGACCGCCTGGGAATGCCAGGTGCTGTAGGCTTCTGCTTTTTCTTTCCTTACACCAGCAGGGGGTATTCTCTTCTATGCCTTTTTTCCATTCCCTTTCGCAAGTGCACACATTCATTCTCTTTTCTTTTTTTCATTTGCTTTCTCTCCTGCGCTATTTCATCTCTGCAAAATACCAGCATCCTTCTGATCACCGTGGGCCTCCAGCATTGTTGCTTCTTTACTTTTAATACTAGGACCAGGGATCCCGCGTGGCTGGAGGCAACCACCGGTAACCCCAAGCTGAAGACCTTTGCAGACAACACGACCCTCCTCCCTGAAGAGCAGCTCAAAGTCACTAGCAACCATCTCACCCTCTTCCTTCATTCACCCCTGGACGTCTCGCTCCGCCCCCAAGTTACGGGTCCAGCTTGCTCTTTCTGTCACATTACCGCGATGAAGGGTTTAGCCTGCAGGAGACCCTGCGCCGAGACATTTTTGAAGACACCTGATGCGGCGGGTGAATCACTGCTAAACAAACCACACCTGTAGGGATGGCACAGCCTTTGCATGGACCCTTCGGAGCCCGCCCCGTCACAGCCAGATTGCTCGCCACCAAGCGATCCTGAGAAAGGCTGGCCGGGTGATGGATCGAGCAGCGTCTACTGGCCATACCACCTTGGATACGCCCGATCTAATCTGATCTCGGAAGCTAAGCGGCGTTGGGCCTGGTTAGTAGTTGGATGGGAGACTAGTGTTGAGCCACCCCCGTAGTGTTCGTGTTCGGTTCGGTTCGTCGAACACCTTCGAACACCGTTAAAAACAATGGCAGGCAAACAAAAACACATAGAAACACATAGAAAACACCTTCAAAGGTGTCCAAAAGCTGACAAACTGCTCAGAAGACATAACTAACACATGGAAAAGTGACAAGTACATATAGTCATGCGAAAATAAAAGAGGTGGAGGAATAAAAGGAGGGGGAGACACAGATATAGGCATGTCATGCCCTTCTAAAATCCAAAAAGTGAGAAGCCGACACGGCCAGTCCGCTCCTGCCCGTGCCACCTCCGTGTCGCCGGGTTTGTGCCAGAGCCGCGGTGAACCCTGACGGCCAGCCCCCCTCCCCCAATACTGGTGCCTGTCCGCTGGTGGGTCGAGCGAGCCCCCCTGTGGTGGAGGCAGCTCTAAGCTTTTTAATTTAAATTGTCTCTCTAATTTGAATGAATACACTTTAAATCCATTTACAAGGATCTATTGGAGGGCAAGTCTCATGCCAGCAGCCGCGTAATTCCAGCTCCAGTAGCGTCCACTAAAGCTGCTGCAGTTAAAAAGCTTTTATAAGGATCGAGCTCGGCTGTCCACCGCAAGGCATCCTAATGCCAGTCCCAGCCCCTATGCCTTGGGGTGCCTGCTGATGCTCTTCACTAAGTATCCCATGGTCCCGAATCATTTCCTTTGAAAAAATTAAGTGTCTAAACTACAGGTGGTGTAGCTTGCTTAACAGCCGGGATAATCCGCTGACTAGCAGACACTGCTACTAGGCACAAAGTATTTGATGGGCTAGATGCAGTTAAAAATTTGTAATTAGATACTCTCGTTGGATGCTGAGAAAGCATTCCATAGAGTCTCCTGGCACGCCATATATGATTCTCTTAAAAAGCTTGGGGTAGGGGTCTAGGGGACCCTTTTATAGCCAAAATCACGGTTCTGTATCGCAATACGTCACCTAGGCTGAAGATAAATGGAACTGTAGCACCCTGAGGGCTCGGTTGCTACAGACGTATTGCACCTCACCCAGAGGTGTGATATCTCACTCTCAGGTAAGGATGGAGTGTGGATCAGGACCCGACACCTGCATGCATTACACCACATTGCCGTGGGGCAGGGCGACCAATATGCCCCTGAGATGGGCACGACAGTCCCTGTCCCTGGCTGGAGTGGGGGGAGGGAACACTGAGGAAGGGGAACCCTGTAGTGCAGGAGCAGGGAGGAAGCAGTTCCTGGGTGCATTGAGAAGGGAGTATAAAAGGTGGGCACCATCTTAGTTCAGTGCAGAGAAGTCTGAGCAGAAGTGGCAGGGAGCAGGGGCTCTGCATGAGCTCTGCTCCGGAGGCGGGCCTAGTAACAGAGGCCCAGGCTTGGAAGAGGGAGAAGGAAGGAAGAGGAGCGGAGAAGGCTCCAGGAACGAGGAATGAAGGGATCCCAGGGGTGTGGACGGGCGAGTCGCCACCGCACGCCCGAATCCACCTGCGTGGAGGGGTCAGGCCAAAGGGGGAGACCGGTCCCCGACCTAGTGGAGGCAGGAAACGACCCTCAGCTAGAAACCGGAGGCTCTGACATTTTATGTGGCGCAGCCCCTCGCTACACCCGCTAGGAAGGCACCACATAGGGTCAGGGAAACTGGCGCCAAGTTTACCAAGAGGAGGCCCGAGGCAGCCGGACAGAAGTGTTGGTAAGAAAGGCCAGACAAAGGACACACAAAGGGGGTCCTGTGAAGTGCTCCAAAGTTATCTGGGAGTTGTCTGAGCCCCTCACCTGGTGAGCACAGTACGACGTGGGCAGCCGTTACCTGCAGACGTGGTCTGGATAATAAGAACTGTGAGTAAAGGCCCTGGACTGCATCACTGACTCCGTGTCGTTACTGCTGCTGCCCTGCACCATCACCCCCATCCTCCGCATACACTGCCCTGAGGCTATACTCCTCCCGTGGGGAGTTATGCTACGCTCTGCTGCACCCACAACACCAGCCTCAGCGGTCTGCCCTGTAGCAGCGGTTCACTCTGACCGCAATCCACGGGTGGCGTAGTCGGACATTTAAACATCAAAACCATATAAATAGTTCCGCCACTGGTTTGACCGCCCTGAGCCACGGAACCGGGTCGCCGCCACGAAGACTACAACCACCAGCATCCACCAAAAAGGGTCCGGCTCCGGGTGTCCCAAGGCCCAGGGGGTGCGTCAGAACATTTTCATCACCTTTCACAATCACCAATGGGACAAGGCAGGGATGTCCTCTGTCCCCTCTCTTATACATCCTAGTGACGGAGCACCTGCTCTCATCAATTCGCCATAACCCCAATATTAGGTGGATTGAGGTGGGAGGCACCGAGTACAAGTGCTCTCTATTTGCTGATGATGTCCTAGTATATATCACTCAATCACATATATCCATCCCTGCTGTTATGGCTGAAATAGATCACTTTGTTACATGGTCAAATTTTAAAATCAATGCAGCGAAGTCTGAGGCCCTCGATGTCTCCCTCCCCAAATCCATATAGGATTCCATCCAGTCCAACTTTCCCTTTGCCTGTCCCTCACAGGGTATCAAATACTTAGGAATTCCTATTCATAGAGACCTCTCCCATCTATGTTATCTTAATTTTGGGCCCTTTATTGAACAACTCCATACAGACCACGGTTGGCAAGTTAGAACTGTAAGATTCACTACGTGAACCGCTGGTGTTTTGTGGAAAAGCACATGTACACTGCGTTCCAAATTATTATGCAAAAAGTGTTTAGGAGTGATAAGGGAAGAATTTGTTTGTCAGTTAAACTCATTGATGGTGATGTGTGTCAGGGCTCTTTATATCACTGTAAGCAATTGCAGACACCTGTGCTAATTAGTTTGGCAGGTGTGTCCAATGAAAGGCAAGACTACTTAAGAAGGCTCTCTCACATTATTAAGCAGCCTACATTTTCTGCCAAAATGGGAAAGAAAAAGGATGTGTCGGCTGCTGAGAAGCAACAAATTGTGGAGTGTTTAGGTCAAGGCATGACTACAATCAACATTGTGCGATGATCAGGATGAAGTGTCTTGGCAATCAAGAAGTATGTAGCTGATTCACAGTACACACGTGTGCGTGCTGATAAGGGCAAATTGAGGACTTTTTCCTACAGGCAATTACGTCAGGTTGAAAGAGCAGCGGCCAAAAAGCCTTGTCATAGCAGCAGACAAGTTTTTGAAGCTGCTTGTGCCTCCAACGTCCCCCGAACAACAAGATGCAGGGTCCTTCAGAGGTTTGCAGCTGTGCATACGCCATCCTGTTGACCTCCTCTATCCACTTCACACAAGCAGAAACGGCTCCAGTGGGCCAAACATTACATGAAGACTGATTTCAAAACAGTTTTGTTCACGGATGAGTGCCGTGCAGCGCTCGATGGTCCAGATGGATGGAGTAGAGGATGGCTGGTTGATGGACACCCCACGCAAACACGGCTACAGCGCCAACAAGGAGGAGGTGGAGTAATGTTTTGGGCTGGAATCATGGGGAGAGAGATTGTCGGCCCCTTTAGGATCCCTGAAGGCGCTAAAGATGAACTCCATAATGTATGTGGATTTTCTCAAACAGCACTTCCTGCCATGGTTCAAGAAGAAGAACCGTGTATTTCACAGCAAGATCATTTTTCTGCATGATAATGCACCATCTCATGCTGCACATAAAACATCTGCATCTCTGGCTGATATGGGCATAAAAGGGGACAAACTTATGGTGTGACCCCCATGCTCCCCTGACCTCTACCCCATTCAGAACCTTTGGAGCATCATTAAAAGGAGTGTCTATGATGGCGGGAGGCAGTTCACATCTAAGCAACAGCTCTGGGAGGGTATTCTGTCCTTATGCAAAACAATTGAAGCAGAAACCATCCAAAACCTGACAAATTCAATGGGCGAGAGAGTTCAGAAGCTCCTTTCGAACAAGGGGTCCTATGTGAAAATGTAACATCACCTAGAATAAAGTTTTGAGTTGAAAACTGTTTGATTTCAGTTTCTAACAACCTGCTAATGCTTATAATTTCAAAAATGACCATTTTTTTGGTCTTTATTAAAATGAAAAGGTTGATCGAAAAGTTTGGGGGATCTAAGAGTGTGGCAACCCAGTAGTCATGATTACTTCGAATTCTGACAATATGAGGGTCATGCTGCAGGTAGTGCAGCAAGAAGGCACTTATGTGTCTTGCGCATCTCGGAGCCCCAAAATTATTTTCCGGGCTAGATGCAGCTAAAAATTATTTTTAATTTTAAATCTGGTGAAGCTTTAGTATAGATGGCCTAATAGGATCAGTGCTGCACACTGCTACAAAGCCCAAATTATTTTCCAGTCAAGATACAGATAAACATGATTAGTAATTTGAAAGCTTAAAATGGTTGGTAGGGTGAATTTAACCAATCATCAAGCTTTTACTCTCCCCAGAATGACACAGGGGTAGAAAAGTCGTTTCGGATCCATGATTTGTTCATCTTTATGAACGTGAGTCTGTCTACATTATCAGTGGAGAGCCGCGTGCGCTTATCTGTCAGCACACCACCAGCAGCGCTGAACACACGTTAAGACAGAACGCTGGCTGCGGGGCATGACAAGATCTCCAAGGCGTAAGTGGCTAGCTCCGGCCATTTATCCAGATTGGAAGCCCAAAAAGAGCAAGGGTCCAGTAACACAGTCGTGGCTTCAATGTTTACTTGGAGATACTCCTGTACCATCGTCTCTAGGCGTTGACTATGTGTCAGACTTCTTGTCTCCTGTGGCCTTGCAAAGGATGGGCTAAAAAAGTGGTGAAATGATTCCGCAAAATTGATGTTACCAGCAGATACTGTGGTTCTGTTACGGTTTGAGTGCTGAACACTTGACGGTCCCACGGTTGGCAAGTTGGAACTGTGAGATTCACTACGTGCACCACTGGTATTTTGTGGAAAAGCACATGTAAGATTCTGCAACAGTCTCTGCTGATACTCCTGCATGCGTGCATCCCTTTCTATGGCAGGAATAATTTCTGCAAATTTACTTTTGTACCGGGGATCTAACAGTGTGGCAACCCAGTAGTCAGGATTATTTCTAATTCTCACAATTCGAGGGTTATGTTGCAGGTAGTGCAGCAAGAAGGCACTCATGTGTGTTGCGCATCCAGGAGCACCAAGTCTCTGTTGTGTTGGTGGCGAGGTAACAATCATGCTTCCTTCCTTTGTCCTCTCCCCCCAACCTCGCACAACAGAAATGTGATCAAGGTCTCCCTCATCTGATGAGTCTTCCATTAGTTCGTCCTCCACTTCTTCCTGGGCTCCTGCACTTTCCTCACTAGTTTGGCTGCTACCATGCGCCCTAGTAAAACCATCTCCCCCACCCTCACATGCCTGCCGCCTTGGTGCTGCCGACCGTCTGGACCTTGCAGATGTTTGCCCTTCCGCATACAACTCCTCCTCCTCTACTTCCTCCACCTCCTCTTGTGCCACCACCTGACTCCGAATTCTGTTTAACATGTGCTCCAGCATGTAAATCACCGGAATAGTCATGCTGATAATGGCATCGTCAGCACTAAACATCTTCGTCGCCATTTCAAAACTGTGCAGAAGGGTGCATAGGTCCCTGATCTGAGACCACTCCTCCAGCGTGATTTGCCCCACCTCTGAATCTCGTTGGCCCAGGCTATATGTCAGAACGTATTGCACCAGGGCTTGTCGGTGCTGCCACAGTCGCTGCAACATGTGCAGAGTTGAATTCCACCGGGTAGGCACATCGCATTTTAGCCGGTGAAGTGGCAGGCCCAACGACTTCTGTAGAGATGTAAGTCGCTGAGCTGCGGGATGCGAACGGCGGAAGTGAGCACACAGCGACTGTGCCCTCTGCAGAAGGCCATCTAGTCTGGGATAGTGGGCTAAAAATTGCTGGACAACCAGGTTCAACACGTGAGCCATACAAGGCACGTGTGTGACATTGCCCCGGCGAAGGGCCGCACCCAGGTTTGCAGCATTATCGCACACGGCCTTCCCTGGTTTCAGGTCCAGTGGAGACAACCATTCATGAAATTGGTTCTCCAGAGCTGACCACAACTCCTCAGCTGTGTGACTCACATTTCCCAGACATTTCAATGTAAAAACCGCCTGATGACGTTGAGCCCTACTGCCAGCATAGTAAGGAGGTGTGCAGGATCCCTTCTGCGCAGTTAGAAAGCTTGTGGCATGACCAGACAGGCTTTGGGTGCAGGTGGAAGACCGAGAGGAGGTTGAGGAGGCAGAAGCAGTGGAGGGACTTTGACATAAAGAGGATTGACGCACAACTCGTGGGGACGGCAAGACTTGGACAGCAGCCCCTTGTCCTGCTGTCACCATAGTTACCCAGTGCCCAGTCAGCGACATGTAACGCCCCTGTCCATGCCTACTCGTCCAAGTGTCTGTGGTGAAATGCACCCTGTCACACACAGAGTTTCTCAAAGAAGCGGTGATGTTATGTGCGACATGCTGGTGGAGCGCAGGCACACCTTTCTTTGAGAAGTAGTGCCGACTGGGCATCTGGTACTGGGGCACTGCGACGGACATAAGGTCTCGAAAATCCTCTGTGTCCACCAGGCGGAAAGGCAGCATTTCTGTAGCCAAGAGCTTGCAGATGGTGAAATTCAACCTCTTAGCTTTCTCATGGCTAGGAGGAAATGGTCTTTTACTTGTCCACATCTGAGGGACCGAGGGCTGGCTATTGTGCTTAGACGGGGTTGATAAGGGTGTCCCCGGCAAACTGCCGGTCTGTGAGGAAGATGCAAGTGGACATGTTAGGTTGCCTTGATCCAAAGGTGGTGCTATCGATGTCGGACAGCGCTCAACACCAGCTAGTGTTCCCACCTCCAAAGAAAATGATGACCTGCCAATCACGCTGGCTGTTGCGGGTAAAGAGGTGGCAGGTCTGCGCCCCAAAACAGGTGTGACTGCTGTACCCCCAGTCACAGAGGATGAAGAGGCCGCGGATGCACAAGATATGGCAGACGGTGGTTGGCCCGGCCGGCTAGGCCGCATTGTAGCACACTGAGCTTCCCACTGCAACTTATGCTTCATGTCCATGTGCCGGTTCATGCATGAAGTACTCAAACTATGTATTTTTTGGCCTCTACTTAGCTTTTGCTGACAAATGTTACAGATAACACGAGTTGGGTCATCTTTATCGATCTGAAAAAATGCCCAGGCTATGCAAGGCTTAGCACCCATGCGACCTGAAGAGCCACCACGACTTGTGGTGAGAGGCAGAGTTATGTTTGAGGATGCAGTTGTTGACGCGCTTCCAGTACTACGTCTCTGTCCAGGAAGGCGCAACCTGACCTCGTCGTCACTAGCATCTTCCTCCACCTCCTCTGCTGACCTCATCTCTTGGCTGACTGTGGGTTGACAGTAAGTGGGATCTCCAACCTCATCATCATTACCCTGTGTGTTATCACACCCGTCGTCCTCAGAGCCAACCTGTTCCTGCCCTGACAAAAAACTAAAGTTGTCGCTCCAATCAGGTATTTGAGTCTTATCATCGTCTTCCTCATTGTCTCCACCAACAGGAGTTACAGTTTGGGAATGAGGGTCTACATTATGGTCAGAACCTTCTGCGTCTGGTCCTGGATCCGACTCATAAAGATTCTGGGCATCAGTGCAGATCATTTCCTCGTCTGGATTCACAGAAGCGCTGGAGTCGACCTCTGATTCCCAGGCTATAGTATGAGTAAACAGCTCTGCAGACTCAACCATCTGTTCTACCTCATACTCAGACGGGCAGCTGGAGATTTGGGAGCTGTGAGGAAGCAAGTGCGATTTGGGTGACACCTTTGAGGACTGGAGTATTTGTGATGTTGAAGTTGATGTGGAGGAGAGCCCACTTAAAGGAGCACTTGATATCCGTTGAAGCACCTGCTGTTTTTGTGCCTCATCTGGAATTTGTAGCGATTGGCGTGGCCGTAAGAAAGTGATCTTATCACATTGTCCGCTAAAAGAAGTAGACATTTTAGTTTGGCTGGAAGATGGTCTTTCTTCTGCAGATGTTACTGTTGCTTTAACACCTACCCCACGGACACAACCTTTTTTACCCTTCCCAACACGCCTATTCCCCTTTCCACCAGCAGCAGGCCTTTTTCCACTCATTTTGGTGGTTAACTAATTCACAACTCTGGAGTTGTTTGCACAAAAAAACAATGGATGGTAACCGAGCAGAGCTGAGTGGCCAAACTGTGGTATTAGGCCAAAACTACTGGCTGGGTTAGATGCAGAAAAAAATTATATTCAATTTGCAACCTGATGGAGGTCAGTATAGATGGACTAATACAACAAGTCCCACACACAGCTAGAAGCCCAATATTTTTTCAGAGGTAGATGCAGAAAAAATTATATTCAGTTTGCAACCTGATGGAGGTCAGTATAGATGGATTAATAGAACAAGACCCACACACAGCTAGAAGCCCAATATTTTTTCAGAGCTTGATGCAGAAAAAAATTATATTCAGTTTGCAACCTGATGGAGGTCAGTATAGATGGATTAATAGAACAAGACCCACACACAGCTAGAAGCCCAATATTTTTTCAGAGGTAGATGCAGAAAAAAATTATATTCAGTTTGCAACCTGATGGAGGTCAGTATAGATGGATTAATAGAACAAGACCCACACACAGCTAGAAGCCCAATATTTTTTCAGAGCTAGATGCAGAAAAAAATTATATTCAGTTTGCAACCTGATGGAGGTCAGTATAGATGGATTAATAGAACAAGACCCACACACAGCTAGAAGCCCAATATTTTTTCAGAGCTAGATGCAGAAAAAAATATATTCAGTTTGCAACCTGATGGAGGTCAGTATAGATGGACTAATACAACAAGTCCCACACACAGCTAGAAGCCCAATATTTTTTCAGAGGTAGATGCAGAAAAAAATATATTCAGTTTGCAACCTGATGGAGGTCAGTATAGATGGATTAATAGAACAAGACCCACACACAGCTAGAAGCCCAATATTTTTTCAGAGCTAGATGCAGAAAAAAATTAGATTCAGTTTGCAACCTGATGGAGGTCAGTATAGATGGATTAATAGAACAAGACCCACACACAGCTAGAAGCCCAATATTTTTTCAGAGCTAGATGCAGAAAAAAATTAGATTCAGTTTGCAACCTGATGGAGGTCAGTATAGATGGATTAATAGAACAAGACCCACACACAGCTAGAAGCCCAATATTTTTTCAGAGCTAGATGCAGAAAAAAATTATATTCAGTTTGCAACCTGATGGAGGTCAGTATAGATGGATTAATAGAACAAGACCCACACACAGCTAGAAGCCCAATATTTTTTCAGAGCTAGATGCAGAAAAAAATATATTCAGTTTGCAACCTGATGGAGGTCAGTATAGATGGACTAATACAACAAGTCCCACACACAGCTAGAAGCCCAATATTTTTTCAGAGGTAGATGCAGAAAAAAATATATTCAGTTTGCAACCTGATGGAGGTCAGTATAGGTGGACTAATAGAACAAGTCCCACACACTGCTAGAAGGCCAAATATTTTTTCAGAGCTAGATGCAGAAAAAAATTATATTCAGTTTGCAACCTGATGGAGGTCAGTATAGATGGATTAATAGAACAAGACCCACACACAGCTAGAAGCCCAATATTTTTTCAGAGCTAGATGCAGAAAAAAATTATATTCAGTTTGCAACCTGATGGAGGTCAGTATAGATGGATTAATAGAACAAGACCCACACACAGCTAGAAGCCCAATATTTTTTCAGAGCTAGATGCAGAAAAAAATTAGATTCAGTTTAGAATGATGCTATGCCCAAAAGATTTTACTTCACTAGGTGCAGTAAAAAAATTGGTATTCTATACACAGGTGGTATATCTTGCAACACAGATAGGCTACTCCACTGACTAACACACTCTGCAATAGGCCAAAAAGGATTAGCTTTGCTAGATTCAGCCAAATGCTGTGAAAAAAACTTGCACAGCACTGGCACAGACCTGCCTGGCAAAAACTGATAGGAACTGATGTAACCTAGTCCTGAAAAGGACTCCAATTACAATTAGTCTTTACTCCCACAACCTATCTATTTAAGAGCACAGACCTGCCTGATAAAAGTCGTAGGAAATGCTGTAACCTAGTCCTTAAAAGGACTGCAATCACAACTATTCCCTACTCCCAAGCTATCTGTATATTTGTGCGAAAATTGGCTTGAAATTAACAAGGTATAGTGCACACAGCAACAGCGGTGCCGTCTAACACGCAGCTGCAGCAGTGAGAAAATGGTGGCGACGGGGAAAATGGCTTGGTCTTATAGGGCAAGGACATGTGACATACACTGCCAATGACACATGCCCTTGCTTGTGTGAAAAAAAACACTTCGCTCCGTGTGTGCGCTGCTGATAGGCTGACAGATTGCACCTCCCCACTGTAAATGCGGGAAAGAGAAAAAAAAATGGAGATCTTCATTGTTCCTGCAGAGATCCATCCCCTGCCCCTCCCCCCACCCCGCTGTACACTCAAACTGCGTATTAACATTAATTTTCATCATTACTGAGAAAAAATCCAGTTATGATTTTGGTGCACGAACAGTTATCGAACATAACCTCGAACAGCCGAATTTTTCTCAAATTGTTCGTGTTCGCCGAACGGCTCGAACACCGTCCAAAACAGCTCGAATTTGAGATTGCCGAACAGTTCGAGTAGAACAACGCTCATCTCTATGGGAGACCACCTGGGAATTCCAGGTCCAGTAGGCTTTTTCTTTTTCCTTCTTTCCACCAGCAGGGGGCACTCTCTTCTATGCCTTTTTTCCATTCCCTTTCACAAGTGCACACATTCATTCTCTTTTCTTGTTTTCATTTGCTTTCTCTCTTGCGCTATTTCATCTCTGCAAAATACCAGCATCCTTCTGATCACCGTGGGCCTCCAGCATTGTTGCTTCATTACTTTTAATACTAGGCTCCTTTTCACCAGGGCCAGCGTCTCCCGCGTGGCTGGAGGCAACCACCGGTAACCCCAAGAAGAAGACCTTTGCAGGCAACACGACCCTCCCCTCTGAAGAGCAGCTCAAAGTCACTGGCAACCATCTCACCCTCTTACTTCATTCACCCCTGGACGTCTCGCTCCACCCCCAAGTTACGGATCCAGCTTGCTCTTTCTGTCACATTACCGCGATGAAGGGTTTAGCCTGCAGGAGACCCTGCGCCGAGACATTTTTGAAGACACCTGATGCGGCGGGTGAATCACTGCTAAACAAACCACACCTGTAGGGATGGCACAGCCTTTGCATGGACCCTTCGGAGCCCGCCCCGTCACGGCCAGATTGCTCGCCACCAAGCGATCCTGAGAAAGGCTGGCCGGGCGATGGATCAAGCAGCGTCTACTGGCCATACCACCTTGGATACGCCCGATCTTGTCTGATCTTAGAAGCAAAGCAGGGCTGGGCTTGGACAGTACTTGGATGGGAGACCTCCTGGGAACACCGGGTGCTGTAGACCATTTTGATGACGTTTTGCCCTACTGCCCAGCTCGGCTATCATGGAACGGCGCCTTGCCGGACACCGACCTTAAGTAACTTAGATGATGGAAGCCCCAAGGCCTCGGAGCCAGTTGGCAGCTAAGTACGCTACCCCGCCGAATTCACGCAGGCCTGACACCGAGCTCCTTGCCACGGCTAGGAGTGCTTATTGACTCCACAGCTCGCCGTGTGGAAATAATGGCGTTAAAAGAACCCGGGGCCGTGAAGGGGCCAGGCTTTCAGCAGGTGCGCAGGGAAGGATTTGGATGCCGGCCACCTAGCGAGGGCAAGCAGAAGTAACATGTTTCTCTGCAAAGAAGCTTATGTAACCAAGCCAGATGGCTGACAAAGAGCTAACCTCAGGGCAAGGAAGGAATTGGGGAGGGGGGGTGATTCCTGCTAGGGCCCTGAAATCATAAAACAGGCAGGAGAGTCTGACGCATGGTGACGGAGAGGTTGTAGGGCAGATAGGGGGTGTTGTCACGTGCGAGCATGTGTGCATGCTGGCTTGTGTGTGAGAGTGCGCTTCCTAGGTGTGGCGCGCTGCAGACAGTCAAAGGGATTGTTCCCTTTCATTAAAAGTTAATCCCCGGCAGCAGGCTATTAGAAAGCAACTAACCGCGCTCTACTCACCCTACCCGGGTCTACCGGTGAGTCTCGCCTCTGCTCCCGGCGTGTGGCATTGGCCGTGAAGCTGACGTTCCGTCGACAGTGCTGCAGCCGATTAGTGAGCTCAGCGGCTCTGAGTGGGGCGTTGTGTCTACAAGACCTTTTAAGGAAGCCAGCAAAAAAATTGAAGAGAAGGGAAGGCACAAAAGGACCTGGTCTTGCTGAGCACTGGAAAGGGCAGCCGGCAGCCAGACGTCAAAGTAGAAAAGCAGCAAGTGAGAGACTTGTCTACGTCTACGGCCACACCACACTGGACACGCCCTGATCTTGTCTGATCTTGGAAGCTAAGCAGGGTTGGGCCTGGTTAGTACTTGGATGGGACACTGCCTGGGAATACCAGGTGCTGTAGGCTTTTGCTTTCTCCTTCCTTCCACCAGCAGGGGGCACTCTCCTCTATGCCTTTTTTCCATTCCCTTTCACAAGTGCACACATTCATTCTCTTTTCTTTTTTTCATTTGCTTTCTCTCTTGCGCTATTTCATCTCTGCAAAATACCAGCATCCTTCTTATCAACGTGGGCCTCCAGCATTGTTGCTTCTTTACTTTTAATACTAGGCTCCTTTTCACCAGGACCAGCGTCTCCCGCGTGGCTGGAGGCAACAACCGGTAACCCCAAGCAGAAGACCTTTGCAGGCAACACGACCCTCCCCCCTGAAGAGCAGCTCAAAGTCACTGGCAACCATCTCACCCTCTTCGTTCATTCACCCCTGGACGTCTCGCTCCGCCCCCAAGGTACGGGTCCAGCTTGCTCTTTCTGTCACATTACCGCGATGAAGGGTTTAGCCTGATGGAGACTCTGCGCCGAGACATTTTTGAAGACACCTGATGCGTCGGGTGAATCACTGCTAAACAAAACACACCTGTAGGGATGGCACAGCCTTTGCATGGACCCTTCGGAGCCCGCCTCGTCGCGGCCAGATTGCTCGCCACCAAGCGATCCTAAGAAAGGCTGGCCGGGCGATGGATCGAGCAGCGTCTACTGGCCATACGACCTTGGATACACTTGATCTCATCTGATCTCGGAAGCAAAGCAGGGCTGGGCTCAGACAGAACATGGATGGGAGACCTCCTGGGAACACCGGGTGCTGTAGACCATTTTGATGACGTTTTGCCCTACTGCCCAGCTCGGCTAGCATGGAACGGCGCCTTGCCGGACACCGACCTTAAGTAACTTAGATGATGGAAGCCCCAAGGCCTCTGAGCCAGTTAGCAGCTAAGTACGCTACCCCGCCGCCTTCACGCAGGCCTGACACCGAGCTCCTTGCCACGGCTCGGAGTGCTTATTGACTCCGCAGCTCGCCGTGTGGAAATGATGGCGTTAAAAGCACTCGGGGCCGTGAAGGGGCCAGGCTTTCAGCAGGTGCCCAGGGAAGGTTTTGGATGCCGGCCGCCTAGCGAGGGCCAGCAGAAGTAACATGTTTCTCTGCAAAGAAGCTTGTGTAACCAAGCCAGACGGCTGACAAAGAGCTAACCTCAGTGCAAGGAAGGCAAGGAAGGTGCGGAAGGTGCGGAAGGAATTGGGGAGGGGGGGGGATGATTCCTGCTAGATCCCTGAAATCATAAAACAGGCAGTAGAGTCTGACGCATGGTGACGGAGAGGTTGTAGGGGCAGATAGGGGGTGTTGTCACGTGCGAGCACATGTGCATGCTGGCTTGTGGGTGAGAGTGCGCTTCCTAGGTGTGGCGCGCTGCAGACAGTCAAAGGGATTGTTCCCTTTCATTAAAAGTTAATCCCCGGCTGCAGACTATTAGAAAGCAACTAACCGCGCTCTACTCACCCTACCCGGGTCTACCGGTGAGTCTCGCCTCTGCTCCCGGCCTGTGGCATTGGCCGTGAAGCTGACGTTCCATCGACAGCGCTGCAGCCGATCAGTGAGCTCAGCGGCTCTGAGTGGGGCGTTGTGTCTACAAGACCTTTTAAGGAAGCCAGCAAAAAAATTGAAGAGAAGGGAAAGCACAAAATGACCTGGTCTTGCTGAGCACTGGAAAGGGCAGCCGGCAGCCAGACGTCAAAGTAGAAATGCAGCAAGTGAGAGGCTTGTCTCTGCCTCCGGCCACACCACGCTGAACATGCCTTATCTCATCTCATCTTGGAAGCTAAGCAGGGTCAGGCCTGGTTAGTACTTGGATGGGAGACTGTAAAATAATACTCTTCCTGTATTATTTTTTTCCACTGAAGACTTCTCAAAGTATCAATATCACAATATTCTTATAAAAAAATGTATCTATTTATTCTTGGATTGTCCATTAAAAAGAATCAGATTGCAGCAGGTACATACAATAATTAGTTATAAAGTAATTGTCCATTTGTCCATAATTAGCTTAATTGTTGAGATTCACCCATCTTTCCTTGGATCCTGGCTGGTAAATCATGTCTTTGTCCTGCATGTGTCCAGGCCTACATGTCATCTGCTTCTCAGCATGAAGATTCTGTGTCTTGTGGGGTGGGCAGAGCAAGAGAGCCTCCCCTTTCTGTACCATGGGCTTTTATAGCTAGTCGTATGGACACCTGTTCCACATATGGTAGTGAACCAAAAATACACACACAAATAGCGCATGTCAACTAGACAACATGGCTGAGGCATAGAACTCAGAAAAATGATTATCGATTAACATTCCAAATGAATTTCCATAATTAACCATTTAACATTTCCCCCTTTTTTGAGAATAAAAGGACTTTAACTGAAATTTCTCAAAAGAAGATACATTCATCAATCATTTTTTCTTTCCTTCTTCCTTGGCAATATCATTAAATTTCCATAATAATAATAATAGTAATAATAGTATCAATATCGGATTATTGTTATATAATGATGTGAATTCATGTTATGGTAAGCCGCGACTAATATTCATTTAATATGTATAATTATACTTCCCTATATCTAAATTGAAGCAATCGCGGGTTCAATCGTCATCATCTGATGTCATCGGGTCGTCGTCTCGTCTTCTTCTTGGTTCTTTTATAACACAGTCTTTAGATGAAAACTACTTTGAAATAAATTACAGCATGTAGATATTGTACAGTCCATAATTGTGTTCATTATTGTTCAGTCCATAAACTGTACTCTTTATTAGAAAGATCATGTGTGTCAGTTGATAAGAAAACAAAGTCCATGGATGAAATGTAGCTTTAATATCTGTGCAGTGTCACCTGGACTTACGTTGGATCGTCTTTGGAATCTTCCGTGTGTCCGCACTGGTCTCGTGTCACTTTTGGAACAGATGTGACGTCTTTGGTCAGTAAAGCAAGGGTTAACTTGACACTTTCCTGCTTTATATAGCACCATAACCAGTACTCAGTCCTTTATATACAGGACACATATGCCAGGTATTACCTGTTCACCAGCTTTCATTGAAGCGTTGCAGGTGATAAGAAACCAGTGGAACGTGATGAAACTTGAACACAACACAGTACATATAGGATCATCGTCCTCTGCCGTCCTGGTGATCAGTGGTGTGAATTGTATTGTATGTAATGGACACAGTCTATTATAACACTCAGCATTCACACCTGTTACCTTCTGAGACGTCCGGATATCAGTTGCTTCTTCTTGTAACTTTTGAGAATCTCTTTGATTTATAAAAATTAAAAGTCTTTATTAAGATAGAATTCATAATTGCGATGTCTTGATTGAAGTCTTCATTCCCTAATCTCATACCAAATCTGGCAGTTTTTCCTAACCTATAATATCACAGCGTACCATAGCAATCAGTAATATCCATCTAATTATTATCAAAATATTAAAATAAATTATGTTTGGAATAATAAACAATAATAGATAATAATTCATTATCAATCAAGTTCTCCATATGATAGAACATTTTTATGTCATAGGTGTAATTACCTTCTCCAACCCATAGGTGTCAGTGTATTTTAAAAAAACAAGTTTTTATATCTTTATTAAACCAATAATATCAAAGAATGTATACTCCTGAACCAAAATGAATAAATATTTGAATGTATGAATGAATGAATGAATGAATAAATGAATGAATGAATTGTTGTGTTTACTCAGAAAATGTAAACATTTTTTTCCTTAGCAATATATATTTAATGAAGCAATACTCTTGTATTAGACATTACTTTATTAAATATTAATGTGTTTTCTCAATTGAGATATTGAACTGAAATAAAATCAAATGAGAATAAAAAAATGAAAAAAATAGAAAAATAAGAAGTATAAAGTAAGAATAAAATTTTAAAAATGAAAAATAAAATTAAGAGTAAAAATAAGAATAAAAATAAAAATAAGGCCTTTAAATTTTAATGACAAATGCAGAGTAATTATATTCTCCATAAAAAATACCCTTATATCTCCATTATCTGGATGATTTCATATTTGTCATAAAATTGTACCACCAAAAAATATTAAATTATGCAACTTTGCATGTAATACCGTTCTTAATTATACCATAGTACCTTATTATTATTTCTTCTTTATTAAAATGTGTGGAAAATAAGTATTGATCAAAAGTGATTATGTAATCAGGATCAAAAACACATTTTCCCCCTTAATACCAAAAATATTATTTTATAAAATTTATGTATATATCAGAACCCAATTAAAAATAATTATTCTTCTAGAAATATTGTGCATAAATTTCATATCGATGAGTAGCATAGATTTGACTAAAGAGAGGTGTGTACCTATTTAGGTAACCATTAAAAATAATATTATAGTTATTCAAGAATATTATCATGTGGAAAATTATTCTAAATATAAATTTGCTTTGTAAACCATTTTGATGTGTGGTTGCCCTTATCCACTATTAGTTAAATCAAGAAATAATAATTATTAAAGAAATATAGAAATATATATATGTAGATAATACCTAATTATGTATTATAATTTCCTCAGAATTAAATATATTTTTGTACCTTCACATAAAGAAACATTTTTTTTTTTTTAAACATACAAACATACGAGGCCTCTGTCACATCAATCACACTTAGCAGCTGCTGATTTACTCATCTGTCACCTTCACTCTGACATTCACAGATCTGTTCAACTCAAACATTCCACATATGAAGTTTTAGATATATATATATTTAACCCAAAATTGTTGTATCCAAATTTATTAATGCGCATTGCCATATCAATTGAATATCTTTATATTTCTTTGAATATTCCCCAAGTACATATTATATAATATGAGAGTAAGTCACTGGAATTTCAGACACTTGAAAAAACTCTTGTCTTAGATTCTTTTTTCACTGGCTGCCCGGTCTTAAGTTACATCAGTTGAAAATAGAATGAATGGGATCCTATACTATTAGCTCAAAGTTCAAAGGCCGCAGCTGTCACACGTCATGCTGTAAAGCTACTTTAATTTGCACGAACACTTCATGCACAGAAAATATTAGCAACACAAAAGAATTAATAAGTATTACATATATATTATATTTCAACTAGATATATTGTTATTATTTTAAAATGTTATACACATAAAATCATGCAATTTTTTCACTTCCTGTGTGAATAAAGAAATAAATCCATTTTAGAGTTCTTTGATCAAATCCTGCTTTGGAATGAAAACTCTAAGGAAATATAAGAAAATAAAATTAAATATCAAATTCATACAGAAACAGAATTATTTAAATATCTTATACATATATTATTTGGTTCTAATGTAATTCAAAATATTGCTACTTAAATTTATATATATGAAGTTCTAATTTATTAATTAATATATATATATGTATTTTATAAACGTATATATAAATACAATTATACGCAATCTCTACTTAGACAAGTGTATATATATATATATATATATATATAAACTATTAGAAACTATGTAACTACAATTTTACTGTATGAGATTATAAATAAATATTGAGACATTGTATTACATTTTGATACAACATTATAATTACAGTTTTTCCTTAGCCACTCCCTAAACCAAATCTTCTGTCTCTCTCAAATATCTCCAGGAACGCCCTATTTAGGAAAGACATTTTTCTATCCTTCAAAACCTCAGAGAACTGCTTGTTCTTCTGTCCACATTCCATGACGTCACAGTGAGTTGGTCGTCTCACCTGTCTCTGTCCATCAGTTTCAGCCATTTTCCTTTTTAGAGAATCACAGTTCTGACTGAGAATTAACTCATTCTGTGGAGAGATGGATCTTTGCACTGGCTGATATGGCTTATAACATATATGAAATCTTCTGCGTATTTGATAGAGTTCACTATGGGGATGACTCAGTCTAGGAGAGTTTGATATTGGCTTTTGGTATGATTTTACCTTTCCTGGTTTTATAAATTTAGCTTGATTTATTTTCTTTTCACGATTCTCATGTTTTCTAACAAAATCCAGCATCTGCGCTCATTCAAATAATGAATTTTTTTGTGATGCCATAACTTGGGAAACTGAATTTAGGAATTTGAATTTTTGTACAAAAGTTGTTATCATATGTTGTACTTTTCCATTTTTGATGAGAGCTTTGTACAACCGTTCAAATATAGACATGAATGTATATGTACATTCCTTCCTACCAATCCTTAGTTTCTGCAGATCTTCTATGTTGGGAAAATCCTTTGTGACACAATAAATCAAATATCTTAATCTGTCCGAATCATTTTCCCATCCATTAGGAGAGTCATTTTCACAGGGCATTAAATGTAAACGTCTGGACAATGTCACAGGAATCCATATTTTAAATAATTGATTCCTCTCCTCATTGGATAAATCAAACTTATCAGAGAAGCTCTCAAATGTCTCTGAATTTCTACAGGCATGGATTTTGACATCATATTTTGGCATGATTTTGTATAATTTCAGCAAATTTTTCCTCATTTTAATTTGGAGTTGAGCTGGGTAATTCCAGAATTCTCTGATATTTTTAGTGGCTCTTGTACGTCCGTTCCTCCTACGTCACTCACGTCTCCTCCCACATCACCTAGTATGTCGGTTTCTCGTATGTCAGTCATGTCTCCTCCCATGTCAGGTTTCTGTATGTCCGTCTCTTGGTCAGACCCAAGGTCACCTTCAGTTACAGACACGTGTCTTACTTCTTGTTCATTTTCCACATTACAGTCAGAATCAGTATCACCGTCTGACACTTCTACACTATTTTCCTGCTTAGAAATCTCTAACACAAGACTATGAAAAAAATCTACCAAATGTAGAATATTTCTCAATTTCTGTTTGTCTCTATTTACCAATTTAGAAGTTAACTGTAAATTCTGCAATTCACATTCTTTGTATAAACTGAGCCACAAAACTTCTATGTCATCTCCTACATTACCTTTGAAATTAATATTACTTTGTTTAGCAAAAGAAGAAATTATATCCATATTTTGCTTACCTTAAGATTCCTTGGCTTCTCTTTATCAGCACGTCCTGTCTTCAGTTCGTCTGATTCTTTTCCTGTGTGATTCTGTTCCTTGTTAGTACCTCTGCTTCCTGTCTTTCCTCAGTCTGTAGGTCCTTTCTGCATCTCGTGACAAACTAGTGAATTTACTGACACGTGAACAACAGCTGTTCAGCTCGTCAGGACTCCCCCCTTGTTCACGGAAGAAATTCACTTACTTAATTTAAAAAACAAAAAAACAGGACTGGCTGGCTCACCATTGTAAAATAATACTCTTCCTGTATTATTTTTTTCTACTGAGGACTTCTCAAAGTATCAATATCACGATATTCTTATAAAAAAATGTATCTATTTATTCTTGGATTGTCCATTAAAAAGAATCAGATTGCAGCAGGTACATACAATAATTAGTGATAAAGTAATTGTCCATTTCTCCATAATTAGCTTAATTGTTGAGATTCACCCATCTTTCCTTGGATCCTGGCTGGTAAATCATGTCTTTGTCCAGCATGTGTCCAGGCCTACATGTCATCTGCTTCTCAGCATGAAGATTCTGTGTCTTGTGGGGTGGGCAGAGCAAGAGAGCCCCCCCTTTCTGTACCATGGGCTTTTATAGCCAGTCGTATGGACACCTGTTCTACATATGGTAGTGAACCAAAAATACACACACAAATAGCGCATGTCAACTAGACACGATGGCTGAGGCATAGAACTCAGAAAAATGATTATCGATTAACATTCCAAATGAATTTCCATAATTAACCATTTAACAGAGACGGCCTGGGAATGCCAGGTGCTGTAGGCTTTTGCTTTTTCCTTCCTTCAACCAGCAGGGGGCACTCTCTTTTATGCCTTTTTTCCATTCCCTTTCACAAGTGCACACATTCATTCTCTTTTCTTTTTTTCAGTACTTGAATGGGAGACCTCCTGGGAACACCGGGTGCTGTAGACATTTTTGATGACGTTTTACCCTACTGCCCAGCTCGACTAGCATGGAACGGCGCCTTGCCGGACACCGACCTTAAGTAACTTAGATGATGGAAGCCCCAAGGCCTCTGAGCCAGTTGGCAGCTAAGTACGCTACCCCACCGAATTCACTCAGGCCTGACACCGAGCTCCTTGCCACGGCTAGGAGTGCTTATTGACTCCGCAGCTTGCCGTGTGGAAATGATGGCGTTAAAAGCACCCGGGGCCGTGAAGGGGCCAGGCTTTCAGCAGGTGTCCAGGGAAGGATTCGGATGCCGGCCGCCTAGCGAGGGCCAGCAGAAGTAACATGTTTCTCTGCAAAGAACCTGGTGTAAACAAGCCAGACGCTGACAAAGAGCTAACCTCAGGGCAAGGAAGGCAAGGAAGGTGCGGAAGGAATTGGGGAGGGGGGGGGTGATTCCTGCTAGGGCCCTGAAATCATAAAACAGGCAGGAGAGTCTGACGCATGGTGACGGAGAGGTTGTAGGGGCAGATAGGGGGTGTTGTCACGTGCGAGCACGTGTGCATGCTGGCTTGTGTGGGAGAGTGCGCTTCCTAGGTGTGGCGCGCTGCAGACAGTCAAAGGGATTGTTCCCTTTCATTAAAAGTTAATCCCCGGTTGCAGGCTATTAGAAAGCAACTAACCGCGCTCTACTCACCCTACCCGGGTCTAACGATGAGTCTCGCCTCTGCTCCCGGCCTGTGGCATTGGCCATGAAGCTGACGTTCCGTCGACAGCGCTGCAGCCGATCAGTGAGCTCAGCGGCTCTGAGTGGGGCGTTGTGTCTACAAGACCTTTTAAGGAAGCCAGCAAGAAAATTGAAGAGAAGGGAAAGCACAAAAGGACCTGGTCTTGCTGAGCACTGGAAAGGGCAGCCGGCAGCCAGACGTCAAAGTAGAAAAGCAGCAAGTGAGAGGCTAGTCTCTGCATACGGCCACACCACCCTGAACACGCCCAATCTCGTCTGATCTTGAAAGCTAAGCAGGGTTGGGCCTGGTTAGTACTTGGATGGGAAACCACCTGGGAGTACCAGGTGCTGTAGGCTTTTGCTTTTTCCTTCCTTCCACCAGCAGGGGGCACTCTCTTCTATGCCTTTTTTCCATTCCCTTTCACAAGTGCACACATTCATTCTCTTTTCTTTTTTTCATTTGCTTTCTCTCTTGCGCTATTTCATCTCTGCAAAATACCAGCATCCTTCTGATCATCGTGGGCCTCCAGCATTGTTGCTTCTTTACTTTTAATACTAGGACCAGCGCCTCCCGCGTGGCTGGAGGCAACCACCGGTAACCCCAAGCAGAAGACCTTTGCAGGCAACACGACCCTCCCCCCTGAAGAGCAGCTCAAAGTCACTGGCAACCATCTCACCCTCTTCCTTCATTCACCCCTGGACGTCTCGCTCCGCCCCCAAGGTACGGGTCCAGCTTGCTCTTTCTGTCACATTACCGCGATGAAGGGTTTAGCCTGCAGGAGACCCTGCGCCGAGCCATTTTTGAAGACACCTGATGAGGCGGGTGAATCACTGCTAAACAAACCACACCTGTAGGGACGGCACAGCCTTTGCATGGACCCTTCGGAGCCCGCCCCGTCACGGCCAGATTGCTTGCCACCAAGCGATCCTGAGAAAGGCTGGCCGGGCGATGAATCGAGCAGCGTCTACTGGCCATACCACCTTGGATACGCCTGATCTTGTCTGATCTCGGAAGCAAAGCAGGGCTGGGCTCGGACAGTACTTGGATGGGAGACCTCCTGGGAACACCGGGTGCTGTAGACCATATTGATGACGTTTTGCCCTACTTCCCAGCTCGGCTAGCATGGAATGGCACCTTGCCGGACACCGACCTTAAGTAACTTAAATCAGGGTTCCCCAACTCCTGTCCTCAAGGCCCACCAACAGGTCATGTTTTCAGGATTTCCTTAGTATTACACAGGTGATAATTGCATCACCTGCACAGGCAATAATTCCATCACCTGTGCAATACTAAGGAAATCCTGAAAACATGACCTGTTGGTGGGCCTTGAGGACTGGAGTTAGGGAACCCTGACTTAAATGATGGAAGCCCCAAGGCCTCTGAGCCAGATGGCAGCTAAGTACGCTACCACACAGGTCTGACACCGAGCTCCTTGCCACGGCTAGGAGTGCTTATTGACTCCGCAGCTCGCTTTGTGGAAATGATGGTGTTAAAAGCACCCGGGGCCGTGAAGGGGCCAGGCTTTCAGCAGGTGCCCAGGGAAGGTTTTGGATGCCGGCGGCCTAGCGATGGCCAGCAGAAGTAACATGTTTCTCTGCAAAGAAGCTTGTGTAACCAAGCCAGACGGCTGCCAAAGAGCTAACCTCAGTGCAAGGAAGGCAAGGAAGGTGCGGAAGGAATTGGGGAAGGGAGGGGTGGGTGATTCCTGATAGGGCCCTGAAATCAAAAAACAGGTAGGAGAGTCTGATGCATGGTGACGGAGAGGTTGTAGGGGCAGATAGGGGGTGTTGTCACGTGCAAGCACGTTGTGCATGCTGGCTTGTGTGTGAGAGAGCGCTTTCTAGGTGTGGCGCGCTGCAGACAGTCAAAGGGATTGTTCCCTTTCATTAAAAGTTAATCCCCGGCTGCAGGCTATTAGAAAGCAACTAACCGCGCTCTACTCACCCTACCCGGGTCTACCGGTGAGTCTTGCCTCTGCTCCCGGCCTGTGGCATTGGCCGTGAAGCTGACGTTCCGTCGACAGCGCTGCAGCCGATCAGTGAGCTCAGCGGCTCTGAGTGGGGCGTTGTGTCTACAAGACCTTTTAAGGAAGCCAGCAAGAAAATTGAAGAGAAGGGAAAGCACAAAAGGACCTGGTCTTGCTGAGCACTGGAAAGGGCAGCCGACAGCCAGACGTCAAAGTAGAAAAGCAGCAAGTGAGAGGCTAGTCTCTGCCTATGGCCACACCACCCTGAACACGCCAGATCTCATCTGATCTCGGAAGCTAAGCAGGGTCGGGCCTGCTTAGTACTTGGATGGGAGACTGTAAAATAATACTCTTCCTGTATTATTTTTTTCTACTGAGGACTTCTCAAAGTATCAATATCACGATATTCTTATAAAAAAATGTATCTATTTATTCTTGGATTGTCCATTAAAAAGAATCAGATTGCAGCAGGTACATACAATAATTAGTTATGAAGTAATTGTCCATTTGTACATAATTAGCTTAATTGTTGAGATTCACCCATCTTTCCTTGGATCCTGGCTGGTAAATCATGTCTTTGTCCAGCATGTGTCCAGGCCTACATGTCATCTGCTTCTCAGCATGAAGATTCTGTGTCTTGTGGGATGGGCAGAGCAAGAGAGCCCCCCCTTTCTGTACCATGGGCTTTTATAGGCAGTCGTATGGCACACCTGTTCTACATATGGTAGTGAACCAAAAATACACACACCACTAGCGCATGTCAACTAGACACGATGACTGAGGCATAGAACTCAGAAAAATGATTATCGATTAACATTCCAAATGAATTTCCATAATTAACCATTTAACATTTCCCCCTTTTTTGAGAATAAAAGGACTTTAACTGAAATTTCTCAAAAGAAGATACATTCATTAATCATTTTTTCTTTCCTTCTTCCTTGGCAATATCATTAAATTTCCATAATAATAATAATAGTAATAATAGTATCAATATCGGTTTATTGTTTTATAATGATGTGAATTCATGTTATGGTAAGCCGCGACTAATATTCATTTAATATGTATAATTATACTTCCCTATATCTAAATTGAAGCAATCGCGGGTTCAGTCGTCATCATCTGATGTCATCGGGTCGTCGTCTCGTCTTCTTCTTGGTTCTTTTATAACACAGTCTTTAGATGAAAACTCCTTTGAAATAAATTACAGCATGTAGATATTGTACAGTCCATAATTGTGTTCATTATTGTTCAGTCCATAAACTGTACTCTTTATTAGAAAGATCATGTGTGTCAGTTGATAAGAAAACAAAGTCCATGGATGAAATGTAGCTTTAATATCTGTGCAGTGTCACCTGGACTTACGTTGGATCGTCTTTGGAATCTTCCGTGTGTTCGCACTGGTCTCGTGTCACTTTTGGAACAGATGTGACGTCTTTGGTCAGTAAAGCAAGGGTTAACTTGACACTTTCCTGCTTTATATAGCACCATAACCAGTACTCAGTCCTTTATATACATGACACATATGCCAGGTATTACCTGTTCACCAGCTTTCATTGAAGCGTTGCAGGTGATAAGAAACCACTGGAACGTGATGAAACTTGAACACAACACAGTACATATAGGATCATCGTCCTCTGCCGTCTTGGTGATCAGTGGTGTGAATTGTATTGTATGTAATGGACACAGTCTATTATAACACTCAGCATTCACACCTGTTACCTTCTGAGACGTCCGGATATCAGTTGCTTCTTCTTGTAACTTTTGAGAATCTCTTTGATTTATAAAAATTAAAAGTCTTTATTAAGATAGAATTCATAATTGCGATGTCTTGATTGAAGTCTTCATTCCCTAATCTGATACCAAATCTGGCAGTTTTTCCTAACCTATAATATCACAGCGTACCATAGCAATCAGTAATATCCATCTAATTATTATCAAAATTTTAAAATAAATTATGTTTGGAATAATAAACAATGATAGATAATAATTCATTATCAATCAAGTTCTCCATATGATAGAACATTTTTATGTCATAGGTGTAATTACCTTTTCCAACCCATAGGTGTCAGTGTATTTTGAAAAAACAAGTTTTTATATCTTTATTAAACCAATAATATCAAAGAATGTATACTCCTGAACCTAAATGAATAAATATATGAATGTAGGAATGAATGAATGAATGAATGAATAAATGAATGAATGAATTGTTGTGTTTACTCAGAAAATGTAAACATTTTTTTCCTTAGCAATATATATTTAATGAAGCAATACTCTTGTATTAGACATTACTTTATTAAATATTAATGTGTTATCTCAATTGAGATATTGAATAGAGATGAGCGGTGTTCGACTAGAACTGTTCGCCAATCTCAAATTCGAGCTGTTTTGGGCGGTGTTCGAGTTGTTCGACGAACCCGAACGATTTGCAAAAAATTCGGCTGTTCGAGGTTATGTTCGATAACTGTTCGTGCACCAAAAGCGTGTCCTGCATGTCTGGCGCTATTTAGAGCACCAATCATGCAGGGATTGTCTGCCACTCACTGTAATGCCACAGCCATGGTGGTTGTGGCATTACAGTGATTGCCCAAATCGATGGGAACAGTGCCAACAGTGAAACATGAAAAGCCGGCAATTCAGCAGCGGCATACACCTGTACCCGACAATTTAGAACCGAAAGAATAGAGCTTCACACATAGATTAGATAGATATAAACATGTCAGCCACATATATACGAAGTACAGTGAAAGTGCTGCTTACTGTACTTGTCATTTAGCGTAAAGGATTTATAAAAAAAAATAATAGTGTTTTCATGCACCGTCTCTTTAAAAAAGCCGGCCGGCAATTCAGCAGCGGTACCCGACAATTTATAACAGACAGAATAGAGCTTCACACATAGATTAGATAGATAGAAACATGTCAGCCACATATATACGAAGTACAGTGACAGTGTTGCTTACTGTACTTGTCATTTAGCGTAAAGGATTTATCAAAAAAAATAATAGTGTTTTCATGCACCGTCTCTTTAAAAAAGCCGGCTGGCAATTCAGCAGCGGTACCCGACAATTTATAACAGACAGAATAGAGCTTCACACATAGATTAGATAGATAGAAACATGTCAGTCACATATATATGAAGTACAGTGATAGTGTTGGTTACTGTACTTGTCATTTAGTATTAAAATAAAGGATTTATTATTAAAAAAATTGGCGTGGGGTTCCCCTTAATTTTAGGCTCTAGCGGAGGTTAAGCAGACGGCTGGGGCAGATGTTTGAAGCCTGGGAAGGGGGTAATACCCACGGAGCTTCCCAGGCTACTAATATCAGCCCCCAGCTGAATACATAGCCTTTACTAGCTATTAAAATGGGGGACACCCCAAAAAAAATGACGTGGGGTCCCCCCTAATTTAATAGCTAGCAAGGGCTAGGCAGACAGCTGGGGGCTGATATTAATAGCCCAGGAAGGGAGCCATGAATATTGGCCCCCTCCCAGGCTAGAAACACCAGCCGTCAGCCGCCCCAGAAATGGCGCATTCATAGGATGCGCCAATTCTGGCACTTAGCCTCGCTCTTCCACGCTGCCCTGGTGCGGTGGCAGGGGGTAATAGGGTTGGGGTTGATGTCAGCTTATAATGCCAGCTGACATCAAGCCCAGGTTAGTAATGGAGAGGCGTCTATAAGACACCCCCATTACTAACCCCATAGTCAAAGTTAAAAAAAACACAAACACCCAGAATAAAGTCCTTTAATTGAAATAAAGACACAATCCTTTATTGTTCTAAATTAAACCATACTTACCGTCACGCCCATTCCAGCTGAAGCAAACGATCTCCTGCAATAAAAGAAAAATAATAAAGCAACCTCATCCTTACCTTTCCATGGTTCCCACGACAGCTTCAGCTCTGCTACATCGAGATGACAGGCTGGACCGCAGCAGAACGCTGCCATCCAGCCTCTCATCCCGCAGACACTGAGAAGCGCAGGCTTGCTTGCGCTGCTCACCGTCTCTCTGTGACGACATCCAGATGAGCCGAGTTCATGTCCAATGAACTCGGCTCACCTCATGCACGTCACTGACAGCGTGGGAAAATTCTCACGCTGAAGCGGTGAGTGCAGGAGAATTCTCCCACGCTGTCAGTGACGTGCATAAGGTGAGCTCATGTCCAATGAACTCAGCTCACCTCCTGCACGTCACTGACAGGGTGGGAGAATTCTCCTGCACTCAGCGCTTCAGCGTGAGAATTCTCCCACGCTGAAGCGCTGAGTGCAGGAGAATTTTCCCACGCTGTCAGTGACGTGCATAAGGTGAGCTCATGTCCAATGAACTCAGCTCACCTCCTGCACGTCACTGACAGCGTGGGAGAATTCTCCTGCACTCAGCGCTTCAGTGTGAGAATTCTCCCACGCTGAAGCGCTGAGTGCAGGAGAATTTTCCCACGCTGTCAGTGACGTGCATGAGGTGAGCCGAGTTCATTGGACATTAACTCGGCTCATCTGGATGCCCTCACAGAGAGACACTGTGGAGCGCAAGCAAGCCTGCGCTTCTCAGTGTCTGCGGGATGAGAGGCTGGATGGCAGCGTTCTGCTGCGGTCCAGCCTGTCATCTCGATGTAGCAGAGCTGAAGCTGTCATGGGAACCATGGAAAGGTAAGGATGATGTTGCTTTATTATTTTTCTTTTATTTCAGGAGATTGTTGGCTTCAGCTGGAATGGGCGTGATGGTAAGTATGGTTTAATTTAGAACAATAAAGAATTGTATGTTTATTTCAATTAAAGGACTTTATTCTGGGTGTTGTGTTTTTTTTAAATACTTTACTAGAAATTCATGGTGGTCATGTCTAATATTGGCGTGACCCCATGAATTTCGGGCTTAGGGCCAGCTGATAATGCCAAGCTCACCCTAACCCCTTTATTACCCAGTGAGCCACCGCATCAGGGCCCTGGATGAGTTGGGTACAGCGCCAGAAGAAGGCGCTTCTATGAACGCGCCATTTTCCGGGGTGGCTGCGGACTGCAATTTGCAGCGGGGGTGGCCCAGAAAGCTTGGGCCTCCCTGCGCTGCGGATTCCAGCCCCCAGCTGCCTAGTTGTACCTGGCTGGACACAAAAACAGGGCGAAGCCCCACGTCAATTTTCTTTAAATTATTTCATGAAATAATTAAGAAAAAAAGGGCTTCCCTATATTGTTGTGTCCGGCCAGGTACAAATAGGCAGCTGGTGGTTGGGGGCAGCCCGTTCCTGCCTGCTGTACCTGGCTGGACACAAATATAGTGCGAAGCCCCACGTCAATTTTTTTTAAATTATTTCATGAATTTCCTGAAATAATTTAAAAAAATTGAAGTGGGGCTTCGCACTATATTTGTGTCCAGCCAGGTACAGCAGGCAGGAACGGGCTGCCCCCCTCCACCAGCTGCCTATTTGTACCTGGCCGGACACAACAATATACGGAAACCCTTTTTTTCTTAATTATTTCATGAATTTCATGAAATAATTAAAAAAAAAGTACGTGGGGCTTCGCCCTATTTTTGTGTCCAGCCAGGTACAACTAGGCAGCTGGGGGCTGGAATCTGCAGCGCAGGGAGGCCCAAGCTTTCTGGGCCCCCCCCGCTACAAATTGCAGTCCGCAGCCACCCCGGAAAATGGCGCGTTCATAGAAGCGCCATCTTCTGGCGCTGTACCCAACTCATCCAGGGCCCTGGTGCGGTGGCTCACTGGGTAATAAAGGGGTTAGGGCCAGCTTGGTATTATCAGCTGGCCCCAAGCCCAAAATTCATGGGGTCACGCCAGTATTAGACATGACCGCCATGAATTTCTAGTAAAGTATTTAAAAAAAACACAACACCCAGAATAAAGTCCTTTAATTGAAATAAAGACACAATTCTTTATTGTTCTAATTTAAACCATACTTACCATCACACCCATTCCAGCTGAAGCCAACGATCTCCTGCAATAAAAGAAAAATAATAAACCAACCTCATCCTTACCTTTCCATGGTTCCCACGACAGCTTCAGCTCTGCTACATCGAGATGACTGGCTGGACCGCAGCAGAACGCTGCCATCCAGTCTGTCATCCCGCAGACACTGAGAAGCGCAGGCATGCTTGCGCTCCTCACTGTCTCGCTGTGACGGCATCCAGATGAGCCGAGGTCATGTCCAATGAACTCGGCTCACCTCATGCACGTCACTGACAGCGTGGGAAAATTCTCACGCTGAAGTGCTGAGTGCAGGAGAATTCTCCCACGCTGTCAGTGATGTGCATGAGGTGAGCTCATGTCCAATGAACTCAGCTCACCTCCTGCACGTCACTGACAGCGTGGGAAAATTCTCCTGCAATCAGCGCTTCAGCGTGAGAATTTTCCCACGCTGTCAGTGACGTGCATGAGGTGAGCCGAGTTCATTGGACATGAACTCGGCTCATCTGGATGTCGTCACAGAGAGACGCTGAGCAGCGCAAGCAAGCCTGCGCTTCTCAGTGTCTGCGGGATGACAGGCTGGATGGCGGCGTTCTGCTGCGGTCCAGCCTGTCATCTCGATGTAGCAGAGTTGAAGCTGTCGTGGGAACCATGGAAAGGTAAGGATGAGGTTGCTTTATTATTTTTCTTTTATTGCAGGAGATCGTTGGCTTCAGCTGGAATGGGCGTGATGGTAAGTATGGTTTAATTTAGAACAATAAAGGATTGTGTCTTTATTTCAATTAAAGGACTTTATTCTGGGTGTTTGTGTTTTTTTAACTTTGACTATGGGGTTAGTAATGGGGGTGTCTTATAGACGCCTCTCCATTACTAACATGGGCTTGATGTCAGCTGGCATTATAAGCTGACATCAACCCCAACCCTATTACCCCCTGCCACCGCACCAGGGCAGCATGGAAGAGCGAGGCTAAGTGCCAGAATTGGCGCATCCTATGAATGCGCCATTTCTGGGGCGGCTGACGGCTGGTGTTTCTAGCCTGGGAGGGGGCCAATATTCATGGCTCCCTTCCTGGGCTATTAATATCAGCCCCCAGCTGTCTGCCTAGCCTTTGCTAGCTATTAAATTAGGGGGGACCCCACGTCATTTTTTTTGGGGGGTCCCCCATTTTAATAGCTAGTAAAGGCTATGTATTCAGCTGGGGGCTGATATTAGTAGCCTGGGAAGCTCCGTGGGTATTACCCCCTTCCCAGGCTTCAAACATCTGCCCCAACCATCGGCTTAACCTCCGCTAGAGCCTAAAATTAAGGGGAACCCCACGCCAATTTTTTTAATAATAAATCCTTTATTTTAATACTAAATGACAAGTACAGTAACCAACACTATCACTGTACTTCATATATATGTGACTGACATGTTTCTATCTATCTAATCTATGTGTGATGCTCTATCTTTCTGTTCTAAATTGTCGGGTACCGCTGCTGAATTGCCGGCCGGCTTTTTTAAAGAGACAGTGCATGAAAACACTATTATTTTTTTAAATAAATCCTTTACACTAAATGACAAGTACAGTAAGCAACACTATCACTGTACTTATTATATATGTGACTGACATGTTTCTATCTATCTAATCTATGTGTGAAGCTCTATTCTTTCTGTTCTAAATTGTCGGGTACAGATGCTGAATTGCCGGCCGGCTTTTTTAAAGAGACAGTGCATGAAAACACTATTATTTTTTTTAATAAATCCTTTACACTAAATGACAAGTGCAGTAACCAACACTGTCACTGTGCTTCTTATATGTGTGACTGACATGTTTCTATCTATCTAATCTATGTGTGATGCTCTATTCCTTCTTGTCTAAATTGTCGGGTACCGGTGTATGCCGCTGCTGAATTTGCCGGCCGGCTTTTTTAAAGAGAGTGTCTTCTGAGCAGTTTGTCAGCTTTTGGACACCTTTGCAGGTGTTTTCTATGTGTTTCTATGTGTTTTTGTTTGCCTGCCATTGGTTTTAACGGTGTTCGACGGTGTTCTAAGGTGTTCGACGAACAGTTCGACGAACAGTTCCTCGAACATCCCGGTGTTCGACGAACCGAACCGAACCCGAACACTACGGGGGTGGCTCAACACTAATATTGAGCTCAAATAAAATCAAATGAGAATTAAAAAATTAAAAAATAGAAAAATAAGAAGTATAAAGTAAGAATAAAATTTTAAAAATGAAAAATAAAATTAAGAGTAAAAATAAGAATAAAAATAAAAATAAGGCCTTTAAATTTTAATGACAAATGCAGAGTAATTATATTCTCCATAAAAAATACCCTTATATCTCCATTATCTGGATGATTTCATATTTGTCATAACCTTGTACCACCAAAAAATATTAAATTATGCAACTTTGCATGTAATACCCTTCTTAATTATACCGTAGTACCTTATTATTATTTCTTCTTTATTAAAATGTGTGGAAAATAAGTATTGATCAAAAGTGATTATGTAACCAGGATCAAAAACACATTTTCCCCCTTAATACCAGAAATATTATTTTATAAAATTTATGTATATATCAGAACCAAATTAAAAATAATTATTCTTCTAGAAATATTGTGCATAAATTTCATATCGATGAGTAGCATAGATTTGACTAAAGAGAGGTGTGTACCTATTTAGGTAACCATTAAAAATAATATTATAGTTATTCAAGAATATTATCATGTGGAAAATTATTCTAAATATAAATTTGCTTTGTAAACCATTTTGATGTGTGGTTGCCCTTATCCACTATTAGTTAAATCAAGAAATAATAATTATTAAAGAAATATAGAAATATATATATGTAGATACAGTAATACCTAATTATGTATTATAATTTCCTCAGAATTAAATATATTTTTGTACCTTCACATAAAGAAACATTTTGTTTTTTTTCAAACATACAAACATACGAGGCCTCTGTCACATCAATCACACTTAGCAGCTGCTGATTTACTCATCTGTCACCTTCATTCTGACATTCACAGATCTGTTCAACTCAAACATTCCACATATGAAGTTTTATATATATATATATTTAACCCAAAATTGTTGTATCCCAATTTATTAATGCGCATTGCCATATCAATTGAATATCTTTATATTTATATACTGGATTTTGGCTGTTGGAGCTGAAAAGAGGACATCGGTAAACCAGGGGAGGAGTCCTGAGGAGATAATTTGCATATTCCCACTGCATTTTTGGGTAAGTGAAGAGTCTCCGCGAGCTCAAAGAACACTGGATTTTGGCTGTTGGAGCTGAAAAGAGGATATCGGTAAACCAGGGGAGGAGTCGTGAGGAGATAATATGCATATTCCCACTGCATTTTGGGGTAAGTGAAGAGTCTCCGCGAGCTCAAAGAACACTGGATTTTGGCTGTTGGAGCTGAAAAGAGGACATCGGTAAACCAGGGGAGGAGTGATGAGGAGATAATTTGCATATTCCCACCGCATTTTGGGGTAAGTGAAGAGTCTCCGCGAGCTCAAAGAACACTGGATTTTGGCTGTTGGAGCTGAAAAGAGGACATCGGTAAACCAGGGGAGGAGTCCTGAGGAGATAATTTGCATATTCCCACTGCATTTTGGGGTAAGTGAAGAGTCTCCGCGAGCTCAAAGAACACTGGATTTTGGCTGTTGGAGCTGAAAAGAGGACATTGGTAAACCAGGGGAGGAGTCCTGAGGAGATAATTTGCATATTCCCACTGCATTTTGGGGTAAGTGAAGAGTCTCCGCGAGCTCAAAGAACACTGGATTTTGGCTGTTGGAGCTGAAAAGAGGACATCGGTAAACCAGGGGAGGAGTCCTGAGGAGATAATTTGCATATTCCCACTGCATTTTGGGGTAAGTGAAGAGTCTCCGCGAGCTCAAAGAACACTGGATTTTGGCTGTTGGAGCTGAAAAGAGGACATCGGTAAACCAGGGGAGGAGTCCTGAGGAGATAATTTGCATATTCCCACTGCATTTTGGGGTAAGTGAAGAGTCTCCGTGAGCTCAAAGAACACTGGATTTTGGCTGTTGGAGCTGAAAAGAGGACATCGGTAAACCAGGGGAGGAGTCCTGAGGAGATAATTTGCATATTCCCACTGCATTTTGGGGTAAGTGAAGAGTCTCCGCGAGCTCAAAGAACACTGGATTTTGGCTGTTGGAGCTGAAAAGAGGATATCGGTAAACCAGGGGAGGAGTCGTGAGGAGATAATATGCATATTCCCACTGCATTTTGGGGTAAGTGAAGAGTCTCCGCGAGCTCAAAGAACACTGGATTTTGGCTGTTGGAGCTGAAAAGAGGACATCGGTAAACCAGGGGAGGAGTGATGAGGAGATAATTTGCATATTCCCACCGCATTTTGGGGTAAGTGAAGAGTCTCCGCGAGCTCAAAGAACACTGGATTTTGGCTGTTGGAGCTGAAAAGAGGACATCGGTAAACCAGGGGAGGAGTCCTGAGGAGATAATTTGCATATTCCCACTGCATTTTGGGGTAAGTGAAGAGTCTCCGCGAGCTCAAAGAACACTGGATTTTGGCTGTTGGAGCTGAAAAGAGGACATCGGTAAACCAGGGGAGGAGTCCTGAGGAGATAATTTGCATATTCCCACTGCATTTTGGGGTAAGTGAAGAGTCTCCGTGAGCTCAAAGAACACTGGATTTTGGCTGTTGGAGCTGAAAAGAGGACATCGGTAAACCAGGGGAGGAGTCCTGAGGAGATAATTTGCATATTCCCACTGCATTTTGGGGTAAGTGAAGAGTCTCCGCGAGCTCAAAGAACACTGGATTTTGGCTGTTGGAGCTGAAAAGAGGATATCGGTAAACCAGGGGAGGAGTCGTGAGGAGATAATATGCATATTCCCACTGCATTTTGGGGTAAGTGAAGAGTCTCCGCGAGCTCAAAGAACACTGGATTTTGGCTGTTGGAGCTGAAAAGAGGACATCGGTAAACCAGGGGAGGAGTGATGAGGAGATAATTTGCATATTCCCACCGCATTTTGGGGTAAGTGAAGAGTCTCCGCGAGCTCAAAGAACACTGGATTTTGGCTGTTGGAGCTGAAAAGAGGACATCGGTAAACCAGGGGAGGAGTCCTGAGGAGATAATTTGCATATTCCCACTGCATTTTGGGGTAAGTGAAGAGTCTCCGCGAGCTCAAAGAACACTGGATTTTGGCTGTTGGAGCTGAAAAGAGGACATTGGTAAACCAGGGGAGGAGTCCTGAGGAGATAATTTGCATATTCCCACTGCATTTTGGGGTAAGTGAAGAGTCTCCGCGAGCTCAAAGAACACTGGATTTTGGCTGTTGGAGCTGAAAAGAGGACATCGGTAAACCAGGGGAGGAGTCCTGAGGAGATAATTTGCATATTCCCACTGCATTTTGGGGTAAGTGAAGAGTCTCCGCGAGCTCAAAGAACACTGGATTTTGGCTGTTGGAGCTGAAAAGAGGACATCGGTAAACCAGGGGAGGAGTCCTGAGGAGATAATTTGCATATTCCCACTGCATTTTGGGGTAAGTGAAGAGTCTCCGTGAGCTCAAAGAACACTGGATTTTGGCTGTTGGAGCTGAAAAGAGGACATCGGTAAACCAGGGGAGGAGTCCTGAGGAGATAATTTGCATATTCCCACTGCATTTTGGGGTAAGTGAAGAGTCTCCGCGAGCTCAAAGAACACTGGATTTTGGCTGTTGGAGCTGAAAAGAGGACATCCTGCTACATGTTCACAGACTTGCCAGTGGAAAAGCCAAACTTCACATGCCAGAAATGCAAGCTTGTGTCCCTGTTGGAGGAGAAGTTGCGAAATCTAGAAGAGAGGTTAGCTACCTTGAAAATCATTAAGGAAGGTTAAGAGTTCTTAGACAGAGCAGAATTATCTCTTCATGATTCAGAAAGAGAAGAAATTTGAACTGCACCTGACGAAACAGAGGAATGGAAGCATGTGACCCAGAGAAGCAGGAGGATCGAGAGGCAGTCAGCACCCATACTGCTCAGGAACCAGTACCAGGCTCTCACGCAGGAGAACCATGAAGAAATACAGCAAAATAAGACTTTGCCAGCAATGAATAACCTTGTAAGCCCTCAGAATCCTCCTGGATGGAAAAAGAAGAATGTTGTGAAGAAAAAACGGAGAGTGGTGGTCATGGAGGATTCCCTGTTAAGAGGAAAAGAGGCCGCTATCTGCAGACCAGACATAACCTCAAGAGAAATGTGCTGTCTTCCAGGAGCAAAAATTAAAGATGTGTCTGACAGGATATCAAGACTCTTCAGACCTACAGATCACTACCCATTCCTGCTAATACATGTGGGGACAAATGACACCGCAAGATAGGACCTGGAAACCATCTGCAGTGACTTTGAAGACTTAGGCAAGAAAGTGAAAGAATTGGGAGCGCAGGTGGTGTTCTCATCCATCCTCCCAGTGGATGGCCATGGAACAATGAGGTGGAATAAGATTCTACAGGTGAACAACTGGCTACGTCGATGGTGCCGTCAACAAGGATTTGGATTTCTGGATCACGGAATGAATTACCTATACGATGGACTACTTGCTAGAGATGGGGTGCACCTTACGAAGACTGGAAAACATGTATTTGGAAGTCGCCTTGCTACACTCATCAGAAGAGCTTTAAACTAGAACAATGTGGGAAGGGAAGCAAAAGGCCAGAAAAAGCCATACAGCTGACAAATACTATTGAGATCTCTGCTACTGGAAGTGGAAAGGAAGAACAAAGACAAAACAATTTAAATAATAAAAATATGGGAGGAAGATAAACCAATCACAAACTAAAATGTTTTTATACAAATGCACAAAGCATGGGCAACAAACAAGGAGAATTGGAACTACTAACGCAGGAAAAGGAATATGATGTCATTGGAATCACTGAAACTTGGTGGGACGATACACATGATTGGAATAAAAGGCTAAAAGGATACAACTTATTTGCAAGAAACAGACTTGATAAACGAGGAGGAGGTGTTGCATTGTATGTTAGAAAAGCGTATATCTGCACAGAGATTGAAGCTTCAGAGACTGGGAGTTCTGTGGAAACTGTTTGGGTAAGAATACAAGGAGAGAACAACGGAAAGGACACCATTGTAGGCATTTACTACAGGCCACCTGGGCAAGCTGAAGATATGGATGAACTCTTCATGTATCAAATGACCAAGTTCTCCAAAAAATATGACGTAGTGGTCATGGGAGATTTCAACTATCCAGACATTTGTTGGGAATCTCTCTCAAGTAAAACTAACAGGTCAAGCAAATTCTTATCCTCTCTTGCTGACAACTTTATCTTCCAAAAGGTAGGGGAGAAAACAAGGGGATCTGCTACTTTGGATCTAATCCTTATAAACAGGGAGGAAATGGTTGAGGAGGTAAAGGTGGCTGGGACCCTAGGAGGCAGCGATCATGCTATTATAGAATTTTGGATAACTAGAGGAGGAAGACATGTGAAGACTCAAACTTCAAGGTTAGATTTTAGAAAGGCAGATTTTAAGAGACTCAGAAAGAGAATAGGAGGGATCCAATGGCTGGATGTCCTTAAGGATAAAAATGTCCAGGAAGGATGGGAAATTTTTAAAAATGAGATTCTCAAAGCACAATCGTTAACAATCCCGAAAAGTAGGAAGAATGGGAAGCATTTAAGGAAACCAGGATGGATGAACACAGAACTTAAACACATGCTAAAAAGCAAGAAAGAAATGTTTATTAAATGGAAAGAGGGAGGCATATCTAAAGAAGATTATAATGCAGTCTGCAGATCCTGTAGGGCACGTATCAGGTTAGCTAAAGCTGACAATGAATTAAGGCTTGCAAGAGATGTCAAAAGCAATAAAAAAGGATTTTGGGGGTATGTCAAAAGTAAAAGAAAAGTCAAAGATGCTATAGGATTTTTACAGGATGAAAATGGAGAAATGGTAAGAGAGGATGTTGAGAAGGCCGAACGTTTTAATTCTTATTTTGCATCTGTTTTCTCTCAGAAAGAAAATGTAACATCAACTGATCTCCACTGTCCTTTTAAAGGAATAGAGGAATCCAAGTTATCTGTAAACAGAAAGATTGTGAGGGAATATTTAGCTAACATAAATGAGTTCAAGTCTCCAGGTCCAGATGAATTACACCCCAGAGTACTGAAGGAGATCGTAGAAGAAATTTTAGAACCACTCTCCATAATCTTTGAAAATTCTTGGAGAACAGGAGAAGTCCCAGAAGACTGGAGAAGAGCAAATGTTGTTCCTATCTTCAAAAAGGGGAAGAAGGTGGACCCAGGGAACTATAGGCCGGTGAGTCTGACTTCTATACCAGGAAAGATCTTTGAACAAATTATTAAACAACATGTATGTAAGTACATGGATAAGAATGAAGTGATTAACCAGAGTCAGCATGGGTTTGTAACTAACAAGTCATGTCAGACTAACTTAATTTCCTTCTATGACAGAATCACTGACTGGGTGGATCAGGGAAATGCTGTAGATATAGTATATCTTGACTTCAGCAATGCATTTGACAAAGTATCTCACACCATCCTTATTGAAAAAATGACCAAGTATGCAATGGACCAGGCAACTGTTAGGTGGATTCATAACTGGCTTAGTGATCGGACTCAAAGGGTGGTTGTAAATGGCTTCACATCCAGCTGGATGAATGTCTCAAGTGGGGTACCACAGGGCTCCATCCTGGGACCTGTATTGTTCAACATCTTTATCAATGATTTAGATGAAGGAATTGAGGGTAAACTGATTAAATTTGCTGATGACACAAAGCTAGGAGGGATAGCTAATACTAGAGAAGAGAGAGAGAGGATTCAAAAAGACCTAAATAAACTGGAGCAGTGGGCAGCAACCAACAGAATGGTTTTTAACAGGGAAAAATGCAAAGTACTACATCTGGGCAATAAATATGAAAAAAGCATATACAGAATGGGAGGAATAGAGCTAAGCAACAGTACATGTGAAAAAGACTTATGTATACTAATAGATCATAGACTGAACATGAGTCAACAGTGTGATGCAGCTGCAAAAAAGGCAAATACAATTCTGGGATGTATTAACAGAAGAATACAGTCTAGATCACGTTTTAAAAAAGACATAGACAAACTGGAGCAAGTTCAGAGAAGAGCGACCAGAATGGTGACTGGTCTGCAAACCATGTCCTATGAGGAACGGTTGCAGGATTTGGGAATGTTTAGCTTGCAAAAAAGAAGACTGAGAGGAGACTTAATAGCTGTCTACAAATATGTCAAGGGCTGTCACATTGTAGAAGGATGATCTTTATTCTCATTTGCACAAGGAAAGACTAGAAGCAATGGGATGAAACTAAATGGGAGGAGACACAGATTAGATATTAGAAAAAACTTTTTGACAGTTAGGGTGATTAATGAGTGGAACAGGCTGCCACGAGAGGTGGTGAGTTCCCCTTCAATGGACATCTTCAAACAGAGGCTGGACAGACATCTGTCTGAGATGATCTAGTGAATCCTGCTTTGAGCAGGGGGTTGGACCAGATGACCCAGGAGGTCCCTTCCAACTCTACCATTCTATGATTCTATGATTCTATTTCTTTGAATATTCCCCAAGTACATATTATATAATATGAGAGTAAGTCACTGGAATTTCAGACACTTGAAAAAACTCTTGTCTTAGATTTTTTTTTTACTGGCTGCCCGGTCTTAAGTTACATCAGTTGAAAATAGAATGAATGGGATCCTAAACTATTAGCTCAAAGTTCAAAGGCCGCAGCTGTCACACGTCATGCTGTAAAGCTACTTAAATTTGCACGAACACTTCATGCACAGAAAATATTAGCAACACAAAAGAATTAATAAGTATTACATATATATTATAGTTCAACTAGATATATTGTTATTATTTTAAAATGTTATACACATAAAATCATGCAATTTTTTCACTTCCTGTGTGAATAAAGAAATAAATCCATTTTAGAGTTCTTTGATCAAATCCTGCTTTGGAATGAAAACTCTAAGGAAATATAAGAAAATAAAATTAAATATCAAATTCATACAGAAACAGAATTATTTAAATATCTTATACATATATTGGTTGGTTCTAATGTAATTCAAAATATTGCTACTTAAATTTATATATATGAAGTTCTAATTTATAAATTAATATATATATATATATATTTTATAAACGTATATATAAATACAATTATACGCAATCTCTACTTAGACAAGTGTATATATATATATATATATATATATATATATATATGAACTATTAGAAACTATGTAACTACAATTTTACTGTATAAGATTATAAATAAATATTGAGACATTGTATTACATTTTGATACAACATTATAATTACAGTTTTTCCTTAGCCACTCCCTAAACCAAATCTTCTGTCTCTCTCAAATATCTCCAGGAACGCCCTATTTAGGAAAGACATTTTTCTATCCTTCAAAACCTCAGAGAACTGCCTGTTCTTCTGTCCACATTCCATGACGTCACTGTGAGTTGGTCGTCTCACCTGTCTCTGTCCATCAGTTTCAGCCATTTTCCTTTTTAGAGAATCACAGTTCTGACTGAGAATTAACTCATTCTGTGGAGAGATGGATCTTTGCACTGGCTGATATGGCTTATAACATATATGAAATCTTCTGTGTATTTGATAGAGTTCACTATGGGGATGACTCAGTCTAGGAGAGTTTGATATTGGCTTTTGGTAAGATTTTACCTTTCCTGGTTTTATAAATTTAGCTTGATTTATTTTCTTTTCACGATTCTCATGTTTTCTAACAAAATCCAGCATCTGCGCACATTCAAATAATGAATTTTTTTGTGATGCCATAACTTGGGAAACTGAATTTAGGAATTTGAATTTTTGTACAAAAGTTGTTATCATATGTTGTACTTTTCCATTTTTGATGAGAGCTTTGTACAACCGTTCAAATATGGACATGAATGTATATGTACATTCCTTCCTACCAATCCTTAGTTTCTGCAGATCTTCTATGTTGGGAAAATCCTTTGTGACACAATAAATCAAATATCTTAATCTGTCCGAATCATTTTCCCATCCATTAGGAGAGTCATTTTCACAGCTCATTAAATGTAAACGTCTGGACAATGTCACAGGAATCCATATTTTAAATAATTGATTCCTCTCCTCATTGGATAAATCAAACTTATCAGAGAAGCTCTCAAATGTCTCTGAATTTCTACAGGCATGGATTTTGACATCATATTTTGGCATGATTTTGTATAATTTCAGCTAATTTTTCCTCATTTTAATTTGGAGTTGAACCTGGGTAATTCCAGAATTCTCTGATATTTTTAGTGGCTCTTGTACGTCCGTTCCTCCTACGTCACTCACGTCTCCTCCCACATCACCTAGTATGTCGGTTTCTCGTATGTCAGTCATGTCTCCTCCCATGTCAGGTTTCTGTATGTCCGTCTCTTGGTCAGACCCAAGGTCACCTTCAGTTACAGACACGTGTCTTACTTCTTGTTCATTTTCCACATTACAGTCAGAATCAGTATCACCGTCTGACACTTCTACACTATTTTCCTGCTTAGAAATCTCTAACACAAGACTATGAAAAAAATCTACCAAATGTAGAATATTTCTCAATTTCTGTTTGTCTCTATTTACCAATTTAGAAGTTAACTGTAAATTCTACATTTCACATTCTTTGTATAAACTGAGCCACAAAACTTCTATGTCATCTCCTACATTAACTTTGAAATTAATATTACTTTGTTTAGCAAAAGAAGAAATTATATCCATATTTTGCTTACCTTAAGATTCCTTGGCTTCTCTTTATCAGCACGTCCTGTCTTCAGTTCGTCTGATTCTTTTCCTGTGTGATTCTGTTCCTTGTTAGTACCTCTGCTTCCTGTCTTTCCTCAGTCTGTAGGTCCTTTCTGCTTCTCGTGACAAACTAGTGAATTTACTGACACGTGAACAACAGCTGTTCAGCTCGTCAGGACTCCCCCCTTGTTCACGGAAGAAATTCACTTACTTAATTTAAAAAACAAAAAAACAGGACTGGCTGGCTCACCATTGTAAAATAATACTCTTCCTGTATTATTTTTTTCTACTGAGGACTTCTCAAAGTATCAATATCACGATATTCTTATAAAAAAATGTATCTATTTATTCTTGGATTGTCCATTAAAAAGAATCAGATTGCAGCAGGTACATACAATAATTAGTTATAAAGTAATTGTCCATTTGTCCATAATTAGCTTAATTGTTGAGATTCACCCATCTTTCCTTGGATCCTGGCTGGTAAATCATGTCTTTGTCCAGCATGTGTCCAGGCCTACATGTCATCTGCTTCTCAGCATGAAGATTCTGTGTCTTGTGGGGTGGGCAGAGCAAGAGAGCCCCTCCTTTCTGTACAATGGGCTTTTATAGCCAGTCGTATGGACACCTGTTCTACATATGGTAGTGAACCAAAAATACACACACAAATAGCGCATGTCAACTAGACACGATGGCTGAGGCATAGAACTCAGAAAAATGATTATCGATTAACATTCCAAATGAATTTCCATAATTAACCATTTAACAGAGACCGACTGGGAGCGCCAGGTGCTGTAGGCTTTTGTTTTTTCTTTCCTTCCACCAGCAGGTGGCACTCTCTTCTGTGCCTTTTTTCTATTCCCTTTCACAAGTGCACACATTCATTCTCTTTTCTTTTTTTCATTTGCTTTCTCTCTTGCGCTATTTCATCTCTGCAAAATACCAGCATCCTTCTGATCACCGTGGGCCTCCAGCATTGTTGCTTCTTTACTTTTAATACTAGGCTCCTTTTCACCAGGACCAGCGTCTCCCGCGTGGCTGGAGGCAACCACCGGTAACCCCAAGCAGAAGACCTTTGCAGCCAACACGACCCTCCCACCTGAAGAGCAGCTCAAAGTCACTGGCAACCATCTCACCCTCTTCCTTCATTCACCCCTGGACGTCTCGCTCCGCCCCCAAGTTACGGGTCCAGCTTGCTCTTTCTGTCACATTACCGCGATGAAGGGTTTAGCCTGCAGGAGACCCTGCGCCGAGACATTTTTGAAGACACCTGATGCGGCAGGTGAATCACTGCAAAAACAAACCACACCTGTAGGGACGGCACAGCCATTGCATGGACCCTTCGGAGTCCGCCCCGTCACGGCCAGATTGCTCGCCACCAAGTGATCCTGAGAAAGGCTGGCCGGGCTATGGATCAAGCAGCGTCTACTGGCCATACCACCTTGGATACGCCCGATCTCGTCTGATCTCGAAAGCAAAGCAGGGCTGGGCTCAGACAGTACTTGGATGGGAGACCTCCTGGGAACACCGGGTGCTGTAGACCATTTTGATGACGTTTTGCCCTACTGCCCAGCTCGGCTAGCATGGAACGGCGCCTTGCAGGACACCGACCTTAAGTAACTTAGATGATGGAAGCCCCAAGGCCTCTGAGCCAGTTGGCAGCTAAGTACACTACCCCGCCGCCTTCACGCAGGCCTGACACCGAGCTCCTTGCCACGGCTAGGAGTGCTTATTGACTCCGCAGCTCGCCATGTGGAAATGATGGCGTTAAAAGCACCCGGGGCCGTAAAGGGGCCAGGCTTTCAGCAGGTGCCCAGGGAAGGTTTTGGATGCCGGCCGCCTAGCGAGGGCCAGCAGAAGTAACATGTTTCTCTGCAAAGAAGCTTGTGTAACCAAGCCAGACGGCTGACAAAGAGCTAACCTCAGTGCAAGGAAGGCAAGGAAGGTGCGGAAGGAATTGGGGAGGGGGGGGTGATTCCTGCTAGGGCCCTGAAATCATAAAACAGGCAGGAGAGTCTGACGCATGGTGACGGAGAGGTTGTAGGGGCAGATAGGGGGTGTTGTCACGTGCGAGCACGTGTGCATGCTGGCTTGTGTGTGAGAGTGCGCTTCCTAGGTGTGGCGCGCTGCAGACAGTCAAAGGGATTGTTCCCTTTCATTAAAAGTTAATCCCCGGCTGCAGGCTATTAGAAAGCAACTAACCGCGCTCTGCTCACCCTACCCGGGTCTACCGGTGAGTCTCGCCTCTGCTCCCGGGCTGTGGTATTGGCCGTGAAGCTGACGTTCCGTCGACAGCGCTGCAGCCGATCAGTGAGCTCAGCGGCTCTGAGTGGGACGTTGTGTCTACAAGACCTTTTAAGGAAGCCAGCAAAAAAATTGAAGAGAAGGGAAAGCACAAAAGGACCTGCTCTTGCTGAGCACTGGAAAGGGCAGCCGGCAGCCAGACGTCACAGTAGAAAAGCAGCAAGTGAGAGGCTTGTCTCTGCTTATGGCCACACCACCCTGAACACGCCTGATCTCATCTGATCTCAGAAGCAAAGCAGGGTTGCACCTGGTTAGTACTTGGATGGGAGACCCCTTGGGGATACCACGTGCTGTAGGCTTTTTCCTTCCTTCCACCAGCAGGGGGCACTCTCTTCTATGCCTTTTTTCCATTCCCTTTCACAAGTGCACACATTCATTCTCTTTTCTTTTTTTCATTTGCTTTCTCTCTTGCGCTATTTCATCTCTGCGAAATACCAGCATCCTTCTGATCACCGTGGGCCTCCAGCATTGTTGCTTATTTACTTTTAATACTAGGCTCCTTTTCACCAGGACCAGCGTCTCCCGCGTGGCTGGAGGCAACCACCGGTAACCCCAAGCAGAAGACCTTTGCAGGCAACACGACCCTCCCCCCTGAAGAGCAGCTCAAAGTCACTGGCAACCATCTCACCCTCTTCCTTCATTCACCCCTGGACGTCTCGCTCCACCCCCAAGTTACGGGTCCAGCTTGCTCTTTCTGTCACATAACCACGATGAAGGGTTTAGCCTGCAGGAGACCCTGCGCCGAGACATTTTTGAAGACACCTGATGCGGCGGGTGAATCACTGCTAAACAAACCACACCTGTAGGGACGGCACAGCCTTTGCATGGACCCTTCGGAGCCCGCCCCGTCACGGCCAGATTGCTCGCCACCAAGCGATCCTGAGAAAGGCTGGCCGGGCGATGGATCAAGCAGCGTCTACTGGCCATACCACCTTGGATACGCCCGATCTCGTCTGATCTTGGAAGCAAAGCAGGGCTGGGCTCAGACAGTACTTGGATGGGATACCTCCTGGGAACACCGGGTGCTGTAGACCATTTTGATGACGTTTTGCCCTACTGCCCAGCTCGGCTAGCATGGAGCGGCGCCTTGCCGGACACCGACCTTAAGTAACTTAGATGATGGAAGCCCCAAGGCCTCTGAGCCAGTTGGCAGCTAAGTACGCTACCCCGCCGCCTTCACGCAGGCCTGACACCGAGCTCCTTGCCACGGCTAGGAGTGCTTATTGACTCCGCAGCTCGCCGTGTGGAAATGATGGCGTTAAAAGCACCCGGGGCCGTAAAGGGGCCAGGCTTTCAGCAGGTGCCCAGGGAAGGTTTTGGATGCCGGCCGCCTAGCGAGGGCCAGCAGAAGTAACATGTTTCTCTGCAAAGAAGCTTGTGTAACCAAGCCAGACGGCTGACAAAGAGCTAACCTCAGTGCAAGGAAGGCAAGGAAGGTGCGGAAGGAATTGGGGAGGGGGGGGTGATTCCTGCTAGGGCCCTGAAATCATAAAACAGGCAGGAGAGTCTGACGCATGGTGACGGAGAGGTTGTAGGGGCAGATAGGGGGTGTTGTCACGTGCGAGCACGTGTGCATGCTGGCTTGTGTGTGAGAGTGCGCTTCCTAGGTGTGGCGCGCTGCAGACAGTCAAAGGGATTGTTCCCTTTCATTAAAAGTTAATCCCCGGCTGCAGGCTATTAGAAAGCAACTAACCGCGCTCTGCTCACCCTACCCGGGTCTACCGGTGAGTCTCGCCTCTGCTCCCGGGCTGTGGTATTGGCCGTGAAGCTGACGTTCCGTCGACAGCGCTGCAGCCGATCAGTGAGCTCAGCGGCTCTGAGTGGGACGTTGTGTCTACAAGACCTTTTAAGGAAGCCAGCAAAAAAATTGAAGAGAAGGGAAAGCACAAAAGGACCTGCTCTTGCTGAGCACTGGAAAGGGCAGCCGGCAGCCAGACGTCACAGTAGAAAAGCAGCAAGTGAGAGGCTTGTCTCTGCTTATGGCCACACCACCCTGAACACGCCTGATCTCATCTGATCTCAGAAGCAAAGCAGGGTTGCACCTGGTTAGTACTTGGATGGGAGACCCCTTGGGGATACCACGTGCTGTAGGCTTTTTCCTTCCTTCCACCAGCAGGGGGCACTCTCTTCTATGCCTTTTTTCCATTCCCTTTCACAAGTGCACACATTCATTCTCTTTTCTTTTTTTCATTTGCTTTCTCTCTTGCGCTATTTCATCTCTGCGAAATACCAGCATCCTTCTGATCACCGTGGGCCTCCAGCATTGTTGCTTATTTACTTTTAATACTAGGCTCCTTTTCACCAGGACCAGCGTCTCCCGCGTGGCTGGAGGCAACCACCGGTAACCCCAAGCAGAAGACCTTTGCAGGCAACACGACCCTCCCCCCTGAAGAGCAGCTCAAAGTCACTGGCAACCATCTCACCCTCTTCCTTCATTCACCCCTGGACGTCTCGCTCCACCCCCAAGTTACGGGTCCAGCTTGCTCTTTCTGTCACATAACCACGATGAAGGGTTTAGCCTGCAGGAGACCCTGCGCCGAGACATTTTTGAAGACACCTGATGCGGCGGGTGAATCACTGCTAAACAAACCACACCTGTAGGGACGGCACAGCCTTTGCATGGACCCTTCGGAGCCCGCCCCGTCACGGCCAGATTGCTCGCCACCAAGCGATCCTGAGAAAGGCTGGCCGGGCGATGGATCAAGCAGCGTCTACTGGCCATACCACCTTGGATACGCCCGATCTCGTCTGATCTTGGAAGCAAAGCAGGGCTGGGCTCAGACAGTACTTGGATGGGATACCTCCTGGGAACACCGGGTGCTGTAGACCATTTTGATGACGTTTTGCCCTACTGCCCAGCTCGGCTAGCATGGAGCGGCGCCTTGCCGGACACCGACCTTAAGTAACTTAGATGATGGAAGCCCCAAGGCCTCTGAGCCAGTTGGCAGCTAAGTACGCTACCCCGCCGCCTTCACGCAGGCCTGACACCGAGCTCCTTGCCACGGCTAGGAGTGCTTATTGACTCCGCAGCTCGCCGTGTGGAAATGATGGCGTTAAAAGCACCCGGGACCGTGAAGGGGCCAGGCTTTCAGCAGGTGCCCAGGGAAGGTTTTGGATGCCGGCCGCCTAGCGAGGGCCAGCAGAAGTAACATGTTTCTCTGCAAAGAAGCTTGTGTAACCAAGCCAGACGGCAGACAAAGAGCTAACCTCAGTGCAAGGAAGGCAAGGAAGGTGCGGAAGGAATTGGGGAGGGGGGGGTGATTCCTGCTAGGGCCCTGAAATCATAAAACAGGCAGGAGAGTCTGACGCATGGTGACGGAGATGTTGTAGGGGCAGATAGGGGGTGTTGTCACGTGCGAGCACGTGTGCATGCTGGCTTGTGTGTGAGAGTGCGCTTCCTAGCTGTGGCTCGCTGCAGACAGTCAAAGGGATTGTTCCCTTTCATTAAAAGTTAATCTCCGGCTGCAGGCTATTAGAAAGCAACTAACCGCGCTCTACTCACCCTACCCGGGTCTACCGGTGAGTCTCGCCTCTGCTCCCGGCCTGTGGCATTGGCCGTGAAGCCGACGTTCCGTCGACAGTGCTGCAGCCGATCAGTGAGCTCAGCGGCTCTGAGTGGGGCCTTCTGTCTACAAGACCTTTTAAGGAAGCCAGCAAAAAAATTGAAGAGAAGGGAAAGCACAAAAGGACCTGGTCTTGCTGAGCACTGGAAAGGGCATCCGGCAGCCAGACGTCAAAGTAGAAAAGCAGCAATTGAGAGGCTTGTCTCTGTCTATGCCCACAGCACCCTGAACAGGCCAAATGTCGTCTGATCTTGGAAGCTATGCATGGTTGGGCCTGGTTAGTACTTGGATGGGAGACCGCCTGGGAATACCAGGTGCTGTAGTCTTTTGCTTTTTCCTTCCTTCCACCAGCAGGGGGCACTCTCTTCTATGCCTTTTTTCCATTCCCTTTCACAAGTGCACACATTCATTCTCTTTTCTTTTTTTCATTTGCTTTCTCTCTTGTGCTATTTCATCTCTGCAAAATACCAGCATCCTTCTGATTAGTGTTGAGCCACCCCCGTAGTGTTCGAGTTCGGTTCGTCGAACACCCGTGTGTTCGCCGAACTGTTCGTCGAACTGTTCGTCGAACACCTTCGAACACCGTTAAAAACAATGGCAGGCAAACAAAAACACATAGAAACACATAGAAAACACCTTCAAAGGTGTCCAAAAGCTGACAAACTGCTCAGAAGACATAACTAACACATGGAAAAGTGACAAGTACATATAGTCATGCGAAAATAAAAGAAGTGGAGGAGTAAAAGGCGGGTGAGACACAGATATAGGCATGTCATGCCCTTCTAAAACCCAAAAAGTGAGAAGCCGACAGGGCCAGTCCGCTCCTGCCCGTGCCACCTCCGTGTCGCCGGGTTTGTGCCAGAGCCGCGGTGAACCCTGACGGCCAGCTCCCCTCTCCCAATACTGGTGCCTGTCCGCTGGTGGGTCGAGCGAGCCCCCCTGTGGTGGAGGCAGCTCTAAGCTTTTTAATTTAAATTGTCTCTCTAATTTGAATGAATACACTTTAAATCCATTTACAAGGATCTATTGGAGGGCAAGTCTCATGCCAGCAGCCACGTAATTCCAGCTCCAGTAGCGTCCACTAAAGCTGCTGCAGTTAAAAAGCTTTTATAAGGATCGAGCTCGGCTGTCCACCGCAAGGCATCCTAATGCCAGTCCCAGCCCCTATGCCTTGGGGTGCCTCCTGATGCTCTTCACTAAGTATACCATGGTCCCGAATCATTTCCTTTGAAAAAATAAAGTGTCTAAACTACAGGTGGTGTAGCTTGCTTAACAGCCGGGATAATCCGCTGACTAGCAGACACTGCTACTAGGCACAAAGTATTTCCTGGGCTAGATGCAGTTAAAAATTTGTAATTAGATACTCTCGTTGGATGCTGAGAAAGCATTCCATAGAGTCTCCTGGCATGCCATATATGATTCTCTTAAAAAGCTTGGGGTAGGGGTCTAGGGGACCCTTTTATAGCCAAAATCACGGCCCTGTATCGCAATACGTCACCTAGGCTGAAGATAAATGGAACTGTAGCACCCTGAGGGCTCGGTTGCTACAGACGTATTGCACCTCACCCAGAGGTGTGATATCTCACTCTCAGGTAAGGATGGAGTGTGGATCAGGACCCGACACCTGCATGCATTACACCACATTGCCGTGGGGCAGGGCGACCAATATGCCCCTGAGATGGGCACGACAGTCCCTGTCCCTGGCTGGAGTGGGGGGAGGGAACACTGAGGAAGGGGAACCCTGTAGTGCAGGAGCAGGGAGGAAGCAGTTCCTGGGTGCATTGAGAAGGGAGTATAAAAGGTGGGCACCATCTTAGTTCAGTGCAGAGAAGTCTGAGCAGAAGTGGCAGGGAGCAGGGGCTCTGCATGAGCTCTGCTCCGGAGGCGGGCCTAGTAACAGAGGCCCAGGCCTGGAAGAGGGAGAAGGAAGGAAGAGGAGCGGAGAAGGCTCCAGGAACGAGGAATGAAGGGATCCCAAGGGTGCGGACGGGCGAGTCGCCACCGCACGCCCGAATCCACCTGCGTGGAGGGGTCAGGCCAAAGGGGGAGACCGGTCCCCGAACTAGTGGAGGCAGGAAACGACCCTCAGCTAGAAACCGGAGGCTCTGACATTTTATGTGGCGCAGCCCCTCGCTACACCCGCTAGGAAGGCACCACATAGGGTCAGGGAAACTGGCGCCAAGTTTACCAAGAGGAGGCCCGAGGCAGCCGGACAGAAGTGTTGGTAAGAAAGGCCAGACAAAGGACACACAAAGGGGGTCCTGTGAAGTGCTCCAAAGTTATCTGGGAGTTGTCTGAGCCCCTCACCTGGTGAGCACAGTACGACGTGGGCAGCCGTTACCTGCAGACGTGGTCTGGATAATAAGAACTGTGAGTAAAGGCCCTGGACTGCATCACTGACTCCGTGTCGTTACTGCTGCTGCCCTGCACCATCACCCCCATCCTCCGCATACACTGCCCTGAGGCTATACTCCTCCCGTGGGGAGTTATGCTACGCTCTGCTGCACCCACAACACCAGCCTCAGCGGTCTGCCCTGTAGCAGCGGTTCACTCTGACCGCAATTCACGGGTGGCGTAGTCAGACATTTAAACATCAAAACCACATAAATAGTTCCGCCACTGGTTTGACCGCCCTGAGCCACGGAACCGGGTCGCCGCCACGAAGACTACAACCACCAGCATCCACCAAAAAGGGTCCGGCTCCGGGTGTCCCAAGGCCCAGGGGGTGCGTCAGAACATTTTCATCACCTTTCACAATCACCAATGGGACAAGGCAGGGATGTCCTCTGTCCCCTCTCTTATACATCCTAGTGACGGAGCACCTGCTCTCATCAATTCGCCATAACCCCAATATTAGGTGGATTGAGGTGGGAGGCACCGAGTACAAGTGCTCTCTATTTGCTGATGATGTCCTAGTATATATCACTCAATCACATATATCCATCCCTGCTGTTATGGCTGAAATAGATCACTTTGTTACATGGTCAAATTTTAAAATCAATGCAGCGAAGTCTGAGGCCCTCGATGTCTCCCTCCCCAAATCCATATAGGATTCCATCCAGTCCAACTTTCTCTTTGCCTGTCCCTCACAGGGTATCAAATACTTAGGAATTCCTATTCATAGAGACCTCTCCCATCTATGTTATCTTAATTTTGGGCCCTTTATTGAACAACTCCATACAGACCACGGTTGGCAAGTTAGAACTGTAAGATTCACTAAGTGAACCGCTGGTGTTTTGTGGAAAAGCACATGTACACTGCGTTCCAAATTATTATGCAAAAAGTGTTTAGGAGTGATAACGGAAGAATTTGTTTGTTTGTCAGTTAAACTCATTGATGGTGATGTGTGTCAGGGCTCTTTATATCACTGTAAGCAATTGCAGACACCTGTGCTAATTAGTTTGGCAGGTGTGTCCAATGAAAGGCAAGACTACTTAAGAAGGCTCTCTCACATTATTAAGCAGCCTACATTTTCTGCCAAAATGGGAAAGAAAAAGGATGTGTCGGCTGCTGAGAAGCAACAAATTGTGGAGTGTTTAGGTCAAGGCATGACTACAATCAACATTGTGCGATGATCAGGATGAAGTGTCTTGGCAATCAAGAAGTATGTAGCTGATTCACAGTACACACGTGTGCGTGCTAATAAGGGCAAATTGAGGACTCTTTCCTACAGGCAATTACGTCAGGTTGAAAGAGCAGTGGCCAAAAAGCCTTGCAGCAGACAAGTTTTTGAAGCTGCTTGTGCCTCCAACGTCCCCCGAACAACAAGATGCAGGGTCCTTCAGAGGTTTGCAGCTGTGCATACGCCATCCTGTCGACCTCCTCTATCCACTTCACACAAGCAGAAACGGCTCCAGTGGGCCAAACATTACATGAAGACTGATTTCAAAACAGTTTTGTTCACGGATGAGTGCCGTGCAGCGCTCGATGGTCCAGATGGATGGAGTGGAGGATGGCTGGTTGATGGACACCCCACGCAAACACGGCTACAGCGCCAACAAGGAGGAGGTGGAGTAATGTTTTGGGCTGGAATCATGGGGAGAGAGATTGTCGGCCCCTTTAGGATCCCTGAAGACGCTAAAGATGAACTCCATAATGTATGTGGATTTTCTCAATCAGCACTTCCTGCCATGGTTCAAGAAGAAGAACCGTGTATTTCACAGCAAGATCATTTTTCTGCATGATAATGCACCATCTCATGCTGCACATAAAACATCTGCATCTCTGGCTGATATGGGCATAAAAGGGGACAAACTTATGGTGTGACCCCCATGCTCCCCTGACCTCTACCCCATTCAGAACCTTTGGAGCATCATTAAAAGGAGTGTCTATGATGGCGGGAGGCAGTTCACATCTAAGCAACAGCTCTGGGAGGGTATTCTGTCCTCATGCAAAACAATTGAAGCAGAAACCATCCAAAACCTGACAAATTCAATGGACGAGAGAGTTCAGAAGCTCCTTTCGAACAAGGGGTCCTATGTGAAAATGTAACATCACCTAGAATAAAGTTTTGAGTTGAAAACTGTTTGATTTCAGTTTCTAACAACCTGCTAATGCTTATAATTTCAAAAATGACCATTTTTTTGGTCTTTATTAAAATGAAAAGGTTGATCGAAAAGTTTGGGGGATCTAAGAGTGTGGCAACCCAGTAGTCATGATTAGTGTTGAGCCACCCCCGTAGTGTTCGAGTTCGGTTCGGTTCGTCGAACACCCGTGTGTTCGCCGAACTGTTCGTCGAACTGTTCGTCGAACACCTTCGAACACCGTTAAAACCAATGGCAGGCAAACAAAAACACATAGAAACACATAGAAAACACCTTCAAAGGTGTCCAAAAGCTGACAAACTGCTCAGAAGACACAACTAACACATGGAAAATTGACAAGTACATATAGTCATGCGAAAAGAAAAGAGGTGGAGGAGTAAAAGGAGGGGGAGACACAGATATAGGCATGTCATGCCCTTCTAAAATCCAAAAAGTGAGAAGCCGAGACGGCCAGTCCGCTCCTGCCCGTGCCACCTCCGTGTCGCCGGGTTTGTGCCAGAGCCGCGGTGAACCCTGACGGCCAGCCCCCCTCTCCCAATACTGGTGCCTGTCCGTTGGTGGGTCGAGAGAGCCCCCCTTTGGTGTAGGCAGCTCTAAGCTTTTTAATTTAAATTGTCCCTCTAATTTGAATGAATACACTTTAAATCCATTTACAAGGATCTATTGGAGGGCAAGTCTCATGCCAGCAGCCGCATAATTCCAGCTCCAGTAGCGTCCACTAATGCTGCTGCAGTTAAAAATCTTTTATAAGGATCGAGCTCGGCTGTCCACCGCAAGGCATCCTAGTGCCAGTCCCAGCCCTTATACCTTGGGGTGCCTCCTGATGCTCTTCACTGACTATCCCGTGGTCCCGAAGCATTTCCTTTGAAAAAATGAAGTGTCCAAACTACAGGTGGTGTAGCTTGCTTAACAGCCGGGATAATCCGCTGACTAGCAGACACTGCTACTAGGCACAAAGTATTTCCTGGGCTAGATGCAGTTAAAAATTTGTAAGTAGATACTCTCGTTGGATGCTGAGAAAGCATTCCATAGAGTCTCCTGGCACGCCATATATGATTCTCTTAAAAAGCTTGGGGTAGGGGTCTAGGGGACCCTTTTATAGCCAAAATCACGGCCCTGTATGACAATACGTCACCTAGGCTGAAGATAAATGGAACTGTAGCACCGAGGGCTCGGTTGCTACAGACGTATTGCACCTCACCCAGATGTGTGATATCTCACTCTCAGATAAGGATGGAGTGTGGATCAGGACCCGACACCTGCATGCATTACACCACATTGCCGTGGGGCAGGGCGACGAATATGCCCCTGAGATGGGCACGACAGTCCCTGTCCCTGGCTGGAGTGGGGGGAGGGAACACTGAGGAAGGGGAACCCTGCAGTGCAGGAGCAGGGAGGAAGCAGTTCCTGGGTGCATTGAGAAGGGAGTATAAAAGGTGGGCACCATCTTAGTTCAGTGCAGAGAAGTCTGAGCAGAAGTGGCAGGGAGCAGGGGCTCTGCATGAGCTCTGCTCCGGAGGCGTGCCTAGTAACACAGGCCCAGGCCTGCAAGAGGGAGAAGGAAGGAAGAGGAGCGGAGAAGGCTCCAGGAACGAGGAATGAAGGGATCCCAGGGGTGCGGACGGGCGAGTCGCCACCGCACGCCCGAATCCACCTGCGTGGAGGGGTCAGGCCAAAGGGGGAGACCGGTCCCCGAACTAGTGGAGGCAGGAAACGACCCTCAGCTAGAAACCGGAGGCTCTGACATTTTATGTGGCGCAGCCCCTTGCTCCACCCGCTAGGAAGGCACCACATAGGGTCAGGGAAACTGGCGCCAAGTTTACCAAGAGGAGGCCCGAGGCAGCCGGACAGAAGTGTTGGTAAGAAAGGCCAGACAAAGGACACACAAAGGGGGTCCTGTGAAGCGCTCCAAAGTTATCTGGGAGTTGTCTGAGCCCCTCACCTGGTGAGCACAGTACGACGTGGGCAGCCGTTACCTGCAGACGTGGTCTGGATAATAAGAACTGTGAGTAAAGGCCCTGAACTGCATCACTGACTCCGTGTCGTTACTGCTGCTGCCCTGCACCATCACCCCCATCCTCCGCATACACTGCCCTGAGGCTATACTCCTCCCGTGGGGAGTTATGCTATGCTCTGCTGCACCCACAACACCAGCCTTAGCGGTCTGCCCTGTAGCGGCAGTTCACTCTGACCGCAATCCAAGGGTGGCGTAGTCGGACATTTAAACATCAAAACCACATAAATAGTTCCGCCACTGGTTTGACCGCCCTGAACCACGGAACCGGATCGCCGCCACGAAGACTACAACCACCAGCATCCACCAAAAAGGGTCCGGCTCCGGGTGTCCCAAGGCCCAGGGGGTGCGTCAGAACATTTTCATCACCTTTCACAATCACCAATGGGACAAGGCAGGGATGTCCTCTGTCCCCTCTCTTATACATCCTAGTGACGGAGCACCTGCTCTCATCAATTCGCCATAACCCCAATATTAGGTGGATTGAGGTGGGAGGCACCGAGTACAAGTGCTCTCTATTTGCTGATGATGTCCTAGTATATATCACTCAATCACATATATCCATCCCTGCTGTTATGGCTGAAATAGATCACTTTGTTACATGGTAAAATTTTAAAATCAATGCAGCGAAGTCTGAGGCCCTCGATGTCTCCCTCCCTAAATCCATATAGGATTCCATCCAGTCCAACTTTCCCTTTGCCTGGCCCTCACAGGGTATCAAATACTTAGGAATTCCTATTCATAGAGACCTCTCCCATCTATGTTATCTTAATTTTGGGCCCTTTATTGAACAATTCCATACAGACCACGGTTGGCAAGTTAGAACTGTAAGATTCACTACGTGAACCACTGGTGTTTTGTGGAAAAGCACATGTACACCGCGTTCCAAATTATTATGCAAAAAGTGTTTAGGAGTGATAAGGGAAGAATTTGTTTGTTTGTCAGTTAAACTCATTGATGGTGATGTGTGTCAGGGCTCTTTATATCACTGTAAGCAATTGCAGACACCTGTGCTAATTAGTTTGGCAGGTGTGTCCAATGAAAGGCAAGACTACTTAAGAAGGCTCTCTCACATTATTAAGCAGCCTACATTTTCTGCCAAAATGGGAAAGAAAAAGGATGTGTCGGCTGCTGAGAAGCAACAAATTGTGGAGTGTTTAGGTCAAGGCATGACTACAATCAACATTGTGCGATGATCAGGATGAAGTGTCTTGGCAATCAAGAAGTATGTAGCTGATTCACAGTACACACGTGTGCGTGCTGATAAGGGCAAATTGAGGACTCTTTCCTACAGGCAATTACGTCAGGTTGAAAGAGCAGCGGCAAAAAAGCCTTGTCATAGCAGCAGACAAGTTTTTGAAGCTGCTTGTGCCTCCAACGTCCCCCGAACAACAAGATGCAGGGTCCTTCAGAGGTTTGCAGCTGTGCATACGCCATCCTGTCGACCTCCTCTATCCACTTCACACAAGCAGAAACGGCTCCAGTGGGCCAAACATTACATGAAGACTGATTTCAAAACAGTTTTGTTCACGGATGAGTGCCGTGCAGCGCTCGATGGTCCAGATGGATGGAGTGGAGGATGGCTGGTTGATGGACACCCCACGCAAACACGGCTACAGCGCCAACAAGGAGGAGGTGGAGTAATGTTTTGGGCTGGAATCATGGGGAGAGAGATTGTCGGCCCCTTTAGGATCCCTGAAGGCGCTAAAGATGAACTCCATAATGTATGTGGATTTTCTCAAACAGCACTTCCTGCCATGGTTCAAGAAGAAGAACCGTGTATTTCACAGCAAGATCATTTTTCTGCATGATAATGCACCATCTCATGCTGCACATAAAACATCTGCATCTCTGGCTGATATGGGCATAAAAGGGGACAAACTTATGGTGTGACCCCCATGTTCCCCTGACCTCTACCCCATTCAGAACCTTTGGAGCATCATTAAAAGGAGTGTCTATGATGGCGGGAGGCAGTTCACATCTAAGCAACAGCTCTGGGAGGGTATTCTGTCCTCATGCAAAACAATTGAAGCAGAAACCATCCAAAACCTGACAAATTCAATGGACGAGAGAGTTCAGAAGCTCCTTTCGAACAAGGGGTCCTATGTGAAAATGTAACATCACCTAGAATAAAGTTTTGAGTTGAAAACTGTTTGATTTCAATTTCTAACAACCTGCTAATGCTTATAATTTCAAAAATGACCATTTTTTTGGTCTTTATTAAAATGAAAAGGTTGATCGAAAAGTTTGGAGGATCTAAGAGTGTGGCAACCCAGTAGTCATGATTACTTCGAATTCTGACAATATGAGGGTCATGCTGCAGGTAGTGCAGCAAGAAGGCACTTATGTGTCTTGCGCATCTCGGAGCCCCAAAATTATTTTCCGGGCTAGATGCAGCTAAAAATTATTTTTAATTTTAAATCTGGTGAAGCTTATTATAGATGGCCTAATAGGATCAGTGCTGCACACTGCTACAAAGCCCAAATTATTTTCCAGTCAAGATACAGATAAACATGATTAGTAATTTGAAAGCTTAAAACGGTTGGTAGGGTGATTTTAACCAATCATCCAGCTTTTACTCTCCCCAGGATGACACAGGGGTAGAAAAGTCGTTTCGGATCCATGATTTGTTCATCTTTATGAACGTGAGTCTGTCTTCATTATCAGTGGAGAGCCGCGTGCGCTTATCTGTCAGCACACCACCAGCAGCGCTGAACACACGTTCAGACAGAACGCTGGCTGCGGGGCATGACAAGATCTCCAAGGCGTAAGTGGCTAGCTCCGGCCATTTATCCAGATTGGAAGCCCAAAAAGAGCAAGGGTCCAGTGACACAGTCGTGGCTTCAATGTTTACTTGGAGATACTCCTGTACCATCGTCTCTAGGCGTTGACTATGTGTCAGACTTCTTGTCTCCTGTGGCCTTGCAAAGGATGGGCTAAAAAAGTGGTGAAATGATTCCGCAAAATTGATGTTACCAGCAGATACTGTGGTTCTGTTACGGTTTGAGTGCTGAACACTTGACGGTCCCACGGTTGGCAAGTTGGAACTGTGACATTCACTACGTGCACCACTGGTATTTTGTGGAAAAGCACATGTAAGATTCTGCAACAGTCTCTGCTGATACTCCTGCATGTGTGCATCCCTTTCTATGGCAGGAATAATTTCTGCAAATTTACTTTTGTACCGGGGATCTAACAGTGTGGCAACCCAGTAGTCAGGATTATTTCTAATTCTCACAATTCGAGGGTCATGTTGCAGGTAGTGCAGCAAGAAGGCACTCATGTGTGTTGCGCATCCAGGATCACCAAGTCCCTGTTGTGTTGGTGGCGAGGTAACAATCATGCTTAGTTCCTCTGTCCTCTCCCCCCAACCTCGCACAACAGAAATGTGATCAAGGTCTCCCTCATCTGATGAGTCTTCCATCAGTTCGTCCTCCACTTCTTCCTGGGCTCCTGCACCTTCCTCACTAGTTTGGCTGCTACCATGCGCCCTGGTAAAATCATCTCCCCCACCCTCACATGCCTGCCGCCTTGGTGCTGCCGACCGTCTGGACCTTGCAGATGTTAGCCCTTCCGCATACAACTCCTCCTCCTCTACTTCCTCCACCTCCTCTTGTGCCACCACCTGACTCCGAATTCTGTTTAACATGTGCTCCAGCATGTAAATCACCGGAATAGTCATGCTGATAATGGCATCGTCAGCACTAAACATCTTCGTCGCCATTTCAAAACTGTGCAGAAGCGTGCATAGGTCCCTGATCTGAGACCACTCCTCCAGCGTGATTTGCCCCACCTCTGAATCTCGTCTATACGTCAGAACGTATTGCACCAGGGCTTGTCGGTGCTGCCACAGTCGCTGCAACTTATGCAGAGTTGAATTCCACCGGGTAGGCACATCGCATTTTAGCCGGTGAAGTGGCAGGCCCAACGACTTCTGTAGAGATGTAAGTCGCTGAGCTGCGGGATGCGAACGGCGGAAGTGAGCACACAGCGACCGTGCCCTCTGCAGAAGGCCATCTAGTCTGGGATAGTGGGCTAAAAATTGCTGGACAACCAGGTTCAACACGTGAGCCATACAAGGCACGTGTGTGACATTGCCCCGGCGAAGGGCCGAACCCAGGTTTGCAGCATTGTCGCACACGGCCTTCCCTGGTTTCAGGTCCAGTGGAGACAACCATTCATGAAATTGGTTCTCCAGAGCTGACCACAACTCCTCAGCTGTGTGACTCACATTTCCCAGACATTTCAATGTAAAAACCGCCTGATGACGTTGAGCCCTACTGCCAGCATAGTAAGGGGGTGTGCAGGATCCCTTCTGCGCAGTTAGAAAGCTTGTGGCATGACCAGACAGGCTTTGGGTGCAGGTGGAAGACCGAGAGGAGGTTGAGGAGGCAGAAGCAGTGGAGGAACTTTGACATAAAGAGGATTGACGCACAACTCGTGGGGACGGCAAGGCTTGGACAGCAGACCCTTGTCCTGCTGTCACCATAGTTACCCAGTGCCCAGTCAGCGACATGTAACGCCCCTGTCCATGCCTACTCGTCCAAGTGTCTGTGGTGAAATGTACCCAGTCACACACAGAGTTTCTCAAAGAAGCGGTGATGTTGTGTGCGACATGCTGGTGGAGCGCAGGCACACCTTTCTTTGAGAAGTAGTGCCGACTGGGCATCTGGTACTGGGGCACTGCGACGGACATAAGGTCTCGAAAATCCTTTGTGTCCACCAGGCGGAAAGGCAGCATTTCTGTAGCCAAGAGCTTGCAGATGGTGAAATTCAACCTCTTAGCTTTCTCATGGCTAGGAGGAAATGATCTTTTACTTGTCCACATCTGAGGGACCGAGGGCTGGCTATTGTGCTTAGACGGGGTTGATAAGGGTGTCCCCGGCAAACTGCCGGTCTGTGAGGAAGATGCAGGCGGACATTTTAGGTTGCCTTGATCCAAAGGTGGTGCTATCGATGTCGGACAGCGCTCAACACCAGCTGGTGTTCCCACCTCCAAAGAAAATGATGACCTGCCAATCACGCTGGCTGTTGCGGGTAAAGAGGTGGCAGGTCTGCGCCCCAAAACAGGTGTGACTGCTGTCCCCCCAGTCACAGAGGATGAAGAGGCCGCGGATGCACAAGATATGGCAGACGGTGGTTGGCCCGGCCGGCTAGGCCGCATTGTAGCACACTGAGCTTCCCACTGCAACTTATGCTTCATGTCCATGTGCCGGTTCATGCATGAAGTACTCAAACTCTGTATTTTTTGGCCTCTACTTAGCTTTTGCTGACAAATGTTACAGATAACACGAGTTGGGTCATCTTTATCGATCTGAAAAAATGCCCAGGCTATGCAAGGCTTAGCTCCCATGCGACCTGAAGAGCCACCACGACTTGTGGTGAGAGGCAGAGTTGTGTTTGAGGATGCAGTTGTTGACGTGCTTCCAGTACTACGTCTCTGTCCAGGAAGGCGCAACCTGACCTCGTCGTCACTAGCATCTTCCTCCACCTCCTCTGCTGACCTCATCTCTTGGCTGACTGTGGGTTGACAGTAAGTGGGATCTCCAACCTCATCATCATCACCCTGTGTGTTATCACACCCGTCGTCCTCAGAGCCAACCTGTTCCTGCCCTGACAAAAAACTAAAGTTGTCGCTCCAATCAGGTATTTGAGTCTTATCATCGTCTTCCTCATTGTCTCCACCAACAGGAGTTACAGTTTGGGAATGAGGGTCTACATTATGGTCAGAACCTTCTGCGTCTGGTCCTGGATCCGACTCATAAAGATTCTGGGCATCAGTGCAGATCATTTCCTCGTCTGGATTCACAGAAGCGCTGGAGTCGACTTCTGATTCCCAGGCTATAGTATGAGTAAACAGCTCTGCAGACTCAACCATCTGTTCTACCTCATACTCAGACGGGCAGCTGGTGATTTGGGAGCTGTGAGGAAGCAAGTGCGATTTGGGTGACACCTTTGAGGACTGGAGTATTTGTGATGCTGAAGTTGATGTGGAGGAGAGCCCACTTAAAGGAGCACTTGATATCCGTTGAAGCACCTGCTGTTTTTGTGTCTCATCTGGAATTTGTAGCGATTGGCGTGGCCGTAAGAAAGGGATCTTATCACATTGTCCGCTAAAAGAAGTAGACATTTTAGTTTGGCTGGAAGATGGTCTTTCTTCTGCAGATGTTACTGTTGCTTTAACACCTACCCCACGGACACAACCTTTTTTCCCCTTCCCAACACGCCTATTCCCCTTTCCACCAGCAGCAGTCCTTTTTCCACTCATTTTGGTGGTTAACTAATTCACAACTCTGGAGTTGTTTGCACAAAAAAACAATGGATGGTAACCGAGCAGAGCTGAGTGGCCAAACTGTGGTATTAGTCCAAAACTATTGGCTGGGTTAGATGCAGAAAAAAATTATATTCAATTTGCAACCTGATGGAGGTCAGTATAGATGGACTAATACAACAAGTCCCACACACAGCTAGAAGCCCAATATTTTTTCAGAGCTAGATGCAGAAAAAAATTATATTCAGTTTGCAACCTGATGGAGGTCAGTATAGATGGACTAATACAACAAGTCCCACACACAGCTAGAAGCCCAATATTTTTTCAGAGGTAGATGCAGAAAAAAATATATTCAGTTTGCAACCTGATGGAGGTCAGTATAGGTGGACTAATAGAACAAGTCCCAAACACTGCTAGAAGGCCAAATATTTTTTCAGAGCTAGATGCAAAAAAAATTATATTCAGTTTGCAACCTGATGGAGGTCAGTATAGATGGATTAATAGAACAAGACCCACACACAGCTAGAAGCCCAATATTTTTTCAGAGCTAGATGCATAAAAAAATTATATTCAGTTTGCAACCTGATGGTGGTCAGTATAGATGGATTAATAGAACAAGACCCACACACAGCTAGAAGCCCAATATTTTTTCAGAAGTAGATGCAGAAAAAAATTATATTCAGTTTGCAACCTGATGGAGGTCAGTATAGATGGACTAATACAACAAGTCCCACACACAGCTAGAAGCCCAATATTTTTTCAGAGGTAGATGCAGAAAAAAATATATCCAGTTTGCAACCTGATGGAGGTCAGTATAGGTGGACTAATAGAACAAGTCCCACACACTGCTAGAAGGCCCAATATTTTTTCAGAGCTAGATGCAGAAAAAAATATATTCAGTTTGCAACCTGATGGAGTTCAGTATAGGTGGACTAATAGAACAAGTCCCACACACTGCTAGAAGGCCCAATATTTTTTCAGAGCTAGATGCAGAAAAAAATTATATTCAGTTTGCAACCTGATGGAGGTCAGTATAGATGGATTAATAGAACAAGACCCACACACAGCTAGAAGCCCAATATTTTTTCAGAGCTAGATGCAGAAAAAAATTATATTCAGTTTGCAACCTGATGGAGGTCAGTATAGATGGATTAATAGAACAAGACCCACACACAGCTAGAAGCCCAATATTTTTTCAGAGCTAGATGCAGAAAAAAATTATATTCAGTTTGCAACCTGATGGAGGTCAGTATAGATGGATTAATAGAACAAGACCCACACACAGCTAGAAGCCCAATATTTTTTCAGAGCTAGATGCAGAAAAAAATTATATTCAGTTTGCATCCTGATGGAGGTCAGTATAGATGGATTAATAGAACAAGACCCACACACAGCTAGAAGCCCAATATTTTTTCAGAGCTAGATGCAGAAAAAAATTATATTCAGTTTGCAACCTGATGGAGGTCAGTATAGATTGACTAATACAACAAGTCCCACACACAGCTAGAAGCCCAATATTTTTTCAGAGGTAGATGCAGAAAAAATATATTCAGTTTGCAACCTGATGGAGGTCAGTATAAGTGGACTAATAGAACAAGTCCCACACACTGCTAGAAGGCCAAATATTTTTTCAGAGCTAGATGCAGAAAAAAATAATATTCAGTTTGCAACCTGATGGAGGTCAGTATAGATGGATTAATAGAACAAGACCCACACACAGCTAGAAGCCCAATATTTTTTCAGAGCTAGATGCAGAAAAAAATTATATTCAGTTTGCAACCTGATGGAGGTCAGTATAGATGGATTAATAGAACAAGACCCACACACAGCTAGAAGCCCAATATTTTTTCAGAGCAGGATGCAGAAAAAAATTAGATTCAGTTTGCAACCTGATGGAGGTCAGTATAGATGGACTAACAGAATGATGCTATGCCCAAAAGATTTTACTTCACTAGGTGCAGTAAAAAAATTGATATTCTATACACAGGTGGTATATCTTGCAACACAGATAGGCTACTCCACTGACTAACACACTCTGCAATAGGCCAAAAAGGATTAGCTTTGCTAGATTCAGCCAAATGCTGTGAAATATACTTGCACCGCACTGGCACAGACCTGCCTGGCAAAAACTGATAGGAACTGATGTAACCTAGTCCTGAAAAGGACTCCAATTACAATTAGTCTTTACTCCCACAACCTATCTATTTAAGAGCACAGACCTGCCTGATAAAAGTCGAAGGAAATGCTGTAACCTAGTCCTTAAAAGGACTGCAATCACAACTATTCCCTACTCCCAAGCTATCTGTATATTTGTGCGAAAATTGTCTTGAAATTAACAAGGTATAGCGCACACAGCAACAGCGGTGCCGTCTAACACGCAGCTGCAGCAGTGAGAAAATGGTGGCGACGGGGAAAATGGCTTGGTCTTATAGGGCAAGGACATGTGACAGACACTGCCAATGACACATGCCCTTGCTTGTGTGAAAAAAAGCACTTCGCTCCGTGTGTGCGCTGCTGATAGGCTGACAGATTGCACCTCCCCACTGTAAATGCGGGAAAGAGAAAAAAAAATGGAGATCTTCATTGTTCCTGCAGAGATCCATCCCGTGCCCCTCCCCCCACCCCGCTGTACACTCAAACTGCGTATTAACATTAATTTTCATCATTACTGAGAAAAAATCCAGTTCTAATTTTGGTGCACGAACAGTTATCGAACATAACCTCGAACAGCCGAATTTTTCTCAAATTGTTCGTGTTCGTCGAACGGCTCGAACACCGCCCAAAACAGCTCGAATTTGAGATTGGCGAACAGTTCGAGTAGAACAACGCTCATCTCTACTTCTGATCACCGTGGGCCTCCAGCATTGTTGCTTCTTTACTTTTAATACTAGGCTCCTTTTCACCAGGACCAGCGTCTCCCGCATGGCTGGAGGCAACCACCGGTAACCCCAAGCAGAAGACCTTTGCAGGCAACATGACCCTCCCCCCTGAAGAGCAGCTCAAAGTCACTGGCAACCATCTCACCCTATTCCTTCATTCACCCCTGGACGTCTCGCTCCGCCCCAAAGTTACGGGTCCAGCTTGCTCTTTCTGTCACATTACCGCGATGAAGGGTTTAGCCTGCAGGAGATCCTGGGCCGAGACATTTTTGAAGACACCTGATGCGGCGGGGGAATCACTGCTAAACAAACCACACCTGTAGGGATGGCACAGCCTTTGCATGGACCCTTCGGAGCCCGCCCCGTCTCGGCCAGATTGCTCGCCACCAAGCGATCCTGAGAAAGGCTGGCCGGGCGATGGATCGAGCAGCGTCTACTGGCCATACCACCTTGGATGCGCCTGATCTCGTTTGATCTCGGAAGCAAAGCAGAGCTGGGCTCGGACAGTACTTGGATGTGATACCTCCTGGGAACACTGGGTGCTGTAGACCATTTTGATGACGTTTTGCCCTACTGCCCAGCTCGGCTAGCATGGAACGGCGCCTTGCCGGACACCGACCTTAAGTAACTTAGATGATGGAAGCCCCAAGGCCTCTGAGTCAGTTGGCAGCTAAGCAAGCTACCCCGCCGCCTTCACGCAGGCCTGACACCGAGCTCCTTGCCACGGCTAGGAGTGCTTATTGACTCCGCAGCTCGCCGTGTGGAAATGATGGCGTTAAAAGCACCCGGGGCCGTGAAGGGGCCAGGCTTTCAGCAGGTGCCCAGGGAAGGTTTTGGATGCCGGCCGCCTAGCGAGGGCCAGCAGAAGTAACATGTTTCTCTGCAAAGAAGCTTGTGTAAAAAAGCCAGACGGCTGACAAAGAGCTAACCTCAGTGCAAGGAAGGTGCGGAAGGAATTGGGGAGGGGGGGGTGATTCCTGCTAGGGCCCTGAAATCATAAAACAGGCAGGAGAGTCTGACGCATGGTGACGGAGAGGTTGTAGGGGCAGATAGGGGGTGTTGTCACGTGCGAGCACGTGTGCATGCTGGCTTGTGTGTGAGAGTGCGCTTCCTTGGTGTGGCGTGCTGCAGACAGTCAAAGGGATTGTTCCCTTTCATTAAAAGTTAATCCCCGGCTGCAGCCTATTAGAATGCAACTAACCGCGCTCTACTCACCCTACCCAGGTCTACCGGTGAGTCTCGCCTCTGCTCCCGGCCTGTGGAATTGGCCGTGAAGCTGACGTTCCGTCGAAAGCGCTGCAGTGATCAGTGAGCTCAGCGGCTCTGAGTGGGGCGTTGAGTCTACAAGACCTTTTAAGGAAGCCAGCAAAAAAATTGAAGAAAAGGGAAAGCACAAAAGGACCTGGTCTTGCTGAGCACTGGAAAGGGCAGCCGGCAGCCAGACATCAAAGTAGAAAAGCAGCAAGTGAGAGGCTTGTCTCTGCCTACGGCCATAACACCCTGAACACGCTCGATCTGGTCTGATGTTGGAAGCTAAGCAGGGTTGGGCCTGGTTAGTACTTGGATGGAAGACCACCTGGGAATACCAGGTGCTATAGGTTTTTGCTTTTTCCTTCCTTCCACCAGCAGGGGGCACTCTCTTCAATGCCTTTTTTCCATTCCCTTTCACAAGTGCACACATTCTTTCTCTTTTCTTTTTTCATTTGCTTTCTCTCTTGCGATATTTCATCTCTGCAAAATACCAACATCCTTCTGATCACCGTGGGCCTCCAGCATTGTTGCTTCTTTACTTTTAATACTAGGCTCCTTTTCACCAGGACCAGCGTCTCCTGCGTGGCTGGAGGCAACCACCGGTAACCCCAAGCAGAAGACCTTTACAGGCAACACGACCCTCCACCCTGAAGAGCAGCTCAAAGTCACTGGCAACCATCTCACCCTCTTCCTTCATTCACCCCTGGACGTCTCGCTCCGCCCCCAAGTTACGGGTCCAGCTTGCTCTTTCTGTCACATTACCGCGATGAAGGGTTTAGCCTGCAGGAGACCCTGCGCCGAGCCATTTTTGAAGACACCTGATGCGGCGGGTGAATCACTGCTAAACAAACCAAACCTGTAGGGACGGCACAGCCTTTGCATGGACCCTTCGGAGCCCGCCCCGTCACGGCCAGATTGCTCGCCACCAAGCGATCCTGAGAAAGGCTGGCCGGGCGATGGATCGAGCAGCGTCTACTGGCCATTCCACCTTGGATATGCCCGATCTCGTCTGATCTCGGAAGCAAAGCAGGGCTGGGTTCAGACAGTTCTTGGATGGGAGACCTCCTGGGTACACCGGGTGCTGTAGACCATATTGATGACGTTTTGCCCTACTGCCCAGCTCGGCTAGCATGTAACGGCACCTTGCCAGACACCGACCTTAAGTAACTTAGATGATGGAAGCCCCAAGGCCTCTGAGCTAGTTGGCAGCTAAGTACGCTACCCCGCCGCCTTCACGCAGGCCTGACACCGAGCTCCTTGCCACGGCTAGGAGTGCTTATTGACTCCGCAGCTCGCCGTGTGGAAATGATGGCGTTAAAAGCACCCGGGGCCGTGAAGGGGCCAGGCTTTCAGCAGGTGCCCAGGGAAGGTTTTGGATGCCGGCCGCCTAGCGAGGGCCAGCAGAAGTAACATGTTTCTCTGCAAAGAAGCTTGTGTAAACAAGCCAGACGGCTGACAAAGAGCTAACCTCAGTGCAAGGAAGGTTATCCTTATCCTCTCTTGCTGACAACTTTATCTTCCAAAAGGTAGGGGAGAAAACAAGGGGATCTGCTACTTTGGATCTAATCCTTATAAACAGGGAGGAAATGGTTGAGGAGGTAAAGGTGGCTGGGACCCTAGGAGGCAGCGATCATGCTATTATAGAATTTTGGATAACTAGAGGAGGAAGACATGTGAAGACTCAAACTTCAAGGTTAGATTTTAGAAAGGCAGATTTTAAGAGACTCAGAAAGAGAATAGGAAGGATCCAATGGCTGGATGTCCTTAAGGACAAAAATGTCCAGGAAGGATGGGAAATTTTTAAAAATGAGATTCTCAAAGCACAATCGTTAACAATCCCGAAAAGTAGGAAGAATGGGAAGCATTTAAGGAAACCAGGATGGATGAACACAGAACTTAAACACATGCTAAAAAGAAAGAAAGAAATGTTTATTAAATGGAAAGAGGGAGGCATATCTAAAGAAGATTATAATGCAGTCTGCAGATCCTGTAGGGCACGTATCAGGTTAGCTAAAGCTGACAATGAATTAAGGCTTGCAAGAGATGTCAAAAGCAATAAAAAAGTATTTTGGGGGTATGTCAAAAGTAAAAGAAAAGTCAAAGATGCTATAGGATTTTTACAGGATGAAAATGGAGAAATGGGAAGAGAGGATGTTGAGAAGGCTGAACTTTTTCATTCCTATTTTGCATCTGTTTGAAAGAAAATGTAACATCAACTGATCTTCACTGTCCTTTTAAAGGAATAGAGGAATCCAAGTTATCTGTAAACAGAAAGATTGAGAGGGAATATTTAGCTAACATAAATGAGTTCAAGTCTCCAGGTCCAGATGAATTACACCCCAGACTACTGAAGGAGATCGTAGAAGAAATTTTAGAACCACTCTCCATAATCTTTGAAAATTCTTGGAGAACAGGAGAAGTCCCAGAAGACTGGAGAAGAGCAAATGTTGTTCCTATCTTCAAAAAGGGGAAGAAGGTGGACCCAGGGAACTATAGGCCGGTGAGTCTGACTTCTATACCAGGAAAGATCTTTGAACAAATTATTAAACAACATGTATGTAAGTACATGGATAAGAATGAAGTGATTAACCAGAGTCAACATGGGTTTGTAACTAACAAGTCATGTCAGACTAACTTAATTTCCTTCTATGACAGAATCACTGACTGGGTGGATCAGGGAAATGCTGTAGATATAGTATATCTTGACTTCAGCAAAGCATTTGACAAAGTATCTCACACCATCCTTATTGAAAAAATGACCAAGTATGCAATGGACCAGGCAACTGTTAGGTGGATTCATAACTGGCTTAGTGATCGGACTCAAAGGGTGGTTGTAAATGGCTTCACATCCAGCTGGATGAATGTCTCAAGTGGGGTACCACAGGGCTCCGTCCTGGGACCTGTATTGTTCAACATCTTTATCAATGATTTAGATGAAGGAATTGAGGGTAAACTGATTAAATTTGCTGATGACACAAAGCTAGGAGGGATAGCTAATACTAGAGAAGAGAGAGAGAGGATTCAAAAAGACCTAAATAAACTGGAGCAGTGGGCAGCAACCAACAGAATGTTTTTTAACAGGGAAAAATGCAAAGTACTACATCTGGGCAATAAAAATGAAAAAAGCATATACAGAATGGGAGGAATAGAGCTAAGCAACAGTACATGTGAAAAAGACTTAGGTATACTAATAGATCATAGACTGAACATGAGTCAACAGTGTGAGGCAGCAGGAAAAAAGGCAAATACAATTCTGGGATGTATTAACAGAAGCATACAGTCTAGATCACGTGAAGTCATTATCGTTCTTTTCTCCTCTTTGGTCAGACCTCATCTGGAATACTGTGTACAGTTTTGGGCACCACATTTTAAAAAAGACATAGACAAACTGGAGCAAGTTCAGAGAAGAGCGACCAGAATGGTGACTGGTCTGCAAACCATGTCCTATGAGGAACGGTTGCAGGATTTGGGAATGTTTAGCTTGCAAAAAAGAAGACTGAGAGGAAACTTAATAGCTGTCTACAAATATGTCAAGGGTTGTCACATTGTAGAAGGATGATCTTTATTCTCATTTGCACAAGGAAAGACTAGAAGCAATGGGATGAAACTAAATGGAAGGAGACACAGATTAGATATTAGAAAAACTTTTCACAGTTAGGGTGATTAATGAGTGGAACAGGCTGCCACGAGAGGTGGTGAGTTCCCCTTCAATGGACGTCTTCAAACAGAGGCTGGACAGACATCTGTCTGAGATGATCTAGTGCAGGGTTCCCCAACTCCAGTCCTCAAGGCCCACCAACAGGTCATGTTTTCAGGATTTCCTTAGTATTGTACAGGTGATGGAATTATTGCCTGTGCAGGTGATGCAATTATCACCTGTGTAATACTAAGGAAATCCTGAAAACATGACCTGTTGGTGGGCCTTGAGGACCCGAGTTGGGGAACCCTGATCTAGTGAATCCTGCTTTGAGCAGGGGTTTGGACCAGATGACCCAGGAGGTCCCTTCCAACTCTACCATTCTATGATTCTATGATTCTATGATTCTATGAAGGCAAGGAAGGAATTGGGGAGGGGTGGGGGTGATTCCTGCTAGGGCCCTGAAATCATAAAACAGGCAGGAGAGTCTGACGCATGGTGACGGAGAGGTTGTAGGGGCAGATAGGGGGTGTTGTCACGTGCGAGCACGTGTGCATGCTGGCTTGTGTGTGAGAGTGCGCTTCCTAGGTGTGGCGCGCTGCAGACAGTCAAAGGGATTGTTCCCTTTCATTAAAAGTTAATCCCCGGCTTCAGGCGATTAAAAAGCAACTTACCGCGCTCTACTCACAGTACCCGGGTCTACCGGTGAGTCTCGCCTCTGCTTCCGGCCTGTGGCATTGGCCGTGAAGCTGACGTTCCGTCGACAGCGCTGCAGCCGATCAGTGAGCTCAGCGGCTCTGAGTGGGGCGCTGTGTCTACAAGACCTTTTAAGGAAGCCAGCAAAAAAATTGAAGAGAAGGGAAAGCACAAAAGAACCTGGTCTTGCTGAACACTGGAAAGGGCATCCGGCAGCCAGACTTCAAAGTAGAAAAGCAGCAAGTGAGAGGCTTGTCTCTGCCTACGGCCGCACCACCCTGAACACGCCTGATCTCATCTGATCTTGGAAGCTAAGCAGGGTTGGGCCTGGTTAGTACTTGGATGGGGGACTGCCTGGGAATACCAGGTGCTGTAGGCTTTTGCTTTTTCCTTCCTTCCACCAGCAGGGGGCACTCTCTTCTATGTCTTTTTTCCATTCCCTTTCACAAGTGCACACATTCATTCTCTTTTCTTTTTTTCATTTGCTTTCTCTCTTGCGCTATTTCATCTCTGCAAAATACCAGCATCCTTCTGATCACCGTGGGCCTCCAGCATTGTTGCTTTTTTACTTTTAATACTAGGCTCCTTTTCACCAGGACCAGCGTCTCCCGCGTGGCTGGAGGCAACCACCGGTAACCCCAAGCAGAAGACCTTTGCAGGCAACACGACCCTCCCCCCTGAAGAGCAGCTCAAAGTCACTGGCAACCATCTCACCCTCTTCCTTCATTCACCCCTGGACGTCTCGCTCCGCCCCCAAGTTATGGGTCCAGCTTGCTCTTTCTGTCACATTACCGTGATGAAGGGTTTAGCCTGCAGGAGACCCTGTGCCGAGCCATTTTTGAAGACACCTGATCCGGCGGGTGAATCACTGCTAAACAAACCACACCTGTAGGGACGGCACAGCCTTTGCATGGACCCTTCGGAGCCCGCCCTGTCACGGCCAGATTGCTCGCCACCAAGCGATCCTGAGAAAGGCTGGCCGGGCGATGGATCGAGCAGCGTCTACTGGCCATACCACCTTGGATACGCCCGATCTCATCTGATCTCGGAAGCAAAGCAGGGCTGGGCTCGGACAGTACTTGGATGGGAGTCCTCCTGGGAACACCGGGTGCTGTAGACCATTTTGATGACGTTTTTACCTACTGCCCAGCTCGGCTAGCATGGATCGGCGCCTTGCCGGACACCGACCTTAAGTAACTTAGATGATGGAAGCCCCAAGGCCTCTGAGCCAGTTGGCAGTTAAGTACGCTACCCCGCTGCCTTCAAACAGGCCTGACACCGAGCTCCTTGCCACGGCTAGGAGTGCTTATTGACTCCGCAGCTCGCCGTGTGGAAATGATGGCGTTAAAAGCACCCGGGGCTGTGAAGGGGCCAGGCTTTCAGCAGGTGCCCAGGGAAGTTTTTGGATGCCGGCCGCCTAGCGAGGGCCAGCAGAAGTAACATGTTTCTCTGCAAAGAAGCTTGTGTAACCAAGCCAGATGGCTGACAAAGAGCTAACCTCAGTGCAAGGAAGGCAAGGAAGGTGCGGAAGGAATTGTGGAGGGGGGGGTGATTCCTGCTAGGGCCCTGAAATCATAAAACAGGCAGGAGAGTCTGACGCATGGTGACGGACAGGTTGTAGGGGCAGTTAGGGGGTGTTGTCACGTGCGAGCACGTGTGCATGCTGGCTTGTGTGTGAGAGAGCGCTTTCTAGGTGTGGCGCGCTGCAGACAGTCAAAGGGATTGTTCCCTTTCATTAAAAGTTAATCCCCGGCTGCAGGCTATTAGAAAGCAACTAACCGCGCTCTACTCACCCTACCCGGGTCTACCGGTGAGTCTCGCCTCTGCTCCCGGCCTGTGGCATTGGCCGTGAAGCTGACGTTCCGTCGACAGCGCTGCAGCCGATCAGTGAGCTCAGCGGCTCTGAGTGGGGCGTTGTGTCTACAAGATCTTTTAAGGAAGCCAGCAAAAAAATTGAAGAGAAGGGAAAGCACAAAAGGACCTGGTCTTGCTGAGCACTGGAAAGGGCAGCCGGCAGCCAGACGTCAAAGTAGAAAAGCAGCAAGTGAGAGGCTTGTCTCTGCATACGGCCACACCACCATGAACACGCCCGATCTCATCTGATTTTGGATGCTAAGCAGGGTCAGGCCTGGTTAGTACTTGGATGGGAGACTGTAAAATAATACTCTTCCTGTATTATTTTTATCTACTGAGGACTTCTCAAAGTATCAATATCACGATATTCTTATAAAAAAATGTATCTATTTATTCTTGGATTGTCCATTAAAAAGAATCAGATTGCAGCTGGTACATACAATAATTAGTTAGAAAGTAATTGTCCATTTTTCCATAATTAGCTTAATTGTTGAGATTCACCCATCTTTCCTTGGATCCTGGCTGGTAAATCATGTCTTTGTCCAGCATGTGTCCAGGCCTACATGTCATCTGCTTCTCAGCATGAAGATTCTGTGTCTTGTGGGGTAGGCAGAGCAAGAGAGCCCCCCCTTTCTGTACCATGGGCTTTTATAGCCGGTCGTATGGACACCTGTTCTACATATGGTAGTGAACCAAAAATACACACACAAATAGCGCATGTCAACTAGACACGATGGCTGAGGCATAGAACTCAGAAAAATGATTATCGATTAACATTCCAAATGAATTTCCATAATTAACCATTTAACATTTCCCCCTTTTTTAAGAATAAAAGGACTTTAACTGAAAATTATCAAAAGAAGATACATTCACAATCATTTTTTCTTTCCTTCTTCCTTGGCAATATCATTAAATTTCCATAATAATAATAATAGTAATAATAGTATCAATATCGGATTATTGCTATATAATGATGTGAATGTTATGGTAAGCCGTGACTAATATTCATTTAATATGTATAATTATACTTCCCTATATCTAAATTGAAGCAATCGCGGGTTCAATCGTCATCATCTGATGTCATCGGGTCGTCGTCTCGTCTTCTTCTTGGTTCTTTTATAACACAGTCTTTAGATGAAAACTCCTTTGAAATAAATTACAGCATGTAGATATTTTACAGTCCATAATTGTGTTCATTATTGTTCAGTCCATAAACTGTACTCTTTATTAGAAAGATCATGTGTGTCAGTTGATAAGAAAACAAAGTCCATGGATGATTTACTCATCTGTCACCTTCACTCTGACATTCACAGATCTGTTCAACTCAAACATTCCACATATGAAATTTTATATATATATATATATATATATATATATTTAACCCAAAATTGTTGTATCCCAATTTATTAATGCGCATTGCCATATCAATTGAATATCTTTATATTTCTTTGAATATTCCCCAAGTACATATTATATAATATGAGAGTAAGTCACTGGAATTTCAGACACTTGAAAAAACTCTTGTCTTAGATTCTTTTTTCACTGGCTGCCCGGTCTTAAGTTACATGAGTTGAAAATAGAATGAATGGGATCCTATACTATTAGCTCAAAGTTCAAAGGCCGCAGCTGTCACACGTCATGCTGTAAAGCTACTTTAATTTGCACGAACACTTCATGCACAGAAAATATTAGCAACACAAAAGAATTACTAAGTATTACATATATATTATAGTTCAACTAGATATATTGTTATTATTTTAAAATGTTATACACATAAAATCATGCAATTTTTTCACTTCCTGTGTGAATAAAGAAATAAATCCATTTTAGAGTTCTTTGATCAAATCCTGCTTTGGAATGAAAACTCTAAGGAAATATAAGAAAATAAAATTAAATATCAAATTCATACAGAAACAGAATTATTTAAATATCTTATACATATATTGGTTGGTTCTAATGTAATTCAAAATATTGCTACTTAAATTTATATATATGAAGTTCTAATTTATTAATTAATATATATAAATATATTTTATAAACGTATATATAAATACAATTATACGCAATCTCTACTTAGACAAGTGTATATATATATATATATATATATATATATATATATATATATATATATGAACTATTAGAAACTATGTAACTACAATTTTACTGTATAAGATTATAAATAAATATTGAGACATTGTATTACATTTTGATACAACATTGTAATTACAGTTTTTCCTTAGCCACTCCCTAAACCAAATCTTCTGTCTCTCTCAAATATCTCCAGGAACGCCCTATTTAGGAAAGACCTTTTTCTATCCTTCAAAACCTCAGAGAACTGCCTGTTCTTCTGTCCACATTCCATGACGTCACTGTGAGTTGGTCGTTTCACCTGTCTCTGTCCATCAGTTTCAGCCATTTTCCTTTTTAGAGAATCACAGTTCTGACTGAGAATTAACTCATTCTGTGGAGAGATGGATCTTTGCACTGGCTGATATGGCTTATAACATATATGAAATCTTCTGCGTATTTGATAGAGTTCACTATAGGGATGACTCAGTCTAGGAGAGTTTGATATTGGCTTTTGGTAAGATTTTACCTTTCTTGGTTTTATAAATATAGCTTGATTTATTTTCTTTTCACGATTCTCATGTTTTCTAACAAAATCCAGCATCTGCGCACATTCAAATAATGAATTTTTTTGTGATGCCATAACTTGGGAAACTGAATTTAGGAATTTGAATTTTTGTACAAAAGTTGTTATCATATGTTGTACTTTTCCATTTTTGATGAGAGCTTTGTACAACCGTTCAAATATGGACATGAATGTATATGTACATTCCTTCCTACCAATCCTTAGTTTCTGCAGATCTTCTATGTTGGGAAAATCCTTTGTGACACAATAAATCAAATATCTTAATCTGTCCGAATCATTTTCCCATCCATTAGGAGAGTCATTTTCACAGGGCATTAAATGTAAACGTCTGGACAATGTCACAGGAATCCATATTTTAAATAATTGATTCCTCTCCTCATTGGATAAATCAAACTTATCAGAGAAGCTCTCAAATGTCTCTGAATTTCTACAGGCATGGATTTTGACATCATATTTTGGCATGATTTTGTATAATTTCAGCAAATTTTTCCTCATTTTAACTTGGAGTTGAGCCTGGGTAATTCCAGAATTCTCTGATATTTTTAGTGGCTCTTGTACGTCCGTTCCTCCTACGTCACTCACGTCTCCTCCCACATCACCTAGTATATCGGTTTCTAGTATGTCAGTCATGTCTCCTCCCATGTCAGGTTTCTGTATGTCCGTCTCTTGATCAGACCCAAGGTCACCTTCAGTTACAGACACGTGTCTTACTTCTTGTTCATTTTCCACATTACAGTCAGAATCAGTATCACCGTCTGACACTTCTACACTATTTTCCTGCTTAGAAATCTCTAACACAAGACTATGAAAAAAATCTACCAAATGTAGAATATTTCTCAATTTCTGTTTGTCTCTATTTACCAATTTAGAAGTTAACTGTAAATTCTGCAATTCACATTCTTTGTATAAACTGAGCCACAAAACGTCTATGTCATCTCCTACATTAACTTTGAAATTAATATTACTTTGTTTAGCAAAAGAAGAAATTATATCCATATTTTGCTTACCTTAAGATTCCTTGGCTTCTCTTTATCAGCACGTCCTGTCTTCAGTTCGTCTGATTCTTTTCCTGTGTGATTCTGTTCCTTGTTAGTACCTCTGCTTCCTGTCTTTCCTCAGTCTGTAGGTCCTTTCTGCTTCTCGTGACAAACTAGTGAATTTACTGACACGTGAACAACAGCTGTTGAGGTCGTCAGGACTTTCCCCTTGTTCACGGAAGAAATTCACTTACTTAATTTAAAAAACAAAAAAACAGGACTGGCTGGCTCACCATTGTAAAATAATACTCTTCCTGTATTATTTTTTTCTACTGAGGACTTCTCAAAGTATCAATATCACGATATTCTTATAAAAAAATGTATCTATTTATTCTTGGATTGTCCATTAAAAAGAATCAGATTGCAGCAGGTACATACAATAATTAGTTATAAAGTAATTGTCCATTTGTCCATAATTAGCTTAACTGTTGAGATTCACCCATCTTTCCTTGGATCCTGGCTGGTAAATCATGTCTTTGTCCAGCATGTGTCCAGGCCTACATGTCATCTGCTTCTCAGCATGAAGATACTGTGTCTTGTGGGGTGGGCAGAGCAAGAGAGCACCCCGTTTCTGTACCATGGGCTTTTATAGCCAGTCGTATGGACACCTGTTCTACATATGGTAGTGAACCAAAAATACACACACAAATAGCGCATGTCAACTAGACACGATGGCTGAGGCATAGAACTCAGAAAAATGATTATCGAATAACATTCCAAATGAATTTCCATAATTAACCATTTAACAGAGACCGCCTGGGAATGCCAGGTGCTGTAGGCTTTTGCTTTTTCCTTCCTTCCACCAGCAGGGGGCACTCTCTTATATGCCTTTTTTCCATTCCCTTTCACAAGTGCACACATTCATTCTCTTTTCTTTTTTTCATTTGCTTTCTCTCTTGCGCTATTTCATCTCTGCAAAATACCAGCATCCTTCTGATCACCGTGGGCCCCCAGCATTGTTGCTTATTTACTTTTAATACTAGGCTCCTTTTCACCAGGACCAGCGTCTCCCGGGTGGCTGGAGGCAACCACCGGTAACCCCAAGTAGAAGACCTTTGCAGGCAACACGACCCTCCCCCCTGAAGAGCAGCTCAAAGTCACTGGCAACCATCTCACCCTCTTCCTTCATTCACCCCTGGACGTCTCGCTCTGTCCCCAAGTTACGGGTCCAGCTTGCTCTTTCTGTCACATTACCACGATGAAGGGTTTAGCCTGCAGGAAACCCAGCGCCGAGACATTTTTGAAGACACCTAATGCGGCGGGTGAATCACTGCTAAACAAACCACACCTGTAGGGACGGCACAGCCTTTGCATGGACCCTTCGGAGCCCGCCCCGTCACGGCCAGATTGCTCGCCACCAAGCGATCCTGAGAAAGACTGGCCGGGCGATGGATCAAACAGCATCTACTGGCCATACCACCTTGGATACGCCTGATCTCGTCTGATCTCGGAAGCAAAGCAGGGCTGGGCTCGGACAGTACTTGGATGGGAGACCTCCTGGGAACACCGGGTGCTGTAGACCATTTTGATAACGTTTTGCCCTACTGCCCAGCTCGGCTAGCATGGAACGGCGCCTTGCCGGACACCGACCTTAAGTAACTTAGATGATGGAAGCCCCAAGGCCTCTGAGCCAGTTGGCAGCTAAGTACGCTACCCCGCCGCCTTCACGCAGGCCTGACACCGAGTTCCTTGTCACGGCTAGGAGTGCTTATTGACTCCGCAGCTCGCTGTGTGGAAATGATGGCGTTAAAAGCACCCGGGGACGTGAAGGGGCCAGGCTTTCAGCAGGTGCCCAGGGAAGGTTTTGGATGCCGGCCGCCTAGCGAGGGCCAGCAGAAGTAACATGTTTCTCTGCAAAGAAGCTTGTGTAACCAAGCCAGATGGCTGCCAAAGAGCTAACCTCAGTGCAAGGAAGGCAAGGAAGGTGTGGAAGGAATAGGGGAGGGGGGGGTGATTCCTGCTAGGGCCCTGAAATCATAAAACAGGCAAGAGAGTCTGACGCATGGTGACGGAGAGGTTGTAGGGGCAGATAGGGGGTGTTGTCACGTGCGAGCACGTGTGCATGCTGGCTTGTGTGTGAGAGTGCGCTTCCTAGGTGTGGCGTGCTGCAGACAGTCAAAGGGATTGTTCCCTTTCATTAAAAGTTAATCCCCGGCTGCAGCCTATTAGAAAGCAACTAACCGCGCTCTACTCACCCTACCCGGGTCTACCTGCTCCCGGCCTGTGGCATTGGCCATGAAGCTGACGTTCCGTCGACAGTGCTGCAGCCGATCAGTGAGCTCAGCGGCTCTGAGTGGGACGTTGAGTCTACAAGACCTTTTAAGAATCATAGAATCATAGAATCATAGAATGGTAGAGTTGGAAGGGACCTCCTGGGTCATCTGGTCCAACCCCCTGCTCAAAGCAGGATTCACTAGATCATCTCAGACAGATGTCTGTCCAGCCTCTGTTTGAAGACGTCCATTGAAGGGGAACTCACCACCTCTTGTGGCAGCCTGTTCCACTCATTAATCACCCTGTCAAAAAGTTTTTTCTAATATTTAATCTGTGTCTCCTCCCATTTAGTTTCATCCCATTGCTTCTAGTCTTTCCTTGTGCAAATGAGAATAAAGATGATCCTTCTACAATGTGACAGCCCTTGACATATTTGTAGACAGCTATTAAGTCTCCTCTCAGTCTTCTTTTTTGCAAGCTAAACATTCCCAAATCCTGCAACAGTTCCTCATAGGACATGGTTTGCAGACCAGTCACCATTCTGGTCGCTCTTCTCTGAACTTGCTCCAGTTTGTCTCTGTCTTTTTTAAAATATGGTGCCCAAAACTGTACACAGTATTCCAGATGAGGTCTGACCAAAGAGGAGTAAAGACCGATAATGACTTCACGTGATCTAGACTGTATGCTTCTGTTAATACATCCCAGAATAGTATTTGCCTTTTTTGCTGCTGCATCACACTGTTGACTCATGTTCAGTTTATGATTTATTAGTATACCTAAGTCTTTTTCACATGTACTGTTGCTTAGCTCTATTCCTCCCATTCTGTATATGCTTTTTTCATTTTTATTGCCCAGATGTAGTACTTTGCATTTTTCCCTGTTAAAAACCATTCTGTTGGTTGCTGCCCACTGCTCCAGTTTATTTAGGTCTTTTTGAATCCTCTCTCTCTCTTCTCTAGTATTAGCTATCCCTCCTAGCTTTGTGTCATCAGCAAATTTAATCAGTTTACCCTCAATTCCTTCATCTAAATCATTGATAAAGATGTTGAACAATACAGGTCCCAGGACGGAGCCCTGTGGTACCCCACTTGAGACATTCATCCAGCTGGATGTGAAGCCATTTACAACCACCCTTTGAGTCCGATCACTAAGCCAGTTATGAATCCACCTAACAGTTGCCTGGTCCATTGCATACTTGGTCATTTTTTCAATAAGGATGGTGTGAGATACTTTGTCAAATGCTTTGCTGAAGTCAAGATATACTATATCTACAGCATTTCCCTGATCCACCCAGTCAGTGATTCTGTCATAGAAGGAAATTAAGTTAGTCTGACATGACTTGTTAGTTACAAACCCATGCTGACTCTGGTTAATCACTTCATTCTTATCCATGTACTTACATACATGTTGTTTAATAATTTTTTCAAAGATCTTTCCTGGTATAGAAGTCAGACTCACCGGCCTATAGTTCCCTGGGTCCACCTTCTTCCCCTTTTTGAAGATAGGAACAACATTTGCTCTTCTCCAGTCTTCTGGGACTTCTCCTGTTCTCCAAGAATTTTCAAAGATTATGGAGAGTGGTTCTAAAATTTCTTCTATGATCTCCTTCAGTACTCTGGGGTGTAATTCATCTGGACCTGGAGTCTTGAACTTATTTATGTTAGCTAAATATTCCCTCACAATCTTTCTGTTTACAGATAACTTGGATTCCTCTATTCCTTTAAAAGGACAGTGAAGATCAGTTGATGTTACATTTTCTTTCTGAGAGAAAACAGATGCAAAATAGGAATTAAAAAGTTCGGCCTTCTCAACATCCTCTCTTACCATTTCTCCATTTTCATCCTGTAAAAATCCCATAGCATCTTTGACTTTTCTTTTACTTTTGACATACCCCCAAAACCTTTTTTATTGCTTTTGACATCTCTTGCAAGCCTTAATTCATTGTCAGCTTTAGCTAACCTGATACATGCCCTGCAGGATCTGCAGACTGCATTATAATCTTCTTTAGATATGCCTCCCTCTTTCCATTTAATAAACATTTCTTTCTTTCTTTTTAGCAAGTGTTTAAGTTCTGTGTTCATCCATCCTGGTTTCCTTAAATGCTTCCCATTCTTCCTACTTTTCGGGATTGTTAACGATTGTGCTTTGAGAATCTCATTTTTAAAAATTTCCCATCCTTCCTGGACATTTTTGTCCTCAAGGACATCCAGCCATTGGATCCCTCCTGTTCTCTTTCTGAGTCTCTTAAAATCTGCCTTTCTAAAATCTAACCTTGAAGTTTGAGTCTTCACATGTCTTCCTCCTCTAGTTATCCAAAATTCTATAATAGCATGATCGCTGCCTCCTAGGGTCCCAGCCACCTTTACCTCCTCAACCATTTCCTCCCTGTTTATAAGGATTAGATCCAAAGTAGCAGATCCCCTTGTTTTCTCCCCTACCTTTTGGAAGATAAAGTTGTCAGCAAGAGAGGATAAGAATTTGCTTGACCTGTTAGTTTTACTTGAGAGAGATTCCCAACAAATGTCTGGATAGTTGAAATCTCCCATGACCACTACGTCATATTTTTTGGAGAACTTGGTCATTTGATACATAAAGAGTTCATCCATATCTTCAGCTTGCCCAGGTGGCCTGTAGTAAATGCCTACAATGGTGTCCTTTCCGTTGTTCTCTCCTTGTATTCTTACCCAAACAGTTTCCACAGAACTCCCAGTCTCTGAAGCTTCAATCTCTGTGCAGATATACGCTTTTCTAACATACAATGCAACACCTCCTCCTCGTTTATCAAGTCTGTTTCTTGCAAATAAGTTGTATCCTTTTAGCCTTTTATTCCAATCATGTGTATCGTCCCACCAAGTTTCAGTGATTCCAATGACATCATATTCCTTTTCCTGCATTAGTAGTTCCAATTCTCCTTGTTTGTTGCCCATGCTATGTGCATTTGTATAAAAACATTTTAGTTTGTGATTGGTTTCTCTTCCTCCCATATTTTTATTATTTAAATTGTTTTGTCTTTGTTCTTCTTTTCCACTTCCAGTAGCAGAGATCTCAATAGTATTTGTCAGCTGTATGGCTTTTTCTGGCCTTTTGCTTCCCTTCCCACATTGTTCTAGTTTAAAGCTCTTCTGATGAGTGTAGCAAGGTGACTTCCAAATACATGTTTTCCAGTCTTCGCAAGGTGCACCCCATCTCTAGCAAGTAGTCCATCGTATAGGTAATTCATTCCGTGATCCAGAAATCCAAATCCTTGTTGACGGCACCATCGACGTAGCCAGTTGTTTACCTGTAGAATCTTATTCCACCTCATTGTTCCATGGCCATCCACTGGGAGGATGGATGAGAAGACCACCTGCGCTCCCAATTCTTTAACTTTCTTGCCTAAGTCTTCAAAGTCACTGCAGATGGTTTCCAGGTCCTTTCTTGCGGTGTCATTTGTCCCCACATGTATTAGCAGGAATGGGTAGTGATCTGTAGGTCTGAAGAGTCTTGATATCCTGTCAGACACATCTTTAATTTTTGCTCCTGGAAGACAGCACATTTCTCTTGAGGTTATGTCTGGTCTGCAGATAGCGGCCTCTGTTCCTCTTAACAGGGAATCCCCCATGACCACCACTCTCCGTTTTTTCTTCACAACATTCTTCTTTCTCCATCCAGGAGGATTCTGAGGGCTTACAAGGTTATTCATTGCTGGCAAAGTCTTATTTTGCTGTATTTCTTCATGGTTCTCCTGCGTGAGAGCCTGGTACTGGTTCCTGAGCAGTATGGGTGCTGACTGCCTCTCGATCCTCCTGCTTCTGTGGGTCACATGCTTCCATTCCTCTGTTTCGTCAGGTGCAGTTCGAATTTCTTCTCTTTCTGAATCATGAAGAGATAATTCTGCTCTGTCTAAGAACTCTTCACCTTCCTTAATGATTTTCAAGGTAGTTAACCTCTCTTCTAGATTTCGCAACTTTTCCTCCAACAGGGACACAAGCTTGCATTTCTGGCATGTGAAGTTTGGCTTTTCCACTGGCAAGTCTGTGAACATGTAGCAGGATATGCAGCTCACCAAATGGGTCCTGGACTCTTCCATGTTCTTATTGTTAATGTTCTGAAAACAGTGAAAAAAGCTTAAAAAAAAAAAGCTTCAAAATGCCGGCGCGCGGTTTACCGATGTCCTCTTTTCAGCTCCAACAGCCAAAATCCAGTGTTCTTTGAGCTCGCGGAGACTCTTCACTTACCCCAAAATGCAGTAGGAATATGCAAATTATCTCCTCAGGACTCCTCCCCTGGTTTACCGATGTCCTCTTTTCAGCTCCAACAGCCAAAATCCAGTGTTCTTTGAGCTCGCGGAGACTCTTCACTTACCCAAAAATGCAGTGGGAATATGCAAATTATCTCCTCAGGACTCCTCCCCTGGTTTACCGATGTCCTCTTTTCAGCTCCAACAGCCAAAATCCAGTGTTCTTTGAGCTCGCGGAGACTCTTCACTTACCCCAAAATGCAGTGGGAATATGCAAATTATCTCCTCAGGACTCCAGCAAAAAAATAGGAAGCCAGCAAAAAAATTGAAGAAAAGGGAAAGCACAAAAGGACCTGGTCTTGCTGAGCACTGGAAAGGGCAGCCGGCAGCCAGACGTCAAAGTAGAAAAGCAGCAAGTGAGAGGCTTGTCTCTGCCTACGGCCACACCACCCTGAACACAACCGATCTCGTCTGATCTTGGAAATTCAGCAGGGATGGGCCTGGTTATTACTTGGATGGGAGACTGCCTGGGAATACCAGGTGCTATAGGCTTTTGCTTTTTCCTTCCTTCCACCAGCAGGGGGCACTCTCTTCTATGCCTTTTTTCCATTCCCTTTCACAAGTGCACACATTCATTCTCTTTTCTTTTTTTCATTTGCTTTCTCTCTTGCGCTATTTCATCTCTGCAAAATACCAGCATCCTTCTGATCACCGTGGGCCTCCAGCATTGTTGCTTCTTTACTTTTAATACTAGGCTCCTTTTCACCAGGACCAGCGTCTCCCGCGTGGCTGGAGGCAACCACCGGTAACCCCAAGCAGAAGACCTTTGCAGGAAACACGACCCTCCCCCCTGAACAGCAGCTCAAAGTCACTGGCAACCATTTACCCTCTTCCTTCATTCACCCCTGGACGTCTCGCTCCGCCCCCACGTTACGGGTCCAGCTTGCTCTTTCTGTCACATTACCGCGATGAAGGGTTTAGCCTGCAGGAGACCCTGCGCCGAGCCATTTTTGAAGACACCTGATGCGGCGGGTGAATCACTGCTAAAGAAACCACACCTGTAGGGACGGCACAGCCTTTGCATGGACCCTTCGGAGCCCGCCCCGTCACGGCCAGATTGCTCGCCACCAAGCGATCCTGAGAAAGGCTGGCCGGGCGATGGATCGAGCAGCGTCTACTGGCCATACCACCTTGGATATGCCTGATCTCGTCTGATCTCGGAAGCAAAGCAGGGATGGGCTCGGACAGTACTTGAATGGGATACCTCCTGGGAACACCGGGTGCTGTAGACCATTTTGATGACGTTTTGCCCTACTGCCCAGCTCGGCTAGCATGGAACGGTGCCTTGCCGGACACCGACCTTAAGTAACTTAGATGATGGAGGCCCCAAGGCCTCTGAGCCAGTTGGCAGCTAAGTACGCTAGCCCGCCGCCTTCACGCAGGTCTGACACCGAGCTCCTTGCCACGGCTAGGAGTGCTTATTGACTCCGCAGCTCGCCGTGTGGAAATGATGGCGTTAAAAGCACCCGGGGCCGTGAAGGGGCCAGGCTTTCAGCAGGTGCCCAGGGAAGGTTTTGGATGCCGGCCGCCTAGCGAGGGCCAGCAGAAGTAACATGTTTCTCTGCAAAGAAGCTTGTGTAACCAAGCCAGACGGATGACAAAGAGCTAACCTCAGTGCAAGGAAGGCAAGGAAGGAATTGGGGAGGGGGGGGTGATTCCTGCTAGGGCCCTGAAATCATAAAACAGGCTGGAGATTCTGACGCATGGTGACGGAGAGGTTGTAGGGGCAGATAGGGGGTGTTGTCACGTGCGAGCACGTGTGCATGCTGGCTTGTGTGTGACAGTGCACTTCCTAAGTGTGGCGCGCTGCAGACAGTCAAAGGGATTGTTCCCTTTCATTAAAAGTTAATCCCCGGCTGCAGGCTATTAGAAAGCAACTAACCGCGCTCTGCTCACCCTACCCGGGTTTACCGGTGAGTCTCGCCTCTGCTCCCGGCCTGTGGTATTGGCCGTGAAGCTGACGTTCCGTCGACAGCGCTGCAGCCGATCAGTGAGCTCAGCGGCTCTGAGTGGGGCGTTGTGTCTAGAGATGAGCGTTGTTCTACTCGAACTGTTCGCCAATCTCAAATTCGAGCTGTTTTGGGCGGTGTTCGAGCCGTTCGGCGAACTCGCACAATTTGAGAAAAATTCGGCTGTTCGAGGTTATGTTCGATAACTGTTCGTGCACCAAAATCAGAACTGGATTTTTTCTCAGTAATGATGAAAATTAATGTTAATACGCAGTTTGAGTGTACAGCGGGGTGGGGGGAGGGGCAGGGGATGGATCTCTGCAGTAACAATGAAGATCTCCATTTTTTTTTCTCTTTCCCGCATTTGCAGTGGGGAAGTGCAATCTGTCAGCCTATCAGCAGCGCACACACGGAGCGAAGTGCTTTTATTCACACAAGGAAGAGCATGTGTCATTGGCAGTGTATGTCACATGTCCTTGCCCTATAAGACCAAGCCATTTTCCCCGTCGCCACCATTTTCTCACTGCTGCAGCTGCGTGTTAGACGGCACTGCTGTTGCTGTGTGCACTATACCTTGTTAATTTCAAGCCAATTTTCGCACAAATCTACAGATAGCTTGGGAGTAGGGAATAGTTGTGATTGCAGTCCTTTTAAGGACTAGGTTACAGCATTTCCTACGACTTTTATCAGGCAGGTCTGTGCTCTTAAATAGATAGATTGTGGGAGTAAAGACTAATTGTAATTGGAGTCCTTTTCAGGACTAGGTTACATCAGTTCCTATCAGTTTTTGCCAGGCAGGTCTGTGCCAGTGCTGTGCAAGTTTTTTTCACAGCATTTGGCTGAATCTAGCAAAGCTAATCCTTTTTGGCCTATTGCAGAGTGTGTTAGTCAGTGGAGTAGCCTATCTGTGTTGCAAGATATACCACCTGTGTATAGAATACCAATTTTTTTACTGCACCTAGTGAAGTAAAATCTTTTGGGCATAGCATCATTCTATTAGTCCATCTATACTGACCTCCATCAGGTTGCATATTGAATATAATTTTTTTCTGCATCTAGCTCTGAAAAAATATTGGGCTTCTAGCTGTGTGTGGGACTTGTTGTATTAATCCATCTATACAGACCTCCATCAGGTTGCAAACTGAATATATTTTTTTCTGCATCTACCTCTGAAAAAATATTGGGCTTCTAGCTGTGTGTGGGACTTGTTCTATTAATCCATCTATACAGACCTCCATCAGGTTGCAAACTGAATATATTTTTTTCTGCATCTACCTCTGAAAAAATATTGGGCTTCTAGCTGTGTGTGGGACTTGTTCTATTAATCCATCTATACAGACCTCCATCAGGTTGCAAACTGAATATATTTTATTCTGCATCTACCTCTGAAAAAATATTGGGCTTCTAGCTGTGTGTGGGACTTGTTGTATTAGTCCATCTATACTGACCTCCATCAGGTTGCAAACTGAATACATTTTTTTCTGCATCTACCTCTGAAAAAATATTGGGCTTCTAGCTGTGTGTGGGACTTGTTCTATTAATCCATCTATACAGACCTCCATCAGGTTACAAACTGAATATATTTTTTTCTGCATCTACCTCTGAAAAAATATTGGGCTTCTAGCTGTGTGTGGGACTTGTTCTATTAATCCATCTATACAGACCTCCATCAGGTTGCAAACTGAATATAATTTTTTTCTGCATCTACCTCTGAAAAAATATTTGGGCTTCTAGCTTTGTGTGGGACTTGTTCTATTAGTCCATCTATACTGACCTCCATAAGGTTGCAAACTGAATATAATTTTTTTCTGCATCTACATCTGAAAAAATATTTGGCCTTCTAGCTGTGTGTGGGACTTGTTCTATTAGTCCATCTATACTGACCTCCATCAGGTTGCAAATTGAATATAATATTTTTCTGCATCTAGCTCTGAAAAAATGTTTGGCCTTCTAGCAGTGTGTGGGACTTGTTCTATTAGTCCATCTATACTGACCTCCATCAGGTTGCAAACTGAATATAATTTTTTTCTGCATCTACCTCTGAAAAAATATTTGGGCTTCTAGCTGTGTGTGGGACTTGTTCTATTAGTCCATCTATACTGACCTCCATAAGGTTGCAAACTGAATATAATTTTTTACTGCATCTACCTCTGAAAAAATATTTGGCCTTCTAGCTGTGTGTGGGACTTGTTCTATTAGTCCATCTATACTGACCTCCATCAGGTTGCAAATTGAATATAATATTTTTCTGCATCTAGCTCTGAAAAAATGTTTGGCCTTCTAGCAGTGTGTGGGACTTGTTCTATTAGTCCATCTATACTGACCTCCATCAGGTTGCAAACTGAATATATTTTTTTCTGCATCTACCTCTGAAAAAATATTGGGCTTCTAGCTGTGTGTGGGACTTGTTCTATTAATCCATCTATACAGACCTCCATCAGGTTGCAAACTGAATATATTTTTTTCTGCATCTACCTCTGAAAAAATATTGGGCTTCTAGCTGTGTGTGGGACTTGTTCTATTAATCCATCTATACAGACCTCCATCAGGTTGCAAACTGAATATAATTTTTTTCTGCATCTACCTCTGAAAAAATATTTGGGCTTCTAGCTGTGTGTGGGACTTGTTCTATTAGTCCATCTATACTGACCTCCATAAGGTTGCAAACTGAATATAATTTTTTTCTGCATCTACCTCTGAAAAAATATTTGGCCTTCTAGCTGTGTGTGGGACTTGTTCTATTATTCCATCTATACTGACCTCCATCAGGTTGCAAATTGAATATAATATTTTTCTGCATCTAGCTCTGAAAAAATGTTTGGCCTTCTAGCAGTGTGTGGGACTTGTTCTATTAGTCCATCTATACTGACCTCCATCAGGTTGCAAACTGAATATATTTTTTTCTGCATCTACCTCTGAAAAAATATTGGGCTTCTAGCTGTGTGTGGGACTTGTTCTATTAATCCATCTATACAGACCTCCATCAGGTTGCAAACTGAATAAATTTTTTTCTGCATCTACCTCTGAAAAAATATTGGGCTTCTAGCTGTGTGTGGGACTTGTTCTATTAATCCATCTATACAGACCTCCATCAGGTTGCAAACTGAATATATTTTTTTCTGCACCTACCTCTGAAAAAATATTGGGCTTCTAGCTGTGTGTGTGGGACTTGTTCTATTAATCCATCTATACAGACCTCCATCAGGTTGCAAACTGAATATAATTTTTTTCTGCATCTACCTCTCAAAAAATATTTGGGCTTCTAGCTGTGTGTGGGACTTGTTCTATTAGTCCATCTATACTGACCTCCATATGGTTGCAAACTGAATATAATTTTTTTCTGCATCTAGCACTGAAAAAATATTTGGCCTTCTAGCAGTGTGTGGGACTTGTTCTATTAGTCATCTATACTGACCTCCATCAGGTTGCAAATTCAAAATAATTTTTTGTCTGCATCTACCTCTGAAAAAATATTTGGCCTTCTAGCAGTGTGTGGGACTTGTTCTATTAGTCCATCTATACTGACCTCCATCAGTTTGCAAACTGAATATAATTTTTTTCTGCATCTAACTCTGAAAAAATATTTGGCCTTCTAGCAGTGTGTGGGTCTCATTGTATTAGGCCATCTATACCAAGCTCCACCAGCTTTTCAATTAATAATAATTTTTCGCTGCATCTAGCCCTGAAAATAATTTTTCTTCCCAATAGTGGTAGCAATAGAAATATGGGGCGCGCTCCTGGCTTACAAAAATATACGCTTCATAACAAAAAACACCAGCTTAGCGCACTGCATTAATAAGATGGCATTATCGTCTCTCCCAGTGCTAGGCCTACTACCCAGGCTAGCATTCCTGTGCCTAAAACACAATGTATGGGTCCGCGCTAGCCACTATGCTGAGGGGTCTAAAGCTGCTGCTAACGCTTTATAACAATTCAATTGGCAGATTTTCACAGAGCTCTTCCACAATGCCCACCCATCGGGACAACAGTTGCCCACCTTCCCTATGGGATCTAGTGGCGAATAGTTGATGCCATTAATCAGAGCGTCAGTTGCCCCATCGACGTGGCAAGCATACGTTAAGGCATGGGAAGAGTGGACACGACTAGTAGCAGGCAGACGGGTTGACCAATGTGAACAAGCCAGATCACAAGTCACCATAGAATTTCTCCACCAGCTAATGATGAGGGGCATATCAGGGGCGTCAGCGCAGCGGTGTCTGACCGGAGTAGCATTTCACTTCCAACTACTGAATTGGGGAGATGTGACAAAGATTCATCATCAGACAATTCATAAAAGGGTGGAAAAGGGGTCAGCCAAGTCAGGAGTGTAGACGTCCCGTCCCGTGTCACTAAAACTGATTTCTCACATCATATCCCTAACATCATTAACATGACACTCACAATTTGAAGCAACACTACTGTCTACTGCATTTGTGATCACCTTCTTCGGGGCGCTATGCATAAGCGAATTAGTCCCCCAATCCAAAATTAGCACCAGTGGAGGCTTATTACACCAGGACGTAGTCATAGGCAATAATGCAATACGTCTACGCATACACAAATCGAAAATGGTTCCAGCGGGCAGGGGCACTTGGGTACTTCTACAACCCACAAACGGTACACTGAGTCGGGTAACAATAGTAAAACCATATCTAACCATCAGATCACAAAGTAATTTGTTCCTATCACACATTGATGGGACGCCATTATCAAGATACCAGTTCCAAGCTATATTTAATAAATGCATAACATCGGCAGGGAACCACCCCAAAGATTACGGGACACACTCATTCCGCATAGGCGCGGCCACAGAAGCAGCAAGAGCAGGACTGTCAGAAACGGAAGTACAGAGGATAGAGAGATGGTGATCCACGTGTTTGGCAAGATACATAAGACCGGACTTGTTATCCTAACGTGGTTTGTTTCTTTTACAGGTGATGCTAAGCCAACAGTGTGGGTGATAGGCCACTCGTATATATATTGGGCAGATTAAAGGGCGAAAGTCCGCCCAGGCGGGAGGAAATTAGAGTTTCATAACACATATTTCAACTGGAGAGGTATTAGAGGCCTGCTATGTCCACAGGTACTAATGGAGGTAATCAAGGTAGGGAGAGAGGCAAGATGTCTGGTCATCTTAGTTATACAGGCGGGGGGAAACAACCTAGGTCATCACAAGAGTGCATAACTAATGGCAATAATGAAACTAGACACTGAGCGCTTCAGAGAATTTTTCACAAAACTAGCTATAGTATGGTCAGAGATTGTGCCGATAGCGGTACGGCAAGGTGCGCGAGACATCACGGCCATCGAACGGACAAGGCGGGTAATAAATATTCGGATGGCAAAATTTAGAAGAGACAGAGGCGGTGTAGTGGTACGACACCGACAACTGGAAGGAGATAAAGCAGGCCTCATACGGCCCGACGGTGTTCACTTAATGGATATTGGACTGGACATATTCCTGTCAGGACTCCAGGACGGAGTGGAACAAGCGTTAAGAGTGATGGGTGGGGGTCAGAGTCCTGCATACGAGTACGCAGGATCCTCCGTGGCCTGGAAATAGAAAGGACATGTTGGAGAGTTACACTTGTTGGCCAAGTTGCCGGAGTGGAGACCCAGGGCATGCTGCAACAAGCTGAATTATTTTAGAAATAAAATGTCTTTCTAATGGAATGAGTATAAAGAGTTAATAAAGCTGTGACCGATCCTCACCCATCCAGTTGTAAGAGTTACATTATTGTATTGTCAAGGAAAGGGGGGCGGTAGGGGGGCTGAGCGTCTGGGTTTGGTTGGGGGTCCCCACAGTCTGCCTAGGCTAGATGCATTTAAAAATTCTTATTAGATACACAGGCGGTGCAGCTTGCTTCGCAGCTGGGCTACTACGCCCAAAGTATTGCCTAGGCTAGATGTAGTTAAAAATTCTATGCTGACTAGCAGACACTGAAGATTTGGAGCAGACCTCTGAGTAAACAGCTCTTCAGACTCAATCATCTGTGTTACCCCAAGCCATAGTGTATGTAGTTTCTTACAGTTAAAAGGGGGGGGAGCGACCCAACCCACCTGGAATTGACGATGCCAACGTCACGTAAGACACAGCAAGGGGACTCCAAAAAGAGTTTCCATTTTTTCCCAAAATTGTGGCACAGACACCACTTAACCCTAGAACGCATACCTGGGGCCTCGCAGTCACGCCCTGTTAATTGTTTTCTATTTTCTGCAAGATTACTTTAGTTAGAATTTTGAAACTCTAGGTATTCTTCATGTATATAGTTGTTTGTCATTTGAGTTTGAGTTATTCAATGTTATTTGCACACGGGCCTAAAAGGCCCCAGGTATATGAAAGTGTAGATTTTTATGGTCATGCGTTCTAGGGTTAAGTGGCATCAATTGCCCCACAGTTGCTTAAAACGGTTGGTGAGGTGATATTACCAAATCCTCAAGCTTTTAGCCTCCCAAGGATAACACAGGATTAGAAAAGTCCTTGCGAATCCATGATTTGTTCATCTTTATGAACGTGAGTCTGTCTACATTCTCAGTGGACAGCCGCGTGCGCTTATCTGTCAGCACACCACCAGCAGCGCTGAACACACGTTCAGAGAGAACACTGGCTGCAGGGCATGACAAGATCTCCAAGGCGTGAGTGGCGAGCTCCGGCCATTTTTCCAGATTGGAATACCAAAATGAGCAAGGGTCCAGTGACACAGTCATGGCTTCGATGTTCACTTGGAGATACTCCTGCACCATCCTCTCTAGGCATTGACTATGTGTCAGACTTCTTGTCTCCTGTGGCCTTGCAAAGGATGGTCTAAAAAAGTGGTGAAACGATTTCACAAAATTGCTGTTACCAGCAGATACTGTGTTACTGTTACGGTTTGAGTGATGAAGACTCGACAGTCCCGCGGTTGGCAAGTTAGAACTGTGAGATTCACTTCGTGCACCACTGGTGTTTTGTGGAAAAGCACATGTAAGATTCTGCAACAGCGTCTGCAGATACTCCTGCATGCGTCAATCCCTTTTTATGGCAGGAATTATTTCGGCAAATTTACTTTTGTACCGGGGATCTAAGAGTGTGGCAACCCAGTAGTCGAGATTACTTCGAATTCTGCAATCTGAGGGTCATGTTGCAGGTAGTGCAGCAAGAAGGCACTCATGTGTCTTGCGCATCCAGGAGGACCAAGTCCTTGTTGTGTTGGTAGCGAGGTAAGAATCATGCTTCTTTCCTCTGCCCTCTCCCCCCAACCTCGCACAACAGAAATGTGATCAAGGTCTCCCTCATCTGATGAGTCTTCCATGCCCATCGCCAGTTCATCCTCCACTTCTTCCTCGGCTCCTGCACCTTCCTCAACAGTTTGGCTGCTACCATGCGCCCTGTTTAATCCATCTCCCCCACCCCCCCATGCCTGCCTCCTTGGTGCTGCCAACCGTCTGGACCTTGGAGATGTTATCCCTTCCGCATACGACTCCTCCTCTACTTCCTCCACCTCCTCTTGTCCGACCACCTGACTCTGAATTCTGTTTAATGTGTGCTCCAGCATGTAAATCACCAGAATAGTTATGCTGATAATGGCATCGTCAGCACTAAACATCTTCGTCGCCATTTCAAAACTGTGCAGAAAGGTGTGTGGCGCCCCTGAGGGTGCAGTCACCACAGAGTTACTGCATCTCACCCAGAGGTGTGGTATCTCACCCTCAGGTAAGGAAGGCGTATGGCTCGGGACCCTAACACCTGCATCCAACACATACCCGCAGTGGGGTTAGGGCGAGATTGCTCCTAAGGGAGAGCACAGTCCCAGGTCCCTAGCTGGTGGGAGGATCCTATGTAGTGGGTGCTTAGGGGAGCAGCTTAGGGGAGCACATGACAGGGAGAGTATAAATAGGAAGCCATCTTAGAAAGAGCAAGCCAGTCAGAGGAGGAAAAGTGACAGGAGCAGAGGCTCGACATGAGCTCTGCTCCGGAGGCGGGCCTAGCCTGGGAGGCCCAGGACTGAAGGAGAGAAGAGAGGAGTGGGAGCAGGAAGGCTCCAGGAACCAAAGGGACCCTAGGGCTACGGGCCGTGCAGAAGGCCACCTGTACTCCCGCTGCTACCAGGAGGTAGAGGGGTCAGGCCAGATAAGGGGAACCGGTCCCTCAACTAGAGGAGAAACAGCAAGGCTGAACTAGAAACCGGAGGCTGCAGCATTTCATGTACTGCAGGCAAAAGTCCACACCAGTCTCACTAAGAAGGTAGCCACATAGGACCCAGGGGACGGAACACAAGTCGCCCGCCAAGGCCCGAGGATACCGGATAGAAGTGTCACTGGGTGTGAGGTGCAGGGAGAAGGCCAGAGAAAGGACACACAGAAGGGGGTCCTGCTAAGTACTCCGGAGCTATCTGGGGGTGGACTGAGCCCCTCACTGAGTACGCACAGCACGACGGGTGAGATAGCTCTGGTACCTGTAATCTGGACTGCAACAACTGTGAGTAAAGATCTTGGGACTGCATCACACAGACTCTGTGTTCATTACTGACTCCCTGCACTACAACCACCATCATCCACCCACACTGCCCTGAAGCTACACTCTTCCTGTGGTGAGTAATAATACCATTGCAGCAAAACCACCAGCTTCAGAGGACTGTTCCGCAGCATCGGCCCCTTTGGCCGCACTCCACAGGTGGCGTAGTCGGACATTATAAAATCCATATATACAAATTACCGTTGGATTGACCGCCCTGGGTCACGGACCGGGTCACCGCCACAGTGACTACAACCCCCAGCGTCTACCGGCCCGGCTCCGGGTACCCCACGGCCCAGGGGGCGCGTCAACTTCATAGGTCCCTGATCTGAGACCACTCCTGCTGTGTGATTTGCCCCACCTCTGGATCTCGTTGGCCCAGGCTATACGTCAGAAACTATTGCACCAGGGCTTGTCGATGCTGCCACAGTCGCTGCAACATGTGCAGAGTTGAATTCCACCGTGTCGGCACATCGCATTTCAGCCGGTGAACTGGCAGGCCCAACGACTTCTGTAGAGATGTAAGTCGTTGAGCTGCGGGATGCGAACGGCGGAAGTGAGCACACAGCGACCGTGCCCTAGAAGAAGGCCATCTAGTCCGGGATAGTGGGCTAAAAATTTATGGACAACCAGGTTCAACACGTGAGCCATACAAGGCACGTGTGTAACATTGCCCCGGCGAAGGGCCGCACCCAGGTTTGCAGCATTGTCGCACACGGCCTTCCCTGGTTGCAGGTCCAGTGGAGACAACCATTCATGAAACTGGGTCTCCAGAGCTGACCACAAGTCCTCAGCTGTGTGACTCACATTTCCCAGACATTTCAAAGTAAACACTGATGCCGTTGAGCCCTGCTGCCAGCATAGTAAGGAGGTGTGCAGTTAGAAAGCAGGTGGCATTACCAGACAGGCTTTGGGTGCAGATGGAGGACCGAGAGGAGGTTGAGGAGGCAGAAGCAGTGGAGGAACTTCTAGATAGAGGATTGACGTACAACTCGCGGGGATGGCAAGACTTGGACAGCAGCCCCTTGTCCTGATGTCACCATAGTTACCCAGTGCCCTGTCAGCGACATGTAACGCCCCTGTCCATGCCTACTCGTCCAAGTGTCTGTGGTGAAATGCACCCTGTCACACACAGAGTTTCTCAAAGAAGCGGTGATGTTGTGTGCGACATGCTGGTGGAGCGCAGGCACACCTTTCTTTGAGAAGTAGTGCCGACTGGGCATCTGGTACTGGGGCACTGCGATGGACATAAGGTCTCAAAAATCCACTGTGTCCTCCAGGCAGAAAGGCAGCATTTCTGTAGCCAACAGCTTGCAGATGGTGAAATTCAACCTCTTAGCTTTCTCATGGCTAGGAGGAAATGGTCTTTTACTTGTCCACATCTGAGGGACCGAGGGCTGGCTGTTGTGCTTTGACAGGGTTGAGTAGGGTGTCCCTGGCAAACTGCCAGTCTGTGAGGAAGATGCAGGCGGACATGTTAGGTTGCCTTGATCCAAAGGTGGTGCTCTCGATGTCAGAGAGCTCTCAACACCAGCAGGTGTTTCCACTTCCCAATGAACTGACGACCTGCCAATCACACTGGCTGTTGCAGGTAAAGAGGTGGCAGGTCTGCGTCCAAAAACATGTGTGACTGCTGTCCCCCCAGTCACAGAGGATGAAGAGGCCGCGGATGCACAAGATGGGGCAGACGGTGGTTGGCCCAGCCTGCTAGGCCGCATTGTAGCACAGTGAGCTTCCCACTGCAACTTATGCTTCATATCCATGTGACGGTACATGCATGAAGTACTCAAACTATCGATTTTTTGGCCTCTACTTAGCTTTTGGTGACAAATATTACAGATAACACGAGTTGGGTCATCCTTATCGATCTGAATAAATGCCCAGGCTATGCAAGGCTTAGAGCCCATGCGACCTGAAGAGCCACTACGACTTGTGGTCAGAGGCGGAGTTGTGGTTGAGGATGCAGTTGTTGACATGCTTTCAGTACTCCGTCTCTGTCCAGGAAGGCGCAACCTAACCTCGTCCTCAATAGCATCTGTGACGCCCCGCTGCGCTTGGTATCACAGATCCTAGAAGAGTGTATTGATGGAATCCTCCACAAGAGGCCCCCATAAACATTCACACATCTCCACCTTCCACCTCAGACCAGCAGAGGGAGAACGTTAGGGATATAAATAGGGAAGGTGGAGCTAGGCAGTTCAGTTCCTCTGAAGAGTTCCTGCAGTAGAGAAGCCTAAGAGAGGTCAGTCTGCAGTGTAGCTCAGTCTAGTCTAGAGAACTCAGTTAATAGTTCAGCAGTGGAGCATGAGGCTCCTGCTAGCTAGATTCAGGGAGCCCAGATAGAGCTTAAGGTGTGCCGGCGTCATAAGATCGGTGAAGCGCGGCAAGCTGCCGTTAGTGTGTATAGCCTATTGAGGGCCCGAGTAGGCCGAAGGCGAGTGGCGAGTTAGTACATAAGGGGCAGAGGAGCTTAACCAGCTCACCCCGAAGCATTTACCGGACACCGGATCCGAGCTTACCGGGATCTCTATGACCCAGTAAGGCATAACCGGAATCCCTGGAGAACTACAAGTCCCAGGATCGCTAAGGTGCTGATACGTAACAGAGCCAGGAGACGCTTAGGCCCCGCATACTGGGAGCGTGAACTTCAAGAGAAGGCCCTACCACAAGGTCAGCCAGCGCAGGACAGAGACAAAGTTAGGCCTAGCTCCAGGCAGGTCAGAAACTTACTGCGCAGAGGCAAGAAACAGGAGGCCCTACACCCGCTCATTGGGGAGGATTCTGATATGCACCCTTCACCCTACAGTGCTCCAGGATGTGCCTGAATTTCCTCCAGTAAAAGGTACTGAAGTGACTACCGTGTCCGTTTCCGTTCTTGCTCTGACCCAGCTGGGTCTCGCCTGTCCTGCATTCCCCCTGCATACGCTGACCTGAGACCTAGCTCCACCTGTGGGGAGCTATACCATCGAGATGCCTTATCACGGGCCTCAGTGGACTGCTGCAGCGCTGGTGCTTCTCACCAGATACCACAGGTGGTGTCACAAACTCTTATAAAATTAACAATTATCCACTCTTTTAAAGAGTGACCCCAGGGTACGGGCCAGGGAGCCGACCACCGCGACATCCCAAAGGCCAGGCAAAGGCCCGGGTGACCTCATCGACTGGCTGACTGTGGGTTGACAGTAAGTGGGATCTCCAACCTTGTCATCATCACCCTGTGTGTTATCACACCTGTTGTCCTCAAAGCCAACCTCTTCCTGCCCTGACCGAAAAGTCAAGTTGTTGCTCCAATCAGGTATTTGAGTCTCATCATCGTCTTCATCATTGTCTCCACCAACAGGAGTTACAGTTTGGGAACGAGGGTCTACATTATGCTCAGAACCTTCTTCATCTGGTCCTGGATCCGACTTATAAAGATTCTGGGCATCAGTGCAGATCATTTCCTCGTCTGGATTAACAGAAGCTCTGGAGCAGACCTCCGTTTCCCAGGCTATAGTATGAGTAAACAGCTGTGCAGACTCAACCATCTGTGTTACCCCATACTCAGACCGGCAGCTGGAGACTTGGGAGCTGTGAGGAAGCAAGTGCGATTGGGGTGACACCTCTGAGGACTGGAGTATTTGTGATGTTGAAGTTGAGGTGGAGGAGAGCCCACTTGAAGGAGCACTTGATATCCGCTGAAGCACCTGCTGTTTTTGTGCCTCATCTGGAATTTGTAGCGATGGGCGTGTCCGTAACAAAGGGATCGTATCACATTGTCCACGAAAAGAAGTCGACATGTTAGTTTGGCTGGAAGATGGTCTTTCTTCTGCAGATGTTACTCCCCCCCCACCGCGGGGGGCACGACCCACCAGCGGACAGGCACCAGTATTAGGAGAGGGGGGCTGCCGTCAGGGTCCACCGCGGTTCTGGCACAAACCCGGCGACACGGAGGTGGCACGGGCAGGAACGGACTGGCCGTGTCAGCTTCTCACTTTTTGGATTTTAGAAGGGCATGACATGCCTATATCTGTGTCTCCCCCTCCTTTTACTCCTCCACCTCTTTTATTTTCGCATGACTATATGTACTTGTCACTTTTCCATGTGTTAGTTATGTCTTCTGAGCAGTTTGTCAGCTTTTGGACACCTTTGAAGGTGTTTTCTATGTGTTTCTATGTGTTTTTGTTTGCCTGCCATTGGTTTTAACGGTGTTCGAAGGTGTTCGATGAACAGTTCGACGAACACACGGGTGTTCGACGAACCGAACCGAACTCGAACACTACGGGGGTGGCTCAACACTAGTTTTGTCTACAAGACCTTTTAAGGAAGCCAGCAAAAAAATTGAAGAGAAGGGAAAGCACAAAAGGACCTGGTCTTGCTGAGCACTGGAAAGGACAGCCGGCAGCCAGACGTCAAAGTAGAAAAGCAGCAAGTGAGAGGCTTGTCTCTGCCTACGGCCACACCACCCTGAACACGCCTGATCTCGTCTCATCTCGGAAGCTAAGCAGTGTCAGGCCTGGTTAGTACTTGGATGGGAGACAGCCTGGGACTACCAGGTGCTGTAGGCTTTTGCTTTTTCTTTCCTTCCACCAGCAGGGGGCACTCTCTTCTGTGCCTTTTTTCTATTCCCTTTCACAAGTGCACACATTCATTCTCTTTTCTTTTTTTCATTTGCTTTCTCCCTTGCGCTATTTCATCTCTGCAAAATACCAGCATCCTTCTGATCACCGTGGGCCTCCAGCATTGTTGCTTCTTTAATTTTAATACTAGGACCAGCGTCTCCCACGTGGCTGGAGGCAACCACCGGTAACCCCAAGCAGAAGACCTTTACAGGCAACACGACCCTCCCCCCTGAAGAGCAGCTCAAAGTCACTGGCAACCATCTCACCCTCTTCCTTCATTCACCCCTGGACGTCTCGCTCCGCCCCCAAGTTACGGGTCCAGCTTGCTCTTTCTGTCACATTACCGCGATGAAGGGTTTAGCCTGCAGGAGACCCTGCGCCGAGCCATTTTTGAAGACACCTGATGCGGCGGGTGAATCACTGCTAAACAAACCACACCTGTAGGGACGGCACAGCCTTTGCATAGACCCTTCGGAGCCCGCCCCGTCACGGCCAGATTGCTCGCCACCAAGCGATCCTGAGAAAGGCTGGCCGGGCGATGGATCGAACAGCGTCTACTGGCCATACCACCTTGGATACGCCCGATCTCGTCTGATCTCGGAAGCAAAGCAGGGCTGGGCTCAGACAGTACTTGGATGGGAGACCTCCTGGGAACACCGGGTGCTGTAGACCATTTTGATGTCGTTTTGCCCTACTGCCCAGCTCGGCTAGCATGGAACGGCGCCTTGCCGGACACCGACCTTAAGTAACTTAGATGATGGAAGCCCCAAGGCCTCTGAGCCAGTTGGCAGCTAAGTACGCTACCCCGCCGCCTTCACGCAGGCCTGACACCGAGCTCCTTGCCACGGCTAGGAGTGCTTATTGACTCTGCAGCTCGCCGTGTGGAAATGATGGCGTTAAAAGCACCCGGGGCCGTGAAGGGGCCAGGCTTTCAGCAGGTGCCCAGGGAAGGTTTTGGATGCCGGCCGCCTAGCGAGGGCCAGCAGAAGTAACATGTTTCTCTGCAAAGAAGCTTGTGTAACCAAGCCAGACGGCTGACAAAGAGCTAACCTCAGTGCAAGGAAGGTTATCCTTATCCTCTCTTGCTGACAACTTTATCTTCCAAAAGGTAGGGGAGAAAACAAGGGGATCTGCTACTTTGGATCTAATCCTTATAAACAGGGAGGAAATGGTTGAGGAGGTAAAGGTGGCTGGGACCCTAGGAGGCAGCGATCATGCTATTATAGAATTTTGGATAACTAGAGGAGGAAGACATGTGAAGACTCAAACTTCAAGGTTAGATTTTAGAAAGGCAGATTTTAAGAGACTCAGAAAGAGAATAGGAAGGATCCAATGGCTGGATGTCCTTAAGGACAAAAATGTCCAGGAAGGATGGGAAATTTTTAAAAATGAGATTCTCTAAGCACAATCGTTAACAATCCCGAAAAGTAGGAAGAATGGGAAGCATTTAAGGAAACCAGGATGGATGAACACAGAACTTAAACACATGCTAAAAAGAAAGAAAGAAATGTTTATTAAATGGAAAGAGGGAGGCATATCTAAAGAAGATTGTAATGCAGTCTGCAGATCCTGCAGGGCACGTATCAGGTTAGCTAAAGCTGACAATGAATTAAGGCTTGCAAGAGATGTCAAAAGCAATAAAAAAGGATTTTGGGGGTATGTCAAAAGTAAAAGAAAAGTCAAAGATGCTATAGGATTTTTACAGGATGAAAATGGAGAAATGGGAAGAGAGGATGTTGAGAAGGCCGAACTTTTTCATTCCTATTTTGCATCTGTTTTCTCTCAGAAAGAAAATGTAACATCAACTGATCTTCACTGTCCTTTTAAAGGAATAGAGGAATCCAAGTTATCTTTAAACAGAAAGATTGTGAGGGAATATTTAGCTAACATAAATGAGTTCAAGTCTCCAGGTCCAGATGAATTACACCCCAGAGTACTGAAGGAGTTCGTAGAAGAAATTTTAGAACCACTTTCCATAATCTTTGAAAATTCTTGGAGAACAGGAGAAGTCCCAGAAGACTGGAGAAGAGCAAATGTTGTTCCTATCTTCAAAAAGGGGAAGAAGGTGGACCCAGGGAACTATAGGCCGGTGAGTCTGACTTCTATACCAGGAAAGATCTTTGAACAAATTATTAAACAACATGTATGTAAGTACATGGATAAGAATGAAGTGATTAACCAGAGTCAGCATGGGTTTGTAACTAACAAGTCATGTCAGACTAACTTAATTTCCTTCTATGACAGAATCACTGACTGGGTGGATCAGGGAAATGCTGTAGATATAGTATATCTTGACTTCAGCAAAGCATTTGACAAAGTATCTCACACCATCCTTATTGAAAAAATGACCAAGAATGCAATGGACCAGGCAACTGTTAGGTGGATTCATAACTGGCTTAGTGATCGGACTCAAAGGGTGGTTGTAAATGGCTTCACATCCAGCTGGATGAATGTCTCAAGTGGGGTACCACAGGGCTCCGTCCTGGGACCTGTATTGTTCAACATCTTTATCAATGATTTAGATGAAGGAATTGAGGGTAAACTGATTAAATTTGCTGATGACACAAAGCTAGGAGGGATAGCTAATACTAGAGAAGAGAGAGAGAGGATTCAAAAAGACCTAAATAAACTGGAGCAGTGGGCAGCAACCAACAGAATGGTTTTTAACAGGGAAAAATGCAAAGTACTACATCTGGGCAATAAAAATGAAAAAAGCATATACAGAATGGGAGGAATAGAGCTAAGCAACAGTACATGTGAAAAAGACTTAGGTATACTAATAGATCATAGACTGAACATGAGTCAACAGTGTGATGCAGCAGCAAAAAAGGCAAATACAATTCTGGGATGTATTAACAGAAGCATACAGTCTAGATCACGTGAAGTCATTATCGGTCTTTACTCCTCTTTGGTCAGACCTCATCTGGAATACTGTGTACAGTTTTGGGCACCACATTTTAAAAAAGACATAGACAAACTGGAGCAAGTTCAGAGAAGAGCGACCAGAATGGTGACTGGTCTGCAAACCATGTCCTATGAGGAACGGTTGCAGGATTTGGGAATGTTTAGCTTGCAAAAAAGAAGACTGAGAGGAGACTTAATAGCTGTCTACAAATATGTCAAGGGCTGTCACATTGTAGAAGGATCATCTTTATTCTCATTTGCACAAGGAAAGACTAGAAGCAATGGGATGAAACTAAATGGGAGGAGACACAGATTAGATATTAGAAAAAACTTTTTGACAGTTAGGGTGATTAACGAGTGGAACAGGCTGCCACGAGAGGTGGTGAGTTCCCCTTCAATGGACGTCTTCAAACAGAGGCTGGACAGACATCTGTCTGAGATGATCTAGTGAATCCTGCTTTGAGCAGGGGGTTGGACCAGATGACCCAGGAGGTCCCTTCCAACTCTACCATTCTATGATTCTATGATTCTATGATTCTATGAAGGCAAGGAAGGAATTGGGGAGGGGGGGGTGATTCCTGCTAGGGCCCTGAAATCATAAAACAGGCAGGAGAGTCTGACGCATGGTGACGGAGAGGTTGTAGGGGCAGGGGGTGTTGTCACGTGCGAGCACGTGTGCATGCTGGCTTGTGTGTGAGGGTGCGCTTCCTAGGTGTGGCGCGCTGCAGACAGTCAAAGGGATTGTTCCCTTTCATTAAAAGTTAATCCCCGGCTGCAGGCGATTAGAAAGCAATTAACCGCGCTCTACTCACCCTACCCGGGTCTACCGGTGAGTCTCGCCTCTGCTTCCGGCCTGTGGCATTGGCCGTGAAGCTGACGTTCCGTCGACAGCGCTGCAGCCGATCAGTGAGCTCAGCGGCTCTGAGTGGGGCGTTGTGTCTACAAGACCTTTTAAGGAAGCTAGCAAAAAATTGAAGAGAAGGGAAAGCACAAAAGGACCTGGTCTTGCTGAGCACTGGAAAGGGCAGCCGGCAGCCAGACGTCAAAGTAGAAAAGCAGCAAGTGAGAGGCTTGTCTCTGCCTACGGCCACACCACCCTGAACACGCCTTATCTCGGAAGCTAAGCAGCGTTAGGCCTGGTTAGTACTTGGATAGGAGACCGCCTGGGAATACCAGGTGCTATAGGCTTTTGCTTTTTCCTTCCTTCCACCAGCAGGGGGCACTCTCTTCTATGCCTTTTTTCCATTCCCTTTCACAAGTGCACACCTTCATTTTTTTTTCTTTTTTTCATTTGCTTTCTCTCTTGCGCTATTTCATCTCTGTAAAATACCAGCATCCTTCTGATCACCGTGGGCCTCCAGCATTGTTGCTTCTTTACTTTTAATACTAGGACCAGCGTCTCCCGCGTGGCTGGAGGCAACCACCGGTAACCCCAAGCAGAAGACCTTTGCAGGCAACACGACCCTCCCCCCTGAAGAGCAGCTCAAAGTCACTGGCAACCATCTCACCCTCTTCCTTCATTCACCCCTGGACGTCTCGCTCCGCCCCGAAGTTACGGGTCCAGCTTGCTCTTTCTGTCACATTACCGCGATGAAGGGTTTAGCCTGCAGGAGACCCTGCGCCGAGCCATTTTTGAAGACACCTGATGCGGCGGGTGAATCACAGCTAAACAGACTACACCTGTAGGGACGGCACAGACTTTGCATGGACCCTTCGGAGCCCGCCCTGTCACGGCCAGATTGCTCGCCACCAAGCGATCCTGAGAAAGGCTGGCCGGGCGGTGGATTGAGCAGCTTCTACTGGCCATACCACCTTGGATACTCCCGATATCATCTGATCTCGGAAGCAAAGCAGGGCTGGGCTTGGACAGTACTTGGATGGGAGACCTCCTGGGAACACCGGGTGCTGTAGACCATTTTGATGACGTTTTTACCTACTGCCCAGCTCAGCTAGCATGGAGCGGCGCTTTGCCGGACACCGACCTTAAGTAACTTAGATGATGGAAGCCCTAAGGCTTCTGAGCCAGTTGGCAGCTAAGTACGCTACCCCGCCGCCTTCACGCAGGCCTGACACCAAGCTCCTTGCCATGGCTAGGAGTGTTTATTGACTCCGCAGCTCGCCGTGTGGAAATGATGGCGTTAAAAGCACCCGGGGCCGTGAAGGGGCCAGGCTTTCAGCAGGTGCCCAGGGAAGGTTTTGGATGCCGGCCGCCTAGCGAGGGCCAGCAGAAGTAACATGGTAGTCTGCAAAGAAGCTTGTGTAACCAAGCCAGACGGCTGCCAAAGAGCTAACCTCAGTGCAAGGAAGGCAAGGAAGGTGCGGAAGGAATTGGGGAGGGGGGGGTGATTCCTGCTAGGGCCCTGAAATCATAAAACAGGCAGGAGAGTCTGATGCATGGTGACGGAGAGGTTGTAGGGGCAGATAGGGGGTGTTGTCACGTGCGAGCACGTGTGCATGCTGGCATGTGTGTGAGAGTGCGCTTCCTAGGTGTGGCGCGCTGCAGACAGTCAAAGGGATTGTTCCCTTTCATTAAAAGTTAATCCCCGGCTGCAGGCTATTAGAAAGCAACTAACCGCGCTCTACTCACCCTACCCGGGTCTACCGGTGAGTCTCGCCTCTGCTCCCGGCCTGTGGCATTGGCCGTGAAGCTGACGTTCCGTCGACAACGCTGCAGCCGATCAGTGAGCTCAGTGGCTCTGAGTGGGGCGTTGTGTCTACAAGACCTTTTAAGGAAGCCAGCAAAAAAATTGAAGAGAAGGGAAAGCACAAAAGGACCTGGTCTTGCTGAGCACTGGAAAGGGCAGCCGGCAGCCAGACGTCAAAATAGAAAAGCAGCAAGTGAGAGGCTTGTCTCTGCCAACGGCCACACCACCCTGAACATGTCCAATCTCATCTGATCTTGGAAGCTAAGCAGGGTCAGGCCTGGTTAGTACTTGGATGGGAGATTGTAAAATAATACTCTACCTGTATTATTTTTTTCTACTGAGGACTTCTCAAAGTATCAATATCACGATATTCTTATAAAAAAATGTATCTATTTATTCTTGGATTGTCCATTAAAAAGAATCAGATTGCAGCAGGTACATACAATAATTAGTTATAAAGTAATTGTCCATTTGTCCATAATTAGATTAATTGTTGAGATTCACCCATCTTTCCTTGGATCCTGGCTGGTAAATCATGTCTTTGTCCAGCATGTGTCCAGGCCTACATGTCATCTGCTTCTCAGCATGAAGATTCTGTGTCTTGTGGGGTGGGCACAGCAAGAGAGCCCCCCCTTTCTGTACCATGGGCTTTTATAGCCAGTCGTATGGACACCTGTTCTACATATGGTGGTGAACCAAAAATACACACACAAATAGCGCATGTCAACTAGACACGATGGCTGAGGCATAGAACTAAGAAAAATGATTATCGATTAACATTCCAAATGAATTTCCATAATTAACCATTTAACATTTCCCCCTTTTTGAGAATAAAAGGACTTTAACTGAAATTTCTCAAAAGAAGATGCATTCATCAATCATTTTTTCTTTCCTTCTTCCTTGGCAATATCATTAAATTTCCCTAATAATAATAGTAATAATAGTATCAATATCGGATTATTGTTATATAATAATGTGAATTCATGTTATGGTAAGCCGTGACTAATATTCATTTAATATGTATAATTATACTTCCCTATATCTAAATTGAAGCAATCGCGGGTTCAATCGTCATCATCTGATGTCATCGGGTCGTCGTCTCGTCTTCTTCTTGGTTCTTTTATAACACAGTCTTTAGATGAAAACTCCTTTGAAATAAATTACAGCATGTAGATATTGTACAGTCCATAAACTGTACTCTTTATTAGAAAGATCATGTGTGTCAGTTGATAAGAAAACAAAGTCCATGGATGAAATGTAGCTTTAATATCTGTGCAGTGTCACCTGGACTTACGTTGGATCGTGTTTGGAATCTTCCGTGTGTCCACACTGGTCTTGTGTCACTTTTGGAACAGATGTGACGTCTTTGGTCAGTAAAGCAATGGTTAACTTGACACTTTCCTGCTTTATATAGCACCATAACCAGTACTCAGTCCTTTATATACAGGACACATATGCCAGGTATTACCTGTTCACCAGCTTTCATTGAAGCGTTGCAGGTGATAAGAAACCACTGGAACGTGATGAAACTTAAACACAACACAGTACATATAGGATCATCGTCCTCTGCCGTCCTGGTGATCAGTGGTGTGAATTGTATTGTATGTAATGGACACAGTCTATTATAACACTCAGCAGTCACACCTGTTACCTTCTGAGACGTCCGGATATCAGTTGCTTCTTCTTGTAACTTTTGAGAATCTCTTTGATTTATAAAAATTAAAAGTCTTTATTAAGATAGAATTCATAATTGCGATGTCTTGATTGAAGTCTTCATTCCCTAATCTGATACCAAATCTGGCAGTTTTTCCTAACCTATGATATCACAGCGTACCATAGCAATCAGTAATATCCATCTAATTATTATCAAAATATTAAAATAAATTATGTTTGGAATAATAAACAATAATAGATAATAATTCATTATCAATCAAGTTCTCCATATGATAGAACATTTTTATGTCATAGGTGTAATTACCTTTTCCAACCCATAGGTGTCAGTGTATTTTGAAAAAACAAGTTTTTATATCTTTATTAAACCAATAATATCAAAGAATGTATACTCCTGAACCAAAATGAATAAATATATGAATGTATGAATGAATGAATGAATGAATAAATGAATGAATGAATTGTTGTGTTTACTCAGAAAATGTAAACATTTTTTTCTTTAGCAATATATATTTAATGAAGCAATACTCTTGTATTAGACATTACTTTATTAAATATGAATGTGTTTTCTCAATTGAGATATTGAACTCAAATAAAATCAAATGAGAATTAAAAAATGAAAAAATAGAAAAATAAGAAGTATAAAGTAAGAATAAAATTTTAAAAATGAAAAATAAAATTAAGAGTAAAAATAAGAATAAAAATAAAAATAAGGCCTTTAAATTTTAATGACAAATGCAGAGTAATTATATTCTCCATAAAAAATACCCTTATATCTCCATTATCTGGATGATTTCATATTTGTCATAAACTTGTACCACCAAAAAATATTAAATTATGCAACTTTGCATGTAATACCCTTCTTAATTATACCATAGTACCTTATTATTATTTCTTCTTTATTAAAATGTGTGGAAAATAAGTATTGATCAAAAGTGATTATGTAATCAGGATCAAAAACACATTTTCCCCCTTCACACCAAAAATATTATTTTATAAAATTTATGTATATATCAGAACCAAATTAAAAATAATTATTCTTCTAGAAATATTGTGCATAAATTTCATATCGATGAGTAGCATAGATTTGACTAAAGAGAGGTGTGTACCTATTTAGGTAACAATTAAAAATAATATTATAGTTATTCAAGAATATTATCATGTGGAATATTATTCTAAATATAAATTTGCTTTGTAAACCATTTTGATGTGTGGTTGCCCTTATCCACTATTAGTTAAATCAAGAAATAATAATTATTAAAGAAATATAGAAATATATATATGTAGATACATTGCCTACAAGTAGTATTCAACCCCCTGCAGATTTAGCTGGTTTGATAAGATGCAAATAAGTTAGAGCCTTCAAACTGCAAACGAGAGTAGGTTTTATGAACAGAAGCATAAATCTTACAAACCAAAAAGTTATGTTGCTCAGTTGAATTTTATTAAATTTTAAACATAAAAGTGTGGGTCAATTATTATTCAACCTCTATGTTTAATATTTTGTGGAATAACCCTTGTTTGCAATTACAGCTAATAATCGTCTTTTATAAGACCTGATCAGGCCGGCACAGGTCTGTGGAGTTATCTTGGCCCACTCCTCCATGCAGATCTTCTCCAAGTTATCTAGGTTCTTTGGGTGTCTCATGTGGACTTTATTCTTGAGCTCCTTCCACAAGTTTTCAATTGGGTTAAGGTCTGGAGACTGACTAGGCCACTCTAACACCTTGACTTTTTCCCTCTTGAACCAGGCCTTGGTTTTCTTGGCTGTGTGCTTTGGGTCGTTGTCTTGTTGGAAGATGAAATTACGATCCATCTTAAGATCCTTGATGGAGGAGCGGAGGTTCTTGGCCAAAATCTCCAGGTAGGCCGTGCTATCCATCTTCACATGGATGCGGACCAGATGGCCAGGCCCCTTGGCAGAGAAACAGCCCCACAGCATGATGCTGCCACCACCATGCTTGACTGTAGGGATGGTATTCTTGGGGTCGTATGCAGTGCCATCCAGTCTCCAAACGTCACGTGTGTGGTTGGCACCAAAGATCTCGATCTTGGTCTCATCAGACCATAGAACCTTGAACCAGTCTGTCTCAGAGTCCTCCAAGTGATCATGAGCAAACTGTAGACGAGCCTTGACATGACGCTTTGAAAGTAAAGGTACCTTACGGGCTCGTCTGGAACGGAGACCATTGCGGTGGCGTACATTACTTATGGTATTGACTGAAACCAATGTCCCCACTGCCATGAGATCTTCCCAGAGCTCCTTCATTGTTGTCCTTGGGTTAGCCTTGACTCTTCGGACAAGCCTGGCCTCGGCACGGGAGGACACTTTCAAAGGCTGTCCAGGCCGTGGAAGGCTAACAGTAGTTCCATAAGCCTTCCACTTACGGATGATACTCCCAACAGTGGAGACAGGTAGGCCCAACTCCTTGGAAAGGGTTTTGTACCCCTTGCCAGCCTTGTGACCCTCCACGATCTTGTCTCTGATGGCCTTGGAATGCTCTTTTGTCTTTCCCATGTTGACCATGTCTGAGTGCTGTTCACAAGTTTGGGGAGGGTCTTAAATAGTCAGAAAAGGCTGGCAAAAGAGATCTTTAATCCACACATGTGAAGCTCATTATTCTTGGTGCCTGAACTACTTCTTAATACTTTAGAGGGAACAAACAGAATTCTTGTGGTTTGAGGGGTTGAATAATAAATGACACTCTGAATTAACTTTTAATGTTTTAAAAAAACAAAAAAACAAAAAAAAAGTTGCTGCATTGCATTTCCCACTTCCAGGCTGATCTACAGTACAAATGTCACAATGCCAAGTTAATTCCGCATGTGTCAACCACCTAAATCTGCAGGGGGTTGAATACTACTTGTAGGCACTGTAATACCTAATTATGTATTATAATTTCCTCAGAATTAAATATATTTTTGTGAATTCACATAAAGAAACATTTTTTTTTTCAAACATACATACGAGGCCTCTGTCACATCAATCACACTTAGCAGCTGCTGATTTACTCATCTGTCACCTTCACTCTGACATTCACAGATCTGTTCAACTCAAACATTCCACATATGAAGTTTTAGATATATATATATATTTAACCCAAAATTGTTGTATCCCAATTTATTAATGCGCATTGCCATATCAATTGAATATCTTTATATTTATATACTGGATTTTGGCTGTTGGAGCTGAAAAGAGGACATCGGTAAACCAGGGGAGGAGTCCTGAGGAGATAATTTGCATATTCCCACTGCATTTTGGGGTAAGTGAAGAGTTTCCGCGAGCTCAAAGAACACTGGATTTTGGCTGTTGGAGCTGAAAAGAGGACATCGGTAAACCAGGGGAGGAGTCCTGAGGAGATAATTTGCATATTCCCACTGCATTTTGGGGTAAGTGAAGAGTTTCCGCGAGCTCAAAGAACACTGGATTTTGGCTGTTGGAGCTGAAAAGAGGACATCGGTAAACCAGGGGAGGAGTCCTGAGGAGATAATTTGCATATTCCCACTGCATTTTGGGGTAAGTGAAGAGTCTCCGCGAGCTCAAAGAACACTGGATTTTGGCTGTTGGAGCTGAAAAGAGGACATCGGTAAACCAGGGGAGGAGTCCTGAGGAGATAATTTGCATATTCCCACTGTATTTTGGGGTAAGTGTAGAGTCTCTGCGAGCTTAAAGAACACGGGATTTTGGCTGTTGGAGCTGAAAAGAGGACATCGGTAAACCAGGGGAGGAGTCCTGAGGAGATAATTTGCATATTCCCACTGCATTTTGGGGTAAGTGAAGAGTCTCCGCGAGCTCAAAGAACACTGGATTTTGGCTGTTGGAGCTGAAAAGAGGACATCGGTAAACCAGGGGAGGAGTCCTGAGGAGATAATTTGCATATTCCCACTGCATTTTGGGGTAAGTGAAGAGTCTCTGCGAGCTCAAAGAACACTGGATTTTGGCTGTTGGAGCTGAAAAGAGGACATCGGTAAACCAGGGGAGGAGTCCTGAGGAGAAAATTTGCATATTCCCACTGCATTTTGGGGTAAGTGAAGAGTCTCTGCGAGCTCAAAGAACACTGGATTTTGGCTGTTGGAGCTGAAAAGAGGACATCGGTAAAATAGGGGAGGAGTCCTGAGGAGCTAATTTGCATATTCCCACTGCATTTTGGGGTAAGTAAAGAGTCTCCGCGAGCTCAAAGAACACTGGATTTTGGCTGTTGGAGCTGAAAAGAGGACATCGGTAAAGCTTTTTTTTTTATGCTTTTTTCACTGTTTTCAGAACATTAACAATAAGAACATGGAAGAGTCCAGGAGCCATTTGGGGAGCTGCATATCCTGCTACATGTTCACAGACTTGCCAGTGGAAAAGCCAAACTTCACATGCCAGAAATGCAAGCTTGTGTCCCTGTTGGAGGAAAAGTTGCGAAATCTAGAAGAGAGGTTAACTACCTTGAAAATCATTAAGGAAGGTGAAGAGTTCTTAGACAGAGCAGAATTATCTCTTCATGATTCAGAAAGAGAAGAAATTCGAACTGCACCTGACGAAACAGAGGAATGGAAGCATGTGACCAACAGAAGCAGGAGGATCGAGAGGCAGTCAGCACCCATATTGCTCAGGAACCAGTACCAGGCTCTCACGCAGGAGAACCATGAAAAAATACAGCAAAATAAGACTTTGCCAGCAATGAATAACCTTGTAAGCCCTCAGAATCCTCCTGGATGGAAAAAGAAGAATGTTGTGAAGAAAAAACGGAGAGTGGTGGTCATGGGGGATTCCCTGTTAAGAGGAACAGAGGCCGCTATCTGCAGACCAGACATAACCTCAAGAGAAATGCGCTGTCTTCCAGGAGCAAAAATTAAAGATGTGTCTGACAGGATATCAAGATTCTTCAGACCTACAGATCACTACCCATTCCTGCTACTACATGTGGGGACAAATGACACCGCAAGAAAGGACCTGGAAACCATCTGCAGTGACTTTGAAGACTTAGGCAAGAAAGTGAAAGAATTGGGAGCGCAGGTGGTCTTCTCATCCATCCTCCCAGTGGATGGCCATGGAACAATGAGGTGGAATAAGATTCTACAGGTGAACAACTGGCTACGTCGATGGTGCCGTCAACAAGGATTTGGATTTCTGGATCACGGAATGAATTACCTATACGATGGACTACTTGCTAGAGATGGGGTGCACCTTACGAAGACTGGAAAACATGTATTTGGAAGTCGCCTTGCTACACTCATCAGAAGAGCTTTAAACTAGAACAATGTGGGAAGGGAAGCAAAAGGCCAGAAAAAGCCATACAGCTGACAGATACTATTGAGATCTCTGCTACTGGAAGTGGAAAGGAAGAACAAAGACAAAACAATTTAAATAATAAAAATATGGGAGGAAGAGAAACCAATCACAAACTAAAATGTTTTTATACAAATGCACAAAGCATGGGCAACAAACAAGGAGAATTGGAACTACTAACGCAGGAAAAGGAATATGATGTCATTGGAATCACTGAAACTTGGTGGGACGATACACATGATTGGAATAAAAGGCTAAAAGGATACAACTTATTTGCAAGAAACAGACTTGATAAACGAGGAGGAGGTGTTGCATTGTATGTTAGAAAAGCGTATATCTGCACAGAGATTGAAGCTTCAGAGACTGGGAGTTCTGTGGAAACTGTTTGGGTAAGAATACAAGGAGAGAACAACGGAAAGGACACCATTGTAGGCATTTACTACAGGCCACCTGGGCAAGCTGAAGATATGGATGAACTCTTTATGTATCAAATGACCAAGTTCTCCAAAAAATATGACGTAGTGGTCATGGGAGATTTCAACTATCCAGACATTTGTTGGGAATCTCTGTCAAGTAAAACTAACAGGTCAAGCAAATTCTTATCCTCTCTTGCTGACAACTTTATCTTGTAGGGGAGAAAACAAGTGGATATGCTACTTTGGATCTAATCCTTATAAAAAGGGAGGAAATGGTTGAGGAGGTAAAGGTGGCTGGGACCCTAGGAGGCAGCGATCATGCTATTATAGAATTTTGGATAACTAGAGGAGGAAGACATGTGAAGACTCAAACTTCAAGGTTAGATTTTAGAAAGGCAGATTTTAAGAGAATCAGAAAGAGAATAGGAGGGATCCAATGGCTGGATGTCCTTAAGGACAAAAATGTCCAGGAAGGATGGGAAATTTTTAAAAATGAGATTCTCAAAGCACAATCGTTAACAATCCCGAAAAGTAGGAAGAATGGGAAGCATTTAAGGAAACCAGGATGGATGAACACAGAACTTAAACACATGCTAAAAAGAAAGAAAGAAATGTTTATTAAATGGAAAGAGTGAGGCATATCTAAAGAAGATTATAATGCAGTCTGCAGATCCAGCAGGGCACGTATCAGGTTAGCTAAAGCTGACAATGAATTAAGGCTTGCAAGAGATGTCAAAAGCAATAAAAAAGGATTTTGGGGGTATGTCAAAAGTAAAAGAAAAGTCAAAGATGCTATAGGATTTTTACAGGATGAAAATGGAGAAATGGTAAGAGAGGATGTTGAGAAGGCCGAACGTTTTAATTCTTATTTTGCATCTGTTTTCTCTCAGAAAGAAAATGTAACATCAACTGATCTCCACTGTCCTTTTAAAGGAATAGAGGAATCCAAGTTATCTGTAAACAGAAAGATTGTGAGGGAATATTTAGCTAACATAAATGAGTTCAAGTCTCCAGGTCCAGATGAATTACACCCCAGAGTACTGAAGTAGATCGTAGATGAAATTTTAGAACCACTCTCCATAATCTTTGAAAATTCTTGGAGAACAGGAGAAGTCCCAGAAGACTGGAGAAGAGCAAATGTTGTTCCTATCTTCAAAAAGGGGAAGAAGGTGGACCCAGGGAACTATAGGCCGGTGAGTCTGACTTCTATACCAGGAAAGATCTTTGAACAAATTATTAAACAACATGTATGTAAGTACATGGATAAGAATGAAGTGATTAACCAGAGTCAGCATGGGTTTGTAACTAACAAGTCATGTCAGACTAACTTAATTTCCTTCTATGACAGAATCACTGACTGGGTGGATCAGGGAAATGCTGTAGATATAGCATATCTTGACTTCAGCAAAGCATTTGACAAAGTATCTCACACCATCCTTATTGAAAAAATGACCAAGTATGCAATGGACCAGGCAACTGTTAGGTGGATTCATAACTGGCTTAGTGATCGGACTCAAAGGGTGGTTGTAAATGGCTTCACATCCAGCTGGATGAATGTCTCAAGTGGGGTACCACAGGGCTCCGTCCTGGGACCTGTATTGTTCAACATCTTTATCAATGATTTAGATGAAGGAATTGAGGGTAAACTGATTAAATTTGCTGATGACACAAAGCTAGGAGGGATAGCTAATACTAGAGAAGAGAGAGGATTCAAAAAGACCTAAATAAACTGGAGCAGTGGGCAGCAACCAACAGAATGGTTTTTAACAGGGAAAAATGCAAAGTACTACATCTGGGCAATAAAAAATGAAAAAAGCATATACAGAATGGGAGGAATAGAGCTAAGCAACAGTACATGTGAAAAAGACTTAGGTATACTAATAGATCATAGACTGAACATGAGTCAACAGTGTGATGCAGCAGCAAAAAAGGCAAATACAATTCTGGGATGTATTAACAGAAGCATACAGTCTAGATCACGTGAAGTCATTATCGGTCTTTACTCCTCTTTGGTCAGACCTCATCTGGAATAATGTGTACAGTTTTGGGCACCACATTTTAAAAAAGACATAGACAAACTGGAGCAAGTTCAGAGAAGAGCGACCAGAATGGTGACTGGTCTGCAAACCATGTCCTATGAGGAACGGTTGCAGGATTTGGGAATGTTTAGCTTGCAAAAAAGAATACTGAGAGGAGACTTAATAGCTGTCTACAAATATGTCAAGGGCTGTCACATTGTAGAAGGATCATCTTTATTCTCATTTGCAAAAGGAAAGACTAGAAGCAATGGGATGAAACTAAATGGGAGGAGACACAGATTAGATATTAGAAAAAACTTTTTGACAGTTAGGGTGATTAATGAGTGGAACAGGCTGCCACGAGAGGTGGTGAGTTCCCCTTCAATGGACGTCTTCAAACAGAGGCTGGACAGACATCTGTCTGAGATGATCTAGTGAATCCTGCTTTGAGCAGGGGGTTGGAACAGATGACCCAGGAGGTCCCTTCCAACTCTACCATTCTATGATTCTATGATTCTATTTCTTTGAATATTCCCCAAGTACATATTATATAATATGAGAGTAAGTCACTGGAATTTCAGACACTTGAAAAAACTCTTGTCTTAGATTCTTTTTTCACTGGCTGCCCGGTCTTAAGTTACATCAGTTGAAAATAGAATGAATGGGATCCTATACTATTAGCTCAAAGTTCAAAGGCCACAGCTGTCACACGTCATGCTGTAAAGCTACTTTAATTTGCACGAACACTTCATGCACAGAAAATATTAGCAACACAAAAGAATTAATAAGTATTACATATATATTATAGTTCAACTAGATATATTGTTATTATTTTAAAATGTTATACACATAAAATCATGCAATTTTTTCACTTCCTGTGTGAATAAAGAAATAAATCCATTTTAGAGTTCTTTGATCAAATCCTGCTTTGGAATGAAAACTCTAAGGACATATAAGAAATTAAAATTAAATATCAAATTCATACAGAAACAGAATTATTTAAATATCTTATACATATATTGGTTGGTTCTAATGTAATTCAAAATATTGCTACTTAAATTTATATATATGAAGTTCTAATTTATTAATTAATATATATATATATATATATATTTTATAAACGCATATATAAATACAATTATACGCAATCTCTACTTAACCACAAAAAAAATTAGCTTAATAAAGCAAAAAATATTAAACGTTTATGTGTCAATTACAAATCTAAACCTAAAAATAGACACATCAACCAATGAATAATAAATGATTAGATTTTATTAAATAGTTGAATTAAAAATCACAATGACAAAACGGGAAAGGGGATAAAATCCGAAAGAGACATACGCAAGGGAAAATTAATGACTGACTCCATCCATATAGATTATAATAGCATTAAAAGGATGGCAGTGGATATAAATAACAATAAGTAAATGGGATAAAATCTATATAAATATAGATAAACAATGGATAGATAAAAAATATATAAAGTGCACGATACAAATTCATACAAGTGTACTAATAATATATATGACCATAAATTATTAATGATATGAATTAATGAATATACAAAATATATTTCAATATAATAATAAATACAAAACAATAAATGGTATAATATATTAAATTAAATAGATGAAGTTTATATAAGGTGCATAATAGTATATCAATCCATTCAAAGAATCGCCAACTACATAAGAATACCACTAGTAATCACTCAGTGGGTAAAAAACAGTCAAGAGGGTGCATATAGGATCATGTAAGCACATGTACTAACCCGAGCTGTGTCTCACATCCGACGCGCGTTTCGCTGTTGCTTTCTCAAGGATACAATGAGACTGAATAAATCAGGGCATATATATATATGTAGAGCTAATAGCTCATTATTATAGACCGGTGGTGCATGAGGAGGAGCTGTGCAGATCATGCATGATCGTGTCGGCGCGGCCTCCCCCCAGAGAGACGCGTCTCCATAGAGCACTGCTGTCCAGGATGAGGCGGCGCCGGCGTGCGTGTCAGCTTGGAGCGCAAGAAAAAAGGAGGAACCGGAAATGACGTTAAACAGTGTAACGTTATGACAGGACGAGGCGGTGCCAACGTGCGTGTCAGCTTGGAACGCAAAAGAAGAGGAACCGGAAGTGACATTAGACTGTGTAACGCTAAGAATGAGGGAAATCCCAATCGTACTACTAAAAAGAAAACAGTGTAAAAATAGGTGTGGACAAATATGAAACAGTAGAAAAAGTGAAACAAAGATACAAATAAATCATTCCATAAATACATAAATACATAGGCATAAAGCCAAAAATGTATATATACATATATAAATAAATATATATATATATAAAAAAATATATATATACATAATGTACATATAAAACATGTGGTGAACATATAATAAGTCATATGACTGAAGTGATACATAAGTGTAAAATGTGAAGAATATATGTAGAAAGCGGTTCCATCATCACAGGGCGTTGATCCGGCGTTTTCACTAAAAATCACACAATAATCACGAACCACCAAGAAAAACCTTCGGATAGAGCAAAGAAACTAGAAAGAAATATAAAAAGGGGGCATTAAAAACAAATAAAAAATAAATAAATAAATACAAGAACCAATAAATGAAGCGCACATAAGTTAATCAAAGAAAGGGAGCAAAACTATAAGACTCATTAAGACCACGGGGAGACATAGATTCTAAAACGGTGATCCATTTCACCTCTTTTTGTGCCAAAAGTTTTTTCCATTTTCCACCCCGAATCCCCGGATAAACACGATCAATCCCACTTACCTTTAAAGTTGACGGATCACAGTTGTGGAATTTTTTAAAATGACGAGGAATGGTCTTTAACTCTTCAAGATTTTCATTGTCACTAGCTGCCCTTATGTCTAGGACATGTTCACGTGTCCTTCTACGTAATTCCCTCGTAGTCATTCCAATATAGATCTTATTACACGGACATCTGGCGCTATATATGACGCCTACTGTGTTACATGTCACTGTATGAGTAATTTTAAAAGTCCTAGAATTGTCAGCATTCGTGAAAATCTTTGTTGAGTCAATATTAGGGCAGGCTACGCACCCACCACAGGGTCGACAGCCCCATTGTGGGCCCTTGGAATCAAAGAGGTATTTGTTATTAGTTGTCAAATGACTATGAACTAGCATATCTCGTAGATTTCGAGATCTTCGATAAGTGATCGTAGGATTTTTTGAAATATAAGGTGCTAGTGATGGATCAAGTTCCAGAATCCGCCAATGTTTCTTCAATGCAGTCCAAATTTCAGGGCTTTTTGTGTTAAAAGTGGAAATGAATCTCACCACATCCGTTGTTCCTCGCATCTGTTTCTTATATAATAGATCTTTCCTTTTAGAAAATTTAGCCCTTCGATAGCTACGCTGAATGATTTTATTATTATAGCCTCTTTCACGAAGTCGATTTTTTAATAAGTCAGCTTGGGTTTCAAATTTGGCGTCACTTGAACAAATCCGACGTATTCTAAGGAATTGTCCAGTTGGAATGTTTTCCACAAGATTCCTAGGATGTGAGGAGGCAGCATATAGGAGGGAATTCACCGAAGTTGGTTTACGAAATACGTCTGTGTGAATAGAACCATCCTGGTCGATATCCAACAACACGTCCAAAAACTCAATTTTGTGTTGTCCACACTTAAAGGTCAGCCTTATATTGAGGTCGTTTTCATTGAGAGCCATCATAAAAGATACGAGGTCCTCATGGGATCCCTGCCATAAAAAGAAGATGTCATCAATGAAACGACCCCAATACAAAACCTTGTCAATATTGGGAATGGGATCAGTCATAAAAATCTTCCTCTCCCACAGCCCCAGGAACAAATTGGCATACGAGGGGGCACAAGCTGCCCCCAGAGCGGTTCCCTGGAGCTGTAGGAAGAAGGCATCCTTAAAAATAAAAAAATTATGTTTCAAGACGAAGTCCAACAATATGGTGATGAAATCACCAAAATCCCTATCCACATTTGACATCTCCAAGAAGGCTATCACCGCCCTAATCCCATCATCATGGAGAATAGATGTATAGAGGGATTCGACGTCACATGTAACTAAGACGACGCTCCCATCCACCTGAATTCCATCAATTTTCTTCAGAAAGTCTGAAGTGTCTTTTAGATATGACGGTAGGGTTTCCACAATGGGACGTAAGGTATAATCAATCAGTTTACAAACAGATTCACAATAGTTGTCGACACCAGATACGATGGGCCTACCTGGAGGATTGGTGAGGTCCTTATGGGTCTTAGGGAGGACGTAAAATGTTGAAATCAATGGATCTTTTTTAAAAAGGTAAGACATTTCTTGTTTATTCAAGGTTCCCCTCCGGACCGCATCATTGAGAATGATCTCAAGGGAGCTCTGAAATTTAGATAGAGGATTAAATGTTAATTTCTTATAAGTTGTTTCATCATTTAAATGACGTCTAACTTCTTTCTCATATTTTGGTAGAGGGAGCAGTACGATATTACCCCCCTTGTCTGAGGGTTTAATGACTATATTTGGAAGTGATTGTAATTCTTTAATCGCCTTCCTCTCCTCTCTACTACAGTTGTCAAATGAAATTGAGGTTGGTATCTGTTTAAATTCGTCACTTACCAATTGCACGAATAATTCTATATTCGAGTACATCGAAAGGGGAGGAAAACGCTGAGACTTCGGAATAATGGATGATGGAAATTTACCCATTGATTTGACAGTTTGCTCCTCCAAAAGACTCTCAAGGGTCCTCAAGGCCTCCCGTTCTTCTATAGTAGAGAAAACGTTATCATTACATTTTTTATGAAATATTTTTTTAAAAGTCAATTTACGGGCGAAGAGGTGAAGATCTTTGAGACCAGTAAATAAGTCGAAACCACTAGTTGGTGAAAACGTTAAACCCTTCATTAGAACGTTAGTCTGAGGGGTAGTGAGAATGTGATCCGTCAGATTGATTACCTTTAATGTGGATTTAGACATGCCAGCCTCCATCAGAGTGGTTTGTTTAGGGTGATTTCTCCAGTGATTTTGCCTCTTCTGACCCAGTCTTGTGTTATAGTTGAATTTAGATGAAGAGGAATCAATAGATTCATTGTCGGTTGACATGTGGGAGGACTCTGAGCTTCTCCGTTCGCCCTGAAAAGATCTTGTAAATTTCCATTTATAGATCCTATTACTGCTTTTGTCAGATTGATCACGTAGATATTTGTTGGTCTTAGTGGTGCTAATTTGTTTCTCCCATAAGGAAAAACAAGCTTCCATATCTTCACTAAATTTTTCAAAATCTGTCACTGGAATCAAGGATTTAAGTCTTGCTTCTTTGTTACTAATCTCAGAGTCAATATCATTGAGAGTGGTGCCATTTTTATTAATAATGAGGCCCAAAAATTCACAAGAACATCAATCACAGGATTCCTCCCATCGATTGACAAAATCAGAGTCTTCCCTCCCATAGGAAGGAAAGACCTGTATGCGTAGGCCCCGTGGAATAAGTTTCTCCTTAACATATTGTTCCAACGAAAATTTGTTCCACCATGTTTTTATGCGACGGTGGTAAAGTAATTTCAAAGTGCGCTTACATTCATTGATGTCAACTTGAGCAGTGTTATCTAATTGAATCCCTTTCCCTTTAAATACTGATAAAGCTTGTGAATGCCATACGGCCTCTTTGGCTTTGAAATCCATGGTTGGAATGATCAGACCTCTGTAAATATACAGGATATATAACCACAAAAAAAATTAGCTTAATAAAGCAAAAAATATTAAACGTTTATGTGTCAATTACAAATCTAAACCTAAAAATAGACACATCAACCAATGAATAATAAATGATTAGATTTTATTAAATAGTTGAATTAAAAATCACAATGACAAAACGGGAAAGGGGATAAAATCCGAAAGAGACATACGCAAGGGAAAATTAATGACTGACTCCATCCATATAGATTATAATAGCATTAAAAGGATGGCAGTGGATATAAATAACAATATGTAAATGGGATAAAATCTATATAAATATAGATAAACAATGGATAGATAAAAAATATAAAGTGCACGATACAAATTCATACAAGTGTACTAATAATATATATGACCATAAATTATTAATGATATGAATTAATGAATATACAAAATATATTTCAATATAATAATAAATACAAAACAATAAATGGTATAATATATTAAATTAAATAGATGAAGTTTATATAAGGTGCATAATAGTATATCAATCCATTCAAAGAATCGCCAACTACATAAGAATACCACTAGTAATCACTCAGTGGGTAAAAAACAGTCAAGAGACGCGTCTCTCTGGGGGGAGGCCGCGCCGACACGATCATGCATGATCTGCACAGCTCCTCCTCATGCACCACCGGTCTATAATAATGAGCTATTAGCTCTACATATATATATATGCCCTGATTTATTCAGTCTCATTGTATCCTTGAGAAAGCAACAGCGAAACGCGCGTCGGATGTGAGACACAGCTCGGGTTAGTACATGTGCTTACATGATTCTATATGCACCCTCTTGACTGTTTTTTACCCACTGAGTGATTACTAGTGGTATTCTTATGTAGTTGGCGATTCTTTGAATGGATTGATATACTATTATGCACCTTATATAAACTTCATCTATTTAATTTAATATATTATACCATTTATTGTTTTGTATTTATTATTATATTGAAATATATTTTGTATATTCATTAATTCATATCATTAATAATTTATGGTCATATATATTATTAGTACACTTGTATGAATTTGTATCGTGCACTTTATATTTTTTATCTATCCATTGTTTATCTATATTTATATAGATTTTATCCCATTTACATATTGTTATTTATATCCACTGCCATCCTTTTAATGCTATTATAATCTATATGGATGGAGTCAGTCATTAATTTTCCCTTGCGTATGTCTCTTTCGGATTTTATCCCCTTTCCCGTTTTGTCATTGTGATTTTTAATTCAACTATTTAATAAAATCTAATCATTTATTATTCATTGGTTGATGTGTCTATTTTTAGGTTTAGATTTGTAATTGACACATAAACGTTTAATATTTTTTGCTTTATTAAGCTAATTTTTTTTGTGGTTATATATCCTGTATATTTACAGAGGTCTGATCATTCCAACCATGGATTTCAAAGCCAAAGAGGCCGTATGGCATTCACAAGCTTTATCAGTATTTAAAGGGAAAGGGATTCAATTAGATAACACTGCTCAAGTTGACATCAATGAATGTAAGCGCACTTTGAAATTACTTTACCACCGTCGCATAAAAACATGGTGGAACAAATTTTCGTTGGAACAATATGTTAAGGAGAAACTTATTCCACGGGGCCTACGCATACAGGTCTTTCCTTCCTATGGGAGGGAAGACTCTGATTTTGTCAATCGATGGGAGGAATCCTGTGATAGATGTTCTTGTGAATTTTTGGGCCTCATTATTAATAAAAATGGCACCACTCTCAATGATATTGACTCTGAGATTAGTAACAAAGAAGCAAGACTTAAATCCTTGATTCCAGTGACAGATTTTGAAAAATTTAGTGAAGATATGGAAGCTTGTTTTTCCTTATGGGAGAAACAAATTAGCACCACTAAGACCAACAAATATCTACGTGATCAATCTGACAAAAGCAGTAATAGGATCTATAAATGGAAATTTACAAGATCCTTTCAGGGCAAACGGAGAAGCTCAGAGTCCTCCCACATGTCAACCGACAATGAATCTATTGATTCCTCTTCATCTAAATTCAACTATAACACAAGACTGGGTCAGAAGAGGCAAAATCACTGGAGAAATCACCCTAAACAAACCACTCTGATGGAGGCTGGCATGTCTAAATCCACATTAAAGGTAATCAATCTGACGGATCACATTCTCACTACCCCTCAGACTAACGTTCTAATGAAGGGTTTAACGTTTTCACCAACTAGTGGTTTCGATTTATTTACTGGTCCCAAAGATCTTCACCTCTTCGCCCGTAAATTGACTTTTAAAAAAATATTTCATAAAAAATGTAATGATGATAACGTTTTCTCTACTATAGAAGAACGGGAGGCCTTGAGGACCCTTGAGAGTCTTTTGGAGGAGCAAACTGTCAAATCAATGGGTAAATTTCCATCATCCATTATTCTGAAGTCTCAGCGTTTTCCTCCCCTTTCGATGTACTCGAATATAGAATTATTCGTGCAATTGGTAAGTGACGAATTTAAACAGATACCAACCTCAATTTCATTTGACAACTGTAGTAGAGAGGAGAGGAAGGCGATTAAGGAATTACAATCACTTCCAAATATAGTCATTAAACCCTCAGACAAGGGGGGTAATATCGTACTGCTCCCTCTACCAAAATATGAGAAAGAAGTTAGACGTCATTTAAATGATGAAACAACTTATAAGAAATTAACATTTAATCCTCTATCTAAATTTCAGAGCTCCCTTGAGATCATTCTCAATGATGCGGTCCGGAGGGGAACCTTGAATAAACAAGAAATGTCTTACCTTTTTAAAAAAGATCCATTGATTTCAACATTTTACGTCCTCCCTAAGACCCATAAGGACCTCACCAATCCTCCAGGTAGGCCCATCGTATCTGGTGTCGACAACTATTGTGAATCCGTTTGTAAACTGATTGATTATACCTTACGTCCCATTGTGGAAACCCTACCGTCATATCTAAAAGACACTTCAGACTTTCTGAAGAAAATTGATGGAATTCAGGTGGATGGGAGCGTCGTCTTAGTTACATGTGACGTTGAATCCCTCTATAGATCTATTCGCCATGATGATGGGATTAGGGCGGTGATAGCCTTCTTGGAGATGTCAAATGTGGATAGGGATTTTGGTGATTTCATCACCATATTGTTGGACTTCGTCTTGAAACATAATTTTTTTATTTTTAAGGATGCCTTCTTCCTACAGCTCCAGGGAACCGCTATGGGGGCAGCTTGTGCCCCCTCGTATGCCAATTTGTTCCTGGGGCTGTGGGAGAGGAAGATTTTTATGACTGATCCCATTCCCAATATTGACAAGGTTTTGTATTGGGGTCGTTTCATTGATGACATCTTCTTTTTATGGCAGGGATCCCATGAGGACCTCGTATCTTTTATGATGGCTCTCAATGAAAACGACCTCAATATAAGGCTGACCTTTAAGTGTGGACAACACAAAATTGAGTTTTTGGACGTGTTGTTAGATATCGACCAGGATGGTTCTATTCACACAGACGTATTTCGTAAACCAACTTCGGTGAATTCCCTCCTATATGCTGCCTCCTCACATCCTAGGAATCTTGTGGAAAACATTTCAACTGGACAATTCCTTAGAATACGTCGGATTTGTTCAAGTGACGCCAAATTTGAAACCCAAGCTGACTTATTAAAAAATCGACTTCGTGAAAGAGGCTATAATAATAAAATCATTCAGCGTAGCTATCGAAGGGCTAAATTTTCTAAAAGGAAAGATCTATTATATAAGAAACAGATGCGAGGAACAACGGATGTGGTGAGATTCATTTCCACTTTTAACACAAAACGCCCTGAAATTTGGACTGCATTGAAGAAACATTGGCGGATTCTGGAACTTGATCCATCACTAGCACCTTATATTTCAAAAAATCCTACGATCACTTATCGAAGATCTCGAAATCTACGAGATATGCTAGTTCATAGTCATTTGACAACTAATAACAAATACCTCTTTGATTCCAAGGGCCCACAATGGGGCTGTCGACCCTGTGGTGGGTGCGTAGCCTGCCCTAATATTGACTCAACAAAGATTTTCACGAATGCTGACAATTCTAGGACTTTTAAAATTACTCATACAGTGACATGTAACACAGTAGGCGTCATATATAGCGCCAGATGTCCGTGTAATAAGATCTATATTGGAATGACTATGAGGGAATTACGTAGAAGGACACGTGAACATGTCCTAGACATAAGGGCAGCTAGTGACAATGAAAATCTTGAAGAGTTAAAGACCATTCCTCGTCATTTTAAAAAATTCCACAACTGTGATCCGTCAACTTTAAAGGTAAGTGGGATTGATCGTGTTTATCCGGGGATTCGGGGTGGAAAATGGAAAAAACTTTTGGCACAAAAAGAGGTGAAATGGATCACCGTTTTAGAATCTATGTCTCCCCGTGGTCTTAATGAGTCTTATAGTTTTGCTCCCTTTCTTTGATTAACTTATGTGCGCTTCATTTATTGGTTCTTGTATTTATTTATTTATTTTTTATTCGTTTTTAATGCCCCCTTTTTATATTTCTTTCTAGTTTCTTTGCTCTATCCGAAGGTTTTTCTTGGTGGTTCGTGATTATTGTGTGATTTTTAGTGAAAACGCCGGATCAACGCCCTGTGATGATGGAACCGCTTTCTACATATATTCTTCACATTTTACACTTATGTATCACTTCAGTCATATGACTTATTATATGTTCACCACATGTTTTATATGTACATTATGTATATATATATTTTTTTATATATATATATATATTTATTTATATATGTATATATACATTTTTGGCTTTATGCCTATGTATTTATGTATTTATGGAATGATTTATTTGTATCTTTGTTTCACTTTTTCTACTGTTTCATATTTGTCCACACCTATTTTTACACTGTTTTCTTTTTAGTAGTACGATTGGGATTTCCCTCATTCTTAGTGTTACACAGTCTAATGACACTTCCGGTTCCTCTTCTTTTGCGTTCCAAGCTGACACGCACGTTGGCACCGGCTCGTCCTGTCATAACGTTACACTGTTTAACGTCATTTCCAGTTCCTCCTTTTTTCTTGCGCTCCAAGCTGACATGCACGCCGGCGCCGCCTCATCCTGGACAGCCGCGCTCTATGGAGACGCGTCTCTCTGGGGGGGGCCGCGCCGACACGATCATGCATGATCTGCACAGCTCCTCCTCATGCACCACCGGTCTATAATAATGAGCTATTAGCTCTACATATATATATATGCCCTGATTTATTCAGTCTCATTGTATCCTTGAGAAAGCAACAGCGAAACGCGCGTCGGATGTGAGACACAGATCGGGTTAGTACATGTGCTTACATGATCCTATATGCACCCTCTTGACTGTTTTTTACCCACTGAGTGATTACTAGTGGTATTCTTATGTAGTTGGCGATTCTTTGAATGGATTGATATACTATTATGCACCTTATATAAACTTCATCTATTTAATTTAATATATTATACCATTTATTGTTTTGTATTTATTATTATATTGAAATATATTTTGTATATTCATTAATTCATATCATTAATAATTTATGGTCATATATATTATTAGTACACTTGTATGAATTTGTATCGTGCACTTTATATTTTTTATCTATCCATTGTTTATCTATATTTATATAGATTTTATCCCATTTACATATTGTTATTTATATCCACTGCCATCCTTTTAATGCTATTATAATCTATATGGATGGAGTCAGTCATTAATTTTCCCTTGCGTATGTCTCTTTCGGATTTTATCCCCTTTCCCGTTTTGTCATTGTGATTTTTAATTCAACTATTTAATAAAATCTAATCATTTATTATTCATTGGTTGATGTGTCTATTTTTAGGTTTAGCAATCTCTACTTAGACAAGTGTATATATATATATATATATATATATATATGAACTATTAGAAACTATGTAACTACAATTTTACTGTATTAGATTATAAATACATATTGAGACATTGTATTACATTTTGATACAACATTATAATTACAGTTTTTCCTTAGCCACTCCCTAAACCAAATCTTCTGTCTCTCTCAAATATCTCCAGGAGCGCCCAATTTAGGAAAGACATTTTTCTATCCTTCAAAACCTCAGAGAACTGCTTGTTCTTCTGTCCACATTCCATGACGTCAATGTGAGTTGGTCGTCTCACCTGTCTCTGTCCATCAGTTTCAGCCATTTTCCTTTTTAGAGAATCACAGTTCTGACTGAGAATAAACTCATTCTGTGGAGAGATGGATCTTTGCACTGGCTGATATGGCTTATAACATATATGAAATCTTCTGCGTATTTGATAGAGTTCACAATGGGGATGACTCAGTCTAGGAGAGTTTGAAATTGGCTTTTGGTAAGATTTTACCTTTCCTGGTTTTATAAATTTAGCTTGATTTATTTTCTTTTCACGATTCTCATGTTTTCTAACAAAATCCAGCATCTGCGCACATTCAAATAATGAATTTTTTTGTGATGCCATAACTTGGGAAACTGAATTTAGGAATTTGAATTTTTGTACAAAAGTTGTTATCATATGTTGTACTTTTCCATTTTTGATGAGAGCTTTGTACAACCGTTCAAATATGGACATGAATGTATATGTACATTCCTTCCTACCAATCCTTAGTTTCTGCAGATCTTCTATGTTGGGAAAATCCTTTGTGACACAATAAATCAAATATCTTAATCTGTCTGAATCATTTTCCCATCCATTAGGAGAGTCATTTTCACAGGGCATTAAATGTAAACGTCTGGACAATGTCACAGGAATCCAAATTTTAAATAATTGATTCCTCTCCTCATTGGATAAATCAAACTTATCAGAGAAGCTCTCAAATGTCTCTGAATTTCTACAGGCATGGATTTTGACATCATATTTTGGCATGATTTTGTATAATTTCAGCAAATTTTTCCTCATTTTAATTTGGAGTTGAGCCTGGGTAATTCCAGAATTCTCTGATATTTTTAGTGGCTCTTGTACGTCCGTTCCTCCTACGTCACTCAAGTCTCCTCCCACATCACCTAGTATGTCGGTTTCTCGTATGTCAGTCATGTCTCCTCCCATGTCAGGTTTCTGTATGTCCGTCTCTTGGTCAGACCTTCAGTTACAGACACGTGTCTTACTTCTTGTTCATTTTCCACATTACAGTCAGAATCAGTATCACCGTCTGACACTTCTACACTATTTTTCTGCTTAGAAATCTCTAACACAAGACTATGAAAAAAATCTACCAAATGTAGAATATTTCTCAATTTCTGTTTGTCTCTATTTACCAATTTAGAAGTTAACTGTAAATTCTGCAATTCACATTCTTTGTATAAACTGAGCCACAAAACTTCTATGTCATCTCCTACATTAACTTTGAAATTAATATTACTTTGTTTAGCAAAAGAAGAAATTATATCCATATTTTGCTTACCTTAAGATTCTTTGGCTTCTCTTTATCAGCACGTCCTGTCTTCAGTTTGTCTGATTCTTTTCCTGTGTGATTCTGTTCCTTGTTAGTACCTCTGCTTCCTGTCTTTCCTCAGTCTGTAGGTCCTTTCTGCTTCTCGTGACAAACTAGTGAATTTACTGACACCTGAACAACAGCTGTTCAGCTCGTCAGGACTCCCCCCTTGTTCACGGAAGAAATTCACTTACTTAATTTAAAAAACAATAAAACAGGACTGGCTGGCTCACCATTGTAAAATAATACTCTTCCTGTATTATTTTTTTCTACTGAGGACTTCTCAAAGTATCAATATCACGATATTCTTATAAAAAATGTATCTATTTATTCTTGGATTGTCCATTAAAAAGAATCAGATTGCAGCAGGTACATACAATAATTAGTTATAAAGTAATTGTCCATTTGTCCATAATTAGCCTAATTGTTGAGATTCACCCATCTTTCCTTGGATCCTGGCTGGTAAATCATGTCTTTGTCCAGCATGTGTCCAGGCCTACATGTCATCTGCTTCTCAGCATGAAGATTCTGTGTCTTGTGGGGTGGGCAGAGCAAGAGAGCCCCCCCTTTCTGTACCATGGGCTTTTTTAGCCAGTCGTATGGACACCTGTTCTACATATGGTAGTGAACCAAAAATACACACACAAATAGCGCATGTCAACTAGACACGATGGCTGAGTCATAGAACTCAGAAAAATGATTATCGATTAACATTCCAAATGAATTTCCATAATTAACCATTTAACAGAGACCGCCTGGGAATACCAGGTGCTGTAGGCTTTTGCTTTTTCTTTCCTTCCACAAGCAGGGGGCACTCTCTTCTATGCCTTTTTTCCATTCCCTTTCACAAGTGCACACATTCATTCTCTTTTCTTTTTTTCATTTGCTTTCTCTCTTGCGCTATTTCATCAGGCAACACGACCCTCCCCCCTGAAGAGCAGCTCAAAGTCACTGGCAACCATCTCACCCTCTTCCTTCATTCACCCCTGGACGTCTCGCTCCGCCCCCAAGTTACGGGTCCAGCTTGCTCTTTCTGTCACATTACCGCGATGAAGGGTTTAGCCTGCAGGAGACCCTGCGCCGAGCCATTTTTGAAGACACCTGATGCGGCGGGTGAATCACTGCTAAACAAACCACACCTGTAGGGATGGCACAGCCTTTGCATGGACCCTTTGGAGCCCGCCCCGTCACGGCCAGATTGCTCGCCACCAAGCGTGTTACAACTCTCCTGTTAGGTTTTTTTTAGTTTGCTGGTCACATGACCATTTTGCCTATTTAATCCGGCTCCGCCCTCCTGGCTTTGCTGGACTTCATTTGTATTTACTACTGTTTAGCTAGCTTGTTGCTCTGTTGCCTTTCTTTTGCTAGGTCTTCTGATCCCTATGCCTTTTTGTTGTGTGTTTGTCTTTGACTGCTACTATTTCTGCTAGGAGGTGTCCAACTTTTCCCAGTCCCTAGATCTTGTAGGGATCCCTCCCTCACATCTATATGTCTGCGTTCAGACTAGCCGAGGACTTTAGCGGTTCTGATCGCAGGATCAGGTTCCCCGTTACATCGTAGGGATCTAGTTTAGTTCTATTGTAGGGATAGATCTCCTTTCTTTCCTTACTCTCTGTAGCAGATCATAACAGTAATTCCAGCCATAAAAAAAAAATAAAATAAAAAAATTCTCTAAGGAAAGACCTCCAGTTTTCCATCATGGTCTCGGTGCAAGATTTGGCTCAACGCTTGCAGGGACTCTCTCTGGAGGTGACCAAGCTCCAACAACACGTGAGTAGCTGTTCTGGAGCACATTTTGTGGAACCTAAGGTACGTCTGCCTGATCTATTTTTTGGCAAACAACAAGATTTTTTTTCTTTTAAAAATGCTTGTCTATTATATTTTCGTTTGAGACCCGGATCCTCTGGTGATGAATCACAGCGCATAGGGATCATAATGTCACTTTTGCGCAAAGATCCTCAGGGATGGGCCTTCTCTCTCCAACCTAGTGATCCGTGCTTTAGATCAGTGGATAGTTTTTTTTCTGCTTTGGGTTTGTTGTACGATGATCCTGATCGTGTCTCATCTGCTGAGTCTGAATTAAGACGTTTGAGGCAGGGATCAGGTAATGTGGAAAAATATTGTTCTCACTTCCGTCGGTGGTCTGCCCAGGTGGGGTGGAACGATTCTGCTTTGAAAAGCTTGTTTCTTGCAGGGCTATGTGAAAGGGTAAAGGATTTACTGATTGCTTATCCCACACCTGGAAACTTGCAGGAGGCAATGCAATTAGCTATACGGGTGGACAGGAGACTGCGTGAAAGGGTTAATGAGAGCAAATCCTCTGCTATGTCAGCTTCGAGTCCTGAGAGGTTCTGTGCTGACAATGGAGAGCCGATGGAAATTGGGGCGATGGCACCCCGCTCTCAGGAAAAAGACCGCCGACTTTCTGAAGGCTTGTGTTTCTATTGCGGAAATTCTGGTCATTTTATTAAGAGCTGTGTGCTTCGTAAGAAGAAAGAAAAAAAAAAGGTCAGTCATGCTCGTATTGCCTGTTTAAATTCTAAGGGAGTATTCCTATCTGCCACTACTGCTGCTCAGGATGAATTAATTGAATTTCGGGTATTTGTGGATTGTGGATCTACTCTGAATGTGATTGATGGTGGATTCTTGGAAAAACTTAGATTAGAACCTAAAACTTTGTCATCCCCTATTGCTGAGGTTTCTGTCGATGGCTCTCCCTTGAAGAGTGTTACTCACAAGGTCTGTGAATTTCCCCTCACTATTAATGGTATTCATCAAGAGAATTTGGATTTGGTGGTATTGGATAATTTGCCTTCTCCAGTAATATTGGGGTTACCCTGGTTAAAATTGCACAATCCTGTACTGGATTGGTCTACCAATGAAATTAAGTCCTGGAGCCCTAAGTGTTATGACAAGTGTTGTAACGGGCGCATTGCTGCTGTGGATAGAGGGGAATTGCCTGTACCTATTCAGGATTTTTGGAGAGTTTTTTCTGAGGAGGAGTCGCAGGTTTTGCCTCCCCATAGAGACTATGATTGTACCATTGAATTTGTCCCTGGCGCGACTCTTCCTAAGAGTCGTTTATTTAATCTTACTATTCCTGAAAGAAAGGCTTTGGAAGAATACATACAGACAAGCTTGGCCGCCGGTCACATTAGGCCTTCCAAGTCTCCTGTGGCTGTTGGATTTTTTTTTGTAAAAAAAAAAGATGGCGGTTTACGTCCTTGTCTGGACTTTCGTGAGATTAATAAAATTATTGTACGCAATCCTTACCCACTGCCATTGATTCCTGATTTATTTAACCAGTTAGTGGGGGCCAAGTGGTTCTCTAAAATTGATCTCCGGGGGGCATACAATTTGTTGCGCATGAAGGAGGGTGATGAATGGAAGACTGCTTTTAACACTCCTGTGGGTCATTTTGAGAATCTGGTTATGCCTTTTGGTCTCACCAATGCTCCAGCATTTTTTCAGAATCTTATTAATGATATCCTTAGACCTTTAATCGGCAAAAATGTGGTTGTGTATTTGGATGACATTTTGATTTATTCGCCGGATCTGGAGTCTCATTGGCGGAGCGTACGTGAGGTATTACAGTTATTAATGGACAATTCGCTTTTTGCTAAGCTGGAGAAATGTGAGTTCGCTGTACAGAGAATTAGTTTTTTGGGCTACATTATCTCCAGTGAAGGTTTTGAGATGGACCCGGTTAAAGTTCAAGCTGTGCAGGAATGGCCTAGGCCTATTGGTTTGAAATCGATACAGAGGTTTTTGGGTTTCGCCAATTATTACAGAAAATTCATAAAAAAATTTTCTATTATTGTCAAACCGCTGACCGATCTCACCAGGAAAGGTGCTAATGCGGTTCAGTGGACTTCTGAGGCCATTGACGCTTTTGTGTTTCTAAAGGAGAGGTTCACCTCTGCTCCCATCCTTATGCAGCCTAATGTGACTAAGCCGTTTTTGGTTGAGGTTGATGCTTCTTTGGTGGGGGTTGGTGCGGTGTTGTCTCTGGAAAACAAGGATGGAGTACATCCCTGTGCCTTTTTTTCAAAAAAATTTTCCGAGACTGAACTTAATTACGATATTGCTAATCGGGAATTGCTGGCGATTAAACTCGCATTTGAACACTGGCGTCATCTCTTGGAAGGTGCTGAATTTCCCATTCAGGTTTTCACTGATCATAAAAATCTGATCTATCTTGATGCTGCCAAGCACTTGAATGCCCGTCAGGCTAGGTGGGCACTTTTTTTCTCGCGGTTTAATTTTTCCGTTACTTACATCCCGGGTACCAAGAATGTTAAAGCGGATGCTTTGTCTCGCAGCTTTTCTCCCATGGTCGGTGTTGAGGAGGAAGAGGAGACCATTTTACAAGAAGGTGTTGTGATTGCTGCTTTGGACTCCGTTTTGGAGGATGAGATTCTTAAAGCACAGGAGAATGCCCCATCTAACACTCCCCATGGGAGGTTGTTTGTGCCTAGGACCTTTAGGAGAGATTTGTTTGTTGAGTGTCATGAGTCTCGGTTGGCAGGTCATCCAGGAATTTCTGAGACCAAGAGACTTGTGGGTCGCAGTTTTTGGTGGCCTGGATTGCAGAAGGAAGTCATTAAGTGGGTGCGCCAATGTACTGTGTGTGCAAGATCCAAGTCTTCGCATGCTCCTTCTGCGGGGTTGCTTTGCCCTCTGGAGGTTCCTAGTGCACCTTGGACACATCTGGCTATGGACTTTATTACTGACCTTCCTCCCTCTGAAGGTTTCACGGTCATCTGGGTGGTTGTGGACCGTTTTAGCAAGATGTGTCACTTGGTTCCCTTCATCAAACTGCCTTGCGCTAAGACACTCGCTAAGGCCTTTGTCAAGGAGATTGTCAGACTACATGGTGTTCCTACTGACATTATTTCTGATAGGGGACCTCAGTTCGTGGCTCGTTTTTGGCGTGCCTTTTGTGACAGGTTGGGAGTTCATTTGTCGTTTTCATCTGGATATCATCCTGAGTCTAATGGCCAGACAGAAAGGAAGAACCAGGATGTTGAGCAGTTCTTGCGTTGTTTTGTGGCAGACAATCAAGAGGGGTGGTCTGAGTTTCTGCCACTTGCTGAATTTGCTCTTAACAACCATACATCCTCTTCTGCTAGGTGTTCGCCTTTTTTTTGTTGTTCTGGGAGACATCCGTCTTTTGGGTCATTTTCCAAATTGGTTTCGGCTGTGCCTGAGGAGGAGAGTTTTTCCTGTGATTTGGAGAGAGTTTGGACGGATGTGCGTGGTAATCTTCAGGAGGCTAACAAAAAATCTAAGAGGTACTTTGATAGGAAACGGCAAGAGATTTTGTTTGTGGTTGGTGACATGGTTTGGTTGTCCTCTAAGAATCTGCGATTGAGGATTCCTTCTAAAAAATTGGGTCCCAAGTTCGTAGGGCCCTTTAAGGTACTTCAGATAGTTAACCAATCTGCTGTTAGGCTGGAGGTTCCTACGTCCTGGAGGATTAATCCGGTGTTTCATGTTTCTCTGTTGAAAAAAGCTGATGTGTCGGATGGTGACGCCTCTGCCACTGTTCCTCCGGTGGTGGAGGACGGGGAATATGAAATTTCCCGCATCCTAAATTCTAGACGGTATAGAGGGAGTTTGCAGTATCTCGTCGTTTGGAAGGGTTTCGGACCTGAGGATAACTCATGGGTGAGAGCGGATTATGTTTCTGCCCCCAGACTTGTCCGAGCGTTTCACAGGAGGTTTCCTGGTAAGCCTGGGCCTAGGGGATCCGGAGGATCCTCTTAGAAGAGGGGGTACTGTTACAACTCTCCTGTTAGTTTTTTTTTAGTTTGCTGGTCACATGACCATTTTGCCTATTTAATCCGGCTCCGCCCTCCTGGCTTTGCTGGACTTCATTTGTATTTACTACTGTTGAGCTAGCTTGTTGCTCTGTTGCCGTTCTCTGTTAGTTTTGCTAGGTCTTCTGACCCCTATGCCTTTTTGTTGTATGTTTGTCTTTGACTGCTACTATTTCTGCTAGGAGGTGTCCAACTTTTCCCAGTCCCTAGATCTTGTAGGGATCCCTCCCTCACATCTATAGGTCTGCGTTCAGACTAGCCGAGGACTTTAGCGGGTCTGATCGCAGGATCAGGTTCCCCGTTACATCGTAGGGATCTAGCTTAGTTCTATTGTAGGGATAGATCTCCTTTCTTTCCTTAGTCTCTGTAGCAGATCATAACAAAGCGATCCTGAGAAAGGCTGGCCGGGCGATGGATCGAGCAGCGTCTACTGGCCATACCACCTTGGATGCGCCTGATCTCGTCTGATCTCAGAAGCAAAGCAGGGCTGGGCTCGAACAGTACTTGGATGGGATACCTCCTGGGAACACCGGGTGCTGTAGACCATTTTGATGACGTTTTGCCCTACTGCCCAGCTCGGCTAGCATGGAACGGCGCCTTGCCGGACACCGACCTTAAGTAACTTAGATGATGGAAGCCCCAAGGCCTCTGAGCCAGTTGGCAGCTAAGTACGCTACCCCGCCGCCTTCAAGCAGGCCTGACACCGAGCTCCTTGCCACGGCTAGGAGTGCTTATTGACTCCGCAGCTCGCCATGTGGAAATGATGGCGTTAAAAGCATCCGGGGCCGTGAAGGGGCCAGGCTTTCAGCAGGTGCCCAGGGAAGGTTTTGGATGCCGGCCGCCTTGCGAGGGCTAGCAGAAGTAACATGTTTCTCTGCAAAGAAGCTTGTTTAACCAAGCCAGACGGCTGACAAAGAGCTAAGCTCAGTGCAAGGAAGGCAAGGAAGGTGCGGAAGGAATTGGGGAGGGTGGGTGGTGATTCCTGTTAGGGCCCTGAAATCATAAAACAGGCAGGAGAGTCTGACGCATGGTGACGGAGAGGTTGTAGGGGCAGATAGGGGGTGTTGTCACGTGCGAGCACGTGTGCATGCTGGCTTGTGTGTGAGAGTGCGCTTCCTAGGTGTGGCGCGCTGCATACAGTCAAAGGGATTGTTCCCTTTCATTAAAAGTTAATCCCCGGCTGCAGGCTATTAGAAAGAAACTAACCGCACTCTACTCACCCTACCCGGGTCTACCGGTGAGTCTCGCCTCTGCTCCCGGCCTGTGGCATTGGCCGTGAAGCCGACGTTCCGTCGACAGCGCTGCAGCCGATCAGTGAGCTCAGCGGCTCTGAGTGGGGCCTTCTGTCTACAAGACCTTTTAAGGAAGCCAGCAAAAAAATTGAAGAGAAGGGGAAGCACAAAAGGACCTGGTCTTGCTGAGCACTGGAAAGGGCAGCCGGCAGCAAGACTTTAAAGTAGAAAAGCAGCAATTGAGAAGCTTGTCTCTGCCTATTCCCACACCACCCTCAACAAGCCCAATGTCATCTGATCTTGGAAGATATGCAGGATTAGGCCTGGTTAGTACTTGGATGGGAGACTGCCTGGGAATACCAGGTGCTGTAGGCTTTTGCTTTTTCCTTCCTTCCACCAGCAGGGGGCACTCTCTTCTATGCCTTTTTTCCATTTCTTTTCACAAGTGCACACATTCATTCTCTTTTCTTTTTTTCATTTGCTTTCTCTCTTGCACTATTTCATCTCTGCAAAATACCAGCATCTTTCTGATCACCGTGGGCCTCCAGCATTGTTGCTTCTTTACTTTTAATACTAGGCTCCTTTTCACCAGGACCAGTGTCTCCCGCGTGGCTGGAGGCAACCACCGGTAACCCCAAGCAGAAGACCTTTGCAGGCAACACGACCCTCCCCCCTGAAGAGCAGCTCAAAGTCACTGGCAACCATCTCACCCTCTTCCTTCATTCACCCCTGGATGTCTCGCTCCGCCCCCAAGTTACGGGTCCAGCTTGCTCTTTCTGTCACATTACCGCGATGAAGGGTTTAGCCTGCAGGAGATCCTGGGCTGAGACATTTTTGAAGACACCTGATACGGCGGGTGAATCACTGCTAAACAAACCACACCTGTAGGGATGGCACAGCCTTTGCATGGACCCTTCGGAGCCCGCCCCGTCACGGCCAGATTGTTCGCCACCAAGCGATCCTGAGAAAGGCTGGCCGGGCGATGGATCGAGCAGCGTCTACTGGCCATACCACCTTGGATATGCCCGATCTCATCTGATCTCGGAAGCAAAGCAGGGCTGGGCTCAGACAGTACTTGGATGGGAGACCTCCTGGGAACACTGGGTGCTGTAGACCATTTTGATGACGTTTTGCCCTACTGCCCAGCTCAGCTTGCATGGAACGGCGCCTTGCCGGACACCGACCTTAAGTAACCTAGATGATGGAAGCCCCAAGGTCTCTGAGCCAGTTGGCAGCTAAGTACGCTACGCCGCCGCCCGTCACGCAGGCCTGTCACCGAGCTCCTTGCCACGGCTAGGAGTGCTTATTGACTCCGCAGCTAGCCGTGTGGAAATGATGGCGTTAAAAGCACCCGGGGCCGTGAAGGGGCAAGGCTTTCAGCAGGTGCCCAGGGAAGGTTTTGGATGCCGGCCGCCTAGCGAGGGCCAGCAGAAGTAACATGTTTCTCTGCAAAGAAGCTTGTGTAACCAAGCCAGACGGCTGACAAAGAGCTAACCTCAGTGCAAGGAAGGCAAGGAAGGTGCGGAAGGAATTGGGGAGGGGGGGGTGATTCCTGCTAGGGCCCTGAAATCATAAAACAGGCAGGAGAGTCTGACGCATGGTGACGGAGAGGTTGTAGGGGCAGATAGGGGGTGTTGTCACGTGCGAGCACGTGTGCATGCTGGCTTGTGTGTGAGAGTGCGCTTCCTAGGTGTTGCGCGCTGCAGACAATCAAAGGGATTGTTCCCTTTCATTAAAAGTTAATCCCCGGCTGCAGGCTATTAGAAAGCAACTAACCGCACTCTACTCACCCTACCCAGGTCTACCGGTGAGTCTCGCCTCTGCTCCCAGCCTGTGGCATTGGCCGTGAAGCTGACGTTCCGTCGACAGCGCTGCAGCCGATCAGTGAGCTCAGCGGCTCTGAGTGGGGCGTTCTATCTTCAAGACCTTTTAAGGAAGCCAGCAAAAAAATTGAAGAGAAGGGAAAGCACAAAAGGACCTGGTCTTCCTGAACGCTGGAAAGGGCATCCGGCAGCCAGACTTCAAAGTAGAAAAGCAGCAAGTGAGAGGCTTGTTTCTGCCTACGGCCACACCACCCTAAACACGCCCGATCTCGTCTGATCTTGGAAGCTAAGCAGGGTTGGGCCTGGTTAGTACTTGGAAGGGAGACTGCCTGGGAGTACCAGGTCCTGTAGGCTTCTGCTTTTTCCTTCCTTCCACCAGCAGGGGGCACTCTCTTCTATGCCTTTTTTCCATTTCTTTTCACAAGTGCACACATTCATTCTCTTTTCTTTTTTTCATTTGCTTTCTCTCTTGCACTATTTCATCTCTGCAAAATACCAGCATCTTTCTGATCACCGTGGGCCTCCAACATTGTTGCTTATTTACTTTTAATACTAGGCTCCTTTTCACCAGGACCAGCATCTCCCGGGTGGCTGGAGGCAACCACCGGTAACCCCAAGCAGAAGACGTTTGCAGGCAACACGACCCTCCCCCATGAAGATCAGCTCAAAGTCACTGGCAACCATCTCACCCTCTGCCTTCATTCACCCCTGGACGTCTCGCTCCGCCCCCAAGTTACGGGTCCAGCTTGCTCTTTCTGTCACATTACCACGATGAAGGGTTTAGCCTGCAGGAGACCCTGCGCCGAGCCATTTTTGAAGACACCTGATGCGGCGGGTGAATCACTGCTAAACAAACCACACCTGTAGGGACGGCACAGCCTTTGCATGGATCCTTCGGAGCCCGCCCCGTCACGGCCAGATTGCTCGCCACCAAGCGATCCTGAGAAAGGCTGGTCGGGCGATGGATCAAGCAGCTTCTACTGGCCATACCACCTTGGATACGCCTGATCTCGTCTGATCTCGGAAGCAAAGCAGGGCTGGGCTTGGACAGTACTTGGATGGGAGACCTCCTGGGAACACTGGGTGCTGTAGACCATTTTGATGACGTTTTGCCCTACTGCCCAGCTCGGCTAGCATGGAACGGCACCTTGCCGGACACCGACCTTAAGTAACTTAGATGATGGAAGCCCCAAGGCCTCTGAGCCAGTTGGCAGCTAAGTACAATACCTCACCGCCTTTACGCAGGGCTGACACCGAGCTCCTTGCCACGGCTAGGAGTGCTCATTGACTCCGCAGCTCGCCGTGTGGAAATGATGGCGTTAAAAGCACCCGGGGCCGTAAAGGGGCCAGGCTTTCAGCAGGTGCCCAGTGAAGGTTTTGGATGCCGGCCGTCTAGCGAGTTCCAGCAGAAGTAACATGTTTCTCTGCAAAGAAGCTTGTGTAACCAAGCCAGACGGCTGACAAAGAGCTAACCTCAGTGCAAGGAAGGTGCGGAAGGAATTGGGGAGGGGGGGGTTGATTCCTGCTAGGGCCCTGAAATCATAAAACAGGCAGGAGAGTCTGATGCATGGTGACGGAGAGGTTGTAGGGGCAGATAGTGGTTTTGTCACGTGCGAGCACGTGTGCATGCTGGCTTGTGTGTGAGAGTGCGCTTCCTAGGTGTGGCGCGCTGCAGACAGTCAAAGGGATTGTTCCCTTTCATTAAAAGTTAATCCCCGGCTGCAGGCTATTAGAAAGCAACTAACCGCTCTCTACTCACCCTACCCAGGTCTACCGGTGAGTCTCGCCTCTGCTCCCGGCCTGTGGCATTGGCTGCGAAGCTGACGTTCCGTCGACAGCGCTGCAGCCGATCAGTGAGCTCAGCGGCTCTGAGTGGGGCGTTGAGTCTACAAGACCTTTTAAGGAAGCCAGCAAAAAAATTGAAGAGAAGGGAAAGCACAAAAGGACCTGGTCTTGCTGAGCACTGGAAAGGGCAGCCGGCAGCCAGCATTCAAAGTAGAAAAGCAGCAAGTGAGAGGCTTGTCTCTACCTAAGGCCACACCACCCTGAACACGCTCGATCTCGTCTGATCTTGGAAGCTAAGCAGAGTTGGGCCTGGTTAGTACTTGAATGGGAGACTACCTGGGAATACCAGGTGCTATAGGCTTTTGCTTTTTCCTTCCTTCCACCAGCAGGGGGCACTCTCTTCTATGCCTTTTTTCCATTCCCTTTCACAAGTGCACACATTCATTCTCTTTTCTTTTTTTCATTTGCTTTCTCTCTTGCGCTATTTCATCTCTGCAAAATACCAGCATCCTTCTGATCACCGTGGGCCTCCAGCATTGTTGCTTCTTTACTTTTAATACTAGGCTCCTTTTCACCAGGACCAGCATCTCCCGCGTGGCTGGAGGTAACCACCGTTAACCCCAAGCAGAAGACCTTTGCAGGCAGCAAGACCCTCCCCCCTGAAGAGCAGCTCAAAGTCACTGGCAACCATCTCACCCTCTTCCTTCATTCACCCCTGGACTTCTCGCTCCGCCCCCAAGTTACGGGTCCAGCTTGCTCTTTCTGTCACATTACCGCGATGAAGGGTTTAGCCTGCAGGAGACCCTGCGCCAAGACATTTTTGAAGACACCTGATGCGGCGGGTGAATCACTGCTAAACAAACCACAACTGTAGGGACGGCACAGCCTTTGCATGGACCCTTCGGAGCCCGCCCCGTCACGGCCAGATTGCTCGCCACCAAGCGATCCTGAGAAAGGCTGGCCGGGCGATGGATCAAGCAGCGTCTACTGGCCATACCACCTTGGAAATGCCTGATCTCGTCTGATCTTGAAAGCAAAGCAGTGCTGGACTCGGACAGTACTTGGATGGGAGACCTCCTCGGAACACCGGGTGCTGTAGACCATTTTGATGACGTTTTGCCCTACTGCCCAGCTCGGCTAGCATAGAACGGCGTCTTGCCGAACACCGACCTTAAGTAACCTAGATGATGGAAGCCCCAAGGCCTCTGAGCCAGTTGGCAGCTAAGTACGCTACCCTGCCGCCTTCACGCAGGTCTGACACCGAGCTCCTTGCCACGGCTAGGAGTGCTTATTGACTTCGCAACTCGACGTGTGGAAATGATGGTGTTAAAAGCACCCGGGGCCGTGAAGGGGCCAGGCTTTCAGCAGGTGCCCAGGGAAGGTTTTGGATGCTGGCCGCCTAGCGAGGGCCAGCAGAAGTAACATGTTTCTCTGCAAAGAAGCTTGTGTAACCAAGCCAGACGGCTGACAAAGAGCTAACCTCAGTGCAAGGAAGGCAAGGAAGGTGCGGAAGGAATTGGGGAGGGGGGGTGATTCCTGCTAGGGCCTTGAAATCATAAAACAGGCAGGAGAGTCTGACGCATGGTGACTAGAGATGAGCGGTGTTCGACTAGAACTGTTCGCCAATCTCAAATTCGAGCTGTTTAGGGCGGTGTTCGAGTTGTTCGACGAACCCGAACGATTTGCAAAAAATTCGGCTGTTCGAGGTTATGTTCGATAACTGTTCGTGCACCAAAAGCGTGTCCTGCATGTCTGGCGCTACTTAGAGCACCAATCATGCAGGGATTGTCTGCCACTCACTGTAATGCCACAGCTATGGTGGTTGTGGCATTACAGTGATTGCCCAAATCATGGGAACAGTGCCAACAGTGAAACATGAAAAGCCGGCAATTCAGCAGCGGCATACACCGGTACCCGACAATTTAGAACCGAAAGAATAGAGCTTCACACATAGATTAGATAGATATAAACATGTCAGCCACATATATACGAAGTACAGTGAAAGTGCTGCTTACTGTACTTGTCATTTAGCGTAAAGGATTTATCAAAAAAAATAATAGTGTTTTCATGCACCGTCTCTTTAAAAAAGCCGGCCGGCAATTCAGCAGCGGTACCCGACAATTTAGAATAGAAGGAATAGAGAATCACACATAGATTAGATAGATAGAAACATGTCAGTCACATATATATGAAGTACAGTGACAGTGTTGATTACTGTACTTGTCATTTAGTGTAAAGGATTTATTAAAAAAAATAATAGTATTTTCATGCACCGTCTCTTTAAGAAAGCCGGCCGGCAATTCAGCATCTGTACCCGACAATTTATAACAGACAGAATAGAGCTTCACACATAGATTAGATAGATAGAAACATGTCAGTCACATATATATGAAGTACAGTGATAGTGTTGGTTACTGTACTTGTCATTTAGTATTAAAATAAAGGATTTATTATTAAAAAAATTGGCGTGGGGTTCCCCTTAATTTTAGGCTCTAGCGGAGGTTAAGCAGACAGCTGGGGCAGATGTTTGAAGCCTGGGAAGGGGGTAATACCCACGGAGCTTACCAGGCTACTAATATCAGCCCCCAGCTGAATACATAGCCTTTACTAGCTATTAAAATGGGGGACCCCCCCAAAAAAATGACGTGGGGTCCCCCCTAATTTAATAGCTAGCAAAGGCTAGGCAGACAGCTGGGGGCTGATATTAATAGCCCAGGAAGGGAGCAATGAATATTGGCCCCCTCCCAGGCTAGAAACACCAGCCGTCAGCCGCCCCAGAAATGGCGCATTCATAGGATGTGCCAATTCTGGCACTTAGCCTCGCTCTTCCACGCTGCCCTGGAGCGGTGGCAGGGGGTAATAGGGCTGGGGTTGATGTCAGCTTATAATGCCAGCTGACATCAAGCCCAGGTTAGTAATGGATAGGCGTCTATAAGACACCCCCATTACTAACCCCATAGTCAAAGTTAAAAAAAACACAAACACCCAGAATAAAGTCCTTTAATTGAAATAAAGACACAATTCTTTATTGTTCTAAATTAAACCATACTTACCATCACGCCCATTCCAGCTGAAGCCAACGATCTCCTGTAATAAAAATAAAATAATAAAGCAACCTCATCCTTACCTTTCCATGGTTCCCACGACAGCTTCAGCTCTGCTACATCGAGATGACAGGCTGGACCGCAGCAGAACGCTGCCATCCAGCCTGTCATCCCGCAGACACTGAGAAGAGCAGGCTTGCTTGCGCTCCACATTGTCTCTCTGTGACGGCATAAAGATGAGCCGAGGTCATGTCCAATGAACTCGGCTCACCTCATGCACGTCACTTACAGCGTGGGAGAATTCTCCTGCACTCAGCACTTCAGCGTGAGAATTTTCCCACGCTGTCAGTGACGTGCATGAGGTGAGCCGAGTTCATTGGACATGACCTCGGCTCATCTGGATGCCGTAACAGCGAGACACTGAGGAGCGCAAGCATGCCTGCTCTTCTCAGTGTCTGCGGCATGACAGGCTGGATGGCAGCGTTCTGCTGCGGTCCAGCCTGTCATCTCGATGTAGCAGAGCTGAAGCTGTCGTGGGAACCATGGAAAGGTAAGGATGAGGTTGGTTTATTATTTTTATTTTATTGCAGGAGATCGTTGGCTTCAGCTGGAATGGGCGTGATGGTAAGTATAGTTTAATTTAGAACAATAAAGAATTGTGTGTTTATTTCAATTAAAGGACTTTATTCTGGGTGTTGTGTTTTTTTTAAATACTTTACTAGAAATTCATGGCGGTCATGTCTAATACTGGCGTGACCCCATGAATTTTGGGCTTGGGGCCAGCTGATAATACCAAGCTGGCCCTAACCCCTTTATTACCCAGTGAGCCACCGCACCAGGGCCATGGATGAGTTGGGTACAGCGCCAGAAGATGGCGCTTCTATGAACGCGCCATTTTCCGGGGTGGCTGCGGACTGCAATTTGCAGCGGGGGGGGGCCCAGAAAGCTTGGGCCTCCCTGCGCTGCAGATTCCAGCCCCCAGCTGCCTAGTTGTACCTGGCTGGACACAAAAACAGGGCGAAGCCCCAAGTCAATTTTCTTTAAATTATTTCATGAAATAATTAAGAAAAAAAGGCCTTCCCTATATTGTTGTGTCCGGCCAGGTACAAATAGTCAGCTGGTGATTGGGGGCAGCCCGTTCCTGCCTTCTGTACCTGGCTGGACACAAATATAGTGCGAAGCCCCACTTCAATTTTTTTTAATTATTTCATGAAATTCATGGAATAATTAAGAAAAAAAGGCCTTCTCTATATTGTTGTGTCCGGCCAGGTACAAATAGGCAGCTGGTGGTTGGGGGCAGCCCATTCCTGCCTGCTGTACCTGGCTGGACACAAATATAGTGTGAAGCCCCACTTCAATTTTTTTAAATTATTTCAGGAAATTCATGAAATAATTAAAAAAAAATTGACGTGGGGCTTCGCACTATATTTGTGTCCAGTCAGGTGCAGCAGGCAGGAACGGGCTGCCCCCAACCACCAGCTGCCTATTTGTACCTGGCCGGACACAACAATATAGGGAAGCCTTTTTTTCTTAATTATTTCATGAAATAATTTAAAGAAAATTGACGTGGGGCTTCGCCCTGTTTTTGTGTCCAGCCAGGTACAACTAGGCAGCTGGGGGCTGGAATCCGCAGCGCAGGGAGGCCCAAGCTTTCTGGGCCACCCCCGCTGCAAATTGCAGTCCGCAGCCACCCCGGAAAATGGTGCGTTCATAGAAGCGCCATCTTCTGGCGCTGTACCCAACTCATCCAGGGCCCTGATGCGGTGGCTCACTGGGTAATAAAGGGGTTAGGGCCAGCTTGGCATTATCAGCTGGCCCTAAGCCCAAAATTCATGGGGTCACGCCAATATTAGACATGACCACCATGAATTTCTAGTAAAGTATTTAAAAAAAACACAACACCCAGAAAAAAGTGGTTTAATTGAAATAAACACACAATTCTTTATTGTTCTAAATTAAACCATACTTACCGTCACGCCCATTCCAGCTGAAGCCAACGATCTCCTGAAATAAAAGAAAAATAATAAAGCAACATCATCCTTACCTTTCCATGGTTCCCATGACAGCTTCAGCTCTGCTACATCGAGATGACAGGCTGGACCGCAGCAGAACTCTGCCATCCAGCCTGTCATCCCGCAGACACTGAGAAGCGCAGGCTTGCTTGCGCTCCACAGTGTCTCTCTGTGAGGGCATCCAGATGAGCCGAGTTAATGTCCAATGAACTCGGCTCACCTCATGCACGTCACTGACAGCGTGGGAAAATTCTCCTGCACTCAGCGCTTCAGCGTGGGAGAATTCTCACGCTGAAGCGCTGAGTGCAGGAGAATTCTCCCACGCTGTCAGTGACGTGCAGGAGGTGAGCTGAGTTCATTGGACATGAGCTCACCTCATGCACGTCACTGACAGCGTGGGAGAATTCTCCTGCACTCAGCGATTCAGCGTGAGAATTTTCCCACGCTGTCAGTGACGTGCATGAGGTGCGCCGAGTTCATTGGACATGAACTCGTCTCATCTTTATGCCGTCACAGCCAGACACTGCAGAGCGCAAGCATGCCTGCGCTTCTCAGTGTCTGCGGGATGACAGGCTGGATGGCAGCGTTCTGCTGCGGTCCAGCCTGTCATCTCGATGTAGCAGAGCTGAAGCTGTCGTGGGAACCATGGAAAGGTAAGGATGATGTTGCTTTATTATTTTTCTTTTATTGCAGGAGATCGTTGGCTTCAGCTGGAATGGGCGTGATGGTAAGTATGGTTTAATTTAGAACAATAAAGGATTGTGTCTTTATTTCAATTAAAGGACTTTATTCTGGGTGTTTGTGTTTTCTTTTAACTTTGACTATGGGGTTAGTAATGGGGGTGTCTTATAGACGCCTCTCCATTACTAACCTGGGCTTGATGTCAGCTGGCATTATAAGCTGACATCAACCCCAGCCCTATTACCCCCTGCCACCGCTACAGGGCAGCGTTGAAGAGCGAGGCTAAGTGCCAGAATTGGCGCATCCTATGAATGCGCCATTTCTGGGGCGGCTGACGGCTGGTGTTTCTAGCCTGGGAGGGGGCCAATATTCATGGCTCCCTTCCTGGGCTATTAATATCAGCCCCCAGCTGTCTGCCTAGCCTTTGCTAGCTATTAAATTAGGGGGGACCCCACGTCATTTTTGGGGGGGGGTCCCCCATTTTAATAGCTAGTAAAGGCTATGTATTCAGCTGGGGGCTGATATTAGTAGCCTGGGAAGCTCCGTGGGTATTACCCCCTTCCCAGGCTTCAAACATCTGCCCCAGCTGTCTGCTTAACCTCCGCTAGAGCCTAAAATTAAGGGGAACCCCACGCCAATTTTTTTTAATAATAAATCCTTTATTTTAATACTAAATGACAAGTACAGTAACCAACACTATCACTGTACTTCATATATATGTGACTGACATGTTTCTATGTATCTAATCTATGTGTGAAGCTCTATTCTGTCTGTTATAAATTGTCGGGTACAGATGCTGAATTGCCGGCCGGCTTTTTTAAAGAGACGGTGCATGAAAACACTATTATTTTTTTTAATAAATCCTTTACACTAAATGACAAGTACAGTAAGCAACATTGTCACTGTACTTCATATATATGTGACTGACATGTTTCTATCTATCTAATCTATGTGTGAAGCTCTATTCTGTCTGTTATAAATTGTCGGGCACAGATGCTGAATTGCCGGCCGGCTTTTTTAAAGAGACGGTGCATGAAAACACTATTATTTTTTTTAATAAATCCTTTACACTAAATGACAAGTACAGTAAGCAACACTGTCACTGTACTTCATATATATGTGACTGACATGTTTATATCTATCTAATCTATGTGTGAGGCTCTATTCCTTCTTGTCTAAATTGTCGGGTAGCGGTGTATGCCGCTGCTGAATTGCCGGCCGGCTTTTTTAAAGAAAGCGTCTTCTGAGCAGTTTGTCAGCTTTTGGACACCTTTGAAGGTGTTTTCTATGTGTTTCTATGTGTTTTTGTTTGCCTGCCATTGGTTTTAACGGTGTTCGACGGTGTTCTAAGGTGTTCGACGAACAGTTCGACGAACAGTTCCTCAAACATCCCGGTGTTCGACGAACCGAACCGAACCCGAACACTACGGGGGTGGCTCAACACTAATGGTGACGGAGAGGATGTTGGGGCAGATAGGGGGTGTTGTCACGTGCGAGTACGTGTGCATGCTGGCTTGTGTGTGAGAGTGCGCTTCCTAGGTGTGGCGCGCTGCAGACAGTCAAAGGGATTGTTCCCTTTCATTAAAAGTTAATCCCCGGCTGCAGGCTATTAGAAAGCAACTAACCGCGCTCTACTCACCCTACCCGGGTCTACCGGTGAGTCTCGCATCTGCGCCCGGCCTGTGGCATTGGCTGCGAAGCTGACGTTCCGTCGACAGCGCTGCAGCCGATCAGTGAGCTCAGCGGCTCTGCGTGGGGCGTTGTGTCTACAAGACCTTTTAAGGAAGCCAGCAAAAAAATTGAAGAGAAGGGAAAGCACAAAAGGACCTGGTCTTGCTGAGCACTGGAAAGGGCAGACGGCAGCCAGACGTCAAAGTAGAAAAGCAGCAAGTGAGAGGCTTGCCTGTGCCTAAGGCCACAGCACCCTGAACGTGCCCTATCTTGCCTGATCTTGGAAGCTAAGCAGGGTTGGGTCTGGTTAGTACTTGGATGGGAGACTGCCTGGGAATACAAGGTGCTGTAGGCTTTTGCTTTTTCCTTCCTTCCACCAGCAGGGGGCACTCTCTTCTATGCCTTTTTTCCATTCCCTTTCACAAGTGCACACATTCATTCTCTTTTCTTGTTTTCATTTGCTTTCTCTCTTGCGCTATTTCTTCTCTGCAAAATACCAGCATCCTTCTGATCACCGTGGGCCTCCAGCATTGTTGCTTCTTTAATTTTAATACTAGGCTCCTTTTCACCAGGACCAGTGTCTCCCGCGTGGCTGGAGGCAACCACCGGTAACCCCAAGCAGAAGACCTTTGCAGGCAACACGACCCTCAACCCTGAAGAGCAGCTCAAAGTCACTGGCAACCATCTCACCCTCTTCGTTCATTCACCCCTGGATGTCTCGCTCCGCCCCCAAGTTACGGGTCCAGCTTGCTCTTTCTGTCACATTACCGCGATGAAGGGTTTAGCCTGCAGGAGACCCTGCGCCGAGACATTTTTGAAGACACCTGATGCGGCGGGTGAATCACTGCTAAACAAACCACACCTGTAGGGACGGCACAGCCTTTGCATGGACCCTTCGGAGCCCGCCCCATCACGGCCAGATTGCTCGCCACCAAGCGATCCTGAGAAAGGCTGGCCGGGCGATGAATTGAGCAGCGTCTACTGGCCATACCACCTTGGATATGCCTGATCTCGTCTGATCTCGGAAGCAAAGCAGGGCTGGGCTCGGACAGTACTTGGATGGGATACCTCCTGGGAACACCAGGTGTTGTAGACCATTTTGATGACGTTTTGCCCTACTGGCCAGCTCGGCTAGCATGGAACGGCGCCTTGACGGACACCGACCTTAAGTAACTTAGATGATGGAAGCCCCAAGGCCTCTGAGCCAGTTGGCAGCTAAGTACGCTAGCCCGCCGAATTCACGCAGGCCTGACACCGAGCTCCTTGCCACGGCTAGGAGTGCTTATTGACTCCGCAGCTCGCCATGTGGAAATGATGGCGTTAAAAGCACCCGGGGCCATGAAGGGGCCAGGCTTTCAGCAGGTGCCCAGGGAAGGTTTTGGATGCCGGCCGCCTAGCGAGGGCCAGCAGAAGTAACATGTTTCTCTGCAAAGAAGCTTGTGTAACCAAGCCAGACGGCTGACAAAGAGCTAACCTCAGTGCAAGGAAGGCAAGGAAGGAATTGGGGAGGGGGCGTGATTCCTGCTAGGGCCCTGAAATCATAAAACAGGCAGGAGAGTCTGACGCATGGTGACGGAGAGGTTGTAGGGGCAGATAGGGGGTGTTGTCACGTGCGAGCACGTGGGCATGCTGGCTTGTGTGTGAGAGTGCGCTTCCTAGGTGTGGCGCGCTGCAGACAGTCAAAGGGATTGTTCCCTTTCATTAAAAGTTAATCCCCGGCTGCAGGCTATTAGAAAGCAACTAACCGCGCTCTACTCACCCTACCCGGGTCTACCGGTGAGTCTCGCCTCTGCTCCCGGCCTGTGGCATTGGCCGTGAAGCTGACGTTCCGTCGACAGCGCTGCAGCCGATCAGTGAGCTCAGCGGCTCTGAGTGGGGCGTTGTGTCTACAAGACCTTTTAAGGAAGCCAGCAAAAAAATTGAAGAGAAGGGAAAGCACAAAAGGACCTGGTCTTGCTGAACACTGGAAAGGGCATCCGGCAGCCAGACTTCAAAGTAGAAAAGCAGCAAGTGAGAGGCTTGTCTCTGCCTACGGCCACACCACCCTGAATACGCCTGCTCTCATCTGATCTTGGAAACTAAGCAGGGTTGGGCCTGGTTAGTACTTGGATGGGAGACCGCCTGGGAATACCAGGTGCTGTTGGCTTTTGCTTTTTCTTTCCTTCCACCAGCAGGGGGTACTCTCTTCTATGCCTTTTTTCCATTCCCTTTCACAAGTGCACACATTCCTTCTCTTTTCTTTTTTTCATTTGCTTTCTCTCTTGCGCTATTTCATCTCTGCAAAATACCAGCATCCTTCTGATCACCGTGGGCCTCCAGCATTGTTGCTTCTTTACTTTTAATACTAGGCTCCTTTTCACCAGGACCAGCATCTCCCGCGTGGCTGGAGGCAACCACCGGTAACCCCAAGCAGAAGATCTTTGCAGGCAACACGACCCTCCCCCCTGAAGAGCAGCTCAAAGTCACTGGCAACCATCTCACCCTCTTCCTTCATTCACCCCTGGACGTCTCGCTCCGCCCCCAAGTTACGGGTCCAGCTTGCTCTTTCTGTCACATTACCGCAATGAAGGGTTTAGCCTGCAGGAGACCCTGCGCCGAGACATTTTTGAAGACACCTGATGCGGCGAGTGAATCACTGCTAAACAAACCACACCTGTAGGGACGGCACAGCCTTTGCATGGACCCTTCGGAGCCCGCCCCGTCACGGCCAGATTGCTCGCCACCAAGCGATCCTGAGAAAGGCTGGCCGGGCGATGGATCCAGCAGCATCTACTGGCCATACCACCTTGGATACGCCTGATATTGTCTGATTTTGGAAGCAAAGCAATGCTGGGCTCGGACAGTACTTGGATGGGAGACCTCCTGGGAACACCGTGTGCTGTAGACTATATTGATGACGTTTTGCCCTACAGCCCAGCTCGGCTAGCATGGAACGGCGTCTTGCCGGACACCGACCTTAAGTAACTTAGATGATGGAAGTCCCAAGGTCTCTGAGCCAGTTAGCAGCTAAGTATGCTACCCCGACGCCTTCACTAGTGGTTGAGCCACCCCCGTAGTGTTCGAGTTCGGTTCGGTTCGTCGAACACCCGTGTGTTCGTCGAACACCTTCGAACACCGTTAAAACCAATGGCAGGCAAACAAAAACACATAGAAACACATAGAAAACACCTTCAAAGGTGTCCAAAAGCTGACAAACTGCTCAGAAGAAATAACTAACACATGGAAAAGTGACAAGTACATATAGTCATGCGAAAATAAAAGAGGTGGAGGAGTAAAAGGAGGGGGAGACACAGATATAGGCATGTCATGCCCTTCTAAAATCCAAAAAGTGAGAAGCCGACACGGCCAGTCCGCTCCTGCCCGTGCCACCTCCGTGTCGCCGGGTTTGTGCCAGAGCCGCGGTGAACCCTGATGGCCAGCCCCCCTCTCCCAATACTGGTGCCTGTCCGCTGGTGGGTCGAGCGAGCCCCCCTGTGGTGGAGGCAGCTCTAAGCTTTTTAATTTAAATTGTCTCTCTAATTTGAATGAATACACTTTAAATCCATTTACAAGGATCTATTGGAGGGCAAGTCTCATGCCAGCAGCCGCGGTAATTCCAGCTCCAGTAGCGTGCACTAAAGCTGCTGCAGTTAAAAAGCTTTTATAAGGATCGAGCTCGGCTGTCCACCGCAAGGCATCCTACTGCCAGTCCCAGCCCCTATGCCTTGGGGTGCCTCCTGATGCTCTTCACTAAGTATCCCATGGTCCCGAAGCATTTCCTTTGAAAAAATTAAGTGTCTAAACTACAGGTGGTGCAGCTTGCTTAACAGCCGGGATAATCCGCTGACTAGCAGACACTGCTACTAGGCACAAAGTATTTCCTGGGCTAGATGCAGTTAAAAATTTGTAATTAGATACTCTCGTTGGATGCTGAGAAAGCATTCCATAGAGTCTCCTGGCACGCCATATATGATTCTCTTAAAAAGCTTGGGGTAGGGGTCTAGGGGACCCTTTTATAGCCCAAATCACGGCCCTGTATCGCAATACGTCACCTAGGCTGAAGATAAATGGAACTGTAGCACCCTGAGGGCTCGGTTGCTACAGACGTATTGCACCTCACCCAGAGGTGTGATATCTCACTCTCAGGTAAGGATGGAGTGTGGATCAGGACCCGACACCTGCATGCATTACACCACATTGCCGTGGGGCAGGGCGACCAATATGCCCCTGAGATGGGCACGACAGTCCCTGTCCCTGGCTGGAGTGGGGGGAGGGAACACTGAGGAACGGGAACCCTGTAGTGCAGGAGCAGGGAGGAAGCAGTTCCTGGGTGCATTGAGAAGGGAGTAAAAAAGGTGGGCACCATCTTAGTTCAGTGCAGAGAAGTCTGAGCAGAAGTGACAGGGAGCAGGGGCTCTGCATGAGCTCTGCTCCGGAGGCGGGCCTGGTAACAGAGGCCCAGGCCTGGAAGAGGGAGAAGGAAGGAAGAGGAGCGGAGAAGGCTCCAGGAACGAGGAATGAAGGGATCCCAGGGGTGCGGACGGGCGAGTCGCCACCGTACGCCCGAATCCACCTGCGTGGAGGGGTCAGGCCAAAGGGGGAGACCGGTCCCCGAACTAGTGGAGGCAGGAAATGACCCTCAGCTAGAAACCGGAGGCTCTGACATTTTATGTGGCGCAGCCCCTCGCTACACCCGCTAGGAAGGCACCACATAGGGTCAGGGAAACTGGCGCCAAGTTTACCAAGAGGAGGCCCGAGGCAGCCGGACAGAAGTGTTGGTAAGAAAGGCCAGACAAAGGACACACAAAGGGGGTCCTGTGAAGTGCTCCAAAGTTATCTGGGAGTTGCCTGAGCCCCTCACCTGGTGAGCACAGTACGACGTGGGCAGCCGTTACCTGCAGACGTGGTCTGGATAATAAGAACTGTGAGTAAAGGCCCTGAACTGCATCACTGACTCCGTGTCGTTACTGCTGCTGCCCTGCACCATCACCCCCATCCTCCGCATACACTGCCCTGAGGCTATACTCCTCCCGTGGGGAGTTATGCTACGCTCTGCTGCACCCACAACACCAGCCTCAGCGGTCTGCCCTGTAGCGGCGGTTCACTCTGACCGCAATCCACGGGTGGCGTAGTCGGACATTTAAACATCAAAACCACATAAATAGTTCCGCCACTGGTTTGACCGCCCTGAGCCACGGAACCGGGTCGCCGCCACGAAGACTACAACCACCAGCATCCACCAAAAAGGGTCCGGCTCCGGGTGTCCCAAGGCCCAGGGGGTGCGTCAGAACATTTTCATCACCTTTCACAATCACCAATGGGACAAGGCAGTGATGTCCTCTGTCCCCTCTCTTATACATCCTAGTGACGGAGCACCTGCTCTCATCAATTCGCCATAACCCCAATATTAGGTGGATTGAGGTGGGAGGCACCGAGTACAAGTGCTCTCTATTTGCTGATGATGTCCTAGTATATATCACTCAATCACATATATCCATCCATGCTGTTATGGCTGAAATAGATCACTTTGTTACATGGTAAAATTTTAAAATCAATGCAGCGAAGTCTGAGGCCCTCGATGTCTCCCTCCCCAAATCCATATAGGATTCCATCCAGTCCAACTTTCCCTTTGCCTGGCCCTCACAGGGTATCAAATACTTAGGAATTCCTATTCATAGAGACCTCTCCCATCTATGTTATCTTAATTTTGGGCCCTTTATTGAACAACTCCATACAGACCACGGTTGGCAAGTTAGAACTGTAAGATTCACTACGTGAACCACTGGTGTTTTGTGGAAAAGCACATGTACACTGCGTTCCAAATTATTATGCAAAAAGTGTTTAGGAGTGATAAGAGAAGAATTTGTTTGTTTGTCAGTTAAACTCATTGATGGTGATGTGTGTCAGGGCTCTTTATATCACTGAAAGCAATTGCAGACACCTGTGCTAATTAGTTTGGCAGGTGTGTCCAATGAAAGGCAAGACTACTTAAGAAGGCTCTCTCACATTATTAAGCAGCCTACATTTTCTGCCAAAATGGGAAAGAAAAAGGATGTGTCGGCTGCTGAGAAGCAACAAATTGTGGAGTGTTTAGGTCAAGGCATGACTACAATCAACATTGTGCGATGATCAGGATGAAGTGTCTTGGCAATCAAGAAGTATGTAGCTGATTCACAGTACACACGTGTGCGTGCTGATAAGGGCAAATTGAGGACTCTTTCCTACAGGCAATTACGTCAGGTTGAAAGAGCAGCGGCAAAAAAGCCTTGTCATAGCAGCAGACAAGTTTTTGAAGCTGCTTGTGCCTCCAACGTCCCCCGAACAACAAGATGCAGGGTCCTTCAGATTTTTGCAGCTGTGCATGCGCCATCCTGTCGACCTCCTCTATCCACTTCACACAAGCAGAAACGGCTCCAGTGGGCCAAACATTACATGAAGACTGATTTCAAAACTGTTTTGTTCACGGATGAGTGCCGTGCAGCGCTCGATGGTCCAGATGGATGGAGTGGAGGATGGCTGGTTGATGGACACCCCACGCAAACACGGCTACAGCGCCAACAAGGAGGAGGTGGAGTAATGTTTTGGGCTGGAATCATGGGGAGAGAGATTGTCGGCCCCTTTAGGATCCCTGAAGGCGCTAAAGATGAACTCCATAATGTATGTGGATTTTCTCAAACAGCACTTCCTGCCATGGTTCAAGAAGAAGAACCGTGTATTTCACAGCAAGATCATTTTTCTGCATGATAATGCACCATCTCATGCTGCACATAAAACATCTGCATCTCTGGCTGATATGGGCATAAAAGGGGACAAACTTATGGTGTGACCCCCATGCTCCCCTGACCTCTACCCCATTCAGAACCTTTGGAGCATCATTAAAAGGAGTGTCTATGATGGCGGGAGGCAGTTCACATCTAAGCAACAGCTCTGGGAGGGTATTCTGTCCTCATGCAAAACAATTGAAGCAGAAACCATCCAAAACCTGACAAATTCAATGGACGAGAGAGTTCAGAAGCTCCTTTCGAACAAGGGGTCCTATGTGACAATGTAACATCACCTAGAATAAAGTTTTGAGTTGAAAACTGTTTGATTTCAGTTTCTAACAACCTGCTAATGCTTATAATTTCAAAAATGACCATTTTTTGGTCTTTATTAAAATGAAAAGGTTGATCGAAAAGTTTGGGGGATCTAAGAGTGTGGCAACCCAGTAGTCATGATTACTTCGAATTCTGACAATATGAGGGTCATGCTGCAGGTAGTGCAGCAAGAAGGCACTTATGTGCCTTGCGCATCTCGGAGCCCCAAAATTATTTTCCGGGCTAGATGCAGCTAAAAATTATTTTTAATTTTAAATCTGGTGAAGCTTTAGTATAGATGGCCTAATAGGATCAGTGCTGCACACTGCTACAAAGCCCAAATTATTTTCCAGTCAAGATACAGATAAACATGATTAGTAATTTGAAAGCTTAAAACGGTTGGTAGGGTGATTTTAACCAATCATCAAGCTTTTACTCTCCCCAGGATGACACAGGGGTAGAAAAGTCGTTTCGGATCCATGATTTGTTCATCTTTATGAACGTGAGTCTGTCTACATTATCAGTGGAGAGCCGCGTGCGCTTATCTGTCAGCACACCACCAGCAGCGCTGAACACACGTTCAGACAGAACGCTGGCTGCGGGGCATGACAAGATCTCCAAGGCGTAAGTGGCTAGCTCCGGCCATTTATCCAGATTGGAAGCCCAAAAAGAGCAAGGGTCCAGTGACACAGTCGTGGCTTCAATGTTTACTTGGAGATACTCCTGTACCATCGTCTCTAGGCGTTGACTATGTGTCAGACTTCTTGTCTCCTGTGGCCTTGCAAAGGATGGGCTAAAAAAGTGGTGAAATGATTCCGCAAAATTGATGTTACCAGCAGATACTGTGGTTCTGTTACGGTTTGAGTGCTGAACACTTGACGGTCCCACGGTTGGCAAGTTGGAACTGTGAGATTCACTACGTGCACCACTGGTATTTTGTGGAAAAGCACATGTAAGATTCTGCAACAGTCTCTGCTGATACTCCTGCATGCGTGCATCCCTTTCTATGGCAGGAATAATTTCTGCAAATTTACTTTTGTACCGGGGATCTAACAGTGTGGCAACCCAGTAGTCAGGATTATTTCTAATTCTCACAATTCGAGGGTCATGTTGCAGGTAGTGCAGCAAGAAGGCACTCATGTGTGTTGCGCATCCAGGAGCACCAAGTCCCTGTTGTGTTGGTGGCGAGGTAACAATCATGCTTCCTTCCTCTGTCCTCTCCCCCCAACCTCGCACAACAGAAATATGATCAAGGTCTCCCTCATCTGATGAGTCTTCCATCAGTTCGTCCTCCACTTCTTCCTGGGCTCCTGCACCTTCCTCACTAGTTTGGCTGCTACCATGCACCCTGGTAAAACCATCTCCCCCACCCTCACATGCCTGCCGCCTTGGTGCTGCCGACCGTCTGGACCTTGCAGATGTTAGCCCTTCCGCATACAACTCCTCCTCCTCTACTTCCTCCACCTCCTCTTGTGCCACCACCTGACTCCGAATTCTGTTTAACATGTGCTCCAGCATGTAAATCACTGGAATAGTCATGCTGATAATGGCATCGTCAGCACTAAACATCTTCGTCGCCATTTCAAAAATGTGCAGAAGGGTGCATAGGTCCCTGATCTGAGACCACTCCTCCAGCGTGATTTGCCCCACCTCTGAATCTCGTTGGCCCAGGCTATACGTCAGAACGTATTGCACCAGGGCTTGTCGGTGCTGCCACAGTCGCTGCAACATGTGCAGAGTTGAAATCCACCGAGTAGGCACATCGCATTTTAGCCGGTGAAGTGGTAGGCCCAACGACTTCTGTAGAGATGTAAGTCGCTGAGCTGCGGGATGCGAACGGCGGAAGTGAGCACACAGCGACCGTGCCCTCTGCAGAAGGCCATCTAGTCTGGGATAGTGGGCTAAAAATTGCTGGACAACCAGGTTCAACACGTGAGCCATACAAGGCACGTGTGTGACATTGCCCCGGCGAAGGGCCGCACCCAGGTTTGCAGCATTGTCGCACACGGCCTTCCCTGGTTTCAGGTCCAGTGGCGACAACCATTCATGAAATTGGTTCTCCAGAGCTGACCACAACTCCTCAGCTGTGTGACTCACATTTCCCAGACATTTCAATGTAAAAACCGCCTGATGACGTTGAGCCCTACTGCCAGCATAGTAAGGAGGTGTGCAGGATCCCTTCTGCGCAGTTAGAAAGCTTGTGGCATGACCAGACAGGCTTTGGGTGCAGGTGGAAGACCGAGAGGAGGTTGAGGAGGCAGAAGCAGTGGAGGAACTTTGACATAAAGAGGATTGACGCACAACTCGTGGGGACGGCAAGACTTGGACAGCAGCCCCTTGTCCTGCTGTCACCATAGTTACCCAGTGCCCAGTCAGCGACATGTAACGCCCCTGTCCATGCCTACTCGTCCAAGTGTCTGTGGTGAAATGCACCCTGTCACACACAGAGTTTCTCAAAGAAGCGGTGATGTTATGTGCGACATGCTGGTGGAGCGCAGGCACACCTTTCTTTGAGAAGTAGTGCCGACTGGGCATCTGGTACTGGGGCACTGCGACGGACATAAGGTCTCGAAAATCCTCTGTGTCCACCAGGCGGAAAGGCAGCATTTCTGTAGCCAAGAGCTTGCAGATGGTGAAATTCAACCTCTTAGCTTTCTCATGGCTAGGAGGAAATGATCTTTTACTTGTCCACATCTGAGGGACCGAGGGCTGGCTATTGTGCTTAGACGGGGTTGATAAGGGTGTCCCCGGCAAACTGCCGGTCTGTGAGGAAGATGCAGGCGGACATGTTAGGTTGCCTTGATCCAAAGGTGGTGCTATCGATGTCGGACAGCGCTCAACACCAGCTGGTGTTACCACCTCCAAAGAAAATGATGACCTGCCAATCACGCTGGCTGTTGCAGGTAAAGAGGTGGCAGGTCTGCGCCCCAAAACAGGTGTGACTGCTGTCCCCCCAGTCACAGAGGATGAAGAGGCCGCGGATGCACAAGATATGGCAGACGGTGGTTGGCCCGGCCGGCTAGGCCGCATTGTAGCACACTGAGCTTCCCACTGCAACTTATGCTTCATGTCCATGTGCCGGTTCATGCATGAAGTACTCAAACTATGTATTTTTTGGCCTCTACTTAGCTTTTGCTGACAAATGTTACAGATAACACGAGTTGGGTCATCTTTATCGATCTGAAAAAATGCCCAGGCTATGCAAGGCTTAGCACCCATGCGACCTGAAGAGCCACCACGACTTGTGGTGAGAGGCAGAGTTGTGTTTGAGGATGCAGTTGTTGACGTGCTTCCAGTACTATGTCTCTGTCCAGGAAGGCGCAACCTGACCTCGTCGTCACTAGCATCTTACTCCACCTCCTCTGCTGACCTCATCCCTTGGCTGACTGTGGGTTGACAATAAGTGGGATCTCCGACCTCATCATCATCACCCTGTGCGTTATCACACCCGTCGTCCTCAGAGCCAACCTGTTCCTGCCCTGACAAAAAACTAAAGTTGTCGCTCCAATCAGGTATTTGAGTCTTATCATCGTCTTCCTCATTGTCTCCACCAACAGGAGTTACAGTTTGGGAATGAGAGTCTACATTATGGTCAGAACCTTCTGCGTCTGGTCCTGGATCCGACTCATAAAGATTCTGGGCATCAGTGCAGATCATTTCCTCGTCTGGATTCACAGAAGCGCTGGAGTCGACCTCTGATTCCCAGGCTATAGTATGAGTAAACAGCTCTGCAGACTCAACCATCTGTTCTACCTCATACTCAGACGGGCAGCTGGAGATTTGGGGGCTGTGAGGAAGCAAGTGCGATTTGGGTGACACCTTTGAGGACTGGAGTATTTGTGATGTTGAAGTTGATGTGGAGGAGAGCCCACTTAAAGGAGCACTTGATATCCGTTGAAGCACCTGCTGTTTTTGTGCCTCATCTGGAATTTGTAGCGATTGGCGTGGCCGTAAGAAAGGGATCTTATCACATTGTCCGCTAAAAGAAGTAGACATTTTAGTTTGGCTGGAAGATGGTCTTTCTTCTGCAGATGTTACTGTTGCTTTAACACCTACCCCACGGACACAACCTTTTTTCCCCTTCCCAACACGCCTATTCCCCTTTCCACCAGCAGCAGGCCTTTTTCCACTCATTTTGGTGGTTAACTAATTCACAACTCTGGAGTTGTTTGAACAAAAAAACAATGGATGGTAACCGAGCAGAGCTGAGTGGCCAAACTGTGGTATTAGGCCAAAACTATTGGCTGGGTTAGATGCAGAAAAAAATTATTTTGAATTTGCAACCTGATGGAGGTCAGTATAGATGGATTAATAGAACAAGACCCACACACAGCTAGAAGCCCAATATTTTTTCAGAGGTAGATGCAGGAAAAAAATATATTCAGTTTGCAACCTGATGGAGGTCAGTATAGATGGACTAATACAACAAGTCCCACACACAGCTAGAAGCCCAAATATTTTTTCAGAGGTACTGTAGATGCAGATAAAAATTAGTTTTAATTTGCAACCTGATGGAGGTCAGTATAGATGGACTAATAGAGAAAGTCCGACACACTACTAGAAGGCCAAATATTTTTTCAGAGGTAGATGCAGAAAAAAATATATTCAGTTTGCAACCTGATGGAGGTCAGTATAGATGGACTAATAGAGAAAGTCCGACACACTACTAGAAGGCCAAATATTTTTTCAGAGCTAGATGCAGAAAAAAATTATATTCAGTTTGCAACCTGATGGAGGTCAGTATAGATGGATTAATAGAACAAGACCCACACACAGCTAGAAGCCCAATATTTTTTCAGAGGTAGATGCAGAAAAAAATATATTCAGTTTGCAACCTGATGGAGGTCAGTATAGATGGACTAATACAACAAGTCCCACACACAGCTGGAAGCCCAATATTTTTTCAGAGGTAGATGCAGAAAAAAAATATATTCAGTTTGCAACCTGATGGAGGTCAGTATAGATGGACTAATACAACAAGTCCCACACACAGCTAGAAGCCCAAATATTTTTTCAGATGTACTGTAGATGCAGATAAAAATTAGTTTTAATTTGCAACCTGATGGAGGTCAGTATAGATGGACTAATAGAGAAAGTCCGACACACTACTAGAAGGCCAAATATTTTTTCAGAGCTAGATGCAGAAAAAAATTATATTCAGTTTGCAACCTGATGGAGGTCAGTATAGATGGATTAACAGAACAAGACCCACACACAGCTAGAAGCCCAAAATTTTTTCAGAGGTAGATGCAGAAAAAAATATATTCAGTTTGCAACATGATGGAGGTCAGTATAGATGGACTAATACAACAAGTCCCACACACAGCTAGAAGCCCAATATTTTTTCAGAGGTAGATGCAGAAAAAAATATATTCAGTTTGCAACCTGATGGAGGTCAGTATAGATGGACTAATACAACAAGTCTCACACACAGCTAGAAGCCCAAATATTTTTTCAGAGGTACTGTAGATGCAGATAAAAATTAGTTTTAATTTGCAACCTGATGGAGGTCAGTATAGATGGACTAATAGAGAAAGTCCGACACACTACTAGAAGGCCAAATATTTTTTCAGAGCTAGATGCAGAAAAAAATTATGTTCAGTTTGCAACCTGATGGAGGTCAGTATAGATGGACTAATAGAGAAAGTCCGACACACTACTAGAAGGCCAAATATTTTTTCAGAGCTAGATGCAGAAAAAAATTATATTCAGTTTGCAACCTGATGGAGGTCAGTATAGATGGATTAATAGAACAAGACCCACACACAGCTAGAAGCCCAATATTTTTTCAGAGGTAGATGCAGAAAAAAATATATTCAGTTTGCAACCTGATGGAGGTCAGTATAGATGGACTAATACAACAAGTCCCACACACAGCTAGAAGCCCAATATTTTTTCAGAGGTAGATGCAGAAAAAAATATATTCAGTTTGCAACCTGATGGAGGTCAGTATAGATGGACTAATACAACAAGTCCCACACACAGGTAGAAGCCCAAATATTTTTTCAGAGGTACTGTAGATGCAGATAAAAATTAGTTTTAATTTGCAACCTGATGGAGGTCAGTATAGATGGACTAATAGAATGATGCTATGCCCAAAAGATTTTACTTCACTAGGTGCAGTAAAAAAATTGGTATTCTATACACAGGTGGTATATCTTGCAACACAGATAGGCTAGTCCACTGACTAACACACTCTGCAATAGGCCAAAAAGGATTAGCTTTGCTAGATTCAGCCAAATGCTGTGAAAAAAACTTGCACAGCACTGGCACAGACCTGCCTGGCAAAAACTGATAGGAACTGATGTAACCTAGTCCTGAAAAGGACTCCAATTACAATTAGTCTTTACTAGTGTTGAGCCACCCCCGTAGTGTTCGAGTTCGGTTCGGTTCGTCGAACACCCGTGTGTTCGCCGAACTGTTCGTCGAACTGTTCGTCGAACACCTTCGAACACCGTTAAAACCAATGGCAGGCAAACAAAAACACATAGAAACACATAGAAAACACCTTCAAAGGTGTCCAAAAGCTGACAAACTGCTCAGAAGAAATAACTAACACATGGAAAAGTGACAAGTACATATAGTCATGCGAAAAGAAAAGAGGTGGAGGAGTAAAAGGAGGGGGAGACACAGATATAGGCATGTCATGCCCTTCTAAAATCCAAAAAGTGAGAAGCCGAGACGGCCAGTCCGCTCCTGCCCGTGCCACCTCCGTGTCGCCGGGTTTGTGCCAGAGCCGCGGTGAACCCTGACGGCCAGCCCCCCTCTCCCAATACTGGTGCCTGTCCGCTGGTGGGTCGAGAGAGCCCCCCTGTGGTGGAGGCAGCTCTAAGATTTTTAATTTAAATTGTCCCTCTAATTTGAATGAATACACTTTAAATCCATTTACAAGGATCTATTGGAGGGCAAGTCTCATGCCAGCAGCCGCGTAATTCCAGCTCCAGTAGCGTCCACTAAAGCTGCTGCAGTTAAAAAGCTTTTATAAGGATCGAGCTCGGCTGTCCACCGCAAGGCATCCTAGTGCCAGTCCCAGCCCCTATGCCTTGGGGTGCCTCCTGATGCTCTTCACTAAGTATCCCGTGGTCCCGAAGCATTTCCTTTGAAAAAATTAAGTGTCCAAACTACAGGTGGTGTAGCTTGCTTAACAGCCGGGATAATCCGCTGACTAGCAGACACTGCTACTAGGCACAAAGTATTTCCTGGGCTAGATGCAGTTAAAAATTTGTAAGTAGATACTCTCGTTGGATGCTGAGAAAGCATTCCATAGAGTCTCCTGGCACGCCATATATGATTCTCTTAAAAAGCTTGGGGTAGGGGTCTAGGGGACCCTTTTATAGCCAAAATCACGGCCCTGTATCACAATACGTCACCTAGGCTGAAGATAAATGGAACTGTAGCACCGAGGGCTCGGTTGCTACAGACGTATTGCACCTCACCCAGAGGTGTGATATCTCACTCTCAGATAAGGATGGAGTGTGGATCAGGACCCAACACCTGCATGCATTACACCACATTGCCGTGGGGCAGGGCGACCAATATGCCCCTGAGATGGGCACGACAGTCCCTGTCCCTGGCTGGAGTGGGGGGAGGGAACACTGAGGAAGGGGAACCCTGCAGTGCAGGAGCAGGTAGGAAGCAGTTCCTGGGTGCATTGAGAAGGGAGTATAAAAGGTGGGCACCATCTTAGTTCAGTGCAGAGAAGTCTGAGCAGAAGTGGCAGGGAGCAGGGGCTCTGCATGAGCTCTGCTCCGGAGGCGGGCCTAGTAACAGAGGCCCAGGCCTGCAAGAGGGAGAAGGAAGGAAGAGGAGCGGAGAAGGCTCCAGGAACGAGGAATGAAGGGATCCCAGGGGTGCGGACGGGCGAGTCGCCACCGCACGCCCGAATCCACCTGCGTGGAGGGGTCAGGCCAAAGGGGGAGACCGGTCCCCGAACTAGTGGAGGCAGGAAACGACCCTCAGCTAGAAACCGGAGGCTCTGACATTTTATGTGGCGCAGCCCCTCGCTACACCCGCTAGGAAGGCACCACATAGGGTCAGGGAAACTGGCGCCAAGTTTACCAAGAGGAGGCCCGAGGCAGCCGGACAGAAGTGTTGGTAAGAAAGGCCAGACAAAGGACACACAAAGGGGGTCCTGTGAAGCGCTCCAAAGTTATCTGGGAGTTTCTGAGCCCCTCACCTGGTGAGCACAGTACGACGTGGGCAGCCGTTACCTGCAGACGTGGTCTGGATAATAAGAACTGTGAGTAAAGGCCCTGAACTGCATCACTGACTCCGTGTCGTTACTGCTGCTGCCCTGCACCATCACCCCCATCCTCCGCATACACTGCCCTGAGGCTATACTCCTCCCGTGGGGAGTTATGCTACGCTCTGCTGCACCCACAACACCAGCCTTAGCGGTCTGCCCTGTAGCGGCGGTTCACTCTGACCGCAATCCACGGGTGGCGTAGTCGGACATTTAAACATCAAAACCACATAAATAGTTCCGCCACTGGTTTGACCGCCCTGAGCCACGGAACCGGATCGCCGCCACGAAGACTACAACCACCAGCATCCACCAAAAAGGGTCCGGCTCCGGGTGTCCCAAGGCCCAGGGGGTGCGTCAGAACATTTTCATCACCTTTCACAATCACCAATGGGACAAGGCAGGGATGTCCTCTGTCCCCTCTCTTATACATCCTAGTGACGGAGCACCTGCTCTCATCAATTCGCCATAACCCCAATATTAGGTGGATTGAGGTGGGAGGCACCGAGTACAAGTGCTCTCTATTTGCTGATGATGTCCTAGTATATATCACTCAATCACATATATCCATCCCTGCTGTTATGGCTGAAATAGATCACTTTGTTACATGGTAAAATTTTAAAATCAATGCAGCGAAGTCTGAGGCCCTCGATGTCTCCCTCCCTAAATCCATATAGGATTCCATCCAGTCCAACTTTCCCTTTGCCTGGCCCTCACAGGGTATCAAATACTTAGGAATTCCTATTCATAGAGACCTCTCCCATCTATGTTATCTTAATTTTGGGCCCTTTATTGAACAATTCCATACAGACCACGGTTGGCAAGTTAGAACTGTAAGATTCACTACGTGAACCAATGGTGTTTTGTGGAAAAGCACATGTACACCGCGTTCCAAATTATTATGCAAAAAGTGTTTAGGAGTGATAAGGGAAGAATTTGTTTGTTTGTCAGTTAAACTCATTGATGGTGATGTGTGTCAGGGCTCTTTATATCACTGTAAGCAATTGCAGACACCTGTGCTAATTAGTTTGGCAGGTGTGTCCAATGAAAGGCAAGACTACTTAAGAAGGCTCTCTCACATTATTAAGCAGCCTACATTTTCTGCCAAAATGGGAAAGAAAAAGGATGTGTCGGCTGCTGAGAAGCAACAAATTGTGGAGTGTTTAGGTCAAGGCATGACTACAATCAACATTGTGCGATGATCAGGATGAAGTGTCTTGGCAATCAAGAAGTATGTAGCTGATTCACAGTACACACGTGTGCGTGCTGATAAGGGCAAATTGAGGACTCTTTCCTACAGGCAATTACGTCAGGTTGAAAGAGCAGCGGCAAAAAAGCCTTGTCATAGCAGCAGACAAGTTTTTGAAGCTGCTTGTGCCTCCAACGTCCCCCGAACAACAAGATGCAGGGTCCTTCAGAGGTTTGCAGCTGTGCATACGCCATCCTGTCGACCTCCTCTATCCACTTCACACAAGCAGAAACGGCTCCAGTGGGCCAAACATTACATGAAGACTGATTTCAAAACTGTTTTGTTCACGGATGAGTGCCGTGCAGCGCTCGATGGTCGAGATGAATGGAGTGGAGGATGGCTGGTTGATGGACACCCCACGCAAACACGGCTACAGCGCCAACAAGGAGGAGGTGGAGTAATGTTTTGGGCTGGAATCATGGGGAGAGAGATTGTCGGCCCCTTTAGGATCCCTGAAGGCGCTAAAGATGAACTCCATAATGTATGTGGATTTTCTCAAACAGCACTTCCTGCCATGGTTCAAGAAGAAGAACCGTGTATTTCACAGCAAGATCATTTTTCTGCATGATAATGCACCATCTCATGCTGCACATAAAACATCTGCATCTCTGGCTGATATGGGCATAAAAGGGGACAAACTTATGGTGTGACCCCCATGCTCCCCTGACCTCTACCCCATTCAGAACCTTTGGAGCATCATTAAAAGGAGTGTCTATGATGGCGGGAGGCAGTTCACATCTAAGCAACAGCTCTGGGAGGGTATTCTGTCCTCATGCAAAACAATTGAAGCAGAAACCATCCAAAACCTGACAAATTCAATGGACGAGAGAGTTCAGAAGCTCCTTTCGAACAAGGGGTCCTATGTGAAAATGTAACATCACCTAGAATAAAGTTTTGAGTTGAAAACTGTTTGATTTCAGTTTCTAACAACCTGCTAATGCTTATAATTTCAAAAATGACCATTTTTTTGGTCTTTATTAAAATGAAAAGGTTGATCGAAAAGTTTGGGGGATCTAAGAGTGTGGCAACCCAGTAGTCATGATTACTTCGAATTCTGACAATATGAGGGTCATGCTGCAGGTAGTGCAGCAAGAAGGCACTTATGTGTCTTGCGCATCTCGGAGCCCCAAAATTATTTTCCGGGCTAGATGCAGCTAAAAATTATTTTTAATTTTAAATCTGGTGAAGCTTATTATAGATGGCCTAATAGGATCAGTGCTGCACACTGCTACAAAGCCCAAATTATTTTCCAGTCAAGATACAGATAAACATGATTAGTAATTTGAAAGCTTAAAACGGTTGGTAGGGTGATTTTAACCAATCATCAAGCTTTTACTCTCCCCAGGATGACACAGGGGTAGAAAAGTCGTTTCGGATCCATGATTTGTTCATCTTTATGAACGTGAGCCTGTCTACATTATCAGTGGAGAGCCGCGTGCGCTTATCTGTCAGCACACCACCAGCAGCGCTGAACACACGTTCAGACAGAACGCTGGCTGCGGGGCATGACAAGATCTCCAAGGCGTAAGTGGCTAGCTCCGGCCATTTATCCAGATTGGAAGCCCAAAAAGAGCAAGGGTCCAGTGACACAGTCGTGGCTTCAATGTTTACTTGGAGATACTCCTGTACCATCGTCTCTAGGCGTTGACTATGTGTCAGACTTCTTGTCTCCTGTGGCCTTGCAAAGGATGGGCTAAAAAAGTGGTGAAATGATTCCGCAAAATTGATGTTACCAGCAGATACTGTGGTTCTGTTACGGTTTGAGTGCTGAACACTTGACGGTCCCACGGTTGGCAAGTTGGAACTGTGAGATTCACTACGTGCACCACTGGTATTTTGTGGAAAAGCACATGTAAGATTCTGCAACAGTCTCTGCTGATACTCCTGCATGCATGCATCCCTTTCTATGGCAGGAATAATTTCTGCAAATTTACTTTTGTACCGGGGATCTAACAGTGTGGCAACCCAGTAGTCAGGATTATTTCTAATTCTCACAATTCGAGGGTCATGTTGCAGGTAGTGCAGCAAGAAGGCACTCATGTGTGTTGCGCATCCAGGAGCACCAAGTCCCTGTTGTGTTGGTGGCGAGGTAGCAATCATGCTTCCTTCCTCTGTCCTCTCCCCCCAACCTCGCACAACAGAAATGTGATCAAGGTCTCCCTCATCTGATGAGTCTTCCATCAGTTCGTCCTCCACTTCTTCCTGGGCTCCTGCACCTTCCTCACTAGTTTGGCTGCTACCATGCGCCCTGGTAAAATCATCTCCCCCACCCTCACATGCCTGCCGCCTTGGTGCTGCCGACCGTCTGGACCTTGCAGATGTTAGCCCTTCCGCATTCAACTCCTCCTCCTCTACTTCCTCCACCTCCTCTTGTGCCACCACCTGACTCCGAATTCTGTTTAACATGTGCTCCAGCATGTAAATCACCGGAATAGTCATGCTGATAATGGCATCGTCAGCACTAAACATCTTCGTCGCCATTTCAAAACTGTGCAGAAGGGTGCATAGGTCCCTGATCTGAGACCACTCCTCCAGCGTGATTTGCCCCACCTCTGAATCTCATTGGCCCAGGCTATACGTCAGAACGTATTGCACCAGGGCTTGTCGGTGCTGCCACAGTCGCTGCAACATGTGCAGAGTTGAATTCCACCGGGTAGGCACATCGCATTTTAGCCGGTGAAGTGGCAGGCCCAACGACTTCTGTAGAGATGTAAGTCGCTGAGCTGCGGGATGCGAACGGCGGAAGTGAGCACACAGCGACCGTGCCCTCTGCAGAAGGCCATCTAGTCTGGGATAGTGGGCTAAAAATTGCTGGACAACCAGGTTCAACACGTGAGCCATACAAGGCACGTGTGTGACATTGCCCCGGCGAAGGGCCGCACCCAGGTTTGCAGCATTGTCGCACACGGCCTTCCCTGGTTTCAGGTCCAGTGGAGACAACCATTCATGAAATTGGTTCTCCAGAGCTGACCACAACTCCTCAGCTGTGTGACTCACATTTCCCAGACATTTCAATGTAAAAACCGCCTGATGACGTTGAGCCCTACTGCCAGCATAGTAAGGAGGTGTGCAGGATCCCTTCTGCGCAGTTAGAAAGCCTGTGGCATGACCAGACAGGCTTTGGGTGCAGGTGGAAGACCGAGAGGAGGTTGAGGAGGCAGAAGCAGTGGAGGAACTTTGACATAAAGAGGATTGACGCACAACTCGTGGGGACGGCAAGACTTGGACAGCAGCCCCTTGTCCTGCTGTCACCATAGTTACCCAGTGCCCAGTCAGCGACATGTAACGCCCCTGTCCATGCCTACTCGTCCAAGTGTCTGTGGTGAAATGCACCCTGTCACACACAGAGTTTCTCAAAGAAGCGGTGATGTTGTGTGCGACATGCTGGTGGAGCGCAGGCACACCTTTCTTTGAGAAGTAGTGCCGACTGGGCATCTGGTACTGGGGCACTGCGACGGACATAAGGTCTCGAAAATCCTCTGTGTCCACCAGGCGGAAAGGCAGCATTTCTGTAGCCAAGAGCTTGCAGATGGTGAAATTCAACCTCTTAGCTTTCTCATGGCTAGGAGGAAATGGTCTTTTACTTGTCCACATCTGAGGGACCGAGGGCTGGCTATTGTGCTTAGACGGGGTTGATAAGGGTGTCCCCGGCAAACTGTCGGTCTGTGAGGAAGATGCAGGCGGACATGTTAGGTTGCCTTGATCCAAAGGTGGTGCTATCGATGTCGGACAGCGCTCAAGACCAGCTGGTGTTACCACCTCCAAAGAAAATGATGACCTGCCAATCACGCTGGCTGTTGCGGGTAAAGAGGTGGCAGGTCTGCGCCCCAAAACAGGTGTGACTGCTGTCCCCCCAGTCACAGAGGATGAAGAGGCCGCGGATGCACAAGATATGGCAGACGGTGGTTGGCCCGGCCGGCTAGACCGCATTGTAGCTCACTGAGCTTCCCACTGCAACTTATGCTTCATGTCCATGTGCCGGTTCATGCATGAAGTACTCAAAATATGTATTTTTTGGCCTCTACTTAGCTTTTGCTGACAAATGTTACAGATAACACGAGTTGGGTCATCTTTATCGATCTGAAAAAATGCCCAGGCTATGCAAGGCTTAGCACCCATGCGACCTGAAGAGCCACCACGACTTGTGGTGAGAGGCAGAGTTGTGTTTGAGGATGCAGTTGTTGACGTGCTTCCAGTACTACGTCTCTGTCCAGGAAGGCGCAACCTGACCTCGTCGTCACTAGCATCTTCCTCCACCTCCTCTGCTGACCTCATCTCTTGGCTGACTGTGGGTTGACAGTAAGTGGGATCTCCGACCTCATCATCATCACCCTGTGCGTTATCACACCCGTCGTCCTCAGAGCCAACCTGTTCCTGCCCTGACAAAAAACTAAAGTTGTCGCTCCAATCAGGTATTTGAGTCTTATCATCGTCTTCCTCATTGTCTCCACCAACAGGAGTTACAGTTTGGGAATGAGGGTCTACATTATGGTCAGAACCTTCTGCGTCTGGTCCTGGATCCGACTCATAAAGATTCTGGGCATCAGTGCAGATCATTTCCTCGTCTGGATTCACAGAAGCGCTGGAGTCGACCTCTGATTCCCAGGCTATAGTATGAGTAAACAGCTCTGCAGACTCAACCATCTGTTCTACCTCATACTCAGACGGGCAGCTGGAGATTTGGGAGCTGTGAGGAAGCAAGTGCGATTTGGGTGACACCTTTGAGGACTGGAGTATTTGTGATGTTGAAGTTGATGTGGAGGAGAGCCCACTTAAAGGAGCACTTGATATCCGTTGAAGCACCTGCTGTTTTTGTGCCTCATCTGGAATTTGTAGCGATTGGCGTGGCCGTAAGAAAGGGATCTTATCACATTGTCCGCTAAAAGAAGTAGACATTTTAGTTTGGCTGGAAGATGGTCTTTCTTCTGCACCTACCCCACGGACACAACCTTTTTTCCCCTTCCCAACACGCCTATTCCCCTTTCCACCAGCAGCAGGCCTTTTTCCACTCATTTTGGTGGTTAACTAATTCACAACTCTGGAGTTGTTTGCACAAAAAAACAATGGATGGTAACCGAGCAGAGCTGAGTGGCCAAATTGTGGTATTAGGCCAAAACTATTGGCTGAGTTAGATGCAGAAAAAAATTATTTTTAATTTGCAACCTGATGGAGGTCAGTATAGATGGACTAATAGACCAAGTCCCACACACCGCTAGAAGCCTAAATATTTTTTCAGAGCTAGATGCAGAAAATTTTTTTATTCAATTTGCAACCTGATGGAGGTCAGTATAGATGGACTAATAGACCAAGTCCCACACACTGCTAGAAGCCCAAATATTTTTTCAGAGCTAGATGCAGAAAAAAATTATTTTTAATTTGCAACCTGATGGAGGTCAGTATAGATGGACTAATAGACCAAGTCCCACACACTGCTAGAAGCCCAAATATTTTTTCAGAGCTAGATGCAGAAAAAAATTATTTTTAATTTGCAACCTGATGGAGGTCAGTATAGATGGACTAATAGACCAAGTCCCACACACCGCTAGAAGCCCAAATATTTTTTCAGAGCTAGATGCAGAAAATTTTTTTATTCAATTTGCAACCTGATGGAGGTCAGTATAGATGGACTAATAGAACAAGTCCCACACACTGCTAGAAGCCCAAATATTTTTTCAGAGCTAGATGTAGAAAAAAATTATTTTTAATTTGCAACCTGATGGAGGTCAGTATAGATGGACTAATAGACCAAGTCCCACACACTGCTAGAAGCCCAAATATTTTTTCAGAGCTAGATGCAGAAAAAAATTATTTTTAATTTGCAACCTGATGGAGGTCAGTATAGATGGACTAATAGACCAAGTCCCACACACCGCTAGAAGCCCAAATATTTTTTCAGAGCTAGATGCAGAAAATTTTTTTATTCAGTTTGCAACCTGATGGAGGTCAGTATAGATGGACTAATAGACCAAGTCCCACACACTGCTAGAAGCCCAAATATTTTTTCAGAGCTAGATGCAGAAAAAAATTATTTTTAATTTGCAACCTGATGGAGGTCAGTATAGATGGACTAATAGACCAAGTCCCACACACTGCTAGAAGCCCAAATATTTTTTCAGAGCTAGATGCAGAAAAAAATTATTTTTAATTTGCAACCTGATGGAGGTCAGTATAGATGGACTAATAGAACAAGTCCCACACGCTGCTAGAAGCCCAAATATTTTTTCAGAGATAAATGAAGAAAAAAATTATTTTTAATTTGCAACCTGATGGAGGTCAGTATAGATGGACTAATAGACCAAGTCCCACACACCGCTAGAAGCCCAAATATTTTTTCAGAGCTAGATGCAGAAATTTTTTTTATTCAATTTGCAACCTGATGGAGGTCAGTATAGATGGACTAATAGACCAAGTCCCACACACTGCTAGAAGCCCAAATATTTTTTCAGAGCTAGATGCAGAAAAAAATTATTTTTAATTTGCAACCTGATGGAGGTCAGTATAGATGGACTAATAGACCAAGTCCCACACACTGCTAGAAGCCCAAATATTTTTTCAGAGCTAGATGCAGAAAAAAATTATTTTTAATTTGCAACCTGATGGAGGTCAGTATAGATGGACTAATAGACCAAGTCCCACACACCGCTAGAAGCCCAAATATTTTTTCAGAGCTAGATGCAGAAATTTTTTTTATTCAATTTGCAACCTGATGGAGGTCAGTATAGATCGACTAATAGACCAAGTCCCACACACTGCTAGAAGCCCAAATATTTTTTCAGAGCTAGATGCAGAAAAAAATTATTTTTAATTTGCAACCTGATGGAGGTCAGTATAGATGGACTAATAGACCAAGTGCCACACACTGCTAGAAGCCCAAATATTTTTTCAGAGCTAGATGCAGAAAAAAATTATTTTTAATTTGCAACCTGATGGAGGTCAGTATAGATGGACTAATAGAACAAGTCCCACACGCTGCTAGAAGCCCAAATATTTTTTCAGAGATAAATGAAGAAAAAAATTATTTTTAATTTGCAACCTGATGGAGGTCAGTATAGATGGACTAATAGACCAAGTCCCACACACCGCTAGAAGCCCAAATATTTTTTCAGAGCTAGATGCAGAAAAAAATTATATTCAATTTGCAACCTGCTGGAGGTCAGTATAGAAGGACTAATAGAACAAGTCCCACACACTGCTAGAAGCCCAAATATTTTTTCAGAGCTAGATGCAGAAAAAAATTATATTCAGTTTGCAACCTGATGGAGGTCAGTATAGATGGACTAATAGAATGATGCTATGCCCAAAAGATTTTACTTCACTAGGTGCAGTAAAAAAATTGGTATTCTATACACAGGTGGTATATCTTGCAACACAGATAGGCTACTCCACTGACTAACACACTCTGCAATAGGCCAAAAAGGATTAGCTTTGCTAGATTCAGCCAAATGCTGTGAAAAAAACTTGCACAGCACTGGCACAGACCTGCCTGGCAAAAACTGATAGGAACTGATGTAACCTAGTCCTGAAAAGGACTCCAATTACAATTAGTCTTTACTCCCACAATCTATCTATTTAAGAGCACAGACCTGCCTGATAAAAGTCGTAGGAAATGCTGTAACCTAGTCCTTAAAAGGACTGCAATCACAACTATTCCCTACTCCCAAGCTATCTGTATATTTGTGCGAAAATTGGCTTGAAATTAACAAGGTATAGCGCACACAGCAACAGCGGTGCCGTCTAACACGCAGCTGCAGCAGTGAGAAAATGGTGGCGACGGGGAAAATGGCTTGGTCTTATAGGGCAAGGACATGTGACATACACTGCCAATCACACATGCCCTTGCTTGTGTGAAAAAAAGCACTTCGCTCCGTGTGTGCGCTGCTGATAGGCTGACAGATTGCACCTCCCCACTGCAAATGCGGGAAAGAGAAAAAAAAATGGAGATGTTCATTGCTCCTGCAGAGATCCATCCCCTGCCCCTCCCCCCGCCCCGCTGTACACTCAAACTGCGTATTAACATTAATTTTCATCATTACTGAGAAAAAATCCAGTTATGATTTTGGTGCACGAACAGTTATCGAACATAACCTCGAACAGCCGAATTTTTCTCAAATTGTTCGTGTTCGCCGACCGGCTCGAACACCGCCCAAAACAGCTCGAATTTAAGATTGGCGAACAGTTCGAATAGAACAACGCTGATCTCTACTCTTTACTCCCACAACCTATCTATTTAAGAGCACAGACCTCCCTGATAAAAGTCGTAGGAAATGCTGTAACCTAGTCCTTAAAAGGACTGCAATCACAACTATTCCCTACTCCCAAGCTATCTGTATATTTGTGCAAAAATTGGCTTGAAATTAACAAGGTATAGCGCACACAGCAACAGCGGTGCCGTCTAACATGCAGCTGCAGCAGTGAGAAAATGGTGGCGACGGGGAAAATGGCTTGGTCTTATAGGGCAAGGACATGTGACATACACTGCCAATGACACATGCCCTTGCTTGTGTGAAAAAAAGCACTTCGCTCCGTGTGTGCGCTGCTGATAGGCTGACAGATTGCACCTCCCCACTGCAAATGCGGGAAAGAGAAAAAAAAATGGAGATCTTCATTGTTCCTGCAGATATCCATCCCCTGCCCCTCCCCCCACCCCGCTGTACACTCAAACTGCGTATTAACATTAATTTTCATCATTACTGAGAAAAAATCCAGTTATGATTTTGGTGCACGAACAGTTATCGAACATAACCTCGAACAGCCGAATTTTTCTCAAATTGTTCGTGTTCGCCGAACGGCTCGAACACCGCCCAAAACAGCTCGAATTTGAGATTGGCGAACAGTTCGAGTAGAACAACGCTCATCTCTAGCCTTCATGCAGGCCTGACACCGAGCTCCTTGCCACGGCTAGGAGTGATTATTGACTCCGCAGCTTGCCGTGTGGAAATGATGGCGTTAAAAGCACCCGGGGCCGTGAAGGGGCCAGGCTTTCAGGAGGTGCCCAGGGAAGGTTTTGGATGCCGGCCGCCTAGCGAGGGCCAGCAGAAGTAACATGTTTCTCTGCAAAGAAGCTTGTGTAACCAAGCCAGACGGCTGACAAAGAGCTAACCTCAGTGCAAGGAAGGTGCGGAAGGAATTGGGGAGGGGGGGGTGATTCCTGCTAGGGCCCTGAAATCATAAAACAGGCAGGAGAGTCTGACGCATGGTGATGGTGAGGTTGTAGAGGCAGATAGGGGGTGTTGTCACGTGCGAGCACGTGTGCATGCTGGCTTGTGTGTGAGAGTGCGTTTCCTAGGTGTGGCGCGCTGCAGACAGTCAAAGGGATTGTTCCCTTTCATTAAAAGTTAATCCCCAGCTGTAGGCTATTAGAAAGCAACTAACCGCGCTCTACTCACCCTACCCGGGTCTACCGGTTAGTTTCGCCTCTGCTCCCGGCCTGTGGCATTGGCCGTGAAGCTGACGTTCCGTCGACAGCGCTGCAGCCGATCACTGAGCTCAGCGGCTCTGAGTGGGGCGTTCTGTCTACAAGACCTTTTAAGGAAGCCAGCAAAAAAATTGAAGAGAAGGGAAAGAACAAAAGGACCTGGTCTTGCTGAACACTGGAAAGGGCATCCGGCAGCCAGACTTCAAAGTAGAAAAGCAGCAAGTGAGAGGCTTGTCCCTGCCTACGGCTACACCACCCTGAACACATGTGATTTCAGAAGCAAAGCAGGGTCAAGCCTGGTTAGTACTTGGATGGGAGAATGCCAGGTGCTGTAGGCTTTTGCTTTTTCCTTCCTTCCACCAGCAGGGGGCACTCTCTTCTATGCCTTTTTTCCATTCCCTTTCACAAGTGCACACATTCATTCTCTTTTCTTTTTTTCATTTGCTTTCTCTCTTGCGCTATTTCATCTTTGCAAAATACCAGCATCCTTCTGATCACCGTGGGCCTCCAGCATTGTTGCTTCTTTACTTTTAATACTAGGCTCCTTTTCACCAGGACCAGCGTCTCCCGCGTGGCTGGAGGCAACCACCGGTAACCCCAAGCAGAAGACTTTTGCAGGCAACACGACCCTCCCCCCTGAAGAGCAGCTCAAAGTAACTGGCAACCATCTCACCCTCTTCCTTCATTCACCCCTGGATGTCTCGCTCCGCCCCCAAGTTACGGGTCCAGCTTGCTCTCTCTGTCACATTACCGCGATGAAGGGTTTAGCCTGCAGGAGACCCTGCGCCGAGACATTTTTGAAGACACCTGATGCGACGGGTGAATCACTGCTAAACAAACCACACCTGTAGGGACGCCATGAAGGGGCCAGACTTTCAGCAGGTGCCCAGGGAAGGTTTTGGATGCCGGCCGCCTATCGAGGGTCAGCAGAAGTAACATGTTTCTCTGCAAAGAAGCTTGTGTAACCAAGCCAGACGGCTGACAAAGAGCTAACCTCAGAGCAAGGAAGGCAAGGAAGGTGCGGAAGGAATTTGGGAGGGGGGGGTGATTCCTGCTAGGGCCCTGAAATCATAAAACAGGCAGGAGAGTCTGACGCATGGTGACGGAGAGGTTGTAGGGGCAGATAGGGGGTTTTGTCACGTGCGAGCACGTGTGCATGCTGGCTTGTGTGTGAGAGTGCGCTTCCTAGGTGTGGCGCGCTGCAGACAGTCAAAGGGATTGTTCCCTTTCATTAAAAGTTAATCCCCGGCTGCAGGCTATTAGAAAGCAACTAACCGCACTCTACTCACCCTACCCGGGTCTACCGGTGAGTCTCGCCTCTGCTCCTGGCGTGTGGCATTGGCCGTGAAGCTGACGTTCCGTCGACAGCGCTGCAGCCGATTAGTGAGCTCAGCGGCTCTGAGTGGGGCGTTGTGTCTACAAGACCTTTTAATGAAGCCAGCAAAAAAATTGAAGAAAAGGGAAAGCACAAAAGGACCTGGTCTTGTTGAGCACTGGAAAGGGCAGCCGGCAGCCAGACATCAAAGTAGAAAAGCAGCAAGTGAGAGGCTTGTCTCTGCCTACGGCCACACCACCCTGAACACGTCTGATCTCGTCTGATCTTGGAAGCTAAGCAGGGCTGGGCCTGGTTAGTACTTGGATGGGAGACCACCTGGGAATACCAGGTGCTGTAGGCTTTTGCTTTTTCCTTCCTTCCACCAGCAGGGGGCACTCTCTTCTATGCCTTTTTTCCATTCCCTTTCACAAGTGCACACATTCATTCTCTTTTCTTTTTTTCATTTGCTTTCTCTCTTGCGCTATTTCATTTCTTCAAAATACCAGCATCCTTCTGATCATCGTGTGCCTCCAGCATTGTTGCTTCTTTACTTTTAATACTAGGACCAGCGTCTCCCGCATGGCTGGAGGCAACCACCAGTAACCCTAAGCAGAAGACCTTTGCAGGCAACATGACCCTCCCCCCTGAAGAGCTGCTCAAAGTCGCTGGCAACCATCTCACCCTCTTCCTTCATTCACCCCGGGACGTCTCGCTCCGCCCCCAAGTTACGGGTCCAGCTTGCTCTTTCTGTCACATTACCGCGATGAAGGGTTTAGCCTTCAGCAGCAAGGGAGAGGCATGTCTCTGCCTACGGCCACATCACCCTGAACACGCTCGATCTCATCTGATCTTGGAAGCTAAGCAGGTTTGGGCCTGGTTAGTACTTGGATGGGAGACTGTAAAATAATACTCTTCCTGTATTATTTTTTTCTACTGAGGACTTCTCAAAGTATCAATAACACGATATTCTTATAAAAAAATGTATCTATTTATTCTAGGATTGTCCATTAAAAAGAATCAGATTGCAGCAGGTACATACAATAATTAGTTATAAAGTAATTGTCCATTTGTCCATAATTAGCTTAATTGTTTAATTGCTGAGATTCACCCATCTTTCCTTGGATCCTGGCTGGTAAATCATGTCTTTGTCCAGCATGTGTCCAGGCCTACATGTCATCTGCTTCTCAGCATGAAGATTCTGTGTCTTGTGGGGTGGGCAGAGCAAGAGAGCCCCCCCTTTCTGTACCATGGGCTTTTATAGCCAGTCGTTTGGACACCTGTTCTACATATGGTAGTGAACCAAAAATACACACACAAATAGCGCATGTCAACTAGACACGATGGCTGAGGCATAGAACTCAGAAAAATGATTATCGATTAACATTCCAAATGAATTTCCATAATTAACCATTTAACATTTCCCCCTTTTTGAGACTAAAAGGACTTTAACTGAAATATCTCAAAAGAAGATACATTCATCAATCATTTTTTCTTTCCTTCTTCCTTGGCAATATCATTAAATTACCATAATAATAATAATAGTAATAATAGTATCAATATCGGATTATTATTGTTATATAATGATGTGAATTCATGTTATGGTAAGCCGTGACTAATAATCATTTAATATGTATAATTATACTTCCCTATATCTAAATTGAAGCAATCGCGGGTTCAATCGTCATCATCTGATGTCATCGGGTCGTCGTCTCGTCTTCTTCTTGGTTCTTTTATAACACAGTCTTTAGATGAAAACTCCTTTGAAATAAATTACAGCATGTAGATATTGTACAGTCCATAATTGTGCTCATTATTGTTCAGTCCATAAACTGTACTCTTTATTAGAAAGATCATGTGTGTCAGTTGATAAGAAAACAAAGTCCATGGATGAAATGTAGCTTTAATATCTGTGCAGTGTGACCTGGACTTACGTTGGATCGTCTTTGGAATCTTCCGTGTGTCCGCACTGGTCTCGTGTCACTTTTGGAACAGATGTGACGTCTTTGGTCAGTAAAGCAAGGGTTAACTTGACACTTTCCTGCTTTATATAGCACCATAACCAGTACTCAGTCCTTTATATCCAGGACACATATGCCAGGTATTACCTGTTCACCAGCTTTCATTGAAGCGTTGCAGGTGATAAGAAACCACTGGAACGTGATGAAACTTCAACACAACAGAGTACATATAGGATCATCGTCCTCTGCCGTCCTGGTGATCAGTGGTGTGAATTGTATTGTATGTAATGGACACAGTCTATTATAACACTCAGCATTCACACCTGTTACCTTCTGAGACGTCCGGATATCAGTTGCTTCTTCTTGTAACTTTTGAGAATCTCTTTGATTTATAAAAATTAAAAGTCTTTATTAGGATAGAATTCATAATTGCGATGTCTTGATTGAAGTCTTCATTCCCTAATCTGATACCAAATCTGGCAGTTTTTCCTAACCTATAATATCACAGCGTACCATAGCAATCAGTAATATCCATCTAATTATTATCAAAATATTAAAATAAATTATGTTTGGAATAATAAACAATAATAGATAATAATTCATTATCAATCAAGTTCTCCATATGATAGAACATTTTTATGTCATAGGTGTAATTACCTTTTCCAACCCATAGGTGTCAGTGTATTTTGAAAAAACAAGTTTTTATATCTTTATTAAACCAATAATATCAAAGAATGTATACTCCTGAACCAAAATGAATAAAAATATATGAATGTATGAATGAATGAATGAATGAATGAATAAATGAATAAATGAATGAATGAATTGTTGTGTTTACTCAGAAAATGTAAACATTTTTTTCCTTAGCAATATATATTTAATGAAGCAATACTCTTGTATTAGACATTACTTTATTAAATATGAATGTGTTTTCTCAATTGAGATATTGAACTCAAATAAAATCAAATGAGAATTAAAAAATGAAAAAATAGAAAAATAAGAAGTATAAGGTAAGAATAAAATTTTAAAAATGAAAAATAAAATTAAGAGTAAAAATAAGAATAAAAATAAAAATAAGGCCTTTAAATTTTAATGACAAATGCAGAGTAATTATATTCTCCATAAAAAATACCCTTATATCTCCATTATCTGGATGATTTCATATTTGTCATAACCTTGTACCACCAAAAAATATTAAATTATGCAACTTTGCATGTAATACCCTTCTTAATTATACCATAGTACCTTATTATTATTTCTTCTTTATTAAAATGTGTGGAAAATAAGTATTGATCAAAAGTGATTATGTAATCAGGATCAAAAACACATTTTCCCCCTTAATACCAAAAATATTATTTTATAAAATTTATGTATATATCAGAACCCAATTAAAAATAATTATTCTTCTAGAAATATTGTGCATAAATTTCATATTGATGAGTAGCATAGATTTGACTAAAGAGAGGTGTGTACCTATTTAGGTAAGCATTAAAAATAATATTATAGTTATTCAAGAATATTATCATGTGGAAAATTATTCTAAATATAAATTTGCTTTGTAAACCATTTTGATGTGTGGTTGCCCTTATCCACTATTAGTTAAATCAAGAAATAATAATTATTAAAGAAATATAGAAATATATATATGTAGATAATACCTAATTATGTATTATAATTTCCTCAGAATTAAATATATTTTTGTACCTTCACATAAAGAAACATTTTTTTTTTTTAAACATACAAACATACGAGGCCTCTGTCACATCAATCACACTTAGCAGCTGCTGATTTACTCATCTGTCACCTTCACTCTGACATTCACAGATCTGTTCAACTCAAACATTCCACATATGAAGTTTTAGATATATATATATATATTTAACCCAAAATTGTTGTATCCCAATTTATTAATGCGCATTGCCATATCAATTGAATATCTTTATATTTCTTTGAATATTCCCCAAGTACATATTATATAATATGAGAGTAAGTGACTGGAATTTCAGACACTTGAAAAAACTCTTGTCTTAGATTCTTTTTTCACTGGCTGCCCGGTCTTAAGTTACATCAGTTGAAAATAGAATGAATGGGATCCTATACTATTATCTCAAAGTTCAAAGGCCGCAGCTGTCACACGTCATGCTGTAAAGCTACTTTAATTTGCACGAACACTTCATGCACAGAAAATATTAGCAACACAAAAGAATTAATAAGTATTACATATATATTATTGTTCAACTAGATATATTGTTATTATTTTAAAATGTTATACACATAAAATCATGCAATTTTTACACTTCCTGTGTGAATAAAGAAATAAATCCATTTTAGAGTTCTTTGATCAAATCCTGCTTTGGAATGAAAACTCTAAGGAAATATAAGAAAATAAAATTAAATATCAAATTCATACAGAAACAGAATTATTTAAATATCTTATACATATATTGGTTGGTTCTAATGTAATTCAAAATATTGCTACTTAAAGTTATATATATGAAGTTCTAATTTATTAGTTAATATGTATATATATATATATATTTTATAAACCTATATATAAATACAATTATACGCAATCTCTACTTAGACAAGTGTATATATATATATATACATATATATATATATATGAACTATTAGAAACTATGTAACTACAATTTTACTGTATAAGATTATAAATAAATATTGAGACATTGTATTACATTTTGATACAACATTATAATTACAGTTTTTCCTTAGCCACTCCCTAAACCAAATCTTCTGTCTCTCTCAAATATCTCCAGTAACGCCCTATTTAGGAAAGACATTTTTCTATCCTTCAAAACCTCAGAGAACTGCCTGTTCTTCTGTCCACATTCCATGACGTCACAGTGAGTTGGTCGTCTCACCTGTCTCTGTCCATCAGTTTCAGCCATTTTCCTTTTTAGAGAATCACAGTTCTGACTGAGAATTAACTCATTCTGTGGAGAGATGGATCTTTGCACTGGCTGATATGGCTTATAACATATATGAAATCTTCTGCGTATTTGATAGAGTTCACTATGGGGATGACTCAGTCTAGGAGAGTTTGATATTGGCTTTTGGTAAGATTTTACCTTTCCTGGTTTTATAAATTTAGCTTGATTTATTTTCTTTTCACGATTCTCATGTTTTCTAACAAAATCCAGCATCTGCGCACATTCAAATAATGAATTTTTTTGTGATGCCATAACTTGGGAAACTGAATTTAGGAATTTGAATTTTTGTACAAAAGTTGTTATCATATGTTGTACTTTTCCATTTTTGATGAGAGCTTTGTACAACCGTTCAAATTTGGACATGAATGTATATGTACATTCCTTCCTACCAATCCTTAGTTTCTGCAGATCTTCTATGTTGGGAAAATCCTTTGTGACACAATAAATCAAATATCTTAATCTGTCCGAATCATTTTCCCATCCATTAGGAGAGTCATTTTCACAGGGCATTAAATGTAAACGTCTGGACAATGTCACAGGAATCCATATTTTAAATAATTGATTCCTCTCCTCATTGGATAAATCAAACTTATCAGAGAAGCTCTCAAATGTCTCTGAATTTCTACAGGCATGGATTTTGACATCATATTTTGGCATGATTTTGTATAATTTCAGCAAATTTTTCCTCATTTTAATTTGGAGTTGAGCCTGGGTAATTCCAGAATTCTCTGATATTTTTAGTGGCTCTTGTACGTCCGTTCCTCCTACGTCACTCACGTCTCCTCCCACATCACCTAGTATGTCGGTTTCTCGTATGTCAGTCATGTCTCCTCCCATGTCAGGTTTCTGTATGTCCGTCTCTTGGTCAGACCCAAGGTCACCTTCAGTTACAGACACGTGTCTTACTTCTTGTTCATTTTCCACATTACAGTCAGAATCAGTATCACCGTCTGACACTTCTACACTATTTTCCTGCTTAGAAATCTCTAACACAAGACTATGAAAAAAATCTACCAAATGTAGAATATTTCTCAATTTCTGTTTGTCTCTATTTACCAATTTAGAAGTTAACTGTAAATTCTGCAATTCACATTCTTTGTATAAACTGAGCCACAAAACTTCTATGTCATCTCCTACATTACCTTTGAAATTAATATTACTTTGTTTAGCAAAAGAAGAAATTATATCCATATTTTGCTTACCTTAAGATTCCTTGGCTTCTCTTTATCAGCACATCCTGTCTTCAGTTCGTCTGATTCTTTTCCTGTGTGATTCTGTTCTTGTTAGTACCTCTGCTTCCTGTCTTTCCTCAGTCTGTAGGTCCTTTCTGCTTCTCGTGACAAACTAGTGAATTTACTGACACGTGAACAACAGCTGTTCAGCTCGTCAGGACTCCCCCCTTGTTCACGGAAGAAATTCACTTACTTAATTTAAAAAACAAAAAAACAGGACTGGCTGGCTCACCATTGTAAAATAATACTCTTCCTGTATTATTTTTTTCTACTGAGGACTTCTCAAAGTATCAATATCACGATATTCTTATAAAAAATTGTATCTATTTATTCTTGGATTGTCCATTAAAAAGAATCAGATTGCAGCAGGTACATACAATAATTAGTTATAAAGTAATTGTCCATTTGTCCATAATTAGCTTAATTGTTGAGATTCACCCATCTTTCTTTGGATCCTGGCTGGTAAATCATGTCTTTGTCCAGCATGTGTCCAGGCCTACATGTCATCTGCTTCTCAGCATGAAGATTCTGTGTCTTGTGGGGTGGGCAGAGCAAGAGAGCCCCCCCTTTCTGTACCATGGGCTTTTATAGCCAGTCGTATGGACACCTGTTCTACATATGGTAGTGAACTAAAAATACACACACAAATAGCACATGTCAACTAGACACGATGGCTGAGGCATAGAACTCAGAAAAATGATTATCGATTAACATTCCAAATTAATTTCCATAATTAACCATTTAAAGGAGACCGCCTGGGAATGCCAGGTGTTGTAGGCTTTTGCGTTTTCCTTCCACCAGCAGGGGGCACTCTCTTCTATGCCTTTTTTCCATTCCCTTTCACAAGTGCACACATTCATTCTCTTTTCTTTTTTTCATTTGCTTTCTCTCTTGCGCTATTTCATCTCTGCAAAATACCAGCATCCTTCTGATCACCGTGGGCCTCCAGCATTGTTGCTTCTTTACTTTTAATACTAGGCTCCTTTTCACCAGGACCAGCGTCTCCCGGGTGGCTGGAGGCAACCACCGGTAACCCCAAGCAGAAGGCCTTTGCAGGCAACACGACCCTCCCCCCTGAAGAGCAGCTCAAAGTCACTGGCAACCATCTCACCCTCTTCGTTCATTCACCCCTGGACGTCTCGCTCAGCCCCCAAGTTACGGGTCCAGCTTGCTCTTTCTGTCACATTACCGCGATGAAGGGTTTAGCCTGCAGGAAACCCTGCGCCGAGCCATTTTTGAAGACACCTGATGCGGCGGGTGAATCACTGCTAAACAAACCACACCTGTAGGGACGGCACAGCCTTTGCATGGACCCTTCGGAGCCCGCCCCGTCACGGCCAGATTGCTTGCCACAAAGCGATCCTGAGAAAGGCTGGCCGGGCGATGGATCGAGCAGCGTCCACTGGCCATACCACCTTGTATACGCCCGATTTTGTCTGATCTCAGAAGCAAAGCAGGGCTGGGCTCAGACAGTACTTGTATGGGAGACCTCCTGGGAACACCGGGTGCTGTAGACCATTTTGATGACGTTTTGCCCTACTGCCCAGCTCGGCTAGCATGGAACGGCGCCTTGCCGGACACCGACCTTAAGTAACTTAGATGATGGAAGCCCAAGGCCTCTGAGCCAGTTTGCAGCCAAGTACGCTACCCCGCCGCCTTCACGCAGGCCTAACACCGAGCTCCTTGCCACGGCTAGGAGTGCTTATTGACTCCGCAGCTCGCCTTGTGGAAATGATGGCTTTAAAAGCACCCGAGGCCGTGAAGGGGCCAGGCTTTCAGCAGGTGCCCAGGGAAGGTTTTGGATGCCGACCGCCTAGCGAGGACCAGCAGAAGTAACATGTTTCTCTGCAAAGAAGCTTGTGTAACCAAGCCAGATGGCTGACAAAGAGCTAACCTCAGTGCAAGGAAGGCAAGGAAGGAATTGGGGAGGTGGGGGGGGTGATTCCTGCTAGGGCCCTGAAATCATAAAACAGGCAGGAGAGTCTGACGCATGGTGACGGAGAGGTTGTAGGGGCAGATAGGGGGTGTTGTCATGTGCGAGCACGTGTGCATGCTGGCTTGTGTGTGAGAGTGCGCTTCCTAGGTGTGGCGCGCTGCAGACAGTCAAAGGGATTGTTCCCTTTCATTAAAAGTTAATCCCCGCCTGCAGGCTATTAGAAAGCAACTAACCGCGCACTACTCACCCTACCCGGGTCTACCGGTGAGTCTCGCCTCTGCTGCCGGCCTGTGGCATTGGCCGTGAAGCTGACGTTCCGTCGACAGCGCTGCAGCCGATCAGTGAGCTCAGCGGCTCTGAGTGGGGCGTTGTATCTACAAGACCTTTTAAGGAAGCCAGCAAAAAAATTGAAGAGAAGGGAAAGCACAAAAGGACCTGGTCTTGCTGAGCACTGGAAAGTGCAGCCGGCAGCCAGACTTCAAAGTAGGAAAGCAGCAAGTGAGAGGTTTGTCTCTGCCTACAGCCACACCACCCTGAACACGCTCGATCTCATTTGATCTTGGAAGGTAAGCAGGGTCAGGCCTGGTTAGTACTTGGATGGGAGAATGTAAAATAATACTCTTCCTGTATTATTTTTTTCTACTGAGGACTTCTCAAAGTATCAATATCACGATATTCTTATAAAAAAATGTATCTATTTATTCTTGGATTGTCCATTAAAAAGAATCAGATTGCAGCAGGTACATACAATAATTAGTGATAAAGTAATTGTCCATTTGTCCATAATTAGCTTAATTGTTGAGATTCACCCATCTTTCCTTGGATCCTGGCTGGTAAATCATGTCTTTGTCCAGCATGTGTCCAGGCCTACATGTCATCTGCTTCTCAGCATGAAGATTCTGTGTCTTGTGGGGTGGGCAGAGCAAGAGAGCCCCCCCTTTCTGTACCATGGGCTTTTATAGCCAGTCGTATGGACACCTGTTCTACATATGGTAGTGAACCAAAAATACACACACAAGAAGCGCATGTGAACTAGACACGATGGCTGAGGCATAGAACTCAGAAAAATGATTATCGATTAACATTCCAAATGAATTTCCATAATTAACCATTTAACAGAGACGGCTTGGGAATGCCAGGTGCTGTAGGCTTATGCTTTTTCCTTCCTTCCACCAGCAGGGGGCACTCTCTTTTATGCCTTTTTTCCATTCCCTTTCACAAGTGCACACATTCATTCTCTTTTCTTTTTTTCATTTGCTTTCTCTCTTGCGCTATTTCATCTCTGCAAAATACCAGCATCCTTGTGATCACCGTGGGCCTCCAGCATTGTTGCTTATTTACTTTTAATACTAGGCTCCTTTTCACCAGGACCAGCGTCTCCCGTGTGGCTGGAGGCAACCACCCGTAACCCCAAGCAGAAGACCTTTGCAGGCAACACGACCCTCCCCCCTGAAGAGCAGCTCAAAGTCACTGGCAACCATCTCACCCTCTTCCTTCATTCACCCCTGGACGTCTCGCTCCGCCCCCAAGTTACGGGTCCAGCTTGCTCTTTCTGTCACATTACCGCGATGAAGGGTTTAGCCTGCAGGAGACCCTGCGCGGAGCCATTTTTGAAGACACCTGATGCGGCGGGTGAATCACTGCTAAACAAAGCACACCTGTAGGGACGGCACAGCCTTTGCATGGACCCTTCGGAGCAAGCCCCATCACGGCCAGATTGCTCGCCATCAAGCGATTCTGAGAAAGGCTGGCCGGGCGATGGATCGAGCAGCGTCTACTGGCCATACCACCTTGGATACGCCGGATCTCGTCTGATTTCGGAAGCAAAGCAGGGCTGGGTTCAGTCAGTACTTGAATGGTAGACCACCTGGGAGCACCGGGTGCTGTAGACCATTTTGATGAAGTTTTGCCCTACTGCCCAGCTCAGCTAGCATGGAACAGCGCCTTGCCGGACACCGACCTTAAGTAACTGAGATGATGTAAGCCCCAAGGCCTCTGAGCCAGTTGGCAGCTAAGTACGCTACCCCGCCGCCCTTCACGCAGGCCTGACACCGAGCTCCTTACCGCGCCTAGGAGTGCTTATTGACTCCGCAGCTCGCCGTGAGGAAATGATGGCGTTAAAAGCACCCGGGGCCGTGAAGGGGCCAAACTTTCAGCAGGTGCCCAGGGAAGGTTTTGGATGCCGGCCGCCTAGCGAGGGCCAGCAGAAGTAACATGTTTCTCTGCAAAGAAGCTTGTGTAACCAAGCCAGACGGCTGCCAAAGAGCTAACCTCAGTGGAAGGAAGGCAAGGAAGGTAAGGAAGGTGCGGAAGGAATTGGGGAGGGGGGGGTGATTCCTGCTAGGGCCCTGAAATCATAAAACAGGCAGGAGAGTCTGACGCATGGTGACGGAGAGGTTGTAGGGGCAGATAGGGGGTGTTGTCACGTGCGAGCACGTGTGCATGCTGGTTTGTGTGTGAGAGTGCGCTTCCTGGGTGTGGCGCGCTGCAGACAGTCAAAGGGATTGTTCCCTTTCATTAAAAGTTAATCCCCGGCTGCAGGCTATTAGAAAGCAACTAACCGCGCTCTACTCACCCTACCCGGGTCTACCGGTGAGTCTCGCCTCTGCTCCCGGCCTGTGGCATTGGCCGTGAAGCTGACGTTCCGTCGACAGCGCTGCAGCCGATCAGTGAGCTCAGCAGCTCTGAGTGGGGCGTTGTGTCTACAAGACCTTTTAAGAAAGCCAGCAAAAAAATTGAAGAGAAGGGAAAGCACAAAAGGACCTGGTCTTGCTGAGCACTGGAAAGGGCAGCCGGCAGCCAGACTTCAACGTAGATAAGCAGCAAGTGAGAGGCTTGTCTTTGCCCGATCTCGTCTGATTTCAGAAGCTAAGCAGGGTCAGGCTTGGTTAGTACTTAGATGGGATACCACTTGGGAATACCAGGTGCTGTAGGCTTTTGCTTTTTCCTTCCTTCCACCAGCAGGGGGCACTCTCTTCTATGCCTTTTTTCCATTCCCTTTCACAAGTGCACACATTCATTCTCTTTTCTTTTTTTCATTTGCTTTCTCTCTTGCGCTATTTCATCTCTGCAAAATACCAGCATCCTTCTGATCACCGTGGGCCTCCAGCATTGTTGCTTCTTTACTTTTAATACTAGGCTCCTTTTCACCAGGACCAGCGTCTCTCACGTGCCTGGAGGCAACCACCGGTAAAACCAAGCAGAAGACCTTTGCAGGCAACACGACCCTCCCCCCTGAAGAGCAGCTCAAAGTCATTGGCAACCATCTCACCCTCTTCCTTCATTCACCCCTGGACGTCTCGCTCCGTCCCCAAGTTACGGGTCCAGCTTGCTCTTTCTGTCACATTACCGCGATGAAGGGTTTAGCCTGCAGGAGACCCTGCGCCAAGCCATTTTTGAAGACACCTGATGCGGCGGGTGAATCACTGCTAAACAAACCACACCTGTAATGATGGCACAGCCTTTGCATGGACCCTTCGGAGACCGCCCCGTCACGGCCAGATTGCTCGCCACCAAGCGATCCTGAGAAAGGCTGGCCGGGTGATGGATCAAGCAGCGTCTACTGGCCATACCAGCTTAGATACGCCCGATCTCGGAAGCAAAGCAGGGCTGGGCTCAGAGAGTACTTGGATGGGAGACCTCCTGGGAACACCGGGTGCTGTATACCATTTTGATGACGTTTTGCCCTACTGCCCAGCATGACTAGCATGGAACGGCGCCTTGCCGGACACCGACCTTAAGTAACTTAGATGATGGAAGCCCCAAGGCCTCTGAGCCAGTTGGCAGCTAAGTACGCTACCCCGCCGCCTTCACGCACGCCTGACACCGAGCTCCTTGCCACGGCTAGGAGTGCTTATTGACTCCGCAGCTCGCCGTGTGGAAATGATGGCGTTAAAAGCACCCGGGGCCGTGAAGGGGCCAGGCTTTCAGCAGGTGCCCAGGGAAGGTTTTTCATGCCGGCCGCCTAGCGAGGGCCAGCAGAAGTAACATGTTTCTCTGCAAAGAAGCTTGTGTAACCAAGCCAGACGGCTGACAAAGAGCTAACCTCAGTGCAAGGAAGGCAAGGAAGGTGCGGAAGGAATTGGGGAGGGGGGGGTGATTCCTGCTAGGGCCCTGAAATCATAAAACAGGCAGGAGAGTCTGACGCATGGTGACGGAAAGGTTGTAGGGGCAGATAGGGGGTGTTGTCACGTGCGAGCACGTGTGCATGCTGGCTTGTGTGTGAGAGTGCGCTTCCTAGGTGTGGCGCGCTGCAGACAGTCAAATGGATTGTTCCCTTTCATTAAAAGTTAATCCCCGGCTGCAGACTATTAGAAAGCAACAAACCGCGCTCTACTCACCCTACCCGGGTCTACCAGTGAGTCTCGCCTCTGCTCCCGGCCTGTGGCATTGGCCGTGAAGCTGACGTTCCGTCGACAGTGCTGCAGCCGATCAGTGAGCTCAGCGGCTCTGAGTGGGGCGTTCTGTCTACACGACCTTTTAAGGAAGTCAGCAAAAAAATTGAAGAGAAGGGAAAGCACAAAAGGACCTGGTCTTGCTGAACACTGGAAAGGGCATCCGGCAGCCAGACTTCAAAGTAGAAAAGCAGCAAGTGAGAGGCTTGTCTCTGCCCACGGCCACACCACCATAAACACGCCCAATCTCATCTGATCTTGGAAGCTAAGCAGCGTCAGACTTGGTTGGTACTTGCATGGGAGACTGCCTGGGAATACCAGGTGCTGTAGGCTTTTGCTTTTTCCATCCTTCCACCAGCAGGGGGCACTCTCTTCTATGCCTTTTTTCCATTCCCTTTCACAAGTGCACAAATTCTTTCTCTTTTCTTTTTTTCATTTGCTTTCTCTCTTGCGCTATTTCATCTCTGCAAAATACCAGCATCCTTCTGATCACCGTGGGCCTCCAGCATTGTTGCTTCTTTACTTTTAATACTAGGCTCCTTTTCACCAGGACCAGCGTCTCCCGGGTGGCTGGAGGCAACAACCGGTAACCCCAAGCAGAAGACTTTTGCAGGCAACACGACTCTCCCCCCTGAAGAGCAGCTCAAAGTCACTGGCAACCATCACACCCTCTTCCTTCATTCACCCCTGGACGTCTCGCTCCGCCCCCAAGTTACGGGTCCAGCTTGCTCTTTCTGTCACATTACCGCGATGAAGAGTTTAGCCTGCAGGGGACCCTGCGCCGAGACATTTTTGAAGACACCTGATGCGGCGGGTGAATCACTGCTAAACAAACCACACCTGTAGGGACTAGAGATGAGCGTTGTTCTACTCAAACTGTTCGCCAATCTCAAATTCGAGCTGTTTTGGGCGGTGTTCGAGCCGTTCGGCGAACACGAACAATTTGAGAAAAATTCGGCTGTTCGAGGTTATGTTCGATAACTGTTCGTGCACCAAAATCATAACGGGATTTTTTCTCAGTAATGATGAAAATTAATGTTAATACGCAGTTTGAGTGTACAGCGGGGTGGGGGGAGGGGCAGGGGATGGATCTCTGCAGGAACAATGAAGATCTCCATTTTTTTTCTCTTTCCCGCATTTGCAGTGGGGAGGTGCAATCTCTCAGCCTTTCAGCAGCGCACACACGGAGCGAAGTGCTTTTTTTCACACAAGCAAGGGCATGTGTCATTGGCAGTGTATGTCACATGTCCTTGCCCTATAAGACCAAGCCATTTTCCCCGTCGCCACCATTTTCTCACTGCTGCAGCTGCGTGTTAGACGGCACCGCTGTTGCTGTGTGCGCTATACCTTGTTAATTTCAAGCCAATTTTCGCACAAATCTACAGATAGCTTGGGAGTAGGGAATAGTTGTGATTGCAGTCCTTTTAAGGACTAGGTTACAGCATTTCCTACGACTTTTATCAGGCAGGTCTGTGCTCTTAAATAGATAGATTGTGGGAGTAAAGACTAATTGTAATTGGAGTCCTTTTCAGGACTAGGTTACATCAGTTCCTATCAGTTTTTGCCAGGCAGGTCTGTGCCAGTGCTGTGCAAGTTTTTTTCACAGCATTTGGCTGAATCTAGCAAAGCTAATCCTTTTTGGCCTATTGCAGAGTGTGTTAGTCAGTGGAGTAGCCTATCTGTGTTGCAAGATATACCACCTCTGTATAGAATACCAATTTTTTTACTGCACCTAGTGAAGTAAAATCTTTTGGGCATAGCATCATTCTATTAGTCCATCTATACTGACCTCCATCAGGTTGCAAATTGAATATAATTTTTTTCTGCATCTAGCTCTGAAAAAATATTGGGCTTCTAGCTGTGTGTGGGACTTGTTCTATTAATCCATCTATACAGACCTCCATCAGGTTGCAAACTGAATATATTTTTTTCTGCATCTACCTCTGAAAAAATCCCGAAAACAATCCCGAAAAGTAGGAAGAATGGGAAGCATTTATGGAAACCAGGATGGATGAACACAGAACTTAAACACATGCTAAAAAGAAAGAAAGAAATGTTTATTAAATGGAAAGAGGGAGGCATATCTAAAGAAGATTATAATGCAGTCTGCAGATCCTGCAGGGCACGTATCAGGTTAGCTAAAGCTGGCAATGAATTAAGGCTTGCAAGAGATGTCAAAAGCAATAAAAAAGGATTTTGGGGGTATGTCAAAAGTAAAAGAAAAGTCAAAGATGCTATAGGATTTTTACAGGCTGAAAATGGAGAAATGGTAAGAGAGGATGTTGAGAAGGCCAAACTTTTTAATTCCTATTTTGCATCTGTTTTCTCTCAGAAAGAAAATGTAACATCAACTGATCTTCACTGTCCTTTTAAAGGAATAGAAGAATCCAAGTAATCTGTAAACAGATAGATTGTGAGGGAATAATTAGCTAACATAAATGAGTTCAAGTCTCCAGGTCCAGATGACTTACACCCCAGAGTACTGAAGGAGATCGTAGAAGAAATTTTAGAACCACTCTCCATAATCTTTGAAAATTCTTGGAGAACAGGAGAAGTCCCAGAAGACTGGAGAAGAGCAAATGTTGTTCCTATCTTCAAAAAGGGGAAGAAGGTGGACCCAGGGAACTATAGGCCGGTGAGTCTGACTTCTATACCAGGAAAGATCTTTGAACAAATTATTAAACAACATGTATGTAAGTACCTGGATAAGAATGAAGTGATTAACCAGAGTCAGCATGGGTTTGTAACTAACAAGTCATGTCAGACTAACTTAATTTCCTTCTATGACAGAATCACTGACTGGGTGGATGAGGGAAATACTGTAGATATAGTATATCTTGACTTCAGCAAAGCATTTGACAAAGTATTTCACACCATCCTTATTGAAAAAATGACCAAGTATGCAATGGACCAGGCAACTGTTAGGTGGATTCATAACTGGCTTAGTGATCGGACTCAAAGAGTGGTTGTAAATGGCTTCACATCCAGCTGGATGAATGTCTCAAGTGGGGTACCACAGGGCTCCATCCTGGGACCTGTATTGTTCAACATCTTTATAAATGATTTAGATGAAGGAATTGAGGGTAAACTGATTAAATTTGCTGATGACACAAAGCTAGGAGGGATAGCTAATACTAGAGAAGAGAGAGAGAGGATTCAAAAAGACCTAAATAAACTGGAGCAGTGGGCAGCAACCAACTGAATGATTTTTAACAGGGAAAAATGCAAAGTACTACATCTGGGCAATAAAAATGAAAAAAGCATATACAGAATGGGAGGAATAGAGCTAAGCAACAGTACATGTGAAAAAGACTTAGGTATACTAATAGATCATACACTGAACATGAGTCAACAGTGTGATGCAGCAGCAAAAAAGGCAAATACAATTCTGGGATGTATTAACAGAAGCATACAGTCTAGATCACGTGAAGTCATTATCGGTCTTTGCTCCTCTTTGGTCAGACCTCATCTGGAATACTGTGTACAGTTTTGGGCACCACATTTTAAAAAAGACATAGACAAACTGGAGCAAGTTCAGAGAAGAGCGACCAGAATGGTGACTGGTCTGCAAACCCTGTCCTATGAGGAACGGTTGCAGGATTTGGGAATGTTTAGCTTGCAAAAAAGAAGACTGAGAGGAGACTTAATAGCTGTCTACAAATATGTCAAGGGCTGTCACATTGTAGAAGGATCATCTTTATTCTCATTTGCACAAGGAAAGACTAGAAGCAATGGGATGAAACTAAATGGGAGGAGACACAGATTAGATATTAGAAAAAACTTTTTGACAGTTAGGGTGATTAATGAGTGGAACAGGCTGCCACGAGAGGTGGTGAGTTCCCCTTCAATGGACGTCTTCAAACAGAGGCTGGACAGACATCTGTCTGAGATGATCTAGTGAATCCTGCTTTGAGCAGGGGGTTGGACCAGATGACCCAGGAGGTCCCCTCCAACTCTACCATTCTTTGATTCTATGATTCTATGAAAATATTGGGCTTCTAGCTGTGTGTGGGACTTGTTCTATTAATCCATCTATACAGACCTCCATCAGGTTGCAAACTGAATATATTTTTTTCTGCATCTACCTCTGAAAAAATATTGGGCTTCTAGCTGTGTGTGGGACTTGTTCTATTAATCCATCTATACAGACCTCCATCAGGTTGCAAACTGAATATATTTTTTTCTGCATCTACCTCTGAAAAAATATTGGGCTTCTAGCTGTGTGTGGGACTTGTTCTATTAATCCATCTATACAGACCTCCATCAGGTTGCAAACTGAATATATTTTTTTCTGCATCTACCTCTGAAAAAATATTGGGCTTCTAGCTGTGTGTGGGACTTGTTGTATTAGTCCATCTATACTGACCTCCATCAGGTTGCAAACTGAATATATTTTTTTCTGCATCTACCTCTGAAAAAATATTGGGCTTCTAGCTGTGTGTGGGACTTGTTCTATTAATCCATCTATACAGACCTCCATCAGGTTGCAAATTGAATATAATTTTTTTCTGCATCTAACCCAGCCAATAGTTTTGGCCTAATACCACAGTTTGGCCACTCAGCTCTGCTCGGTTCCCATCCATTGTTTTTTTGTGCAAACAACTCCAGAGTTGTGAATTAGTTAACCACCAAAATGAGTGGATAAAGGCCTGCTGCTGGTGGAAAGGGGAATAGGCGTGTTGGGAAGGGGAAAAAAGGTTGTGTCCGTGGGGTAGGTGTTAAAGCAACAGTAACATCTGCAGAAGAAAGACCATCTTCCAGCCAAACTAAAATGTCTACTTCTTTTAGCGGACAATGTGATAAGATCCCTTTCTTACGGCCACGCCAATCGCTACAAATTCCAGATGAGGTACAAAAACAGCAGGTGCTTCAACGGATATCAAGTGCTCCTTTAAGTGGGCTCTCCTCCACATCAACTTCAACATCACAAATACTCCAGTCCTCAAAGGTGTCACCCCAATCGCACTTGCTTCTTCACAGCTCCCAAATCTCCAGCTGCCCGTCTGAGTATGAGGTAGAACAGATGGTTGAGTCTGCAGAGCTGTTTACTCATACTATAGCCTGGGAATCAGAGGTCGACTCCAGCGCTTCTGTGAATCCAGACGAGGAAATGATCTGCACTGATGCCCAGAATCTTTATGAGTCGGATCCAGGACCAGACGCAGAAGGTTCTGACCATAATGTAGACCCTCATTCCCAAACTGTAACTCCTGTTGGTGGAGACAATGAGGAAGACGATGATAAGACTCAAATACCTGATTGGAGCGACAACTTTAGTTTTTTGTCAGGGCAGGAAAAGGTTGTCTCTGAGGACGCCGGGTGTGATAACGCACAGGGTGATGATGATGAGGTTGGAGATCCCACTTACTGTCAACCCACAGTCAGCCAAGACATGAGGTCAGCAGAGGAGGTGGAGGAAGATGCTAGTGACGACGATGTCAGGTTGCGCCTTCCTGGACAGAGACGTAGTACTGGAAGCACGTCAACAACTGCATCCTCAAACACAACTCTGCCTCTCACCACAAGTCGTGGTGGCTCTTCAGGTCGCTTGGGTGCTAAGCCTTGCATAGTCTGGGCATTTTTTCAGATCGATAAAGATGACCCAACTCGTGTTATCTGTAACATTTGTCAGCAAAAGCTAAGTAGAGGCCAAAAAATACATAGTTTGAGTACTTCATGCATGAACCGGCACATGGACATGAAGCATAAGTTGCAGTGGGAAGCTCAGTGTGCTACAATGCGGCCTAGCCGGCCGGGCCAACCACCGTCTGCCATATCTTGTGCATCCGCGGCCTCTTCATCCTCTGTGACTGGGGGGACAGCAGTCACACCTGTTTTGGGGCGCAGACCTGCCACCTCTTTACCCGCAACAGCCAGCGTGATTGGCAGGTCATCATTTTCTTTGGAGGTGGTAACACCAGCTGGTGTTGAGCGCTGCCCGACATCGATAGCACCACCTTTGGATCAAGGCAACCTAACATGTCCGCCTGCATCTTCCTCACAGACCGGCAGTTTGCCGGGGACACCCTTATCAACCCCGTCTAAGCACAATAGCCAGCCCTCGGTCCCTCAGATGTGGACAAGTAAAAGACCATTTCCTCCTAGCCATGAAAAAGCTAAGAGGTTGAATTTCACCATCTGCAAGCTCTTGGCTACAGAAATGCTGCCTTTCCGCCTGGTGGACACAGAGGATTTTCGAAACCTTATGTCCGTCGCAGTGCCCCAGTACCAGATGCCCAGTCGGCACTACTTCTCAAAGAAAGGTGTGCCTGCGCTCCACCAGCATGTCGCACACAACATCACCGCTTCTTTGAGAAACTCTGTGTGTGACAGGGTGCATTTCACCACAGACACTTGGACGAGTAGGCATGGACAGGGGCGTTACATGTCGCTGACTGGGCACTGGGTAACTATGGTGACAGCAGGACAAGGGGCTGCTGTCCAAGTCTTGCCGTCCCCACGAGTTGTGCGTCAATCCTCTTTATGTCAAAGTTCCTCCACTGCTTCTGCCTCCTCAACCTCCTCTCGGTCTTCCACCTGCACCCAAAGCCTGTCTGGTCATGCCACAAGCTTTCTAACTGCGCAGAAGGAATCCTGCACACCTCCTTACTATGCTGGCAGTAGGGCTCAACGTCATCAGGCGGTTTTTACATTGAAATGTCTGGGAAATGTGAGTCACACAGCTGAGGAGTTGTGGTCAGCTCTGGAGAACCAATTTCATGAATGGTTGTCTCCACTGGACCTGAAACCAAGGAAGGCCGTGTGCGACAATGCTGCAAACCTAGGTGCGGCCCTTCGCCGGGGCAATGTCACACACGTGCCTTGTATGGCTCACGTGTTGAACCTGGTTGTCCAGCAATTTTTAGCCCACTATCCCAGACTAGATGGCCTTCTGCAGAGGGCACGGTCGCTGTGTGCTCACTTCCGCCGCTCGCATCCCGCAGCTCAGCGACTTACATCTCTACAGAAGTCGTTGGGCCTGCCACTTCACCGGCTAAAATGCGATGTGCCTACCCGGTGGAATTCAACTCTGCACATGTTGCAGCGACTGTGGCAGCACCGACAAGCCCTGGTGCAATACGTTCTGACGTATAGCCTGGGCCAACGAGATTCAGAGGTGGGGCAAATCACGCTGGAGGAGTGGTCTCAGATCAGGAACCTATGCACCCTTCTGCACAGTTTTGAAATGGCGACGAAGATGTTTAGTGCTGACGATGCCATTATCAGCATGACTATTCCGGTGACTTACATGCTGTAGCACATGTTAAACAGAATTCGGAGTCAGGTGGTGGCACAAGAGGAGGTGGAGGAAGTAGAGGAGGAGGAGTTGTATGCGTAAGGGCTAACATCTGCAAGGTCCAGACGGTCGGCAGCACCAAGGCGGCAGGCATGTGAGGGTGGGGGAGATGGTTTTACCAGGGCGCATGGTAGCAGCCAAACTAGTGAGGAAGGTGCAGGAGCCCAGGAAGAAGTGTAGGACGAACTGATGGAAGACTCATCAGATGAGGGAGACCTTGATCACATTTCTGTTGTGCGAGGTTGGGGGGAGAGGACAGAGGAAGGAAGCATGATTGTTACCTCGCCACCAACACAACAGGGACTTGGTGCTCCTGGATGCGCAACACACATGAGTGCCTTCTTGCTGCACTACCTGCAACATGACCCTCGAATTGTGAGAATTAGAAATAATCCTGACTACTGGGTTGCCACACTGTTAGATCCCCGGTACAAAAGTAAATTTGCAGAAATTATTCCTGCCATAGAAAGGGATGCACGCATGCAGGAGTATCAGCAGAGACTGTTGCAGAATCTTACATGTGCTTTTCCACAAAATACCAGTGGTGCACGTAGTGAATCTCACAGTTCCAACTTGCCAACCGTGGGACCGTCAAGTGTTCAGCACTCAAACCGTAACAGAACCACAGTATCTGCTGGTAACATCAATTTTGCGGAATCATTTCACCACTTTTTTAGCCCATCCTTTGCAAGGCTACAGGAGACAAGAAGTCTGACACATAGTCAACGCCTAGAGACGATGGTACAGGAGTATCTCCAAGTAAACATTGAAGCCACGACTGTGTCACTGGACCCTTGCTCTTTTTGGGCTTCCAATCTGGATAAATGGCCGGAGCTAGCAACTTACGCCTTGGAGATCTTGTCATGCCCCGCAGCCAGCATTCTGTCTGAACGTGTGTTCAGCGCTGCTGGTGGTGTGCTGACAGATAAGCGCACACGGCTCTCCACTGATAATGTAGACAGACTCACGTTCATAAAGATGAACAAATCATGGATCCGAAACGACTTTTCTACCCCTGTGTCATCCTGGGGAGAGTAAAAGCTTGATGATTGGTTAAAATCACCCTACCAACCGTTTTAAGCTTTCAAATTACTAATCATGTTTATCTGTATTCTTGGCTGGAAAATAATTTGGGCTTTGTAGCAGTGTGCAGCACTGATCCTATTAGGCCATCTATACTAAAGATTCACCAGATTTAAAATTAATAATAATTTTTAGCTGCATGTAGCCCGGAAAATAATTTTGGGGCTCCGAGATGCGCAAGACACATAAGTGCCTTCTTGCTGCACTACCTGCAGCATGACCCTCATATTGTCAGAATTCGAAGTTATCATGACTACTGGGTTGCCACACTCTTAGATCCCCCAAACTTTTCGATCAACCTTTTCATTTTAATAAAGGCCAAAAAAATGGTCATTTTTGAAATTATAAGCATTAGCAGGTTGTTAGAAACTGAAATCAAACAGTTTTCAACTCAAAACTTTATTCTAGGTGATGTTACATTTTCACATAGGACCCCTTGTTCGAAAGGAGCTTCTGAACTCTCTCGTCCATTGAATTTGTCATGTTTTGGATGGTTTCTGCTTCAATTGTTTTGCATGAGGACAGAATACCCTCCCAGAGCTGTTGCTTAGATGTGAACTGCCTTCCGCCATCATAGACACTCCTTTTAATGATGCTCCAAAGGTTCTGAATGGGGTAGAGGTCAGGGGAGCATTGGGGTCACACCATAAGTTTGTCCCCTTTTATGCCCATATCAGCCAGAGATGCAGATGTTTTATGTGCAGCATGAGATGGTGCATTATCATGCAGAAAAATGATCTTGCTGTGAAATACACGGTTCTTCTTCTTGAACCATGGCAGGAAGTGCTGTTTGAGAAAATCCACATACATTATGGAGTTCATCTTTAGCGCCTTCAGGGATCCTAAAGGGGCCGACAATCTCTCTCCCCATGATTCCAGCCCAAAACATTACTCCACCTCCTCCTTGTTGGCGCTGTAGCCGTGTTTGCGTGGGGTGTCCATCAACCAGCCATCCTCCACTCCATCCATCTGGACCATCGAGCGCTGCACGGCACTCATCCGTGAACAAAACAGTTTTGAAATCAGTCTTCATGTAATGTTTGGCCCACTGGAGCCGTTTCTGCTTGTGTGAAGTGGATAGAGGAGGTCGACAGGATGGCGTATGCACAGCTGCAAACCTCTGAAGGACCCTGCATCTTGTTGTTCGGGGGACGTTGGAGGCACAAGCAGCTTCAAAAACTTGTCTGCTGCTATAACAAGGCTTTTTTGCCGCTGCTCTTTCAACCTGACGTAATTGCCTGTAGGAAAGAGTCCTCAATTTGCCCTTATCCGCACGCACACGTGTGTACTGTGAATCAGCTACATACTTCTTGATTGCCAAGACACTTCATCCTGATCATCGCACAATGTTGATTGTAGTCATGCCTTGACCTAAACACTCCACAATTTGTTGCTTCTCAGCAGCCGACACATCCTTTTTCTTTCCCATTTTGGCAGAAAATGTAGGCTGCTTAATAATGTGAGAGAGCCTTCTTAAGTAGTCTTGCCTTTCATTGGACACACCTGCCAAACTAATTAGCACAGGTGTCTGCAATTGCTTACAGTGATATAAAGAGCCCTGACACACATCACCATCATTGAGTTTAACTGACAAACAAACAAATTCTTCCCTTATCACTCCTAAACACTTTTTGCATAATAATTTGGAACGCGGTGTACATGTGCTTTTCCACAAAACACCAGTGGTTCACGTAGTGAATCTTACAGTTCTAACTTGCCAACCGTGGTCTGTATGGAGTTGTTCAATAAAGGGCCCAAAATTAAGATAACATAGATGGGAGAGGTCTCTATGAATAGGAATTCCTAAGTATTTGATACCCTGTGAGAGCCAGGCAAAGGGAAAGTTGGACTGGATGGAATCCTATATGGATTTGGGGAGGGAGACATCGAGGGCCTCAGACTTCGCTGCATTGATTTTAAAATTTGACCATGTAACAAAGTGAACTATTTCAGCCATAACAGCATGGATGGATATATGTGATTGAGTGATATATACTAGGACATCATCAGCAAATAGAGAGCACTTGTACTCGGTGCCTCCCACCTCAATCCACCTAATATTGGGGTTATGGCGAATTGATGAGAGCAGGTGCTCCGTCACTAGGATGTATAAGAGAGGGGACAGAGGACATCCCTGCCTTGTCCCATTGGTGATTGTGAAAGGTGATGAAAATGTTCTGATGCACCCCCTGGGCCTTGGGACACCCGGAGCCGGACCCTTTTTGGTGGATGCTGGTGGTTGTAGTCTTCGTGGCGGCGACCCGGTTCCGTGGCTCAGGGTGGTCAAACCAGTGGCGGAACTATTTATGTGGTTTTGATGTTTAAATGTCCGACTACGCCACCCGTGGATTGCGGTCAGAGTGAAGCGCCGCTGCAGGGCTGACCGCTGAGGCTGGTGTTGTGGGTGCAGCAGAGCGTAGCATAACTCCCCACGGGAGGAGTATAGCCTCAGGGCAGTGTATGCGGAGGATGGGGGTGATGGTGCAGGGCAGCAGCAGTAACGACACGGAGTCAGTGATGCAGTCCAGGGCCTTTACTCACAGTTCTTATTATCCAGACCACGTCTGCAGGTAACGGCTGCCCACGTCGTACTGTGCTCACCAGGTGAGGGGCTCAGACAACTCCCAGATAACTTTGGAGCTCTTCACAGGACCCCCTTTGTGTGTCCTTTGTCTGGCCTTTCTTACCAACCCTTCTGTCCGGCTGCCTCGGGCCTCCTCTTGGTAAACTTGGCGCCAGTTTCCCTGACCCTATGTGGTGCCTTCCTAGCGGGTGTAGCGAGGGGCTGCGCCACATAAAATGTCACAGCCTCCGCGGTTTCTAGCTGAGGGTCGTTTCCTGCCTCCACTAGTTTCGGGGACCGGTCTCCCCCTTTGGCCTGACCCCTCCACGCAGGTGGATTCGGGCGTGCGGTGGCGACTCGCCCGTCCGCACCCCTGGGATCCCTTCATTCCTCGTTCCTGGAGCCTTCTCTGCTCCTCTTCCTTCCTTCTCCCTCTTCCAGGCCTGGGCCTCTGTTACTAGGCCCGCCTCCGGAGCAGAGCTCATGCAGAGCCCCTGCTCCCTGCCACTTCTGCTCAGACTTCTCTGCACTGAACTAAGATGGTGCCCACCTTTTATAATCCCTTCTCAATGCACCCAGGAACTGCTTCCTCCCTGCTCCTGCACGACAGGGTTCCCCTTACTCAGTGTTCCCTCCCCCCACTCCAGCCAGGGACAGGGACTGTCGTGCCCATCTCAGAGGCATATTGGTCGCCCTGCCCCACGGCAATGTGGTGTAATGCATGCAGGTGTCGGGTCCTGATCCACACTCCATCCTTACCTGAGAGTGAGATATCACACCTCTGGGTGAGGTGCAATACCTCTGTAGCAACCGAGCCCTCAGGGTGCTACAGTTCCATTTATCTTCAGCCTAGGTGACGTATTGTGATACAGGGCCGTGATTTTGGCTATAAAAGGGTCCCCTAGACCCCTACCCCAAGCTTTTTAAGAGAATCATATATGGCGTGCCAGGAGACTCTATGGAATGCTTTCTCAGCATCCAACGAGAGTATATAATTACAAATTTTTAACTGCATCTAGCCCAGGAAATACTTTGTGCCTAGTAGCAGTGTCTGCTAGTCAGCGGATTATCCCGGCTGTTAAGCAAGCTACACCACCTGTAGTTTAGACACTTAATTTTTTCAAAGTAAGTGCTTCGGGACCATGGGATACTCAGTGAAGAGCATCAGGAGGCACCCCAAGGCATAGGGGCTGGGACTGGCAGTAGGATGCCTTGCGGTGGACAGCCAAGATCGATCCTTATAAAAGCTTTTTAACTGCAGCAGCTTTAGTGGACGCTACTGGAGCTGGAATTACGCGGCTGCTGGCATGAGACTTGCCCTCCAATAGATCCTTGTAAATGGATTTAAAGTGTATTCATTCAAATTAGAGAGACAATTTAAATTAAAAAGCTTAGAGCTGCCTCCACCACAGGGGGGCTCGCTCGACCCACCAGCGGACAGGCACCAGTATTGGGAGAGGGGGGCTTGCCATCAGGGTTCACCGCGGCTCTGGCACAAACCCGGCGACACGGAGGTGGCACGGGCAGGAGCGGACTGGCCGTGTCGGCTTCTCACTTTTTGGATTCTAGAAGGGCATGACATGCCTATATCTGTGTCTCCCCCTCCTTTTACTCCTCCACCTCTTTTATTTTCGCATGACTATATGTACTTGTCACTTTTCCATGTGTTAGTTATGTCTTCTGAGCAGTTTGTCAGCTTTTGGACACCTTTGAAGGTGTTTTCTATGTGTTTCTATGTGTTTTTGTTTGCCTGCCATTGGTTTTAACGGTGTTCGAAGGTGTTCGACGAACAGTTCGACGAACAGTTCAGCGAACACACGGGTGTTCGACGAACCGAACCGAACTCGATGTCACGGGTGTGTTGCCACGAAGATCGTCACGAGTACACAGCCTGACTTCTCGCAGCTGACTTGTTGGTGCTTTGTGTTTCTCGGCAGTGAGGGAGTTAATTCTCTCTCTCTCTCTGGGCTAGATGAGGTCCAGCCTCGCCCAGCTGCAATCAATACTTCTGTAGTGAGACTCCTTCATATACCTGCTGGTCTGTTTGGGAGGTGTCGGTGAAAGCATTTCATTCAGACTGACAGAGCGGATCGTGGTGTTTGGAGTTGCTGAGATAAGTGTATTTGGAAGTGTTTTTTCCCTTTCCTCGCTTTATCATTTATCTCCTTTCCCGTTGGTGTTCCCTCTGTTGTAGTTGAGAAGTTGTTTGTATGCAAGGTGGTTTTGGTTTTTCCCTTGTACTGTCTCGTTCATCTAAATACTGTGTTTGGGCATATTATTTCTTGTTCCCTTTGGTTGTGATTGGGGTCCTTCTCAGGACTAGATTACTGAGGTGCAGGGATCTTCAGGAGGTAGGGGTTACGCTGGCGGCCTGGACCTCTGTACCTTTAACAGTACCTCCAGGTTGAGGGATTAGTCAGGGCCCCAGCTTAGGGTCAGCTTAGGCCCCCTACCTCCAGTATACAGAGACAGCATGACATTTTCACCGACCCACTTAGTTTTTCTCCAGCTACTATGGATACAGTAGCCGGTCTAGCTCGGCAATTGCAGAGTTTGTCCATGGAGCTGGCGGACGTTAGGTCCAAGGTTTGGCATCCTCAGGAGCAAGCCGGACCAGAACCTAAAGTAGCTCTCCCTGATAGGTTCACTGGGGGGCGGGACAAGTTTTTTGTTTTCCGGGAGGCATGTAAATTGTACTTTCGGCTGCGGCCTCGGTCATCGGGGAGTGAAGAACAAAGGGTGGGAATTGTCATCTCGCTCCTACAAGGGGACCCACAATCTTGGGCGTTCTCTCTTCCCCCGGGTTCCCCGGCTCTCCAGTCAGTGGATAGGTTTTTCGCTGCCCTGGGACTCGTATATGATGACCCAGATCGGATCTCCCTTGCTGAGTCTAAGTTACGTAGGATCCAGCAGGGAGATCGTCCGGCGGAGGAATTCTGTTCGGAGTTCCGTAGGTGGGCCACGGACACCCAGTGGAATGACCCGGCTCTTAGGAGCCAGTTTTGTCATGGTTTATCCGACAAATTACAGGATGTGTTGGCACAGTATGACTCTCCCGTGTCTCTGGAAGCCGCTATGGCCCTCGCTATTCGCGTGGACAGACGGCTTCGGGAGAGGTGCGGGATAACTCTACCCCCTGTGATGACTCCACCTCCTACAAGGTCCCCTCATATGGTGGTTCCCCTGGTCAGTCCAGAGGAGCCTATGCAATTAGGAGGGACATCATTTCGGGGGAGGGGACCGGTGGTGCGCCATAAGGCAGGAAGGTGTTTCTTCTGCGGGAGAAAGGGACATTTTATTGGGGGGTGTCCATCCTGTCCCTTGCAGAGTGAAGAGTCGTCGGAAAACTGTTGATCCCAGGTTGTGTGGTGGACGGCAATCTGGGAGTAGGTATTTCGTCCCTAGGTTCGTCTCAGTTTCTCGTACCGGCGGAGGTGGTGGTGGGTACGAGAACTGAGAGGATATCTGTTCTTCTGGATAGTGGGGCCGGGGCTAATCTGGTTGATGCTCGGTTTGCCCGGGTTCAAGGTATGCGGTTGAGTGAGTTGGCTAAACCCATCCCCATATTCTCGATCGATGCCAGGCCTCTCGGGCAGGGAAGTTTTTTGCAAGTTGTGCATGACGTAAAACTTCAAGTGGGGGCAATACATAAAGAACTGTTGTCTTGCTACGTGTTGGAGGGTCTTCCCACTCCTATTGTGTTGGGCCTTCCTTGGTTAGCTAAGCATAACCCGGTTATTAATTGGCAAACCAGGGAGATAAGCCAATGGAGTAAATTCTGTAATAAAAACTGCATGAACATGGTCATTGGTGCGGTTACTCCTTCGGTCTTGCCTCCATTTCTGGCGGACTTTGAGGATGTATTCTCAGAGAAAGGGTGTCAGGAACTACCTCCTCATCGCGTGTATGACTGTTCTGTAAAACTGCTCCCTGAGGCCAAGTTACCTAAAGCTAGGTTGTATAACCTTTCTGGTCCTGAGAGGCAGGCCATGAAGGATTATATCTCAGAAAGTCTGGCTAAGGGGCATATTAGACCTTCATCTTCACCGGTGGCTGCTGGGTTCTTCTTTGTTAAGAAGAAAGATGGAGGCCTACGCCCTTGCCTGGATTTCCGTGAACTTAATCGGATTACGGTCCGAGATCCGTATCCGCTCCCACTTATTCCCGATCTCTTTAATCAGATCGTGGGCGCCAAATGGTTTTCTAAGTTGGATCTCAGGGGGGCGTACAATCTGATTAGGATGAAGGAGGGGGATGAGTGGAAGACGGCGTTTAACACTCCGGAGGGGCATTATGAGAACCTTGTCATGCCATTCGGTCTGACTAATGCCCCGGCGGTGTTCCAACACTTTGTTAATGACATTTTTCGCCGCTTGGTGGGACAGTTTGTTGTCATATATCTGGATGATATCCTAATTTACTCGCCGGATCTGGTGTCTCATCAGGAGCACGTTAGGCAGGTGTTACAGATCTTGCGGGATAATAAACTGTATGACAAGTGGGAAAAGTGTGTGTTCGCCGTACAGGAACTCCAGTTTTTAGGCTTCCTGGTTTCAGCGTCCGGTTTTCGTATGGACCCTGGGAAAGTGCGGGCAGTTCTTGAGTGGGATCGGCCAGAGAATCTTAAGGCACTACAACGTTTCCTGGGGTTTGCTAATTATTACCGGAAGTTCATTCGTAATTTCTCGTCCATGGTTAAGCCTCTCACTGACATGACTAAAAAGGGGACGGATTTTTCTAGGTGGTCTGACAAGGCTTGTCAAGCATTCTCCTCTTTGAAAAAATGTTTTGCCTCGGCGCCCATACTCATTCAACCTGATGCGTCTCAGCCATTCATTGTAGAGGTAGACGCTTCCGAGGTAGGGGTGGGAGCAGTATTGTCACAGGGTTCGTCCCCTGGTAAGTGGCATCCGTGCGCCTTTTTCTCTAAAAAATTGTCGTCCGCTGAGAGGAATTACGATGTCGGCAATAGGGAACTCTTGGCCATTAAGTTAGCTTTTGAGGAGTGGCGCCATTTTCTGGAGGGGGCTGTTCATCCGGTCACCGTCATCACCGATCACAAGAACCTGCTATATCTGGAGTCCGCGAAACGTCTGAATCCCAGACAAGCTAGGTGGTCATTGTTTTTTACCAGGTTTAATTTTGTCATTACATATCGTCCTGGGTCAAAAAATGTAAAGGCGGATGCCTTATCTCGTAGTTTCCCGGGGGCCGGGAATACGGACGACCCGATTCCTATCCTTCAGGAGGGGGTGGTGGTTTCGGCAGTATGCTCTGAGCTGGAGGAGGAGGTATTGGAGGCTCAGGGGGACGCCCCTGTTGGACCTCCAGGGAGATTGTTTGTTCCAGATCAGTTGCGACAAAAGGTGATCGAGGCATACCATAACTCAGTTTTTGCAGGACACCCGGGGAGTAAAGCTACTGTGGATCTCCTCTCGCGTCGGTTTTGGTGGCCTAATTTACATAAGGAGGTGGTAACTTTTGTCGCGTCCTGTGGGGTTTGTGCGCGCTCTAAGACCTCACATACCCGTCCGTCTGGGGCCCTCTTACCTTTGAAGATCCCGGAGCGTCCTTGGACTCATCTGTCTATGGACTTTATTACGGACCTCCCTCCGTCTTCGGGTAAAACGGTCATACTCGTTGTAGTGGACAGGTTCAGCAAGATGGCACATTTTATCGCTCTTCCGGCTCTCCCTAATGCTAAAACTCTTGCGCAGGTGTTCATTGGGGAGATTGTGAGGCTTCAAGGGGTACCCTCCGAGGTGGTGTCTGATCGGGGGTCTCAGTTTGTGTCTAAGTTCTGGAAGGCGTTTTGTGCACGGCGGGGGATGCAGTTGTCATTCTCATCGGCTTTTCATCCTCAGACCAATGGTCAGACGGAACGTATGAATCAGAGCTTGGAGACATATCTCCGGTGTTTTGTGTCAGAGAACCAGGAGGACTGGGCTTTTTTCTTACCTCTGGCAGAGTTTGCTCTTAATAATAGGCGGAGCGAATCCACTGGTAAGTCCCCGTTTTTTGGGGCATATGGTTTTCACCCCCAGTTTTGTACTTTCAGTGGGGGGGGCTCTTCGGGGGTTCCTGAGGAGGAACGATTTTCCTCATCACTCGCTTCAGTATGGAGAGGGGTGCTGAAGAATCTGAATACTATGGGGAACCGATACAAACGTATGGCTGATAGGAGGAGAGTGTCTGGTCCGGACCTAAGTGTGAACGATCAGGTATGGTTGTCTACCAGGAATATAAAACTTAAGGTTCCCTCCTGGAAACTGGGTCCCAGGTTCATCGGGCCGTACAGAATCAGTTCTATTATTAATCCGGTGGCATTCCGTCTTGACCTCCCCCCTACGTTTAAAATTCACAACGTGTTTCACAGATCATTGCTTAAGAGGTATGTGGCGCCGGTGGTACCGTCACTTTTACCTCCCCCTCCAGTGGTTGTCAATGGTAACTTGGAGTTCCAGGTATCGAGGGTCATTGATTCACGCTTTAATCGCCGGTCCCTTCAGTATCTGGTTCATTGGAAGGGGTATGGTCCTGAGGAGAGGATGTGGGTTCCTGCGTCGGATATTAACGCAGACCGATTAGTTCGGGCCTTCCACACGACTCACCCGGATAAACCTGGCCCTGAGGGTCCGGAGGCCCCTCGTAGAAGGGGGGGTACTGTCACGGGTGTGTTGCCACGAAGATCGTCACGAGTACACAGCCTGACTTCTCGCAGCTGACTTGTTGGTGCTTTGTGTTTCTCGGCAGTGAGGGAGTTAATTCTCTCTCTCTCTCTGGGCTAGATGAGGTCCAGCCTCGCCCAGCTGCAATCAATACTTCTGTAGTGAGACTCCTTCATATACCTGCTGGTCTGTTTGGGAGGTGTCGGTGAAAGCATTTCATTCAGACTGACAGAGCGGATCGTGGTGTTTGGAGTTGCTGAGATAAGTGTATTTGGAAGTGTTTTTTCCCTTTCCTCGCTTTATCATTTATCTCCTTTCCCGTTGGTGTTCCCTCTGTTGTAGTTGAGAAGTTGTTTGTATGCAAGGTGGTTTTGGTTTTTCCCTTGTACTGTCTCGTTCGTCTAAATACTGTGTTTGGGCATATTATTTCTTGTTCCCTTTGGTTGTGATTGGGGTCCTTCTCAGGACTAGATTACTGAGGTGCAGGGATCTTCAGGAGGTAGGGGTTACGCTGGCGGCCTGGACCTCTGTACCTTTAACAGTACCTCCAGGTTGAGGGATTAGTCAGGGCCCCAGCTTAGGGTCAGCTTAGGCCCCCTACCTCCAGTATACAGAGACAGCGTGACACTCGAACACTACGGGGGTGGCTCAACACTAGTAGGGAGGGCACAGCCTTAGCATGGACCCTTCGGAGCCCGTCCCGTCACGGCTAGATTGCTCGCCATCAAGCGATCCTGAGAAAGGCTGGCCGGGCGATGGATCGAGCAACGTCTACTGGCCATGCCACCTTGGATACGCCCGATCTCCTCTGATTTCGGAAGCAAAGGAGGGCTGGGCTCGGACAGTACTTGGATGGGAGACCTCCTGGGAACACCGGGTGCTGTAGACCATTTTGATGACATTTTGCCCTACTGCCCAGCTCGGCTAGCATGGAACGGCGCCTTGCCGGACACCGACCTTAAGTAACTTAGATGATGGAAGCCCCAAGGCCTCTGAGACAGTTGGCAGCTAAGTACGCTACCCCGCCGCCTTCACGCAGGCCTGACACCGAGCTCCTTGCCACGGCTAGGAGTGCTTATTGACTCCGCAGCTCGCCGTGTGGAAATGATGGCGCTAAAAGCACTCGGGGCCGTGAAGGGGCCAGGCTTTCAGCAGGTGCCAGGGAAGGTTTTGGATGCCGGCGGCCTAGCGAGGGCAAGCAGAAGTAACATTTTTCTCTGCAAAGAAGCTTGTGTAACCAAGCCAGACGGCTGACAACGAGCTAACCTCAGTGCAAGGAAGGCAAGGAAGGTGCGGAAGGAATTGGGGAGGGGGGGGGTGATTCCTGCTAGGGCCCTGAAATCATAAAACAGGCAGGAGAGTCTGACGCATGGTGACGGAGAGGTTGTAGGGGCAGATAGGGGGTGTTGTCACGTGCGAGCACGTGTGCATGCTGGTTTGTGTGTGAGAGTGCGCTTCCTAGGTGTGGCGCGCTGCAGACAGTCAAAGGGATTGTTCCCTTTCATTAAAAGTTAATCCCCGGCTGCAGGCTATTAGAAAGCAACTAACCGCGCTCTACTCACCCTACCCGGGTCTACCGGTGAGTCTCGCCTCTGCTCCCGGCCTGTGGCATTGGCCGTGAAGCTGACGTTCCGTCGACAGCGCTGCAGCCGATCAGTGAGCTCAGCGGCTCTGAGTGGGGCGTTGTGTCTACAAGACCTTTTTAGGAAGCCAGCAAAAAAATTGAAGAGAAGGGAAAGCACAAAAGGACCTGGTCTTGCTGAGCACTGGAAAGGGCAGCCGACAGCCAGACGTCAAAGTAGAAAAGCAGCAAGTGAGAGGCTTGTCTCTGCCTATGGCCACACCACCCTGAACACGCCCGATCTCATCTGATCTTGGAAGCTAAGCAAGGTTGGGCCTGGTTAGTACTTGGATGGGAGACTGTAAAATAATACTCTTCCTGTATTATTTTTTTCTACTGAGGACTTCTCAAAGTATCAATATCACGATATTCTTATAAAAAAATGTATCTATTTATTCTTGGATTGTTCATTAAAAAGAATCAGATTGCAGCAGGTACATACAATAATTAGTTATAAAGTAATTGTCCATTTGTCTATAATTAGCTTAATTGTTGAGATTCACCCATCTTTCCTTGGATCCTGGCTGGTAAATCATGTCTTTGTCCAGCATGTGTCCAGGCCTACATGTCATCTGCTTCTCAGCATGAAGATTCTGTGTCTTGTGGGGTGGGCAGAGCAAGAGAGCCCCCCCTTTCTGTACCATGGGCTTTTATAGCCAGTCGTATGGAAACCTGTTCTACATATGATAGTGAACCAAAAATACACACACAAATAGCGCATGTCAACTAGACACGATGGCTGAGGCATAGAACTCAGAAAAATGATTATCGATTAACATTCCAAATGAATTTCCATAATTAACCATTTAACATTTCCCCCTTTTTTGAGAATAAAAGGACTTTACCTGAAAAATCTCAAAAGAAGATACATTCATCAATCATTTTTTCTTTCCTTCTTCCTTGGCAATATCATTAAATTTCCATAATAATAATAATAGTAATAATAGTATCAATATCGGATTATTGTTATATAATGATGTGAATTCATGTTATGGTAAGCCGTGACTAATATTCATTTAATATGTATAATTATACTTCCCTATATCTAAATTGAAGCAATCGCGGGTTCAATCGTCATCATCTGATGTCATCGGGTCGTCGTCTCGTCTTCTTCTTGGTTCTTTTATAACACAGTCTTTAGATGAAAACTCCTTTGAAATAAATTACAGCATGTAGATATTGTACAGTCCATAATTGTGTTCATTATTGTTCAGTCCATAAACTGTACTCTTTATTAGAAAGATCATGTGTGTCAGTTGATAAGAAAACAAAGTCCATGGATGAACTGTAGCTTTAATATCTGTGCAGTGTCACCTGGACTTACGTTGGATCGTCTTTGGAATCTTCCGTGTGTCCGCACTGGTCTCGTGTCACTTTTGGAACAGATGTGACGTCTTTGGTCAGTAAAGCAAGGGTAACTTGACACTTTCCTGCTTTATATAGCACCATAACTAGTACTCAGTCCTTTATATACAGGACACATATGCCAGGTATTACCTGTTCACCAGCTTTCATTGAAGCGTTGCAGGTGATAAGAAACCACTGGAACGTGATGAAACTTAAACACAACACAGTACATATAGGATCATCGTCCTCTGCCGTCCTGGTGATCAGTGGTGTGAATTGTATTGTATGTAATGGACACAGTCTATTATAACACTCAGCATTCACACCTGTTATCTTCTGAGACGTCCGGATATCAGTTGCTTCTTCTTGTAACTTTTGAGAATCTCTTTGATTTATAAAAATTAAAAGTCTTTATTAAGATAGAATTCATAATTGCGATGTCTTGATTGAAGTCTTCATTCCCTAATCTGATACCAAATCTGGCAGTTTTTCCTAACCTATAATATCACAGCGTACCATAGCAATCAGTAATATCCATCTAATTATTATCAAAATATTAAAATAAATTATGTTTGGAATAATAAACAATAATAGATAATAATTCATTATCAATCAAGTTCTCCATATGATAGAACATTTTTATGTCATAGGTGTAATTACCTTTTCCAACCCATAGGTGTCAGTGTATTTTGAAAAAACAAGTTTTTATATCTTTATTAAACCAATAATATCAAAGAATGTATACTCCTGAACCAAAATGAATAAATATATGAATGTATGAATGAATGAATGAATGAATAAATGAATGAATGAATTGTTGTGTTTACTCAGAAAATGTAAACATTTTTTTCCTTAGCAATATATATTTAATGAAGCAATACTCTTGTATTAGACATTACTTTATTAAATATTAATGTGTTTTCTCAATTGAGATATTGAACTCAAATAAAATCAAATGAGAATTAAAAAATTAAAAAATAGAAAAATAAGAAGTATAAAGTAAGAATAAAATTTTAAAAATGAAAAATAAAATTAAGAGTAAAAATAAGAATAAAAATAAAAATAAGGCCTTTAAATTTTAATAACAAATGCAGAGTAATTATATTCTCCATAAAAAATACCATTATAGCTCCATTATCTGGATGATTTCATATTTGTCATAACCTTGTACCACCAAAAAATATTAAATTATGCAACTTTGCATGTAATACCCTTCTTAATTATACCATAGTACCTTATTATTATTTCTTCTTTATTAAAATGTGTGGAAAATAAGTATTGATCAAAAGTGATTATGTAATCAGGATCAAAAACACATTTTCCCCCTTAATACCAGAAATATTATTTTATAAAATTTATGTATATATCAGAACCAAATTAAAAATAATTATTCTTCTAGAAATATTGTGCATAAATTTCATATCGATGAGTAGCATAGATTTGACTAAAGAGAGGTGTGTACCTATTTAGGTAACCATTAAAAATAATATTATAGTTATTCAAGAATATTATCATGTGGAAAATGATTCTAAATATAAATTTGCTTTGTAAACCATTTTGATGTGTGGTTGCCCTTATCCACTATTAGTTAAATCAAGAAATAATAATTATTAAAGAAATATAGAAATATATATATGTAGATACAGTAATACCTAATTATGTATTATAATTTCCTCAGAATTAAATATATTTTTGTACCTTCACATAAAGAAACATTTTTTTTTTCAAACATACAAACATACGAGGCCTCTGTCACATCAATCACACTTAGCAGCTGCTGATTTACTCATCTGTCACCTTCACTCTGACATTCACAGATCTGTTCAACTCAAACATTCCACATATGAAGTTTTATATATATATATATACAGTACAGACCAAAAGTTTGGACACACCTTCTCATTTAAAGATTTTTCTGTATTTTCATGACTTTGAAAATTGTACATTCACACTGAAGGCATCAAAACTATGAATTAACACCTGTGGAATTATATACTTAACAAAAAGTGTGAAACAACTGAAAATATGTCTTATATTCTAGGTTCTTCAAAGAAGCCACCTTTTGCTTTGATGACTGCTTTGCACACTCTTGGCATTCTCTTGATGAGCTTCAAGAGGTAGTCACCGGAAATGGTTTTCACTTCACAGGTGTGCCCTGTCAGGTTTAATAAGTGGGATTTCTTGCCTTATAAATGGGGTTGGGACCATTAGTTGTGTTGTGCATTAGTCAGGTGGATACACAGCTGATAGTCCTACTGAATAGACTGTTAGAATTAGTATTATGGCAAGAAACAAGCAGCTAAGTAAAGAAAAACGAGTGGCCATCATTACTTTAAGAAATGAAGGTCAGTCAGTGCAAAAAATTGGGAAAACTTTGAAAGTGTCCCCAAGTGCAGTTGGAAAAACCATCAAGCGCTACAAAGAAACTGGCTCACATGAGGATCGCCCCAGGAAAGGAAGACCAAGAGTCACCTCTGCTTCTGAGGATAAGTTTATCCAAGTCACCAGCCTCAGAAATCGCAGGTTAACAGCAGCTCAGATTAGAGACCAGGTCAATGCCACACAGAGTTCTAGCAGGAGACACATCTCTACAACAACTGTTAAGAGGAGACTTTGTGCAGCAGGCCTTCATGGTAAAATAGCTGCTAGGAAACCACTGCTAAGGACAGGCAACAAGCAGAAGAGACTTGTTTGGGCTAAAGAACACAAGGAATGGACATTAGATCAGTGGAAATCTGTGGAAATCTGTGCTTTGGTCTGATGAGTCCAAATTTGAGATCTTTGGTTCCAACCACCGTGTCTTTGTGCGACGCAGAAAAGGTGAACGGATGGACTCTACATGCCTGGTTCCCACCGTGAAGCATGGAGGAGGAGGTGTGATGGTGTGGGGGTGCTTTGCTGGTGACACTGTTGGGGATTTATTCAAAATTGAAGGCATACTGAACCAGCATGGCTACCACAGCATCTTGCAGCGACATGCTATTCCATCCGCTTTGCGTTTAGTTGGACCATCATTTATTTTTCAACAGGACAATGACCCAAAACACACCTCCAGGCTGTGTAAGGGCTATTTGACCAAGAAGAAGAGTGATGGGGTGCTACGCCAGATGACCTGTCCTCCACAGTCACCAGACCTGAACCCAATCGAGATGGTTTGGGGTGAGCTGGACCGCAGAGTGAAGGCAAAAGGGCCAACAAGTGCTAAGCATCTCTGGTAACTCCTTCAGGATTGTTGGGAGACCATTTCCGGTGACTACCTCTTGAAGCTCATCAAGAGAATGCCAAGAGTGTGCAAAGCAGTCATCAAAGCAAAAGGTGGCTACTTTGAAGAACCTAGAATATAAGACATATTTTCAGTTGTTTCACACTTTTTTGTTAAGTATATAATTCCACATATGTTAATTCATAGTTTTGATGCCTTCAGTGTGAATGTACAATTTTCATAGTCATGAAAATACAGAAAAATCTTTAAATGAGAAGGTGTGTCCAAACTTTTGGTCTGTACTGTATATATATATATTTAACCCAAAATTGTTGTATCCCAATTTATTAATGCGCATTGCCATATCAATTGAATATCTTTATATTTATATACTGGATTTTGGCTGTTGGAGCTGAAAAGAGGACATCGGTAAACCAGGGGAGGAGTCCTGAGGAGATAATTTGCATATTCCCACTGCATTTTGGGGTAAGTGAAGAGTCTCCGCGAGCTCAAAGAACACTGGATTTTGGCTGTTGGAGCTGAAAAGAGGACATCGGTAAACCAGGGGAGGAGTCCTGAGGAGATAATTTGCATATTCCCACTGCATTTTGGGGTAAGTGAAGAGTCTCCGTGAGCTCAAAGAACACTGGATTTTGGCTGTTGGAGCTGAAAAGAGGACATCGGTAAACCAGGGGAGGAGTCCTGAGGAGATAATTTGCATATTCCCACTGCATTTTGGGGTAAGTGAAGAGTCTCCGCAAGATCAAAGAACACTGGATTTTGGCTGTTGGAGCTGAAAAGAGGACATCGGTAAACCAGGGGAGGAGTCCTGAGGAGATAATTTGCATATTCCCACTGCATTTTGGGGTAAGTGAAGAGTTTACGCAAGCTCAAAGAACCCTGGATTTTGTCTGTTGGAGCTGAAAAGAGGACATCGGTAAACCAGGGGAGGAGTCCTGAGGAGATAATTTGCATATTCCCACTGCATTTTGAGGTAAGTGAAGAGTCTCCGCGAGCTCAAAGAACACTGGATTTTGGCTGTTATAGCTGAAAAGAGGACATCGGTAAACCAGGGGAGGAGTCCTGAGGAGATAATTTGCATATTCCCACTGCATTTTGGGGTAAGTGAAGAGTCTCCTTGAGCTCAAAGAACACTGGATTTTGGCTGTTGGAGCTGAAAAGAGGACATCGGTAAACCAGGGGAGGAGTCCTGAGGAGATAATTTGCATATTCCCACTGCATTTTGGGGTAATTGAAGAGTCTCCGCAAACTCAAAGAACACTGGATTTTGGCTGTTGGAGCTGAAAAGAGGACATCGGTAAACCAGGGGAGGAGTCCTGAGGAGATAATTTGCATATTCCCACTGCATTTTGGGGTAAGTGAAGAGTCTCCGCGAGCTCAAAGAACGCTGGATTTTGGCTGTTGGAGCTGAAAAGAGGACATCGGTAAACCAGGGGAGGAGTACTGAGGAGATAATTTGCATATTCCCACTGCATTTTGGGGTAAGTGAAGAGTCTCCGCGAGCTCAAAGAACACTGGATTTTGGCTGTTGGAGCTGAAAAGAGGACATCCTGCTAAATGTTCACAGACTTGCCAGTGGAAAAGCCAAACTTCACATGCCAGAAATGCAAGCTTGTGTCCCTGTTGGAGGAGAAGTTGCGAAATCTAGAAGAGAGGTTAACTACCTTGAAAATCATTAAGGAAGGTGAAGAGTTCTTAGACAGAGCAGAATTATCTCTTCATGATTCAGAAAGAGAAGAAATTTGAACTGCACCTGATGAAACAGAGGAATGGAAGCATGTGACCCACAGAAGCAGGAGGATCGAGAGGCAGTCAGCACCCATACTGCTCAGGAACCAGTACCAGCCTCTCACGCAGGAGAACCATGAAGAAATACAGCAAAATAAGACTTTGCCAGCAATGAATAACCTTGTAAGCCCTCAGAATCCTCCTGGATGGGAAAAGAAGAATGCTGTGAAGAAAAAACAGAGAGTGGTGGTCATGGGGGATTCCCTGTTAAGAGGAAAAGAGGCCGCTATCTGCAGACCAGACATAACCTCAAGAGAAATGTGCTGTCTTCCAGGAGCAAAAATTAAAGATGTGTCTGACAGGATATCAAGACTCTTCAGACCTACAGATCACTACCCATTCCTGCTAATACATGTGGGGACAAATGACACCGCAAGATAGGACCTGGAAACCATCTGCAGTAACTTTGAAGACTTAGGAAAGAAAGTGAAAGAATTGGGAGCGCAGGTGGTCTTCTCATCCATCCTCCCTGAGGTGGAATAAGATTCTACAGGTGAACAACTGGCTACGTCGATGGTGCCGTCAACAAGGATTTGGATTTCTGGATCACGGAATGAATTACCTATACGATGGACTACTTGCTAGAGATGGGCTGCACCTTACGAAGACTGGAAAACATGTATTTGGAAGTCGCCTTGCTACACTCATCAGAAGAGCTTTAAACTAGAACAATGTGGGAAGGGAAGCAAAAGGCCAGAAAAAGCCATACAGCTGACAAATACTATTGAGATCTCTGCTACTGGAAGTGGAAAGGAAGAACAAAGACAAAACAATTTAAATAATAAAAATATGGGAGGAAGAGAAACCAATCACAAACTAAAATGTTTTTATACAAATGCACAAAGCATGGGCAACAAACAAGGAGAATTGGAACTACTAACGCAGGAAAAGGAATATGATGTCATTGGAATCACTGAAACTTGGTGGGACGATACACATGATTGGAATAAAAGGCTAAAAGGATACAACTTATTTGCAAGAAACAGACTTGATAAACGAGTAGGAGGTGTTGCATTGTATGTTAGAAAAGCGTATATCTGCACAGAGATTGAAGCTTCAGAGACTGGGAGTTCTGTGGAAACTGTTTGGGTAAGAATACAAGGAGAGAACAACGGAAAGGACACCATTGTAGGCATTTACTACAGGCCACCTGGGCAAGCTGAAGATATGGATGAACTCTTTATGTATCAAATGACCAAGTTCTCCAAAAAATATGACGTAGTGGTCATGGGAGATTTCAACTATCCAGACATTTGTTGGGAATCTCTCTCAAGTAAAACTAACAGGTCAAGCAAATTCTTATCCTCTCTTGCTGACAACTTTATCTTCCAAAAGGTAGGGGAGAAAACAAGGGGATCTGCTACTTTGGATCTAATCCTTATAAACAGGGAGGAAATGGTTGAGGAGGTAAAGGTGGCTGGGACCCTAGGAGGCAGCGATCATGCTATTATAGAATTTTGGATAACTAGAGGAGGAAGACATGTGAAGACTCAAACTTCAAGGTTAGATTTTAGAAAGGCAGATTGTAAGAGACTCAGAAAGAGAATAGGAGGGATCCAATGGCTGGATGTCCTTAAGGACAAAAATGTCCAGGAAGGATGGGAAATTTTTAAAAATGAGATTCTCAAAGCACAATCGTTAACAATCCCGAAAAGTAGGAAGAATGGGAAGCATTTAAGGAAACCAGGATGGATGAACACAGAACTTAAACACATGCTAAAAAGAAAGAAAGAAATGTTTATTAAATGGAAAGAGGGAGGCATATCTAAAGAAGATTATAATGCAGTCTGCAGATCCTGCAGGGCACGTATCAGGTTAGCTAAAGCAGACAATGAATTAAGGCTTGCAAGAGATGTCAAAAGCAATAAAAAAGGATTTTGGGGGTATGTCAAAAGTAAAAGAAAAGTCAAAGATGCTATAGGATTTTTACAGGATGAAAATGGAGAAATGGGAAGAGAGGATGTTGAGAAGGCCGAACGTTTTAATTCTTATTTTGCATCTGTTTTCTCTCAGAAAGAAAATGTAACATCAACTGATCTCCACTGTCCTTTTAAAGGAATAGAGGAATCCAAGATATCTGTAAACAGAAAGATTGTGAGGGAATATTTAGCTAACATAAATGAGTTCAAGTCTCCAGGTCCAGATGAATTACACCCCAGAGTACTGAAGGAGATCGTAGAAGAAATTTTAGAACCACTCTCCATAATCTTTGAAAATTCTTGGAGAACAGGAGAAGTCCCAGAAGACTGGAGAAGAGCAAATGTTGTTCCTATCTTCAAAAAGGGGAAGAAGGTAGACCCAGGGAACTATAGTATCTCACACCATCCTTATTGAAAAAATGACCAAGTATGCAATGGACCAGGCAACTGTTAGGTGGATTCATAACTGGCTTAGTGATCGGACTCAAAGGGTGGTTGTAAATGGCTTCACATCCAGCTGGATGAATGTCTCAAGTGGGGTACCACCGGGCTCCGTCCTGGGACCTGTATTGTTCAACATCTTTATCAATGATTTAGATGAAGGAATTGAGGGTAAACTGATTAAATTTGCTGATAACACAAAGCTAGGAGGGATAGCTAATACTAGAGAACAGAGAGAGAGGATTCAAAAAGACCGAAATAAACTGGAGCAGTGGGCAGCAACCAACAGAATGGTTTTTAACAGGGAAAAATGCAAAGTACTACATCTGGGCAATAAAAATGAAAAAAGCATATACAGAATGGGAGGAATAGAGCTAAGCATCAGTACATGTGAAAAAGACTTAGGTATACTAATAAATCATAAACTGAACATGAGTCAACAGTGTGATGCAGCAGCAAAAAAGGCAAATACTATTCTGGGATGTATTAACAGAAGCATACAGTCTAGATCACGTGAAGTCATTATCGGTCTTTACTCCTCTTTGGTCAGACCTCATCTGGAATACTGTGTACAGTTTTGGGCACCACATTTTAAAAAAGACATAGACAAACTGGAGCAAGTTCAGAGAAGAGCGACCAGAATGGTGACTGGTCTGCAAACCATGTCCTATGAGGAACGGTTGCAGGATTTGGGAATGTTTAGCTTGCAAAAAAGAAGACTGAGAGGAGACTTAATAGCTGTCTACAAATATGTCAAGGGCTGTCACATTGTAGAAGGATGATCTTTATTCTCATTTGCACAAGGAAAGACTAGAAGCAATGGGATGAAACTAAATGGGAGGAGACACAGATTAGATATTAGAAAAAACTTTTTGACAGTTAGGGTGATTAATGAGTGGAACAGGCTGCCACGAGAGGTGGTGAGTTCCCCTTCAATGGACGTCTTCAAACAGAGGCTGGACAGACATCTGTCTGACATGATCTAGTGAATCCTGCTTTGAGCAGGGGGTTGGACCAGATGACCCAGGAGGTCCCTTCCAACTCTACCATTCTATGATTCTATGATTCTATTTCTTTGAATATTCCCCAAGTACATATTATATAATATGAGAGTAAGTCACGGGAATTTCAGACACTTGAAAAAACTCTTGTCTTAGATTTTTTTTTCACTGGCTGCCCGGTCTTAAGTTACATCAGTTGAAAATAGAATGAATGGGATCCTATACTATTAGCTCAAAGTTCAAAGGCCGCAGCTGTCACACGTCATGCTGTAAAGCTACTTTAATTTGCACGAACACTTCATGCACAGAAAATATTAGCAACACAAAAGAATTAATAAGTATTACATATATATTATAGTTCAACTAGATATATTGTTATTATTTTAAAATGTTATACACATAAAATCATGCAATTTTTTCACTTCCTGTGTGAATAAAGAAATAAATCCATTTTAGAGTTCTTTGATCAAATCCTGCTTTGGAATGAAAACTCTAAGGAAATATAAGAAAATAAAATTAAATATCAAATTCATACAGAAACAGAATTATTTAAATATCTTATACATATATTGGTTGGTTCTAATGTAATTCAAAATATTGCTACTTAAATTTATATATATGAAGTTGTAATTTATTAATTAATATATATATATATATATATATATATATTTTATAAACGTATATATAAATACAATTATACGCAATGTCTACTTAGACAAGTGTATGTATATATATATATATATATATATATATATATATATGAACTATTAGAAACTATGTAACTACAATTTTACTGTATAAGATTATAAATAAATATTGAGACATTGTATTACATTTTGATACAACATTATAATTACAGTTTTTCCTTAGCCACTCCCTAAACCAAATCTTCTGTCTCTCTCAAATATCTCCAGGAACGCCCTATTTAGGAAAGACATTTTTCTATCCTTCAAAACCTCAGAGAACTGCCTGTTCTTCTGTCCACATTCTATGACGTCACTGTGAGTTGGTCGTCTCACCTGTCTCTGTCCATCAGTTTCAGCCATTTTCCTTTTTAGAGAATCACAGTTCTGACTGAGAATTAACTCATTCTGTGGAGAGATGGATCTTTGCACTGGCTGATATGGCTTATAACATATATGAAATCTTCTGCGTATTTGATAGAGTTCACTATGGGGATGACTCAGTCTAGGAGAGTTTGATATTGGCTTTTGGTAAGATTTTACCTTTCCTGGTTTTATAAATTTAGCTTGATTTATTTTCTTTTCACGATTCTCATGTTTTCTAACAAAATCCAGCATCTGCGCACATTCAAATAATGAATTTTTTTGTGATGCCATAACTTGGGAAACTGAATTTAGGAATTTGAATTTTTGTACAAAAGTTGTTATCATATGTTGTACTTTTCCATTTTTGATGAGAGCTTTGTACAACCGTTCAAATATGGACATGAATGTATATGTACATTCCTTCCTACCAATCCTTAGTTTCTGCAGATCTTCTATGTTGGGAAAATCCTTTGTGACACAATAAATCAAATATCTTAATCTGTCCGAATCATTTTCCCATCCATTAGGAGAGTCATTTTCACAGGGCATTAAATGTAAACGTCTGGACAATGTCACAGGAATCCATATTTTAAATAATTGATTCCTCTCCTCATTGGATAAATCAAACTTATCAGAGAAGCTCTCAAATGTCTCTGAATTTCTACAGGCATGGATTTTGACATCATATTTTGGCATGATTTTGTATAATTTCAGCAAATTTTTCCTCATTTTAATTTGGAGTTGAGCCTGGGTAATTCCAGAATTCTCTGATATTTTTAGTGGCTCTTGTACGTCCGTTCCTCCTACGTCACTCACGTCTCCTCCCACATCACCTAGTATGTCGGTTTCTCGTATGTCAGTCATGTCTCCTCCCATGTCAGGTTTCTGTATGTCCGTCTCTTGGTCAGACCCAAGGTCACCTTCAGTTACAGACACGTGTCTTACTTCTTGTTCATTTTCCACATTACAGTCAGAATCAGTATCACCGTCTGACACTTCTACACTATTTTCCTGCTTAGAAATCTCTAACACAAGACTATGAAAAAAATCTACCAAATGTAGAATATTTCTCAATTTCTGTTTGTCTCTATTTACCAATTTAGAAGTTAACTGTAAATTCTGCAATTCACATTCTTTGTATAAACTGAGCCACAAAACTTCTATGTCATCTCCTACATTAACTTTGAAATTAATATTACTTTGTTTAGCAAAAGAAGAAATTATATCCATATTTTGCTTACCTTAAGATTCCTTGGCTTCTCTTTATCAGCACGTCCTGTCTTCAGTTCGTCTGATTCTTTTCCTGTGTGATTCTGTTCCTTGTTAGTACCTCTGCTTCCTGTCTTTCCTCAGTCTGTAGGTCCTTTCTGCTTCTCGTGACAAACTAGTGAATTTACTGACACGTGAACAACAGCTGTTCAGCTCGTCAGGACTCCCCCCTTGTTCACGGAAGAAATTCACTTACTTAATTTAAAAAACAAAAAAACAGGACTGGCTGGCTCACCATTGTAAAATAATACTCTTCCTGTATTATTTTTTTCTACTGAGGACTTCTCAAAGTATCAATATCACGATATTCTTATAAAAAAATGTATCTATTTATTCTTGGATTGTCCAATAAAAAGAATCAGATTGCAGCAGGTACAAACAATAATTAGTTATAAAGTAATTGTCCATTTGTCCATAATTAGCTTAATTGTTGAGATTCACCCATCTTTCCTTGGATCCTGGCTGGTAAATGATGTCTTTGTCCAGCATGTGTCCAGGCCTACATGTCATCTGCTTCTCAGCATGAAGATTCTGTGTCTTGTGGGGTGGGCAGAGCAAGAGAGCCCCCCCTTTCTGTACCATGGGCTTTTATAGCCAGTCGTATGGACACCTGTTCTACATATGGTAGTGAACCAAAAATACACACACAAATAGCGCATGTCAACTAGACACGATGGCTGAGGCATAGAACTCAGAAAAATGATTATCGATTAACATTCCAAATGAATTTCCATAATTAACCATTTAACAGAGACCGCCTGGGAATGCCAGGTGATGTAGGCTTTTGCTTTTTCCTTCCTTCCACCAGCAGGGGGCACTCTCTTCTATGCCTTTTTTCCATTCCCTTTCACAAGTGCACACATTCATTCTCTTTTCTTTTTTTCATTTGCTTTCTCTCTTGCGCTATTTCATCTCTGCAAAATACCAGCATCCTTCTGATCACCGTGGGCCTCCAGCATTGTTGCTTCTTTACTTTTAATACTAGGCTCCTTTTCACCAGGACCGGCGTCTCCCGCGTGGCTGGAGGCAACAACCGTTAACCCCAAGCAGAAGACCTTTGCAGGCAACACGACCCTCCCCCCTGAAGAGCAGCTCAAAATCACTGGCAACCATCTCACCCTCTTCCTTCATTCACCCCTGGACGTCTCGCTCCGCCCCCAAGTTACGGGTCCAGCTTGCTCTTTCTGTCACATTACCGCGATGAAGGGTTTAGCCTGCAGGAGACCCTGCGCCGAGCCATTTTTGAAGACACCTGATGCGGCGTGTGAATCACTGCTAAACAAACCACACCTGTAGGGACGGCACAGCCTTTGCATGGACCCTTTGGAGTCCGCCCCGTCACGGCCAGATTGCTCGCCATCAAGCGATCCTGAGAAAGGCTGGCCTGGCGATGGATCGAGCAGCGTCTACTGGCCATACCACATTGGATACGCCCGATCTCATCTGATCTCGGAAGCAAAGCAGGGCTGGGCTCGGACAGTACTTGAATGGGAGACTTCCTGGGAACACCGGGTGCTGTAAACCATTTTGATGACGTTTTGCCCTACTGCCCAGCTCGGCTAGCATGGAACGGCGCCTTGCCGGACACCGACCTTAAGTAACTTAGATGATGGAAGCCCCAAGTCCTCTGAGCCAGTTGGCAACTAAGTACGCTACCCCGCCGCCCTTCACGCAAGCCTGACACCGAGCTCCTTACCACGGCTAGGAGTGCTTATTGACTCCGCAGCTCGCCGTGTGGAAATGATGGCGTTAAAAGCACCCCGGGGCCGTGAAGGGGACAGGCTTTCAGCAGGTGCCCAGGGAAGGTTTTGGATGCCGGCCGCCTAGCGAGGGCCAGCAGAAGTAACATGTTTCTCTGCAAAGAAGCTTGTGTAACCAAGCCAGACGGCTGCCAAAGAGCTAACCTCAGTGCAAGGAAGGCAAGGAAGGTGCGGAAGGAATTGGGGAGGGGGGGTGATTCCTGCTAGGGCCCTGAAATCATAAAACAGGCAGGAGAGTCTGACGCATGGTGACGGAGAGGTTGTAGGGGCAGATAGGGGGTGTTGTCACGTGCGAGCACGTGTGCATGCTGGCTTGTGTGTGAGAGTGCGCTTCCTAGGTGTGGTGCGCTGCAGACAGTCAAAGGGATTGTTCCCTTTCATTAAAAGTTAATCCCCGCTGCAGGCTATTAGAAAGCAACTAACCGCGCTCTACTCACCCTACCCGGGTCTACCGGTGAGTCTCGCCTCTGCTCCCAGCCTGTGGCATTGGCCGTGAAGCTGACGTTCCGTCGACAGCGCTGCAGCCGATCAGTGAGCTCAGCGGCTCTGAGTGGGGCCTTCTGTCTACAAGACCTTTTAAGGAAGCCAGCAAAAAAATTGAAGAGAAGGGAAAGCACAAAAGGACCTGGTCTTGCTGAACACTGGAAAGGGCATCCGGCAGCTAGCCTTCAATGTAGAAAAGCAGCAAGTGAGAGGCTTGTTTGTGCCTTCAAAGTAGAAAAGCAGCAAGTGAGAGGCTTGTCTCTGCTTACGGCCGCACCACCCTGAACACGCCTGATCTCCTCTGATCTCAGAAGCTAAGCATGGTTGGGCCTGGTTAGTACTTGGATGGAAGACCACCTGGGAATACCAGGTGCTGTAGGCTTTTGCTTTTTCATTCCTTCCACCAGCAGGGGGCACTCTCTTCTATGCCTTTTTTCCATTCCTTTTCACAAGTTCACACATTCATTCTCTTTTCTTTTTTTCATTTGCTTTCTCTCTTGCGCTATTTCATCTCTGCAAAATACCAGCATCCTTCTGGTCACCGTGGGCCTCCAGCATTGTTGCTTCTTTACTTTTAATACTAGGCTCCTTTTCACCAGGACCAGCGTCTCCCGCTTGGATGGAGGCAACCACCGGTAACCCCAAGCAGAAGACCTTTGCAGGCAACACGACCCTCCCCCCTGAAGAGCAGCTCAAAGTCACTGGCAACCATCTCACCCTCTTCCTTCATTCACCCAAGGACGTCTCGCTCCGCCCCCAAGTTACGGGTCCAGCTTGCTCTTTCTGTCACATTACCGCGATGAAGGGTTTAGCCTGCAGGAGACGCTGCGCCGAGACATTTTTGAAGACACCTGATGCGGCGGGTGAATCACTGCTAAACAAACCACACCTGTAGGGACGGCACAGCCTTTGCATGGACCCTTCGGAGCCCGCCCCGTCACGGCCAGATTGCTCGCCACCAAGCGTGTTACAACTCTCCTGTTAGTTTTTTTTTAGTTTGCTGGTCACATGACCATTTTGCCTATTTTATCCGGCTCCGCCCTCCTGGCTTTGCTGTACTTCATTTGTATTTACTACTGTTGAGCTAGCTTGTTGCTCTGTTGCCGTTCTCTGTTAGTTTTGCTAGGTCTTCTGACCCCTATGCCTTTTTGTTGTGTGTTTGTCTTTGACTGCTACTATTTCTGCTAGGAGGTGTCCAACTTTTCCCAGTCCCTAGATCTTGTAGGGATCCCTCCCTCACATCTATAGGTCTGCGTTCAGACAAGCCGAGGACTTTAGCGGGTCTGATCGCAGGATCAGGTTCCCCGTTACATCGTAGGGATCTAGTTTAGTTCTATTGTAGGGATAGATCTCCTTTCTTTCCTTAGTCTCTGTAGCAGATCACAACAGTAATTCCAGCCATAAAAAAAAAAAAAAAAATTCTCTAAGGAAAGACCTCCAGTTTTCCATCATGGTCTCGGTGCAAGATTTGGCTCAACACTTGCAGGGACTCTCTCTGGAGGTGACCAAGCTCCAACAACACGTGAGTAGCTGTTCTGGAGCGCATTTTGTGGAACCTAAGGTACGTCTGCCTGATCTATTTTTTGGCGAAAAACAAGATTTTTTTTCTTTTAAAAATGCTTGTCTATTATATTTTCGTTTGAGACCCGGATCCTCTGGTGATGAATCACAGCGCATAGGGATCATAATGTCACTTTTGCGCAAAGATCCTCAGGGATGGGCCTTCTCTCTCCAACCTAGTGATCCGTGCTTTAGATCAGTGGATAGTTTTTTTTCTGCTTTCGGTTTGTTGTACGATGATCCTGATCGTGTCTCATCTGCTGAGTCTGAATTAAGACGTTTGAGGCAGGGATCAGGTAATGTGGAAAAATATTGTTCTCACTTCCGTCGGTGGTCTGCCCAGGTGGGGTGGAACGATTCTGCTTTGAAAAGCTTGTTTCTTGCAGGGCTATGTGAAAGGGTAAAGGATTTACTGATTGCTTATCCCACACCTGGAAACTTGCAGGAGGCAATGCAATTAGCTATACGGGTGGACAGGAGACTGCGTGAAAGGGTTAATGAGAGCAAATCCTCTGCTATGTCAGCTTCGAGTCCTGAGAGGTTCTGTGCTGACAATGGAGAGCCGATGGAAATTGGGGCGATGGCACCCCGCTCTCAGGAAAAAGACCGCCGACTTTCTGAAGGCTTGTGTTTCTATTGCGGAAATTCTGGTCATTTTATTAAGAGCTGTGTGCTTCGTAAGAAGAAAGAAAAAAAAAATGGTCAGTCATGCTCGTATTGCCTGTTTAAATTCTAAGGGAGTATTCCTATCTGCCACTACTGCTGCTCTGGATGAATTAATTGAATTTCGGGTATTTGTGGATTGTGGATCTACTCTGAATGTGATTGATGGGGGATTCTTGGAAAAACTTAGATTAGAACCTAAAACTTTGTCATCCCCTATTGCTGTGGTTTCTGTCGATGGCTCTCCCTTGAAGAGTGTTACTCACAAGGTCTGTGAATTTCACCTCACTATTAATGGTATTCATCAAGAGAATTTGGATTTGGTGGTATTGGATAATTTGCCTTCTCCAGTAATATTGGGGTTACCCTGGTTAAAATTGCACAATCCTGTACTGGATTGGTCTACCAATGAAATTAAGTCCTGGAGCCCTAAGTGTTATGGCAAGTGTTGTAACGGGCACATTGCTGCTGTGGATAGAGGGGAATTGCCTGTACCTATTCAGGATTTTTGGAGAGTTTTTCTGAGGAGGAGTCGCAGGTTTTGCCTCCCCATAAAGACTATGATTGTACCATTGAATTTGTCCCTGGCGCGACTCTTCCTAAGAGTCGTTTATTTAATCTTACTATTCCTGAAAGAAAGGCTTTGGAAGAATACATACAGACAAGCTTGGCCGCCGGTCACATTAGGCCTTCCAAGTCTCCTGTGGCTGTTGGATTTTTTTTTGTAAAAAAAAAAGATGGCGGTTTACGTCCTTGTCTGGACTTTCGTGAGATTAATAAAATTACTGTACGCAATCCTTACCCACTGCCATTGATTCCTGATTTATTTAACCAGTTAGTGGGGGCCAAGTGGTTCTCTAAAATTGATCTCCGGGGAGCATACAATTTGTTGCGCATGAAGGAGGGTGATGAATGGAAGACTGCTTTTAACACTCCTGTGGGTCATTTTGAGAATCTGGTTATGCCTTTTTGTCTCACCAATGCTCCAGCATTTTTTCAGAATCTTATTAATGATATCCTTAGACCTTTAATCGGCAAAAATGTGGTTGTGTATTTGGATGACATTTTGATTTATTCGCCGGATCTGGAGTCTCATTGGCGGAGCGTACGTGAGGTATTACAGTTATTAATGGACAATTCGCTTTTTGCTAAGCTGGAGAAATGTGAGTTCGCTGTACAGAGAATTAGTTTTTTGGGCTACATTATCTCCAGTGAAGGTTTTGAGATGGACCCGGTTAAAGTTCAAGCTGTGCAGGAATGGCCTAGGCCTATTGGTTTGAAATCGATACAGAGGTTTTTGGGTTTTGCCAATTATTACAGAAAATTCATAAAAAAATTTTCTATTATTGTCAAACCGCTGACCGATCTCACCAGGAAAGGTGCTAATGCGGTTCAGTGGACTTCTGAGGCCATTGAAGCTTTTGTGTTTCTAAAGGAGAGGTTCACCTCTGCTCCCATCCTTATGCAGCCTGATGTGACTAAGCCGTTTTTGGTTGAGGTTGATGCTTCTTCGGTGGGGGTTGGTGCGGTGTTGTCTCAGGAAAACAAGGATGGAGTACATCCCTGTGCCTCTTTTTCAAAAAAATTTTCCGAGACTGAACTTAATTACGATATTGATAATCGGGAATTGCTGGCGATTAAACTCGCATTTGAACACTGGCGTCATCTCTTGGAAGGTGCTGAATTTCCCATTCAGGTTTTCACTGATGATAAAAATCTGATCTATCTTGATGCTGCCAAGCGCTTGAATGCCCGTCAGGCTAGGTGGGCACTTTTTTTCTCGCGGTTTAATTTTTCCGTTACTTACATCCCGGGTACCAAGAATGTTAAAGCGGATGCTTTGTCTCGCAGCTTTTCTCCCATAGTCGGTGTTGAGGAGGAAGAGGAGACCATTTTACAAGAAGGTGTTGTGATTGCTGCTTTGGACTCCGTTTTGGAGGATGAGATTCTTAAAGCACAGGAGAATGCCCCATCTAACACTCCCCATGGGAGGTTGTTTGTGCCTAGGACCTTTAGGAGAGATTTGTTTGTTGAGTGTCATGAGTCTCGGTTGGCAGGTCATCCAGGAATTTCTGAGACCAAGAGACTTGTGGGTCGCAGTTTTTGGTGGCCTGGATGGCAGAAGGAAGTCATTAAGTGGGTGCGCCAATGTACTGTGTGTGCAAGATCCAAGTCTTCGCATGCTCCTGCTGCGGGGTTGCTTTGCCCTCTGGAGGTTCCTAGTGCACCTTGGACACATCTGGCTATGGACTTTATTACTGACCTTCCTCCCTCTGAAGGTTTCACGGTCATCTGGGTGGTCGTGGACCGTTTTAGCAAGATGTGTCACTTGGTTCCCTTCATCAAACTGCCTTGCGCTAAGACACTCGCTAAGGCCTTTGTCAAGGAGATTGTCAGACTACATGGTGTTCCTACTGACATTATTTCTGATAGGGGACCTCAGTTCATGGCTCATTTTTGGCGTGCCTTTTGTGACAGGTTGGGAGTTCATTTGTCGTTTTCATCCGGATATCATCCTGAGTCTAATGGCCAGACAGAAAGGAAGAACCAGGATGTTGAGCAGTTCTTGCGTTGTTTTGTGGCAGACAATCAAGAGGGGTGGTCTGAGTTTCTGCCACTTGATGAATTTGCTCTTAACAACCATACATCCTCTTCTGCTGGGTGTTCGCCTTTTTTTTGTTGTTCTGGGAGACATCCGTCTTTTGGGTCATTTTCCAAATTGGTTTCGGCTGTGCCTGAGGAGGAGAGTTTTTCCAGTGATTTGGAGAGAGTTTGGACGGATGTGCGTGGTAATCTTCAGGAGGCTAACAAAAAATCTAAGAGGTACTTTGATAGGAAACGGCAAGAGGTTTTGTTTGCAGTTGGTGACATGGTTTGGTTGTCCTCTAAGAATCTGCGATTGAGGATTCCTTCTAAAAAATTGGGTCCCAAGTTCGTAGGGCCCTTTAAGGTACTTCAGATAGTTAACCAATCTGCTGTTAGGCTGGAGGTTCCTACGTCCTGGAGGATTAATCCGGTGTTTCATGTTTCTCTGTTGAAAAAAGCTGATGTGTCAGATGGTGACGCCTCTGCCACTGTTCCTCCGGTGGTGGAGGACGGGGAATATGAAATTTCCCGCATCCTAAATTCTAGACGGTATAGAGGGAGTTTGCAGTATCTCGTCGCTTGGAAGGGTTTCGGACCTGAGGATAACTCATGGGTGAGAGCGGATTATGTTTCTGCCCCCAGACTTGTCCGAGCGTTTCACAGGAGGTTTCCTGGTAAGCCTGGGCCTAGGGGATCTGGAGGATCCTCTTAGAAGAGGGGGTACTGTTACAACTCTCCTGTTAGTTTTTTTTTAGTTTGCTGGTCACATGACCATTTTGCCTATTTAATCCGGCTCTGCCCTCCTGGCTTTGCTGGACTTCATTTGTATTTACTACTGTTGAGCTAGCTTGTTGCTCTGTTGCCGTTCTCTGTTAGTTTTGCTAGGTCTTCTGACCCCTATGCCTTTTTGTTGTGTGTTTGTCTTTGACTGCTACTATTTCTGCTAGGAGGTGTCCAACTTTTCCCAGTCCGTAGATCTTGTAGGGATCCCTCCCTCACATCTATAGGTCTGCGTTCAGACTAGCCGAGGACTTTAGCGGGTCTGATCGCAGGATCAGGTTCCCCGTTACATCGTAGGGATCTAGCTTAGTTCTATTGTAACGATAGATCTCCTTTCTTTCCTTAGTCTCTGTAGCAGATCATAACAAAGCGATTATGAGAAAGGCTGGCCGGGCGAAGGATCGAGCAGCGTCTACTGGCCATACCACCTTGGATACGCCTGATCTCGTCTGATCTTGAAAGCAAAGCAGGGCTGGGCTCGGACAGTACTTGGATGGGAGACCTCCTGGAAACACCAGGTGCTGTAGACCATTTTGATGACGTTTTGCCCTACTGCCCAGCTCGGCTAGCATGGAACGGCACCTTGCCGGACACCGACCTTAAGTAACTTAGATGATGGAAGCCCCAAGGCCTCTGAGCCAGTTGGCAGCTAAGTACGCTACCCCGCCGCCTTCACGCAGGCCTGACGCCGAGCTCCTTGTCACGGCTAGGAGTGCTTATTGACTTCGCAGCTCGCCGTGTGGAAATGATGGCGTTAAAAGCACTCGGGGCCGTGAAGGGGCCAGGCTTTCAGCAGGTGCCCAGGGAAGGTTTTGGATGCCGGCCACCTAGCGAGGGCCAGCAGAAGTAACATGTTTCTCTGCAAAGAAGCTTGTGTAACCAAGCCAGACGGCTGACAAAGAGCTAACCTCAGTGCAAGGAAGGCAAGGAAGGTGCGGAAGGAATTTGGGAGGGGGGGGTGATTACTGCTAGGGCCCTGAAATCAGAAAACAGGCAGGAGAGTCTGACGCATGGTGACGGAGAGGTTGTAGGGGCAGATAGGGGGTGTTGTCACGTGCGAGCACGTGTGCATGCTGGCTTGTGTGTGAGAGTGCGCTTCCTAGGTGTGGCGCGCTGCAGACAGTCAAAGGGATTGTTCCCTTTCATTAAAAGTTAATCCCCGGCTGCAGGCTATTAGAAAGCAACTAAACGCGCTCTGCTCACCCTACCCGGGTCTACCGGTGAGTCTCGCCTCTGCTCCCGGCCTGTGGTATTGGCCGTGAAGCTGACGTTCCGTCGACAGCGCTGCAGCCGATCAGTGAGCTCAGCGGCTCTGAGTGGGACGTTGTGTCTACAAGACATTTTAAGGAAGCCAGCAAAAAAATTGAAGAGAAGGCAAAGCACATAAGGACCTGGTCTTGCTGAGCACTGGAAAGGGCAGCCGGCAGCCAGACGTCACAGTAGAAAAGCAGCAAGTGAGAGGCTTGTCTCTGCCTATGCCCACACCACCATGAACAGGCCCAATGTCGTCTGATCTTGGAAGCTAAGCAGGGTTGGGACTGGTTACTACTTGGATTGGAGACTCCCTTGGAAAACCAGGTGCTGTAGGCTTTTGCTTTTTCCTTCCTTCCACCAGCAGGGGGTACTCCCCTCTATGACTTTTTTCCATTCCCTTTCACAAGTGCACACATTCATTCTCTTTTCTTTTTTTCATTTGCTTTCTCTCTTGCGCTATTTCATCTCTGCAAAATACCAACATCCTTCTGATCACCGTGGGCCTCCAGCATTGTTGCTTATTTACTTTGAATACTAGGCTCCTTTTCACCAGGACCAGCGTCTCCCGTGTGGCTGAAGTCAACAACCGGTAACCCCAAGCAGGAGACCTTTGCAGGCAACATGACCCTCCCCCCTGAAGAGCAGCTCAAAGTCACTGGCAACCATCTCACCCTCTTCCTTCATTCAACCCTGGACGTCTCGCTCCGCCCCCAAGTTACGGGTCCAGCTTGCTCTTTCTGTCACATTGCCGCGATGAAGGGTTTAGCCTGCAGGAGACCCTGCGCCGAGCCATTTTTGAAGACACCTGATGCGGCGGGTGAATCACTGCAAAACAAACCACACCTGTAGGGACGGCACAGCCTTTGCATGGACCCTTCGGAGCCCGCCCTGTCACGGCCAGATTGCTCGCCATCAAGCGATCCTGAGAAAGGCTGGCCGGGCGATGGGTTAAGCAGTGTCTACTGGCTATCCCACCTTGGATACGCCCGATCTCGTTTGATCTCGGAAGCAAAGCAGGGCTGGGCTCGGACATTAATTGGATGGGAGACCTCCTGGGAACACCAGGTGCTGTAGACCATTTTGATGACGTTTTGCCCTACTGCCCAGCTCGGCTAGCATGGAATGGCGCCTTGCCAGACGCCGACCTTAAGTAACTTAGATGATGGAAGCCCCAAGGCCTATGAGCCAGTTGGCAGCTTAGTACGCTACCCCGCCGCCCTTCACGCAGGCCTGACACCGAGCTCCTTGCCATGGCTAGGAGTGCTTATTGACTCCGCAGCTAGCTGTATGGAAATGATGGCGTTAAAAGCACCCGGGGCCGTGAAGGGGCCAGGCTTTCAGCAGGTGCCCAGGAAAGGTTTTGGATGCCGGCCGCCTAGCGAGTGCCAGCAGAAGTAACATGTTTCTCTGCAAAGAAGCATGTGTAACCAAGCTAGACGGCTGACAAAGAGCTAACCTCAGTGCAAGGAAGGCAGGGAAGGTGCGGAAGGAATTGGGGAGGGGGGGGTGATTCCTGCTAGGGCCCTGAAATCATAAAACAGGCAGGAGAGTCTGACGCATGGTGACGGAGAGGTTGTAGGGGCAGATAGGGGATGTTATCACGTGCGAGCACGTGTGCATGCTGGCTTGTGTGTGAGAGTGCGCTTCCTAGCTGTGGCGCGCTGCAGACAGTCAAAGGGATTGTTCCCTTTCATTAAAAGTTAATCCCCGGCTGCAGGCTATTAGAAAGCAACTAACCGGGCTCTAATCACCCTACCCAGGTCTACCAGTGAGTCTCGCCTCTGCTCCCTGCCTGTGGCATTGGCCATGAAGCTGACGTTCCGTCGACAGCGCTGCAGCCGATCAGTGAGCTCAGCGGCTCTGAGTGGGGCCTTCTGTCTACAAGACCTTTTAAGGAAGCCAGCAAAAAAATTGAAGAGAAGGGAAAGCACAAAAGGACCTGGTCTTGCTGAGCACTGGAAAGGGCATCTGGCAGCCAGACTTCAAAGTAGAAAAGGAGCAAGTGAGAGGCTTGTCTCTGCCTACGGCCACACAACCCTAAACACGCATGATCTTGTCTGATCTTGGAAGCTATGCAGGGTTTGGCCTGGTTAGTATATGGATGGGAGACTGCCTGGGAATACCATGTGCTGTAGGCTTTTGCTTTTTCCTTCCTTCCACCAGCAGGGGGCACTCTCTTCTAATGCCTTTTTTCCATTCCCTTTCAAAAGTGCACACATTCATTCTCTTTTCTTTTTTTCATTTGCTTTCTCTCTTGCGCTATTTCATCTCTGCAAAATACCAGCATCCTTCTGATGACAGCGGGCCTCCAGCATTGTTGCTTATTTACTTTTAATACTAGGCTCATTTTCACCAGGACCAGCGTCTCCCGGGTGGCTGGAGGCAACAACCGGTAACCCCAAGCAGAAGACTTTTGCAGGCAACACGACCCTCCCCCCTGAAGAGCAGCTCAAAATCACTGGCAACCATCTCACCCTCTTCCTTCATTCACCCCTGGACGTCTCGCTCCGCCCCCAAGTTACGGGTCCAGCTTGCTCTTTCTGTCACATTACCGCGATGAAGGGTTTAGCCTGCAGGATACCCTGCGCCGAGACATTTTTGAAGACACCTGATGCGGCGGGTGAATCACTGCTAAACAAACCACACCTGTAGGGACGGCACAGACTTTGCATGGACCCTTCGGAGCCCGCCCCGTCACGGCCAGATTGCTCGCCATCAAGCGATCCTGAGAAAGGCTGGCCGGGCGATGGATTGAGCAGCGTCTACTGGCCATACCACCTTGGATACGCCCGATCTCATCTGATCTCGGAAGCTAAGCAAGGTTGGGCCTGGTTAGTACTTGGATGGGAGACTGTAAAATAATACTCTTCGTGTATTATTTTTTTTCTACTGAGGACTTCTCAAAGTATCAATATCACGATATTCTTATAAAAAAATGTATCTATTTATTCTTGGATTGTCCATTAAAAAGAATCAGATTGCAGCAGGTACATACAATAATTAGTTATAAAGTAATTGTCCATTTGTCCATAATTAGCTTAATTGTTGAGATTCACCCATCTTTCCTTGGATCCTGGCTGGTAAATCAAGTCTTTGTCCAGCATGTGTCCAGGCCTACATGTCATCTGCTTCTCAGCATGAAGATTCTGTGTCTTGTGGGGTGGGCAGAGCAAGAGAGCCCCCCCTTTCTGTACCATGGGCTTTTATAGCCAGTCGTATGGACACCTGTTCTACATATGGTAGTGAACCAAAAATACACACACAAATAGCGCATGTCAACTAGACACGATGGCTGAGGCATAGAACTCAGAAAAATGATTATCGATTAACATTCCAAATGAATTTCCATAATTAACCATTTAACATTTCCCCCTTTTTTGAGAATAAAAGGACTTTAACTGAAAAATCTCAAAAGAAGATACATTCATCAATCATTTTTTCTTTCCTTCTTCCTTGGCAATATCATTAAATTTCCATAATAATAATAATAGTAATAATAGTATCAATATCGGATTATTGTTATATAATGATGTGAATTCATGTTATGGTAAGCCGTGACTAATATTCATTTAATATGTATAATTATACTTCCCTATATCTAAATTGAAGCAATCGCGGGTTCAATCGTCATCATCTGATGTCATCGGGTCGTCATCTTCTTGGTTCTTTTATAACACAGTCTTTAGATGAAAACTCCTTTGAAATAAATTACAGCATGTAGATATTGTACAGTCCATAATTGTGCTCATTATTGTTCAGTCCATAAACTGTACTCTTTATTAGAAAGATCATGTGTGTCAGTTGATAAGAAAACAAAGTCCATGGATGAAATGTAGCTTTAATATCTGTGCAGTGTCACCTGGACTTACGTTGGATCGTCTTTGGAATCTTCCGTGTGTCCGCACTGGTCTCGTGTCACTTTTGGAACAGATGTGACGTCTTTGGTCAGTAAAGCAAGGGTTAACTTGACACTTTCCTGCTTTATATAGCACCATAACCAGTACTCAGTCCTTTATATACAGGACACATATGCCAGGTATTACCTGTTCACCAGCTTTCATTGAAGCGTTGCAGGTGATAAGAAACCACTGGAACGTGATGAAACTTGAACACAACAGAGTACATATAGGATCATCGTCCTCTGCCGTCCTGGTGATCAGTGATGTGAATTGTATTGTATGTAATGGACACAGTCTATTATAACACTCAGCATTCACACCTGTTACCTTCTGAGACGTCCGGATATCAGTTGCTTCTTCTTGTAACTTTTGAGAATCTCTTTGATTTATAAAAATTAAAAGTCTTTATTAAGATAGAATTCATAATTGCGATGTCTTGATTGAAGTCTTCATTCCCTAATCTGATACCAAATCTGGCAGTTTTTCCTAACCTTTAATATCACAGCGTACCATAGCAATTAGTAATATCCATCTAATTATTATCAAAATATTAAAATAAATTATGTTTGGAATAATAAACAATAATAGATAATAATTCATTATCAATCAAGTTCTCCATATGATAGAACATTTTTATGTCATAGGTGTAATTACCTTTTCCAACCCATAGGTGTCAGTGTATTTTGAAAAAACAAGTTTTTATATCTTTATTAAACCAAGAATATCAAAGAATGTATACTCCTGAACCAAAATGAATAAATATATGAATGTATGAATGAATGAATGAATGAATAAATGAATGAATGAATTGTTGTGTTTACTCAGAAAATGTAAACATTTTTTTCCTTAGCAATATATATTTAATGAAGCAATACTCTTGTATTAGACATTACTTTATTAAATATTAATGTGTTTTCTCAATTGAGATATTGAACTCAAATAAAATCAAATGAGAATTAAAAAATGAAAAAATAGAAAAATAAGAAGTATAAAGTAAGAATAAAATTGTAAAAATGAAAAATAAAATTAAGAGTAAAAATAAGAATAAAAATAAAAATAAGGCCTTTAAATTTTAATAACAAATGCAGAGTAATTATATTCTCCATAAAAAATACCCTTATATCTCCATTATTTGGATGACTTCATATTTGTCATAACCTTGTACCACCAAAAAATATTAAATTATGCAACTTTGCATGTAATACCCTTCTTAATTATACCATAGTACCTTATTATTATTTCTTCTTTATTAAAATGTGTGGAAAATAAGTATTGATCAAAAGTGATTATGTAATCAGGATCAAAAACACATTTTCCCCCTTAATACCAAAAATATTATTTTATAAAATTTATGTATATATCAGAACCAAATTAAAAATAATTATTCTTCTAGAAATATTGTGCATAAATTTCATATCGATGAGTAGCATAGATTTGACTAAAGAGATGTGTGTACCTATTTAGGTAACCATTAAAAATAATATTATAGTTATTCAAGAATATTATCATGTGGAAAATTATTCTAAATATAAATTTGCTTTGTAAACCATTTTGATGTGTGGTTGCCCTTATCCACTATTAGTTAAATCAAGAAATAATAATTATTAAAGAAATATAGAAATATATATATGTAGATAATACCTAATTATGTATTATAATTTCCTCAGAATTAAATATATTTTTGTACCTTCACATAAAGAAACATTTTTTTTTTTTCAAACATACAAACATACGAGGCCTCTGTCACATCAATCACACTTAGCAGCTGCTGATTTACTCATCTGTCACCTTCATTCTGACATTCACAGATCTGTTCAACTCAAACATTCCACATATGAAGTTTTAGATATATATACAGTGCCTACAAGTAGTATTCAACCCCCTGCAGATTTAGCTGGTTGACACATGTGGAATTAACTTGGCATTGTGACATTTGTACTGTAGATCAGCCTGGAAGTGGGAAATGCACTGCAGCAAATTTTATTTTTTTTTTTAAAAACGTTAAAAGTTAATTCAGAGTGTCATTTATTATTCAACCCCTCAAACCATAAGAATTCTGTTTGGTCCCCCTAAAGTATTAAGAAGTAGTTCAGGCATCAAGAATAATGAGCTTCACATGTGTGGATTAAAGATCTCTTTTGCCAGCCTTTTCTGACTATTTAAGACCCTCCCCAAACTTGTGAACAGCACTCAGACATGGTCAACATGGGAAAGACAAAGGAGCATTCCAAGGCCATCAGAGACAAGATCGTGGAGGGTCACAAGGCTGGCAAGGGGTACAAAACCCTTTCCAAGGAGTTGGGCCTACCTGTCTCCACTGTTGGGAGCATCATCCATAAGTGGAAGGCTTATGGAACTACTGTTAGCCTTCCACGGCCAGGACAGCCTTTGAAAGTGTCCTCCCGTGCCGAGGTCAGGCTTGTCCGAAGAGTCAAGGCTAACCCAAGGACAACAAGGAAGGAGCTCCGGGAAGATCTCATGGCAGTGTGGACATTGGTTTCAGTCAATATCATAAGTAACGTACTCCACCGCAATGGTCTCCGTTCCAGACGAGCCCGTAAGGTACCTGTACTTTCAAAGCGTCATGTCAAAGCTCGTCTACAGTTTGCTCATGATCACTTGGAGGACTCTGAGACAGACTGGTTCAAGGTTCTATGGTCTGATGAGACCAAGATCGAGATCTTTGGTGCCAACCACACACGTGACGTTTGGAGACTGGATGGCACTGCATACGACCCCAAGAATACCATCCCTACAGTCAAGCATGGTGGTGGCAGCATCATGCTGTGGGGCTATTTCTCTGCCAAGGGGCCTGGCCATCTGGTCTGCATCCATGGGAAGATGGATAGCACGGCCTACCTGGAGATTTTGGCCAAGAACCTCCGCTCCTCCATCAAGGATCTTAAGATGGGTCGTAATTTCATCTTCCAACAAGACAACGACCCAAAGCACACAGCCAAGAAAACCAAGGCCTGGTTCAAGAGGGAAAAAATCAAGGTGTTGGAGTGGCCTAGTCAGTCTCCTGATCTTAACCCAATTGAAAACTTGTGGAAGGAGCTCAAGAATAAAGTCCACATGAGACACCCAAAGAACCTAGATAACTTGGAGAAGATCTGCATGGAGGAGTGGGCCAAGATAACTCCACAGACCTGTGCCGGCCTGATCAGGTCTTATAAAAGACGATTATTAGCTGTAATTACAAACAAGGGTTATTCCACAAAATATTAAACATAGGGATTGTATAATAATTGACCCACACTTTTATGTTTAAAATTTAATAAAATTCAACTGAGCAACATAACTTTTTGGTTTGTAAGATTTATGCTTCTGTTCATAAAACCTACTCTCGTTTGCAGTTTGAAGGCTCTAACTTATTTGCATCTTATCAAACCAGCTAAATCTGCAGGGGGTTGAATACTACTTGTAGGCACTGTATATATATTTAACCCAAAATTGTTGTATCCCAATTTATTAATGCGCATTGCCATATCAATTGAATATCTTTATATTTCTTTGACTATTCCCCAAGTACATATTATATAATATGAGAGTAAGTCACTGGAATTTCAGACACTTGAAAAAACTATTGTCTTTGATTCTTTTTTCACTGGCTGCCCGGTCTTAAGTTACATCAGTTGAAAATAGAATGAATGGGATCCTATACTATTAGTTCAAAGTTCAAAGGCCGCAGCTGTCACACGTCATGCTGTAAAGCTACGTTAATTTGCACGAACACTTCATGCACAGAAAATATTAGCAACACAAAAGAATTAATAAGTATTACATATATATTATAGTTCAACTAGATATATTGTTATTATTTTAAAATGTTATACACATAAAATCATGCAATTTTTTCACTTCCTGTGTGAATAAAGAAATAAATCCATTTTAGAGTTCTTTGATCAAATCCTGCTTTGGAATGAAAACTCTAAGGAAATATAAGAAAATAAAATTAAATATCAAATTCATACAGAAACAGAATTATTTAAATATCTTATACATATATTGGTTGGTTCTAATGTAATCCAAATATTGCTACTTAAATTTATATATATGAAGTTCTAATTTATTAATTGATATATATATATATCTTATAAACGTATATATAAATACAATTATACGCAATCTCTACTTAGACAAGTGTATATATATATATATATATATATATATGAACTATTATAAACTATGTAACTACAATTTTACTGTATAAGATTATAAATAAATATTGAGACATTGTATTACATTTTGATACAACATTATAATTACAGTTTTTCCTTAGCCACTCCCTAAACCAAATCTTCTGTCTCTCTCAAATATCTCCAGGAACGCCCTATTTAGGAAAGACATTTTTCTATCCTTCAAAACCTCAGAGAACTGCCTGTTCTTCTGTCCACATTCCATGACGTCACTGTGAGTTGGTCGTCTCACCTGTCTCTGTCCATCAGTTTCAGCCATTTTCCTTTTTAGAGAATCACAGTTCTGACTGAGAATTAACTCATTGTGTGGAGAGATGGATCTTTGCACTGGCTGATATGGCTTATAACATATATGTAATCTTCTGCGTATTTGATATAGTTAACTATGGGGATGACTCAGTCTAGGAGAGTTTGATATTGGCTTTTGGTAAGATTTTACCTTTCCTGGTTTTATAAATTTAGCTTGATTTATTTTCTTTTCACGATTCTCATGTTTTCTAACAAAATCCAGCATCTGCGCACATTCAAATAATGAATTTTTTTGTGATGCCATAACTTGGGAAACTGAATTTAGGAATTTGAATTTTTGTACAAAAGTTGTTATCATATGTTGTACTTTTCCATTTTTGATGAGAGCTTTGTACAACCGTTCAAATATGGACATGAATGTATATGTACATTCCTTCCTACCAATCCTTAGTTTCTGCAGATCTTCTATGTTGGGAAAATCCTTTGTGACACAATAAAACAAATATCTTAATCTGTCCGAATCATTTTCCCATCCATTAGGAGAGTCATTTTCACAGGGCATTAAATGTAAACGTCTGGACAATGTCACAGGAATCCATATTTTAAATAATTGATTCCTCTCCTCATTGGATAAATCAAACTTATCAGAGAAGCTCTCAAATGTCTCTGAATTTCTACAGGCATGGATTTTGACATCATATTTTGGCATGATTTTGTATAATTTCAGCAAATTTTTCCTCATTTTAATTTGGAGTTGAGCCTGGGTAATTCCAGAATTCTCTGATATTTTTAGTGGCTCTTGTACGTCCGTTCCTACTACGTCACTCACGTCTCCTCCCACATCACCTAGTATGTCGGTTTCTCGTATGTCAGTCATGTCTCCTCCCATGTCAGGTTTCTGTATGTCCGTCTCTTGGTCAGACCCAAGGTCACCTTCAGTTACAGACACGTGTCTTACTTCTTGTTCATTTTCCACATTACAGTCTGAATCAGTATCACCGTCTGACACTTCTACACTATTTTCCTGCTTAGAAAACTCTAACACAAGACTATGAAAAAAATCTACCAAATGTAGAATATTTCTCAATTTCTGTTTGTCTCTATTTACCAATTTAGAAGTTAACTGTAAATTCTGCAATTCACATTCTTTGTATAAACTGAGCCACAAAACTTCTATGTCATCTCCTACATTAACTTTGAAATTAATATTACTTTGTTTAGCAAAAGAAGAAATTATATCCATATTTTGCTTACCTTAAGATTCCTTGGCTTCTCTTTATCAGCACGTCCTGTCTTCAGTTCGTATGATTCTTTTCCTGTGTGATTCTGTTCCTTGTTAGCACCTCTGCTTCCTGTCTTTCCTCAGTCTGTATGTCCTTTCTGCTTCTCGTGACAAACTAGTGAATTTACTGACACGTGAACAACAGCTGTTCAGCTCGTCAGGACTCCCCCCTTGTTCACGGAAGAAATTCACTAACTTAATTTAAAAAACAAAAAAACAGGACTGGCTGGCTCACCATTGTAAAATAATACTCTTCCTGTATTATTTTTTTCTACTGAGGACTTCTCAAAGTATCAATATCACGATATTCTTATAAAAAAATGTATCTATTTATTCTTGGATTGTCCATTAAAAAGAATCAGATTGCAGCAGGTACATACAATAATTAGTTATAAAGTAATTGTCCATTTGTCCATAATTAGCTTAATTGTTGAGATTCACCCATCTTTCCTTGCATCCTGGCTGGTAAATCATGTCTTTGTCCAGCATGTGTCCAGGCCTACATGTCATCTGCTTCTCAGCATGAAGATTCTGTGTCTTGTGGGGTGGGCAGAGCAAGAGAGCCCCCCCTTTCTGTACCATGGGCTTTTATAGCCAGTCGAATGGACACCTGTTCTACATATGGTAGTGAACCAAAAATACACACACAAATAGCGCATGTCAACTAGACATGATGGCTGAGGCATAGAACTCAGAAAAATGATTATCGATTAACATTCCAAATGAATTTCCATAATTAACCATTTAACAGAGACTGCCTGGGAATGCCAGGTGCTGTAGGCTTTTGCTTTTTCCTTCCTTCCACCAGCAGGGGGCACTCTCTTCTATGCCTTTTTTCCATTCCCTTTCACAAGTGCACACATTCATTCTCTTTTCTTTTTTTCATTTGCTTTCTCTCTTGCGCTATTTCATCTCTGCAAAATACCAGAATCCTTCTGATCACCGTGGGCCTCCAGCATTGTTGCTTCTTTACTTTTAATACTAGGCTCCTTTTCACCAGGACCAGCGTCTCCCGCCTGGCTGGAGGCAACCACCGGTAACCCCAAGCAGAAGACCTTTGCAGGCAACACGACCCTCCCCCCTGAAGAGCAGCTCAAAGTCACTGGAAACCATCTCACCCTCTTCCTTCATTCACCCCTGGACGTCTCGCTCCGTCCCCAAGTTATGCGTCCAGCTTGCTCTTTCTGTCACAATACGCGATGAAGGGTTTACCCTGCAGGAGACCCCACGCCGAGACATTTTTGAAGACACCTGATGCAGCGGGTGAATCACTGCTAAACAAACCACACCTGTAGGGACGGCACAGCTTTTGCATGGACCCTTCGGAGCCCGCCCCGTCACGGCCAGATTGCTCGCCACCAAGCGATCCTGAGAAAGGCTGGCCGGGCGATTGATCGGACAGCGTCTACTGGCCATACCACCTTGGATACGCCCGATCTCGTCTGATCTCGGAAGCAAAGCAGGGCTGGTCTCGGACAGTACTTGGATGGGAGACTATTTTGATGATGTTTTGCCCTACTGCCCAGCTCGGCTAGCATGGAACGGCGCCTTGCCGGACACCGACCTTAAGTAACTTAGATGATGGAAGCCCCAAGGCCTCTGAGCCAGTTGGCAGCTAAGTACGCTACCCCGCCGCCTTAACGCAGGCCTGACACCAAACTCTTTGCCACGGCTAGGAGTGCTTATTGACTCAGCAGCTCGCCGTGTGGAAATCATGGCGTTAAAAGCACCCGGGGCCGTGAAGGGGCCAGGCTTTCAGCAGGTGCCCAGGGAAGGTTTTGGATGCCGGCCGAATAGCGAGGGCCAGCAGAAGTAACATGTTTCTCTGCAAAGAAGCTTGTGTAACCAAGCCAGACGGCTGACAAAGAGCTAACCTCAGTGCAAGGAAGGCAAGGAAGGTGCGGAAGGAATTGGGGAGGGGGGGGTTGATTCCTGCTAGGGCCCTGAAATCATAAAACAGGCAGGAGAGTCTGACGCATGGTGACGGAGAGGTTGTAGGGGCAGATAGGGGGTGTTGTCACGTGCGAGCACGTGGGCATGCTGGCTTGTGTGTGAGAGTGCGCTTCCTAGGTGTGGCGCGCTGCATACAGTCAAAGGGATTGTTCCCTTTCATTAAAAGTTAATCCCCGGCTGCAGGCTATTAGAAAGCAACTAACCGCGCTCTACTCACCCTACCCGGGTCTACCGGTGAGTCTCGCCTCTGCTCCCGGCCTGTGGCATTGGCCGTGAAGCTGACGTTCCGTCGACAGCGCTGCAGCCGATCAGTGAGCTCAGCGTCTCTGAGTGGGGCGTTGTGTCTACAAGACCTTTTAAGGAAGCCAGCAAAAAAATTGAAGAGAAGGGAAAGCACAAAAGGACCTGGTCTTGCTGAGCACTGGAAAGGGCAGCCGGCAGCCAGACGTCAAAGTAGAAAAGCAGCAATTGAGAGATCTGTCTCTGCCTATGGCCACACCAATCTGAACATGCCTGATCTTGTCTGATCTCAGAAGCTAAGCAGTGTTGGGCCTGATTAGTACTTGGATGGGAGACCACCTGGGAATACCAGGTGCTGTATGCTTTTTCTTTTTTCTTCCTTCCACCAGCAGGGGGCACTCTCTTCTATGCCTTTTTTCCATTCCCTTTCACAAGTGCACACATTCATTCTCTTTTCTTTTTTTCATTTGCTTTCTCTCTTGCGCTATTTCATCTCTGCAAAATACTAGCATCCTTCTGATCACCGTGGGTCTCCAGCATTGTTGCTTCTTTACTTTTAACCACTTCGCGCCAGAGCCTGTTTTTGCCTTCGTGACCGGGCCAATTTTTTCAATTCTGACCACTGTCACTTTATGAGGTAATTACTCTGGAACACTTCAACGGATCCCCCTGATTCTGAGACTGTTTTTTTGTGACATATTGTACTTCATGATAGTGGTAAAATTTCTTTGATATCTCTTGCGTTTGATTGTGAAAAAATCGGAAATTTGGCGAAAATTTTGAAAATTTTGCAATTTTCAAACTTTGAATTTTCATGCCCTTTAATCAGAGAGATATATCACACAAAATAGTTAATAAATAACATTGCCCACATGTCTACTTCACATCAGCACAATTTTGGAACCAAAATTTTTTTTGTTAGGAAGCTATAAGGGTTAAAAGTTGACCAGCGATTTCTCATTTTTACAACAAAATTTACAAAAACATTTTTTTTAGGGACCACATCTTATTTGAAGTGACTTTGAGGAGCCTTTATGACAGAAAATACCCAAAAGTGATACCATTCTAAAAACTGCACCCCTCAAGGTGCTCAAAACCACATTCAAGAAGTTTATTAACCATTCAGGTGCTTCACAGGAATTTTTGGAATGTGGAAGAAAACAATGAACATTTAACTTTTTTTCACAAAACTGCTACTTTAACCTCAAATTTTTAATTTTCACAACGGCAGCCAGAAAAAATGGACCCCAAAATGTGTTGTGTAATTTCTCCTGAGCACGCTGATACCCCATATGTAGTGCAAAGCCACTGTTTGGGTGCACGGCATAGCTTGGAAGGTAAGGAGCGCCATTTGACTTTTGGAATGGAAATTTGACTGGAATGGATAGCGGACGCCATGTTGCATTTGGAGAGCCCCAGAGGTGTCTAAACAGAGGAAACCCCCAACAAGTGACCCCATTTTGGAAACTAGACCCCTCAAGGAACTTATCTAGATGTGTGGTGAGCACCTTGAACCCCCAGGGGCTTCACAGAATTTTATAATGTTGAAGTGTGAAAATAAAAAATCACATTTTTAACACAAAACTGCTACTTTAGCCTCAAATTTTTAATTTTCACAAGGGCAGCCAGAAAAAATGGACCCCAAAATGTGTTGAGCAATTTCTCCTGAGCACGCTGATACCCCATATGTGGTGCAAAGCCACTGTTTGGGCGCACGGCATGGCTTGGAAGGTAAGGAGCGCCATTTGACTTTTGGAATGGAAATTTGACTGGAATGGATAGCGGACGCCATGTTGCATTTGGAGAGCCCCTGAGGTGCCTAAACAGAGGAAACCCCCAACAAGTGACCCCATTTTGGAAACTAGACCCCTCAAGTAACTTGTCTAGATGTGTGGTGAGCACCTTGAACCCCCAGGGGCTTCACAGAATTTTATAATGTTGAAGTGTGAAAATAAAAAAACACATTTTTAACACAAAACTGCTACTTTAGCCTCAAATTTTTAATTTTCACAAGGGCAGTCAGAAAAAATGGACCCCAAAATGTGTTGTGCAATTTCTCCTGAGCACGCTGATACCCCATATGTGGTGCAAAGCCACTGTTTGGGCACACGGCATGGCTTGGAAGGTAAGGAGCGCCATTTGACTTTTGGAATGGAAATTTGACTGGAATGGATAGCGGACGCCATGTTGCATTTGGAGAGCCCCTGAGGTGCCTAAACAGAGGAAGCCCACAACAAGTGACCGAATTTTACAATCTACTCCTCTGCATAAATTAATCTAGTGGTGGGAAAATAAGTAGATAGGTAAATGGTCACTAAACCCATAGATGAATTCCCACAGAGGTGTCATTTCTATAATGGGGTCACTTCAGGGGGGATTATGCTGTTCTGGCACTTTTCAGAGTACCAGAGCTAAAGAATCCCCCCTGAAGTGACCCCATTTTGGAAATGAAACCCCTCTGGGAATTCACCTATGGGTTTAGTGACCATTTTAACTCAATGGATGATTTCCAGAAACAAGCACGCAATGGAAGGTTTAGATTCTGGAGAACCCCCCCTGGAAATTAAGTGAGCTCTACTCGAATGTGTCATTCACTAAATGAACCAAATGTTTGAATGACAAATTGGGATACATTTTTACAGTTTAAAAACGTGGTTCTGTGTGGAAGATTTTAAAGCAGTCAGTGACGCATAAGGCTGGCAATGATGGGCATTGTGGGCAATAGTAGCGGGTATCACGCCTCATTCCTCTCTTAGTACATACACGACATCTTTTCTGGGGGTTCCTTCTTGTTTCCGTTGCTGGAATAAGTGCAATAAAATGTCGCTCAGTGAGTCTTTTCACATCCTCAGATTCTAATGGATGAGTGGGGCTAACACTTTGAAAGACAAGATTTTTAATTACCTTTTCTTGATAATCAAGAAAAGGATCTGAATTTCCTGCTTTTTTGTACAACACAAAAGAATTGTATGTGGCCACCTGAAACAAATAAATAACCAACTTTTTATACCAGGTATAGGACTTTCTTGATACCTGGTATGGCTGTAGAACCTGGTCTGCAAGGTCCACCCCCCCATGTGTTTGTTGTAGTCAATGACTGACACAGGTTTTTGCTTCGGAGTGGTGGATCCTAGTTCTACAGTGGCCCTTGTGGCATCTGTGTGGATCGAGCTGAGGACAAAAATATCCTTCTTATCCCTATATTTCAGGGCAAGCAGCTCTCCGTTGCGTACAGCCCCTGACTGCCCCTTTTGAAACTTTTGGTTGACCAATGGTTGTGGAAACCCCTGACGGTTTTTACGGATGGTCCCACAAGCCCCGATGTTGTGTTCAACCAGACTTTTAAATAGTTGTATGCTGGTGTAATAATTGTCCACATATAGATTGTAGCCTTTTTGAAAAAATGGACTTATCAGCTCCCAAACAATTTTTCCAGATGTCCCCAGATAAGTAGGGCATCCTGGTGGGTTTAGTTGGCTATCTTTCCCCTCATATATGCGAAAAGCGGATGTGTATCCGGTTGAACTTTCGCACATTTTATAGAGCTTTATTCCAAACCTTGCCCTTTTAGATGGGATAAATTGCTTGAGGTGCAGTCTTCCTTTGAATTTTACAAGGGACTCGTCTATAGAAATATTTTGTGTTGGGGTGTAGAGGCTTAAGAATTTTTCTGACAAATTTTCAATGATGGGTCTAATTTTATATAACCTGTCATGTTCTGGGGCATTTCTGGGCAGGCATTGACTATTGTCTTTAAAATGCCAAAACCGCATGAGCATTTCATAACGGGTCCTAGGCAGAATGACTGAAAACATAGGGGTGGCTTGAACAGGGTGGTTGGACCAGTAGGATCGAATGCTCGGTTTTTTAACAAGCCCCATGGCAAATGTAAGTCCTAAAAATTTTTTTATTTCCGGGACATTAGTTGGTGTCCATAAATTTGCCCTAGCATAGTAAGATCGGGGATTCTGGCTTATGAATTGGGACGCGTATAAATTTGTTTGCACGACAATATGCTCTAGCAAGCTGTCTGTAAAAAACAAATTAAAAAAATGAATTGGTCCAAAATCTTCCACCTCCACATTTATACCAGGAATGGCATTGAAATCAGGGCTGAATGGAGCAGCCGAATCTGAAGCCTCCCATCTGGGAAATGCTAGATCATGTGGCAACGCCCCTTGTACACTGGCGTGCGCCAATTCACTAGTAGCAGGGACAGCGCTTGTACTGGGCAGTGTTCCCTGATTTGGAGACGTTTCTCCAGTAGCGCTATTTGCCCCTATTGCTGTACTGGTCCTTGGGCTTGAGGATGGAACAGAATCACTGCTCATTTCTGGGCTCTCAGTGTCGCCGCTACTAAAGCCCTCAAAATCCATATCTCCATCTGAAATTGCGCTGTCATCAGTGTCAGAACACAGCAGGGCATACACCTCCTCTGCGGTATAAGTCTGACGGGCCATTTTATTTTTATATTTTTTGACTGGACTGAACGGACCGGACTGAAAGGACGGGACCGGACTGGACTGACCGGATTGATCTGACAGGACTGACTGACTGATGTGACAGGACTGACTGACTGATCTGACAGGACTGACTTACGGACAGATCTGACAGGACTGACTGACTGACAGATCTAACTGACTGACAGATCTGACAGGACTGACTGACTGACAGATCTGACAGGACTGACAGATCTAACAGGACTGACTGACAGACAGATCTGACTGACTGACAGATCTGACAGGACTGACTGACTGACAGATCTGACAGGAATGACTGACTGACAGATCTGACAGGACTGACTGACAGATCTGACAGGACTGACTGACTGACAGATCTGACAGGACTGACTGACTGACAGATCTGACAGGACTGACTGACAGATCTGACAGGACTGACTGACTGACAGATCTGACAGGACTGACAGGACTGACTGACAGATCTGACAGGACTGACTGACAAATCTGACAGGACTGACTGACTGACAGATCTGACAGGACTGACAGATCTGACTGACAGATCTGACAGGACTGACAGATCTGACTGGACTGATCTGACAGGACTGACTGATCTGACAGACTCACTAACCCTAACTCTTACTTTCTTTTTTATTTTATTTTTTTTTTTACTTTCACAGTGGCAAGGCTGACAGCTCTTGTCACACTGTTTCTCCTCTGCTCTCTCACTGAGATCGGAGGAGAAACTGCATTTATCAGACAGATCGCCCGGGAAAGTTTGTTGCTAAAACAAACTTCCCTGGTGATCTCTCTGATTGGCTGGTGTGACGCTGACATCATCGAGACCTGAGCCAATCAGGTCTCGATGATGTCAGAGGTCACAGCACCGGGATCCCCGCCGCTGACAGGTATGTGGGGGGTTCCGATCGCCGATAACCGGCTGTCCCTATCTTTTAAATGCCGCGATCGCTATGGATCGCGGCATCTAAAAGATAGGAACAGGTTAACATCATGGGGACCTGATCCAATCAGGTCCCCATGATGCCACATGTCAGAGCTATCGCTCTGAACCGGTACCGCAGCGCTAGCAGGACCCTGGGGGTCCTGAGCGCTGCGGGACCACCCACCGTTTTTAAACGTCGGCGCTGCACAGAGCCCAGGCAGCGCCGATGTTTATGTACAGTGGGCGGTCCTGAACCGGTTAATACTAGGCTCCTTTTCACCAGGACCAGCGTCTCCCGCGTGGCTGGAGGCAACCACCGGTAACCCTAAGCAGAAGACCTTTGCAGGCAACATGACCCTCCCCCCTGAAGAGCAGCTCAAAGTCACTGGCAACCATCTCACCCTCTTCCTTCATTCACCCCTGGACGTCTCGCTCCGCCCCCAAGTTACAGGTCCAGCTTGCTCTTTCTGTCACATTACCGCGATGAAGGGTTTAGCCTTCAGCAGCAAGTGAGAGGCATGTCTCTGCCTAAAGCCACACCACCCTGAACACGCCCGATCTCATCTGATCTTGGAAGCTAAGCAGGGTCGGGCCTGGTTAGTACTTGGATGGGAGACTGTAAAATAATACTCTTCCTGTATTATTTTTTTCTTCTGAGGACTTCTCAAAGTATCAATATCACGATATTCTTATAAAAAAATGTATCTATTTATTCTTGGATTGTCCATTAAAAAGAATCAGATTGCAGCAGGTACATACAATAATTAGTTATAGAGTAATTGTCCATTTGTCCATAATTAGCTTAATTGTTTAATTGCTGAGATTCACCCATCTTTCCTTGGATCCTGGCTGGTAAATCATGTCTTTGTCCAGCATGTGTCCAGGCCTACATGTCATCTGCTTCTCAGCATGAAGATTCTTTGTCTTGTGGGGTGGGCAGAGCAAGAGAGCCCCCCCTTTCTGTACCATGGGCTTTTATAGCCAGTCGTATGGACACCTGTTCTACATATGGTAGTGAATCAAAAATACACACACAAATAGCGCATGTCATCTAGACACGATGGCTGAGGCATAGAACTCAGAAAAATGATTATCGATTAACATTCCAAATGAATTTCCATAATTAACCATTTAACATTTCCCCCTTTTTGAGAATAAAAGGACTTTAACTGAAATATCTCAAAAGAAGATACATTCATCAATCATTTTTTCTTTCCTTCTTCCTTGGCAATATCATTAAATTTCCATAATAATAATAATAGTAATAATAGTATCAATATCGGATTATTGTTATATAATGATGTGAATTCATGTTATGGTAAGCCGTGACTAATATTCATTTAATATGTATAATTATACTTCCCTATATCTAAATTGAAGCAATCGCGGGTTCAATCGTCATCATCTGATGTCATCGGGTCGTCGTCTCGTCTTCTTCTTGGTTCTTTTATAACACAGTCTTTAGATGAAAACTCCTTTGAAATAAATTACAGCATGTAGATATTGTACAGTCCATAATTGTGCTCATTATTGTTCAGTCCATAAACTGTACTCTTTATTAGAAAGATCATGTGTGTCAGTTGATAAGAAAACAAAGTCCATGGATGAAATGTAGCTTTAATATCTGTGCAGTGTCACCTGGACTTACGTTGGATCGTCATTGGAATCTTCCGTGTGTCCGCACTGGTCTCGTGTCACTTTTGGAACAGATGTGACGTCTTTGGTCAGTAAAGCAAGGGTTAACTTGACACTTTCCTGCTTTATATAGCACCATAACCAGTACTCAGTCCTTTATATACAGGACACATATGCCAGGTATTACCTGTTCACCAGCTTTCATTGAAGCGTTGCAGGTGATAAGAAACCACTGGAACGTGATGAAACTTGAACACAACACAGTACATATAGGATCATCGTCCTCTGCCGTCCTGGTGATCAGTGGTGTGAATTGTATTGTATGTAAAGGACACAGTCTATTATAACACTCAGCATTCACACCTGTTACCTTCTGAGACGTCCGGATATCAGTTGCTTCTTCTTGTAACTTTTGAGAATCTCTTTGATTTATAAAAATTAAAAGTCTTTATTAAGATAGAATTCATAATTGCGATGTCTTGATTGAAGTCTTCATTCCCTAATCTGATACCAAATCTGGCAGTTTTTCCTAACCTATAATATCACAGCGTACCATAGCAATCAGTAATATCCAACTAATTATTATCAAAATATTAAAATAAATTATGTTTGGAATAATAAACAATAATAGATAATAATTCATTATCAATCAAGTTCTCCATATGATAGAACATTTTTATGTCATAGGTGTAATTACTAGAGATGAGCGTTGTTCTACTCGAACTGTTCGCCAATCTCAAATTCGAGCTGTTTTGGGCGGTGTTCAAGCCGGTCGGCGAACACGAACAATTTGAGAAAAATTCGGCTGTTCGAGGTTATGATCGATAACTGTTCGTGCACCAAAATCATAACTGGATTTTTTCTCAGTAATGATGAAAATTAATGTTAATACGCAGTTTGAGTGTACAGCGGGGCGGGGGGAGGGGCAGGGGATGGATCTCTGCAGGAACAATGAAGATCTCCATTTTTTTTTCTCTTTCCCGCATTTGCAGTGGGGAGGTGCAATCTGTCAGCCTATCAGCAGCGCACACACGGAGCGAAGTGCTTTTTTTCACACAAGCAAGGGCATGTGTGATTGGCAGTGTATGTCACATGTCCTTGCCCTATAAGACCAAGCCATTTTCCCCGTCGCCACCATTTTCTCACTGCTGCAGCTGCGTGTTAGACGGCACCGCTGTTGCTGTGTGCGCTATACTTTGTTAATTTCAAGCCAATTTTCGCACAAATATACAGATAGCTTGGGAGTAGGGAATAGTTGTGATTGCAGTCCTTTTAAGGACTAGGTTACAGCATTTCCTACGACTTTTATCAAGCAGGTCTGTGCTCTTAAATAGATAGATTGTGGGAGTAAAGACTAATTGTAATTGGAGTCCTTTTCAGGACTAGGTTACATAAGTTCCTATCAGTTTTTGCCAGGCAGGTCTGTGCCAGTGCTGTGCAAGTTTTTTTCACAGCATTTGGCTGAATCTAGCAAAGCTAATCCTTTTTGGCCTATTGCAGAGTGTGTTAGTCAGTGGAGTAGCCTATCTGTGTTGCAAGATATACCACCTGTGTATAGAATACCAATTTTTTTACTGCACCTAGTGAAGTAAAATCTTTTGGGCATAGCATCATTCTATTAGTCCATCTATACTGACCTCCATCAGGTTGCAAACTGAATATAATTTTTTTCTGCATCTAGCTCTGAAAAAATATTTGGGCTTCTAGCAGTGTGTGGGACTTGGTCTATTAGTCCATCTATACTGACCTCCATCAGGTTGCAAATTAAAAATAATTTTTTTCTGCATCTAGCTCTGAAAAAATATTTGGGCTTCTAGCAGTGTGTGGGACTTGGTCTATTAGTCCATCTATACTGACCTCCATCAGGTTGCAAATTGAATAAAAAAAATTTCTGCATCTAGCTCTGAAAAAATATTTGGGCTTCTAGCGGTGTGTGGGACTTGGTCTATTAGTCCATCTATACTGACCTCCATCAGGTTGCAAATTAAAAATATTTTTTTTCTGCATCTAGCTTTGAAAAAATATTTGGGCTTCTAGCAGTGTGTGGGACTTGGTCTATTAGTCCATCTATACTGACCTCCATCAGGTTGCAAATTAAAAATAATTTTTTTCTTCATTTAGCTCTGAAAAAATATTTGGGCTTCTAGCAGTGTGTGGGACTTGTTCTATTAGTCCTTCTATACTGACCTCCAGCAGGTTGCAAATTGAATATAATTTTTTTCTGCATCTAGCTCTGAAAAAATATTTGGGCTTCTATCGGTGTGTGGGACTTGGTCTATTAGTCCATCTATACTGACCTCCATCAGGTTGCAAATTAAAAATATTTTTTTTCTGCATCTAGCTCTGAAAAAATATTTGGGCTTCTAGCAGTGTGTGGGACTTGGTCTATTAGTCCATCTATACTGACCTCCATCAGGTTGCAAATTAAAAATAATTTTTTTCTTCATTTATCTCTGAAAAATTATTTGGGCTTCTAGCAGCGTGTGGGACTTGTTCTATTAGTCCATCTATACTGACCTCCATCAGGTTGCAAATTAAAAATATTTTTTTTCTGCATCTAGCTCTGAAAAAATATTTGGGCTTCTAGCAGTGTGTGGGACTTGGTCTATTAGTCCATCTATACTGACCTCCATCAGGTTGCAAATTAAAAATATTTTTTTTCTGCATCTAGCTCTGAAAAAATATTTGGGCTTCTAGCAGTGTGTGGGACTTGGTCTATTAGTCCATCTATACTGACCTCCATCAGGTTGCAAATTGAATAAAAAAATTTTCTGCATCTAGCTCTGAAAAAATATTTGGGCTTCTAGCGGTGTGTGGGACTTGGTCTATTAGTCCATCTATACTGACCTCCATCAGGTTGCAAATTAAAAATAATTTTTTTCTGCATCTAGCTCTGAAAAAATATTTGGGCTTCTAGCAGTGTGTGGGACTTGGTCTATTAGTCCATCTATACTGACCTCCATCAGGTTGCAAATTAAAAATAATTTTTTTCTTCATTTAGCTCTGAAAAAATATTTGGGCTTCTAGCAGTGTGTGGGACTTGTTCTATTAGTCCTTCTATACTGATCTCCAGCAGGTTGCAAATTGAATATAATTTTTTTCTGCATCTAGCTCTGAAAAAATATTTGGGCTTCTAGCAGTGTGTGGGACTTGATCTATTAGTCCATCTATACTGACCTCCATCAGGTTGCAAATTGAATAAAAAAATTTTCTGCATCTAGCTCTGAAAAAATATTTGGGCTTCTAGCGGTGTGTGGGACTTGGTCTATTAGTCCATCTATACTGACCTCCATCAGGTTGCAAATTAAAAATAATTTTTTTCTGCATCTAGCTCTGAAAAAATATTTGGGCTTCTAGCAGTGTGTGGGACTTGGTCTATTAGTCCATCTATACTGACCTCCATCAGGTTGCAAATTAAAAATAATTTTTTTCTTCATTTAGCTCTGAAAAAATATTTGGGCTTCTAGCAGTGTGTGGGACTTGTTCTATTAGTCCTTCTATACTGATCTCCAGCAGGTTGCAAATTGAATATAATTTTTTTCTGCATCTAGCTCTGAAAAAATATTTGGGCTTCTAGCGGTGTGTGGGACTTGGTCTATTAGTCCATCTATACTGACCTCCATCAGGTTGCAAATTAAAAATATTTTTTTTCTGCATCTAGCTTTGAAAAAATATTTGGGCTTCTAGCAGTGTGTGGGACTTGGTCTATTAGTCCATCTATACTGACCTCCATCAGGTTGCAAATTAAAAATAATTTTTTTCTTCATTTAGCTCTGAAAAAATATTTGGGCTTCTAGCAGTGTGTGGGACTTGTTCTATTAGTCCTTCTATACTGACCTCCAGCAGGTTGCAAATTGAATATAATTTTTTTCTGCATCTAGCTCTGAAAAAATATTTGGGCTTCTATCGGTGTGTGGGACTTGGTCTATTAGTCCATCTATACTGACCTCCATCAGGTTGCAAATTAAAAATATTTTTTTTCTGCATCTAGCTCTGAAAAAATATTTGGGCTTCTAGCAGTGTGTGGGACTTGGTCTATTAGTCCATCTATACTGACCTCCATCAGGTTGCAAATTAAAAATAATTTTTTTCTTCATTTATCTCTGAAAAATTATTTGGGCTTCTAGCAGCGTGTGGGACTTGTTCTATTAGTCCATCTATACTGACCTCCATCAGGTTGCAAATTAAAAATATTTTTTTTCTGCATCTAGCTCTGAAAAAATATTTGGGCTTCTAGCAGTGTGTGGGACTTGGTCTATTAGTCCATCTATACTGACCTCCATCAGGTTGCAAATTAAAAATATTTTTTTTCTGCATCTAGCTCTGAAAAAATATTTGGGCTTCTAGCAGTGTGTGGGACTTGGTCTATTAGTCCATCTATACTGACCTCCATCAGGTTGCAAATTGAATAAAAAAATTTTCTGCATCTAGCTCTGAAAAAATATTTGGGCTTCTAGCGGTGTGTGGGACTTGGTCTATTAGTCCATCTATACTGACCTCCATCAGGTTGCAAATTAAAAATAATTTTTTTCTGCATCTAGCTCTGAAAAAATATTTGGGCTTCTAGCAGTGTGTGGGACTTGGTCTATTAGTCCATCTATACTGACCTCCATCAGGTTGCAAATTAAAAATAATTTTTTTCTTCATTTAGCTCTGAAAAAATATTTGGGCTTCTAGCAGTGTGTGGGACTTGTTCTATTAGTCCTTCTATACTGATCTCCAGCAGGTTGCAAATTGAATATAATTTTTTTCTGCATCTAGCTCTGAAAAAATATTTGGGCTTCTAGCGGTGTGTGGGACTTGGTCTATTAGTCCATCTATACTGACCTCCATCAGGTTGCAAATTAAAAATAATTTTTTTCTGCATCTAGCTCTGAAAAAATATTTGGGCTTCTAGCAGTGTGTGGGACTTGGTCTATTAGTCCATCTATACTGACCTCCATCAGGTTGCAAATTAAAAATAATTTTTTTCTGCATCTAGCTCTGAAAAAATATTTGGGCTTCTAGCAGTGTGTGGGACTTGGTCTATTAGTCCATCTATACTGACCTCCATCAGGTTGCAAATTGAATAAAAAAAATTTTTGCATCTAGCTCTGAAAAAATATTTGGGCTTCTAGCGGTGTGTGGGACTTGGTCTATTAGTCCATCTATACTGACCTCCATCAGGTTGCAAATTAAAAATATTTTTTTTCTGCATCTAACCCAGCCAATAGTTTTGGCCTAATACCACAGTTTGGCCACTCAGCTCTGCTCGGTTACCATCCATTGTTTTTTTGTGCAAACAACTCCAGAGTTGTGAATTAGTTAACCACCAAAATGAGTGGAAAAAGGCCTGCTGCTGGTGGAAAGGGGAATAGGCGTGTTGGGAAGGGGAAAAAAGGTTGTGTCCGTGGGGTAGGTCCAGAAGAAAGACCATCTTCCAGCCAAACTAAAATGTCTACTTCTTTTAGCGGACAATGTGATAAGATCCCTTTCTTACGGCCACGCCAATCGCTACAAATTCCAGATGAGGCACAAAAACAGCAGGTGCTTCAACGGATATCAAGTGCTCCTTTAAGTGGGCTCTCCTCCACATCAACTTCAACATCACAAATACTCCAGTCCTCAAAGGTGTCACCCAAATCGCACTTGCTTCCTCACAGCTCCCAAATCTCCAGCTGCCCGTCTGAGTATGAGGTAGAACAGATGGTTGAGTCTGCAGAGCTGTTTACTCATACTATAGCCTGGGAATCAGAGGTCGACTCCAGCGCTTCTGTGAATCCAGACGAGGAAATGATCTGCACTGATGCCCAGAATCTTTATGAGTCGGATCCAGGACCAGACGCAGAAGGTTCTGACCATAATGTAGACCCTCATTCCCAAACTGTAACTCCTGTTGGTGGAGACAATGAGGAAGACGATAATAAGACTCAAATACCTGATTGGAGCGACAACTTTAGTTTTTTGTCAGGGCAGGAACAGGTTGGCTCTGAGGACGACGGGTGTGATAACGCACAGGGTGATGATGATGAGGTCGGAGATCCCACTTACTGTCAACCCACAGTCAGCCAAGAGATGAGGTCAGCAAGGGAGGTGGAGGAAGATGCTAGTGACGACGAGGTCAGGTTGCGCCTTCCTGGACAGAGACGTAGTACTGGAAGCACGTCAACAACTGCATCCTCAAACACAACTCTGCCTCTCACCACAAGTCGTGGTGGCTCTTCAGGTCGCATGGGTGCTAAGCCTTGCATAGTCTGGGCATTTTTTCAGATCGATAAAGATGACCCAACTCGTGTTATCTGTAACATTTGTCAGCAAAAGCTAAGTAGAGGCCAAAAAATACATAGTTTGAGTACTTCATGCATGAACCGGCACATGGACATGAAGCATAAGTTGCAGTGGGAAGCTCAGTGTGCTACAATGCGGCCTAGCCGGCCGGGCCAACCACCGTCTGCCATATCTTGTGCATCCGCGGCCTCTTCATCCTCTGTGACTGGGGGGACAGCAGTCACACCTGTTTTGGGGCGCAGACCTGCCACCTCTTTACCCGCAACAGCCAGCGTGATTGGCAGGTCATCATTTTCTTTGGAGGTGGTAACACCAGCTGGTCTTGAGCGCTGTCCGACATCGATAGCACCACCTTTGGATCAAGGCAACCTAACATGTCCGCCTGCATCTTCCTCACAGACCGGCAGTTTGCCGGGGACACCCTTATCAACCCCGTCTAAGCACAATAGCCAGCCCTCGGTCCCTCAGATGTGGACAAGTAAAAGGCCATTTCCTCCTAGCCATGAGAAAACTAAGAGGTTGAATTTCACCATCTGCAAGCTCTTGGCTACAGAAATGCTGCCTTTCCACCTGGTGGACACAGAGGATTTTTGAGACCTTATGTCCGTCGCAGTGCCCCAGTACCAGATGCCCAGTCGGCACTACTTCTCAAAGAAAGGTGTGCCTGCGCTCCACCAGCATGTCGCACACAACATCACCGCTTCTTTGAGAAACTCTGTGTGTGACAGGGTGCATTTCACCACAGACACTTGGACGAGTAGGCATGGACAGGGGCGTTACATGTCGCTGACTGGGCACTGGGTAACTATGGTGACAGCAGGACAAGGGGCTGCTGTCCAAGTCTTGACGTCCCCACGAGTTGTGCGTCAATCCTCTTTATGTCAAAGTTCCTCCACTGCTTCTGCCTCCTCAACCCCCTCTCGGTCTTCCACCTGCACCCAAAGCCTGTCTGGTCATGCCACAAGCTTTCTAACTGCGCAGAAGGGATCCTGCACACCTCCTTACTATGCTGGCAGTAGGGCTCAACGTCATCAGGCGGTTTTTATATTGAAATGTCTGGGAAATGTGAGTCACACAGCTGAGGAGTTGTGGTCAGCTCTGGAGAACCAATTTCATGAATGGTTGTCTCCACTGGACCTGAAACCAGGGAAGGCCGTGTGCGACAATGCTGTAAACCTGGGTGCGGCCCTTCGCCGGGGCAATGTCACACACGTGCCTTGTATGGCTCACGTGTTGAACCTGGTTGTCCAGCAATTTTTAGCCCACTATCCCAGACTAGATGGCCTTCTGCAGAGGGCACGGTCGCTGTGTGCTCACTTCCGCCGTTCGCATCCCGCAGGTCAGCGACTTACATCTCTACAGAAGTCGTTGGGCCTGCCACTTCACCGGCTAAAATGCGATGTGCCTACCCGGTGGAATTCAACTCTGCACATGTTGCAGCGACTGTGGCAGCACCGACAAGCCCTGGTGCAATACGTTCTGACGTATAGCCTGGGCCAACGAGATTCAGAGGTGGGGCAAATCACGCTGGAGGAGTGGTCTCAGATCAGGGACCTATGCACCCTTCTGCACAGTTTTGAAATGGCGACGAAGATGTTTATTGCTGACGATGCCATTATCAGCATGACTATTCCGGTGATATAAATGCTGGAGCACATGTTAAACAGAATTCGGAGTCAGGTGGTGGCACAAGAGGAGGTGGAGGAAGTAGAGGAGGAGGAGTTGTATGCGGAAGGGCTAACATCTGCAAGGTCCAGACGGTCGGCAGCACCAAGGCGGCAGGCATGTGAGGGTGGGGGAGATGATTTTACCAGGGCGCATGGTAGCAGCCAAACTAGTGAGGAAGGTGCAGGAGCCCAGGAAGAAGTGGAGGACGAACTGATGGAAGACTCATCAGATGAGGGAGACCTTGATCACATTTCTGTTGTGCGAGGTTGGGGGGAGAGGACAGAGGAAGGAAGCATGATTGTTACCTCGCCACCAACACAACAGGGACTTGGTGCTCCTGGATGCGCAACACACATGAGTGCCTTCTTGCTGCACTACCTGCAACATGACCCTCGAATTGTGAGAATTAGAAATAATCCTGACTACTGGGTTGCCACACTGTTAGATCCCCGGTACAAAAGTAAATTTGCAGAAATTATTCCTGCCATAGAAAGAGATGCACGCATGCAGGAGTATCAGCAGAGACTGTTGCAGAATCTTAAATGTGCTTTTCCACAAAATACCAGTGGTGCACGTAGTGAATCTCACAGTTCCAACTTGCCAACCGTGGGACCGTCAAGTGTTCAGCACTCAAACCGTAACAGAACCACAGTATCTGCTGGTAACATCAATTTTGCGGAATCATTTCACCACTTTTTTAGCCCATCCTTTGCAAGGCCACAGGAGACAAGAAGTCTGACACATAGTCAACGCCTAGAGACGATGGTACAGGAGTATCTCCAAGTAAACATTGAAGCCACGACTGTGTCACTGGACCCTTGCTCTTTTTGGGCTTCCAATCTGGATAAATGGCCGGAGCTAGCCACTTACGCCTTGGAGATCTTGTCATGCCCCGCAGCCAGCGTTCTGTCTGAACGTGTGTTCAGCGCTGCTGGTGGTGTGCTGACAGATAAGCGCACGCGGCTCTCCACTGATAATGTAGACAGACTCACGTTCATAAAGATGAACAAATCATGGATCCGAAACGACTTTTCTACCCCTGTGTCATCCTGGGGAGAGTAAAAGCTTGATGATTGGTTAAAATCACCCTACCAACCGTTTTAAGCTTTCAAATTACTAATCATGTTTATCTGTATCTTGACTGGAAAATAATTTGGGCTTTGTAGCAGTGTGCAGCACTGATCCTTTTAGGCCATCTATAATAAGCTTCACCAGATTTAAAATTAAAAATAATTTTTAGCTGCATCTAGCCCGGAAAATAATTTTGGGGCTCCGAGATGCGCAAGACACATAAGTGCCTTCTTGCTGCACTACCTGCAGCATGACCCTCATATTGTCAGAATTCGAAGTAATCATGACTACTGGGTTGCCACACTCTTAGATCCCCCAAACTTTTCGATCAACCTTTTCATTTTAATAAAGACCAAAAAAATGGTCATTTTTGAAATTATAAGCATTAGCAGGTTGTTAGAAACTGAAATCAAACAGTTTTCAACTCAAAACTTTATTCTAGGTGATGTTACATTTTCACATAGGACCCCTTGTTCGAAAGGAGCTTCTGAACTCTCTCGTCCATTGAATTTGTCAGGTTTTGGATGGTTTCTGCTTCAATTGTTTTGCATGAGGACAGAATACCCTCCCAGAGCTGTTGCTTAGATGTGAACTGCCTCCCGCCATCATAGACACTCCTTTTAATGATGCTCCAAAGGTTCTGAATGGGGTAGAGGTCAGGAGAGCATGAGGGTCACACCATAAGTTTGTCCCCTTTTATGCCAATATCAGCCAGAGATGCAGATGTTTTATGTGCAGCATGAGATGGTGCATTATCATGCAGAAAAATGATCTTGCTGTGAAATACACGGTTCTTCTTCTTGAACCATGGCAGGAAGTGCTGTTTGAGAAAATCCACATACATTATGGAGTTCATCTTTAGCGCCTTCAGGGATCCTAAAGGGGCCGACAATCTCTCTCCCCATGATTCCAGCCCAAAAATTACTCCACCTCCTCCTTGTTGGCGCTGTAGCCGTGTTTGCGTGGGGTGTCCATCAACCAGCCATCCTCCACTCCATTCATCTGGACCATCGAGCGCTGCACGGCACTCATCCGTGAACAAAACAGTTTTGAAATCAGTCTTCATGTAATGTTTGGCCCACTGGAGCCGTTTCTGCTTGTGTGAAGTGGATAGAGGAGGTCGACAGGATGGCGTATGCACAGCTGCAAACCTCTGAAGGACCCTGCATCTTGTTGTTCGGGGGACGTTGGAGGCACAAGCAGCTTCAAAAACTTGTCTGCTGCTATGACAAGGCTTTTTTGCCGCTGCTCTTTCAACCTGACGTAATTGCCTGTAGGAAAGAGTCCTCAATTTGCCCTTATCAGCACGCACACGTGTGTACTGTGAATCAGCTACATACTTCTTGATTGCCAAGACACTTCATCCTGATCATCGCACAATGTTGATTGTAGTCATGCCTTGACCTAAACACTCCACAATTTGTTGCTTCTCAGCAGCCGACACATCCTTTTTCTTTCCCATTTTGGCAGAAAATGTAGGCTGCTTAATAATGTGAGAGAGCCTTCTTAAGTAGTCTTGCCTTTCATTGGACACACCTGCCAAACTAATTAGCACAGGTGTCTGCAATTGCTTACAGTGATATAAAGATCCCTGACACACATCACCATCAATGAGTTTAACTGACAAACAAACAAATTCTTCCCTTATCACTCCTAAACACTTTTTGCATAATAATTTGGAACGCGGTGTACATGTGCTTTTCCACAAAACACCAGTGGTTCACGTAGTGAATCTTACAGTTCTAACTTGCCAACCGTGGTCTGTATGGAATTGTTCAATAAAGGGCCCAAAATTAAGATAACATAGATGGGAGAGGTCTCTATGAATAGGAATTCCTAAGTATATGATACCCTGTGAGGGCCAGGCAAAGGGAAAGTTGGACTGGATGGAATCCTATATGGATTTAGGGAGGGAGACATCGAGGGCCTCAGACTTCGCTGCATTGATTTTAAAATTTTACCATGTAACAAAGTGATCTATTTCAGCCATAACAGCAGGGATGGATATATGTGATTGAGTGATGTATACTAGGACATCATCAGCAAATAGAGAGCACTTGTACTCGGTGCCTCCCACCTCAATCCACCTAATATTGGGGTTATGGCGAATTGATGAGAGCAGGTGCTCCGTCACTAGGATGTATAAGAGAGGGGACAGAGGACATCCCTGCCTTGTCCCATTGGTGATTGTGAAAGGTGATGAAAATGTTCTGACGCACCCCCTGGGCCTTGGGACACCCGGAGCCGGACCCTTTTTGGTGGATGCTGGTGGTTGTAGTCTTCGTGGCAGCGATCCGGTTCCGTGGCTCAGGGCGGTCAAACCAGTGGCGGAACTATTTATGTGGTTTTGATGTTTAAATGTCCGACTACGCCACCCGTGGATTGCGGTCAGAGTGAACCGCCGCTACAGGGCAGACCGCTAAGGCTGGTGTTGTGGGTGCAGCAGAGCGTAGCATAACTCCCCACGGGAGGAGTATAGCCTCAGGGCAGTGTATGCGGAGGATGGGGGTGATGGTGCAGGGCAGCAGCAGTAACGACACGGAGTCAGTGATGCAGTTCAGGGCCTTTACTCACAGTTCTTATTATCCAGACCACGTCTGCAGGTAACGGCTGCCCACGTCGTACTGTGCTCACCAGGTGAGGGGCTCAGACAACTCCCAGATAACTTTGGAGCGCTTCACAGGACCCCCTTTGTGTGTCCTTTGTCTGGCCTTTCTTACCAACACTTCTGTCCGGCTGCCTCGGGCCTCCTCTTGGTAAACTTGGCGCCAGTTTCCCTGACCCTATGTGGTGCCTTCCTAGCGGGTGGAGCAAGGGGCTGGTTTCTAGCTGAGGGTCGTTTCCTGCCTCCACTAGTTCGGGGACCGGTCTCCCCCTTTGGCCTGACCCCTCCACGCAGGTGGATTCGGGCGTGCTTTGGCGACTCGCCCGTCCGCACCCCTGGGATCCCTTCATTCCTCGTTCCTGGAGCCTTCTCCGCTCCTCTTCCTTCCTTCTCCCTCTTGCAGGCCTGGGCCTCTGTTACTAGGCCCGCCTCCGGAGCAGAGCTCATGCAGAGCCCCTGCTCCCTGCCACTTCTGCTCAGACTTCTCTGCACTGAACTAAGATGGTGCCCACCTTTTATACTCCCTTCTCAATGCACCCAGGAACTGCTTCCTCCCTGCTCCTGCACTGCAGGGTTCCCCTTCCTCAGTGTTCCCTCCCCCCACTCCAGCCAGGGACAGGGACTGTCTTGCCCATCTCAGGGGCATATTGGTCGCCCTGCCCCACGGCAATGTGGTGTAATGCATGCAGGTGTCGGGTCCTGATCCACACTCCATCCTTATCTGAGAGTGAGATATCACACCTCTGGGTGAGGTGCAATACGTCTGTAGCAACCGAGCCCTCGGTGCTACAGTTCCATTTATCTTCAGCCTAGGTGACGTATTGTGATACAGGGCCGTGATTTTGGCTATAAAAGGGTCCCCTAGACCCCTACCCCAAGCTTTTTAAGATAATCATATATGGCGTGCCAGGAGACTCTATGGAATGCTTTCTCAGCATCCAACGAGAGTATCTACTTACAAATTTTTAACTGCATCTAGCCCAGGAAATACTTTGTGCCTAGTAGCAGTGTCTGCTAGTCAGCGGATTATCCCGGCTGTTAGCAAGCTACACCACCTGTAGTTTGGACACTTAATTTTTTCAAAGGAAATGCTTCGGGACCACGGGATACTCAGTGAAGAGCATCAGGATGCACCCCAAGGCATAGGCGCTGGGACTGGCACTAGGATGCCTTGCGGTGGACAGCCGAGCTCGATCCTTATAAAAGCTTTTTAACTGCAGCAGCTTTAGTGGACGCTACTGGAGCTGGAATTACGCGGCTGCTGGCATGAGACTTGCCCTCCAATAGATCCTTGTAAATGGATTTAAAGTGTATTCATTCAAATTAGAGGGACAATTTAAATTAAAAAGCTTAGAGCTGTCTCCACCACAGGGGGGCTCTCTCGACCCACCAGCGGACAGGCACCAGTATTGGGAGAGGGGGGCTGGCCGTCAGGGTTCACCGCGGCTCTGGCACAAACCCGGCGACACGGAGGTGGCACGGGCAGGAGCGGACTGGCCGTCTCGGCTTCTCACTTTTTGGATTTTAGAAGGGCATGACATGCCTATATCTGTGTCTCCCCCTCCTTTTACTCCTCCACCTCTTTTCTTTTCGCATGACTATATGTACTTGTCACTTTTCCATGTGTTAGTTGTGTCTTCTGAGCAGTTTGTCAGCTTTTGGACACCTTTGAAGGTGTTTTCTATGTGTTTCTATGTGTTTTTGTTTGCCTGCCATTGGTTTTAACGGTGTTCGAAGGTGTTCGATGAACAGTTCGACGAACAGTTCGGCGAACACACGGGTGTTCGACGAACCGAACCGAACTCGAACACTACGGGGGTGGCTCAACACTAGTAATTACCTTTTCCAACCCATAGGTGTCAGTGTATTTTGAAAAAACAAGTTTTTATATCTTTATTAAACCAATAATATCAAAGAATGTATATGTAGTGCCGGCGTCCCTGCCCTCTGCTAGGCAGGGACGCTGTTCCCCTCACCTCTCTGCTCCGTGCCCGGCGTCCTCCTCCCGCTCTGCTGGCAGCGCGCGCTCCTTCCTGGCCACTGTGCTTAGGGCGCGCGCTCTCCCTCCCTCTTAAAGGCGCCGCGCGCGCCGTCCACTGGCCGGAAGACTTCACCATATATAAGGCACCTCCTCCAAAATGGAGGTGCCCGAGCAATGTTGTTGCACTGTTCACTACTCTGCTTCAGACCAGACCAAGATGGTCAAAACCTGTCAGGACTTACGCCGTGCCGAGGGGAGCTGCTTCTACTGTGGCAGTAAGGAGCACCGGATCCGTGCCTGCCCGGAGAGGTCGGGAAACGCCTGTGTCTAGGTTCGCTCAGAGAGGTCGACCTAGACAAGAATAAATCCTCTCCATCTCTGCTGCTGTCAGTCTCAATCGTCTGCGGGGAGAACCGTTATTTCGAACTAGCCCAACTTGACTCTGGAGCAGCCGGGAATCTTATTTCACAGTCCCTGGTAGAGAAATACCGCATCCCCACCAAACCTCTGGCTGTACCCTTGTCTGTTGCTGCCGTGGATGGGGGTCTCTTACCACGCCCCATCCAACTCATCACCGAATCCATTACTCTGCAGGAGGGAATGATGCATTCTGAGAGTATCTCCTTTCATGTTCTGCCTGGACTCTCTCACGCCCTCTTGCTAGGTCTACCTTGGCTCCAGAGACATGCACCCGTGCTTGACTGGCAGACCGGAGAAGTCCTTCGCTGGGGACAGGACTGCCATAAGACCTGTCTGGTTCCCGTCCATCCCGTCCGTCCTTCTCCTACCCCAGCTAATCTACCTGGACTTCCGATTCCTTATTGGTCTTATGCTGATGTCTTTAATAAAAAGGAGGCAGAGACACTACCCCCTCATAGACCATACGACTGCCCTATCGACCTGTTACCCGGTACTACTCTTCCCCGTGGGCGTATTTATCCATTATCCGCTGCTGAGACCCGGTCGATGTCCGAATATATTGAGGAGAATCTGGCCAGGGGATTCATCCGGAAATCTACCTCCCCGGCGGGAGCAGGCTTCTTTTTCGTCAAAAAGAAGGACGGCTCTCTCTGTCCCTGTATAGACTATAGAGGCCTTAACCAGATCACGGTGAAGAATAAGTACCCCCTTCCGCTCATTCCGGAGTTATTTGATCGTCTGAGGGGGGCTAGAATCTTCACCAAACTGGACCTCCGTGGGGCGTACAACCTGGTTCGTATCCGTCAGGGGGATGAATGGAAGACGGCATTCAACACCCGGGATGGCCACTATGAATATCTGGTAATGCCCTTTGGTCTCTGTAACGCTCCTGCCGTCTTTCAAGAGTTGGTCAATGACATCTTTCGGGACCTTCTCTACTCCTGCGTAGTGGTGTACCTGGACGACATCTTGGTCTTCTCTCCGGATCTCCAGACTCACCGGAGGGACGTTCGTCAGGTCCTGCTCAGGCTCAGGCAGAATCACCTCTTCGCTAAATACGAGAAGTGCCTCTTTGAGCAGACCTCGCTTCCGTTTTTGTGCTACATTATTTCTCAGACCGGCCTACGAATGGATCCAGAGAAACTGTCTGCCATCGAGAAATGGCCTCGACCGGAGGGGTTGAAGGCCATTCAGCGGTTCCTGGGCTTCGCCAACTACTACGGCCTCTTCATACCGCACTTCTCTTCCCGGACTGCCCCAATTTCCGCGCTCACCCATAAGGGTACTAATCCCAAAGAGTGGCCACCCGAAGCAGAGGAGGCCTTTCTTTCCTTAAAACAGGCCTTCTCTTCCGCCCCGGTGCTGCATCGCCCGGACGGCAACAAGCAGTTCTTCCTGGAAGTTGACGCCTCCTCCTCTGGAGCCGGAGTGGTACTTACTCAAAAATCATCTTCCGGGAGGATGGTAACTTGCGGCTTCTTCTCTAAACTCTTCTCCTCCTCAGAGCGCAATTATTCCATAGGAGACCGAGAGTTATTGGCCATCAAACTGGCATTGGAGGAGTGGCGTTACCTGCTCGAGGGGGCTCTTCACCCGGTAATAATTTACACTGACCACAAGAACTTGGCTTATCTCCAGCATGCCCAGAGACTTAACCCGCGCCAAGCCCGGTGGTCCTTGTTTTTTGCTCGCTTTGATTTTGTTCTTCATTTTCGCCCGGCTGACAAAAACGTCAAGGCGGACTCCTTGTCTCGATCCTTTCTGGTGTCTGATATCGAGGAAGATCCGAAACACATCATCGATCCCGCCAGAGTAATGCAGGTGGCTCCCGTGAGTCTAAATCGTCTCCCTCCCGGAAAGACGTTCGTATCAGTACCTGATCGGGAGAAGATCCTTCACTGGGGTCACTCGTCTAAACTGGCTGGCCACACCGGTCAGAAAAAGACCCTCCAGCTTATTACCCGGCACTACTGGTGGCCTACCCTGCACAAGGACGTAATAGACTTTGTTTCTGCCTGTGTGTCCTGCGCCCGCAACAAGGTTCCGAGACATCTGCCAGCCGGTCGTCTCCTTCCGCTTTCTGTACCTGCTGCCCCCTGGCAGCATATAGCAATAGACTTTATAACTGACCTCCCAGTCTCTGCCGGTTGTACGGTCATTTGGGTGGTCGCTGACCGCTTCTCCAAGATGGCTCATTTCGTTCCCCTGTCAGGCCTCCCGTCTGCACCCGAGCTAGCTAAAGACTTTATTCGTCACATCTTCCGTCTTCATGGCCTGCCCCTCCACATCATGTCGGATCGTGGGGTACAGTTCACCTCACGCTTCTGGAGAGCCACTTGTAAACTGCTAGACGTCACCCTGGACTTCTCTTCCGCTTACCACCCACAGTCCAATGGTCAAGTGGAGCGGATCAATCAGAACCTGACCAGTTACCTCCGGCACTTCGTTAATGCCCATCATTCAGACTGGGTGGATCTCCTACCATGGGCCGAGTTCTCTTATAACAATCACGAGAGCGAATCCACCTCCAAATCCCCGTTTTTTGTAGTCTTCGGTCAGCATCCTCGGATTCCTTTTCCTGTCTCCACCTCTGTGGACAACCCGGCTGCGGAATCTCTCGTTAGCAAATTTTCCTCCATTTGGGAGAGTACCCGATCCGCACTCCTTCAGTCGTCCGAACGGATGAAAAGACACGCTGACAAAAAACGCCTGCATCCTCCACAATTTCATCCTGGAGATAAAGTCTGGCTCTCATCTAAATATGTCCGACTCAAGATACCTTCTTACAAGTTAGGGCCTCGGTTCATCGGTCCTCTGGAGGTCATCAGTAGAGATGAGCGGTGTTCGACTAGAACTGTTCGCCAATCTCAAATTCGAGCTGTTTTGGGCGGTGTTCGAGTTGTTCGAGGAACCCGTACGATTTGCAAAAAATTCGGCTGTTCGAGGTTATGTTCGATAACTGTTCGTGCACCAAAAGCGTGTCCTGCATGTCTGGCGCTATTTAGAGCACCAATCATGCAGGGATTGTCTGCCACTCACTGTAATGCCACAGCCATGGTGGTTGTGGCATTACAGTGATTGCCCAAATCGATGGGAACAGTGCTCACAGTGAAACATGAAAAGCCGGCAATTCAGCAGCGGCATACACCGGTACCCGACAATTTAGAACAGAAAGAATAGAGCTTCACACATAGATTAGATAGATATAAACATGTCAGCCACATATATACGAAGTACAGTGACAGTGTTGCTTACTGTACTTGTCATTTAGTGTAAAGGATTTATCAAAAAAAATAATAGTGGTTTCATGCACCGTCTCTTTAAAAAAGCCGGCCGGCAATTCAGCAGCGGTACCCGACAATTTAGAATAGAAGGAATAGAGAATCACACATAGATTAGATAGATAGAAACATGTCAGTCACATATATATGAAGTACAGTAACAGTGTTGCTTACTGTACTTGTCATTTAGTGTAAAGGATTTATTAAAAAATATAATAGTGTTTTCATGCACAGTCTCTTTAAGAAAGCCGGCCAGCAATTCAGCATCTGTACCCGACAATTTATAACAGACAGAATAGAGCTTCACACATAGATTAGATAGATAGAAACATGTCAGTCACATATATATGAAGTACAGTGACAGTGTTGGTTACTGTACTTGTCATTTAGTATTAAAATAAAGGATTTATTGTTAAAAAAATTGGCGTGGGGTTCCCCTTAATTTTAGGCTCTAGCGGAGGTTAAGCAGACAGCTGGGGCAGATGTTTGAAGCCTGGGAAAGGGGTAATACCCACGGAGCTTCCCAGCTACTAATATCAGCCCCCAGCTGAATACATAGCAATTACTAGCTATTAAAATGGGGGACCCCCCCAAAAAAATGACGTGGGGTCCCCCCTAATTTAATAGCTAGCCAAGGCTAGGCAGACAGCTGGGGGCTGATATTAATAGCCCAGGAAGGGTGCCATGAATATTGGCCCCCTCCCAGGCTAGAAACACCAGCCGTCAGCCGCCCCAGAAATGGCGCATTCATAGGATGCGCCAATTCTGGCACTTAGCCTCGCTCTTCCACGCTGCCCTGGTGCGGTGGCAGGGGGTAATAGGGCTGGGGTTGATGTCAGCTTATAATGCCAGCTGACATCAAGCCCAGGTTAGTAATGGAGAGGCGTCTATAAGACACCCCCATTACTAACCCCATAGTCAAAGTTAAAAAAAACACAAACACCCAGAATAAAGTCCTTTAATTGAAATAAAGACACAATTCTTTATTGTTCTAAATTAAACCATACTTACCATCACGCCCATTCCAGCTGAAGCCAACGATCTCCTGTAATAAAAATAAAATAATAAAGCAACCTCATCCTTACCTTTCCATGGTTCCCACGACAGCTTCAGCTCTGCTACATCGAGATGACAGGCTGGACCGCAGCAGAACGCTGCCATCCAGCCTGTCATCCCGCAGACACTGAGAAGAGCAGGCTTGCTTGCGCTCCACATTGTCTCTCTGTGACGGCATAAAGATGAGCCGAGGTCATGTCCAATGAACTCGGCTCACCTCATGCACGTCACTTACAGCGTGGGAGAATTCTCACGCTGAAGCGCTGAGTGCAGGAGAATTTTCCCACGCTGTCAGTGAGGTGCATGAGGTGAGCTGAGTTCATTGGACATGAGCTCACCTCATGCACGTCACTGACAGCGTGGGAGAATTCTCCTGCACTCAGCACTTCAGCGTGAGAATTTTCCCACGCTGTCAGTGACGTGCATGAGGTGAGCTGAGTTCATTGGACATGAACTCGGCTCATCTGGATGCCGTCACAGCGAGACACTGAGGAGCGCAAGCATGCCTGCTCTTCTCAGTGTCTGCGGCATGACAGGCTGGATGGCAGCGTTCTGCTGCGGTCCAGCCTGTCATCTCGATGTAGCAGAGCTGAAGCTGTCGTGGGAACCATGGAAAGGTAAGGATGAGGTTGGTTTATTATTTTTCTTTTATTGCAGGAGATCGTTGGCTTCAGCTGGAATGGGCATGATGGTAAGTATAGTTTAATTTAGAACAATAAAGAATTGTGTGTTTATTTCAATTAAAGGACTTTATTCTGGGTGTTGTGTTTTTTTTAAATACTTTACTAGAATTTCATGGCGGTCATGTCTAATACTGGCGTGACCCCATGAATTTTGGGCTTGGGGCCAGCTGATAATACCAAGCTGGCCCTAACCCCTTTATTACCCAGTGAGCCACCGCACCAGGGCCCTGGATGAGTTGGGTACAGCGCAGAAGATGGCGCTTCTATGAACGCGCCATTTTCCGGGGTGGCTGCGGACTGCAATTTGCAGCGGGGGGGGCCCAGAAAGCTTGGGCCTCCCTGCGCTGCAGATTCCAGCCCCCAGCTGCATAGTTGTACCTGGCTGGACACAAAAATAGGGCGAAGCCCCACGTATTTTTTTTTTAATTATTTCATGAAATTCATGGAATAATTAAGAAAAAAAGGCCTTCCCTATATTGTTGTGTCCGGCCAGGTACAAATAGTCAGCTGGTGGTTGGGGGCAGCCCGTTCCTGCCTGCTGTACCTGGCTGGACACAAATATAGTGCGAAGCCCCACTTCAATTTTTTTTAATTATTTCATGAAATTCATGAAATAATTAAGAAAAAAAGGCCTTCCCTATATTGTTGTGTCCGGCCAGGTACAAATAGGCAGCTGGTGGTTGGGGGCAGCCCGTTCCTGCCTGCTGTACCTGGCTGGACACAAATATAGTGCGAAGCCCCACTTCAATTTTTTTAAATTATTTCAGGAAATTCATGAAATAATTAAAAAAAAATTGACGTGGGGCTTCGCACTCTATTTGTGTCCAGTCAGGTGCAGCAGGCAGGAACGTGCTGCCCCCAACCACCAGCTGCCTATTTGTACCTGGCCGGACACAACAATATAGGGAAGCCCTTTTTTTCTTAATTATTTCATGAAATAATTTAAAGAAAATTGACGTGGGGCTTCGCCCTGTTTTTGTGTCCAGCCAGGTACAACTATGCAGCTGGGGGCTGGAATCCGCAGCGCAGGGAGGCCCAAGCTTTCTGGGCCACCCCCGCTGCAAATTGCAGTCCGCAGCCACCCCGGAAAATGGCGCGTTCATGGAAGCGCCATCTTCTGGCGCTGTACCCAACTCATCCAGGGCCCTGATGCGGTGGCTCACTGGGTAATAAAGGGGTTAGGGCCAGCTTGGCATTATCAGCTGGCCCTAAGCCCAAAATTCATGGGGTCACGCCAATATTAGACATGACCACCATGAATTTCTAGTAAAGTATTTAAAAAAAACACAACACCCAGAAAAAAGTCCTTTAATTGAAATAAACACACAATTCTTTATTGTTCTAAATTAAACTATACTTACCATCACACCCATTCCAGCTGAAGCCAACGATCTCCTGAAATAAAAGAAAAATAATAAAGCAACATCATCCTTACCTTTCCATGGTTCCCATGACAGCTTCAGCTCTGCTACATCGAGATGACAGGCTGGACCGCAGCAGAACGCTGCCATCCAGCCTGTCATCCCGCAGACACTGAGAAGCGCAGGCTTGCTTGCGCTCCACAGTGTCTCTCTGTGAGGGCATCCAGATGAGCCGAGTTAATGTCCAATGAACTCGGCTCACCTCATGCACGTCACTGACAGCGTGGGAAAATTCTCCTGCACTCAGCGCTTCAGCGTGGGAGAATTCTCACACTGAAGCGCTGAGTGCAGGAGAATTCTCCCACGCTGTCAGTGACGTGCACGAGGTGAGCTGAGTTCATTGGACATGAGCTCACCTTATGCACGTCACTGACAGCGTGGGAAAATTCTCCTGCACTCAGCGCTTCAGCGTGGGAGAATTCTCACGCTGAAGCGCTGAGTGCAGGAGAATTCTCCCACGCTGTCAGTGACGTGCAGGAGGTGAGCTGAGTTCATTGGACATGAACTCGTCTCATCTTTATGCCGTCACAGCCAGACACTGCAGAGCGCAAGCAAGCCTGCGCTTCTCAGTGTCTGCGGGATGACAGGCTGGATGGCGGCGTTCTGCTGCGGTCCAGCCTGTCATCTCGATGTAGCAGAGCTGAAGCTGTCGTGGGAACCATGGAAAGGTAAGGATGAGGTTGCTTTATTATTTTTCTTTTATTGCAGGAGATCGTTGGCTTCAGCTGGAATGGGCGTGATGGTAAGTATGGTTTAATTTAGAACAATAAAGGATTGTGTCTTTATTTCAATTAAAGGACTTTATTCTGGGTGTTTGTGTTTTCTTTTAACTTTGACTATGGGGTTAGTAATGGGGGTGTCTTATAGACGCCTCTCCATTACTAACCTGGGCTTGATGTCAGCTGGCATTATAAGCTGACATCAACCCCAGCCCTATTACCCCCTGCCACCGCTACAGGGCAGCGTGGAAGAGCGAGGCTAAGTGCCAGAATTGGCGCATCCTATGAATGCGCCATTTCTGGGGCGGCTGACGGCTGGTGTTTCTAGCCTGGGAGGGGGCCAATATTCATGGCACCCTTCCTGGGCTATTAATATCAGCCCCCAGCTGTCTGCCTAGCCTTTGCTAGCTATTAAATTAGGGGGGACCCCACGTCATTTTTTTGGGGGGGTCCCCCATTTTAATAGCTAGTAAAGGCTATGTATTCAGCTGGGGGCTCATATTAGTAGCCTGGGAAGCTCCGTGGGTATTACCCCCTTCCCAGGCTTCAAACATCTGCCCCAGCTGTCTGCTTAACCTCCGCTAGAGACTAAAATTAAGGGGAACCCCACGCCAATTTTTTTTAATAATAAATCCTTTATTTTAATACTAAATGACAAGTACCGTAACCAACACTATCACTGTACTTCATATATATGTGACTGACATGTTTCTATCTATCTAATCTATGTGTGAAGCTCTATTCTGTCTGTTATAAATTGTCGGGTACAGATGCTGAATTGCCGGCCGGCTTTTTTAAAGAGACAGTACATGAAAACACTATTATTTTTTTTAATAAATCCTTTACACTAAATGACAAGTACAGTAAGCAACATTGTCACTGTACTTCATATATATGTGACTGACATGTTTCTATCTATCTAATCTATGTGTGAAGCTATATTCTGTCTGTTATAAATTGTCGGGTACAGATGCTGAATTGCCGGCCGGCTTTTTTAAAGAGACAGTGCATGAAAACACTATTATATTTTTTAATAAATCCTTTACACTAAATGACAAGTACAGTAAGCAACACTGTCACTGTACTTCATATATATGTGACTGACATGTTTCTATCTATCTAATCTATGTGTGAGGCTCTATGCCTTCTTGTCTAAATTGTCGGGTACCGGTGTATGCCGCTGCTGAATTGCCAGCCGGCTTTTTTAAAGAAAGCGTCTTCTGAGCAGTTTGTCAGCTTTTGGACACCTTTGAAGGTGTTTTCTATGTGTTTCTATGTGTTTTTGTTTGCCTGCCATTGGTTTTAACGGTGTTCGATGGTGTTCTAAGGTGTTCGACGAACAGTTCGACGAACAGTTCCTCGAACATCCCGGTGTTCGACGAACCGAACCGAACCCGAACACTACGGGGGTGGCTCAACACTAGTCATCAGTCAGATCAACCCGGTGGCCTATAAATTGAAACTCCCGGCCAACTTATGGATCCCTAACTCCTTCCATGTATCTCTCCTCAAACCTGTGGTACTTAACTCTTTTTCCAAGTCTACAGGTACGACTCCTGCTCCGGTTTATGCTGAGGACGAGTTTGAGGTAGAGAACATTCTTGCCACCAAAAGGGTAAGAGGAAAGACCTTTTTTCTAGTAGATTGGAAGGGGTTTGGTCCTGAGGAGAGAACGTGGGAGCTCCGGTAGAACATCCATGCCCCGCTCATCCTTGCTAAATTTCTGTCTGGCCTAAAAAAGGGGGTGCCTAAAGGGGGGGGTACTGTAGTGCCGGCGTCCCTGCCCTCTGGTAGGCAGGGACGCTGTTCCCCTCACCTCTCTGCTCCGTGCCCGGCGTCCTCCTCCCGCTCTGCTGGCAGCGCGCGCTCCTTCCCGGCCACCGTGCTTAGGGCGCGCGCACTCTCCCTCCCTCTTAAAGGGGCCGCCCGCGCCGTCCTAAGGAGTCCCCGGCCAATGGCCGGAGGACTTCACCATATATAAGGCACTTCCTCCAAAATGGAGGTGCCCGAGCAATGTTGTTGCACTGTTCACCACTCTGCTTCAGCCCTCAGGTCCCGTTGCCAGTTACCTGCCAGATACCTGCCAGATTCCTGCCAGCTTGCTGTCTTATTCCTGCCTGATATTCTGCTACCTGCCTGCTAGCCTGAGGTCCGACGGTCTGCCTTACAACTCCTGTCAGTCTGTCTAAGGACCAGCTTGCCCGCTCACCTGGGAGCGCACATCTGCTACCTGCCTGCTAGCCTACCTGAAGGCCCCGCCGTCACGTGCTGTGACCACCTGCCTGTCCAGTGACTCCTGCCCGCTCACCTGGGAGCGCTCATCTGCCGCCTGTCTTTTGGTCTTCCTGGAGGCTCCGCCGTCACATGCTGTGACCACCCGTTTATCCAGAGACTCTCGCCTGCTCACCTGGGAGCTCACGTCTACCATCAGCCGCCACAGGTCATACCAACCCTTTACCCAGAGACTGCCCCGGTCACTTGCCGTGACCATCTGCCCGTTCACCCAGAGACTGCCCCGGTCACTTGCCGTGACCTCCTGCCCATTCTTCCAGAGACTGTCCCGGTCACCTGCTGTGACTGCCTGCCTGGTCGCCACCCGCTCCCTTACAAGGACCGCCCCCTTGTATAGTAGCTCAGAGGTTCCGCCTCCCAGACCCGTTACAGTATACTCCTGAACCAAAATGAATAAATATATGAATGTATGAATGAATGAATGAATGAATGAATGAATAAATGAAAAAATGAATGAATGAATTGTTGTGTTTACTCAGAAAATGTAAACATTTTTTTCCTTAGCAATATATATTTAATGAAGCAATACTCTAGTATTAGACATTACTTTATTAAATATTAATGTGTTTTCTCAATTGAGATATTGAACTCAAATAAAATCAAATGAGAATTAAAAAATGAAAAAATAGAAAAATAAGAAGTATAAAGTAAGAATAAAATTTTAAAAATGAAAAATAAAATTAAGAGTAAAAATAAGAATAAAAATAAAAATAAGGCCATTAAATTTTAATGACAAATGCAGAGTAATTATATTCTCCATAAAAAATACCCTTATAGCTCCATTATCTGGATGATTTCATATTTGTCATAACCTTGTACCACCAAAAAATATTAAATTATGCAACTTTGCATGTAATACCCTTCTTAATTATACCATAGTACCTTATTATTATTTCTTCTTTATTAAAATGTGTGGAAAATAGGTATTGATCAAAAGTGATTATGTAATCAGGATCAAAAACACATTTTCCCCCTTAATACCAAAAATATTATTTTATAAAATTTATGTATATATCAGAACCCAATTAAAAATAATTATTCTTCTAGAAATATTGTGCATAAATTTCATATTGATATGTAGCATAGATTTGACTAAAGAGAGGTGTGTACCTATTTAGGTAACCATTAAAAATAATATTATAGTTATTCAAGAATATTATCATGTGGAAAATTATTCTAAATATAAATTTGCTTTGTAAACCATTTTGATGTGTGGTTGCCCTTATCCACTATTAGTTAAATCAAGAAATAATAATTATTAAAGAAATATAGAAATATATATATGTAGATAATACCTAATTATGTATTATAATTTCCTCAGAATTAAATATATTTTTGTACCTTCACATAAAGAAACATTTTTTTTTTTTAAACATACAAACATACGAGGCCTCTGTCACATCAATCACACTTAGCAGCTGCTGATTTACTCATCTGTCACCTTCACTCTGACATTCACAGATCTGTTCAACTCAAACATTCCACATATGAAGTTTTAGATATATATATATATATTTAACCCAAAATTGTTGCATCCCAATTTATTAATGCGCATTGCCATATCAATTGAATATCTTTATATTTCTTTGAATATTCCCCAAGTACATATTATATAATATGAGAGTAAGTCACTGGAATTTCAGACACTTGAAAAAACTCTTGTCTTAGATTCTTTTTTCACTGGCTGCCCGGTCTTAAGTTACATCAGTTGAAAATAGAATGAATGGGATCCTATACTATTAGCTCAAAGTTCAAAGGCCGCAGCTGTCACACGTCATGCTGTAAAGCTTCTTTAATTTGCACGAACACTTCATGCACAGAAAATATTAGCAACACAAAAGAATTAATAAGTATTACATATATATTATAGTTCAACTAGATATATTGTTATTATTTTAAAATGTTATACACATAAAATCATGCAATTTTTTCACTTCATGTGAATAAAGAAATAAATCCATTTTAGAGTTCTTTGATCAAATCCTGCTTTGGAATGAAAACTCTAAGGAAATATAAGAAAATAAAATTAAATATCAAATTCATACAGAAACAGAATTATTTAAATATCTTATACATATATTGGTTGGTTCTAATGGAATTCAAAATATTGCTACTTAAATTTATAAATATGAAGTTCTAATTTATTAATTAATATGTATATATATATATTTTATAAAAGTATATATAAATACAATTATACGCAATCTCTACTTAGACAAGTGTATATATATAAATATATATATATATATGAACTATTAGAAACTATGTAACTACAATTTTACTGTATGAGATTATAAAAAAATATTGAGACATTGTATTACATTTTGATACAACATTATATTTACAGTTTTTCCTTAGCCACTCCCTAAACCAAATCTTCTGTCTCTCTCGAATATCTCCAGGAACGCCCTATTTAGGAAAGACATTTTTCTATCCTTCAAAATCTCAGAGAACTGCCTGTTCTTCTGTCCACATTCCATGACGTCACTGTGAGTTGGTCGTCTCACCTGTCTCTGTCCATCAGTTTCAGCCATTTTCCTTTTTAGAGAATCACAGTTCTGACTGAGAATTAACTCATTCTGTGGAGAGATGGATCTTTGCACTGGCTGATATGGCTTATAACATATATGAAATCTTCTGCGTATTTGATAGAGTTCACTATGGGGATGACTCAGTCTAGGAGGGTTTGATATCGGCTTTTGGTAAGATTTTACCTTTCCTGGTTTTATAAATTTAGCTTGATTTAATTTCTTTTCACGATTCTCATGTTTTCTAACAAAATCCAGCATCTGCGCACATTCAAATAATGAATTTTTTTGTGATGCCATAACTTGGGAAACTGAATTTAGGAATTTGAATTTTTGTACAAAAGTTGTTATCATATGTTGTACTTTTCCATTTTTGATGAGAGCATTGTACAACCGTTCAAATATGGACATGAATGTATATGTACATTCCTTCCTACCAATCCTTAGTTTCTGCAGATCTTCTATGTTGGGAAAATCCTTTGTGACACAGTAAATCAAATATCTTAATCTGTCCGAATCATTTTCCCATCCATTAGGAGAGTCATTTTCACAGGGCATTAAATGTAAACGTCTGGACAATGTCACAGGAATCCATATTTTAAATAATTGATTCCTCTCCTCATTGGATAAATCAAACTTATCAGAGAAGCTCTCAAATGTCTCTGAATTTCTACAGGCATGGATTTTGACATCATATTTTGGCATGATTTTGTATAATTTCAGCAAATTTTTCCTCATTTTAATTTGGAGTTGCGCCTGGGTAATTCCAGAATTCTCTGATATTTTTAGTGGCTGTTGTACGTCCTTTCCTCCTACGTCACTCACGTCTCCTCCCACATCACCTAGTATGTCGGTTTCTCATATGTCAGTCATGTCTCCTCCCATGTCAGGTTTCTGTATGTCCGTCTCTTGGTCAGACCCAAGGTCACCTTCAGTTACAGACACGTGTCTTACTTCTTGTTCATTTTCCACATTACAGTCAGAATCAGTATCACCGTCTGACACTTCTACACTATTTTCCTGCTTAGAAATCTCTAACACAAGACTATGAAAAAAATCTACCAAATGTAGAATATTTCTCAATTTCTGTTTGTCTCTATTTACCAATTTAGAAGTTAACTGTAAATTCTGCAATTCACATTCTTTGTATAAACTGAGCCACAAAACTTCTATGTCATCTCCTACATTAACTGTGAAATTAATATTACTTTGTTTAGCAAAAGAAGAAATTATATCCATATTTTGCTTACCTTAAGATTCCTTGGCTTCTCTTTATCTGCACGTCCTGTCTTCAGTTCATCTGATTCTTTTCCTGTGTGATTCTGTTCCTTGTTAGTACCTCTGCTTCCTGTCTTTCCTCAGTCTGTAGGTCCTTTCTGCTTCCCGTGACAAACTAGTGAATTTACTGACACGTGAACAACAGCTGTTCACCTCGTCAGGACTCCCTCCTTGTTCACGGAAGAAATTCACTTACTTAATTTAAAAAAACAAAAAAACAGGACTGGCTGGCTCACCATTGTAAAATAATACTCTTCCTGTATTATTTTTTTCTACTGAGGACTTCTCAAAGTATCTTTATCACGATATTCTTATAAAAAATGTATCTATTTATTCTTGGATTGTCCATTAAAAGGAATCAGATTGCAGCAGGTACATACAATAATTAGTTATAAAGTAATTGTCCATTTGTCCATAATTTGCTTAATTGTTGAGATTCACCCATCTTTCCTTGGATCCTGGCTGGTAAATCATGTCTTTGTCCAGCATGTGTCCAGGCCTACATGTCATCTGCTTCTCAGCATGAAGATTCTGTGTCTTGTGGGGTGGGCAGAGCAAGAGAGCCCCCCCTTTCTGTACCATGGGCTTTTATAGCCAGTCGTATGGACACCTGTTCTACATATGGTAGTGAACCAAAAATACACACACAACTAGCGCATGTCAACTAGACACGATGGCTGAGGCATAGAACTCAGAAAAATGATTATCGATTAACATTCCATGAATTTCCATAATTAACCATTTAACAGAGACCGCCTGGGAATGCCAGGTGCTGTAGGCTTTTGCTTTTTCCTTCCTTCCACCAGCAGGGGGCACTCTCTTCTATGCCTTTTTTCCATTCCCTTTCACAAGTGCACAAATTCATTCTCTTTTCTTTTTTTCATTTGCTTTCTCTCTTGCGCTATTTCATCTCTGCAAAATACCAGCATCCTTCTGATCACCGTGGGCCTCCAGCATTGTTGCTTCTTTACTTTTAATACTAGGCTCCTTTTCACCAGGACCAGCGTCTCCCGGGTGGCTGGAGGCAACCACCGGTAACCCCAAGCAGAAGGCCTTTGCAGGCAACACGACCCTCCCCCCTGAAGAGCAGCTCAAAGTCACTGGCAACCATCTCACCCTCTTCCTTCATTCACCCCTGGACGTCTCGCTCAGCCCCCAAGTTACTGGTCCAGCTTGCTCTTTCTGTCACATTACCGAGATGAAGGGTTTAGCCTGCAGGAGATCCTGCGCCGAGCCATTTTTGAAGACACCTGATGCGGCGGGTGAATCACTGCTAAATAAACCACACCTGTAGGGACGGCACAGCCTTTGCATGGACCCTTCGGAGCCCGCCCCGTCACGGCCAGATTGCTCGCCACCAAGCGATCCTGAGAAAGGCTGGCCGGGCGATGGATCTTGCAGCATCTACTGGCCATACCACCTTGGATGCGCCTGATCTTGTCTGATCTCGGAAGCAAAGCAGGGCTGGGCTCGGACAGTACTTGGATGGGAGACCTCCTGGGAACACCAGGTGCTGTAGACCATTTTGATGATGTTTTGCCCTACTGCCCAGCTCGGCTAGCATGGAACGGCGCCTTGCCGGACACCGACCTTAAGTAACTTAGATGATGGAAGCCCCAAGGCCTCTGAGCCAGTTGGCAGCTAAGTATGCTACCCCGCCGCCCTTCACGCAGGCCTGACACCGAGCTCCTTGCCACGGCTAGGAGTGGTTATTGACTCGGCAGCTCGCCGTGTGGAAATGATGGCGTTAAAAGCGCCCTGGGCCGTGAAGGGGCCAGGCTTTCAGCAGGTGCCCAGGAAAGGTTTTGGATGCCGGCCGCCTAGCGAGTGCCAGCAGAAGTAACATGTTTCTCTGCAAAGAAGCTTGTGTAACCAAGCCAGACGGCTGACAAAGAGTTAACCTCAGTGCAAGGAAGGCAGGGAAGGTGCGGAAGGAAATGGGGAGGGGGGGGTGATTCCTGCTAGGGCCCTGAAATCATAAAACAGGCAGGAGAGTCTGACGCATGGTGACGGAGAGGTTGTAGGGGCAGATAGGGGGTGTTGTCACGTGCGAGCACGTGTGCATGCTGGCTTGTGTGTGAGAGTGCGCTTCCTAGGTGTGGCGCGCTGCAGACAGACAAAGGGATTGTTCCCTTTCATTAAAAGTTAATCCCCGGCTGCAGGCTATTAGAAAGCAACTAACCGTGCTCTACTCACCCTACCCGGGTCTACCGGTGAGTCTCGCCTCTGCTCCCGGCCTGTGGCATTGGCCGTGAAGCCGACGTTCCGTCGACAGCGCTGCAGCCGATCAGTGAGCTCAGCGGCTCTGAGTGGGGCCTTCTGTCTACAAAACCATTTAAGGAAGCCAGCAAAAAAATTGAAGAGAAGGGAAAGCACAAAAGGACCTGGTCTTGCTGAGCACTGGAAAGGGCAGCCGGCAGCCAGACTTCAAAGTAGAAAAGCAGCAAGTGAGAAGATAATCGCTGCCTACAGCCACACCATCCTGAACACGCCTGATCTCGTCTGATTTTGGAAGCTAAGCAGGCTTGGGCCTGGTTAGTACTTGGATGGGAGACCACCTGGGAATACCAGGTGCTGTAGGCTTTTGCTTTTTCCTTCCTTCCACCAGCAGTGGGCACTCTCTTCTCTGCCTTTTTTCCATTCCCTTTCACAAGTGCACACATTCATTCTCTTTTCTTTTTTTCATTTGCTTTCTCTCTTGCGCTATTTCATCTCTGCAAAATACCAGCATCCTTCTGATCACCGAGGGCCTCCAGCATTGTTGCTTCTTTACTTTTAATACTAGTCTCCTTTTCACCAGGACCAGCGTCTCCCGCGTGGCTGGAGGCAACCACCGGTAACCCCAAGCAGAAGACCTTTGCAGGCAACACGTCCCTCCCCCCTGAAGAGCAGCTCAAAGTCACTGGCAACCATCTCACCCTCTTCCTTCATTCACCCCCGGACGTCTCGCTCCGCCCCCAAGTTACGGGTCCAGCTTGCTCTTTCTGTCACATTACCGCGATGAAGGGTTTAGCCTGCAGGAGAGCCTGCGCCGAGACATTTTTGAAGACACCTGATGCGGCGGGTGAATCACTGCTAAACAAACCACACCTGTTGGGATGGCACAGCCTTTGCATGGACCCTTCGGAGCCCGCCCCGTCACGGCCAGATTGCTCGCCACCAAGCGATCCTGAGAAAGGCTGGCCGGGCGATGTATCAAGCAGCGTCTACTGGCCATACCACCTTGGATACACCCGATCTCATCTGATCTCGGAAGCAAAGCAGGCTGGGCTCAGACACTACTTGGATGGGAGACCTCCTGGGAACACCGGGTGTTGTAGACCATTTTGATGACGTTTTGCCCTACTGCCCAGCTCGGCTAGCATGGAACGGCGCCTTGTCGGACACCGACCTTAAGTAACTTAGATGGTGGAAGCCCCAAGGCCTCTGAGCCAGTTGGCAGCTAAGTACGCTACCCCGTCACCTTCACGCAGGCCTGACACCGAGCTCCTTGCCACGGCTAGGAGTGCTTATTGACTCCGCAGCTCGCCGTGTGGAAATGATGGCGTTAAATGCGCCCGGGGCCGTGAAGGGGCCAGGCTTTCAGCAGGTGCCCAGGGAAGGTTTTGGATGCCTGTCGCCTAGCGAGGGCCAGCAGAAGTAACATGTTTCTCTGCAAAGAAGCTTGTGTAACCAAGCCAGACGGCTGACAAAGAGCTAACCTCAGTGCAAGGAAGGCAAGGAAGGCAAGGAAGGTGCGGAAGGAATTGGGGAGGGGGGGGTGATTCCTGCTAGGGCCCTGAAATCATAAAACAGGCAGGAGAGTCTGACGCATGGTGACGGAGAGGTTGTAGGGGCAGATAGGGGGTGTTGTCACGTGCGAGCACGTGTGCATGCTGGCTTGTGTGTGAGAGTGCGCTTCCTAGGTGTGGCGCGCTGCAGACAGTCAAAGGGATTGTGCCCTTTCATTAAAAGTTAATCCCCGGCTGCAGCCTATTAGAAAGCAACTAACCGCGCTCTACTCACCCTACCCGGGTCTACCGGTGAGTCTCGCCTCTGCTCCCGGCCTGTGGCATTGGCCGTGAAGCTGACGTTCCGTCGACAGTGCTGAAGCCGATCAGTGAGCTCAGCGGCTCTGAGTGGGGCGTTGTGTCTACAAGACCTTTTAAGGAAGCCAGCAAAAAAATTGAAGAGAAGGGAAAGCACAAAAGGACCTGGTCTTGCTGAGCACTGGAAAGGGCAGCCGGCAGCCAGACGTCAAAGTAGAAAAGCAGCAAGTGAGAGGCTTGTCTCTGCCTATGGCCACACCACCCTGAACACGCCCGATCTCATTTGATCTCGGAAGCTAAGCAGGGTCAGGCCGGGTTAGTACTTGGATGGTAGACTGTAATATAATACTCTTCCTGTATTATTTTTTTCTACTGAGGACTTCTCAAAGTATCAATATTACAATATTCTTATAAAAAAATGTATCTATTTATTCTTGGATTGTCCATTAAAAAGAATCAGATTGCAGCAGGTACATACAATAATTAGTTATAAAGTAATTGTCTATTTGTCCATAATTACCTTAATTGTTGAGATTCACCCATCTTTCCTTGGATCCTGGCTGGTAAATCATGTTTTTGTCCAGCATGTGTCCAGGCCTACATGTCATCTGCTTCTCAGCATGAAGATTCTGTGTCTTGTGGGGTGGGCAGAGCAAGAGAGCTCCCCCTTTCTGTACCATGGGCTTTTATAGCCAGTCGTATGGACACCGGTTCTACATATGGTAGTGAACCAAAAATACACACACAAATAGCGCATGTCAACTAGACACGATGGCTGAGGCATAGAACTCAGAAAAATGAATATCGATTAACATTCCAAATGAATTTCCATAATTAACCATTTAACATTTCCCCCTTTTTTGAGAATAAAAGGACTTTAACTTCTCAAAAGAAGATACATTCATCAATCATTTTTTCTTTCCTTCTTCCTTGGCAATATCATTAAATTTCTATAATAATAATAATAGTAATAATAGTATCAATATCGGATTATTGTTATATAATGATGTGAATTCATGTTATGGTAAGCCGTGACTAATATTCATTTAATATGTATAATTATACTTCCCTATATCTAAATTGAAGCAATCGCGGGTTCAATCGTCATCATCTGATGTCATCGGGTCGTCGTCTCGTCTTCTTCTTGGTTCTTTTATAACACAGTCTTTAGATGAAAACTCCTTTGAAATAAATTACAGCATGTAGATATTGTACAGTCCATAATTGTGTTCATTATTGTTCAGTCCATAAACTGTACTCTTTATTAGAAAGATCATGTGTGTCAGTTGATAAGAAAACAAAGTCCATGGATGAAATGTAGCTTTAATATCTGTGCAGTGTCACCTGGACTTACGTTGGATCGTCTTTGGAATCTTCCATGTGTCCGCACTGGTCTCGTGTCACTTTTGGAACAGATGTGACGTCTTTGGTCAGTAAAGCAAGGGTTAACTTGACACTTTCCTGCTTTATATAGCACCATAACCAGTACTCAGTCCTTTATATACAGGACACATATGCCAGGTATTACCTGTTCACCAGCTTTCATTGAAGCGTTGCAGGTGATAAGAAACCACTGGAACGTGATGAAACTTGAACACAACACAGTACATATAGGATCATCGTCCTCTGCCGTCCTGGTGATCAGTGGTGTGAATTGTATTGTATGTAATGGACACAGTCTATTATAACACTCAGCATTCACACCTGTTACCTTCTGAGACGTCCGGATATCAGTTTCTTATTCTTGTAACTTTTGAGAATCTCTTTGATTTATAAAAATTAAAAGTCTTTATTAAGATAGAATTCATAATTGCGATGTCTTGATTGAAGTCTTCATTCCCTAATCTGATACCAAATCTGGCAGTTTTTCCTAACCTATAATATCACAGCGTACCATAGCAATCAGTAATATCCATCTAATTATTATCAAAATATTAAAATAAATTATGTTTGGAATAATAAACAATAATAGATAATAATTCATTATCAATCAAGTTCTCCATATGATAGAACATTTTTATGTCATAGGTGTAATTACCTTTTCCAACCCATAGGTGTCAGTGTATTTGGAAAAAACAAGTTTTTATATCTTTATTAAACCAATAATATCAAAGAATGTATACTCCTGAACCAAATGAATAAATATATGAATGTATGAATGAATGAATGAATGAATGAATAAATGAATGAATGAATTGTTGTGTTTACTCAGAAAATGTAAACATTTTTTTCCTTAGCAATATATATTTAATGAAGCAATACTATTGTATTAGACATTACTTTATTAAATATTAATGTGTTTTCTCAATTGAGATATTGAACTCAAATAAAATCAAATGAGAATTAAAAAAATGAAAAAATAGAAAAATAAGAAGTATAAAGTAAGAATAAAATTTTAAAAATGAAAAATAAAATTAAGAGTAAAAATAAGAATAAAAATAAAAATAAGGCCTTTAAATTTTAATGACAAATGCAGAGTAATTATATTCTCCATAAAAAATATCCTTATATCTCCATTATCTGGATGATTTCATATTTGTCATAACCTTGTACCACCAAAAAATATTAAATTATGGAACTTTGCATGTAATACCCTTCTTAATTATACCATAGTACCTTATTATTATTTCTTCTTTATTAAAATGTGTGGAAAATAAGTATTGATCAAAATTGATTATGTAATCAGGATCAAAAACACATTTTCCCCCTTAATACCAAAAATATTATTTTATAAAATTTATGTATATATCAGAACCAAATTATAAATTTCATATCGATGAGTAGCATAGATTTGACTAAAGAGAGGTGTGTACCTATTTAGGTAACCATTAAAAATAATATTATAGTTATTCAAGAATATTATCATGTGGAAAATTATTCTAAATATAAATTTGCTTTGTAAACCATTTTAAAGTGTGGTTGCCCTTATCCACTATTAGTTAAATCAAGAAATAATAATTATTAAAGAAATATAGAAATATATATATGTAGATAATACCTAATTATGTATTATAATTTCCTCAGAATTAAATATATTTTTGTACCTTCACATAAAGAAACATTTTTATTTTTTCAAACATACAAACATACGAGGCCTCTGTCACATCAATCACACTTAGCAGCTGCTGATTTACTCATCTGTCACCTTCACTCTGACATTCACAGATCTGTTCAACTCAAACATTCCACATATGAAGTTTTAGACATATATATATTTAACCCAAAATTGTTGTATCCCAATTTATTAATGCGCATTGCCATATCAATTGAATATCTTTATATTTCGTTGAATATTCCCCAAGTACATATTATATAATATGAGAGTAAGTCACTGGAATTTCAGACACTTGAAAAAACTCTTGTCTTAGATTCTTTTTTCACTGGCTGTCCGGTCTTAAGTTACATCAGTTGAAAATAGAATGAATGGGATCCTATACTATTAGCTCAAAGTTCAAAGGCCGCAGCTGTCACACGTCATGCTGTAAAGCTACTTTAATTTGCACGAACACTTCATGCACAGAAAATATTAGCAACACAAAAGAATTAATAAGTATTACATATATATAATAGTTCAACTAGATATATTGTTATTATTTTAAAATGTTATACACATAAAATCATGCAATTTTTTCACTTCCTGTGTGAATAAAGAAATAAATCCATTTTAGAGTTCTTTGATCAAATCCTGCTTTGGAATGAAAACTCTAAGGAAATATAAGAAAATAAAATTAAATATCAAATTCATACAGAAACAGAATTATTTAAATATCTTATACATATATTGGTTGGTTCTAATGTAATTCAAAATATTGCTACTTAAATTTATATATATGAAGTTCTAATTTATTAATTAATATATATATATATATATTTTATAAACGTATATATAAATACAATTATACGCAATCTCTACTTAGACAAGTGTATATATATATATATATATATATATATAAACTATTAGAAACTATGTAACTACAATTTTACTGTATAAGATTATAAATAAATATTGAGACATTGTATTACATTTTGATAAAACATTGTAATTACAGTTTTTCCTTAGCCGCTCCCTAAACCAAATCTTCTGTCTCTCTCAAATATCTACAGGAACGCCCTATTTAGGAAAGACATTTTTCTATCCTTCAAAACCTCAGAGAACTGCCTGTTCTTCTGTCCACATTCCATGACGTCACTGTGAGTTGGTCGTCTCACCTGTCTCTGTCCATCAGTTTCAGCCATTTTCCTTTTTAGAGAATCACAGTTCTGACTGAGAATTAACTCATTCTGTGGAGAGATGGATCTTTGCACTGGCTGATTTGGCTTATAACATATATGAAATCTTCTGCGTATTTGATAGAGTTCACTATAGGGATGACTCAGTCTAGGAGAGTTTGATATTGGCTTTTGGTAAGATTTTACCTTTCCTGGTTTTATAAATTTAGCTTGATTTATTTTCTTTACACGATTCTCATGTTTTCTAACAAAATCCACCATCTGCGCACATTCAAATAATGAATTTTTTGGGATGCCATAACTTGGGAAACTGAATTTAGGAATTTGAATTTTTGTACAAAAGTTGTTATCATATGTTGTACTTTTCCATTTTTGATGAGAGCTTTGTACAACCGTTCAAATATGGACATGAATGTATATGTACATTCCTTCCTACCAATCCTTAGTTTCTGCAGATCTTCTATGTTGGGAAAATCCTTTGTGACACAATAGATCAAATATCTTAATCTGTCCGAATCATTTTCCCATCCATTAGGAGAGTCATTTTCACAGGGCATTAAATGTAAACGTCTGGACAATGTCACAGGAATCCATATTTTAAATAATTGATTCCTCTCCTCATTGGATCAATCAAACTTATCAGAGAAGCTCTCAAATGTCTCTGAATTTCTACAGGCATGGATTTTGACATCATATTCTGCAATGATTTTGTATAATTTCAGCAAATTTTTCCTCATTTTAATTTGGAGTTGAGCCTGGGTAATTCCAGAATTCTCTGATATTTTTAGTGGCTCTTGTACGTCCGTTCCTCCTACGTCACTCACGTCTCCTCCCACATCACCTAGCATATCGGTTTCTCGTATGTCAGTCATGTCTCCTCCCATGTCAGGTTTCTGTATGTCCGTCTCTTGGTCAGACCCAAGGTCACCTTCAGTTACAGACACGTGTCTTACTTCTTGTTCATTTTCCACATTACAGTCAGAATCAGTATCACCGTCTGACACTTCTACACTATTTTCCTGCTTAGAAATCTCTAACACAAGACTATGAAAAAAATCTACCAAATGTAGAATATTTCTCAATTTCTGTTTGTCTCTATTTACCAATTTAGAAGTTAACTGTAAATTCTGCAATTCACATTCTTTGTATAAACTGAGCCACAAAACTTCTGTGTCATCTCCTACATTAACTGTGAAATTAATATTACTTTGTTTAGCAAAAGAAGAAATTATATCCATATTTTGCTTACCTTAAGATTCCTTGGCTTCTCTTTATCAGCACGTCCTGTCTTCAGTTCGTCTGATTCTTTTCCTGTGTGATTCTGTTCCTTGTTAGTACCTCTGCTTCCTGTCTTTCCTCAGTCTGTAGGTCCTTTCTGCTTCTCGTGACAAACTAGTGAATTTACTGACACGTGAACAACAGCTGTTCAGCTCGTCAGGACTTCTCCCTTGTTCACGGAAGAAATTCACTTACTTAATTTAAAAAACAAAAAAACAGGACTGGCTGGCTCACCATTGTAAAATAATACTCTTCCTGTATTATTTTTTTCTACTGAGGATTTCTCAAAGTATCAATATCACGATATTCTTATAAAAAAATGTATCTATTTATTCTTGGATTGTCCATTAAAAAGAATCAGATTGCAGCAGGTACATACAATAATTAGTTATAAAGTAATTGTCCATTTGTCCATAATTAGCTTAATTGTTGAGATTCACCCATCTTTCCTTGGATCCTGGCTGGTAAATCATGTCTTTGTCCAGCATGTGTCCAGGCCTACATGTCATCTGCTTCTCAGCATGAAGATTCTGTGTCTTGTGGGGTGGGCAGAGCAAGAGAGCCCCCCCTTTCTGTACCATGGGCTTTTATAGCCAGTCGTATGGACACCTGTTCTACATATGGTAGTGAACCAAAAATACACACACAAATAGCGTATGTCAACTAGACACGATGGCTGAGGCATAGAACTCAGAAAAATGATTATCGATTAACATTCCAAATGAATATCCATAATTAACCATTTAACAGAGACCGCCTGGGAATGCCAGGTGCTGTAGGCTTTTGCTTTTTCCTTCCTTCCACCAGCAGGGGGCACTCTCTTCTATGCCTTTTTTCCATTCCCTTTCACAAGTGCACACATTCATTCTCTTTTCTTTTTTTCATTTGCTTTCTCTCTTGAGCTATTTCATCTCTGCAAAATACCAGCATCCTTCTGATCACTGTGGGCCTCCAGCATTGTTGCTTATTTAATTTTAATACTAGGCTCCTTTTCACCAGGACCAGCGTCTCCCGGGTGGCTGGAGGCAACCACCGGTAACCCCAAGTAGAAGACCTTTGCAGGCAACACGACCCTCCCCCCTGAAGAGCAGCTCAAAGTCACTGGCAACCATCTCACCCTCTTCCTTCATTCACCCCTGGACGTCTCGCTCCGTCCCCAAGTTACGGGTCCAGCTTGCTCTTTCTGTCACATTACCGCGATGAAGGGTTTAGCCTGCAGGAGACCCAGCGGCGAGACATTTTTGAAGACACCTGATGCGGCGGGTGAATCACTGCTAAACAAACCACACCTGTAGGGACGGCACAGCCTTTGCATGGACCCTTCGGAGCCCGCCCCGTCACGGCCAGATTGCTCGCCACCAAGCGATCCTGAGAAAGACTGGCCGGGCGATGGATCAAACAGCATCTACTGGCCATACCACCTTGGATACGCCTGATATCATCTGATCTCGGAAGCAAAGCAGGGCTGGGCTCGGACAGTGCTTGAATGAGAGACCTCCTGGGAACAGCGGGTGCTGTAGACCATTTTGATGACGTTTTTACCTACTGCCCAGCTCGGCTAGCATGGAACGGCGCCTTGCCGGACACCGACCTTATGTAACTTAGATGATGGAAGCCCCAAGGCCTCTGAGCCAGTTGGCAGCTAAGTACACTACCCCGCCGCCCTTGACGCAGGCCTGACACCGAGATCCTTACCATGGCTAGGAGTGTTTATTGATTCCGCAGCTCGCCGTGTGGAAATGATGGCGTTAAAAGCACCCGGGGCCGTGAAGGGGCCAGGCTTTCAGCAGGTGCCCAGGAAATGTTTTGGATGCCGGCTGCCTAGCGAGGGCCAGCAGAAGTTACATATTTTTCTGCAAAGAAGCTTGTGTAACCAAGCCAGACGGCTGACAAAGAGCTAACCTCAGTGCAAGGAAGGCAAGGAAGGTGCGGAAGGAATTGGGGAGGGGTGGGGCTATTCCTGCTAGGGCCCTGAAATCATAAAACAGGCAGGAGAGTCTGACGCATGGTGACGGAGAGGTTGTAGGGGCAGATAGGGGGTGTTGTCACGTGCGAGCACGTGTGCATGCTGGCTTGTGTGTGAGAGTGCGCTTCCTAGGTGTGGCTCGCTGCAGACAGTCAAAGGGATTGTTCCCTTTCATTAAAAGTTAATCCCCGGCTGCAGGCTATTAGAAAGCAACTAACCGCGCTCTACTCACCCTACCCGGGTCTACCGGTGAGTCTCGCCTCTGCTCCCGGCCTGTGGCATTGGCCGTGAAGCTGACGTTCCGTCGACAGCGCTGCTGCCGATCAATTAGCTCAGCGGCTCTGAGTGGGGCCTTGAGTCTACAAGACCTTTTAAGGAAGCCAGCAAAAAAATTGAAGAAAAGGGAAAGCACAAAAGGACCTGGTCTTGCTGAGCACTGGAAAGGGCAGCCGGCAGCCAGACGTCAAAGTAGAAAAGCAGCAAGTGAGAGGTTAGTCTCTCCCTACGGCCACAACACCCTGAACACGCCCAATCTCATCTCATCTAAAAAGCTAAGCAGGGTTGGGCCTGGTTAGTACTTGGATGGGAGACCACCTGGGAATACCAGGTGCTGTAGGCTTTTGCTTTTTCCTTCCTTCCACCAGCAGGGGGCACTCTCTTCTATGCCTTTTTTCCATTCCCTTTTACAAGTGCACACATTCATTCTCTTTTCTTTTTTTCATTTGCTTTCTCTCTTGCGCTATTTCATCTCTGCAAAATACCAGCATCCTTCTGATCACTGTGGGCGTCCAGCATTGTTGCTTCTTTACTTTTAATACTAGGCTCCTTTTCACCAGGACCAGCGTCTCCCGGGTGGCTGGAGACAACAACCGGTAACCCCAAGCAGAAGACCTTTGCAGGCAACACGACCCTCCCCCCTGAAGAGCAACTCAAAGTCACTGGCAACCATCTCACCCTCTTCCTTCATTCACCCCTGGACGTTTCGCTCCACCCCCAAGTTACGGGTCCAGCTTGCTCTTTCTGTCACATTACCGCGATGAAGGGTTTAGCCTGCAGGAGACCCTGCGCCGAGACATTTTTGAAGACAACTGATGCGGCGGGTGAATCACTGCTAAACAAACCACACCTGTAGGGACGGCACAGCCTTAGCATGGACCCTTCGGAGCCCGCCCCGTCACGGCAAGATTGCTCGCCATCAAGCGATCCTGAGAAAGGCTGGCCGGGCGATGGATCAATCATCGTCTACTGGCCATGCCATCTTGGATACGCCTGATCTTGTCTGATCTCAGAAGCAATGCAGGGCTGGGCTCGGACAGTACTTGGATGGGAGACCTCCTGGGAGCACCGGGTGCTGTAGACCATTTTGATGACGTTTTGCCCTACTGCCCAGCTCGGCTAGCATGGAACGGCGCCTTGCCGGACACCGATCTTAAGTAACTTAGATGATGGAAGCCCCAAGGTCTCTGAGCCAGTTGGCAGCTGAGTACGCTACCCCGCCGCCTTCACGCAGGCCTGACACCGAGCTCTTTGCCACGGCTAGGAGTGCTTATTGACTCCGCAGCTCGCCGTGTGGAAATGATGGCGTTAAAAGCACCCGGGGCCGTGAAGGGGCCAGGCTTTCAGCAGGTGCCCAGGGAAGGTTTTGGATGCCGGCCGCCTAGCGAGGGCCAGCAGAAGTAACATGTTTCTCTGCAAAGAAGCTTGTGTAATCAAGCCAGACGGCTGCCAAAAAGCTAACCTCAGTGCAAGGAAGGTGCGGAAGGAATTGGGAAGGGGGGGGTGATTCCTGCTAGGGCCCTAAAATCATAAAACAGGCAGTAGAGTCTGACGCATGGTGACGGAGAGGTTGTAGGGGCAGATAGGGGGTGTTGTCACGTGCGAGCACGTGTGCATGCTGGCTTGTGTGTGAGAGTGCGCTTCCTAGGTGTGGCGTGCTGCAGACAGTCAAAGGGATTGTTTCCTTTCATTAAAAGTTAATCCCCGGCTGCAGGCTATTAGAAAGCAACTAACCACGCTCTACTCACCCTACCCGGGTCTACCGGTGAGTCTCGCCTCTGCTCCCGGCCTGTGGCATTGGCCGTGAAGCTGACGTTCCGACGACAGAGCTGCAGCCGATCAATGAGCTCAGCGGCTCTGAGTGGGGCCTTCTGTCTACAAGAACTTTTAAGGAAGCCAGCAAAAAAATTGGTTAGTACTTGGATGGAAGACCGCCTGGGAATACCAGGTGCTGTAGGCTTTTGCTTTTTCTTTCCTTCCACCAGCAGGGGGCACTCTCTTCTATGCCTTTTTTCCATTCCCTTTCACAAGTGCACACATTCATTCTCTTTTCTTTTTTTCATTTGCTTTCTCTCTTGCGCTATTTCATCTCTGCAAAATACCAGCATCCTTCTGATCACCGTGGGCCTCCAGCATTGTTGCTTCTTTACTTTTAATACTAGGCTCCTTTTCACCAGGACCAGCGTCTCCCGCGTGGCTGGAGGCAACCACTGGTAACCCCAAGCAGAAGACCTTTGCAGGCAACACGACCCTCCCCCATGAAGAGCAGCTCAAAGTCACTGGCAACCATCTCACCCTCTTCCTTCATTCACCCCTGGACGTCTCGCTCCGCCCCCAAGTTACGGGTCCAGCTTGCTCTTTCTGTCACATTACCGCGATGAAGGGTTTAGCCTGCAGGAGACCCTGCGCCGAGACATTTTTGAAGACACCTGATGCGGCGGGTGAATCACTGCTAAACAAACCACACCTGTAGGGACGGCACAGCCTTTGCATGGACCCTTCGGACCCGCCCCGTCACGGCCAGATTGCTCGCCACCAAGCGATCCTGAGAAAGGCTGGCCGGGCGATGGATCAAGCAGCGTCTACTGGCCATACCACCTTGGATACGCCTGATCTCGTCTGATCTCGCAAGCAAAGCAGGGCTGGGCTCGGACAGTACTTGGATGGGATACCTCCTGGGAACACCGGGTGCTGTAGACCATTTTGATGACGTTTTGCCCTACTGCCCAGCTCGGCTAGCATGGAACGGCGCCTTGCCGGACACCGACCTTAAGTAACTTAGATGATGGAAGCCCCAAGGCCTCTGAGATAGTTGGCAGCTAAGAACGCTACCCCGCCGCCCTTCACACAGGCCTGACACCGAGCTCCTTGCCACGGCTAGGAGTGCTTATTGACTCCGCAGCTCGCCGTGTGGAAATGATGGCATTAAAAGCACCCGGGGCCGTGAAGGGGCCAGGCTTTCAGCAGGTGCCCAAGGAAGGTTTTCGATGCCGGCCGTCTAGCGAGGACCAGCAGAAGTAACATGTTTCTCTGCAAAGAAGCTTGTGTAACCAAGCCAGACGGCTGACAAAGAGCTAACCTCAGTGCAAGGAAGGCAAGGAAGGAATTGGGGAGGGGGGGGTGATTCCTGCTAGGGCCCTGAAATCATAAAACAGGCAGGAGAGTCTGACGCATGGTGACGGAGAGGTTGTAGGGGCAGATAGGGGGTGTTGTCACGTGCGAGCACGTGTGCATGCTGGCTTGTGTGTGAGAGTGCGCTTCCTAGGTGTGGCGCGCTGCAGACAGTCAAAGGGATTGTTCCCTTTCATTAAAAGTTAATCCCCGGCTGCAGGCTATTAGAAAGCAACTAACCACGCTCTACTCACCCTACCCGGGTCTACCAGTGAGTCTCGCCTCTGCTCCCAGCCTGTGGCATTGGCCGTGAAGCTGACGTTCCGTCGACAGCGCTGCAGCCAATCAGTGAGCTCAGCGGCTCTGAGTGGGGCGTTGTGTCTACAAGACCTTTTAAGAAAGCCAGCAAAAAATTGAAGAGAAGGGAAAGCACAAAAGGACCTGGTCTTGCTGAGCACTGGAAAGGGCAGCCGGCAGCCAGACGTCAAAGTAGAAAATCAGCAAGTGAGAGGCTTGTCTCTGCCTACGGCCACACCAATCTGAACACGCCCGATCTCATCTGATTTCGGATGCTAAGCAGGGTCGGGCCTGGTTAGTACTTGGATGGGAGACCACCTGGGAATACCAGGTGCTGTAGGCTTTTTCCTTTTCCTTCCTTCCACCAGCAGGGGGCACTCTCTTCTATGCCTTTTTTCCATTCCCTTTCACAAGTGCACACATTCATTCTCTTTTCTTTTTTTCATTTGCTTTCTTTCTTGCGCTATTTCATCTCTGCAAAATACCAGCATCCTTCTGATCACCGTGGGCCTCCAGCATTGTTGCTTCTTTACTTTTAATAATAGGCTCCTTTTCACCAGGACCAGCGACTTCCGGGTGGCTGGAGGCAACCACCGGTAACCCCAAGCAGAAGACCTTTGCAGGCTACACGACCCTCCCCCCTGAAGAGCAGCTCAAAGTCACTGGCAACCATCTCACCCTCTTCCTTCATTCACCCCTGGACGGCTCGCTCCGCCCCCAAGTTACGGGTCCAGCTTGCTCTTTCTGTCACATTACCGCGATGAAGGGTTTAGCCTGCAGGAGACCCTGCGCCGAGACATTTTTGAAGACACCTGATGCGGCGGGTGAAACACTGCTAAACAAATCACACCTGTAGGGACGGCACAGCCTTTGCATGGACCCTTCGGAGCCCGCCCCATCACGGCCAGATTGCTCGCCACCAAGCGATCCTGAGAAAGTCTGGCCAGGCAATGGATCGAGCAGCGTGTACTGGCCATGCCACCTTGGATACGCCGATCTTGTCTGATCTTGGAAGCAAAGCAGGGCTGGGCTCGGACAGTACTTAGATGGGAGACCTCCTGGGAACACCAGGTGCTGTAGACCATTTTGATGACGTTTTGCCCTACTGCCCAGCTCGGCTAGCATGGAACGGCGCCTTGCCGGACACCGACCTTAAGTAACTTAGATGATGGAAGCCCCAAGGCCTCTGAGCCAGTTGGCAGCTAAGTACGCTACCCTGCCGCTCTTCACGCAGGCCTGACACCGAGCTCCTTGCCACAGCTAGGAGTGTTTATTGATTCCGCAGCTCGCCATGTGGAAATGATGGCATTAAAAGCACCCGAGGCCGTGAAGGGGCCAGGCTTTCAGCAGGTACCCAGGGAAGGTTTTGGATGCCGGCCGCCTAGCGAGTGCCAGCAGAAGTAACATGTTTCTCTGCAAAGAAGCTTGTGTAACCAGGCCAGACGGCTGACAAAGAGCTAACCTCAGTGCAAGGAAGGCAAGGAACGTGCGGAAGGAATTGGGGAGGGGGGGTGGGTGATTCCTGCTAGGGCCCTGAAATCATAAAACAGGCAGGAGAGTCTGACGCATGGTGACGGAGAGGTTGTAGGGGCAGATAGGGGGTGTTGTCACGTGCGAGCACGTGTGCATGCTGGCTTGTGTGTGAGAGTGCACTTCCTAGGTGTGGCGCGCTGCAGACAGTCAAAGGGATTGTTCCCTTTCATTAAAAGTTAATCCCCGGCTGCAGGCAATTAGAAAGCAACTAACCGCGCTCTACTCACCCTACCCGGGTCAACCGGTGAGTCTCGCCTCTGCTCCCGGCCTGTGGCATTGGCCGTGAAGCTGACGTTCCATCGACAGCGCTGCAGCCGATCAGTGAGCTCAGCGGCTCTGAGTGGGGCGTTGTGTCTACAAGACCTTTTAAGGAAGCCAGCAAAAAAATTGAAGAGAAGGGAAAGCACAAAAGGACCTGGTCTTGCTGAGCACTGGAAAGGGCAGCCGGCAGCCAGACGTCAAAGTAGAAAATCAGCAAGTGAGAGGCTTGTCTCTGCCTACGGCCACACCACCCTGAACACGCCCGATCTCATCTGATTTCGGATGCTAAGCAGGGTCAGGTCTGGTTAGTACTTGGATGGGAGACTGTAAAATAATACTCTTCCTGTATTATTTTTATCTACTGAGAACTTCTCAAAGTATCAATATCACGATATTCTTATAAAAAAATGTATTTATTTATTCTTGGATTGTCCATTAAAAAGAATCAGATTGCAACAGGTACACACAATAATTAGTTAGAAAGTAATTGTCCATTTGTCAATAATTAGCTTAATCTTTCCTTGGATCCTGGCTGGTAAATCATGTCTTTGTTCAGCATGTGTCCAGGCCTACATGTCATCTGCTTCTCAGCATGAAGATTCTGTGTCTTGTGGGGTAGGCAGAGCAAGAGAGCCCCCCCTTTCTGTACCATGGGCTTTTATAGCCAGTAGTATGGACACCTGTTCTACATATGGTAGTGAATCAAAAATACACACACAAATAGCGCATGTCAACTAGACACGATGGCTGAGGCATAGAACTCAGAAAAATGATTATCGATTAACATTCCAAATGAATTTCCATAATTAACCATTTAACATTTCCCCCTTTTTTGAGAATAAAAGGACTTTAACTGAAATTTCTCAAAAGAAGATACATTCATCAATCATTTTTTCTTTCCTTCTTCCTTGGCAATATCATTAAATTTCCATAATAATAATAATAGTAATAATAGTATCAATATCGGATTATTGCTATATAATGATGTGAATTCATGTTATGGTAAGCCGTGACTAATATTCATTTAATATGTATAATTATACTTCCCTATATCTAAATTGAAGCAATCGCGGGTTCAATCGTCATCATCTGATGTCATCGGGTCGTCGTCTCGTCTTCTTCTTGGTTCTTTTATAACACAGTCTTTAGATGAAAACTCCTTTGAAATAAATTACAGCATGTAGATATTGTACAGTCCATAATTGTGTTCATTATTGTTCAGTCCATAAACTGTACTCTTTATTAGAAAGATCATGTGTGTCAGTTGATAAGAAAACAAAGTCCATGGATGAAATGTAGCTTTAATATCTGTGCAGTGTCACCTTGACTTACGTTGGATCATCTTTGGAATCTTCCGTGTGTCCGCACTGGTCTCGTGTCACTTTTGGAACAGATGTGACGTCTTTGGTCAGTAAAGCAAGGGTTAACTTGACACTTTCCTGCTTTATAAAGCACCATAACCAGTGCTCAGTCCTTTATATACAGGACACATATACCAGGTATTACCTGTTCACCAGCTTTCATTGAAGCGTTGCAGGTGATAAGAAACCACTGGAACGTGATGAAACTTGAACACAACACAGTACATATAGGATCATCGTCCTCTGCCATCCTGGTGATCAGTGGTGTGAATTGTATTGTATGTAATGGACACAGTCTATTATAACACTCAGCATTCACACCTGTTACCTTCTGAGACGTCCGGATATCAGTTGCTTCTTCTTGTAACTTTTGAGAATCTCTTTGATTTATAAAAATTAAAAGTCTTTATTAAGATAGAATTCATAATTGCGATGTCTTGATTGAAGTCTTCATTCCCTAATCTGATACCAAATCTGGCAGTTTTTCCTAACCTATAATATCACAGCGTACCATAGCAATCAGTAATATCCATCTAATTATTATCAAAATATTAAAATAAATTATGTTTGGAATAATAAACAATAATAGATAATAATTCATTATCAATCAAGTTCTCCATATGATAGAACATTTTTATGTCATAGGTGTAATTACCTTTTCCAACCCATAGGTGTCAGTGTATTTTGAAAAAACAAGTTTTTATATCTTTATTAAACCAATAATATCAAAGAATGTATACTCCTGAACCAAAATGAATAAATATATGAATGTATGAATGAATGAATGAGTGAATAAATGAATGAATGAATTGTTGTGTTTACTCAGAAAATGTAAACATTTTTTTCCTTAGCAATATATATTTAATGAAGCAATGCTCTTGTATTAGACATTACTTTATTAAATATTAATGTGTTTTCTCAATTGAGATATTGAACTCAAATAAAATCAAATGAGAATTAAAAAATGAAAAAATAGAAAAATAAGAAGTATAAAGTAAGAATAAAATTTTAAAAATGAAAAATAAAATTAAGAGTAAAAATAAGAATAAAAATAAAAATAAGGCCTTTAAATTTTAATGACAAATGCAGAGTAATTATATTCTCCATAAAAAATACCCTTATATCTCCATTATCTGGATGATTTCATATTTGTCATAACCTTGTACCACCAAAAAATATTAAATTATGCAACTTTGCATGTAATACCCTTCTTAATTATACCATAGTACCTTATTATTATTTCTTCTTTATTAAAATGTGTGGAAAATAAGTATTGATCAAAAGTCATTATGTAATCAGGATCAAAAACACATTTTCCCCCTTAATACCAAAAATATTATTTTATAAAATTTATGTATATATCAGAACCAAATTAAAAATAATTATTCTTCTAGAAATATTGTGCATACATTTCATATCGATGAGTAGCATAGATTTGACTAAAGAGAGGTGTGTACCTATTTAGGTAACCATTAAAAATAATATTATAGTTATTCAAGAATATTATCATGTGGAAAATTATTCTAAATATAAATTTGCTTTGTAAACCATTTTGATGTGTGGTTGCCCTTATCCACTATTAGTTAAATCAAGAAATAATAATTATTAAAGAAATATAGAAATATACATATGTAGATAATACCTAATTATGTATTATAATTTCCTCAGAATTAAATATATTTTTGTACCTTCACATAAAGAAACATTTTTTTTTTCAAACATACAAACATACGAGGCCTCTGTCACATCAATCACACTTAGCAGCTGCTGATTTACTCATCTGTCACCTTCACTCTGACATTCACAGATCTGTTCAACTCAAACATTCCACATATGAAGTTTTAGATATATATATATATATATTTTACCCCAAATTGTTGTATCCCAATTTATTAATGCGCATTGCCATATCAATTGAATATCTTTATTTTTCTTTGAATATTCCCCAAGTACATATTATATAATATGAGAGTAAGTCACTGGAATTTCAGACACTTGAAAAAACTCTTGTCTTAGATTCTTTTTTCACTGGCTGCCCGGTCTTAAGTTACATCAGTTGAAAATAGAATGAATGGGATCGTATACTATTAGCTCAAAGTTCAAAGGCCGCAGCTGTCACACGTCATGCTGTAAAGCTACTTTAATTTGCATGAACACTTCATGCACAGAAAATATTAGCAACACAAAAGAATTAATAAGTATTACATATATATTATAGTTCAACTAGATATATTGTTATTATTTTAAAATGTTATACACATAAAATCATGCAATTTTTTCACTTCCTGTGTGAATAAAGAAATAAATCAATTTTAGAGTTCTTTGATCAAATCCTGCTTTGGAATGAAAACTCTAAGGAAATATAAGAAAATAAAATTAAATATCAAATTCATACAGAAAAAGAATTATTTAAATATCTTATACATATATTGGTTGGTTCTAATGTAATTCAAAATATTGCTACTTAAATTTATATATATGAAGTTCTAATTTATTAATTGATATATATATATATTTTATAAACGTATATATAAATACAATTATACGCAATCTCTACTTTGACAAGTGTATATATATATATATATATATATATATCTGAACTATTAGAAACTATGTAACTACAATTTTACTGTATGAGATTATAAATAAATATTGAGACATTGTATTACATTTTGATACAACATTATAATTACAGTTTTTCCTTAGCCACTCCCTAAACCAAATATTCTGTCTCTCTCAAATATCTCCAGGAACGCCCTATTTAGGAAAGACATTTTTCTATCCTTCAAAACCTCAGAGAACTGCCTGTTCTTCTGTCCACATTACATTACGTCACAGTGAGTTGGTCGTCTCACCTGTCTCTGTCCATCAGTTTCAGCCATTTTCCTTTTTAGAGAATCACAGTTCTGACTGAGAATTAACTCATTCTGTGGAGAGATGGATCTTTGCACTGGCTGATATGGCTTATAACATATATGAAATCTTCTGCGTATTTGATAGAGTTCACTATGGGGATGACTCAGTCTAGGAGAGTTTGATATTGGCTTTTGGTAAGATTTTACCTTTCCTGGTTTTATAAATTTAGCTTGATTTATTTTCTTTTCACGATTCTCATGTTTTCTAACAAAATCCAGCATCTGCGCACATTCAAATAATGAATTTTTTTGTGATGCCATAACTTGGGAAACTGAATTTAGGAATTTGAATTTTTGTACAAAAGTTGTTATCATATGTTGTACTTTTCCATTTTTGATGAGAGCTTTGTACAACCGTTCAAATATGGACATGCATGTATATGTACATTCCTTCCTACCAATCCTTAGTTTCTGCAGATCTTCTATGTTGGGAAAATCCTTTGTGACACAATAAATCAAATATCTTAATCTGTCCGAATCATTTTCCCATCCATTAGGAGAGTCATTTTCACAGGGCATTAAATGTAAACGTCTGGACAATGTCACAGGAATCCATATTTTAAATAATTGATTCCTCTCCTCATTGGATAAATCAAACTTATCAGAGAAGCTCTCAAATGTCTCTGAATTTCTACAGGCATGGATTTTGACATCATATTTTGGCATGATTTTGTATAATTTCAGCAAATTTTTCCTCATTTTAATTTGGAGTTGAGCCTGGGTAATTCCAGAATTCTCTGATATTTTTAGTGGCTCTTGTACGTCCGTTCCTCCTACGTCACTCACGTCTCCTCCCACATCACCTAGTATGTCGGTTTCTCGTATGTCAGTCATGTCTCCTCCCATGTCAGGTTTCTGTATGTCCGTCTCTTGGTCAGACCCAAGGTCACCTTCAGTTACAGACACGTGTCTTACTTCTTGTTCATTTTCCACATTACAGTCAGAATCAGTATCACCGTCTGACACTTCTACACTATTTTCCTGCTTAGAAATCTCTAACACAAGACTATGAAAAAAATCTACCAAATGTAGAATATTTCTCAATTTCTGTTTGTCTCTATTTACCAATTTAGAAGTTAACTGTAAATTTTGCAATTCACATTCTTTGTATAAACTGAGCCACAAAACTTCTATGTCATCTCCTACATTACCTTTGAAATTAATATTACTTTGTTTAGCAAAAGAAGAAATTATATCCATATTTTGCTTACCTTAAGATTCCTTGGCTTCTCTTTATCAGCACGTCCTGTCTTCAGTTCGTCTGATTCTTTTCCTGTGTGATTCTGTTCCTTGTTAGTACCTCTGCTTCCTGTCTTTCCTCAGTCTGTAGGTCCTTTCTGCTTCTCGTGACAAACTATTGAATTTACTGACACGTGAACAACAGCTGTTCAGCTCGTCAGGACTCCCCACTTGTTCACGGAAGAAATTCACTTACTTAATTTAAAAAACAAAAAAACAGGACTGGCTGGCTCACCATTGTAAAATAATACTCTTCCTGTATTATTTTTTTCTACTGAGGACTTCTCAAAGTATCAATATCACGATATTCTTATAAAAAAATGTATCTATTTATTCTTGGATTGTCCATTAAAAAGAATCAGATTGCAGCAGGTACATACAATAATTAGTTATAAAGTAATTGTCCATTTGTCCATAATTAGCTTAATTGTTGAGATTCACCCATCTTTCCTTGGATCCTGGCTGGTAAATCATGTCTTTGTCCAGCATGTGTCCAGGCCTACATGTCATCTGCTTCTCAGCATGAAGATTCTGTGTCTTGTGGGGTGGGCAGAGCAAGAGAGCCCCCCCTTTCTGTACCATGGGCTTTTATAGCCAGTCGTATGGACACTTGTTCTACATATGGTAGTGAACCAAAAATACACACACAAATAGCGCATGTCAACTAGACACGATGGCTGAGGCATAGAACTCAGAAAAATGATTATCGATTAACATTCCAAATGAATTTCCATAATTAACCATTTAACAGAGACCGCCTGGGAATGCCAGGTGCTGTAGGCTTTTTCCTTCCTTCCACCAGCAGGGGGCACTCTCTTCTATGCCTTTTTTCCATTCCCTTTCACAAGTGCACACATTCATTCTCTTTTCTTTTTTTCATTTGCTTTCTCTCTTGCGCTATTTCATCTCTGCAAAATACCAGCATCCTTCTGATCACCGTGGGCCTCCAGCATTGTTGCTTCTTTACTTTTAATACTAGGCTCCTTTTCACCAGGACTAGCGTCTCCCGCGTGGCTGGAGGCAACCACCGGTAACCCCAAGCAGAAGACCTTTGCAGGCAACACGACCCTCCCCCCTGAAGAGCAGCTCAAAGTCACTGGCAACCATGTCACCCTCTTCCTTCATTCACCCCTGGACGTCTCGCTCTGCCCCCAAGTTACGGGTCCAGCTTGCTCTTTCTGTCACATTACCACGATGAAGGGTTTAGCCTGCAGGAGACCCTGTGCCGAGACATTTTTGAAGACACCTGATGCGGCGGGTGAATCACTGCTAAACAAACCACACCTGTAGGGACGGCACAGCCTTTGCATGGACCCTTCGGAGCCTGCCCCGTCACGGCCAGATTGCTCGCCACTAAGCGATCCTGAGAATGGCTGGCCGGGCGATGGATCGAGCAGCGTCTACTGGCTATACCACCTTGGATATTCCCGATTTCGTCTGATCTCGGAAGCAAAGCAGAGCTGGGCTCGGACAGTACTTGGATGGGAGACCTCCTGGGAACACCGGGTGCAGTAGACCATTTTGATGAAGTTTTGCCCTACTGCCCAGCTCGGCTAGCATGGAACGGCGCCTTGCCGGACACCGACCTTAAGTAACTTAGATGATGGAAGCCCCAAGGCCTCTGAGCCAGTTGGCAGCTAAGTACGCTACCCTGCCGCCTTCACGCAGGCCTGACACCGAGCTCCCTGCCACGGCTAGGAGTGCTTATTGACTCCGCAGCTCGCCGTGTGGAAATGATGGCGTTAAAAGCACTCGGGGCCATGAAGGGGCCAGGCTTTCAGCAGGTGCCCAGGGAAGGATTTGGATGCCGGGCGCCTAGCGAGGGCCAGCAGAAGTAACATGTTTCTCTGCAAAGAATCTTGTGTAACCAAGCCAGACGGCTGACAAAGAGCTAACCTCAGTGCAAGGAAGGCAAGGAAGGTGCGGAAGGAATTGGGGAGGGGGGGTGATTCCTGCTAGGGCCCTGAAATCATAAAACAGGCAGGAGAGTCTGACGCATGGTGACGGAGCGGTTGTAGGGGCAGATAGGGGGTGTTGTCACGTGCGAGCACGTGTGCATGCTGGCTTGTGTGTGAGAGTGCACTTCCTAGGTGTGGCGCGCTGCAGACAGTCAAAGGGATTGTTCCCTTTCATTAAAAGTTAATCCCTGGCTGCAGGCTATTAGAAAGCAACTAACCGCGCTCTACTCACCCTACCCGGGTCTACCGGTGAGTCTCGCCTGTGCTCCCGGCCTGTGGCATTGGCCGCGAAGCTGACGTTCCGTCGACAGCGCTGCAGCCGATCAGTGAGCTCAGCGGCTCTGAGTGAGGCCTTCTGTCTACAAGACCTTTAAAGGAAGCCAGCAAAAAAATTGAAGAGAAGGGAAAGCACAAAAGGACCTGGTCTTGCTGAGCACTGGAAAGGGCAGCCGGCAGCCAGACTTCAAAGTAGAAAAGCAGCAAGTGAGAGGCTTGTCTCTGCCTACGGCCACACCATCCTGAACACGCCCGATCTTATCTGATCTCAGAAGCTAACCAGGGTCAGGCCTGGTTAGTACTTGGATGGGAGACTGTAAAATAATTCTCTTCCTGTATTATTTTTTTCTACTGAGGGCTTCTCAAAGTATCAATATCACGATATTCTTATAAAAATCTATTTATTCTTGGATTGTCCATTAAAAATAATCAGATTGCAGCAGGTACATACAATAATTAGTTATAAAGTAATTGTCCATTTGTCCATAATTAGCTTAATTGTTGAGATTCACCCATCTTTCCTTGGATCCTGGCTGGTAAATCATGTCTTTGTCCAGCATGTGTCCAGGCCTACATGTCATCTGCTTCTCAGCATGAAGATTCTGTGTCTTGTGGGGTGGGCAGAGCAAGAGAGCCCCCCCTTTCTGTACCATGGGCTTTTATAGCCAGTCGTATGGACACCTGTTCTACATATGGTAGTGAACCAAAAATACACACACAAATAGCGCATGTCAACTAGACACGATGGCTGAGGCATAGAACTCAGAAAAATTATTATCGATTAACATTCCAAATGAATTTCCATAATTAACCATTTAACATTTCCCCCTTTTTTGAGAATAAAAGGACTTTAACTGAAAAATCTCAAAAGAAGATACATTCATCAATCATTTTTTCTTTCCTTCTTCCTTGGCAATATCATTAAATTTCCATAATAATAATAATAGTAATAATAGTATCAATATCGGTTTATTGTTATATAATGATGTGAATTCATGTTATGGTAAGCCGTGACTAACATTCATTTAATATGTATAATTATACTTCCCTATATCTAAATTGAATCAATCGCGGGTTCAATCGTCATCATCTGATGTCATCGGGTCGTCATCTTCTTGGTTCTTTTATAACACAGTCTTTAGATGAAAACTCCTTTGAAATAAATTACAGCATGTAGATATTGTACAGTCCATAATTGTGCTCATTATTGTTCAGTCCATAAACTGAACTCTTTATTAGAAAGATCATGTGTGTCAGTTGATAAGAAAACAAAGTCCATGGATGAAATGTAGCTTTAATATCTGTGCAGTGTCACCTGGACTTACGTTGTATCGTCTTTGGAATCTTCCGTGTGTCCGCACTGGTCTCGTGTCACTTTTGGAACAGATGAGACATCTTTGGTCAGTAAAGCAAGAGTTAACTTGACACTTTCCTGCTTTATATAGCACCATAACCAGTACTCAGTCCTTTATATACAGGACACATATGCCAGGTATTACCTGTTCACCAGCTTTCATTGAAGCGTTGCAGGTGATAAGAAACCACTGGAACGTGATGAAACTTGAACATAACACAGTACATATAGGATCATCGTCCTCTGCCGTCCTGGTGATCAGTGGTGTGAATTGTATTGTATGTAATGGACACAGTCTATTATAACACTCAGCATTCACACCTGTTACCTTCTGAGACGTCAGGATATCAGTTGCTTCTTCTTTTAACTTTTGAGAATCTCTTTGATTTATAAAAATTAAGAGTCTTTATTAAGATAGAATTCATAATTGCGATGTCTTGATTGAAGTCTTCATTCCCTAATCTGATACCAAATCTGGCAGTTTTTCCTAACCTATAATATCACAGCGTACCATAGCAATCAGTAATATCCATCTAATTATTATCAAAATATTAAAATAAATTATGTTTGGAATAATAAACAATAATAGATAATAATTCATTATCAATCAAGTTCTCCACATGATAGAACATTTTTATGTCATAGGTGTAATTACCTTTTCCAACCCATATGTGTCAGTGTATTTTGAAAAAACAAGTTTTTATATCTTTATTAAACCAATAATATCAAAGAGTGTATACTCCTGAACCAAAATAAATAAATATATGAAAGTATGAATGAATGAATGAATGAATGAATGAATAAATGAATGAATGAATTGTTGTGTTTACTCAGAAAATGTAAACATTTTTTTCCTTAGCAATATATATTTAATGAAGCAATACTTTTGTATTAGACAATACTTTATTAAATAGTAATGTGTTTTCTCAATTGAGATATTGAACTCAAATAAAATCAAATGAGAATTAAAAAATGAAAAAATAGAAAAATAAGAAGTATAAAGTAAGAATAAAATCTTAAAAATGAAAAATAAAATTAAGAGTAAAAATAAGAATAAAAATAAAAATAAGGCCTTTAAATTTTAATAACAAATGCAGAGTAATTATATTCTCCATAAAAAATACCCTTATATCTCCATTGTTTGGATGATTTCATATTTGTCATAACCTTGTACCACCAAAAAATATTAAATTATGCAACTTTGCATGTAATACCCTTCTTAATTATACCATAGTACCTTATTATTATTTCTTCTTTATTAAAATGTGTGGAAAATAAGTATTGATCAAAAGTGATTATGTAATCAGGATCAAAAACACATTTTCCCCCTTAATACCAAAAATATTATTTTATAAAATTTATGTATATATCAGAACCAAATTAAAAATAATTATTCTTCTAGAAATATTGTGCATAAATTTCATATCGATGAGTAGCATAGATTTGACTAAAGAGATGTGTGTACCTATTTAGGTAACCATTAAAAATAATATTATAGTTATTCAAGAATATTATCATGTGGAAAATTATTCTAAATATAAATTTGCTTTGTAAACCATTTTGATGTGTGGTTGCCCTTATCCACTATTAGTTAAATCAAGAAATAATAATTATTAAAGAAATATAGAAATATATATATGTAGATAATACCTAATTATGTATTATAATTTCCTCAGAATTAAATATATTTTTGTACCTTCACATAAAGAAACATTTTTTTTTTCAAACATACAAACATACAAGGCCTCTGTCACATCAATCACACTTAGCAGCTGCTGATTTACTCATCTGTCACCTTCACTCTGACATTCACAGATCTGTTCAACTCAAACATTCCACATATGAAGTTTTAGATATATATATATATATATTTAACCCAAAATTGTTGTATCCCAATTTATTAATGCGCATTGCCATATCAATTGAATATCTTTATATTTCTTTGACTATTCCCCAAGTACATATTATATAATATGAGAGTAAGTCACTGGAATTTCAGACACTTGAAAAAACTCTTGTCTTAGATTCTTTTTTCACTGGCTGTCCGGTCTTAAGTTACATCAGTTGAAAATAGAATGAATGGGATCCTATACTATTAGCTCAAAGTTCAAAGGCCGCAGCTGTCACACGTCATGCTGTAAAGCTACTTTAATTTGCACGAACACTTCATGCACAGAAAATATTAACAACACAAAAGAATTAATAAGTATTACATATATATTATAGTTCAACTAGATATATTGTTATTATTTTAAAATGTTATACACATAAAATCATGCAATTTTTTCACTTCCTGTGTGAATAAAGAAATAAATCCATTTTAGAGTTCTTTGATCAAATCCTGCTTTGGAATGAAAACTCTAAGGAAATATAAGAAAATAAAATTAAATATCAAATTCATACAGAAAGAGAATTATTTAAATATCTTATACATATATTGGTTGGTTCTAATGTAATTCAAAATATTGCTACTTAAATTTATATATATGAAGTTCTAATTTATTAATTAATATATATATATATATCTTATAAACGTATATATAAATACAATTATACGCAATCTCTACTTAGACAAGTGTATATATATATATATGAACTATTAGAAACTATGTAACTACAATTTTACTGTATAAGATTATAAATAAATATTGAGACATTGTATTACATTTTGATACATTATAATTACAGTTTTTCCTTAGCCACTCCCTAAACCAAATCTTCTGTCTCTCTCAAATATCTCCAGGAACGCCCTATTTAGGAAAGACATTTTTCTATCCTTCAAAACCTCAGAGAACTGCCTGTTCTTCTGTCCACATTCCATGACGTCACTGTGAGTTGGTCGTCTCACCTGTCTCTGTCCATCAGTTTCAGCCATTTTCCTTTTTAGAGAATCACAGTTCTGACTGAGAATTAACTCATTCTGTGGAGAGATGGATCTTTGCACTGGCTGATATGGCTTATAACATATATGTAATCTTCTGCGTATTTGATAGAGTTCACTATGGGGATGACTCAGTCTAGGAGAGTTTGATATTGGCTTTTGGTAAGATTTTACCTTTCCTGGTTTTATAAATTTAGCTTGATTTATTTTCTTTTCACGATTCTCATGTTTTCTAACAAAATCCAGCATCTGCGCACATTCAAATAGTGAATTTTTTTGTGATGCCATAACTTGGGAAACTGAATTTAGGAATTGGAATTTTTGTGCAAAAGTTGTTATCATATGTTGTACTTTTCCATTTTTGATGAGAGCTTTGTACAACCGTTCAAATATGGACATGAATGTATATGTACATTCCTTCCTACCAATCCTTAGTTTCTGCAGATCTTCTATGTTGGGAAAATCCTTTGTGACACAATAAAACAAATATCTTAATCTGTCCGAATCATTTTCCCATCCATTAGGAGAGTCATTTTCACAGGGCATTAAATGTAAACGTCTGGACAATGTCACAGGAATCCATATTTTAAATAATTGATTCCTCTCCTCATTGGATAAATCAAACTTATCAGAGAAGCTCTCAAATGTCTCTGAATTTCTACAGGCATGGATTTTGACATCATATTTTGGCATGATTTTGTATAATTTCAGCAAATTTTTCCTCATTTTAATTTGGAGTTGAGCCTGGGTAATTCCAGAATTCTCTGATTTTTTTAGTGGCTCTTGTACGTCCGTTCCTCCTACGTCACTCACGTCTCCTCCCACATCACCTAGTATGTCGGTTTCTCGTATGTCAGTCATGTCTCCTCCCATGTCAGGTTTCTGTATGTCCGTCTCTTGGTCAGACCCAAGGTCACCTTCAGTTACAGAAACGTGTCTTACTTCTTGTTCATTTTCCACATTACAGTCTGAATCAGTATCACCGTCTGACACTTCTACACTATTTTCCTGCTTAGAAATCTCTAACACAAGACTATGAAAAAAATCTACCAAATGTAGAATATTTCTCAATTTCTGTTTGTCTCTATTTACCAATTTAGAAGTTAACTGTAAATTCTGCAATTCACATTCTTTGTATAAACTGAGCCACAAAACTTCTATGTCATCTCCTACATTAACTTTGAAATTAATATTACTTTGTTTAGCAAAAGAAGAAATTATATCCATATTTTGCTTACCTTAAGATTCCTTAGCTTCTCTTTATCAGCACGTCCTGTCTTCAGTTCGTCTGATTCTTTTCCTGTGTGATTCTGTTCCTTGTTAGTACCTCTGCTTCCTGTCTTTCCTCAGTCTGTAGGTCCTTTCTGCTTCTCGTGACAAACTAGTGAATTTACTGACAAGTGAACAACAGCTGTTCAGCTCGTCAGGACTTCCCCCTTGTTCACGGAAGAAATTCACTTACTTAATTTAAAAAACAAAAAAACAGGACTGGCTGGCTCACCATTGTAAAATAATACTCTTCCTGTATTATTTTTTTCTACTGAGGACTTCTCAAAGTATCAATATCACGATATTCTTATAAAAAATGTATCTATTTATTCTTGGATTGTCCATTAAAAAAAATCAGATTGCAGCAGGTACATACAATAATTAGTTATAAAGTAATTGTCCATTTGTACATAATTAGCTTAATTGTTGAGATTCACCCATCTTTCCTTGGATCCTGGCTGGTAAATCATGTCTTTGTCCAGCATGTGTCCAGGCCTACATGTCATCTGCTTCTCAGCATGAAGATTCTGTGTCTTGTGGGGTGGGCAGAGCAAGAGAGCCCCCCCTTTCTGTACCATGGGCTTTTATAGCCAGTCGTATGGACACCTGTTCTACATATGGTAGTGAACCAAAAAAACAAACACAAATAGCGCATGTCAACTAGAGACAATGACTGAGGCATAGAACTCAGAAAAATGATTATCGATTAACATTCCAAATGAATTTCCATAATTAACCATTTAACAGAGACCGCCTGGGAATGCCAGGTGCTGTATGCTTTTGCTTTTTTCCTTCCTTCCACCAGCAGGGGGCACTCTCTTCTTTGCCTTTTTTCCATTCCCTTTCACAAGTGCACACATTCATTCTCTTTTCTTTTTTTCATTTGCTTTCTCTCTTGCGCTATTTCATCTCTGCAAAATACCAGCATCCTTCTGATCACCGTGGGCCTCCAGCATTGTTGCTTCTTTACTTTTAATACTAGGCTCCTTTTCACCAGGACCAGCGTCTCCCGGGTGGCTGGAGGCAACCACCGGTAACCCCAAGCAGAAGACCTTTGCAGGCAACACGACCCTCCCCCCTGAAGAGCAGCTCAAAGTCACTGGCAACCATCTCACCCTCTTCCTTCATTCACCCCTGGATGTCTCGCTCCGCCCCCAAGTTACTGGTCCAGCTTGCTCTTTCTGTCACATTACCGCGATGAAGGGTTTATCCTGCAGGAGACCCTGCGCCGAGACATTTTTGAAGACACCTGATGCGGCCGGTGAATCACTGCTAAACAAACCACACCTGTAGGGACGGCACAGCCTTTGCATGGACCCTTCGGAGATCGCCCCATCACGGCCAGATTGCTCGCCACCAAGCGATCCTGAGAAAGGCTGGCCGGGCGATGGATCGAGCAGCGTCTACTGGCCATACCACCTTGGATACGCCCGATCTCGTCTGATCTCGGAAGCAAAGCAGGGCTGGGCTCAGACAGTACTTGGATGGGAGACCTCCTGGGAACACCGGGTGCTGTAGACCATTTTGATGACGTTTTGCCCTACTGCCCAGCTCGGCTAGCATGGAACGGCGCCTTGCCGGACACCGACCTTAAGTAACTTAGATTATGGAAGCCCCAAGGCCTCTGAGCCAGTTGGCAGTTAAGTACGCTACCCCGCCGCCTTCACGCAGGCCTGACACCGAGCTCCTTGCCACGGCTAGGAGTGCTTATTGACTCCGCAGCTCGCCGTGTGGAAATGATGGCGTTAAAAGCACTCGGGGCAGTGAAGAGGCCAGGCTTTCAGCAGGTGCCCAGGGAAGGTTTTGGATGCCGGCCGCCTAGCGAGGGCCAGCAGAAGTAACATGTTTCTCTGCAAAGAAGCTTGTGTAACCAAGCCAGACGTTGGACAAAGAGCTAACCTCAGTGCAAGGAAGGCAAGGAAGGTGCGGAAGGAATTGGGGAGGGGGGGGGGGTGATTCCTGCTAGGGCCCTGAAATCATAAAAGAGGCAGGAGAGTCTGAGGCATGGTGACGGAGAGGTTGTAGGGGCAGATAGGTGGTGTTGTCACGTGCGAGCACGTGTGCATGCTGGCTTGTGTGTGAGAGTGCGCTTCCTAGGCGTGGCGCGCTGCAGACAGTCAAAGGGATTGTTCCCTTTCATTAAAAGTTAATCCCCGGCTGCAGGCTATTAGAAAGCAACTAACCAGCCTCTACTCACCCTACCCGGGTCTGCTGTTGAGTCTCGCCTCTGCTCCAGGCCTGTGGCATTGGCCGTGAAGCTGACGTTCCGTCGACAGTGCTGCAGCCGATCAGTGAACTCAGCGGCTCTGAGTGGGGCGTTCTGTCTACAAGACCTTTTAAGGAAGCCAGCAAAAAAATTGAAGAGAAGGGAAAGCACAAAAGGACCTGGTCTTGCTGAGCACTGGAAAGGGCAGCCTGCAGCCAGACTTCAAAGTAGAAAAGCAGCAAGTGAGAGGCTTGTCTCTGCTTGCAGCCACACCATCCTGAACACGCCCAATCTCATCTGATCTCGGAACCTACGCAGTGTCAGGTCTGGTTAGTACTTGGATGGGAGACCGCCTGGGACTACCAGGTGCTGTTGGCTTTTGCTTTTTCTTTCCTTCCATCAGCAGGGGGCACTCTCTTCTGTGCCTTTTTTCCATTCCCTTTCACAAGTGCACACATTCATTCTCTTTTCTTTTTTTCATTTGCTTTCTCTCTTGCGCTATTTCATCTCTGCAAAATATCAGCAGCCTTCTGATCACCGTGGGCCTCCAGCATTGTTGCTTCTTTACTTTTAATGCTAGGCTATTTTCACCAGGACCAGCGTCTCCCGCGTGGCTGGAGGCAACCACCGGTAACCCCAAGCAGAAGACCTTTGCAGGCAACACGACCCTCCCCCCTGAAGAGCAGCTCAAAGTCACTGGCAACCATCTCACCCTCTTCCTTCATTCACCCCTGGACGTCTCGCTCCGCCACCAAGTTACGGGTCCAGCTTGCTCTTTCTGTCACATTACCGCGATGAAGGGTTTAGCCTTCAGCAGCAAGTGAGAGGCATGTCTCCGCCTACGGCCACACCACCCTGAACACGCCCGATCTCATCTGATCTTGGAAGCTAAGCAGTGTTGGGCCTGGTTAGTACTTGGATGGGAGACTGTAAAATAATACTCTTCCTGTATTATTTTTTTCTACTGAGGACTTCTCAAAGTATCAATAACACGATATTCTTATAAAAAAATGTATCTATTTATTCTTGGATTGTCCATTAAAAAGAATCAGATTGCAGCAGGTACATACAATAATTAGTTATAAAGTAATTGTCCATTTGTCCATAATTAGCTTAATTGTTTAATTGCTGAGATTCACCCATCTTTCCTTGGATCCTGGCTGGTAAATCATGTCTTTGTCCAGCATGTGTCCAGGCCTACATGTCATCTGCTTCTCAGCATGAAGATTCTGTGTCTTGTGGGGTGGGCAGAGCAAGAGAGCCCCCCCTTTCTGTACCATGGGCTTTTATAGCCAGTCGTATGGACACCTGTTCTACATATGGTAGTGAACCAAAAATACACACACAAATAGCGCATGTCAACTAGACACGATGGCTGAGGCATAGAACTCAGAAAAATGATTATCGATTAACATTCCAAATGAATTTCCATAATTAACCATTTAACATTTCCCCCTTTTTGAGACTAAAAGGACTTTAACTGAAAATTCTCAAAAGAAGATACATTCATCAATCATTTTTTCTTTCCTTCTTCCTTGGCAATATCATTAAATTACCATAATAATAATAATAGTAATAATAGTATCAATATCGGATTATTATTGTTATATAATGATGTGAATTCATGTTATGGTAAGAGGTGACTAATAATCATTTAATATGTATAATTATACTTCCCTATATCTAAATTGAAGCAATCGCGGGTTCAATCGTCATCATCTGATGTCATCGGGTCGTCGTCTCGTCTTCTTCTTGGTTCTTTTATAACACAGTCTTTAGATGAAAACTCCTTTGAAATAAATTACAGCATGTAGATATTGTACAGTCCATAATTGTGCTCATTATTGTTCAGTCCATAAACTGTACTCTTTATTAGAAAGATCATGTGTGTCAGTTGATAAGAAAACAAAGTCCATGGATGAAATGTAGCTTTAATATCTGTGCAGTGTCACCTGGACTTACGTTGGATCGTCTTTGGAATCTTCCGTGTGTCCGCACTGGTCTTGTGTCACTTTTGGAACAGATGTGACGTCTTTGGTCAGTAAAGCAAGGGTTAACTTGACACTTTCCTGCTTTATATAGCACCATAACCAGTACTCAGTCCTTTATATACAGGACACATATGCCAGGTATTACCTGTTCACCAGCTTTCATTGAAGCGTTGCAGGTGATAAGAAACCACTGGAACGTGATGAAACTTGAACACAACAGAGTACATATAGGATCATCATCCTCTGCCGTCCTGGTGATCAGTGGTGTGAATTGTATTGTATGTAATGGACACAGTCTATTATAACACTCAGCATTCACACCTGTTACCTTCTGAGACGTCCGGATATCAGTTGCTTCTTCTTGTAACTTTTGAGAATCTCTTTGATTTATAAAAATTAAAAGTCTTTATTAGGATAGAATTCATAATTGCGATGTCTTGATTGAAGTCTTCATTCCCTAATCTGATACCAAATCTGGCAGTTTTTCCTAACCTATAATATCACAGCGTACCATAGCAATCAGTAATATCCATCTAATTATTATCAAAATATTAAAATAAATTATGTTTGGAATAATAAACAATAATAGATAATAATTCATTATCAATCAAGTTCTCCATATGATAGAACATTTTTATGTCATAGGTGTAATTACCTTTTCCAACCCATAGGTGTCAGTGTATTTTGAAAAAACAAGTTTTTATATCTTTATTAAACCAATAATATCAAAGAATGTATACTCCTGAACCAAAATGAATAAATATATGAATGTATGAATGAATGAATGAATGAATGAATAAATGAATAAATGAATGAATGAATTGTTGTGTTTACTCAGAAAATGTAAACATTTTTTTTGCTTAGCAATATATATTTAATGAAGCAATACTCTTGTATTAGACATTACTTTATTAAATATTAATGTGTTTTCTCAATTGAGATATTGAACTCAAATAAAATCAAATGAGAATTAAAAAATGAAAAAATAGAAAAATAAGAAGTATAAAGTAAGAATAAAATTTTAAAAATGAAAAATAAAATTAAGAGTAAAAATAAGAATAAAAATAAAAATAAGGCCTTTAAATTTTAATGACAAATGCAGAGTAATTATATTCTCCATAAAAAATACCCTTATATCTCCATTATCTGGATGATTTCATATTTGTCATAACCTTGTACCACCAAAAAATATTAAATTATGCAACTTTGCATGTAATACCCTTCTTAATTATACCATAGTACCTTATTATTATTTCTTCTTTATTAAAATGTGTGGAAAATAAGTATTGATCAAAAGTGATTATGTAATCAGGATCAAAAACACATTTTCCCCCTTAATACCAAAAATATTATTTTATAAAATTTATGTATATATCAGAACCTAATTAAAAATAATTATTCTTCTAGAAATATTGTGCATAAATTTCATATTGATGAGTAGCATAGATTTGACTAAAGAGAGGTGTGTACCTATTTAGGTAAGCATTAAAAATAATATTATAGTTATTCAAGAACATTATCATGTGGAGAATTATTCTAAATATAAATTTGCTTTGTAAACCATTTTGATGTGTGGTTGCCCTTATCCACTATTAGTTAAATCAAGAAATAATAATTATTAAAGAAATATAGAAATATATATATGTAGATAATACCTAATTATGTATTATAATTTCCTCAGAATTAAATATATTTTTGTACCTTCACATAAAGAAACATTTTTTTTTTTTTAAACATACAAACATACGAGGCCCCTGTCACATCAATCACACTTAGCAGCTGCTGATTTACTCATCTGTCACCTTCACTCTGACATTCACAGATCTGTTCAACTCAAACATTCCACATATGAAGTTTTAGATATATATATATATATTTAACCCAAAATTGTTGTATCCCAATTTATTAATGCGCATTGCCATATCAATTGAATATCTTTATATTTCTTTGAATATTCCCCAAGTACATATTATATAATATGAGAGTAAGTCACTGGAATTTCAGACACTTGAAAAAACTCTTGTCTTAGATTCTTTTTTCACTGGCTGCCCGGTCTTAAGTTACATCAGTTGAAAATAGAATGAATGGGATCCTATACTATTATCTCAAAGTTCAAAGGCCGCAGCTGTCACACGTCATGCTGTAAAGCTACTTTAATTTGCACGAACACTTCATGCACAGAAAATATTAGCAACACAAAATAATTAATAAGTATTACATATATATTATTGTTCAACTAGATATATTGTTATTATTTTAAAATGTTATACACATAAAATCATGCAATTTTTACACTTCCTGTGTGAATAAAGAAATAAATCCATTTTAGAGTTCTTTGATCAAATCCTGCTTTGGAATGAAAACTCTAAGGAAATATAAGAATATAAAATTAAATATCAAAGTCATACAGAAACAGAATTATTTAAATATCTTATACATATATTGGTTGGTTCTAATGTAATTCAAAATATTGCTACTTAAAGTTATATATATGAAGTTCTAATTTATTAGTTAATATGTATATATATATATATATTTTATAAACCTATATATAAATACAATTATACGCAATCTCTACTTAGACAAGTGTATATATATATATATATACATATATATATATATATATGAACTATTAGAAACTATGTAACTACAATTTTACTATATAAGATTATAAATAAATATTGAGACATTGTATTACATTTTGATACAACATTATAATTACAGTTTTTCCTTAGCCACTCCCTAAACCAAATCTTCTGTCTCTCAAATATCTCCAGTAACGCCCTATTTAGGAAAGACATTTTTCTATCCTTCAAAACCTCAGAGAACTGCCTGTTCTTCTGTCCACATTCCATGACGTCACAGTGAGTTGGTCGTCTCACCTGTCTTTGTCCATCAGTTTCAGCCATTTTCCTTTTTAGAGAATCACAGTTCTGACTGAGAATTAACTCATTCTGTGGAGAGATGGATCTTTGCACTGGCTGATATGGCTTATAACATATATGAAATCTTCTGTGTATTTGATAGAGTTCACTATGGGGATGACTCAGTCTAGGAGAGTTTGATATTGGCTTTTGGTAAGATTTTACCTTTCCTGGTTTTATAAATTTAGCTTGATTTATTTTCTTTTCACGATTCTCATGTTTTCTAACAAAATCCAGCATCTGCGCACATTCAAATAATGAATTTTTTTGTGATGCCGTAACTTGGGAAACTGAATTTAGGAATTTGAATTTTTGTACAAAAGTTGTTATTATATGTTGTACTTTTCCATTTTTGATGAGAGCTTTGTACAACCGTTCAAATATGGACATGAATGTATATGTACATTCCTTCCTACCAATCCTTAGTTTCTGCAGATCTTCTATGTTGGGAAAATCCTTTGTGACACAATAAATCAAATATCTTAATCTGTCCGAATCATTTTCCCATCCATTAGGAGAGTCATTTTCACAGGGCATTAAATGTAAACGTCTGGACAACGTCACAGGAATCCACATTTTAAATAATTGATTCCTCTCCTCATTGGATAAATCAAACTTATAAGAGAAGCTCTCAAATGTCTCTGAATTTCTACAGGCATGGATTTTGACATCATATTTTGGCATGATTTTGTATAATTTCAGCAAATTTTTCCTCATTTTAATTTGGAGTTGAGCCTGGGTAATTCCAGAATTCTCTGATATTTTTAGTGGCTCTTGTACGTCCGTTCCTCCTACGTCACTCACGTCTCCTCCCACATCACCTAGTATGTCGGTTTCTCGTATGTCAGTCATGTCTCCTCCCATGTCAGGTTTCTGTATGTCCGTCTCTTGGTCAGACCCAAGGTCACCTTCAGTTACAGACACGTGTCTTACTTCTTGTTCATTTTCCACATTACAGTCAGAATCAGTATCACCGTCTGACACTTCTACACTATTTTCCTGCTTAGAAATCTCTAACACAAGACTATGAAAAAAATCTACCAAATGTAGAATATTTCTCAATTTCTGTTTGTCTCTATTTACCAATTTAAAAGTTAACTGTAAATTCTGCAATTAACATTCTTTGTATAAACTGAGCCATAAAACTTCTATGTCATCTCCTACATTACCTTTGAAATTAATATTACTTTGTTTAGCAAAAGAAGAAATTATATCCATATTTTGCTTACCTTAAGATTCCTTGGCTTCTCTTTATCAGCACGTCCTGTCTTCAGTTCGTCTGATTCTTTTCCTGTGTGATTCTGTTCCTTGTTAGTACCTCTGCTTCCTGTCTTTCTTCAGTCTGTAGGTCCTTTCTGCTTCTCGTGACAAACTAGTGAATTTACTGACACATGAACAACAGCTGTTCAGCTCGTCAGGACTCCCCCCTTGTTCACGGAAGAAATTCACTTACTTAATTTAAAAAACCAAAAAACAGGACTGCCTGGCTCACCATTGTAAAATAATACTCTTCCTGTATTATTTTTTTCTACTGAGGACTTCTCAAAGTATCAATATCACGATATTCTTATAAAAAATGTATCTATTTATTCTTGGATTGTCCATTAAAAAGAATCAGATTGCAGCAGGTACATACAATAATTAGTTATAAAGTAATTGTCCATTTGTCCATAATTAGCTTAACACTAGGACTACTGGACTCGTGACCCCGCCTAGAACTACTGAAAGTAGTCATTTTGACTCCTTGCTTGTTTTCGTTTATTTTTAGAGTTTCATTTGTGGTTATTTATTAATAATTATATTTTTTGTAATGTATTATTATTGTGAGATCCAACAGTAATGCTTTTGATTGTTTTTTTTCTGCTTTTCTTATTTTTCTACAGAAAATAACAATAATTATAATTGACGTTTTTCAAACATTTTTTTTTATTCAAGTGCACACATATAAACAACAACTGAAGAACAAAAAGCAGAGAAAATGTAGGTGGAGGAGCATAAAAATGAAAATATGGCGCAGAATTCACCTTCTAAACATTTGGTGTTTCGCATTTTAGGCATTGCCTTTGATTTATGGCAGTACATTGCCCACATAAAGACTTACCACAAGTCTTACAATTTCCGACAGATCTATTTTTCTTGCACTTTTCTTTGATCTGGCAAAATTTTGTTTGAACCATCACTTCTGAGCATGTAGAAACTTGGGACGTGGAACCCTTTTCCCTATCTGTGACATAAGGACCACTCAACTCTCTCACAAGCGTTTGCAAAAATGCCTTGCGTGACATTTTTTGGTGGGTAATCTCCTTGAATATTATCCATGCATTTATACCCGCAAAGTCTAAGGCATTTTCAAATGCATGAACAGGCCATCTCCTTGTGCATGTTCGTGTGGTATATTTTCGTGCCATCTGATCCACTACATCTACTCCATATTTTGTTTCATTGTAAAACTTTACCGTTTCTGGAGTTTTTTTAGCGGAATCAGACGCAACAACAACATCTGGATGGACGGAACTCAAAATGACAACATTTTTGTTGGGCTTTCCTTGATCTACTGTAAGTGTAAAATTGTCTTCATTTCTAAACACTTTAGTGTTGTACAATTCCTCTTTCATGGATTTTATTTCTTTAGGCACTTCTCGCCTTATCTTGTTCAGTGTTCCCACGATGGTTGTTCCTTTGCTTTTTAGCTGTTTAGCTAATTTTACTGAAGTAAAATAATTATCGGTTGTAACATTGCGACCTTTTTTCAAAAACGGGTCCAATAACTTCATTACCACATGGTCAGCTAAACGGTCCTCAGCACGGCGTGTGTCATCTTTGCCTAGATAAGGGAAGCCATTTGCCAGATATTTGCTCCTCTTATCAACAGCTAGCCAATATTTGTGGCCATACTTATCTGGTTTGGAAGGCATGTACTGCGTGAATGGACACCTAGTTTTGCTTGGGAAAAGTTGCTCATCCACCGTTATGTATGGGCCAGGTTTGTAACACGCAATACAATTTTCAATAAACCTGTCCCACACAGTAGAAAATAGAGCAAACTTGTCCGTTTGCAGTCTCTCCGATCGAGTAGATATCTCATCAAATCTGAGAAACCTCATAATTTCAACAAAGCGGTCCCTAGACATTGTCGCTTTGCAAAACGGTATTCCCCAGTCATTACACCAAATACTGCTAATCGAGTGACGGTTCGTGCCAGATATTCCACGAGCATAGAATATCGCAATGAATGCATCTAGCTCCTCATCAGATAGAGTAAACTGTAAATTATTGTTCCTGCATGCTTCTGCAAGCGTACAGTTCTTTATATGTGTCAATATATATGAATCAAAAAATAAACGCCATGCGCTCAAAGGACTATCGATAATGATATTTCTTCTGGCGTATCCTGTAGGGCCAGGTGCTTCTCGAAGAATATTTTGGCTGTCACGCCTACCAGGCAAGTGTTCTCCAATTTCAACAGGTTTCCATTGAATACCATCCGCTGAAACTAGTATTCCTTCAGATTCGCCTTCTCTGGTGTTTGTTGTTGCATTACCTTCGCCGCCATCGTTATCTGTTGTTCTCTCATTTCTGGGACGTTTTGCTGATTTTTTCTGTCCACAACCAGGAGGATGGTCACGAGGCAACATAACTGCATGAGCCCGATCCCCAGTTGTTGTGCTTGGAATATCTGTAAAAAAGTTGATGAATATTTAGAATTTTTGTTTTGTAAGGGTCCGTGCACACTGGCTGGATTAGCGGCGGAATATCCGACCGGATATTCTCACCACAATCCGGCCCGTACCTGCCCGCTCAGGTACAGAGCGGAGTTTCATACCTGAAGCTCCGCTCCGAACCCCGGGCTGGAGCCGCTGTCTGGGACGGAGCCGTGCTCGCGCGTAAGCAAGCGCTGCTCTGTCCCTGACAGCGGCTCCAGCCCGGGGTTCGGAGCGGAGCTTCAGCCATGAGCGGGCAGGTACGGCCTGTATTGCGGCAAGAATATCCAGATGGCTATTCAGCCAGAATTCTGCTAGTGTGCACAGGCCCTAACTCAGTGTGTGGAAGAACAAATAAACACACATAACTACTTACCTTCTGGATTTGTTCCTTCTGAGTCTTCAGATTCACTTGATATGTTCTGAGGAATGAAATCTTCATCACTGTCAGAATCAAATACTTGTTCCTGCAATTCGGATTCCGATTCATCCTCCGGTATGGATTGCAAAGTAGCCAGAATATCCTGAGGCTTTATCAAACGTCTTCTCTCTATATTCCTCACAAATTCCATAATTCTATATAGTTCCCTGCTGAAAAATAGAAATGAAATGAAAACTAAAAGAAATAATAACAGTTCTGCCACCTTCAAAAGTAGGTGGGCTGAATCAGTTGACAGACAGCTAAACAATTTCATAACAATTCATACCTGTATGAGTCTTCAGGGCTCGTATGTCTGCGTCTGTTCTCTTTGTCTCTTCAGCTGAACTGAAAGTAAAGTTACTATCCAGAATACTGTCTCCTGCTAGGACCTTAGAAAAACACCACCCTTCATTAGCATAAGATAAGAGCCTAGAGTAAACAAGCTATTTTGTTCAGCATTACACAGTAATACAAGCAGGTAAAACACAAGGAAAATGTGAAAAGTTGACATGTAAATTGAACTACATCTATATGAACATCAGGGTAAATAAGACAGAGTGAAAAAATTATGCACAAAACTTTATAGCAACATTTAGTGACAAAAGGACCTCAAAATATAGCAGGGAGTCAAAATGACTCCCTTCAGTAGTTCTTGGTAAATTTTGAAAAAAACGCGCAAATTTTTCACCAAAATTATTTATTCTCACAAAATCTTTTTTCACATCATATTTGAGGAAAAGTCACCGAGTTTCAAGCCGGAATTCTGAAAAATGTAGTCACAGAAGAGAAATAAAAAACGAAAGGAGTCAAAATGACTCCATCAGTAGTTCTAGTGTTAATTGTTGAGATTCACCCATCTTTCCTTGGATCCTGGCTGGTAAATCATGTCTTTGTCCAGCATGTGTCCAGGCCTACATGTCATTTGCTTCTCAGCATGAAGATTCTGTGTCTTGTGGGGTGGGCAGAGCAAGAGAGCCCCCCCTTTCTGTACCATGGGCTTTTATAGCCAGTCGTATGAACACCTGTTCTACATATGGTAGTGAACCAAAAATACACACACAAATAGCGCATGTCAACTAGACACGATGGCTGAGGCATAGAACTCAGAAAAATGATTATCGATTAACATTCCAAATGAATTTCCATAATTAACCATTTAACATTTCCCCCTTTTTTGAGAATAAAAGGACTTTAACTGAAACTTTTCAAAAGAAGATACATTCATCAATCATTTTTTCTTTCCTTCTTCCTTGGCAATATCATTAAATTTCCATAATAATAATAATAGTAATAATAGTATCAATATCGGTTTATTGTTATATAATGATGTGAATTCATGTTATGGTAAGCCGTGACTAATAATCATTTAATATGTATAATTATACTTCCCTATATCTAAATTGAAGCAATCGCGGGTTCAATCGTCATCATCTGATGTCATCGGGTCGTCGTCTCGTCTTCTTCTTGGTTCTTTTATAACACAGTCTTTAGATGAAAACTCCTTTGAAATAAATTACAGCATGTAGATATTGTACAGTCCATAATTGTGTTCATTATTGTTCAGTCCATAAACTGTACTCTTTATTAGAAAGATCATGTGTGTCAGTTGATAAGAAAACAAAGTCCATGGATGAAATGTAGCTTTAATATCTGTGCAGTGTCACCTGGACTTATGTTGGATCGTCTTTGGAATCTTCCATGTGTCCGCACTGGTCTCGTGTCACTTTTGGAACAGATGTGACGTCTTTGGTCAGTAAAGCAAGGGTTAACTTGACACTTTCCTGCTTTATATAGCACCATAACCAGTACTCAGTCCTTTATATACAGGACACATATGCCAGGTATTACCTGTTCACCAGCTTTCATTGAAGCGTTGCAGATGATAAGAGACCACTGGAACGTGATGAAACTTGAACACAACGCAGTACATATAGGATCATCGTCCTCTGCCGTCCTGGTGATCAGTGGTGTGAATTGTATTGTATGTAATGGACACAGTCTATTATAACACTCAGCATTCACACCTGTTACCTTCTGAGACGTCCAGATATCAGTTGCTTCTTCTTGTAACTTTTGAGAATCTCTTTGATTTATAAAAATTAAAAGTCTTTATTAAGATAGAATTCATAATTGCGATGTCTTGATTGAAGTCTTCATTCCCTAATCTGATACCAAATCTGTCAGTTTTTCCTAACCTATAATATCACAGCGTACCATAGCAATCAGTAATATCCATCTAATTATTATCAAAATATTAAAATAAATTGTGTTTGGAATAATAAACAATAATAGATAATAATTCATTATCAATCAAGTTCTCCATATGATAGAACATTTTTATGTCATAGGTGTAATTACCTTTTCCAACCCATAGGTGTCAGTGTATTTAGAAAAAACAAGTTTTTATATCTTTATTAAACCAAAAATATCAAAGAATGTATACTCCTGAACCAAAATGAATAAATATATGAATGTATGAATGAATGAATGAATGAATAAATGAATGAATGAATTGTTGTGTTTACTCAGAAAATGTAAACATTTTTTTCCTTAGCAATATATATTTAATGAAGCAATACTCTTGTATTAGACATTACTTTATTAACTATTAATGTGTTTTCTCAATTGAGATGTTGAACTCAAATAAAATCAAATGAGAATTAAAAAATGAAAACATAGAAAAATAAGAAGTATAAAGTAAGAATAAAATTTTAAAAATGAAAAATAAAATTAAGAGTAAAAATAAGAATAAAAATAAAAATAAGGCCTTTAAATTTTAATGACAAATGCAGAGTAATTATATTCTCCATAAAAAATACCCTTATATCTCCATTATCTGGATGACTTCATATTTGTCATAACCTTTTACCACCAAAAAATATTAAATTATGCAACTTTGCATGTAATACCCTTCTTAATTATACCATAGTACCTTATTATTATTTCTTCTTTATTAAAATGTGTGGAAAATAAGTATTGATCAAACGTGATTATGTAATCAGGATCAAAAACACATTTTCCCCCTTAATACCAAAAATATTATTTTATAAAATTTATGTATATATCAGAACCAAATTATAAATTTCATATCGATGAGTAGCATAGATTTGACTAAAGAGAGGTGTGTACCTATTTAGGTAACCATTAAAAATAATATTATAGTTATTCAAGAATATTATCATGTGGAAAATTATTCTATATATAAATTTGCTTTGTAAACCATTTTGATGTGTGGTTGCCCTTATCCACTATTAGTTAAATCAAGAAATAATAATTATTAAAGAAATATAGAAATATATATATGTAGATAATACCTAATTATGTATTATAATTTCCTCAGAATTAAATATATTTTTGTACCTTCACATAAAGAAACATTTTTTTTTTTTTAAACATACAAACATACGAGGCCTCTGTCACATCAATCACACTTAGCAGCTGCTGATTTACTCATCTGTCACCTTCACTCTGACATTCACAGATCTGTTCAACTCAAACATTCCACATATGAAGTTTTAGATATATATATATATTTAACCCAAAATTGTTGTATCCCAATTTATTAATGCGCATTGCCATATCAATTGAATATCTTTATATTTCTTTGAATATTCCCCAAGTACATATTATATAATATGAGAGTAAGTCACTGGAATTTCAGACACTTGAAAAAACTCTTGTCTTAGATTCTTTTTTCACTGGCTGCCCGGTCTTAAGTTACATCAGTTGAAAATAGAATGAATGGGATCCTATACTATTATCTCAAAGTTCAAAGGCCGCAGCTGTCACACGTCATGCTGTAAAGCTACTTTAATTTGCACGAACACTTCATGCACAGAAAATATTAGCAACACAAAAGAATTAATAAGTATTACATATATATTATAGTTCAACTAGATATATTGTTATTATTTTAAAATGTTATACACATAAAATCATGCAATTTTTTCACTTCCTGTGTGAATAAAGAAATAAATCCATTTTAGAGTTCTTTGATCAAATCCTGCTTTGGAATGAAAACTCTAAGGAAATATAAGAAAATAAAATTAAATATCAAATTCATACAGACACAGAATTATTTAAATATCTTATACATATATTGGTTGGTTCTAATGTAATTCAAAATATTGCTACTTAAATTTATATATATGAAGTTCTAATTTATTAATCAATATATATATATATATGTATTTTATAAACGTATATATAAATACAATTATACGCAATCTCTACTTAGACAAGTGTATATATATATATATATATATATATAAACTATTAGAAACTATGTAACTACAATTTTACTGTATGAGATTATAAATAAATATTGAGACATTGTATTACATTTTGATACAACATTATAATTACAGTTTTTCCTTAGCCACTCCCTAAACCAAATCTTCTGTCTCTCTCAAATATCTCCAGGAACGCCCTATTTAGGAAAGACATTTTTCTATCCTTCAAAACCTCAGAGAACTGCCTGTTCTTCTGTCCACATTCCATGACGTCACAGTGAGTTGGTCGTCTCACCTGTCTCTGTCCATCAGTTTCAGCCATTTTCCTTTTTAGAGAATCACAGTTCTGACTGAGAATTAACTCATTCTGTGGAGAGATGGATCTTTGCACTGGCTGATATGGCTTATAACATATATGAAATCTTCTGCGTATTTGATAGAGTTCACTATGGGGATGACTCAGTCTAGGAGAGTTTGATATTGGCTTTTGGTATGATTTTACCTTTCCTGGTTTTATAAATTTAGCTTGATTTATTTTCTTTTCACGATTCTCATGTTTTCTAACAAAATCCAGCATCTGCGCACATTCAAATAATGAATTTTTTTGTGATGCCATAACTTGGGAAACTGAATTTAGGAATTTGAATTTTTGTACAAAAGTTGTTATCATATGTTGTACTTTTCCATTTTTGATGAGAGCTTTGTACAACCGTTCAAATATGGACATGAATGTATATGTACATTCCTTCCTACCAATCCTTAGTTTCTGCAGATCTTCTATGTTGGGAAAATCCTTTGTGACACAATAAATCAAATATCTTAATCTGTCCGAATCATTTTCCCATCCATTAGGAGAGTCATTTTCACAGGGCATTAAATGTAAACGTCTGGACAATGTCACAGGAATCCATATTTTAAATAATTGATTCCTCTCCTCATTGGATAAATCAAACTTATCAGAGAAGCTCTCAAATGTCTCTGAATTTCTACAGGCATGGATTTTGACATCATATTTTGGCATGATTTTGTATAATTTCAGCAAATTTTTCCTCATTTTAATTTGGAGTTGAGCCTGGGTAATTCCAGAATTCTCTGATATTTTTAGTGGCTCTTGTACGTCCGTTCCTCCTACGTCACTCACGTCTCCTCCCACATCACCTAGTATGTCGGTTTCTCGTATGTCAGTCATGTCTCCTCCCATGTCAGGTTTCTGTATGTCCGTCTCTTGATCAGACCCAAGGTCACCTTCAGTTACAGACACGTGTCTTACTTCTTGTTCATTTTCCACATTACAGTCAGAATCAGTATCACCGTCTGACACTTCTACACTATTTTCCTGCTTAGAAATCTCTAACACAAGACTATGAAAAAAATCTACCAAATGTAGAATATTTCTCAATTTCTGTTTGTCTCTATTTACCAATTTAGAAGTTAACTGTAAATTCTGCAATTCACATTCTTTGTATAAACTGAGCCACAAAACTTCTATGTCATCTCCTACATTACCTTTGAAATTAATATTACTTTGTTTAGCAAAAGAAGAAATTATATCCATATTTTGCTTACCTTAAGATTCCTTGGCTTCTCTTTATCAGCACGTCCTGTCTTTAGTTCGTCTGATTCTTTTCCTGTGTGATTCTGTTCCTTGTTAGTACCTCTGCTTCCTGTCTTTCCTCAGTCTGTAGGTCCTTTCTGCTTCTCGTGACAAACTAGTGAATTTACTGACACGTGAACAACAGCTGTTCAGCTCGTCAGGACTCCCCCCTTGTTCACGGAAGAAATTCACTTACTTAATTTAAAAAACAAAAAAACAGGACTGGCTGGCTCACCATTGTAAAATAATACTCTTCCTGTATTATTTTTTTCTACTGAGGACTTCTCAAAGTATCAATATCACGATATTCTTATAAAAAATTGTATCTATTTATTCTTGGATTGTCCATTAAAAAGAATCAGATTGCAGCAGGTACATACAATAATTAGTTATAAAGTAATTGTCCATTTGTCCATAATTAGCTTAATTGTTGAGATTCACCCATCTTTCCTTGGATCCTGGCTGGTAAATCATGTCTTTGTCCAGCATGTGTCCAGGCCTACATGTCATCTGCTTCTCAGCATGAAGATTCTGTGTCTTGTGGGGTGGGCAGAGCAAGAGAGCCCCCCCTTTCTGTACCATGGGCTTTTATAGCCAGTCGTATGGACACCTGTTCTACATATGGTAGTGAACCAAAAATACACACACAAATAGCACATGTCAACTAGACACGATGGCTGAGGCATAGAACTCAGAAAAATGATTATCGATTAACATTCCAAATGAATTTCCATAATTAACCATTTAACAGAGACCGCCTGGGAATGCCAGGTGCTGTAGGCTTTTGCTTTTTCCTTCCTTCCACCAGCAGGGGGCACTCTCTTCTATGCCTTTTTTCCATTCCCTTTCACAAGTGCACACATTCATTCTCTTTTCTTTTTTTCATTTGCTTTCTCCCTTGCGCTATTTCATCTCTGCAAAATACCAGCATCCTTCTGATCACCGTGGGCCTCTAGCATTGTTGCTTCTTTACTTTTAATACTAGGCTCCTTTTCACCAGGACCAGCGTCTCCCGGGTGGCTGGAGGCAACCACCGGTAACCCCAAGCAGAAGGCCTTTGCAGGCAACACGACCCTCCCCCCTGAAGAGCAGCTCAAAGTCACTGGCAACCATGTCACCCTCTTCGTTCATTCACCCCTGGACGTCTCGCTCAGCCCCCAAGTTACGGGTCCAGCTTGCTCTTTCTGTCAAATTACCGCGATGAAGGGTTTAGCCTGCAGGAGACCCTGCGCCGAGCCATTTTTGAAGACACCTGATGCGGCGGGTGAATCACTGCTAAACAAACCACACCTGTAGGGACGGCACAGCCTTTGCATGGACCCTTCGGAGCCCGCCCCGTCACAGCCAGATTGCGATCCTGAGAAAGGCTGGCCGGGCGATGGAACGAGCAGCGTCCACTGGCCATACCACCTTGTATACGCCCGATTTTGTCTGATCTCAGAAGCAAAGCAGGGCTGGGCTCGGACAGTACTTGTATGGGAGATCTCCTGGGAACACCGGGTGCTGTAGACCATTTTGATGACGTTTTGCCCTACTGCCCAGCTCGGCTAGCATGGAACGGCGCCTTGCCGGACACCGACCTTAAGTAACTTAGATGATGGAAGCCCAAGGCCTCTGAGCCAGTTTGCAGCTAAGTACGCTACCCCGCCGCCTTCACGCAGGCCTAACACCGAGCTCCTTGCCACGGCTAGGAGTGCTTATTGACTCCGCAGCTCGCCGTGTGGAAATGATGGCTTTAAAAGCACCCGAGGCCGTGAAGGGGCCATGCTTTCAGCAGGTGCCCAGGGAAGGGTTTGGATGCCGACCGCCTAGCGAGGGCCAGCAGAAGTAACATGTTTCTCTGCAAAGAAGCTTGTGTAACCAAGCCAGATGGCTGACAAAGAGCTAACCTCAGTGCAAGGAAGGCAAGGAAGGAATTGGGAAGGGGGTGGGGGTGATTCCTGCTAGGGCCCTGAAATCATAAAACAGGGAGGAGAGTCTGACGCATGGTGATGGTGAGGTTGTAGAGGCAGATAGGGGGTGTTGTCACGTGCGAGCACGTGTGCATGCTGGCTTGTGTGTGAGAGTGCGCTTCCTAGGTGTGGCGCGCTGCAGACAGTCAAAGGGATTGTTCCCTTTCATTAAAAATTAATCCCCGGCTGCAGCCTATTAGAAAGCAACTAACCGTGCTCTACTCACCCTACCCGGGTCTACCGGTGAGTCTCGCATCTGCTCCCGGCTTGTGGCATTGGCCGTGAAGCTGACGTTCCGTCGACAGCGATGCAGCCGATCAGTGAGCTCAGCGGCTCTGAGTGGGGCGTTGTGTCTACAAGACCTTTTAAGGAAGCCAGCAAAAAAATTGAAGAGAAGGGAAAGCACAAAAGGACCTGGTCTTGCTGAGCACTGGGATGGGCAGCCGGCAGCCAGACTTCAAAGTAGAAAAGCAGCAAGTGAGAGAATTGTCTCTGCTTACGGCCACACCACCCTGAACACGCCTGATCTCGTCTGATCTCAGAAGCTAAGCAGGGTTGGGCCTGGTTAGTACTTGGATGGGAGACTGCTTGGGAATACTAGGTGCTGTAGGCTTTTGCTTTTTCCTTCCTTCCACCAGCAGGGGGCACTCTCTTCTATGACTTTTTTCCATTCCCTTTCACAAGTGCACACATTCATTCTCTTTTCTTTTTTTCATTTGCTTTCACTCTTGCGCTATTTCATCTCTGCAAAATACCAGCATCCTTCTGATCACCGTGGGCCTCCAGCATTGTTGCTTCTTTACTTTTAATACTAGGCTCCTTTTCACCAGGACTTGCGTCTCCCACGTGGCTGGAGGCAACCACCGGTAACCAAAGCAGAAGACATTTGCAGGCAACACGACCCTCCCCACTGAAGAGCAGCTCAATGTCACTGGCATCCATCTCACCCTCTTCCTTCATTCACCCCTGGACGTCTCGCTCCGCCCCCAAGTTACGGGTCCAGCTTGCTCTTTCTGTCACATTACCGCGATGAAGGGTTTTGCCTGCAGGAGACCCTGCACCGAGACATTTTTGAAGACACCTGATGTGGCGGGTGAATCACTGCTAAACAAACCACACCTGTAGGGACGGCACAGCCTTTGCATGGACCCTTCGGAGCCCGCCCCTTCACGGCCAGATTGCTCGCCACCAAGCGATCCTGAGAAAGGCTGGCCGGGCGATGGATTGAGCAGCGTCTTCTGGCCATACCACCTTGGATACGCCTGATCTCGTCTGATCTTGGAAGCAAAGCAGGGCTGGGCTCAGACAGTACTTGGATGGGAGACCTCCTGGGAACACCGGGTGCTGTGTACCATTTTGATGACGTTTTGCCCTGCTGCCCAGCTCGGCTAGCATGGAACGGCGCCTTGCCGGACACCGACCTTAAGTAGCTTAGATGATGGAAGCCGCAAGGCCTCTGAGCCAGTTGGCAGTTAAGTACGCTACCCCGCCGCCTTCACGCAGGCCTGACACCGAGCTCCTTGCCACAGCTAGAAGTGCTTATTGACTCCACAGCTCGACGTGTGGAAATGATGGCGTTAAAAGCACCCGGGGCCGTGAAGGGGCCAGGCTTTCAGCAGGTGCCCAGGGAAGGTTTTGGATGCCGGTCTCCTAGCTAGGGCCAGCAGAAGTAACATGTTTCTCTGCAAAGAAGCTTGTGTAACCAAGCCAGACGGCTGACAAAGAGCTGACCTCAGTGCAAGAAAGGCAAGGAAGGTGCGGAAGGAATTGGGGAGGGGGGGGGGTGATTCCTGCTAGGGCCCTGAAATCATAAAACAGGCAGGAGAGTCTGACGCATGGTGACGGAGAGGTTGTAGGGGCAGATAGGGGGTGTTGTCACGTGCGAGCACGTGTGCATGCTGGCTTGTGTGTGAGAGTGCGCTTCCTAGGTGTGGCGCGCTGCAGACAGTCAAAGGGATTGCTCCCTTTCATTAAAAGTTAATCCCCGGCTGCAGCCTATTAGAAAGCAACTAACCGCGCTCTACTCACCCTACCCGGGTCTACCGGTGAGTCTCGCCTCTGCTCCCGGCCTGTGGCATTGGCCGTGAAGCTGACGTTCCGTCGACAGCGCTGCAGCCGATCAGTGAGCTCAGCGGCTCTGAGTGGGGCGTTGTGTCTACAAGACCTTTTAAGGAAGCCAGCAAAAAAATTGAAGAGAAGGGAAAGCACAAAAGGACCTGGTCTTGCTGAGCACTGGAAAGGGCAGCCGGCAGCCGGACTTCAAAGTAGGAAAGCAGCAAGTGAGAGGTTTGTCTCTGCCTACAGCCACACCACCCTGAACACGCTAGATCTCATTTGACCTTGGAAGGTAAGCAGGGTCAGGCCTGGTTAGTACTTGGATGGGAGACTGTAAAATAATACTCTTCCTGTATTATTTTTTTCTACTGAGGACTTCTCAAAGTATCAATATCACGATATTCTTATAAAAAAATGTATCTATTTATTCTTGGATTGTCCATTAAAAAGAATCAGATTGCAGCAGGTACATACAATAATTAGTGATAAAGTAATTGTCCATTTGTCCATAATTAGCTTAATTGTTGAGATTCACCCATCTTTCCTTGGATCCTGGCTGGTAAATCATGTCTTTGTCCAGCATGTGTCCAGGCCTACATGTCATCTGCTTCTCAGCATGAAGATTCTGTGTCTTGTGGGGTGGGCAGAGCAAGAGAGCCCCCCCTTTCTGTACCATGGGCTTTTATAGCCAGTCGTATGGACACCTGTTCTACATATGGTAGTGAACCAAAAATACACACACAAGTAGCGCATGTCAACTAGACACGATGGCTGAGGCATAGAACTCAGAAAAATGATTATCGATTAACATTCCAAATGAATTTCCATAATTAACCATTTAACAGAGACCGCTTGGGAATGCCAGGTGCTGTAGGCTTTTGCTTTTTCCTTCCTTCCACCAGCAGGGGGCACTCTCTTCTATGCCTTTTTTCCATTCCCTTTCACAAGTGCACAAATTCTTTCTCTTTTCTTTTTTTCATTTGCTTTCTCTCTTGCGCTATTTCATCTCTGCAAAATACCAGCATCCTTCTGATCACCGTGGGCCTCCAGCATTGTTGCTTCTTTACTTTTAATACTAGGCTCCTTTTCACCAGGACCAGCGTCTCCCGGGTGGCTGGAGGCAACAACCGGTAACCCCAAGCAGAAGACTTTTGCAGGCAACACGACTCTCCCCCCTGTAGAGCAGCTCAAAGTCACTGGCAACCATCTCACCCTCTTCCTTCATTCACCCCTGGACGTCTTGCTCCGCCCCCAAGTTACGGGTCCAGCTTGCTCTTTCTGTCACATTACCGCGATGAAGAGTTTAGCCTGCAGGAGACCCTGCGCCGAGACATTTTTGAAGACACCTGATGCGGCGGGTGAATCACTGCTAAACAAACCACACCTGTAGGGACTAGAGATGAGCGTTGTTCTACTCGAACTGTTCGCCAATCTCAAATTCGAGCTGTTTTGGGCGGTGTTCGAGCCGTTCGGCGAACATGAACAATTTGAGAAAAATTCGGCTGTTCGAGGTTATGTTCGATAACTGTTCGTGCACCAAAATCATAACTGGATTTTTTCTCAGTAATGATGAAAATTAATGTTAATACACAGTTTGAGTGTACAGCGGGGTGGGGGGAGGGGCAGGGGATGGATCTCTGCAGGAACAATGAAGATCTCCATTTTTTTTTCTCTTTCCCGCATTTGCAGTGGGGAGGTGCAATCTGTCAGCCTATCAGCAGCGCACACACGGAGCGAAGTGCTTTTTTTCACACAAGCAAGGGCATGTGTCATTGGCAGTGTATGTCACATGTCTTTGCCCTATAAGACCAAGCCATTTTCCCCGTCGCCACCATTTTCTCACTGCTGCAGCTGCGTGTTAGACGGCACCGCTGTTGCTGTGTGCGCTATACCTTGTTAATTTCAAGCCAATTTTTGCACAAATCTACAGATAGCTTGGGAGTAGGGAATAGTTGTGATTGCAGTCCTTTTAAGGACTAGGTTACAGCATTTCCTACGACTTTTATCAGGCAGGTCTGTGCTCTTAAATAGATAGATTGTGGGAGTAAAGACTAATTGTAATTGGAGTCCTTTTCAGGACTAGGTTACATCAGTTCCTATCAGTTTTTGCCAGGCAGGTCTGTGCCAGTGCTGTGCAAGTTTTTTTCACAGCATTTGGCTGAATCTAGCAAAGCTAATCCTTTTTGGCCTATTGCAGAGTGTGTTAGTCAGTGGAGTAGCCTATCTGTGTTGCAAGATATACCACCTCTGTATAGAATACCAATTTTTTTACTGCACCTAGTGAAGTAAAATCTTTTGGGCATAGCATCATTCTATTAGTCCATCTATACTGACCTCCATCAGGTTGCAAATTGAATATAATTTTTTTCTGCATCTAGCTCTGAAAAAATATTGGGCTTCTAGCTGTGTGTGGGACTTGTTCTATTAATCCATCTATACAGACCTCCATCAGGTTGCAAACTGAATATATTTTTTTCTGCATCTACCTCTGAAAAAATCCCGAAAACAATCCCGAAAAGTAGGAAGAATGGGAAGCATTTAAGGAAACCAGGATGGATGAACACAGAACTTAAACACATGCTAAAAAGAAAGAAAGAAATGTTTATTAAATGGAAAGAGGGAGGCATATCTAAAGAAGATTATAATGCAGTCTGCAGATCCTGTAGGGCACGTACCAGGTTAGCTAAAGCTGGCAATGAATTAAGGCTTGCAAGAGATGTCAAAAGCAATAAAAAAGGATTTTGTGGGTATGTCAAAAGTAAAAGAAAAGTCAAAGATGCTATAGGATTTTTACAGGCTGAAAATGGAGAAATGGTAAGAGAGGATGTTGAGAAGGCCAAACATTTTAATTCCTATTTTGCATCTGTTTTCTCTCAGAAAGAAAATGTAACATCAACTGATCTTCACTGTCCTTTTAAAGGAATAGAAGAATCCAAGTAATCTGTAAACAGATAGATTGTGAGGGAATAATTAGCTAACATAAATGAGTTCAAGTCTCCAGGTCCAGATGACTTACACCCCAGAGTACTGAAGGAGATCGTAGAAGAAATTTTAGAACCACTCTCCATAATCTTTGAAAATTCTTGGAGAACAGGAGAAGTCCCAGAAGACTGGAGAAGAGCAAATGTTGTTCCTATCTTCAAAAAGGGGAAGAAGGTGGACCCAGGGAACTATAGGCCGGTGAGTCTGACTTCTATACCAGGAAAGATCTTTGAACAAATTATTAAACAACATGTATGTAAGTACCTGGATAAGAATGAAGTGATTAACCAGAGTCAGCATGGGTTTGTAACTAACAAGTCATGTCAGACTAACTTAATTTCCTTCTATGACAGAATCACTGACTGGGTGGATCAGGGAAATACTGTAGATATAGTATAACTTGACTTCAGCAAAGCATTTGACAAAGTATTTCACACCATCCTTATTGAAAAAATGACCAAGTATGCAATGGACCAGGCAACTGTTAGGTGGATTCATAACTGGCTTAGTGATCGGACTCAAAGAGTGGTTGTAAATGGCTTCACATCCAGCTGGATGAATGTCTCAAGTGGGGTACCACAGGGCTCCATCCTGGGACCTGTATTGTTCAACATCTTTATCAATGATTTAGATGAAGGAATTGAGGGTAAACTGATTAAATTTGCTGATGACACAAAGCTAGGAGGGATAGCTAATACTAGAGAAGAGAGAGAGAGAGGATTCAAAAAGACCTAAATAAACTGGAGCAGTGGGCAGCAACCAACAGAATGATTTTTAACAGGGAAAAATGCAAAGTACTACATCTGGGCAATAAAAATGAAAAAAGCATATACAGAATGGGAGGAATAGAGCTAAGCAACAGTACATGTGAAAAAGACTTAGGTATACTAATAGATCATACACTGAACATGAGTCAACAGTGTGATGCAGCAGCAAAAAAGGCAAATAAAATTCTGGGATGTATTAACAAAAGCATACAGTCTAGATCACGTGAAGTCATTATCGGTCTTTGCTCCTCTTTGGTCAGACCTCATCTGGAATACTGTGTACAGTTTTGGGCACCACATTTTAAAAAAGACATAGACAAACTGGAGCAAGTTCAGAGAAGAGCGACCAGAATGGTGACTGGTCTGCAAACCCTGTCCTATGAGGAACGGTTGCAGGATTTGGGAATGTTTAGCTTGCAAAAAAGAAGACTGAGAGGAGACTTAATAGCTGTCTACAAATATGTCAAGGGCTGTCACATTGTAGAAGGATGATCTTTATTCTCATTTGCACAAGGAAAGACTAGAAGCAATGGGATGAAACTAAATGGGAGGAGACACAGATTAGATATTAGAAAAAACTTTTTGACAGTTAGGGTGATTAATGAGTGGAACAGGCTGCCACGAGAGGTGGTGAGTTCCCCTTCAATGGACGTCTTCAAACAGAGGCTGGACAGACATCTGTCTGAGATGATCTAGTGAATCCTGCTTTGAGCAGGGGGTTGGACCAGATGACCCAGGAGGTCCCCTCCAACTCTACCATTCTATGATTCTATGATTCTATGAAAATATTGGGCTTCTAGCTGTGTGTGGGACTTGTTCTATTAATCCATCTATACAGACCTCCATCAGGTTGCAAACTGAATATATTTTTTTCTGCATCTACCTCTGAAAAAATATTGGGCTTCTAGCTGTGTGTGGGACTTGTTCTATTAATCCATCTATACAGACCTCCATCAGGTTGCAAACTGAATATATTTTTTTCTGCATCTACCTCTGAAAAAATATTGGGCTTCTAGCTGTGTGTGGGACTTGTTCTATTAATCCATCTATACAGACCTCCATCAGGTTGCAAACTGAATATATTTTTTTCTGCATCTACCTCTGAAAAAATATTGGGCTTCTAGCTGTGTGTGGGACTTGTTGTGTTAGTCCATCTATACTGACCTCCATCAGGTTGCAAACTGAATATATTTTTTTCTGCATCTACCTCTGAAAAAATATTGGGCTTCTAGCTGTGTGTGGGACTTGTTCTATTAATCCATCTATACAGATCTCCATCAGGTTGCAAATTGAATATAATTTTTTTCTGCATCTAACCCAGCCAATAGTTTTGGCCTATTACCACAGTTTGGCCACTCAGCTCTGCTCGGTTCCCATCCATTGTTTTTTTGTGCAAACAACTCCAGAGTTGTGAATTAGTTAACCACCAAAATGAGTGGATAAAGGCCTGCTGCTGGTGGAAAGGGGAATAGGCGTGTTGGGAAGGGGAAAAAAGGTTGTGTCCGTGGGGTAGGTGTTAAAGCAACAGTAACATCTGCAGAAGAAAGACCATCTTCCAGCCAAACTAAAATGTCTACTTCTTTTAGCGGACAATGTGATAAGATCCCTTTCTTACGGCCACGCCAATCGCTACAAATTCCAGATGAGGTACAAAAACAGCAGGTGCTTCAACGGATATCAAGTGCTCCTTTAAGTGGGCTCTCCTCCACATCAACTTCAACATCACAAATACTCCAGTCCTCAAAGGTGTCACCCCAATCGCACTTGCTTCTTCACAGCTCCCAAATCTCCAGCTGCCCGTCTGAGTATGAGGTAGAACAGATGGTTGAGTCTGCAGAGCTGTTTACTCATACTATAGCCTGGGAATCAGAGGTCGACTCCAGCGCTTCTGTGAATCCAGACGAGGAAATGATCTGCACTGATGCTCAGAATCTTTATGAGTCGGATCCAGGACCAGACGCAGAAGGTTCTGACCATAATGTAGACCCTCATTCCCAAACTGTAACTCCTGTTGGTGGAGACAATGAGGAAGACGATGATAAGACTCAAATACCTGATTGGAGCGACAACTTTAGTTTTTTGTCAGGGCAGGAACAGGTTGGCTCTGAGGACGACGGGTGTGATAACGCACAGGGTTATGATGATGAGGTTGGAGATCCCACTTACTGTCAACCCACAGTCAGCCAAGAGATGAGTTCAGCAGAGGAGGTGGAGGAAGATGCTAGTGACGACAATGTCAGGTTGCGCCTTCCTGGACAGAGACGTAGTACTGGAAGCACGTCAACAACTGCATCCTCAAACACAACTCTGCCTCTCACCACAAGTCGTGGTGGCTCTTCAGGTCGCATGGGTGCTAAGCCTTGCATAGTCTGGGCATTTTTTCAGATCGATAAAGATGACCCAACTCATGTTATCTGTAACATTTGTCAGCAAAAGCTAAGTAGAGGCCAAAAAATACATAGTTTGAGTACTTCATGCATGAACCGGCACATGGACATGAAGCATAAGTTGCAGTGGGAAGCTCAGTGTGCTACAATGCGGCCTAGCCGGCCGGGCCAACCACCGTCTGCCATATCTTGTGCATCCGCGGCCTCTTCATCCTCTGTGACTGGGGGGGCAGCAGTCACACCTGTTTTGGGGCGCAGACCTGCCACCTCTTTACCCGCAACAGCCAGCGTGATTGGCAGGTCATCATTTTCTTTGGAGGTGGTAACACCAGCTGGTGTTGAGCGCTGTCCGACATCGATAGCACCACCTTTGGATCAAGGCAACCTAACATGTCCGCCTGCATCTTCCTCACAGACCGGCAGTTTGCCGGGGACACCCTTATCAACCCCGTCTAAGCACAATAGCCAGCCCTCGGTCCCTCAGATGTGGACAAGTAAAAGACCATTTCCTCCTAGCCATGAAAAAGCTAAGTGGTTGAATTTCACCATCTGCAAGCTCTTGGCTACAGAAATGCTGCCTTTCCGCCTGGTGGACACAGAGGATTTTCGAAACCTTATGTCCGTCGCAGTGCCCCAGTACCAGATGCCCAGTCGGCACTACTTCTCAAAGAAAGGTGTGCCTGCGCTCCACCAGCATGTCGCACACAACATCACCGCTTCTTTGAGAAACTCTGTGTGTGACAGGGTGCATTTCACCACAGACACTTGGACGAGTAGGCATGGACAGGGGCGTTACATGTCGCTGACTGGGCACTGGGTAACTATGGTGACAGCAGGACAAGGGGCTGCTGTCCAAGTCTTGCCGTCCCCACGAGTTGTGCGTCAATCCTCTTTATGTCAAAGTTCCTCCACTGCTTCTGCCTCCTCAACCTCCTCTCGGTCTTCCACCTGCACCTAAAGCCTGTCTGGTCATGCCACAAGCTTTCTAACTGCGCAGAAGGAATCCTGCACACCTCCTTACTATGCTGGCAGTAGGGCTCAACGTCATCAGGCGGTTTTTACATTGAAATGTCTGGGAAATGTGAGTCACACAGCTGAGGAGTTGTGGTCAGCTCTGGAGAACCAATTTCATGAATGGTTGTCTCCACTGGACCTGAAACCAGGGAAGGCCGTGTGCGACAATGCTGCAAACCTGGGTGCGGCCCTTCGCCGGGGCAATGTCACACACGTGCCTTGTATGGCTCACGTGTTGAACCTGGTTGTCCAGCAATTTTTAGCTCACTATCCCAGACTAGATGGCCTTCTGCAGAGGGCACGGTCGCTGTGTGCTCACTTCCGCCGCTCGCATCCCGCAGCTCAGCGACTTACATCTCTACAGAAGTTGTTGGGCCTGCCACTTCACCGGCTAAAATGCGATGTGCCTACCCGGTGGAATTCAACTCTGCACATGTTGCAGCGACTGTGGCAGCACCGACAAGCCCTGGTGCAATACGTTCTGACGTATAGCCTGGGCCAACGAGATTCAGAGGTGGGGCAAATCACGCTGGAGGAGTGGTCTCAGATCAGGAACCTATGCACCCATCTGCACAGTTTTGAAATGGCGACGAAGATGTTTAGTGCTGACGATGCCATTATCAGCATGACTATTCCGGTGATTTACATGCTGGAGCACATGTTAAACAGAATTCGGAGTCAGGTGGTGGCACAAGAGGAGGTGGAGGAAGTAGAGGAGGAGGAGTTGTATGCGTAAGGGCTAACATCTGCAAGGTCCAGACGGTCGGCAGCACCAAGGCGGCAGGCATGTGAGGGTGGGGGAGATGGTTTTACCAGGGCGCATGGTAGCAGCCAAACTAGTGAGGAAGGTGCAGGAGCCCAGGAAGAAGTGGAGGACGAACTGATGGAAGACTCATCAGATGAGGGAGACCTTGATCACATTTCTGTTGTGCGAGGTTGGGGGGAGAGGACAGAGGAAGGAAGCATGATTGTTACCTCGCCACCAACACAACAGGGACTTGGTGCTCCTGGATGCGCAACACACATGAGTGCCTTCTTGCTGCACTACCTGCAACATGACCCTCGAATTGTGAGAATTAGAAATAATCCTGACTACTGGGTTGCCACACTGTTGGATCCCCGGTACAAAAGTAAATTTGCAGAAATTATTCCTGCCATAGAAAGGGATGCACGCATGCAGGAGTATCAGCAGAGACTGTTGCAGAATCTTACATGTGCTTTTCCACAAAATACCAGTGGTGCACGTAGTGAATCTCACAGTTCCAACTTGCCAACCGTGGGACCGTCAAGTGTTCAGCACTCAAACCGTAACAGAACCACAGTATCTGCTGGTAACATCAATTTTGCGGAATCATTTCACCACTTTTTTAGCCCATCCTTTGCAAGGCCACAGGAGACAAGAAGTCTGACACATAGTCAACGCCTAGAGACGATGATACAGGAGTATCTCCAAGTAAACATTGAAGCCACGACTGTGTCACTGGACCCTTGCTCTTTTTGGGCTTCCAATCTGGATAAATGGCCGGAGCTAGCCACTTACGCCTTGGAGATCTTGTCATGCCCCGCAGCCAGCGTTCTGTCTGAACGTGTGTTCAGCGCTGCTGGTGGTGTGCTGACAGATAAGCGCACACGGCTCTCCACTGATAATGTAGACAGACTCACGTTCATAAAGATGAACAAATCATGGATCCGAAACGACTTTTCTACCCCTGTGTTATCCTGGGGAGAGTAAAAGCTTGATGATTGGTTAAAATCACCCTACCAACCGTTTTAAGCTTTCAAATTACTAATCATGTTTATCTGTATCTTGGCTGGAAAATAATTTGGGCTTTGTAGCAGTGTGCAGCACTGATCCTATTAGGCCATCTATACTAAAGCTTCACCAGATTTAAAATTAATAATAATTTTTAGCTGCATCTAGCCCGGAAAATAATTTTGGGGCTCCGAGATGCGCAAGACACATAAGTGCCTTCTTGCTGCACTACCTGCAGCATGACCCTCATATTGTCAGAATTCAAAGTAATCATGACTACTGGGTTGCCACACTCTTAGATCCCCCAAACTTTTCGATCAACCTTTTCATTTTAATAAAGGCCAAAAAAATGGTCATTTTTGAAATTATAAGCATTAGCAGGTTGTTAGAAACTGAAATCAAACAGTTTTCAACTCAAAACTTTATTCTAGGTGATGTTACATTTTCACATAGGACCCCTTGTTCGAAAGGAGCTTCTGAACTCTCTCGTCCATTGAATTTGTCAGGTTTTGGATGGTTTCTGCTTCAATTGTTTTGCATGAGGACAGAATACCCTCCCAGAGCTGTTGCTTAGATGTGAACTGCCTCCCGCCATCATAGACACTCCTTTTAATGATGCTCCAAAGGTTCTGAATGGGGTAGAGGTCAGGGGAGCATGGGGGTCACACCATAAGTTTGTCCCCTTTTATGCCCATATCAGCCAGAGATGCAGATGTTTTATGTGCAGCATGAGATGGTGCATTATCATGCAGAAAAATGATCTTGCTGTGAAATACACGGTTCTTCTTCTTGAACCATGGCAGGAAGTGCTGTTTGAGAAAATCCACATACATTATGGAGTTCATCTTTAGCGCCTTCAGGGATCCTAAAGGGGCCGACAATCTCTCTCCCCATGATTCCAGCCCAAAACATTACTCCACCTCCTCCTTGTTGGCGCTGTAGCCGTGTTTGCGTGGGGTGTCCATCAACCAGCCATCCTCCACTCCATCCATCTGGACCATCGAGCGCTGCACAGCACTCATCCGTGAACAAAACAGTTTTGAAATCAGTCTTCATGTAATGTTTGGCCCACTGGAGCCGTTTCTGCTTGTGTGAAGTGGATAGAGGAGGTCGACAGGATGGCGTATGCACAGCTGCAAACCTCTGAAGGACCCTGCATCTTGTTGTTCGGGGGACGTTGGAGGCACAAGCAGCTTCAAAAACTTGTCTGCTGCTATGACAAGGCTTTTTTGCCGCTGCTCTTTCAACCTGACGTAATTGCCTGTAGGAAAGAGTCCTCAATTTGCCCTTATCAGCACGCACACGTGTGTACTGTGAATCAGCTACATACTTCTTGATTGCCAAGACACTTCATCCTGATCATCGCACAATGTTGATTGTAGTCATGCCTTGACCTAAACACTCCACAATTTGTTGCTTCTCAGCAGCCGACACATCCTTTTTCTTTCCCATTTTAGCAGAAAATGTAGGCTGCTTAATAATGTGAGAGAGCCTTCTTAAGTAGTCTTGCCTTTCATTGGACACACCTGCCAAACTAATTAGCACAGGTGTCTGCAATTGCTTACAGTGATATAAAGAGCCCTGACACACATCACCATCAATGAGTTTAACTGACAAACAAACAAATTCTTCCCTTATCACTCCTAAACACTTTTTGCATAATAATTTGGAACGCAGTGTACATGTGCTTTTCCACAAAACACCAGTGGTTCACGTAGTGAATCTTACAGTTCTAACTTGCCAACCGTGGTCTGTATGGAGTTGTTCAATAAAGGGCCCAAAATTAAGATAACATAGATGGGAGAGGTCTCTATGAATAGGAATTCCTAAGTATTTGATACCCTGTGAGGGCCAGGCAAAGGGAAAGTTGGACTGGATGGAATCCTATATGGATTTGGGGAGGGAGACATCGAGGGCCTCAGACTTCGCTGCATTGATTTTAAAATTTGACCATGTAACAAAGTGATCTATTTCAGCCATAACAGCATGGATGGATATATGTGATTGAGTGATATATACTAGGACATCATCAGCAAATAGAGAGCACTTGTACTCGGTGCCTCCCACCTCAATCCACCTAATATTGGGGTTATGGCGAATTGATGAGAGCAGGTGCTCCGTCACTAGGATGTATAAGAGAGGGGACAGAGGACATCCCTGCCTTGTCCCATTGGTGATTGTGAAAGGTGATGAAAATGTTCTGATGCACCCCCTGGGCCTTGGGACACCCGGAGCCGGACCCTTTTTGGTGGATGCTGGTGGTTGTAGTCTTCGTGGCGGCGACCCGGTTCCGTGGCTCAGGGTGGTCAAACCAGTGGCGGAACTATTTATGTGGTTTTGATGTTTAAATGTCCGACTACGCCACCCGTGGATTGCGGTCAGAGTGAACCGCCGCTGCAGGGCAGACCGCTGAGGCTGGTGTTGTGGGTGCAGCAGAGCGTAGCATAACTCCCCACGGGAGGAGTATAGCCTCAGGGCAGTGCATGCGGAGGATGGGGGTGATGGTGCAGGGCAGCAGCAGTAACGACACGGAGTCAGTGATGCAGTCCAGGGCCTTTACTCACAGTTCTTATTATCCAGACCACGTCTGCAGGTAACGGCTGCCCACGTCGTACTGTGCTCAAGAGGTGAGGGGCTCAGACAACTCCCAGATAACTTTGGAGCGCTTCACAGGACCCCCTTTGTGTGTCCTTTGTCTGGCCTTTCTTACCAACCCTTCTGTCCGGCTGCCTCGGGCCTCCTCTTGGTAAACTTGGCGCCAGTTTCCCTGACCCTATGTGGTGCCTTCCTAGCGGGTGTAGTGAGGGGCTGCGCCACATAAAATGTCACAGCCTCCGGTTTCTAGCTGAGGGTCGTTTCCTGCCTCCACTAGTTTCGGGGACCGGTCACCCCCTTTGGCCTGACCCCTCCACGCAGGTGGATTCGGGCGTGCGGTGGCGACTCGCCCGTCCGCACCCCTGGGATCCCTTCATTCCTCGTTCCTGGAGCCTTCTCCGCTCCTCTTCCTTCCTTCTCCCTCTTCCAGGCCTGGGCCTCTGTTACTAGGCCCGCCTCCGGAGCAGAGCTCATGCAGAGCCCCTGCTCCCTGCCACTTCTGCTCAGACTTCTCTGCACTGAACTAAGATGGTGCCCACCTTTTATAATCCCTTCTCAATGCACCCAGGAACTGCTTCCTCCCTGCTCCTGCACTACAGGGTTCCCCTTCCTCAGTGTTCCCTCCCCCCACTCCAGCCAGGGACAGGGACTGTCGTGCCCATCTCAGAGGCATATTGGTCGCCCTGCCCCACGGCAATGTGGTGTAATGCATGCAGGTGTCGGGTCCTGATCCACACTCCATCCTTACCTGAGAGTGAGATATCACACCTCTGGGTGAGGTGCAATACCTCTGTAGCAACCGAGCCCTCAGGGTGCTACAGTTCCATTTATCTTCAGCCTAGGTGACGTATTGTGATACAGGGCCGTGATTTTGGCTATAAACGGGTCCCCTAGACCCCTACCCCACGCTTTTTAAGAGAATCATATATGGCGTGCCAGGAGACTCTATGGAATGCTTTCTCAGCATCCAACGAGAGTATCTAATTACAAATTTTTAACTGCATCTAGCCCAGGAAATACTTTGTGCCTAGTAGCAGTGTCTGCTAGTCAGCGGATTATCCCGGCTGTTAAGCAAGCTACACCACCTGTAGTTTAGACACTTAATTTTTTCAAAGGAAGTGCTTCGGGACCATGGGATACTCAGTGAAGAGCATCAGGAGGCACCCCAAGGCATAGGGGCTGGGACTGGCAGTAGGATGCCTTGCGGTGGACAGCCAAGATCGATCCTTATAAAAGCTTTTTAACTGCAGCAGCTTTAGTGGACGCTACTGGAGCTGGAATTACGCGGCTGCTGGCATGAGACTTGCCCTCCAATAGATCCTTGTAAATGGATTTAAAGTGTATTCATTCAAATTAGAGAGACAATTTAAATTAAAAAGCTTAGAGCTGCCTCCACCACAGGGGGGCTCGCTCGACCCACCAGCGGACAGGCACCAGTATTAGGAGAGGGGGGCTTGCCATCAGGGTTCACCGCGGCTCTGGCACAAACCCGGCGACACGGAGGTGGCACGGGCAGGAGCGGACTGGCCGTGTCGGCTTCTCACTTTTTGGATTTTAGAAGGGCATGACATGCCTATATCTGTGTCTCCCCCTCCTTTTACTCCTCCACCTCTTTTATTTTCGCATGACTATATGTACTTGTCACTTTTCCATGTGTTAGTTATGTCTTCTGAGCAGTTTGTCAGCTTTTGGACACCTTTGAAGGTGTTTTCTATGTGTTTCTATGTGTTTTTGTTTGCCTGCCATTGGTTTTAACGGTGTTCGAAGGTGTTCGACGAACAGTTCGACGAACAGTTCGGCGAACACACGGGTGTTCGACGAACCGAACCGAACTCGAACACTACGGGGGTGGCTCAACACTAGTAGGGACGGCACAGCCTTAGCATGGACCCTTCGGAGCCCGCCCCGTCACGGCCAGATTGCTCGCCATCAAGCGATCCGGAGAAAGGCTGGCCGGGCGATGGATCGATCAACGTCTACTGGCCATGCCACCTTGGATACGCCCGATCTCCTCTGATTTCGAAAGCAAAGGAGGGCTGGGCTCGGACAGTACTTGGAAGGGAGACCTCCTGGGAACACCGGGTGCTGTAGACCATTTTGATGACGTTTTGCCCTACTGCCCAGCTCGGCTAGCATGGAACGGCGCCTTGCCGGACACCGACCTTAAGTAACTTAGATGATGGAAGCCCCAAGGCCTCTGAGCCAGTTGGCAGCTAAGTACGCTACCCCGCCGCCTTCACGCAGGCCTGACACCGAGCTCCTTGCCATGGCTAGGAGTGCTTATTGACTCCGCAGCTCGCCGTGTGGAAATGATGGCGTTAAAAGCACTCGGGGCCGTGAAGGGGCCAGGCTTTCAGCAGGTGCCCAGGGAAGGTTTTGGATGCCGGCGGCCTAGCGAGGGTCAGCAGAAGTAACATGTTTCTCTGCAAAGAAGCTTGTGTAACCAAGCCAGACGGCTGACAAAGAGCTAACCTCAGTGCAAGGAAGGCAAGGAAGGTGCGGAAGGAATTGGGGAGGGGGGGGTGATTCCTGCTAGGGCCCTGAAATCATAAAACAGGCAGGAGAGTCTGACGCATGGTGACGGAGAGGTTGTAGGGGCAGATAGGGGGTGTTGTCATGTGCGAGCACGTGTGCATGCTGGCTTGTGTGTGAGAGTGCGCTTCCCAGGTGTGGCGCGCTGCAGACAGTCAAAGGGATTGTTCCCTTTCATTAAAAGTTAATCACCGGCTGCAGGCTATTAGAAAGCAACTAACCGCGCTCTACTCACCCTACCCGGGTCTACCGGTGAGTCTCGCCTCTGCTCCCGGCCTGTGGCATTGGCCGTGAAGCTGACGTTCCGTCGACAGCGCTGCAGCCGATCAGTGACCTCAGCGGCTCTGAGTGGGGCGTTGTGTCTACAAGACCTTTTTAGGAAGCCAGCAAAAAAATTGAAGAGAAGGGAAAGCACAAAAGGACCTGGTCTTGCTGAGCACTGGAAAGGGCAGCTGACAGCCAGACGTCAAAGTAGAAAAGCAGCAAGTGAGAGGCTTGTCTCTGCCTATGGCCACACCACCCTGAACACGCCCGATCTCATCTGATTTTGGAAGCTAAGCAGGGTTGGGCCTGGTTAGTACTTGGATGGGAGACTGTAAAATAATACTCTTCCTGTATTATTTTTTTCTACTGAGGACTTCTCAAAGTATCAATATCACGATATTCTTATAAAAAAATGTATCTATTTATTCTTGGATTGTCCATTAAAAAGAATCAGATTGCAGCAGGTACATACAATAATTAGTTATAAAGTAATTGTCCATTTGTCCATAATTAGCTTAATTGTTGAGATTCACCCATCTTTCCTTGGATCCTGGCTGGTAAATCATGTCTTTGTCCAGCATGTGTCCAGGCCTACATGTCATCTGCTTCTCAGCATGAAGATTCTGTGTCTTGTGGGGTGGGCAGAGCAAGAGAGCACCCCCTTTCTGTACCATGGGCTTTTATAGCCAGTCGTATGGACACCTGTTCTACATATGGTAGTGAACCAAAAATACACACACAAATAGCGTATGTCAACTAGACACGATGGCTGAGGCATAGAACTCAGAAAAATGATTATCGATTAACATTCCAAATGAATTTCCATAATTAACCATTTAACAGAGACCGCCTGGGAATGCCAGGTGATGTAGGCTTTTGCTTTTTCCTTCCTTCCACCAGCAGGGGGCACTCTCTTCTATGCCTTTTTTCCATTCCCTTTCACAAGTGCACACATTCATTCTCTTTTCTTTTTTTCATTTGCTTTCTCTCTTGCGCTATTTCATCTCTGCAAAATACCAGCATCCTTCTGATCACCGTGGGCCTCCAGCATTGTTGCTTCTTTACTTTTAATACTAGGCTCCTTTTCACCAGGACCGGCGTCTCCCGCGTGGCTGGAGGCAACAACCGTTAACCCCAAGCAGAAGACCTTTGCAGGCAACACGACCCTCCCCCCTGAAGAGCAGCTCAAAGTCACTGGCAACCATCTCACCCTCTTCCTTCATTCACCTCTGGACGTCTCGCTCCGCCCCCAAGTTACGGGTCCAGCTTGCTCTTTCTGTCACATTACCGCGATGAAGGGTTTAGCCTGCAGGAGACCCTGCGCCGAGCCATTTTTGAAGACACCTGATGCGGCGGGTGAATCACTGCTAAACAAACCACACCTGTAGGGACGGCACAGCCTTTGCATGGACCCTTTGGAGCCCGCCCCGTCACCGCCAGATTGCTCGCCATCAAGCGATCCTGAGAAAGGCTGGCCTGGCGATGGATCAAGCAGCGTCTACTGGCCATACCACATTGGATACGCCCGATCTCATCTGATCTCGGAAACAAAGCAGGGCTGGGCTTGGACAGTAATTGAATGGGAGACTTCCTGGGAACACCGGGTGCTGTAAACCATTTTGATGACGTTTTGCCCTACTGCCTAGCTCGGCTAGCATGGAACGGCGCCTTGCCGGACACCGACCTTAAGTAACTTAGATGATGGAAGCCCCAAGGCCTCTGAGCCAGTTGGCAACTAAGTACGCTACCCCGCCGCCCTTCACGCAAGCCTGACACCGAGCTCCTTACCACGGCTAGGAGTGCTTATTGACTCCGCAGCTCGCCGTGTGGAAATGATGGCGTTAAAAGCACCCCAGGGCCGTGAAGGGGACAGGCTTTCAGCAGGTGCCCAGGGAAGGTTTTGGATGCCGGCCGCCTAGCGAGGGCCAGCAGAAGTAACATGTTTCTCTGCAAAGAAGCTTGTGTAACCAAGCCAGACGGCTGCCAAAGAGCTAACCTCAGTGCAAGGAAGGCAAGGAAGGTGCGGAAAGAATTGGGGAGGGGGGGTGATTCCTGCTAGGGCCCTAAAATCATAAAACAGGCAGGAGAGTCTGACGCATGGTGATGGAGAGGTTGTAGGGGCAGATAGGGGGTGTTGTCACGTGCGAGCACGTGTGCATGCTGGCTTGTGTGTGAGAGTGCGCTTCCTAGGTGTGCTGCGCTGCAGACAGTCAAAGGGATTGTTCCCTTTCATTAAAAGTTAATCCCCGCTGCAGGCTATTAGAAAGCAACTAACCGCGCTCTACTCACCCTACCCGGGTCTACCGGTGAGTCTCGCCTCTGCTCCCAGCCTGTGGCATTGGCCGTGAAGCTGACGTTCCGTCGACAGCGCTGCAGCCGATCAGTGAGCTCAGCGGCTCTGAGTGGGGCCTTCTGTCTACAAGACCTTTTAAGGAAGCCAGCAAAAAAATTGAAGAGAAGGGAAAGCACAAAAGGACCTGGTCTTGCTGAACACTGGAAAGGGCATCCGGCAGCCAGCCTTCAAAGTAGAAAAGCAGCAAGTGAGAGGCTTGTCTGTGCCTTCAAAGTAGAAAAGCAGCAAGTGAGAGGCTTGTCTCTGCTTACGGCCACACCACCCTGAACACGCCTGATCTCATCTGATCTCAGAAGCTAAGCAGGGTTGGGCCTGGTTAGTACTTGGATGGAAGACCACCTGGGAATACCATGTGCTGTAGGCTTTTGCTTTTTCTTTCCTTCCACCAGCAGGGCGTACTCTCTTCTATGCCTTTTTTCCATTCCCTTTCACAAGTGCACACATTCATTCTCTTTTCTTTTTTTCATTTGCTTTCTCTCTTGCGCTATTTCATCTCTGCAAAATACCAGCATCCTTCTGATCACCCTGGGCCTCCAGCATTGTTGCTTCTTTACTTTTAATACTAGGCTCCTTTTCACCAGGACCAGCGTCTCCCGCGTGGCTGGAGGCAACCACCGGTAACTCCAAGCAGAAGACCTTTGCAGGCAACACGACAATCCCCCCAGAAGAGCAGCTCAATGTCACTGGAAACCATCTCACCCTCTTCCTTCATTCACCCCTGGAGGTCTCGCTCCGCCCCCAAGTTAGGGGTCCAGCTTGCTCTTTCTGTCACATTACCGCGATGAAGGGTTTAGCCTGCAGGAAACCCTGCGCCGAGACATTTTTGAAGACACCTGATGCGGCGGGTGAATCACTGCTAAACAAACCACAACTGTAGGGACGGCACAGCCTTTGCATGGACCCTTCGGAGCCCGCCCCGTCACGGCCAGATTGCTCGCCACCAAGCGATCCTGAGAAAGGCTGGCCGGGCGATGGATCAAGCAGCATCTACTGGCCATACCACCTTGAATACGCCTGATCTTGTCTGATTTTGGAAGCAAAGCAGGGCTCGGCTCAGACAGTACTTGGATGGGAGACCTCCTGGGAACATCGGTTGCTGTAGACTATTTTGATGACGTTTTGCCCTACTGCCCAGCTCGGCTAGCATGGAACGGTGCCTTGCCGGACACTGACCTTAAGTAACTTAGATGATGGAAGCCCCAAGGCCTCTGAGCCAGTTGGCAGCTAAGTACGCTACCCCACCGCCTTCTCGCAGGCCTGACACCGAGCTCCTTGCCACGGCTAGGAGTGCTTATTGACTCCGCAGCTCGCCATGTGGAAATGATGGCGTTAAAATCACCCAGGGCCGTGAAGGGGCCAGGCTTTCAGCAGGTGCCCAGGGAAGGTTTTGGATGCCGGCCGCCTAGCGAGGGCCAGCAGAAGTAACATGTTTCTCTGCAAAGAAGCTTGTGTAACCAAGCCAGACGGCTGACAAAGAGCTAACCTCAGTGCAAGGAAGGCAAGGAAGGTGAGGAAGGAATTGGGGAGGGGGGGGGTGATTCCTGCTAAGGCCCTGAAATCATAAAACAGGCAGGAGAGTCTGACGCATGGTGACGTAGAGGTTGTACGGGCAGATAGGGGTTGTTGTCACGTGCGAGCACGTGTGCATGCTGGCTTGTGTGTGAGAGTGCGCTTCCTAGGTGTGGCGCGCTGCAGACAGTCAAAGGGATTGTTCCCTTTCATTAAAAGTTAATCCCCGGCTGCAGGCTATTAGAAAGCAACTAACCGCGCTCTACTCACCCTACCCGGGTCTACCGGTGAGTCTCGCCTCTGCTCCCGGCCTGTGGCATTGGCTGTGAAGCTGACGTTCCGTCGACAGCGCTGCAGCCGATCAGTGAGCTCAGCGGCTCTGAGTGGGGCGTTGTGTCTACAAGACCTTTTAAGGAAGCCAGCAAAAAAATTGAAGAGAAGGGAAAGCACAAAAGGACCTGGTCTTGCTGAGTACTGGAAAGGGCAGCCGGCAGCCAGACTTCAAAGTAGAAAAGTAGCAAGTAAGAGGCTTGTGTCTGCCTACGGCCACACCACCCTGAACACATCTGATCTCAGAAGTTAAGCAGGGTCGGGCCTGGTAAGTACTTGGATGGGAGACCGCCTGGGAATACCAGGTGCTTTAGGCTTTTGCTTTTTCATTCCTTCCACCAGCAGGGGACACTCTCTTCTATGCCTTTTTTCCATTCCCTTTCACAAGTGCACACATTCATTCTCTTTTCTTTTTTTCATTTGCTTTCTCTCTTGCGCTATTTCATCTCTGCAAAATACCAGCATCCTTCTGATCACCGTGGGCCTCCAGCATTGTTGCTTCATTACTTTTAATACTAGGCTCCTTTTCACCAGGACCAGCGTCTCCCGCTTGGCTGGAGGCAACCACCGGTAACCCCAAGCAGAAGACCTTTGCAGGCAACACGACCCTCCCCCCTGAAGAGCAGCTCAAAGTCACTGGCAACCATCTCACCCTCTTCCTTCATTCACCCCAGGACGTCTCGCTCCGCCCCCAAGTTACGGGTCCAGCTTGCTCTTTCTGTCACATTACCGCGATGAAGGGTTTAGCCTGCAGGAGACGCTGCGCCGAGACATTTTTGAAGACACCTGATGCGGCGGGTGAATCACTGCTAAACAAACCACACCTGTAGGGACGGCACAGCCTTTGCATGGACCCTTCGGAGCCCGCCCCGTCACGGCCAGATTGCTCGCCACCAAGCGTGTTACAACTCTCCTGTTAGGTTTTTTTTAGTTTGCTGGTCACATGACCATTTTGCCTATTTTATCCGGCTCCGCCCTCCTGGCTTTGCTGGACTTCATTTGTATTTACTACTGTTGAGCTAGCTTGCTGCTCTGTTGCCGTTCTCTGTTAGTTTTGCTAGGTCTTCTGACCCCTATGCCTTTTTGTTGTGTGTTTGTCTTTGACTGCTACTATTTCTGCTAGGAGGTGTCCAACTTTTCCCAGTCCCTAGATCTTGTAGGGATCCCTCCCTCACATCTATAGGTCTGCGTTCAGACTAGCCGAGGACTTTAGCGGGTCTGATCGCAGGATCAGGTTCCCCGCTACATCGTAGGGATCTAGTTTAGTTCTATTGTAGGGATAGATCTCCTTTCTTTCCTTAGTCTCTGTAGCAGATCATAACAGTAATTCCAGCCATAAAAAAAAAAAAAAAAAAATTCTCTAAGGAAAGACCTCCAGTTTTCCATCATGGTCTCGGTGCAAGATTTGGCTCAACGCTTGCAGGGACTCTGGAGGTGACCAAGCTCCAACAACACGTGAGTAGCTGTTCTGGAGCTCATTTTGTGGAACCTAAGGTACGTCTGCCTGATCTATTTTTTTGGCGAAAAACAAGATTTTTTTTCTTTTAAAAATGCTTGTCTATTATATTTTCGTTTGAGACCCGGATCCTCTGGTGATGAATCACAGCGCATAGGGATCATAATGTCACTTTTGCGCAAAGATCCTCAGGGATGGGCCTTCTCTCTCCAACCTAGTGATCCGTGCTTTAGATCAGTGGATAGTTTTTTTTCTGCTTTCGGTTTGTTGTACGATGATCCTGATCGTGTCTCATCTGCTGAGTCTGAATTAAGACGTTTGAGGCAGGGATCAGGTAATGTGGAAAAATATTGTTCTCACTTCCGTCGGTGGTCTGCCCAGGTGGGGTGGAACGATTCTGCTTTGAAAAGCTTGTTTCTTGCAGGGCTATGTGAAAGGGTAAAGGATTTACTGATTGCTTATCCCACACCTGGAAACTTGCAGGAGGCAATGCAATTAGCTATCCGGGTGGACAGGAGACTGCGTGAAAGGGTTAATGAGAGCAAATCCTCCGCTATGTCAGCTTCGAGTCCTGAGAGGTTCTGTGCTGACAATGGAGAGCCGATGGAAATTGGGGCGATGGCACCCCGCTCTCAGGAAAAAGACCGCCGACTTTCTGAAGGCTTGTGTTTCTATTGCGGAAATTCTGGTCATTTTATTAAGAGCTGTGTGCTTCGTAAGAAGAAAGAAAAAAAAAATGGTCAGTCATGCTCGTATTGCCTGTTTAAATTCTAAGGGAGTATTCCTATCTGCCACTACTGCTGCTCAGGATGAATTAATTGAATTTCGGGTATTTGTGGATTGTGGATCTACTCTGAATGTGATTGATGGGGGATTCTTGGAAAAACTTAGATTAGAACCTAAAACTTTGTCATCCCCTATTGCTGTGGTTTCTGTCGATGGCTCTCCCTTGAAGAGTGTTACTCACAAGGTTTGTGAATTTACCCTCACTATTAATGGTATTCATCAAGAGAATTTGGATTTGGTGGTATTGGATAATTTGCCTTCTCCAGTAATATTGGGGTTACCCTGGTTAAAATTGCACAATCCTGTACTGGATTGGTCTACCAATGAAATTAAGTCCTGGAGCCCTAAGTGTTATGACAAGTGTTGTAACGGGCACATTGCTGCTGTGGATAGAGGGGAATTGCCTGTACCTATTCAGGATTTTTGGAGAGTTTTTTCTGAGGAGGAGTCGCAGGTTTTGCCTCCCCATAAAGACTATGATTGTACCATTGAATTTGTCCCTGGCGCGACTCTTCCTAAGAGTCGTTTATTTAATCTTACTATTCCTGAAAGAAAGGCTTTGGAAGAATACATACAGACAAGCTTGGCCGCCGGTCACATTAGGCCTTCCAAGTCTCCTGTGGCTGTTGGATTTTTTATTGTAAAAAAAAAAGATGGCGGTTTACGTCCTTGTCTGGACTTTCGTGAGATTAATAAAATTACTGTACGCAATCCTTACCCACTGCCATTGATTCCTGATTTATTTAACCAGTTAGTGGGGGCCAAGTGGTTCTCTAAAATTGATCTCCGGGGGGCATACAATTTGTTGGGCATGAAGGAGGGTGATGAATGGAAGACTGCTTTTAACACTCCTGTGGGTCATTTTGAGAATCTGGTTATGCCTTTTGGTCTCACCAATGCTCCAGCATTTTTTCAGAATCTTATTAATGATATCCTTAGACCTTTAATCGGCAAAAATGTGGTTGTGTATTTGGATGACATTTTGATTTATTCGCCGGATCTGGAGTCTCATTGGCGGAGCGTACGTGAGGTATTACAGTTATTAATGGACAATTCGCTTTTTGCTAAGCTGGAGAAATGTGAGTTCGCTGTACAGAGAATTAGTTTTTTGGGCTACATTATCTCCAGTGAAGGTTTTGAGATGGACCCGGTTAAAGTTCAAGCTGTGCAGGAATGGCCTAGGCCTATTGGTTTGAAATCGATACAGAGGTTTTTGGGTTTCGCCAATTATTACAGAAAATTCATAAAAAAATTTTCTATTATTGTCAAACCGCTGACCGATCTCACCAGGAAAGGTGCTAATGCGGTTCAGTGGACTTCTGAGGCCATTGAAGCTTTTGTGTTTCTAAAGGAGAGGTTCACCTCTGCTCCCATCCTTATGCAGCCTGATGTGACTAAGCCGTTTTTGGTTGAGGTTGATGCTTCTTCGGTGGGGGTTGGTGCGGTGTTGTCTCAGGAAAACAAGGATGGAGTACATCCCTGTGCCTCTTTTTCAAAAAAATTTTCCGAGACTGAACTTAATTACGATATTGATAATCGGGAATTGCTGGCGATTAAACTCGCATTTGAACACTGGCGTCATCTCTTGGAAGGTGCTGAATTTCCCATTCAGGTTTTCACTGATGATAAAAATCTGATCTATCTTGATGCTGCCAAGCGCTTGAATGCCCGTCAGGCTAGGTGGGCACTTTTTTTCTCGCGGTTTAATTTTTCCGTTACTTACATCCCGGGTACCAAGAATGTTAAAGCGGATGCTTTGTCTCGCAGCTTTTCTCCCATAGTCGGTGTTAAGGAGGAAGAGGAGACCATTTTACAAGAAGGTGTTGTGATTGCTGCTTTGGACTCCGTTTTGGAGGATGAGATTCTTAAAGCACAGGAGAATGCCCCATCTAACACTCCCCATGGGAGGTTGTTTGTGCCTAGGACCTTTAGGAGAGATTTGTTTGTTGAGTGTCATGAGTCTCGGTTGGCAGGTCATCCAGGAATTTCTGAGACCAAGAGACTTGTGGGTCGCAGTTTTTGGTGGCCTGGATGGCAGAAGGAAGTCATTAAGTGGGTGCGCCAATGTACTGTGTGTGCAAGATCCAAGTCTTCGCATGCTCCTGCTGCGGGGTTGCTTTGCCCTCTGGAGGTTCCTAGTGCACCTTGGACACATCTGGCTATGGACTTTATTACTGACCTTCCTCCCTCTGAAGGTTTCACGGTCATCTGGGTGGTCGTGGACCGTTTTAGCAAGATGTGTCACTTGGTTCCCTTCATCAAACTGCCTTGCGCTAAGACACTCGCTAAGGCCTTTGTCAAGGAGATTGTCAGACTACATGGTGTTCCTACTGACATTATTTCTGATAGGGGACCTCAGTTCGTGGCTCATTTTTGGCGTGCCTTTTGTGACAGGTTGGGAGTTCATTTGTCGTTTTCATCCGGATATCATCCTGAGTCTAATGGCCAGACAGAAAGGAAGAACCAGGATGTTGAGCAGTTCTTGCGTTGTTTTGTGGCAGACAATCAAGAGGGGTGGTCTGAGTTTCTGCCACTTGATGAATTTGCTCTTAACAACCATACATCCTCTTCTGCTGGGTGTTCGCCTTTTTTTTTGTTGTTCTGGGAGACATCCGTCTTTTGGGTCATTTTCCAAATTGGTTTCGGCTGTGCCTGAGGAGGAGAATTTTTCCAGTGATTTGGAGAGAGTTTGGACGGATGTGCGTGGTAATCTTCAGGAGGCTAACAAAAAATCTAAGAGGTACTTTGATAGGAAACGGCAAAAGGTTTTGTTTGCAGTTGGTGACATGGTTTAGTTGTCCTCTAAGAATCTGCGATTGAGGATTCCTTCTAAAAAATTGGGTCCCAAGTTCGTAAGGCCCTTTAAGGTACTTCAGATAGTTAACCAATCTGCTGTTAGGCTGGAGGTTCCTACGTCCTGGAGGATTAATCCGGTGTTTCATGTTTCTCTGTTGAAAAAAGCTGATGTGTCAGATGGTGACGCCTCTGCCACTGTTCCTCCGGTGGTGGAGGACGGGGAATATGAAATTTCCCGCATCCTAAATTCTAGACGGTATAGAGGGAGTTTGCAGTATCTCGTCGCTTGGAAGGGTTTCGGACCTGAGGATAACTCATGGGTGAGAGCGGATTATGTTTCTGCCCCCAGACTTGTCCGAGCGTTTCACAGGAGGTTTCCTGGTAAGCCTGGGCCTAGGGGATCTGGAGGATCCTCTTAGAAGAGGGGGTACTGTTACAACTCTCCTGTTAGTTTTTTTTTAGTTTGCTGGTCACATGACCATTTTGCCTATTTAATCCGGCTCTGCCCTCCTGGCTTTGCTGGACTTCATTTGTATTTACTACTGTTGAGCTAGCTTGTTGCTCTGTTGCCGTTCTCTGTTAGTTTTGCTAGGTCTTCTGACCCCTATGCCTTTTTGCTGTGTGTTTGTCTTTGACTGCTACTATTTCTGCTAGGAGGTGTCCAACTTTTCCCAGTCCCTAGATCTTGTAGGGATCCCTCCCTCACATCTATAGGTCTGCGTTCAGACTAGCCGAGGACTTTAGCGGGTCTGATCGCAGGATCAGGCTCCCCGTTACATCGTAGGGATCTAGCTTAGTTCTATTGTAGGGATAGATCTCCTTTCTTTCCTTAGTCTCTGTAGCAGATCATAACAAAGCGATTATGAGAAAGGCTGGCCGGGCGATGGATCGAGCAGCGTCTACTGTCCATACCACCTTGGATACGCCCGATCTCGTCTGATCTCGAAAGCAAAGCAGGGCTGGGCTCGGACAGTACTTGGATGGGAGACCTCCTGGGAACACCAGGTGCTGTAGACCATTTTGATGACGTTTTGCCCTACTGCCCAGCTCGGCTAGCATGGAACGGCGCCTTGCCGGACACCGACCTTAAGTAACTTACATGATGGAAGCCCCAAGGCCTCTGAGCCAGTTGGCAGCTAAGTACGCTACCCCGCCGCCTTCACGCAGGCCTGACACCGAGCTCCTTGCCACGGCTAGGAGTGCTTATTGACTTCGCAGCTCGCTGTGTGGAAATGATGGCGTTAAAAGCACCCGGGGCCGTGAAGGGGCCAGGCTTTCAACAGGTGCCCAGGGAAGGTTTTGGATGCCGGCCACCTAGCGAGGGCCAGCAGAAGTAACATGTTTCTCTGCAAAGAAGCTTGTGTAACCAAGCCAGACGGCTGACAAAGAGCTAACCTCAGTGCAAGGAAGGTGCGGAAGGAATTGGGGAGGGGGGGGTGATTCCTGCTAGGGCCCTGAAATCAGAAAACAGGCAGGAGAGTCTGACGCATGGTGACGGAGAGGTTGTAGGGGCAGATAGGGGGTGTTGTCACATGCGAGCACGTGTGCATGCTGGCTTGTGTGTGAGAGTGCGCTTCCTAGGTGTGGCGCGCTGCAGACAGTCAAAGGGATTGTTCCCTTTCATTAAAAGTTAATCCCCGGCTGCAGGCTATTAGAAAGCAACTAACCGCGCTCTGCTCACCCTACCCGGGTCTACCGGTGAGTCTCGCCTCTGCTCCCGGCCTGTGGTATTGGCCGTGAAGCTGACGTTCCGTCGACAGCGCTGCAGCCGATCAGTGAGCTCAGCGGCTCTGAGTGGGACGTTGTGTCTACAAGACATTTTAAGAAAGCCAGCAAAAAAATTGAAGAGAAAGCAAAGCACAAAAGGACCTGGTCTTGCTGAGCACTGGAAAGGGCAGCCGGCAGCCAGACGTCACAGTAGAAAAGCAGCAAGTGAGAGGTTTGTCTCTGCCTATGCCCACACCACCCTGAACAGGCCCAATGTCGTCTGATCTTGGAAGCTAAGCAGTGTTGGGCCTGGTTACTACTTGGATTGGAGACTCCCTTGGAAAACCAGGTGCTGTAGGCTTTTGCTTTTTCCTTCCTTCCACCAGCAGGGGGCACTCTCTTCTATGCCTTTTTTCCATTTCCTTTCACAAGTGCACACATTCATTCTCTTTTCTTTTTTTCATTTGCTTTCTCTCTTGCGCTATTTCATCTCTACAAAATACCAGCATCCTTCTGATCACCCTGGGCCTCCAGCATTGTTGCTTCTTTACTTTTAATACTAGGCTCCTTTTCACTAGGACCAGCGTCTCCCGCGTGGCTGGAGGCAACCACCGGTAACCCCAAGCAGAAGACCTTTGCAGGCAACACGACCCTCAACCCTGAAGAGCAGCTCAAAGTCACTGGCAACCATCTCACCCTCTTCGTTCTTTCACCCCTGGATGTCTCGCTCCGCCCCCAAGTTACGGGTCCAGCTTGCTCTTTCTGTCACATTACCGCGATGAAGGGTTTAGCCTGCAGGAGACCCTGCACCGAGACATTTTTGAAGACACCTGATGCGGCGGGTGAATCACTGCTAAACAAACCACACCTGTAGGGACGGCACAGCCTTTGCATGGACCCTTCGGAGCCCGCCCCGTCACGGCCAGATTGCTCGCCACCAAGCGATCCTGAGAAAGGCTGGCCGGGCGATGAATCGAGCAGCGTCTACTGGCCATACCACCTTGGATATACCTAATCTCGTCTGATCTTGGAAGCAAAGCAGGGATGGGCTCGGATGGTACTTGGATGGGATACCTCCTGGGAACACCAGGTGCTGTACACCATTTTGATGACGTTTTGCCCTACTGCCCAGCTCGGCTAGCATGGAACGGCGCCTTGCCAGACACCGACCTTAAGTAAGTTAGATGATGGAAGCCCCAAGGCCTCTGAGCCAGTTGGCAGCTAAGTACGCTATCCCGCCGCCTTCACGCAGGCCTGACACCGAGCTCCTTGCCACGGCTAGGAGTGCTTATTGACTCCACAGCTCGCCGTGTGGAAATGATGGCGTTAAAAGCACCCGGGGCCGTGAAGGGGCCAGGCTTTCAGCAGGTGCCCAGGTAAGGTTTTGGATGCCTAGCGAGGGCCAGCAGAAGTAACATGTTTCTCTGCAAAGAAGCTTGTGTAACCAAGCCAGACGGCTGACAAAGAGCTAACCTCAGTGCAAGGAAGGCAAGGAAGGTGCGGAAGGAATTGGGGAGGGGGGGGTGATTCCTGCTAGGGCCCTGAAATCATAAAACAGGCAGGAGAGTCTGACGCATGGTGACGGAGAGGTTGTAGGGGCAGATAGGGGGTGTTGTCACGTGCGAGCACGTGTGCATGCTGGCTTGTGTGTGAGAGTGCGCTTCCTAGGTGTGGCGCACGGCAGACAGTCAAAGGGATTGTTCCCTTTCATTAAAAGTTAATCCCCGGCTGCAGGCTATTAGAAAGCAACTAACCGCGCTCTAATCACCCTACCCGGGTCTACCAGTGAGTCTCGCCTCTGCTCCCGGCCTGTGGCATTGGCCGTGAAGCTGACGTTCCGTCGACAGCGCTGCAGCCGATCAGTGAGCTCAGCAGCTCTGAGTGGGGCCTTCTGTCTACAAGACCTTATAAGGAAGCCAGCAAAAAAATTGAAGAGAAGGGAAAGCACAAAAGGACCTGGTCTTGCTGAACACTGGAAAGGGCATCCGGCAGCCAGACTTCAAAGTAGAAAAGGAGCAAGTGAGAGGCTTGTCTCTGCCTACGGCCACACAACCCTAAACATGCATGATCTTGTCAGATCTTGGAAGCTAAGCAGGGTTTGGCCTGGTTTGTATATGGATGGGAGACTGCCTGGGAATACCAGGTGCTGTAGGCTTTTGCTTTTTCCTTCCTTCCACCAGCAGGGGGCACTCTCTTCTATGCCTTTTTGCCATTCCCTTTCACAAGTGCACACATTCATTCTCTTTTCTTTTTTTCATTTGCTTTCTCTCTTGCGCTATTTCATCTCTGCAAAATACCAGCATCCTTCTGATCACAGTGGGCCTCCAGCATTGTTGCTTATTTACTTTTAATACTAGGCTCCTTTTCACCAGGACCAGCGTCTCCCGGGTGGCTGGAGGCAACAACCGGTAACCCCAAGCAGAAGACTTTTGCAGGCAACACGACCCTCCCCCCTGAAGAGCAGCTCAAAATCACTGGCAACCATCTCACCCTCTTCCTTCATTCACCACTGGACGTCTCGCTCCGCCCCCAAGTTACGGGTCCAGCTTGCTCTTTCTGTCACATTACCGCGATGAAGGGTTTAGCCTGCAGGATACCCTGCGCCGAGACATTTTTGAAGACACCTGATGCGGCGGGTGAATCACTGCTAAACAAACCACACCTGTAGGGACGGCACAGACTTTGCATGGACCCTTCGGAGCCCGCCCCGTCACGGCCAGATTGCTCGCCATCAAGCGATCCTGAGAAAGGCTCCCCGGGCGATGGATCAAGCAGTGTCTACTGGCCATACCACCTTGGATACGCCCGATCTCATCTGATCTCGGAAGCTAAGCAGGGTCGGGCCTGGTTAGTACTTGGATGGGAGACTGTAAAGTAATACTCTTCGTGTATTATTTTTTTTCTACTGAGGACTTCTCAAAGTATCAATATCACGATATTCTTATAAAAAAATGTATCTATTTATTCTTGGATTGTCCATTAAAAAGAATCAGATTGCAGCAGGTACATACAATAATTAGTTATAAAGTAATTGTCCATTTGTCCATAATTAGCTTAATTGTTTAGATTCACCCATCTTTCCTTGGATCCTGGCTGGTAAATCAAGTCTTTGTCCAGCATGTGTCCAGGCCTACATGTCATCTGCTTCTCAGCATGAAGATTCTGTGTCTTGTGGGGTGGGCAGAGTAAGAGAGCCCCCCCTTTCTGTACCATGGGCTTTTATAGCCAGTCGTATGGACACCTGTTCTACATATGGTAGTGAACCAAAAATACACACACAAATAGCGCATGTCAACTAGACACGATGGCTGAGGCATAGAACTCAGAAAAATGATTATCGATTAACATTCCAAATGAATTTCCATAATTAACCATTTAACATTTCCCCCTTTTTTGAGAATAAAAGGACTTTAACTGAAAAATCTCAAAAGAAGATAAATTCATCAATCATTTTTTCTTTCCTTCTTCCTTGGCAATATCATTAAATTTCCATAATAATAATAATAGTAATAATAGTATCAATATCGGATTATTGTTATATAATGATGTGAATTCATGTTATGGTAAGCCGTGACTAATATTCATTTAATATGTATAATTATACTTCCCTATATCTAAATTGAAGCAATCGCGGGTTCAATCGTCATCATCTGATGTCATCGGGTCGTCATCTTCTTGGTTCTTTTATAACACAGTCTTTAGATGAAAACTCCTTTGAAATAAATTACAGTATGTAGATATTGTACAGTCCATAATTGTGCTCATTATTGTTCAGTCCATAAACTGTACTCTTTATTAGAAAGATCATGTGTGTCAGTTGATAAGAAAACAAAGTCCATGGATGAATTGTAGCTTTAATATCTGTGCAGTGTCACCTGGACTTACGTTGGATCGTCTTTGGAATCTTCCGTGTGTCCGCACTGGTCTCGTGTCACTTTTGGAACAGATGTGACGTCTTTGGTCAGTAAAGCAAGGGTTAACTTGACACTTTCCTGCTTAATATAGCACCATAACCAGTACTCAGTCCTTTATATACAGGACACATATGCCAGGTATTACCTGTTCACCAGCTTTCATTGAAGCGTTGTAGGTGATAAGAAACCACTGGAACGTGATGAAACTTGAACACAACACAGTACATATAGGATCATCGTCCTCTGCCGTCCTGGTGATCAGTGGTGTGAATTGTATTGTATGTAATGGACACAGTCTATTATAACACTCAGCATTCACACCTGTTACCTTCTGAGACGTCCGGATATCAGTTGCTTCTTCTTGTAACTTTTGAGAATCTCTTTGATTTATAAAAATTAAAAGTCTTTATTAAGATAGAATTCATAATTGCGATGTCTTGATTGAAGTCTTCATTCCCTAATCTGATACCAAATCTGGCAGTTTTTCCTAACCTATAATATCACAGCGTACCATAGCAATTAGTAATATCCATCTAATTATTATCAAAATATTAAAATAAATTATGTTTGGAATAATAAACAATAATAGATAATAATTCATTATCAATCAAGTTCTCCATATGATAGAACATTTTTATGTCATAGGTGTAATTACCTTTTCCAACCCATAGGTGTCAGTGTATTTTGAAAAAACAAGTTTTTATATCTTTTTTAAACCAAGAATATCAAAGAATGTATACTCCTGAACCAAAATGAATAAATCTATGAATGTATGAATGAATGAATAAATGAATGAATGAATTGTTGTGTTTACTCAGAAAATGTAAACATTTTTTTCCTTAGCAATATATATTTAATGAAGCAATACTCTTGTATTAGACATTACTTTATTAAATATTAATGTGTTTTCTCAATTGAGATATTGAACTCAAATAAAATCAAATGAGAATTAAAAAATGAAAAAATAGAAAAATAAGAAGTATAAAGTAAGAATAAAATTGTAAAAATGAAAAATAAAATTAAGAGTAAAAATAAGAATAAAAATAAAAATAAGGCCTTTAAATTTTAATAACAAATGCAGAGTAATTATATTCTCCATAAAAAATACCCTTATATCTCCATTATTTGGATGATTTCATATTTGTCATAACCTTGTACCACCAAAAAATATTAAATTATGCAACTTTGCATGTAATACCCTTCTTAATTATACCATAGTACCTTATTATTATTTCTTCTTTATTAAAATGTGTGGAAAATAAGTATTGATCAAAAGTGATTATGTAATCAGGATCAAAAACACATTTTCCCCCTTAATACCAAAAATATTATTTTATAAAATTGATGTATATATCAGAACCAAATTAAAAATAATTATTCTTCTAGAAATATTGTGCATAAATTTCATATCGATGAGTAGCATAGATTTGACTAAAGAGATGTGTGTACCTATTTAGGTAACCATTAAAAATAATATTATAGTTATTCAAGAATATTATCATGTGGAAAATTATTCTAAATATAAATTTGCTTTGTAAACCATTTTGATGTGTGGTTGCCCTTATCCACTATTAGTTAAATCAAGAAATAATAATTATTAAAGAAATATAGAAATATATATATGTAGATAATACCTAATTATGTTTTATAATTTCCTCAGAATTAAATATATTTTTGTACCTTCACATAAAGAAACATTTTTTTTTTTTCAAACATACAAACATACGAGGCCTCTGTCACATCAATCACACGTAGCAGCTGCTGATTTACTCATCTGTCACCTTCACTCTGACATTCACAGATCTGTTCAACTCAAACATTCCACATATGAAGTTTTAGATATATATATATATATATTTAACCCAAAATTGTTGTATCCCAATTTATTAATGCGCATTGCCATATCAATTGAATATCTTTATATTTCTTTGAATATTCCCCAAGTACATGTTATATAATATGAGAGTACGTCACTGGAATTTCAGACACTTGAAAAAACTCTTGTCTTAGATTCTTTTTTCACTGGCTGCCCGGTCTTAAGTTACATCAGTTGAAAATAGAATGAATGGGATACTATACTATTAGCTCAAAGATCAAAGGCCGCAGCTGTCACACGTCATGCTGTAAAGCTACTTTAATTTGCACGAACACTTCATGCACAGAAAATATTAGCAACACAAAAGAATTAATAAGTATTACATATATATTATAGTTCAACTAGATATATTGTTATTATTTTAAAATGTTATACACATAAAATCATGCAATTTTTTCACTTCCTGTGTGAATAAAGAAATGAATCCATTTTAGAGTTCTTTGATCAAATCCTGCTTTGGAATGAAAACTCTAAGGAAATATAAGAAAATAAAATTAAATATCAAATTCATACAGAAACAGAATTATTTAAATATCTTATACATATATTGGTTGGTTCTAATGTAATTCAAAATATTGCTACTTAAATTTATATATATGAAGTTCTAATTTATTAATTAATATATATATATATATTTTATAAACGTATATATAAATACAATTATACGCAATCTCTACTTAGACAAGTGTATATATATATATATATGTATATATATATATATATATATATATATATGAACTATTATAAACTATGTAACTACAATTTTACTGTATAAGATTATAAATAAATATTGAGACATTGTATTACATTTTGACACAACATTATAATTACAGTTTTTCCTTAGCCACTCCCTAAACCAAATCTTCTGTCTCTCTCAAATATCTCCAGGAACGCCCTATTTAGGAAAGACAGTTTTCTATCCTTCAAAACCTCAGAGAACTGCCTGTTCTTCTGTCCACATTCCATGACGTCACTGTGAGTTGGTCGTCTCACCTGTCTCTGTCCATCAGTTTCAGCCATTTTCCTTTTTAGAGAATCACAGTTCTGACTGAGAATTAACTCATTCTGTGAAGAGATGGATCTTTGCACTGGCTGATATGGCTTATAACATATATGAAATCTTCTGCGTATTTGATAGAGTTCACTATGGGGATGACTCAGTCTAGGAGAGTTTGATACTGGCTTTTGGTAAGATTTTACCTTTCCTGGTTTTATAAATTTAGCTTGATTTATTTTCTTTTCACGATTCTCATGTTTTCTAACAAAATCCAGCATCTGCGCACATTCAAATAATGATTTTTTTTGTGATGCCATAACTTGGGAAACTGAATTTAGGAATTTGAATTTTTGTACAAAAGTTGTTATCATATGTTGTACTTTTCCATTTTTGATGAGAGCTTTGTACAACCGTTCAAATATGGACATGAATGTATATGTACATTCCTTCCTACCAATCCTTAGTTTCTGCAGATCTTCTATGTTGGGAAAATCCTTTGTGACACAATAAATCAAATATATTAATCTGTCCGAATCATTTTCCCATCCATTAGGAGAGTCATTTTCACAGGGCATTAAATGTAAACGTCTGGACAATGTCACAGGAATCCATATTTTAAATAATTGATTCCTCTCCTCATTGGATAAATCAAACTTATCAGAGAAGCTCTCAAATGTCTCTGAATTTCTACAGGCATGGATTTTGACATCATATTTTGGCATGATTTTGTATAATTTCAGCTAATTTTTCCTCATTTTAATTTGGAGTTGAGCCTGGGTAATTCCAGAATTCTCTGATATTTTTAGTGGCTCTTGTACGTCCGTTCCTCCTACGTCACTCACGTCTCCTCCCACATCACCTAGTATATCGGTTTCTCGTATGTCAGTCATGTCTCCTCCCATGTCAGATTTCTGTATGTCCGTCTCTTGGTCAGACCCAAGGTCACATTCAGTTACAGACACGTGTCTTACTTCTTGTTCATTTTCCACATTACAGTCAGAATCAGTATCACCGTCTGACACTTCTACACTATTTTCCTGCTTAGAAATCTCTAACACAAGACTATGAAAAAAATCTACCAAATGTAGAATATTTCTCAATTTCTGTTTGTCTCTATTTACCAATTTAGAAGTTAACTGTAAATTTTGCAATTCACATTCTTTGTATAAACTGAGCCACAAAACTTCTATGTCATCTCCTACATTAACTTTGAAATTAATATTACTTTGTTTAGCAAAACAAGAAATTATATCCATATTTTGCTTACCTTAAGATTCCTTGGCTTCTCTTTATCAGCACGTCCTGTCTTCAGTTCGTCTGATTCTCTTCCTGTGTGATTCTGTTCCTTGTTAGTACCTCTGCTTCCTGTCTTTCCTCAGTCTGTAGGTCCTTTCTGCTTCTCGTGACAAACTAGTGAATTTACTGACACGTGAGCAACAGCTGTTCAGCTCGTCAGGACTCCCCCCCTGTTCACGGAAGAAATTCACTTACTTAATTTATAAAACAAAAAAACAGGACTGGCTGGCTCACCATTGTAAAATAATATTCTTCCTGTATTATTTTTTTCTACTGAGGACTTCTCAAAGTATCAATATCACGATATTCTTATAAAAAAATGTATCTATTTATTCTTGGATTGTCCATTAAAAAGAATCAGATTGCAGCAGGTACATACAATAATTAGTTATAAAGCAATTGTCCATTTGTCCATAATTAGCTTAATTGTTGAGATTCACCCATCTTTCCTTGGATCCTGGCTGATAAATCATGAATTTGTCCAGCATGTGTCCAGGCCTACATGTCATCTGCTTCTCAGCATGAAGATTCTGTGTCTTGTGGGGTGGGCAGAGCAAGAGAGCCCCCCCTTTATGTACCATGGACTTTTATAGCCAGTCGTATGGACACCTGTTCTACATATGGTAGTGAACCAAAAATACACACACAAATAGCGCATGTCAACTAGACACGATGGCTGAGGCATAGAACTCAGAAAAATGATTATCGATTAACATTCCAAATGAATTTCCATAATTAACCATTTAACAGAGACCGCCTGGGAATGCCAGGTGCTGTAGGCTTTTGCTTTTTCCTTCCTTCCACCAGCAGGGGGCACTCTCTTCTATGCCTTTTTTTCATTCCCTTTCACAAGTGCACACATTCATTCTCTTTTCTTTTTTTCATTTGCTTTCTCTCTTGCGCTATTTCATTTCTGCAAAATTCCAGCATCCTTCTGATCACCGTGGGCCTCCAGCATTGTTGCTTATTAACTTTTAATACTAGGCTCCTTTTCACCAGGACCAGCGTCTCCCGGGTGGCTGGAGGCAACCACCGGTAACCCCAAGCAGAAGACCTTTGCAGGCAACACGACCCTCCCCCCTGAAGAGCAGCTCAAAGTCACTGGCAACCATCTCACCCTCTTCCTTCATTCACCCCTGAACGTCTCGCTCCGCCCCCAAGTTACGGGTCCAGCTTGCTCTTTCTGTCACATTACCGCGATGAAGGGTTTAGCCTGCAGGAGACCCTGCGCCGAGCCATTTTTGAAGACACCTGATGGGGCGGGTGAATCACAGCTAAATAAACCACACCTGTAGGGACGGCACAGACTTTGCATGGACCCTTCGGAGCCCGCACCGTCACGGCCAGATTGCTCGCCACCAAGCGATCCTGAGAAAGGCTGGCCGGGCGATGGTTCGAGCAACTTCTACTGGCCATACCACCTTGGATACGCCCGATCTCATCTGATCTCGGAAGCAAAGCAGGGCTGGGCTCGGACAGTACTTGGATGGGAGACCTCCTGGGAACACCGGGTGCTGTAGACCATTTTGATGACGTTTTTACCTACTGCCCAGCTCGGCTAGCATTGAACGGCGCCTTGCCGGACACCGACCTTAAGTAACTTAGATAATGGAAGCCCCAAGGCCTTTGAGCCAGTTGGCAACTAAGTACGCTACCCCGCCGACTTCACGCAGGCCTGACACCGAGCCCCTTGCCACGGCTAGGAGTGCTTTTTGACGCCGCAGCTCGCCGTGTGGAAATGATGGCATTAAAAGCACCCGGGGCCGTGAAGTGGCCAGGCTTTCAGCAGGTGCCCAGGGAAGGTTTTGGATGCCGGCCGCCTAGCGAGGGCCAGCAGAAGTAACATGTTTCTCTGCAAAGAAGCTTGTGTAACCAAGCCAGACGGCTGACAAAGAGCTAACCTCAGTGCAAGGAAGGGAAGGAAGGTGCGGAAGGAATTGGGGAGGGGGGGTGATTCCTGCTAGGGCCCTGAAATCATAAAACAGGCAGGAGAGTCTGACGCATGGTGACAGAGAGGTTGTAGGGGCAGATAGTGGGTGTTGTCACGTGCGAGCACGTGTGCATGCTGGCTTGTGTGTGAGAGTGCGCTTCCTAGGTGTGGCGCGCTGCAGACAGTCAAAGGGATTGTTCCCTTTCATTAAAAGTTAATCCCCGGCTGCAGGCTATTAGAAAGCAACTTACCGCGTTCTACTCACACTACCCGGGTCTACCGGTGAGTCTCGCCTCTCCTCCCGGCCTGTGGCATTGGCCGTGAAGCTGACGTTCCGTCGACAGCGCTGCAGCCGATCAGTGAGCTCAGCGGCTCTGAGTGGGGCGTTGTGTCTACAAGACCTTTTAAGGAAGCCAGCAAAAAAATTGAAGAGAAGGGAAAGCACAAAAGGACCTGGTCTTGCTGAGCACTGGAAAGGGCAGCCGGCAGCCAGACGTCAAAGTAGAAAAGCAGCAAGTGAGAGGCTTGTCTCTGTCTATGGCCACACCACTCTGAACACGCCCGATCTCATCTGATCTCGGATGCTAAGCAGGGTCAGGCCTGGTTAGTACTTGGATGGGAGACTGTGAAATTATACTCTTCCTGTATTATTTTTATCTACTGAGGACTTCTCAAAGTATCAATATCACGATATTCTTATAAAAAAATGTATCTATTTATTCTTGGATTGTCCATTAAAAAGAATCAGATTGCAGCAGGTACATACAATAATTAGTTAGAAAGTAATTGTCCATTTGTCCATAATTAGCTTAATTTTTGAGATTCACCTATCTTTCCTTGGATCCTGGCTGGTAAATCATGTCTTTGTCCAGCATGTGTCCAGGCCTAAATGTCATCTGCTTCTCAGCATGAAGATTCTGTGTCTTGTGGGGTAGGCAGAGCAAGAGAGCCCCCCGTTTCTGTACCATGGGCCTTTATAGCCAGTCGTATGGACACCTGTTCTACATATGGTAGTGAACCAAAAATACACACACAAATAGCGCATGTCAACTAGACACGATGGCTGAGGCATAGAACTCAGAAAAATGATTATCGATTAATATTCCAAATGAATTTCCAGAATTAACCATTTAACATTTCCCACTTTTTTGAGAATAAAAGGACTTTAACTGAAATATCTCATAAGAAGATACATTCATCAATCATTTTTTCTTTCCTTCTTCCTTGGCAATATCATTAAATTTCCATAATAATAATAATAGTAATAATAGTATCAATATCGGATTATTGCTATATAATGATGTGAATTCATGTTATGGTAAGCCGTGACTAATATTAATTTAATATGTATAATTATACTTCCCTATATCTAAATTGAAGCAATCGCGGGTTCAATCGTCATCATCTGATGTAATCGGGTCGTCGTCTCGTCTTCTTCTTGGTTCTTTTATAACACAGTCTTTAGATGAAAACTCCTTTGAAATAAATTACAGCATGTAGATATTGTACAGTCCATAATTGTGTTCATTATTGTTCAGTCCATAAACTGTACTCTTTATTAGAAAGATCATGTGTGTCAGTTGATAAGAAAACAAAGTCCATGGATGAAATGTAGCTTTAATATCTGTGCAGTGTCACCTGGACTTACGTTGGATCGTCTTTGGAATCTTCCGTGTGTCCGCACTGGTCTCGTGTCACTTTTGGTAACAGATGTGACGTCTTTGGTCAGTAAAGCAAGGGTTAACTTAACACTTCCCTGCTTTATATAGCACCATAACCAGTACTGAGTCCTTTATATACAGGACACATATGCCAGGTATTACCTGTTCACCAGCTTTCATTGAAGCGTTGCAGGTGATAAGAAATCACTGGAACGTGATGAAACTTGAACATAACACAGTACATATAGGATCATCGTCCTCTGCCGTCCTGGTGATCAGTGGTGTGAATTGTATTGTATGTAATGGACACAGTCTATTATAACACTCAGCATTCACACCTGTTACCTTCTGAGACGTCCGGATATCAGTTGCTTCTTCTTGTAACTTTTGAGAATCTCTTTGATTTATAAAAATTAAAAGTCTTTATTAAGATAGAATTCATAATTGCGATGTCTTGATTGAAGTCTTCATTCCCTAATCTGATACCAAATCTGGCAGTTTTTCCTAACCTATAATATCACAGCGTACCATAGCAATCAGTAATATCCATCTAATTATTATCAAAATATTAAAATAAATTATGTTTGGAATAATAAACAATAATAGATAATAATTCATTATCAATCAAGTTCTCCATATGATAGAACATTTTTATGTCATAGGTGTAATTACCTTTTCCAACCCATAGGTGTCAGTGTATTTTGAAAAAACAAGTTTTTATATCTTTATTAAACCAATAATATCAAAGAATGTATACTCCTGAACCAAAATGAATAAATATATGAATGTAGGAATGAATGAATGAATGAATGAATAAATGAATGAATGAATTGTTGTGTTTACTCAGAAAATGTAAACGTTTTTTTCCTTAGCAATATATATTTAATGAAGCAATACTCTAGTATTAGACATTACTTTATTAAATATTAATGTGTTTTCTCAATTGAGATATTGAACTCAAATAAAATCAAATGAGAATTAAAAAATGAAAAAATAGAAAAATAAGAAGTATAAAGTAAGAATAAAATTTTAAAAATGAAAAATAAAATTAAGAGTAAAAATAAGAATAAAAATAAAAATAAGGCCTTTAAATTTTAATGACAAATGCAGAGTAATTATATTCTCCATAAAAAATACCCTTATATCTCCATTATCTGGATGATTTCATATTTGTCATAACCTTGTACCACCAAAAAATATTAAATTATGCAACTTTGCATGCAATACCCTTCTTAATTATACCATAGTATCTTATTATTATTTCTTCTTTATTAAAATGTGTGGAAAATAAGTATTGATCAAAAGTGATTATGTAATCAGGATCAAAAACACATTTTCCCCCTTTATACCAAAAATATTATTTTATAAAATGTATGTATATATCAGAACCAAATTAAAAATAATTCTTCTTCTAGAAATATTGTGCATAAATTTCATATCGATGAATAGCATAGATTTGACTAAAGAGAGGTGTGTACCTATTTAGGTAACCATTAAAAATAATATTATAGTTATTCAAGAATATTATCATGTGGAAAATTATTCTAAATATAAATTTGCTTTGTAAACCATTTTGATGTGTGGTTGCCCTTATCCACTATTAGTTAAATCAAGAAATAATAATTATTAAAGAAATATAGAAATATATATATGTAGATAATACCTAATTATGTATTATAATTTCCTCAGAATTAAATATATTTTTGTACCTTCACATAAAGAAACATTTTTATTTTTTCAAACATACAAACATACGAGGCCTCTGTCACATCAATCACACTTAGCAGCTGCTGATTTACTCATCTGTCAACTTCACTCTGACATTCACAGATCTGTTCAACTCAAACATTCCACATATGAAGTTTTAGATATATATATATATATATATATATATATTTAACCCAAAATTGTTGTATCCCAATTTATTAATGCGTATTGCCATATCAATTGAATATCTTTATATTTCTTTGAATATTCCCCATGTAGATATTATATAATATGAGAGTAAGTCACTGGAATTTCAGACACTTGAAAAAACTCTTGTCTTAGATTCTTTTTTCACTGGCTGTCCGGTCTTAAGTTACATCAGTTGAAAATAGAATGAGTGGGATCCTATACTATTAGCTCAAAGTTCAAAGGCCGCAGCTGTCACACGTCATGCTGTAAAGCTACTTTAATTTGCACGAACACTTCATGCACAGAAAATATTAGCAACACAAAAGAATTAATAAGTATTACATATATATTATAGTTCAACTAGATATATTGTTATTATTTTAAAATGTTATACACATAAAATCATGCAATTTTTTCACTTCCTGTGTGAATAAAGAAATAAATCCATTTTAGAGTTCTTTGATCAAATCCTGCTTTGGAATGAAAACTCTAAGGAAATATAAGAAAATAAAATTAAATATCAAATTCATACAGAAACAGAATTATTTAAATATCTTATACATATATTGGTTGGTTCTAATGTAATTCAAAATATTGCTACTTAAATTTATATATATGAAGTTCTAATTTATTAATTAATATATATATATATATTTTATAAACGTATATATAAATACAATTATACGCAATCTCTACTTAGACAAGTGTATATATATATATATATATATATACATATATATATATATATATATATATATGAACTATTAGAAACTATGTAACTACAATTTTACTGTATAAGATTATAAATAAATATTGAGATATTGTATTACACTTTGATACAACATTGTAATTACAGTTTTTCCTTTGCCACTCCCTAAACCAAATCTTCTGTCTCTCTCAAATATCTCCAGGAACGCCCTATTTAGGAAAGACATTTTTCTATCCTTCAAAACCTCAGAGAACTGCCTGTTCTTCTGTCCACATTCCATGACGTCACTGTGAGTTGGTCGTCTCACCTGTCTCTGTCCATCAGTTTCAGCCATTTTCCTTTTTAGAGAATCACAGTTCTGATTGAGAATTAACTCATTCTGTGGAGAGATGGATCTTTGCACTGGTTGATATGGCTTATAACATATATGAAATCTTCTGCGTATTTGATAGAGTTCACTATGGGGATGACTCAGTCTAGGAGAGTTTGATATTGGCTTTTGGTAAGATTTTACCTTTCCTGGTTTTATAAATTTAGCTTGATTTATTTTCTTTTCACGATTCTCATGTTTTCTAAAAAAATCCAGCATCTGCGCACATTCAAATAATGAATTTTTTTGTGATGCCATAACTTGGGAAACTGAATTTAGGAATTTGAATTTTTGTACAAAAGTTGTTATCATATGTTGTACTTTTCCATTTTTGATGAGAGCTTTGTACAACCGTTCAAATATGGACATGAATGTATATGTACATTCCTTCCTACCAATCCTTAGTTTCTGCAGATCTTCTATGTTGGGAAAATCCTTTCTGACACAATAAATCAAATATCTTAATCTGTCCGAATCATTTTCCCATCCATTAGGAGAGTCATTTTCACAGGGCATTAAATGTAAACGTCAGGACAATGTCACAGGAATCCATATTTTAAATAATTGATTCCTCTCCTCATTGGATAAATCAAACTTATCAGAGAAGCTCTCAAATGTCTATGAATTTCTACAGGCATGGATTTTGACATCATATTTTGGCATGATTTTGTATAATTTCAGCTAATTTTTCCTCATTTTAATTTGGAGTTGAGCCTGGGTAATTCCAGAATTCTCTGATATTTTTAGTGGCTCTTGTACGTCCGTTCCTCCTACGTCACTCACGTCTCCTCCCACATCACCTAGTATGTCGGTTTCTCGTATGTCAGTCATGTCTCCTCCCATGTCAGGTTTCTGTATGTCCGTCTCTTGGTCAGACCCAAGGTCACCTTCAGTTACAGACACGTGTCTTACTTCTTGTTCATTTTCCACATTACAGTCAGAATCAGTATCACCGTCTGACACTTCTACACTATTTTCCTGCTTAGAAATCTCTAACACAAGACTATGAAAAAAATCTACCAAATGTAGAATATTTCTCAATTTCTGTTTGTCTCTATTTACCAATTTAGAAGTTAACTGTAAATTCTGCAATTCACATTCTTTGTATAAACTGAGCCACAAAACTTCTATGTCATCTCCTACATTAACTTTGAAATTAATATTACTTTGTTTAGCAAAACAAGAAATTATATCCATATTTTGCTTACCTTAAGATTCCTTGGCTTCTCTTTATCAGCACGTCCTGTCTTCAGTTCGTCTGATTCTTTTCCTGTGTGATTCTGTTCCTTGTTAGTACCTCTGCTTCCTGTCTTTCCTCAGTCTGTAGGTCCTTTCTGCTTCTCGTGACAAACTAGTGAATTTACTGACACGTGAACAACAGCTGTTCAGCTCGTCAGGACTTCCCCCTTGTTCACGGAAGAAATTCACTTACTTAATTTAAAAAAAAAAAAAACAGGACTGGCTGGATCACCATTGTAAAATAATACTCTTCCTGTATTATTTTTTTCTACTGAGGACTTCTCAAAGTATCAATATCACGATATTCTTATAAAAAAATGTATCTATTTATTCTTGGATTGTCCATTAAAAAGAATCAGATTGCAGCAGGTACATACAATAATTAGTTATAAAGTAATTGTCCATTTGTCCATAATTAGCTTAATTGTTGAGATTCACCCATCTTTCCTTGGATCCTGGCTGGTAAATCATGTCTTTGTCCAGCATGTGTCCAGGCCTACATGTCATCTGCTTCTCAGCATGAAGATTCTGTGTCTTGTGGGGTGGGCAGAGCAAGAGAGCCCCCCTTTCTGTACCATGGGCTTTTATAGCCAGTCGTATGGACACCTGTTCTACATATGGTAGTGAACCAAAAATACACACACAAATAGCGCATGTCAACTAGACACGATGGCTGAGGCATAGAACTCAGAAAAATGATTATTGATTAACATTCCAAATGAATTTCCATAATTAACCATTTAACAGAGACCGCCTGGGAATGCCAGGTGCTGTAGGCTTTTGCTTTTTCCTTCCTTCCACCAGCAGGGGGCACTCTCTTCTATGCCTTTTTTCCATTCCCTTTCACAAGTGCACACATTCATTCTCTTTTCTTTTTTTCATTTGCTTTCTCTCTTGCGCTATTTCATCTCTGCAAAATACCAGCATCCTTCTGATCACCGTGGGCCTCCAGCATTGTTGCTTCTTTACTTTTAATACTAGGCTCCTTTTCACCAGGACAAGCGTCTCCCGCGTGGCTGGAGGCAACCACCGGTAACCCCAAGCAGAAGACTTTTGCAGGCAACACGACCCTCCCCCCTGAAGAGCAGCTCAAAGTCACTGGCAACCATCTCACCCTCTTCCTTCATTCACCCCTGGACATCTCGCTCCGCACCCAAGTTACGGGTCCAGCTTGCTCTTTCTGTCACATTACCGTGATGAAGGGTTTAGCCTGCAGGAGACCCTGCGCCGAGACATTTTTGAAGACACCTGATGCGGCGGGTGAATCACTGCTAAACAAACCACACCTGTAGGGACGGCACAGACTTTGCATGGACCCTTCGGAGCCCGCTCCCGTCACGGCCAGATTGCTCGCCACCAAGCGATCCTGAGAAAGGCTGGCCGGGCGATGGATCGAGCAGCGTCTACTGGCCATACCTCCTTGGATAAGCCCGATCTCGTCTGATCTCGGGAGCAAAGCAGGGCTGGGCTCAGACAGTACTTGGATGGGAGACCTCCTGGGAACACCGGGTGCTGTAGACCATTTTGATGACGTTTTGCCCTACTGCCCAGCTCGGCTAGCATGGAACGCCGCCTTGCCGGACACCGACCTTAAGTAACTTAGATGATGGAAGCCCCAAGGCCTCTGAGCCAGTTGGCAGCTAAGTATGCTACCCCGCCGCCTTCACGCAGGCCTGACACCGAGCTCCTTGTCACGGCTAGGAGTGCTTATTGACTCCGCAGCTCGCCGTGTGGAAATGATGGCGTTAAAAGCACCCGGGGCCGTTAAGGGGCCAGGCTTTCAGCAGGTGCCCAGGGAAGGTTTTGGATGCCGGCCGCCTAGCGAGGGCCAGCAGAAGTAACATGTATCTCTGCAAAGAAGCTTGTGTAACCAAGCCAGACGGCTGCCAAAGAGCTAACCTCAGTGCAAGGAAGGCAAGGAAGGTGCAGAAGGAATTGGGGAGGGGGGTGTGATTCCTGATAGGGCCCTGAAATCATAAAACAGGCAGGAGAGTCTGATGCATATGACTCGCCCCCTGGGCCGTGGGGCACTCGGTTCCGGGCAATAGGGAGACGATGGGGGTAGTAGTGGCGACCCGGTTCCGTGGCTCAGGGTGGTCAGGCCAATGGTAGTCTGCTACGTTCTGCTAATAATGTCCGACTACGCCACCCGTGGATTGCGGTTATTAGGAACCGCTGCTGCATGCAGACCGCTGGGGCTGATGAGGTGTGCAGCTAGGGTAGTGTGACTCCCCGCGGGAAGAGTGCGGCCCCAGGGCAGTATAATGGATGGTGGGAGTGATGGTAGTGAGAATCCCAGTGCTGATAGTGCGGGAGGAGCAAGGAGCACACAGACAACAAGTTGCAGTCCAGGGTCTTTACTACAACAGGTAAACTGACCCATAAACAGTCCCGGCTAGGAGGGGACCTGGAAGTCTGAGAGCAATGGGGAAATTGGCCCTGGTCAGGGTGAGGGTGTAGGCCTACCGTGCTTTCTGCGCTCCTTCTGGCTATCTCCTCCTGATAGGGTAACAGCCCACGTTTCCGAGCTTTCCGTGTATTCTCGCCTGTATGGCCTGCGACGTGGGTTCCTTTCTGCTCCCAGCCTTGTACGGCTTTACTGGTCTCTTCAGTTGTGGCAGGGCCTCCAGGCTTCTTCGGCCAAGGAATGTACAGTCCCTTGCGGACTGGTTCTCTGCTGGGGGATGTGGAATCCTTCCAGCCTCAGACACCAAAGTCTGGTAAAATTAAGTCTTTTCTCTGCCAAGACAGACTCTCTTCGCCTCTTGTCTCTGGCTTGTGGCTCTCCTCCTGCCACACTTCCTATTAGGTGCAATCAACTTTCTGTCCCTGCTCCACTCTGGGACACGTCTCAGAGCTGAGACAGGCAATCCAGTTCTCTCTAACCCTGCCCCCAGCACCAGCTTTTATAGGGGCAGCCTGCTCCCCCTTCTGGCCTGAGACAGGAGGCATTGCATGCTAATGTTCCCCTGACCAGAGAACCTCCCCCTTGCTCTCAGACACAGCTTTAATACATTTTGTGGCATCCAGGCCAGGGTGACACATTCCCCCCTAGTGAAATTTAGTACTCCGGGACTAAACAATAAACAAGACAATATGCATAACAATAAAACATTAAAAGACAGACGACGCACAAATTGAGTTCTTAAGGTCACAGTGTGGCCTGTGACCGGGTGTCCATATCACCAATACAACGGGAGCCTTAACCAGGTGGGGGTCTGTCCTACCCCAAGTCCTTCACAGTCTTAGTTCATTCCTGGGTTAGGCTCAGAATGCAGTCCATACAAGGTCCCGGTTATAAAAAGTCCATAACCTGTGAGTCCTTACGGTAGCTGCAAGAAACTGAAACACACTATTAATAAACATGCAGGTAACTTGGCAAACATTTCAACATTTGGCAACAGGGTTATTTACAATCTTAGTACACTCTATATTCTCCAGCGAGCGGGTATCTGCCCCTTTGTGCTCCTGGTTGACCTCCTTAACCCACTGTCTGGTGGTGGACCAACCTGGCTTTCCCCACTAGCGTTAGGGGTACAGCTACCAACTGGGTGTACAGGTAGGGCAGGCAGCTGTCTGCGGGTTCTTTGGCTTACCGCAGGCATGGCAGGCTCACTGTCAGCAGAGGGTTGACTCTCCTGGGCTGCTGGTACAGGCTCTTCTGCCTCTGGACCTGCTGGCTCCTCTTCACCTTCCGGCTCTGGTGTTGGTTGTTGCTGGGCCGGTTGCAGGAAATGCAGGACGGGTACCACTATGGCATCATTTATGCGAGTCCAGGACTGAGGGAACTCTCCGAGAATGGTGCTGATCATTTCTTCCTTGTCCTCTGCGGGTTCAAGGTCACTCTGATCCTCTTCTACACTACGGAGTTGCTCGGGGCACCTTTTGAGGTGGTCTCTGGAGACGACACTAGTGGTTTCTCCTCCGTCCTTGGTGATTATGCACACCTTTGGGTTGTCGTGGTCAGACTGCAGTACGGTGTAGGGTTCCCTTTCCCACTGGTCGTCCAACTTATGTAGCCTTCTTTTTCGCTTTAGGACTTGCTCACCAGGTTCTAGGGGACCAGCAGGGGCGTGTTGATTGAAGAGTCTTTCTTGCTTCTCTCTCACCTGGGCCAGGCTCTTCTCCACACTCTCCTGTACCTTCTTGTACTGCAGTTGCCTTTCTGTATCCCAGTCCGCATCCGGGGAGGTGTCCTCAGGTATTAGGACTCCCATCTCCAGGTCTACGGGCAGCTTACCCGGTCTGGCTCGCATCAGGTAAGCCGGGGTGCAGTTGGTAGCATTCACCGGGATATTGTTGTATAGGTCTATCAGGTCCGGCAGTTTTTCTGGCCACAGGCTGCGTTCCTCCAGGGGCAACGTCTTCAGGAGATCAATGACTATATTGTTCATCTTCTCACACATCCCGTTGGTTTGTGGATGGTAAGGCGTTGTCCGAATTTTCTTACAGCCATAGAGGTTGCAGAACTCCTGGAAGATTTCAGCCTCGAACGCTGGACCCTGGTCTGTCAGGACCTGTTCCGGATACCCGTGTGGATGGCAGAAGTATTGCTGGAAGGCTCTGGCCATTGTTTGGGCTGTCAAGTCCTTTACCGGGACCACCACTAGAAAACGGGAATAGTGGTCCACGATTGTCAGGGCATAGATGTATCCTGACCGGCTGGGAGCCAATTTGACATGGTCCAGAGCTACCAGCTCAAGAGGCTGCGTGGTGACGATGGGCCTCAAGGGTGTCTTCTGGCTGGTGCGGTCCTTCCTCCTCAGGTGACAAGGGCCACAGTCTCTGCACCATTTTTCTACAGCTCCTCTCATGCCGACCCAAAAGAACCTTCCTCTTAGTAGGAACTCCAGTTTCTTCCAACCGAAGTGTCCCGCTCTGTCATGGAAAGCCCCCCGGACCATAGCTGCATCTCGCCTTGGGACCACGACTTGCCAGGTCAGCTCGTGCGTCCGGTGGTTGACAATCCTTCTGCACAACTTGCCTTCGTAGAGGAACAGCTTGCTCTTCTCCTTCCTTAGCTGCTTGGCTTCCTCTGGGGAATCTGGATCTAGGCGGGCGTCTTCCCGGGTCAGCAGATCTTTCACCAGGCGGACTGCAGGGTCACTATCTTGGGTCTCGGCCCAGCTGTGGTGAGGTAGGGGATTCATCATCACAGTTGTTAGATAGTCCTCCTTCACGCGGTGAGAGTGTTGAGCGGCTCCATACCGGTGAAACGCGGGGAGTTCTACCTCCTCCAGCTCTTCTGGGTCTTCGTCACCTTCAGGTAAGTGAGGCATTCTTGATAGGGCGTCCGCGTTGGCGTTGGTTTTGCCTGCCCGGTACTTGATCACGAAGTCATAGTTGGAGAGACGGGCCATCCACCGCTGTTCCAGGGCACCCAGTCTTGCATTGTCCAGGTGTGTCAACGGGTTGTTGTCCGTGTACACGGTGAACTTTGCGGAGGCCAGGTAATGCTTGAAGCGTTCCGTCACGGCCCACACCACCGCCAAGAAATCTAGCTTGAAGGAGCTGTAATTCTCCGGGTTCCTCTCGGTGGGCCTCAGCTTCCGACTGGCGTATGCGATCACCCGTTCTCTGCCCTGTTGGTTTTGGGACAGTACGGCTCCCAGTCCCACATTACTGGCATCTGTGTGGAGAATGAAAGGCTGGCCGTAATCAGGGTAGGCCAGGATCTCATCCCCCGTGAGGGCCATCTTTAGCTGGCGGAAGGACTCCTCTTCCGGTTTATCCCACTTGAAGGGTGGCTTTTGACTTCGGGACTTAGACTGTCCGATCAGGAGGTCCTGCATAGGAGCTGCCATCTTAGTGAACCCGGGGATGAACCTTCGGTAGTAGCCTACCAACCCGAGAAACTGTCTCACCTCTTTGATGTTCGAGGGGCTTGGCCAGCTCTTGATTGCCGTGACTTTGTCAGGGTCGGGGGCCACTCCTTCCGCACTTACCACGTGCCCTAGGTACTGGACCTTTGGTTTCAGCAGGTGACACTTCCATGGTTTCACCTTCAGGCCATAGCCTGCCAGGGCTTCGAACACCTCGGCCAGGTGCTTTAGATGGTCCTCGTAGGTCTTCGAATAGACGATCACGTCGTCCAGGTAAAGGAGGACCGTATTGAAGTTTCGGTGCCCTAGACAGCATTCCATCAGCCGCTGGAAGGTCCCTGGTGCGTTGCAGAGCCCGAAAGGCATACAGTTGAACTCGCTCAGTCCCATCGGGGTGGTGAAGGCGGTCTTCTCCTTGTCAGCCTCTGCCACAAGAACCTGCCAGTACCCGCTAGTAAGGTCCAAAGTAGAAAAGAAGTTAGCAGATTTTAGTGCGGCTAAAGACTCCTCTATTCTAGGCAGCGGGTATGTGTCTTTGTGGGTGATACGGTTGATTTGTCTATAGTCCACGCACATTCTCATGGTGCCGTCTTTCTTTTTCACCAGAACCAAGGGGGCTGCCCAGGGGCTACAGCTATCTCTAATGACCCCAGCTTCCTTCATCTCTCTTAGCATGCCCTTGGCGTTCTGATAATGTGCAGGGGGTACAGGCCTGTGTCTCTCTTTTATTGGTGGGTGGCTCCCTGTGGGGATGTGGTGTTCTATCCCCTTTACTCTGCCGAAGTCCAGCGGGTGCTTACTAAAGACTCTCTCGTACTCCTGTACCACCCGGTAGACTCCTTGTTTTTGGTGCAGGGGAGTGGAGTCAGCACCCACATGGAGTTTCTGGCACCAGTCCTCCTTTTGTTTCTGGGAGCCATTACCCTCCGCCTGAGGAGATGGAGGCAAGGGTTCCACGGCCCTGATAGCTTGGTGTTCGACAACAAACAGTTTGGCGAGTGTAGCGTACCTGGGTAAGTGTACTTCCCTCTCCCCAATGTTGAGGATGCGGACGGCCACCCTCCCATGACGGACATCAACCACCCCCCGGGCTGTCAAAATGGTGGGCCTGCTGTCTGAGTACACGGGTTCTACCATGGCTTGGTAGTCTCTACCTCTCAACCCGATTGCAGTCCGACACCAGATCATCATTTCACTTTTGGGAGGCATGGAAATGGGGAATGGGTCACTCAGTCTTACGCTACCGATCTCACCACCAGACAGTTCTACCTGCTGCCGTCTCATCAGGGCTTTTATCTCCTTGTTGAGGACCCTCTGTTGGCTGGAACTAGCATTCACCGCCACCTGTTGTAGAATTACAATTACCTCTGAAAGACAACTTTCAATTATGTTAGTACCCACAGTTATTTTAGGGTGACTTTCATGACCGTCAATGTCCACAATAATCACTCCCTGTGCCGGCAGTTCAACTTTACCAATTTTAATGGTCATCTCCTTGAACCCCATCTGCGGCACGGGTAAGCCATTACTGGCGATGATGCTCAAGTTACTGTCTGGATACCGTGTGATATCAGCATCAGTCCAATACTGCTTAAAAAGTACATAAGGGATTGTGGTTACTTGCGACCCAGTATCCAGCAAGGCGCTCATGGGGATACCGTCCAGCACCACGGGTAAAACCGGGTGCCCCCCAACGTACTTATCACGCCAATTATAAGGGCCTGGTGATCTTATGCCTGGGGGTCGGCCCTCTGCCCCAGGTTGGACCCGTTTAAATTACAGTACCTGGAAATGTGTCCGGGCTGGTTGCATCGACGGCAAATGGGCTGTCCATCCTCTGCGTAGCGGTCTGTGGGCCTCCCTCGGAATGACGGGATCCTCCTCTGTCGACGCCACGGGACATCCTCCGGACTTGAAGCCAGCTCGATGGGTCTTGACGGGTCCACTTGCAACGCCTGGACGGTTCTGGTCAACGCCACGACGCTCCTGGTTAGCTCCTGGACTTGGTGGTGCAGGCCTTTCGACGGGGCTTGGTTCAGGGCCTGTGCATCAGCCTCCACGGAGTCCATAGAGGAGGGCGCCGCCTCCTGGTGGTAGGTGATAGCAGGGCGCGGGGGTTTATAGCGCCACTGGTTGCAGATTCACGGAGCACCCTTATGGCCCTGTCCTTAAATTGGGCAAAGGTCAGGTCGGGGTTCTGAAAGAACATGAGGCGCAGTTGGGCCCTGTGGGCGCTAGACAGCAGACCTTCTATGAATTGTTCTGTTAGCAGCTTATCGGTTTCCTGCACACTGCCAGGGTCAGTTTGTTGAATAGCCCTCAAGGCTTCCTGCAGATTTAGGGCATAGTCTCTAATGCTGTCCTGTGCCCGCTGCCTACATCCATAGAACCTCATTTTAATCTCAGCGGAGGTACGTGTATCAAAGGTACCCGCAGCCGGGCCAGGATACCCTTCACAGTCCTTTTCTCCTCAGTGGGCCATGATTTTACCTCCCTTTGGGCTGCGCCAGTTAACTGCCCTGTCAATATGCTGACCTTCTGCTCCTCTGTCAGGGGGTAAACCTGGAACAAACTGTATAGTCTTTCCTTAAAGTCAGTTAGGGCATGGGGCTCCCCTGAGTATTTGGGCAGCCAGGCCGCTCAAGGGATGTAGGGCAGGGAAAAGGGCATCACTGCTGCTGCAGCTGCGTTGGTGGTAGTGGGCGCCTCTGTGTCTGACATCTTCCTCCCACCTAGTTAAGCGTGGCCTACCTTCCAGCGATCCTCTTCTGTAGGCCGCGGCTCCACTGCTGCTGCTATGGACGAGGACCTGGCGTCGCGTCCTGATGACGTCAGCGTCGCTCTCTCTCCCTTCCAGGACCTTGCGCAGCGTCGGAGCGTGGGGCGGAGCTTCGGATCTCGCGCGGTTTTGACGTCCACGCCCCTCTTCTTCCCGCGCGGCGTCCTGAAGATGGCGTCCGATGGCGGGAAGCAGCTGCGGATGGCGGGAAGAAGGCAGAAGACGGCGGGAAACGGTCCAAGATGGCGTCCGATGGCGGGAATCGGCTCCGGATGGCGGGAAACTTCGCCACAGGTAAGTTTACAAAAGTCTTTTTCAGGCATGCAGTACCCGGTGGTTGCGGGCACGAAATCCTGCCGACTACGCCAAAGCTGACTCGCCCCCTGGGCCGTGGGGCACTCGGATCCGGGTAATAGGGAGACGATGGGGGTAGTAGTGGCGACCCGGTTCCGTGGCTCAGGGTGGTCAGGCCAATGGTAGTCTGCTACGTTCTGCTGATAATGTCCGACTATGCCACCCGTGGATTGCGGTTATTAGGAACCGCCGCTGCATGCAGACCGCTGGGGCTGATGAGGTGTGCAGCTAGGGTAGTGTGACTCCCCACGGGAAGAGTGCGGCCCCAGCGCAGTATAATGGATGGTGGGAGTGATGGTAGTGAGAATCCCAGTGCTGATAGTGCGGGAGGAGCAAGGAGCACACAGACAACAAGTTGCAGTCCAGGGTCTTTACTACAACAGGTAAACTGACCCATAAACAGTCCCGGCTAGGAGGGGACCTGGACGTCTGAGAGCAACGGGGAAATTGGCCCTGGTCAGGGTGAGGGTGTAGGCCTACTGTGCTTTCTGCGCTCCTTCTGGCTATCTCCTCCTGATAGGGTAACAGCCCACGTTTCCGAGCTTTCCGTGTATTCTCGCCTGTATGGCCTGCGACGTGGATTCCTTTCTGCTCCCAGCCTTGTACGGCTTTACTGGTCCCTTCGGTTGTGGCAGGGCCTCCAGGCTTCTTAGGCCAAGGAATGTACAGTCCCTTGCGGACTGGTTCTCTGCTGGGGGATGTGGAATCCTTCCAGCCTCAGACACCAAAGTCTGGTAAAATTAAGTCTTTTCTCTGCCAAGACAGGCTCTCTTTGCCTCTTGTCTCTGGCTTGTGGCTCTCCTCCTGCCACACTTCCTCTTAGGTGCAATCAACTTTCTGTCCCTGCTCCACTCTGGGACACATCTCAGAGCTGAGACAGGCAATCCAGTTCTCTCTAACCCTGCCCCCAGCACCAGCTTTTATAGGGGCAGCCTGCTCCCCCTACTGGCCTGAGACAGGAGGCATTGCATGCTAATGTTCCCCTGACCAGAGAACCTCCCCCTTGCTCTCAGACACAGCTTTAATACATTTTGTGGCATCCAGGCCAGGGTGATACACATGGTGACGGAGAGGTTGTCGGGGCAGCGTGTGCATGCTGGCTTGTGTGTGAGAGTGCGCTTCCTAAGTGTGGCGCGCTGCAGACAGTCAAAGGGATTGTTCCCTTTCATTAAAAGTTAATCCCCGGCTGCAGGCTATTAGAAAGCAACTAACCGCGCTCTACTCACCCTACCCGGGTCTACCGGTGAGTCTCGCCTCTGCTCCCGGCCTGTGGCATTGGCCGTGAAGCCGACGTTCCGTCGACAGCGCTGCAGCCGATCAGTGAGCTCAGCGGCTCTGAGTGGGGCGTTGTGTCTACAAGACCTTTTAAGGAAGCCAGCAAAAAAATTGAAGAGAAGGGAAAGCACAAAAGGACCTGGTCTTGCTGAGCACTGGAAAGGGCAGCCGGCAGCCAGACGTCAAAGTAGAAAAGCAGCAAGTGAGAGGCTAGTCTCTGCCTACAGCCACACCACCCTGAACACGCCCAATCTCGTCTGATCTAAAAATCTAAGCAGGGTTGGGCCTGGTTAGTACTTGGATGGGAGACCACCTGGGAATACCAGGTGCTGTAGGCTTTTGCTTTTTCCTTCCTTCCACCAGCAGGGGGCACTCTCTTCTATGCCTTTTTTCCATTCCCTTTCACAAGTGCACACATTCATTCTCTTTTCGTTTTTTCATTTGCTTTCTCTCTTGCGCTATTTCATCTCTGCAAAATACCAGCATCCTTCTGATCACCGTGGGCCTCCAGCATTGTTGCTTCTTTACTTTTAATACTAGGCTCCTTTTCACCAGGACCAGCGTCTCCCCCGTGGCTGGAGGCAACCACCGGTAACCCCAAGCAGAAGACCTTTGCAGGCAACACAACCCTCCCCCCTGAAGAGCAGCTCAAAGTCACTGGCAACCATCTCACCCTCTTCCTTCATTCACCCCTGGACGTCTCGCTCCGCCCCCAAGTTACGGGTCCAGCTTGCTCTTTCTGTCACATTACCGCGATGAAGGGTTTAGCCTGCAGGAGACCCTGCGCCGAGACGTTTTTGAAGACACCTGATGCGGCGGGTGAATCACTGCTAAACAAACCACACCTGTAGGGACTGCACAGACTTTGCATGGACCCTTCAGAGCCCGCCCCGTCACGGCCAGATTGCTCGCCACCAAGCGATCCTGAGAAAGGCTGGCCGGGCGATGGATCGAGCAGCTTCTACTGGCCATACCACCTTGGATAGGCCTGATCTCATCTGATCTCGGAAGCAAAGCAGGGCTGGGCTCGGACAGTACTTGGATGGGAGACCTCCTGGGAATACCAGGTGCTGTAGACCATTTTGATGACGTTTTTACCTACTGCCCAGCTCGACTAGCATGGAACGGCGCCTTGCCGGACACCGACCCAAAGTAACTTAGATGATGGAAGCCCCAAGGCCTCTGAGCCAGTTGGCAGCTAAGTACGCTACCCAGCCGCCTTCACGCAGGCCTGACACCGAGCTCCTTGCCATGGCTAGGATTGCTTATTGACTCCGCAGCTCGCCGTGTGGAAATGATGGCGTTAAAAGAACCCGGTGCCGTGAAGGGGCCAGGCTTTCAGCAGGTGCCCAGGGAAGGCTTTGGATGCCGGCCGCCTAGCGAGGGCCAGCAGAAGTAACATGTTTCTCTGCAAAGAAGCTTGTGTAACAAAGCCAGACGGCTGACAAAGAGCTAACCTCAGTGCAAGGAAGGCAAGGAAGGTGCGGAATGAATTGGGGAGGGGGGGTGATTCCTGCTAGGGCCCTGAAATCATAAAACAGGCAGGAGAGTCTGACGCATGGTGACGGAGAGGTTGTAGGGGCAGATAGGGGGTGTTGTCACGTGCGAGCACGTGTGCATGCTGGCTTGTGTGTGAGAGTGCGCTTCCTAGGTGTGGCGCGCTGAAGACAGTCAAAGGGATTGTTCCCTTTCATTAAGTTAATCCCCGGCTGCAGCCTATTAGAAAGCAACTAACCGCGCTCTACTCACCCTACCCGGATCTACCGGTGAGTCTCGCCTCTGCTCCCGGCCTGTGGCATTGGCCGTGAAGCTGACGTTCCGTCGACAGCGCTGCAGCCGATCAGTGAGCTCAGCGGCTCTGAGTGGGGCGTTGTGTCTACAAGACCTTTTAAGGAAGCCAGCAAAAAAATTGAAGAGGACGGAGAGCACAAAAGGACCTGGTCTTGCTGAGCACTGGAAAGGGCAGCCGGCAGCCAGACGTCAAAGTAGAAAAGCAGCAAGTGAGAGGCTTGTCTCTGCCTACGGTCACACCACCCTGAACACGCCCGATCTCATCTGATCTTGGAAGCTAAGCAGGGTTGGGCCAGGTTAGTACTTGGATGGGAGACTGTAAAATAATACTCTTCCTGTATTATTTTTTTCTACTGAGGACTTTTCAAAGTATCAATATCACGATATTCTTATAAAAAAATGTATCTATTTATTCTTGGATTGTCCATTAAAAAGAATCAGATTGCAGCAGGTACATACAATAATTAGTTATAAAGTAATTGTCCATTTGTCCATAATTAGCTTAATTGTTGAGATTCACCCTTCTTTCCTTGGATCCTGGCTGGTAAATCATGTCTTTGTCCAGCATGTGTCCAGGCCTACATGTCATCTGCTTCTCAGCATGAAGATTTTGTGTCTTGTGGGGTGGGCACAGCAAGAGAGCCCCCCCTTTCTGTACCATGGGCTTTTATAGCCAGTCGTATGGACACCTGTTCTACATATGGTAGTGAACCAAAAATACACACACAAATAGCGCATGTCAACTAGACACGATGGCTGAGGCATAGAAATCAGAAAAATGATTATCGATTAACATTCCAAATGAATTTCCATAATTAACCATTTAACATTTCCCCCTTTTTTGAGAATAAAAGGACTTTAACTGAAATTTCTCAAAAGAAGATACATTCATCAATCATTTTTTCTTTCCTTCTTCCTTGGCAATATCATTAAATTTCCATAATAATAATAATAGTAATAATAGTATCAATATCAGATTATTGTTATATAATGATGTGAATTCATGTTATGGTAAGCCGTGACTAATATTCATTTAATATGTATAATTATACTTCCCTATATCTAAATTCAAGCAATCGCGGGTTCAATCGTCATCATCTGATGTCATCGGGTCGTCGTCTCGTCTTCTTCTTGGTTCTTTTATAACACAGTCTTTAGATGAAAACTCATTTGAAATAAATTACAGCATGTAGATATTGTACAGTCCATAATTGTGTTCATTATTGTTCAATCCATAAACTGTACTCTTTATTAGAAAGATCATGTGTGTCAGTTGATAAGAAAACAAAGTCCATGGATGAAATGTAGCTTTAATATCTGTGCAGTGTCACCTGGACTTACGTTGGATCGTCTTTGGAATCTTCCGTGTGTCCGCACTGGTCTCCTGTCACTTTTGGAACAGATGTGACGTCTTTGTTCAGTAAAGCAAGGGTTAACTTGACACATTCCTGCTTTATATAGCACCATAACCAGTACTCAGTCCTTTATATACAGGACACATATGCCAGGTATTACCTGTTCAACAGCTTTCATTGAAGCGTTGCAGGTGATAAGAAACCACTGGAACGTGATGAAACTTAAACACAACACAGTACATATAGGATCATCGTCCTCTGCCGTCCTGGTGATCAGTGGTGTGAATTGTATTGTATGTAATGGACACAGTCTATTATAAAACTCAGCATTCACACCTGTTACCTTCTGAGACGTCCGGATATCAGTTGCTTCTTCTTGTAACTTTTGAGAATCTCTTTGATTTATAAAAATTAAAAGTCTTTATTAAGATAGAATTCATAATTGCGATGTCTTGATTGAAGTCTTCATTCCCTAATCTGATACCAAATCTGGCAGTTTTTCCTAACCTATAATATCACAGCGTACCATAGCAATCAGTAATATCCATCTAATTATTATCAAAATATTAAAATAAATTATGTTTGGAATAATAAACAATAATAGATAATAATTCATTATCAATCAAGTTCTCCATATGATAGAACATTTTATGTCATAGGTGTAATTACCTTTTCCAACCCATAGGTGTCAGTGTATTTTGAAAAAACAAGTTTTTATATCTTTATTAAACCAATAATATCAAAGAATGTATAGTCCTGAACCAAAATGAATAAATATATGAATGTATGAATGAATGAATGAATGAATAAATGAATGAATGAATTGTTGTGTTTACTCAGAAAATGTAAACATTTTTTTCCTTAGCAATATATATTTAATGAAGCAATACTCTTGTATTAGACATTACTTTATTAAATATTAATGTGTTTTCTCAATTGAGATATTGAACTGAAATAAAATCAAATGAGAATTAAAAAATGAAAAAATAGAAAAATAAGAAGTATAACGTAAGAATAAAATTTTAAAAATGAAAAATAAAATTAAGAGTAAAAATAAGAATAAAAATAAAAATAAGGCCTTTAAATTTTAATGACAAATGCAGAGTAATTATATTCTCCATAAAAAATACTCTTATATCTCCATTATCTGGATGATTTCATATTTGTCATAACCTTGTACCACCAAAAAATATTAAATTATGCAACTTTGCATGTAATACCCTTCTTAATTATACCATAGTACCTTATTATTATTTCTTCTTTATTAAAATGTGTGGAAAATAAGTATTGATCAAAAGTGATTATGTAATCAGGATCAAAAACACATTTTCCCCCTTAAAACCAAAAATATTATTTTATAAAATTTATGTATATATCAGAACCAAATTAAAAATAATTATTCTTCTAGAAATATTGTGCATAAATTTCATATCGATAAGTAGCATAGATTTGACTAAAGAGAGGTGTGTACCTATTTAGGTAACCATTAAAAATAATATTATAGTTATTCAAGAATATTATCATGTGGAAAATTATTCTAAATATAAATTTGCTTTGTAAACCATTTTGATGTGTGGTTGCCCTTATCCACTATTAGTTAAATCAAGAAATAATAATTATTAAAGAAATATAGATATATATATATGTAGGTACAGTGCCTACAAGTAGTATTCAACCCCCTGCAGATTTAGCTGGTTTGATAAGATGCAAATAAGTTAGAGCCTTCAAACTGCAAACGAGAGTAGGTTTTATGAACAGAAGCATAAATCTTACAAACCAAAAAGTGATGTTGCTCAGTTGAATTTTATTAAATTTTAAACATAAAAGTGTGGATCAATTATTATTCAACCCCTATGTTTAATATTTTGTGGAATAACCCTTGTTTGCAATTACAGCTAATAATCGTCTTTTATAAGACCTGATCAGGCCGGCACAGGTCTGTGGAGTTATTTTGGCCCACTCCTCCATGCAGATCTTCTCCAAGTTATCTAGGTTCTTTGGGTGTCTCATGTGGACTTTATTCTTGAGCTCCTTCCACAAGTTTCCAATTGGGTTAAGGTCAGGAGACTGACTAGGCCACTCCAACACCTTGACTTTTTCCCTCTTGAACCAGGCCTTGGTTTTCTTGGCTGTGTGCTTTGGGTCGTTGTCTTGTTGGAAGATGAAATTACGATCCATCTTAAGATCCTTGATGGAGGAGCTAAGGTTCTTGGCCAAAATCTCCAGGTAGGCCGTGCTATCCATCTTCCCATGGATGCGGACCAGATGGCCAGGCCCCTTGGCAGAGAAACAGCCCCACAGCATGATGCTGCCACCACCATGCTTGACTGTAGGGATGGTATTCTTGGGGTCATATGCAGTGCCATCCAGTCTCCAAACGTCACGTGTGTGGTTGGCACCAAAGATCTCGATCTTGGTCTCATCAGACCATAGAACCTTGAACCAGTCTGTCTCAGAGTCCTCCAAGTGATCATGAGCAAACTGTAGATGAGCCTTGACATGACGCTTTGAAAGTAAAGGTACCTTACGGGCTCGTCTGGAACGGAGACCATTGCGGTGGCGTACGTTACTTATGGTATTGACTGAAACCAATGTCCCCACTGCCATGAGATCTTCCCGGAGCTCCTTCCTTGTTGTCCTTGGGTTAGCCTTGACTCTTCGGACAAGCCTGGCCTCGGCACGGGAGGACACTTTCAAAGGCTGTCCAGGCCGTGGAAGGCTAACAGTAGTTCCATAAGCCTTCCACTTACGGATGATGCTCCCAACAGTGGAGACTGGTAGGCCCAACTCCTTGGAAAGGGTTTTGTACCCCTTGCCAGCCTTGTGACCCTCCACGATCTTGTCTCTGATGGCCTTGGAATGCTCTTTTGTCTTTCCCATGTTGACCATGTCTGAGTGCTGTTCACAAGTTTGGGGAGGGTCTTAAATAGTCAGAAAAGGCTGGCAAAAGAGATCTTTAATCCACACATGTGAAGCTCATTATTCTTGGTGCCTGAACTACTTCTTAATACTTTAGGGGGACCAAACAGAATTCTTGTGGTTTGAGGGGTTGAATAATAAATGACACTCTGAATTAACTTTCAACGTTTTAAAAAAAACAAAAAAACAAAAAAAAAGTTGCTGCAGTGCATTTCCCACTTCCAGGCTGATCTACAGTACAAATGTCACAATGCCAAGTTAATTCCGCATGTGTCAACCACCTAAATCTGCAGGGGGTTGAATACTACTTGTAGGCACTGTAATACCTAATTATGTATTATAATTTCCTCAGAATTAAATATATTTTTGTACCTTCACATAAAGAAAATTTTGGCTGTTGGAGCTGAAAAGAGGACATCGGTAAACCAGGGGAGGAGTCCTGAGGAGATAATTTGCATATTCCCACTGCATTTTGGGGTAAGTGAAGAGTCTCCGCGAGCTCAAAGAACACTGGATTTTGGCTGTTGGAGCTGAAAAGAGGACATCGGTAAACCAGGGGAGGAGTCCTGAGGAGATAATTTGCATATTTCCACTGCATTTTGGGGTAAGTGAAGAGTCTCCGCGAGCTCAAAGAACACTGGATTTTGGCTGTTGGAGCTGAAAAGATGACATCGGTAAACCAGGAAAGGAGTCCTGAGGAGATAATTTGCATATTCCCACTGCATTTTGGGGTAAGTGAATAGTTTCCGCGAGCTCAAAGAACACTGGATTTTGGCTGTTGGAGCTGAAAAGAGGACATCGGTAAACCAGGGGAGGAGTCCTGAGGAGATAATTTGCATATTCCCACTGCATTTTGGGGTAAGTGAAGAGTCTCCGCGAGCTCAAAGAACACTGGATTTTGGCTGTTGGAGCTGAAAAGAGGACATCGGTAAACCAGGAAAGGAGTCCTGAGGAGATAATTTGCATATTCCCACTGCATTTTGGGGTAAGTGAATAGTTTCCGCGAGCTCAAATAACACTGGATTTTGGCTGTTGGAGCTGAAAAGAGGACATCGGTAAACCAGGGGAGGAGTCCTGAGGAGATAATTTGCATATTCCCACTGCATTTTGGGGTAAGTGAAGAGTCTCCGTGAGCTCAAAGAACACTGGATTTTGGCTGTTGGAGCTGAAAAGAGGACATCGGTAAACCAGGAAAGGAGTCCTGAGGAGATAATTTGCATATTCCCACTGCATTTTGGGGTAAGTGAATAGTTTCCGCGAGCTCAAAGAACACTGGATTTTGGCTGTTGGAGCTGAAAAGAGGACATCGGTAAACCAGGGGAGGAGTCCTGAGGAGATAATTTGCATATTCCCACTGCATTTTGGGGTAAGTGATGAGTCTCCGCGAGCTCAAAGAACACTGGATTTTGGCTGTTGGAGCTGAAAAGAGGACATCGGTAAACCAGGGGAGGAGTCCTGAGGAGATAATTTGCATATTTCCACTGCATTTTGGGGTAAGTGAAGAGTCTCCGCGAGCTCAAAGAACACTGGATTTTGGCTGTTGGAGCTGAAAAGATGACATCGGTAAACCAGGAAAGGAGTCCTGAGGAGATAATTTGCATATTCCCACTGCATTTTGGGGTAAGTGAATAGTTTCCGCGAGCTCAAAGAACACTGGATTTTGGCTGTTGGAGCTGAAAAGAGGACATCGGTAAACCAGGGGAGGAGTCCTGAGGAGATAATTTGCATATTCCCACTGCATTTTGGGGTAAGTGAAGAGTCTCCGCGAGCTCAAAGAACACTGGATTTTGGCTGTTGGAGCTGAAAAGAGGACATCGGTAAACCAGGAGAGGAGTCCTGAGGAGATAATTTGCATATTCCCACTGCATTTTGGGGTAAGTGAAGAGTCTCCGCGAGCTCAGAGAACACTGGATTTTGGCTGTTGGAGCTGAAAAGAGGACATCGGTAAAGCTTTTTTTTAAGCTTTTTTCACTGTTTTCAGAACATTAACAATAAGAACATGGAAGAGTCCAGGAGCCATTTGGTGAGCTGCATATCCTGCTACATGTTCACAGACTTGCCAGTGGAAAAGCCAAACTTCACATGCCAGAAATTCAAGCTTGTGTCCCTGTTGGAGGAAAAGTTGCGAAATCTAGAAGAGAGGTTAACTACCTTGAAAATCATTAAGGAAGGTGAAGAGTTCTTAGACAGAGCAGAATTATCTCTTCATGATTCAGAAAGAGAAGAAATTCGAACTGCACCTGACGAAACAGAGGAATGGAAGCATGTGACCCACAGAAGCAGGAGGATCGAGAGGCAGTCAGCACCCATACTGCTCAGGAACCAGTACCAGGCTCTCACGCAGGGGAACCATGAAGAAATACAGCAAAATAAGACTTTGCCAGCAATGAATAACCTTGTAAGCCCTCAGAATCCTCCTGGATGGAAAAAGAAGAATGTTGTGAAGAAAAAACGGAGAGTGGTGGTCATGGGGGATTCCCTGTTAAGAGGAACAGAGGCCGCTATCTGCAGACCAGACATAACCTCAAGAGAAATGTGCTGTCTTCCAGGAGCAAAAATTAAAGATGTGTCTGACAGGATATCAAGATTCTTCAGACCTACAGATCACTACCCATTCCTGCTACTACATGTGGGGACAAATGACACCGCAAGAAAGGACCTGGAAACCATCTGCAGTGACTTTGAAGACTTAGGCAAGAAAGTGAAAGAATTGGGAGCGCAGGTGGTCTTCTCATCCATCTTCCCAGTGGATGGCCATGGAACAATGAGGTGGAATAAGATTCTACAGGTGAACAACTGGCTACGTCGATGGTGCCGTCAACAAGGATTTGGATTTCTGGATCACGGAATGAATTACCTATACGATGGACTACTTGCTAGAGATGGGGTGCACCTTACGAAGACTGGAAAACATGTATTTGGAAGTCGCCTTGCTACACTCATCAGAAGAGCTTTAAACTAGAACAATGTGGGAAGGGAAGCAAAAGGCCAGAAAAAGCCATACAGCTGACAAATACTATTGAGATCTCTGCTACTGGAAGTGGAAAGGAAGAACAAAGACAAAACAATTTAAATAATAAAAATATGGGAGGAAGAGTAACCAATCACAAACTAAAATGTTTTTATACAAATGCACAAAGCATGCGCAACAAACAAGGAGAATTGGAACTACTAACGCAGGAAAAGGAATATGATGTCATTGGAATCACTGAAACTTGGTGGGACGATACACATGATTGGAATAAAAGGCTAAAAGGATACAACTTATTTGCAAGAAACAGACTTGATAAACGAGGAGGAGGTGTTGCATTGTATGTTAGAAAAGCGTATATCTGCACAGAGATTGAAGCTTCAGAGACTGGGAGTTCTGTGGAAACTGTTTGGGTAAGAATACAAGGAGAGAACAACGGAAAGGACACCATTGTAGGCATTTACTACAGGCCACCTGGGCAAGCTGAAGATATGGATGAACTCTTTATGTATCAAATGACCAAGTTCTCCAAAAAATATGACGTAGTGGTCATGGGAGATTTCAACTATCCAGACATTTGTTGGGAATCTCTGTCAAGTAAAACTAACAGGTCAAGCAAATTCTTATCCTCTCTTGCTGACAACTTTATCTTCCAAAAGGTAGGGGAGAAAACAAGTGGATCTGCTACTTTGGATCTAATCCTTATAAACAGGGAGAAAATGGTTGAGAAGGTAAAGGTGGCTGGGACCCTAGGAGGCAGCGATCATGCTATTATAGAATTTTGGATAACTAGAGGAGGAAGACATGTGAAGACTCAAACTTCAAGGTTAGATTTTAGAAAGGCAGATTTTAAGAGACTCAGAAAGAGAATAGGAGGGATCCAATGGCTGGATGTCCTTAAGGACAAAAATGTCCAGGAAGGATGGGAAATTTTTAAAAATGAGATTCTCAAAGCACAATCGTTAACAATCCCGAAAAGTAGGAAGAATGGGAAGCATTTAAGGAAACCAGGATGGATGAACACAGAACTTAAACACATGCTAAAAAGAAAGAAAGAAATGTTTATTAAATGGAAAGAGGGAGGCATATCTAAAGAAGATTATAATGCAGTCTGCAGATCCAGCAGGGCACGTATCTGGTTAGCTAAAGCTGACAATGAATTAAGGCTTGCAAGAGATGTCAAAAGCAATAAAAAAGGATTTTGGGGGTATGTCAAAAGTAAAAGAAAAGTCAAAGATGCTATAGGATTTTTACAGGATGAAAATGGAGAAATGGTAAGAGAGGATGTTGAGAAGGCCGAACGTTTTAATTCTTATTTTGCATCTGTTTTCTCTCAGAAAGAAAATGTAACATCAACTGATCTCCACTGTCCTTTTACAGGAATAGAGGAATCCAAGTTATCTGTAAACAGAAAGATTGTGAGGGAATATTTAGCTAACATAAATGAGTTCAAGTCTCCAGGTCCAGATGAATTACACCCCAGAGTACTGAAGGAGATCGTAGAAGAAATTTTAGAACCACTCTCCATAATCTTTGAAAATTCTTGGAGAACAGGAGAAGTCCCAGAAGACTGGAGAAGAGCAAATGTTGTTCCTATCTTCAAAAAGGGGAAGAAGGTGGACCCAGGGAACTATAGGCCGGTGAGTCTGACTTCTATACCAGGAAAGATCTTTGAACAAATTATTAAACAACATGTATGTAAGTACATGGATAAGAATGAAGTGATTAACCAGAGTCAGCATGGGTTTGTAACTAGCAAGTCATGTCAGACTAACTTAATTTCCTTCTATGACAGAATCACTGACTGGGTGGATCAGGGAAATGCTGTAGATATAGTATATCTTGACTTCAGCAAAGCATTTGACAAAGTATCTCACACCATCCTTATTGAAAAAATGACCAAGTATGCAATGGACCAGGCAACTGTTAGGTGGATTCATAACTGGCTTAGTGATCGGACTCAAAGGGTGGTTGTAAATGGCTTCACATCCAGCTGGATGAATGTCTCAAGTGGGGTACCACAGGGCTCCGTCCAGGGACCTGTATTGTTCAACATCTTTATCAATGATTTAGATGAAGGAATTGAGGGTAAACTGATTAAATTTGCTGATGACACAAAGCTAGGAGGGATAGCTAATACTAGAGAAGAGAGAGAGAGGATTCAAAAAGACCTAAATAAACTGGAGCAGTGGGCAGCAACCAACAGAATGGTTTTTAACAGGGAAAAATGCAAAGTACTACATCTGGGCAATAAAAAATGAAAAAAGCATATACAGAATGGGAGGAATAGAGCTAAGCAACAGTACATGTGAAAAAGACTTAGGTATACTAATAGATCATAGACTGAACATGAGTCAACAGTGTGATGCAGCAGCAAAAAAGGCAAATACAATTCTGGGATGTATTAACAGAAGCATACAGTCTAGATCACGTGAAGTCATTATCGGTCTTTACTCCTCTTTGGTCAGACCTCATCTGGAATACTGTGTACAGTTTTGGGCACCACATTTTTAAAAAGACATAGACAAACTGGAGCAAGTTCAGAGAAGAGCGACCAGAATGGTGACTGGTCTGCAAACCATGTCCTATGAGGAACGGTTGCAGGATTTGGGAATGTTTAGCTTGCAAAAAAGAAGACTGAGAGGAGACTTAATAGCTGTCTACAAATATGTCAAGGGCTGTCACATTGTAGAAGGATCATCTTTATTCTCGTTTGCACAAGGAAAGACTAGAAGCAATGGGATGAAACTAAATGGGAGGAGACACAGATTAGATATTAGAAAAAACTTTTTGACAGTTAGGGTGATTAATGAGTGGAACAGGCTGCCACGAGAGGTGGTGAGTTCCCCTTCAATGGATGTCTTCAAACAGAGGCTGGACAGACATCTGTCTGAGATGATCTAGTGAATCCTGCTTTGAGCAGGGGGTTGGACCAGATGACCCAGGAGGTCCCTTCCAACTCTACCATTCTATGATTCTATGATTCTATTTCTTTGAATATTCCCCAAGTACATATTATATAATATGAGAGTAAGTCACTGGAATTTCAGACACTTGAAAAAACTCTTGTCTTAGATTCTTTTTTTACTGGCTGCCCGGTCTTAAGTTACATCAGTTGAAAATAGAATGAATGGGATCCTATACTATTAGCTCAAAGTTCAAAGGCCACAGCTGTCACACGTCATGCTGTAAAGCTACTTTAATTTGCACGAACACTTCATGCACAGAAAATATTAACAACACAAAAGAATTAATAAGTATTACATATATATTATAGTTCAACTAGATATATTTTTATTATTTTAAAATGTTATACACATAAAATCATGCAATTTTTTCACTTCCTGTGTGAATAAAGAAATAAATCCATTTTAGAGTTCTTTGATCAAATCCTGCTTTGGAATGAAAACTCTAAGGAAATATAAGAAAATAAAATTAAATATCAAATTCATACAGAAACAGAATTATTTAAATATCTTATACATATATTGGTTGGTTCTAATGTAATTCAAAATATTGCTACTTAAATTTATATATATGAAGTTCTAATTTATTAATTAATATATATATATATATATTTTATAAACGTATATATAAATACAATTATACGCAATCTCTACTTAGACAAGTGTATAGATATATATTTATATATATATATATATGAACTATTAGAAACTATGTAACTACAATTTTACTGTATAAGATTATAAATAAATATTGAGACATTGTATTACATTTTGATACAACATTATAATTACAGTTTTTCCTTAGCCACTCCCTAAACCAAATCTTCTGTCTCTCTCAAATATCTCCAGGAACGCCCTATTTAGGAAAGACATTTTTATATCCTTCAAAACCTCAGAGAACTGCCTGTTCTTCTGTCCACATTCCATGAAATCACTGTGAGTTGGTCGTCTCACCTGTCTCTGTCCATCAGTTTCAGCCATTTTCCTTTTTAGAGAATCACAGTTCTGACTGAGAATTAACTCATTCTGTGGAGAGATGGATCTTTGCACTGGCTGATATGGCTTATAACTAGTGTTGAGCATTCCGATACTGAAATATCGGGTATCGGCCGATATTCACTGTATCGGAATTCCGATACTTAATTCCGATACTTTTATAATATCGAATACCGGAATCGGAAGTTCCCATAATGCCTGCGCTCTGCAGTGTCTGTGAAGGATGACAAGCTGGATGGCAGCGCTCAGCTGCGATCCAGCTTGTCATCAGAATGCCATCCCAGCGTGGGAGAATTCTCCTGATTGTTTAAAAGCCGGCGGGCGGTAAAAAGCCGCCGGCTTTTAAACAATCACACAGCCCCATACTGCTTCCCCGCAGCCTCCCACCCCGATCCTCCGCTCCCCTCGCCACCTCCAATCCCAATCGTAAATTAGGACCGGGCGGGGAGCGCAGCACCAAGGAGCGAAGGACCCGGGCGGGGAAGCCGGCAGTGAAAAGACTTCACCGCCGGCTTTCCCGTTCTGTGCTGCGCTTTCCCGCCGGTTATTTCAAATGAACAGCTGAGGTATCAGGTGATGCCGATCAGCTGTTCATTTGAAGTAGCCGCGGTGCCCTCAGAGGGTTCATGTGAGTTCATGCTTGACTGCATGAACTCACATGAACTTTCCCACGGCCGCACAGGTCAGCCTCACCTCCCAGACCCGTCATGATTAGTGTGTGCGGGGTGTGTGTGTGCGGGGTGTGTGTGTGTGCGGGGTGTGTGTGCGGGGTGTGTGTGTGCGGGGTGTGTGTGTGTGCGGGGTGTGTGTGCGGGGTGTCTGTGCGTGCAGGCAGACATAGGCCGATGTGACACTACTACTCCCATCGGCCTATGTCTGTCCCCCGTCCACTCGTGCCAGCAGGATCAGCTCGATGGGAGCAGTAGTTCCCATCAGCCTGATCCTGCTATATAAATTGCCCTACTGTGTCCCCAATAAATGTTAGATACATGTCATTGGTGGCCAGTGGTTACCTAAAAGAAATTAGTTTATACATTACCTGTCCCCGCCGATCGTCACCTAAAATAAAGTAAAAAATAAAAAACTACACCTATACTCACCTAGACACCTAATTCCCCGAAGCCATCGATCTCCTGTAATAAAATATAAAATAATAAACCACAACCTTATCCTTACCCCTCCGTAGCAGTCCACGAGTGTCCCACGAAGATCTCCAGTTCAGAGCAGCCACATAGAATGTGACCGCTCTGAACCGCTGCCGCCGCTAGAATGACGGGGCCGTAAGGGTTCACCAGAGTTAAGGCAGCGCTGCTCCGGTTAGCTGCTTTACGGCACTGCTGTATCGTGAGAAATTCCCACGGTACAGCACTGCCGTAAAGGAGGTCTCCGGAGCTGCGCTGCCTGAATGCACTCCGGTAACCTCAGTCAGTGGCTCCCGCTGCCGGGAGCGGACGTGTTCCCGGCAGCGTGAGCTTACAGCAGCCATGCACAGCTGTCACCATCTCCAGATGTGACAGCTGTGCATGGGAGATCAGCGCAGGAACGTGGACAGGTAACTATTTTTTTTTAGTAAACTAAGAATTAAATAAAATGGTGTTTTATTTCAAATAAATTATTTTTTTCTGGGTGTAGTGTGTTTTTTCTTTTTAACACTTTGTAGGTTAGTAATGGGGGTGTCTTATAGACACCCATCATTACTAACCTGGGCTTCATGGCAGCTGGCGCTGACATGAACCCCACCACTATTACCCCCTGCCACCGCACCAGGGCAGCGTGGAAGAGCGAGGCTAAGTGCCAGAATTGGCGCATCCTATGGATGCGCCATTTCTGGGGCGGCTGACGGCTGGTGTTTCTAGCCTGGGAGGGGGCCAATATTCATGGCACCCTTCCTGAGCTATTAATATCAGCCCCCAGCTGTCTGCCTAGCCTTTGCTAGCTATTAAAATAGGGGGGACCCCACGTCATTTTTTTTGGGGGGGTCCCCCATTTTAATAGCTAGTAAAGGCTAGGTATTCAGCTGGGGGCTGATATTAGTAGCCTGGGAAGCTCCGTGGGTTTTACCCCCTTCCCAGGCTTCAAACATCTGCCCCAGCCGTCTGCTTAACCTCCGCTAGAGACTAAAATTATGGGGGATCCCACGCCATTTTTTTTTAAAATAAATCCTTTATTTTAACACTAAATGACATTTGAGGACTTAATAAAGATGCAGTCCCTAAATTATTATTTATTTTTTAATAAATTTTTCCCAAAACTTTTGACGTGGGCTTCGCCATATTTTTGTATGCCAGCCAGGTACAGCATCCAGCTTCTATGAACGCGCCATTTTCCGGGGCGGCCGCGGACTGCAATTTTCAGCGGGGGGCAGAAAGCTTGGGCCTCCCTGCGCTGCAGATTCCATCCCCCAGCTGCCTAGTTGTACCTGGCTGGACACAAAAATAGGGAGAAGCCCCACGTTTTTTTTTTTTTAATTATTTCATGAAATTCATGGAATAATTAAGAAAAAAAGGGCTTCCCTATATTGTTGTGTCTGGCCAGGTACAAATAGGCAGCTGGTGGTTGGGGGCAGCCCGTTCCTGCCTGCTGTACCTGGCTGGACACAAATATAGTGTGAAGCCCCACGTCAATTTTTTTTTAATTATTTCAGGAAATTCATGAAATAATTAAAAAAAAATTATGTGGGGCTTCGCCCTATATTTGTGTCCAGTCAGGTACAGCAGGCAGGAACGGGCTGCCCCCAACCACCAGCTGCCTATTTGTACCTGGCCGGACACAACAATATAGGGAAGCCCTTTTTTTCTTAATTATTCCATGAATTTCATGAAATAATTAAAAAAAAATTGACGTGGGGCTTCGCACTATATTTGTGTCCAGCCAGGTACAGCAGGCAGGAACGGGCTGCCCCCAACCACCAGCTGCCTATTTGTACCTGGTTGGACACAACAATATAGGGAAGCCCTTTTTTTCTTAATTATTTCATGAATTTCATGAAATAATTAAAAAAAAAAAATACGTGAAGCTTCTCCCTATTTTTGTGTCCAGCCAGGTACAACTAGGCAGCTGGGGGATGGAATCTGCAGCGCAGGGAGGCCCAAGCTTCCCCCCCCCCCCCCCGCTGAAAATTGCAGTCCGCAGCCACCCCGGAAAATGGCGCGTTCATAGAAGCTGGATGCTGTACCTGGCTGGCATACAAAAATATGGCGAAGCCCACGTCAAAAGTTTTGGGAAAAATTAATTAAAAAATAAATAATAATTTAGGGACTGCATCTTTATTAACTCCTCAAATGTCATTTAGTGTTAAAATAAAGGATTTATTTTAAAAAAAATTGACGTGGGGCTTCGCCCTATATTTGTGTCCAGCCAGGTACAGCAGGCAGGAATGGGCTGCCCCCAACCACCAGCTGCCTATTTGTACCTGGTTGGACACAACAATATAGGGAAGCCCTTTTTTTCTTAATTATTCCATGAATTTCATGAAATAATTAAAAAAAAATTGACGTGGGGCTTCGCACTATATTTGTGTCCAGCCAGGTACAGCAGGCAGGAATGGGCTGCCCCCAACCACCAGCTGCCTATTTGTACCTGGTTGGACACAACAATATAGGGAAGCCCTTTTTTTCTTAATTATTCCATGAATTTCATGAAATAATTAAAAAAAAAAATGCTTGGGGCTTCGCCCTATTTTTGTGTCCAGCCAGATACAACTATGCAGCTGGGGGCTGGAATCCGCAGCGCAGGGAGACCCAAGCTTTCTGGGCCACCCCCGCTGCAAATTGCAGTCCGCAGCCGCCCCAGAAAATGGCGCGTTCATTGAAGCGCCATCTTCTGGCGCTGTACCCAACTCATCCAGGGCCCTGGTGCGGTGGCTCACTGGGTAATAAAGGGGTTAAGGCCAGCTTGGTATTATCAGCTGGCCCTAAGCCCAAAATTCATGGGGTCACGCCAATATTAGACATGACCACCATGAATTTCTAGTAAAGTATTTAAAAAAACACAACACCCAGAAAAAAGTCCTTTAATTGAAATAAACACACAATTCTTTATTGTTCTAAATTAAACCATACTTACCATCACGCCCATTCCAGCTGAAGCCAACGATCTCCTGCAATAAAAGTAAAATAATAAAGCAACCTCATCCTTACCTTTCCATGGCTCCCACGACAGCTTCAGCTCTGCTACATCGAGATGACAGGCTGGACCGCAGCAGAACGCTGCCATCCATCCTGTCATCCCGCAGACACTGAGAAGCACAGGCATGCTTGTGCTCCTCAATGTCTGGCTGTGACGGCATAAAGATGAGCCGAGGTCATGTCCAATGAACTCAGCTCACCTCATGTACGTCACTGACAGCGTGGGAAAATTCTCCTGCACTCAGCACTTCAGCGTGAGAATTTTCCCACACTGTCAGTGACGTGCATGAGGTGAGCTGAGTTCATTGGACATGACCTCACCTCATGTATGTCACTGACAGCGTGGGAGAATTCTCACGCTGAAGCGCTGAGTGCAGGAGAACTTTCCCACGCTGTCAGTGACGTGCATGAGGTGAGCTGAGTTCATTGGACATGAACTCGGCTCATCTGGATGACGTCACAGAGAGACACTGAGGAGCGCAAGCATGCCTGCCTTCTCAGTGTCTGCGGGATGACAGGCTGGATGGCAGCTTTCTGCTGCGGTCCATCCTGTCATCTCGATGTAGCAGAGCTGGAGCTGTCCTGGGAACCATCGAAAGGTAAGGATGAGGTTGCTTTATTATTTTTCTTTTATTGCAGGAGATCGTTGGCTTCAGCTGGAATTGGCGTGATGGTAAGTATGGTTTAATTTAGAACAATAAAGAATTGTGTCTTTATTTCAATTAAAGGACTTTACTCTGGGTGTTTGTGTTTTCTTTTAACTTTGACTATGGGGTTAGTAATGGGGGTGTCTTATAGACGCCTCTCCATTACTAACCTGGGCTTGATGTCAGCTGGCATTATAAGCTGACATCAACCCCAACCCTATTACCCCCTGCCACCGCACCAGGGCAGCGTGGAAGAGCGAGGCTAAGTGCCAGAATTGGCGCATCCTATGGATGCGCCATTTCTGGGGCGGCTGACGGCTGGTGTTTCTAGCCTGGGAGGGGGCCAATATTCATGGCACCCTTCCTGGGCTATTAATATCAGCCCCCAGCTGTCTGCCTAGCCTGTGCTAGCTATTAAATTAGGGGGGACCCCACGTTATTTTTTTGGGGGGGTTCCCCCATTTTAATAGCTAGTAAAGGCTAGGTATTCAGCTGGGGGCTGATATTAGTAGCCTGGGAAGCTCCGTGGGTATTACCCCCTTCCCAGGCTTCAAACATTTGCCCCAGCTGTCTGCTTAACCTCCGCTAGAGCCTAAAATTAAGGGGAACCCCACGCCAATTTTTTTTTAAATAAATCCTTTATTTTAACACTAAATGACAAGTACAGTAATCAACACTGTCACTGTACTTCATATATATGTGACTGACATGTTTCTATCTATCTAATCTATGTGTGATTCTCTATTCTTTCTGTTCTAAATTGTCGGGTACAGATGCTGAATTGCCGGCCGGCTTTCTTAAAGAGACGGTGCATGAAAACACTATTATTTTTTTAAATAAATCCTTTACACTAAATGACAAGTACAGTAAGCAACACTGTCACTGTACTTCATATATATGTGACTGACATGTTTCTATCTATCTAATCTATGTGTGAAGCTCTATTCTTTCTGTTATAAATTGTCGGGTACCGCTGCTGAATTGCCGGCCGGCTTTTTTAAAGAGACGGTGCACGAAAACACTAATATTTTTTTTAATAAATCCTTTACACTAAATGACAAGTACAGTAAGCAACACTGTCACTGTACTTCATATATATGTGACTGACATGTTTCTATCTATCTAATCTATGTGTGATGCTCTATTCTTTCTGTTGTAAATTGTCGGGTACCGGTGTATGCCGCTGATGAATTGCCGGCTTTTCATGTCATTCTACATTATTCTTAGTTGTTTTACTTCATGTAGAATTAACCTACAAGGAAAGAAAGGGTTTATTTTCATTCCGATATTTGTGTCCCATTGACTTGCATTGGTTTCCGGTATCGGAATCGGCGATATCCGATACTTTTTGGGTATCGGCCCGATCCAATCCGATACGATATTTCCTGATATCGGAAGGTATCGCTCAACACTACTTATAACATATATGAAATCTTCTGCGTATTTGATAGAGTTCACTATGGGGATGACTCAGTCTAGGAGAGTTTGATACTGGCTTTTGGTAAGATTTTACCTTTCCTGGTTTTATAAATTTAGCTTGATTTATTTTCTTTTCACGATTCTCATGTTTTCTAACAAAATCCAGCATCTGCGCACATTCAAATAATGATTTTTTTTGTGATGCCATAACTTGGGAAACTGAATTTAGGAATTTGAATTTTTGTACAAAAGTTGTTATCATATGTTGTACTTTTCCATTTTTGATGAGAGCTTTGTACAACCGTTCAAATATGGACATGAATGTATATGTACATTCCTTCCTACCAATCCTTAGTTTCTGCAGATCTTCTATGTTGGGAAAATCCTTTGTGACACAATAAATCAAATATCTTAATCTGTCCGAATCATTTTCCCATCCATTAGGAGAGTCATTTTCACAGGGCATTAAATGTAAACGTCTGGACAATGTCACAGGAATCCATATTTTAAATAATTGATTCCTCTCCTCATTGGATAAATCAAACTTATCAGAGAAGCTCTCAAATGTCTCTGAATTTCTACAGGCATGGATTTTGACATCATATTTTGGCATGATTTTGTATAATTTCAGCTAATTTTTCCTCATTTTAATTTGGAGTTGAGCCTGGGTAATTCCAGAATTCTCTGATATTTTTAGTGGCTCTTGTACGTCCGTTCCTCCTACGTCACTCACGTCTCCTCCCACATCACCTAGTATATCGGTTTCTCGTATGTCAGTCATGTCTCCTCCCATGTCAGGTTTCTGTATGTCCGTCTCTTGGTCAGACCCAAGGTCACCTTCAGTTACAGACACGTGTCTTACTTCTTGTTCATTTTCCACATTACAGTCAGAATCAGTATCACCGTCTGACACTTCTACACTATTTTCCTGCTTAGAAATCTCTAACACAAGACTATGAAAAAAATCTACCAAATGTAGAATATTTCTCAATTTCTGTTTGTCTCTATTTACCAATTTAGAAGTTAACTGTAAATTTTGCAATTCACATTCTTTGTATAAACTGAGCCACAAAACTTCTATGTCATCTCCTACATTAACTTTGAAATTAATATTACTTTGTTTAGCAAAACAAGAAATTATATCCATATTTTGCTTACCTTAAGATTCCTTGGCTTCTCTTTATCAGCACGTCCTGTCTTCAGTTCGTCTGATTCTCTTCCTGTGTGATTCTGTTCCTTGTTAGTACCTCTGCTTCCTGTCTTTCCTCAGTCTGTAGGTCCTTTCTGCTTCTCGTGACAAACTAGTGAATTTACTGACACGTGAACAACAGCTGTTCAGCTCGTCAGGACTCCCCCCCTGTTCACGGAAGAAATTCACTTACTTAATTTATAAAACAAAAAAACAGGACTGGCTGGCTCACCATTGTAAAATAATATTCTTCCTGTATTATTTTTTTCTACTGAGGACTTCTCAAAGTATCAATATCACGATATTCTTATAAAAAAATGTATCTATTTATTCTTGGATTGTCCATTAAAAAGAATCAGATTGCAGCAGGTACATACAATAATTAGTTATAAAGTAATTGTCCATTTGTCCATAATTAGCTTAATTGTTGAGATTCACCCATCTTTCCTTGGATCCTGGCTGATAAATCATGAATTTGTCCAGCATGTGTCCAGGCCTACATGTCATCTGCTTCTCAGCATGAAGATTCTGTGTCTTGTGGGGAGGGCAGAGCAAGAGAGCCCCCCCTTTATGTACCATGGGCTTTTATAGCCAGTCGTATGGACACCTGTTCTACATATGGTAGTGAACCAAAAATACACACACAAATAGCGCATGTCAACTAGACACGATGGCTGAGGCATAGAACTCAGAAAAATGATTATCGATTAACATTCCAAATGAATTTTCATAATTAACCATTTAACAGAGACCGCCTGGGAATGCCAGGTGCTGTAGGCTTTTGCTTTTTCCTTCCTTCCACCAGCAGGGGGCACTCTCTTCTATGCCTTTTTTTCATTCCCTTTCACAAGTGCACACATTCATTCTCTTTTCTTTTTTTCATTTGCTTTCTCTCTTGCGCTATTTCATTTCTGCAAAATTCCAGCATCCTTCTGATCACCGTGGGCCTCCAGCATTGTTGCTTATTAACTTTTAATACTAGGCTCCTTTTCACCAGGACCAGCGGCGTCTCCCGGGTGGCTGGAGGCAACCACCGGTAACCCCAAGCAGAAGACCTTTGCAGGCAACACGACCCTCCCCCCTGAAGAGCAGCTCAAAGTCACTGGCAACCATCTCACCCTCTTCCTTCATTCACCCCTGAACGTCTCGCTCCGCCCCCAAGTTACGGGTCCAGCTTGCTCTTTCTGTCACATTACCGCGATGAAGGGTTTAGCCTGCAGGAGACCCTGCGCCGAGCCATTTTTGAAGACACCTGATGGGGCGGGTGAATCACAGTTAAATAAACCACACCTGTAGGGACGGCACAGACTTTGCATGGACCCTTCGGAGCCCGCCCCGTCACGGCCAGATTGCTCGCCACCAAGCGATCCTGAGAAAGGCTGGCCAGGCGATGGATCGAGCAGCGTCTACTTGCCATACCACCTTGGATACGCCCGATCTCATCTGATCTCGGAACCAAAGCAGGGCTGGGCTCAGACAGAACTTGGATGGGAGACCTCCTGGGAACACTGGGTGCTGTAGACCATTTTGATGACGTTTTGCCCTACTGCCCAGCTCGGCTAGCATGGAACGGCGCCTTGCCGGACACCGACCTTAAGTAACTTAGATGATGGAAGCCCCAAGGTCTCTGAGCCAGTTGGCAGCTAAGTACGCTACCCCGCCGCCCTTCACGCAGGCCTGACACCGAGCTCCTTGCCACGGCTAGGAGTGCTTATTGACTCCGCAGCTCGCCGTGTGGAAATGATGGCGTTAAAAGCACCCGGGGCCGTGAAGGGGCCAGGCTTTCAGCAGGTGCCCAGGTAAGGTTTTGGATGCCGGCCGCCTAGCGAGGGCCAGCAGAAGTAACATGCTTCTCTGCAAAGAAGCTTGTGTAACCAAGCCAGACGGCTGACAAAGAGCTAACCTCAGTGCAAGGAAGGCAAGGAAGGTGCGGAAGGAATTGGGGAGGGGGGGGTGATTCCTGCTAGGGCCCTGAAATCATAAAACAGGCAGGAGAGTCTGACGCATGGTGACGGAGAGATTGTAGAGGCAGATAGGGGGTGTTGTCACGTGCGAGCACGTGTGCATGCTGGCTTGTGTGTGAGAGTGCGGTTCCTAGGTGTGGCGCGCTGCAGACAGTCAAAGGGATTGTTCCCTTTCATTAAAAGTTAATCCCCGGCTGCAGGCTATTAGAAAGCAACTAACCGCGCTCTACTCACCCTACCCGGGTCTACCGGTGAGTCTCGCCTCTGCTCCCGGCCTGTGGCATTGGCCGTCAAGCCGACGTTCCGTCGACAGCACTGCAGCCGATCAGTGAGCTCAGCGGCTCTGAGTGGGGTCTTCTGTCTACAAGACCTTTTAAGGAAGCCAGCAAAAAAATTGAAGAGATGGGAAAGCACAAAAGGACCTGGTCTTGCTGAACACTGGAAAGGGCATCCGGCAGCCAGACTTCAAAGTAGAAAAGCAGCAAGTGAGAGGCTTGTCTCTGCCTACGGCCACACCACCCTAAACACGCCCAATCTTGTCTGATCTTGGAAGCTAAGCAGGGTCGGGCCTGGTTAGTACTTGGATGGGAGACCACCTGGGAATACCATGTGCTGTAGATTTTTGCTTTTTCCTTCCATCCACCAGCAGGGGGCACTCTCTTCTATGCCTTTTTTCCATTCCCTTTCACAAGTGCACACATTCATTCTCTTTTCTTTTTTTCATTTGCTTTCTCTCTTGCGCTATTTCATCTCTGCAAAATACCAGCATCCTTCTGATCACCGTGGGCGTCCAGCATTGTTGCTTATTTACTTTTAATACTAGGCTCCTTTCACCAGGACCAGCATCTCCCGGGTGGCTGGAGGCAACCACCGGTAACCCCAAGCAGAAGACCTTTGCAGGCAACACGACCCTCCCCCCTGAAGAGCAGCTCAAAGTCACTGGCAACCATCTCACCCTCTTCCTTCATTCACCCCTGGACGTCTCACTCCGCCCCCAAGTTACGGGTCCAGCTTGCTCTTTCTGTCACATTACCGCGATGAAGGGTTTAGCCTGCAGGAGACCCTGCGCTGAGACATTTTTGAAGACACCTGATGCGGCGGGTGAATCACTGCTAAACAAACCACACCTGTAGGGACGGCACAGACTTTGCATGGACCCTTCGGAGCCCGCACCGTCACGGCCAGATTGCTCGCCATCAAGCGAACCTGAGAAAGGCTGGCCGGGTGATGGATCGAGCAGCGTCTACTGGCCATACCATCTTGGATACGCCCGATCTCGTCTGATCTCGGAAGCAAAGCAGGGCTGGGCACAGACAGTACTTGGATGGGGGAACACCGGGTGCTGTAGACCATTTTGATGACGTTTTGCCCTACTGCCCAGCTCGGCTAGCATGGAACGGCGCCTTGCCAGACACAAACCTTAAGTAACTTAGATGATGGCAGCACCAAGGCCTCTGAGCCAGTTGGCAGCTAAGTACGCTACCCCGCCGCCTTCACGCAGGCCTGACACCGAGCTCCTTGCCACGGCTAGGAGTGCTTATTGACTCCGCAGCTCGCCGTGTGGAAATGATGGCGTTAAAAGCACCCGGGGCCGTGAAGGGGCCAGGCTTTCAGCAGGTGCCCAGGGAAGGTTTTGGATGCCGGCCGCCTAGCGAGGTCCAGCAGAAGTAACATGTTGCTCTGCAAAGAAGCTTGTGTAACCAAGCCAGACGGCTGACAAAGAGCTAACCTCAGTGCAAGGAAGGCAAGGAAGGTGCGGAAGGAATTGGGGAGGGGGGGGGTGATTCCTGCTAGGGCCCTGAAATCATAAAACAGTCAGGAGAGTCTGACGCATGGTGACGGAGAGGTTGTAGGGGCAGATAGGGGGTGTTGTCACGTGCGAGCACGTGTGCATGCTGGCTTGTGTGTGAGAGTGCGCTTCCTAGGTGTGGCGCGCTGCAGACAGTCAAAGGGATTGTTCCCTTTCATTAAAAGTTAATCCCCGGCTGCAGGCTATTAGAAAGCAACTAACCGCGCTCTACTTACCCTACCCAGGTCTACCGGTTAATCTCGCCTCTGCTCCCGGCCTGTGGCATTGGCTGTGAAGCTGACGTTCCGTCGACAGCGCTGCAGCCGATCAGTGAGCTCAGCGGCTCTGAGTGGGGCCTTCTGTCTACAAGACCTTTTAAGGAAGCCAGCAAAAAATTTGAAGAGAAGGGAAAGCACAAAAAGACCTGGTCTTGCTGAGCCCTGGAAAGGGCAGCCGGCAGCCAGACTTCAAAGTAGAAAAGCAGCAAGTGAGAGGCTTGTCTGTGCCTTCAAAGTAGAAAAGCAGCAAGTAAGAGGCTTGTCTGCGCCTTCAAAGTAGAAAAGCAGCAAGTGAGAGGCTTGTGTGTGCCTACGGCCAAACCACTCTGTACACGCCCAACCTTGTCTAATCTTGGAAGCTAAGCAGGGTTGGGCCTGGTTAGTACTTGGATGGGAGACTGCCTGGGAATGCCAGGTGCTCTAGGCTTTTGCTTTTTCTTTCCTTCCACCAGCAGGGGGCACTCTCTTCTATGCCTTTTTTCCATTCCATTTCAAAAGTGCACACATTCATTCTCTTTTCTTTTTTTCATTTGCTTTCTCTCTTGCGCTATTTCATCTCTGCAAAATACCAGCATCCTTCTGATCACCGTGGGCCTCCAGCATTGTTGCTTATTTACTTTTAATACTAGGCTCCTTTTCACCAGGACCAGCGTCTCCCGCGTGGCTGGAGGCAACCACCGGTAACCCCAAGCAGAAGACCTTTGCAGGCAACACGACCCTCCCCCCTGAAGAGCAGCTCAAAGTCACTGGCAACCATCTCACCCTCTTCCTTCATTCACCTCTGGACGTCTCTCTCAGCCCCCAAGTTACGGGTCCAGCTTGCTCTTTCTGTCACATTACCGCGATGAAGGGTTTAGCCTGCAGGAGACCCTGCGCTGAGACATTTTTGAAGACACCTGATGCGGCGGGTGAATCACTGCTAAACAAACCACACCTGTATGGACGGCACAGCCTTTGCATGGACCCTTCGGAGCCTGCCCCGTCACGGCCAGATTGCTCGCCAACAAGCGATCCTGAGAAAGGCTGACCGGGCGATGAATCGAGCAGCGTCTACTGGCCATACCACCTTGGATACGCCCGATCTCGTCTGATCTCGGATGCAGGGCTGGGCTCGGACAGTACTTGGATGGGAGACCTCGTGGGAACACCGGGTGCTGTAGACTATTTTGATGACGTTTTGCCCTACTACCCAGCTCGGCTAGCATGGAACGGCGCCTTGCCGGACACCGACCTTAAGTAACTTAGATGATGGAAGCCCCAAGGCCTCTGAGCCAGTTGGCAGCTAAGTACGCTACCCCGCCGCCTTCACGCAGGCCTGACACCGAGCTCCTTGCCACGGCTAGGAGTGCTTATTGACTCCGCAGCTCGCCGTGTGGAAATGATGGCGTTAAAAGCACCCGGGGCCGTGAAGGGGCCAGGCTTTCAGCAGGTGCCCAGGGAAGGTTTTGGATGCCGGCCGCCTAGCGAGGGCCAGCAGAAGTAACATGTTTCTCTGCAAAGAAGCTTGTGTAACCAAGCCAGACGGCTGACAAAGAGCTAACCTCAGTGCAAGGAAGGCAAGGAAGGTGAGGAAGGAATTGGGGAGGGGGGGTTGTGATTCCTGCTAGGGCCCTGAAATCATAAAACAGGCAGGAGAGTCTGACGCATGGTGACGGAGAGGTTGTAGGGGCAGATAGGGGGTGTTGTCACGTGCGAGCACGTGTGCATGCTGGCTTGTGTGTGAGAGTGCGCTTCCTAGGTGTGGCGCGCTGCAGACAGTCAAAGGGATTGTTCCCTTTCATTAACAGTTAATCCCCGGCTGCAGGCTATTAGAAAGCAACTAACCACGCTCTACTCAACCTACCCGGGTCTACTGGTGAGTCTCGCCTCTGCTCCCGGCCTGTGGCATTGGCCGTGAAGCTGACGTTCCATCGACAGCGCTGCAGCCGATCAGTGAACTCAGCGGCTCTCAGTGGGGCGTTCTGTCTACAAGACCTTTTAAGGAAACCAGCAAAAAAATTGAAGAGAAGGGAAAGCACAAAAGGACCTGGTCTTGCTGAACACTGGAAAGGGCAGCCGGCAGCCGGCAGCCAGACTTCAAAGTAGAAAAGCAGCAAGTGAGAGGCTTGTCTCTGCCTACGGCCACACCACCCTGAACGTGCCCGATCTCAGAAGTTAAGCAGGGTTGGGCCTGGTTAGTACTTGGATGGGAGACCGCCTGGTAATACCAGGTGTTGTAGGCTTTTGCTTTTTCTTTCCTTCCACCAGCAGGTCGCACTCTCTTCTGTGCCTTTTTTCTATTCCCTTTCACAAGTGCACACATTCATTCTCTTTTCTTTTTTTCATTTGCTTTCTCTCTTGCGCTATTTCATCTCTGCAAAATACCAGCATCCTTCTGTTCACCGTGGGCCTCCAGCATTGTTGCTTCTTTACTTTTAATACTAGGCTGCTTTTCACCAGGACCAGCATCTCCCGCGTGGCTGGAGGCAACCACCGGTATCCCCAAGCAGAAGACCTTTGCAGGCAACACGACCCTCCCCCCTGAAGAGCAGCTCAAAGTCACTGGCAACCATCTCACCCTCTTCCTTCATTCACCCCTGGACGTCTCGCTCCGCCCCCAAGTTACGGGTCCAGCTTGCTCTTTCTGTCACATTACCGCGATGAAGGGTTTAGCCTGCAGGAGACCCTGCGCCGAGACATTTTTGAAGACACCTGATGCGGCGGGTGAATCACTGCAAAACAAACCACACCTGTAGGGACGGCACAGCCTTTGCATGGACCCTTCGGAGCCCGCCCCGTCACGGCCAGATTGCTCGCCACCAAGCGTGTTACAACTCTCCTGTTAGGTTTTTTTTATTTTGCTGGTCACATGACCATTTTGCCTATTTTATCCGGCTCCGCCCTCCTGGCTTTGCTGGACTTCATTTGTATTTACTACTGTTGAGCTAGCTTGTTGCTCTGTTGCCGTTCTCTGTTAGTTTTGCTAGGTCTTCTGACCCCTATGCCTTTTTGTTGTGTGTTTGTCTTTGACTGCTACTATTTCTGCTAGGAGGTGTCCAACTTTTCCCAGTCCCTAGATCTTGTAGGGATCCCTCCCTCACATCTATAGGTCTGCGTTCAGACTAGCCGAGGACTTTAGCGGGTCTGATCGCAGGATCAGGTTCCCCGTTACGTCGTAGGGATCTAGTTTAGTTCTATTGTAGGGATAGATCTCCTTTCTTTCCTAAGTCTCTGTAGCAGATCATAACAGTAATTCCAGCCATAAAAAAAAAAAATTTCTCTAAGAAAAGACCTCCAGTTTTCCATCATGGTCTCGGTGCAAGATTTGGCTCAACGCTTGCAGGGACTCTCTCTGGAGGTGACCAAGCTCCAACAACACGTGAGTAGCTGTTCTGGAGCGCATTTTTTGGAGCCTAAGGTATGTCTGCCTGGTCTATTTTTTGGCAAACAACAAGATTTTTTTTCTTTTAAAAATGCTTGTCTATTATATTTTCGTTTGAGACCCGGATCCTCTGGTGATGAATCACAGCGCATAGGGATCATAATGTCACTTTTGCGCAAAGATCTTCAGGGATGGGCCTTCTCTCTCCAACCTAGTGATCCGTGCTTTAGATCAGTGGATAGTTTTTTTTCTGCTTTGGGTTTGTTGTACGATGATCCTGATCGTGTCTCATCTGCTGAGTCTGAATTAAGACGTTGGAGGCAGGGATCAGGTAATGTGGAAAAATATTGTTCTCACTTCCGTCGGTGGTCTGCCCAGGTGGGGTGGAACGATTCTGCTCTGAAAAGCTTGTTTCTTGCAGGGCTATGTGAAAGGGTAAAGGATTTACTGATTGCTTATCCCACACCTGGAAACTTGCAGGAGGCAATGCAATTAGCTATACGGGTGGACAGGAGACTGCGTGAAAGGGTTAATGAGAGCAAATCCTCTGCTATGTCAGCTTCGAGTCCTGAGAGGTTCTGTGCTGACAATGGAGAGCCGATGGCACCCCGCTCTCAGGAAAAAGACCGCCGACTTTCTGAAGGCTTGTGTTTCTATTGCGGAAATTCGGGTCATTTTATTAAGAGCTGTGTGCTTCGTAAGAAGAAAGAAAAAAAAATGGTCAGTCATGCTCGTATTGCCTGTTTAAATTCTAAGGGAGTATTCCTATCTGCCACTACTGCTGCTCAGGATGAATTAATTGAGTTTTGGGTATTTGTGGATTGTGGATCTACTCTGAATGTGATTGATGGGGGATTCTTGGAAAAACTTAGATTAGAACCTAAAACTTTGTCATCCCCTATTGCTGTGGTTTCTGTCGATGGCTCTCCCTTGAAGAGTGTTACTCACAAGGTCTGTGAATTTCCCCTCACTATTAATGGTATTCATCAAGAGAATTTGGATTTGGTGGTATTGGATAATTTGCCTTCTCCAGTAATATTGGGGTTACCCTGGTTAAAATTGCACAATCCTGTACTGGATTGGTCTACCAATGAAATTAAGTCCTGGAGCCCTAAGTGTTATGACAAGTGTTGTAACGGGTGCATTGCTGCTGTGGATAGAGGGGAATTGCCTGTACCTATTCAGGATTTTTGGAGAGTTTTTTCTGAGGAGGAGTCGCAGGTTTTGCCTCCCCATAGAGACTATGATTGTACCATTGAATTTGTCCCTGGCGCGACTCTTCCTAAGAGTCGTTTATTTAATCTTACTATTCCTGAAAGAAAGGCTTTGGAAGAATACATACAGACAAGCTTGGCCGCCGGTTACATTAGGCCTTCCAAGTCTCCTGTAGCTGTTGGATTTTTTTTTGTAAAAAAAAAAGATGGCGGTTTACGTCCTTGTCTGGACTTTCGTGAGATTAATAAAATTACTGTACGCAATCCTTACCTACTGCCATTGATTCCTGATTTATTTAACCAGTTAGTGGGGGCCAAGTGGTTCTCTAAAATTGATCTCCGGGGGGCATACAATTTGTTGCGCATGAAGGAGGGTGATGAATGGAAGACTGCTTTTAACACTCCTGTGGGTCATTTTGAGAATCTGGTTATGCCTTTTGGTCTCACCAATGCTCCAGCATTTTTTCAGAATCTTATTAATGATATCCTTAGACCTTTAATCGGCAAAAATGTGGTTGTGTATTTGGATGACATTTTGATTTATTTCGCCGGATCTGGAGTCTCATTGGCGGAGCGTACGTGAGGTATTACAGTTATTAATGGACAATTCGCTTTTTGCTAAGCTGGAGAAATGTGAGTTCGCTGTACAGAGAATTAGTTTTTTGGGCTACATTATCTCCAGTGAAGGTTTTGAGATGGACCCGGTTAAAGTTCAAGCTGTGCAGGAATGGCCTAGGCCTATTGATTTGAAATCGATACAGAGGTTTTTGGGTTTCGCCAATTATTACAGAAAATTCATAAAAAAGTTTTCTATTATTGTCAAACCGCTGACCGATCTCACCAGGAAAGGTGCTAATGTGGTTCAGTGGACTTCTGAGGCTATTGAAGCTTTTGTGTTTCTAAAGGAGAGGTTCACCTCTGCTCCCATCCTTATGCAGCCTGATGTGACTAAGCCGTTTTTGGTTGAGGTTGATGCTTCTTCGGTGGGGGTTGGTGCGGTGTTGTCTCAGGAAAACAAGGATGGAGTACATCCCTGTGCCTTTTTTTCAAAAAAATTTTCCGAGACTGAACTTAATTACGATATTGATAATCGGGAATTGCTGGCGATTAAACTCGCATTTGAACACTGGCGTCATCTCTTGGAAGGTGCTGAATTTCCCATTCAGGTTTTCACTGATCATAAAAATCTGATCTATCTTGATGCTGCCAAGCGCTTGAATGCCCGTCAGGCTAGGTGGGCACTTTTTTTCTCGCGGTTTAATTTTTCCGTTACTTACATCCCGGGTACCAAGAATGTTAAAGCGGATGCTTTGTCTCGCAGCTTTTCTCCCATGGTCGGTGTTGAGGAGGAAGAGGAGACCATTTTACAAGAAGGTGTTGTGATTGCTGCTTTGGACTCCGTTTTGGAGGATGAGATTCTTAAAGCACAGGAGAATGCCCCATCTAACACTCCCCATGGGAGGTTGTTTGTGCCTAGGACCTTTAGGAGAGATTTGTTTGTTGAGTGTCATGAGTCTCGGTTGGCAGGTCATCCAGGAATTTCTGAGACCAAGAGACTTGTGGGTCGCAGTTTTTGGTGGCCTGGATGGCAGAAGGAAGTCATTAAGTGGGTGCGCCAATGTACTGTGTGTGCAAGATCCAAGTCTTCGCATGCTCCTTCTGCGGGGTTGCTTTGCCCTCTGGAGGTTCCTAGTGCACCTTGGACACATCTGGCTATGGACTTTATTACTGACCTTCCTCCCTCTGAAGGTTTCACGGTCATCTGGGTGGTCGTGGACCGTTTTAGCAAGATGTGTCACTTGGTTCCCTTCATCAAACTGCCTTGCGCTAAGACACTCGCTAAGGCCTTTGTCAAGGAGATTGTCAGACTACATGGTGTTCCTACTGACATTATTTTTGATAGGGGACCTCAGTTCGTGGCTCGTTTTTGGCGTGCCTTTTGTGACAGGTTGGGAGTTCATTTGTCGTTTTCATCCGGATATCATCCTGAGTCTAATGGCCAGACAGAAAGGAAGAACCAGGATGTTGAGCAGTTCTTGCGTTGTTTTGGGGCAGACAATCAAGAGGGGTGGTCTGAGTTTCTGCCACTTGCTGAATTTGCTCTTAACAACCATACATCCTCTTCTGCTGGGTGTTCGCCTTTTTTTTGTTGTTCTGGGAGACATCCGTCTTTTGGGTCATTTTCCAAATTGGTTTCGGCTGTGCCTGAGGAGGAGAGTTTTTCCGGTGATTTGGAGAGAGTTTGGACGGATGTGCGTGGTAATCTTCAGGAGGCTAACAAAAAATCTAAGAGGTACTTTGATAGGAAACGGCAAGAGATTTTGTTTGCGGTTGGTGACATGGTTTGGTTGTCCTCTAAGAATCTGCGATTGAGGATTCCTTCTAAAAAATTGGGTCCCAAGTTCGTAGGGCCCTTTAAGGTACTTCAGATAGTTAACCAATCTGCTGTTAGGCTGGAGGTTCCTACGTCCTGGAGGATTAATCCGGTGTTTCATGTTTCTCTGTTGAAAAAAGCTGATGTGTCGGATGGTGACGCCTCTGCCACTGTTCCTCCGGTGGTGGAGGACGGGGAATATGAAATTTCCCGCATCCTAAATTCTAGACGGTATAGAGGGAGTTTGCAGTATCTCGTCGCTTGGAAGGGTTTCGGACCTGAGGATAACTCATGGGTGAGAGCAGATTATGTTTCTGCCCCCAGACTTGTCCGAGCGTTTCACCGGAGGTTTCCTGGTAAGCCTGGGCCTAGGGGATCCGGAGGATCGTCTTAGAAGAGGGGGTACTGTTACAACTCTCCTGTTAGGTTTTTTTTAGTTTGCTGGTCACATGACCATTTTGCCTATTTAATCCGGCTCCACACACCTGGCTTTGCTGGACTTCATTTGTATTTACTACTGTTGAGCTAGCTTGTTGCTCTGTTGCCGTTCTCTGTTAGTTTTGCTAGGTCTTCTGACCCCTATGCCTTTTTGTTGTGTGTTTGTCTTTGACTGCTACTATTTCTGCTAGGAGGTGTCCAACTTTTCCCAGTCCCTAGATCTTGTAGGGATCCCTCCCTCACATCTATAGGTCTGCGTTCAGACTAGCCGAGGACTTTAGCGGGTCTGATCGCAGGATAAGGTTCCCCGTTACATCGTAGGGATCTAGCTTAGTTCTATTGTAGGGATAGATCTCCTTTCTTTCCTTAGTCTCTGTAGCAGATCATAACAAAGCGATCCTGAGAAAGGCTAGCCGGGCGATGGATCGAGCAGCGTCAACTGGCCATACCACCTTGGATGCGCCTGATCTCGTCTGATCTCGGAAGCAAAGCAGGGCTGGGCTCGAACAGTACTTGGATGGGATACCTCCTGGGAACACCGGGTGCTGTAGACCATTTTGATGACGTTTTGCCCTACTGCCCAGCTCAGCTAGCATGGAACGGCTCCTTGCCGGACACCGACCTTAAGTAACTTAGATGATGGAAGCCCCAAGGCCTCAGAGCCAGTTGGCAGCTAAGTACGCTACCCCGCCGCCTTCACGCAGGCCTGACACCGAGCTCCTTGCCACGGCTAGGAGTGCTTATTGACTCCGCAGCTCGCCGTGTGGAAATTATGGCGTTAAAAGCACCCGGGGCCGTGAAGGGGCCAGGCTTTCAGCAGGTGCCCAGGTAAGGTTTTGGATGCCGGCCGCCTAGCGAGGGTCAGCAGAAGTAACATGTTTCTCTGCAAAGAAGCTTGTGTAACCAAGCCAGACGGCTGACAAAGAGCTAACCTCAGTGCAAGGAAGGCAAGGAAGGTGCGGAAGGAATTGGGGAGGGAGGGTGGTGATTCCTGCTAGGGCCCTGAAATCATAAAACAGGCAGGAGAGTCTAACGCATGGTGACGGAGAGGTTGTAGGGGCAGATAGGGGGTGTTGTCACGTGCGAGCACGTGTGCATGCTGGCTTGTGTGTGAGAGTGCGCTTCTTAGGTGTTGCGCGCTGCAGACAGTCAAAGGGATTGTTCCCTTTCATTAAAAGTTAATCCCCGGCTGCAGGCTATTAGAAAGCAACTAACCGCACTCTACTCACCCTACCCGGGTCTACCGGTGAGTCTCGCCTCTGCTCCCGGCCTGTGGCATTGGCCGTGAAGCTGACGTTCCGTCGACAGCGCTGCAGCCGATCAGTGAGCTCAGCGGCTCTGAGTGGGGCGTTCTGTCTTCAAGACCTTTTAAGGAAGCCAGCAAAAATATTGAAGAGAAGGGAAAGCACAAAAGGACCTGGTCTTGCTGAGCACTGGAAAGGGCAGCCGGCAGCCAGACTTCAAAGTAGAAAAGCAGCAAGAGAGAGGCTTGTCTCCGCCTATGGCCACACCACCCTGAACATGCCCAATCTTGTCTAATCTTGAAAGCTAAGCAGAGTCAGGCCTGGTTAGTACTTGGATGGGATACCGCCTGGGAATGCCAGGTGCTGTAGGCTTTTGCTTTTTCCTTCCTTCCACCAGCAGGGGGCACTCTCTTCTATGCCTTTTTTCCATTCCCTTTCACAAGTGCACACATTCATTCTCTTTTCTTTTTTTCATTTGCTTTCTCTCTTGCGCTATTTCATCTCTGCAAAATACCAGCATCCTTCTGATCACCGTGGGCCTCCAGCATTGTTGCTTCTTAACTTTTAATCTAGGCTCCTTTTCACCAGAACCAGCGTCTCCCGTGTGGCTGGAGGCAACAACCGGTAACCCCAAGCAGAAGACCTTTGCAGGCAACACGACCCTCCCCCCTGAAGAGCAGCTCAAAGTCACTGGCAACCATCTCACCCTCTTCCTTCATTCACCCCTGGACGTCTCGCTCCGCGCCCAAGTTACGGGTCCAGCTTGCTCTTTCTGTCACATTACCACGATGAAGGGTTTAGCCTGCAGGAGACCCTGTGCCGAGCCATTTTTGAAGACACCTGATGTGGCGGGTGAATCACTGCTAAACAAACCACACCTGTAGGGACGGCACAGCCTTTGCATGGACCCTTCGGAGCCCGCCCCTTCACGGCCAGATTGCTCGCCACCAAGCGATCCTGAGAAAGGCTGGCCGGGCGATGGATCAAGCAGCGTCTACTGGCCATACCACCTTGGATGCGCCTGATCTCGTCTGATCTCGGAAGCAAAGCAGGGCTGGGCTCGGACAGTACTTGGATGTGATACCTCCTGGGAACACCGGGTTCTGTAGACCATTTTGATGACGTTTTGCCCTACTGCCCAGCTCGGCTAGCATGGAACGGCGCCTTGCCGGACACCGACCTTAAGTAACTTAGATGATGGAAGCCCCAAGGCCTCTGATCCAGGTGGCAGCTAAGTACGCTACCCCGCCGCCCTTCACGCAGGCCTGACACCGAGCTCCTTGCCACGGCTAGGAGTGCTTATTGACTCCGCAGCTCGCCGTGTGGAAATGATGGCGTTAAAAGCACCCGGGGCCGTGAAGGGGCCAGGCTTTCAGCAGGTGCCCAGGTAAGGTTTTGGATGCCGGCCGCCTAGCGAGGGCCAGCAGAAGTAACATGTTTCTCTGCAAAGAAGCTTGTGTAACCAAGCCAGACGGCTGACAAAGAGCTAACCTCAGTGCAAGGAAGGCAAGGAAGGTGCGGAAGGAATTGGGGAGGGGGGGGTGATTCCTGCTAGGGCCCTGAAATCATAAAACAGGCAGGAGAGTCTGACGCATGGTGACGGAGAGGTTGTAGGGGCAGATAGGGGGTGTTGTCACGTGCGAGCACGTGTGCATGCTGACTTGTGTGTGAGAGTGCGCTTCCTAGGTGTGGCGCGCTGCAGACAGTCCAAGGGATTGTTCCCTTTCATTAAAAGTTAATCCCCGGCTGCAGGCTATTAGAAAGCAACTAACCGCGCTCTACTCACCCTACCCGGGTCTACCGGTGAGTCTAGCCTCTGCTCCCAGCCTGTGGCATTGGCCGTGAACCTGACGTTCCGTCGACAGCGCTGCAGCCGATCAGTGAGCTCAGCGGCTCTGAGTGGGGCGTTGTGTCTACAAGACCTTTTAAGGAAGCCAGCAAAAAAATTGAAGAGAAGGGAAAGCACAAAAGGACCTGGTCTTGCTGAGCACTGGAAAGGGCAGCCGGCAGCCAGAAGTCAAAGTAGAAAAGCAGCAAGTGAGATGCTTGTATCTTCCTACGGCCACACCACCCTGAACATGCCTGATCTCGTCTGATCTTGGAAGCTAAGCAGGGTTGGGCCTGGTTAGTACTTGGATGGGAGACTGGCTGGGAATACCAGGTGCTGTAGGCTTTTGCTTTTTCTTTCCTTCCACCAGCAGGGGGCACTCTCTTCTATGCCTTTTTTCCATTCCCTTTCACAAGTGCACACATTCATTCTCTTTTATTTTTTTCATTTGCTTTCTCTCTTGCGCTATTTCATCTCTGCAAAATACCAGCATCCTTCTGATCACCGTGGGCCTCCAGCATTGTTGCTTCTTTACTTTTAATACTAGGCTCCTTTCACCAGGACCAGCGTCTCCCGGGTGGCTGGAGGCAACCACCGGTAACCCCAAGCAGAAGACCTTTGCAGGCAACACGACACTCCCCCCTGAAGAGCAGCTCAAAGTCACTGGCAACCATCTCACCCTCTTCCTTCATTCACCCCTGGACGTCTCACTCCGCCCCCAAGTTACGGGTCCAGCTTGCTCTTTCTGTCACATTACCGCGATGAAGGGTTTAGCCTGCAGGAGACCCTGCGCTGAAACATTTTTGAAGACACCTGATGCGGCGGGTGAATCACTACTAAACAAACCACACCTGTAGGGACGGCACAGACTTTGCATGGACCCTTCGGAACCCGCACCGTCACGGCCAGATTGCTCGCCATCAAGCGATCCTGAGAAAGGCTGGCCGGGTGATAGATCGAGCAGCGTCTACTGGCCGTACCATCTTGGATACGCCCGATCTCGTCTGATCTCGGAAGCAAAGCAGGGCTGGGCACAGACAGTACTTGGATGGGGGAACACCGGGTGCTGTAGTCCATTTTGATGACGTTTTGCCCTACTGCCCAGCTCGGCTAGCATGGAACGGCGCCTTGCCAGACACCGACCTTAAGTAACTTAGATGATGGCAGCACCAAGGCCTCTGAGCCAGTTGGCAGCTAAGTACGCTACCCCGCCGCCTTCACGCAGGCCTGACACCGAGCTCCTTGCCACGGCTAGGAGTGCTTATTGACTCCGCAGCTCGCCGTGTGGAAATGATGGCGTTAAAAGCACCCGGGGCCATGAAGGGGCCAGGCTTTCAGCAGGTGCCCAGGGAAGGTTTTGGATGCCGGCCGCCTAGCGAGGTCCAGCAGAAGTAACATGTTTCTCTGCAAAGAAGCTTGTGTAACCAAGCCAGACGGCTGACAAAGAGCTAACCTCAGTGCAAGTAAGGCAAGGAAGGTGCGGAAGGAATTGGGGAGGGGGGGGTGATTCCTGCTAGGGCCCTGAAATCATAAAACAGGCAGGAGAGTCTGACGCATGGTGACGGAGAGGTTGTAGGGGCAGATAGGGGGTGTTGTCACGTGCGAGCACGTGTGCATGCTGGCTTGTGTGTGAGAGTGCGCTTCCTAGGTGTGGCGCGCTGCAGACAGTCAAAGGGATTGTTCCCTTTCATTAAAAGTTAATCCCCGGCTGCAGTCTATTAGAAAGCAACTAACCGCGCTCTATTCACCCTACCCGGGTCTACCGGTGGGTCTCGCCTCTGCTCCCGGCCTGTGGCATTGGCCATGAAGCCGACGTTCCGTCGACAGCGCTGCAGCTGATCAGTGAGCTCAGCGGCTCTGAGTGGGGCGTTGTGTCTACAAGACCTTTTAAGGAAGCCAGCAAAAAAATTGAAGAGAAGGGAAAGCACAAAAGGACCTGGTCTTGCGGAGCACTGGAAAGGGCAGCCGGCAGCCAGACTTCAAAGTAGAAAAGCAGCAAGTGAGAGGCTTGTCTCTGCCTACGGCCACACCACCCTGAACATGCCCGATCTCATCTGATCTTGGAAGCTAAGCAGGGTTGGGCCTGGTTAGTACTTAGATGGGAGACTGCCTGGGAATACCAGTTGCAGTAGGCTTTTGCTTTTTCCTTCCTTCCACCTGTAGGGGGCACTCCCTTCTATGCCTTTTTTCCATTCCCTTTCACAAGTGCACACATTCATTCTCTTTTCTTTTTTTCATTTGCTTTCTCTCTTGCGCTATTTCATCTCTGCAAAATACCAACATCCTTCTGATCACCGTGGGCCTCCAGCATTGTTGCTTCTTTACTTTTAATACTAGGCTCCTTTTCACCAGGACCAGCGTCTCCCGTGTGGCTGGAGGCAACAACCGGTAACCCCAAGCAGAAGACCTTTGCAGGCAACACGACCCTCCCCCCTGAAGAGCAGCTCAAAGTCACTGGCAACCATCTCACCCTCTTCCTTCATTCACCCCTGGACGTCTTGCTCCGCCCCCAAGTTACGGGTCCAGCTTGCTCTTTCTGTCACATTACCGCGATGAAGGGTTTAGCCTGCAGGAGACCCTGCGACGAGCCATTTTTGAAGACACCTGATGCGGCGGGTGAATCACTGCTAAACAAACCACACCTGTAGGGACGGCACAGCCTTTGCATGGACCCTTCGGAGCCCGCACCGTCACGACCAGATTGCTCGCCATCAAGCGATCCTGAGAAAGGCTGGCCGGGCGATGGGTCAAGCAGCGCCTACTGGCCATCCCACCTTGGATACGCCCGATCTCGTCTGATCTCGGAAGCAAAGCAGGGCTGAGCTCAGGCATTACTTGGATGGGAGACCTCCTGGGAACAACAGGTGCTGTAGACCATTTTGATGACGTTTTGCCCTACTGCCCAGCTCGGTTAGCATGGAACGGCGCCTTGCCGGACGCCGACCTTAAGTAACTTAGATGATGGAAGCCCCAAGGCCTCTGAGCCAGTTGGCAGCTAAGTACGCTACCCCGCCGCCCTTCATGCAGGCCTGACACCGAGCTCTTTGTCACGGCTAGGAGTGCTTATTGACTCCGCAGCTCGCCGTGTGGAAATGATGGCGTAAAAAGCACCCGGGGCCGTGAAGGGGCCAGGCTTTCAGCAGGTGCCCAGGGAAGGCTTTGGATGCCGGCCGCCTAGCGAGGGCCAGCAGAAGTAACATGTTTCTCTGCAAAGAAGTTTTTGTAACCAAGCCAGACGGCTGACAAAGAGCTAACCTCAGTGCAAGGAAGGTGCGGAAGGAATTGGGGAGGGGAGGGGGTGGTTCCTGCTAGGGCCCTGAAATCATAAAACAGGCAGGAGAGACTGACGCATTGTGACGGAGAGGTTGTAGGGGCAGATAGGGGGTGTTGTCACGTGCGAGCACGTGTGCATTCTGGCTTGTGTGTGAGAGTGCGCTTCCTAGGTGTGGCGCGCTGCAGACAGTCAAAGGGATTGTTCCCTTTCATTAAAAGTTAATCCCCGGCTGCAGGCTATTAGAAAGCAACTAACCGCGCTCTACTCAACCTACCCGGGTCTACCGGTGAGTCTCGCCTCTGCTCCCGGCCTGTGGCATTGGCCGTGAAGCTGACGTTCCATCTACAGCGCTGCAGCCGATCAGTGAGCTCAGAGGCCCTGAGAGGGGCGTTGTGTCTCCAAGACCTTTTAAGGAAGCCAGCAAAAAAATTGAAGAGAAGGAAAAGCACAAAAGGACCTGGTCTTGCTGAGCACTGGAAAGGGCAGCCGGCAGCCAGACGTCAAAGTAGAAAAGCAGCAAGTGAGAGGCTTGTCTCTGCTTACGGCCACACCACCCTGAACATGCCCGATTTCATCTGATCTCAGAAGCTAAGTAGGGTTGGGCCTGGTTAGTACTTGGATGGGAGACTGTAAAATAATACTCTTCCTGTATTATTTTTTTCTACTGAGGACTTCTCAAAGTATCAATATCACGATATTCTTATAAAAAAATGTATCTACTTATTCTTGGATTGTCCATTAAAAAGAATCAGATTGCAGCAGGTACATACAATAATTAGTTATAAAGTAATTGTTCATTTGTCCATAATTAGCTTAATTGTTTAATTGTTGAGATTCACCCATCTTTCCTTGGATCCTGGCTGGTAAATCATGTCTTTGTCCAGCATGTGTCCAGGCCTACATGTTATCTGCTTCTCAGCATGAAGATTCTGTGTCTTGTGGGGTGGGCAGAGCAAGAGAGCCCCCCCTTTCTGTACCATGGGCTTTTATAGCCAGTCGTATGGACACCTGTTCTACATATGGTAGTGAACCAAAAATACACACACAAATAGCGCAGGTCAACTAGACACGATGGCTGAGGCATAGAACTCAGAAAAATGATTATCGATTAACATTCCAAATGAATTTCCATAATTAACCATTTAACATTTCCCCCTTTTTGAGAATAAAAGGACTTTAACTGAAATATCTCAAAAGAAGATACATTCATCAATCATTTTTTCTTTCCTTCTTCCTTGGAAATATCATTAAATTTCCATTATAATAATAATAATAGTAATAATAGTATCAATATCGGATTATTGTTATATAATGATGTGAATTCATGTTATGGTAAGCCGTGACTAATATTCATTTAACATGTATAATTATACTTCCCTATATCTAAATTGAAGCAATCGTGGGTTCAATCGTCATCATCTGATGTCATCGGGTCGTCGTCTCGTCTTCTTCTTTGTTCTTTTATAACACAGTCTTTAGATGAAAACTCCTTTGAAATAAATTACAGCATGTAGATATTGTACAGTCCATAATTGTGCTCATTATTGTTCAGTCCATAAACTGTACTCTTTATTAGAAAGATCATGTGTGTCAGTTGATAAGAAAACAAAGTCCATGGATGAAATGTAGCTTTAATATCTGTGCAGTGTCACCTGGACTTACGTTGGATCGTCTTTGGAATCTTCCGTGTGTCCGCACTGGTCTCGTGTCACTTTTGGAACAGATGTGACGTCTTTGGTCAGTAAAGCAAGGGTTAACTTGCCACTTTCCTGCTTTATATAGCACCATAACCAGTACTCAGTCCTTTATATACAGGACACATATGCCAGGTATTACCTGTTCACCAGCTTTCATTGAAGCGTTGCAGGTGATAAGAAACCACTGGAACGTGATGAAACTTGAACACAACACAGTACATATAGGATCATCGTCCTCTGCCGTCCTGGTGATCAGTGGTGTGAATTGTATTGTATGTAATGGACACAGTCTATTATAACACTCAGCATTCACACCTGTTACCTTCTGAGACGTCCGGATATCAGTTGCTTCTTCTTGTAACTTTTGAGAATCTCTTTGATTTATAAAAATTAAGAGTCTTTATTAAGATAGAATTCATAATTGCGATGTCTTGATTGAAGTCTTCATTCCCTAATCTGATACCAAATCTGGCAGTTTTTCCTAACCTATAATATCACAGCGTACCATAGCAATCAGTAATATCCATCTAATTATTATCAAAATATTAAAATAAATTATGTTTGGAATAATAAACAATAATAGATAATAATTCATTATCAATCACGTTCTCCACATGATAGAACATTTTTATGTCATAGGTGTAATTACCTTTTCCAACCCATAGGTGTCAGTGTATTTTGAAAAAACAAGTTTTTATATCTTTATTAAACCAATAATATCAAAGAATGCATACTCCTGAACCAAAATGAATAAATATATGAATGTATGAATGAATGAATGAATAAATGAATGAATGAATTGTTGTGTTTACTCAGAAAATGTAAACATTTTTTTCCTTAGCAATATATATTTAATGAAGCAATACTCTTGTATTAGACATTACTTTATTAAATATTAATGTGTTTTCTCAATTGAGATATTGAACTCAAATAAAATCAAATGAGAATTAAAAAATGAAAAAATAGAAAAATAAGAAGTATAAAGTAAGAATAAAATTTTAAAAATGAAAAATAAAATTAAGAGTAAAAATAAGAATAAAAATAAAAATAAGGCCTTTAAATTTTAATAACAAATGCAGAGTAATTATATTCTCCATAAAAAATACCCTTATATCTCCATTATTTGGATGATTTCATATTTGTCATAACCTTGTACCATCAAAAAATATTAAATTATGCAACTTTGCATGTAATACCCTTCTTAATTATACCATAGTACCTTATTATTATTTCTTCTTTATTAAAATGTGTGGAAAATAAGTATTGATCATAAGTGATTATGTAATCAGGATCAAAAACACATTTTCCCCCTTAATACCAAAAATATTATTTTATAAAATTTAGGTATATATCAGAACCAAATTAAAAATAATTATTCTTCTAGAAATATTGTGCATAAATTTCATATCGATGAGTAGCATAGATTTGACTAAAGAGAGGTGTGTACCTATTTAGGTAACCATTAAAAATAATATTATAGTTATTCAAGAATATTATCATGTGGAAAATTATTCTAAATATAAATTTGCTTTGTAAACCATTTTGATGTGTGGTTGCCCTTATCCACTATTAGTTAAATCAAGAAATAATAATTATTAAAGAAATATAGAAATATATATATGTAGATAATACCTAATTATGTATTATATTTTCCTCAAAATTAAATATATTTTTGTACCTTCACATAAAGAAACATTTTTTTTTTCAAACATACAAACATACGAGGCCTCTGTCACATCAATCACACTTAGCAGCTGCTGATTTACTCATCTGTCACCTTCACTCTGACATTCACAGATCTGTTCAACTCAAACATTCCACATATGAAGTTTTAGATATATATATATATATTTAACCCAAAATTGTTGTATCCCAATTTATTAATGCGCATTGCCATATCAATTGAATATCTTTATATTTCTTTGACTATTCCCCAAGTACATATTATATAATATGAGAGTAAGTCACTGGAATTTCAGACACTTGAAAAAACTCTTGTCTTAGATTCTTTTTTCACTGACTGCCCGGTCTTAAGTTACATCAGTTGAAAATAGAATGAATGGGATCCTATACTATTAGCTCAAAGTTCAAAGGCCGCAGCTGTCACACGTCATGCTGTAAAGCTACTTTAATTTGCACGAACACTTCATGCACAGAAAATATTAGCAACACAAAAGAATTAATAAGTATTACATATATATTATAGTTCAACTAGATATATTGTAATTATTTTAAAATGTTATACACATAAAATCATGCAATTTTTTCACTTCCTGTGTGAATAAAGAAATAAATCCATTTTAGAATTCTTTGATCAAATCCTGCTTTGGAATGAAAACTCTAAGGAAATATAAGAAAATAAAATTAAATATCAAATTCATACAGAAACAGAATTATTTAAATATCTTATTCATATATTGGTTGGTTCTAATGTAATTCAAAATATTGCTACTTAAATTTATTTATATGAAGTTCTAATTTACTAATTAATATATATATATATATCTTATAAACGTATATATAAATACAATTATACGCAATCTGTTATGCACACGCCCGGACTGACTGGCGTGTGCGTGTTTATGTAGTGATTCCACTATGCCATGAACCGGAGAGTGCCTGGAGGGGCGTAACTAAGTATCTGCCCGATCCGACCAAGGTCGCACGAAGGCATACGACGCCAGTGCACCAGGGAGGAACCGAGCAGAGGAACCAGGGTCTACTCCAGGTCAGACTCCGGACACGGCTGTTGACCCACACCGGGGAATACAGGAACAGGCAGACTAGAGCACAGGCTGGGTAGGGTCAGTACAGACTGGGAGACAAATTCGAAACCGCAGACGCGGTAGACAGAGCTGAGCAAAGCGAAAACCGCAGACGCGGGGACAGAGCTGAGCAAAACGAAAACCGCAGACGCGGCGGACATAGCTGAGCAAAGCGAAAACCGCAGACGCGGCGGACAGAGCAGAGCAAAGCGAAAACCGCAGACGGGGCGGGCAGAGCAGAGCAAAGCGAAAACCGCAAAGGGGGCGGACAGAGCAGAGCAAAGCGAAAACCGCAGACGGGGCGGACAGAGCAGAGCAAAGCGAAAACCGCAGACGGGGCGGACAGAGCAGAGCAAAGCGAAAACCGCAGACGCGGCGGACAGAGCTGAGCAAAGCGAAAACCGCAGACGCGGCGGACAGAGCTGAGCAAAGCGAAAACCGCAGACGCGGCGGACAGAGCTGAGCAAAGCGAAAACCGCAGACGCGGCGGACAGAGCTGAGCAAAGCGAAAACCGCAGACGTGGCGGACAGAGCTGAGCAAAGCAAAAACCGCAGATGCGGCGGACAGAGCTGAGCAAAGCGAAAACCGCAGACGCGGCGGACAGGACTCTTTTCACACGGAACAGACTAGAAGGGAAAGGCAGAACCAGATACCCACAGGGTACTTGCAGAGAAGTAGCGAGTGGACCACAAACTCACAAACGGAAGTACAGTGACAACGAGCAGGAGTTAGGTACGAGTTCAGACTCTGCAGAAAAAGGAATGGAACGGACATAGAGAAAAAACAGGTAAAAGATAGGAGAGAGTTCAGACTGGAACTGAGTGTTCGGAGGAGACCGACACTGCAGCGGGATACAGGAGCGGGTCTGGGAATACGGCCCCCAGAGAGGCAGGACGAACAGGCAAGGAGCGTGTTCAGACTGGCCTGGAAATACAGCCTCCAGGAAGGCGGAACGAACAGGCAAGGAACGAGTACAGACTGCAGGTTAAGGTACACAGACAGGACACAGTACAGACACGGGAACTGATACCGCAAGGCAGGAGACATAGACAGGACTCAGTTCAGACACGGGAACTGATACCGCAAGGCAGGAGACAAAGACAGGACTCAGTTCAGACACGGGAACTGATACCGCAAGGCAGGAGACATAGACAGGACTCAGTTCAGACACGGGAACTGATACCGCAAGGCAGGAGACAAAGAACGGGACCCAGTTCAGACACGGGAACTGATACCGCAAGGCAGGAGACAAAGACAGGACTCAGTTCAGACACGGGAACAGATACCGCAAGGCAGGAGACATAGACAGGACTCAGTTCAGACACGGGAACTGATACCGCAAGGCAGGAGACAAAGAACGGGACCTGGCACCTTCAAAGTGCAAGCACACACTGAATGAAACACTATGCTCAGGCAGGGATAGATGGGAGCAGCTGAGCTATATACCAGGTGACAGACAGCAATAGGCTGAGGACGCACAAGGGGTGTGACCCACAGTAGGTACAAAAAGCAGGAAGTGATCGGGCGCTGCCCTTAAGCAGCAGAAACAGACAAACAGACAGCAAGGAGGGAAGCCAGAGAGACATTCTGGACTGGAGATCAAGTGCGCGCTGTTGCACAGTGGGAGATGGACCACCATGCAAGGACGCCGCCAGGTATGTTACAGTACCCCCCCCTTACGCCCCCTCTTCTTCAGGCCTGCCAGAATCTTCCGCAGGGAATTCGAAGGCCAGTTGTTCACTTCAAGGAGATCACTTCCACAGTCCACAGGAAAAATTGATTTCATCTGGATAGCTAGGATGCTACCTCCTATCCAGCCATCCTTGGCAACAGACGAAACGGGTGGAGTACCAATAACAGCACACAAGGAAGTCTCTCTCCACATATTTTCAGGTGGCACCCCAGAGGGTACAGGAGACAACTGGAAGTCCTTCACCGGGTTGGAGGGGGACAGAGACTTGGGGGTAATCTCTGCTTCGAGGTACATCTTGTCAAGCTCACAGGAAGAAATAGACGGGTTATCAGGTACATAATGAGGAAAAGTCACTGTCTCTTTGTTATCTGGTGGTACCCCGGAGAATTCAGGAAACAACTGGAGGTCCTCCGCCGGGTCAGAAGAGTGCAGAGGCTCAGAGAAAACATCTGCTTCAGAGTACACTAGGTCGGACTCACTGGAGGAAGCAGGCGAGGTATCGGGTACCGAGTATAGGAAAGTCTCTGTCCATTCACCACCAGGTGGCACCCCAAAGGGTTCTGGAGACAACTGGGGGTACTCCGCCTGGTCAGAGGAGTGTAGAGACTCATGGGTAACCTCTGCTTCAGAGTACACAAGGTCGAACTCACTGAACGAAGCAGGCGAGGTATCAGATCCAGGATATAGGAAAGTCTCTGTCCATTCACCACCAGGTGGCACCTCGAAGGGTTCTGGAGACAACTGGAGGTCCTCTGCCTGGTCGGAGGGGTGTAGAGACTCGGGAGTGACCTCTGCTTCGGAGTACACTAGGTTGGACTCACTGGACGAAGCGAGCGAGGTATCAGGTACAGAGTATAGGAGAGTCTCTGTCCTTTCGCTACCAGGTAGCACCCCGTAGGGTTCTGGAGACGACTGGAGGTCCTCCGCCTGGTCGGAGGGGTGTAGAGACTCGGGAGTAACCTCTGCTTCGGAGTACACTAGGTTGGACTCACTGGACGAAGCGAGCGAGGTATCAGGTACAAAGTATAGGAGAGTCTCTGTCCTTTCGCTACCAGGTAGAACCCCGAAGGGTTCTGGAGACAACTGGAGGTCCTCCGCCTGGTCGGAGGGGTGTAGAGACTCAGGGGTAACTACCACTTTGGGGTACCCATTGTCAGGCTCACAGGACGAAGCGGACAAAGTATCGAGTACCGAGTGTAGAGAAGTCTATCTCCATTTGTCATCGAGTGGTATCCCGGAGGATTCAGGAGGCAACAGGGGGTCCTCCACCAGGTAGTAGAGGTGCACAGACTCAGAGGTAACCACAGCTTTGGAGCATCCTTGTACATGCACACCGGTTAAAGTGGGTGAAGCATCTGATGCCGGGTGCAGGAAGTTCTCCTGTGTGGAGTCTGGATGGGCAGAAGTCTCTTCGGGCAGGAGAACCGGTGCACTACCAATGCACATTACCCATTGGGGCTTCTGCGGGATACAGGGAGATGAAGCTTCAGTAGGGACTTCAAGGTTGGGGTCAGGAGGTCTCAGGGAGGACAGACCCTGGCGTGACGGCTTGCCTCTACGTCTAGCACGTCTGGACTGCCTCTTGAGGTTGGGAGAAGTCTTCTGGGAAGCGTAGTCACCCTGTGAGGATTCTGGGTGGGCAGTAGTCTCATTGGGCTGGAGGACTATTGCGCTACCCACACACATTACCCATCGGGGCTGCTCCGGGATATTGGGAGGTGAAGCTTCAGCAGGAGCCTCCGGGTTAGGATCATCGAAGACCATTAGAAAGGCCACCAGGAAGGCCATTAGGTCCAGGAGGATCGGATCCTGTGTTTCATATAGGGGGTTGATCCATTCCAAGGCATCACCCGCCAGGTAAGACATAATGAATGCCACCTTAACCCGATCGATGGGAAAACATAGAGGGTAGAACTTGAAGTGTAGCATGCATTGCTCCACAAATGCACGACTTTGTCTTGGATCCCCATAGTGACGTGGCGGATCCGCAGGAACGAGAGCAGATAGATCCATCTGGACGGGTGCGTAATTCGCCTGGAACTCAGCTGAGAAAAAAAAAAATTATTTATTTATTTTTAATGCATGTATTCGCTGGAAAACTTCTCAGAGAGCGAAGGCCGTGGGGCTCAACGGGAACCATGGCCTGATCATGCTGTTATGCACACGCCCGGACTGACTGGCGTGTGCGTGTTTATGTTGTGATTCCACTGTGCCATGAACCGGAGAGTGCCTGGAGGGGCGTAACTAAGTATCTGCCCGATCCGACCAAGGTCGCACGACAGCATACGATGCCAGTGCACCAGGGAGGAACCAAGCAGAGGAACCAGGGTCTACTCCAGGTCAGACTCCGGACACGGCTGTTGACCCACACCGAGGAATACAGGAACAGGCAGACTAGAGCACAGGCTGGGTAGGGTCCAGTACAGACTGGGAGACAAATTCGAAACCGCAGACGCGGTAGACAGAGCTGAGCAAAGCGAAAACCGCAGACGCGGTGGACAGAGCTGAGGAAAGCGAAAACCGCAGACGCGGCGGATAGAGCTGAGCAAAGCGAAAACCGCAGACGCGGCGGACAGAGCTGAGCAAAGCGAAAACCGCAGACGCGGCGGACAGAGCTGAGCAAAGCGAAAACCGCAGACGCGGCGGACAGAGCAGAGCAAAGCGAAAACCGCAGACGCGGCGGACAGAGCTGAGCAAAGCGAAAACCGCAGACGCGGCGGACAGAGCTGAGCAAAGCGAAAACCGCAGACGAGGCGGACAGAGCAGAGCAAAGCGAAAACCGCAGACGGGGCGGACAGAGCAGAGCAAAGCGAAAACCGCAGACGGGGCGGACAGAGCAGAGCAAAGCGAAAACCGCAGACGGGGCGGACAGAGCAGAGCAAAGCGAAAACCGCAGACGGGGCGGACAGAGCAGAGCAAAGCGAAAACCGCAGACGCGGCGGACAGAGCTGAGCAAAGCGAAAACCGCAGATGCGGCGGACAGAGCTGAGCAAAGCGAAAACCGAGGACGCGGCGGACAGAGCTGAGCAAAGCGAAAACCGCAGACGCGGCGGACAGAGCTGAGCAAAGCGAAAACCGCAGACGCGGCGGACAGAGCTGAGCAAAGCGAAAACCGCAGACGCGGCGGACAGGACTCTGTTCACACGGAACAGACTAGAAGGGAAAGGCAGAACCAGATACCCACAGGGTACTTGCAGAGAAGTAGCGAGTGGACCACAAACTCACAAACGGAAGTACAGTGACAACGAGCAGGAGTTAGGTACGAGTTCAGACTCTGCAGAAAAAGGAATGGAACGGACATAGAGAAAAAACAGGTAAAAGATAGGAGAGAGTTCAGACTGGAACTGAGTGTACGGAGGAGACCGACACTGCAGCGGGATACAGGAGCGGGTCTGGGAATACGGCCCCCAGAGAGGCAGGTCGAACAGGCAAGGAGCCTGTTCAGACTGGCCTGGAAATACAGCCTCCAGGAAGGCGGAACGAACAGGCAAGGAACGAGTACAGACTGCAGGTTAAGGTACACAGATAGGACACGGTACAGACACGTGAACTGATACCGCAAGGCAGGAGACATAGACAGGACTCAGTTCAGACACGGGAACTGATACCGCAAGGCAGGAGACAAAGACAGGACTCAGTTCAGACACGGGAACTGATACCGCAAGGCAGGAGACATAGACAGGACTCAGTTCAGACACGGGAACTGATACCGCAAGGCAGGAGACAAAGAACGGGACCCAGTTCAGACACGGGAACTGATACCGCAAGGCAGGAGACAAAGACAGGACTCAGTTCAGACACGGGAACAGATACCGCAAGGCAGGAGACATAGACAGGACTCAGTTCAGACACGGGAACTGATACCGCAAGGCAGGAGACAAAGAACGGGACCTGGCACCTTCAGAGTGCAAGCACACACTGAATGAAACACTATGCTCAGGCAGGGATAGATGGGAGCAGCTGAGCTATATACCAGGTGACAGACAGCAATAGGCTGAGGACGCACAAGGGGTGTGACCCACAGCAGGTACAAAAAGCAGGAAGTGATCGGGCGCCGCCCTTAAGCAGCAGAAACAGACAAACAGACAGCAAGGAGGGAAGCCAGAGAGACATTCTGGACTGGAGATCAAGTGCGCGCTCTTGACAGTGGGAGATGGACCACCATGCAAGGACGCTGCCAGGTATGTTACACAATCTCTACTTAGGCAAGTGTATATATATATATATATATATATATATATATATATGAACTATTAGAAACTATGTAGCTACAATTTTACTGTGTAAGATTATAAATAAATATTGAGACATTGTATTACATTTTGATACAACATTATAATTACAGTTTTTCCTTAGCCACTCCCTAAACCAAATCTTCTGTCTCTCTCAAATATCTCCAGGAACGCCCTATTTAGGAAAGACATTTTTCTATCCTTCAAAACCTCAGAGAACTGCCTGTTCTTCTGTCCACATTCCGTGACGTCACTGTGAGTTGGTCGTCTCACCTGTCTCTGTCCATCAGTTTCAGCCATTTTCCTTTTTAGAGAATCACAGTTCTGACTGAGAATTAACTCATTCTGTGGAGAGATGGATCTTTGCACTGGCTGATATGGCTTCTAACATATATGTAATCTTCTACGTATTTGATAGAGTTCACTATGGGGATGACTCAGTCTAGGAGAGTTTGATATTGGCTTTTGGTAAGATTTTACCTTTCCTGGTTTTATAAATTTAGCTTGATTTATTTTCTTTTCACGATTCTCATGTTTTCTAACAAAATCCAGCATCTGCGCACATTCAAATAATGAATTTTTTTGTGATGCCATAATTTGGGAAACTGAATTTAGGAATTTGAATTTTTGTACAAAAGTTGTTATCATATGTTGTACTTTTCCATTTTTGATGAGAGCTTTGTACAACCGTTCAAATATGGACATGAATGTATATGTACATTCCTTCCTACCAATCCTTAGTTTCTGCAGATCTTCTATGTTGGGAAAATCCTTTGTGACACAATAAAACAAATATCTTAATCTGTCCGAATCCTTTTCCCATCCATTAGGAGAGTCATTTTCACAGGGCATTAAATGTAAACGTCTGGACAATGTCACAGGAATCCATATTTTAAATAATTGATTCCTCTCCTCATTGGATAAATCAAACTTATCAGAGAAGCTCTCAAATGTCTCTGAATTTCTACAGGCATGGATTTTGACATCATATTTTGGCATGATTTTGTATAATTTCAGCAAATTTTTCCTCATTTTAATTTGGAGTTGAGCCTGGGTAATTCCAGAATTCTCTGATATTTTTAGTGGCTCTTGTACGTCCGTTCCTCCTACGTCACTCACGTCTCCTCCCACATCACCTAGTATGTCGGTTTCTCGTATGTCAGTCATGTCTCCTCCCATGTCAGGTTTCTGTATGTCCGTCTCTTGGTCAGACCCAAGGTCACCTTCAGTTACAGACACGTGTCTTACTTCTTGTTCATTTTCCACATTACAGTCTGAATCAGTATCACCGTCTGACACTTCTACACTATTTTCCTGCTTAGAAATCTCTAACACAAGACTATGAAAAAAATCTACCAAATGTAGAATATTTCTCAATTTCTGTTTGTCTCTATTTACCAATTTAGAAGTTAACTGTAAATTCTGCAATTCACATTCTTTGTATAAACTGAGCCACAAAACTTCTATGTCATCTCCTACATTAACTTTGAAATTAATATTACTTTGTTTAGCAAAAGAAGAAATTATATCCATATTTTGCTTACCTTAAGATTCCTTGGCTTCTCTTTATCAGCACGTCCTGTCTTCAGTTTGTCTGATTCTTTTCCTGTGTGATTCTGTTCCTTGTTAGTACCTCTGCTTCCTGTCTTTCCTCAGTCTGTAGGTCCTTTCTGCTTCTCGTGACAAACTAGTGAATTTACTGACACGTGAACAACAGCTGTTCAGCTCGTCAGGACTCCCCCCTTGTTCACGGAAGAAATTCACTTACTTAATTAAAAAAAAAAAAAACAGGACTGGCTGGCTCACCATTGTAAAATAAAACTCTTCCTGTATTATTTTTTTCTACTGAGGACTTCTCAAAGTATCAATATCACGATATTCTTATAAAAAATGTATCTATTTATTCTTGGATTGTCCATTAAAAAGAATCAGATTGCAGCAGGTACATACAATAATTAGTTATAAAGTAATTGTCCATTTGTCCATAATTAGCTTAATTGTTGAGATTCACCCATCTTTCCTTGGATCCTGGCTGGTAAATCATGTCTTTGTCCAACATGTGTCCAGGCCTACGTGTCATCTGCTTCTCAGCATGAAGATTCTGTGTCTTGTGGGGTGGGCAGAGCAAGAGAGCCCCCCCTTTCTGTACCATGGGCTTTTATAGCCAGTCGTATGGACACCTGTTCTACATATGGTAGTGAACCAAAAATACACACACAAATAGCGCATGTCAACTAGACACGATGGCTGAGGCATAGAACTCGGAAAAATGATTATCGATTAACATTCCAAATGAATTTCCATTATTAACCATTTAACAGAGACCGCCTGGGAATGCCAGGTGCTGTAGGCTTTTGCTTTTTCCTTCCTTCCACCAGCAGGGGGCACTCTCTTCTATGCCTTTTTTCCATTCCCTTTCACAAGTGCACACATTCATTCTCTTTTCTTTTTTTCATTTGCTTTCTCTCTTGCGCTATTTCATCTCTGCAAAATACCAGCATCCTTCTGATCACCGTGGGCCTCCAGCATTGTTGCTTCTTTACTTTTAATACTAGGCTCCTTTTCACCAGGACCAGCGTCTCCCGCGTGGCTGGAGGCAACCACCGGTAACCCCAAGCAGAAGACCTTTGCAGGCAACACGACCCTCCCCCCTGAAGAGCAGCTCAAAGTCACTGGCAACCATCTCACCCTCTTCCTTCATTCACCCCTGGACGTCTCGCTCCGTCCCCAAGTTATGCGTCCAGCTTGCTCTTTCTGTCACATTACCACGATGAAGGGTTTAGCCTGCAGGAGACCCTGCGCCGAGACATTTTTGAAGACACCTGATGCAGCGGGTGAATCACTGCTAAACAAACCACACCTGTAGGGACGGCACAGCCTTTGCATGGACCCTTCGGAGCCCGCCCCGTCATGGCCAGATTGCTCGCCACCAAGCGATCCTGAGAAAGGCTGGCCGGGCGATTGATCGGACAGTGTCTACTGGCCATGCCACCTTGGATACGCCCGATCTCGTCTGATCTCGGAAGCAAAGCAGGGCTGGGCACAGACAGTACTTGGATGGGAGACTATTTTGATGACGTTTTGCCCTACTGCCCAGCTCGGCTAGCATGGAACGGCGCCTTGCCGGACACCGACCTTAAGTAACTTAGATGATGGAAGCCCCAAGGCCTCTGAGCCAGTTGGCAGCTAAGTACGCTACCCCGCCGCCTTAACGCAGGCCTGACACCGAACTCTTTGCCACGGCTAGGAGTGCTTATTGACTCAGCAGCTCGCCGTGTGGAAATCATGGCGTTAAAAGCACCCGGGGCCGTGAAGGGGCCAGGCTTTCAGCAGGTGCCCAGGGAAGGTTTTGGATGCCGGCCGAATAGCGAGGGCCAGCAGAAGTAACATGTTTCTCTGCAAAGAAGCTTGTGTAACCAAGCCAGACGGCTGACAAAGAGCTAACCTCAGTGCAAGGAAGGCAAGGAAGGTGCGGAAGGAATTGGGGAGGGGGGGGTGATTCCTGCTAGGGCCCTGAAATCATAAAACAGGCAGGAGAGTCTGACGCATGGTGACGGAGAGGTTGTAGGGGCAGATAGGGGGTGTTGTCACGTGCGAGCACGTGTGCATGCTGGCTTGTGTGTGAGAGTGCGCTTCCTAGGTGTGGCGCGCTGCATACAGTCAAAGGGATTGTTCCCTTTCATTAAAAGTTAATCCCCGGCTGCAGGCTATTAGAAAGCAACTAACCGCGCTCTACTCACCCTACCCGGGTCTACCGGTGAGTCTCGCCTCTGCTCCCGGCCTGTGGCATTGGCCGTGAAGCTGACGTTCCGTCGACAGCGCTGCAGCCGATCAGTGAGCTCAGAGGCTCTGAGCGGGGCGTTGTGTCTACAAGACCTTTTAAGGAAGCCAGCAAAAAAATTGAAGAGAAGGGAAAGCACAAAAGGACCTGGTCTTGCTGAGCACTGGAAAGGGCAGCCGGCAGCCAGACGTCAAAGTAGAAAAGCAGCAAGTGAGAGTTCTGTCTCTGCCTATGGCCACACCAATCTGAACATGCCTGAACTCGTCTGATCTCAGAAGCTAAGCAGGGTTGGGCCTGATTAGTACTTAGATGGGAGACCACCTGGGAATACCAGGTGCTGTAGGCTTTTGCTTTTTTCTTCCTTCCACCAGCAGGGGGCACTCTCTTCTATGCCTTTTTTCCATTCCCTTTCACAAGTGCACACATTCATTCTCTTTTCTTTTTTTCATTTGCTTTCTCTCTTGCGCTATTTCATCTCTGCAAAATACCAGCATCCTTCTGATCACCGTGGGCCTCCAGCATTGTTGCTTCTTTACTTTTAACCACTTCGCGCCAGAGCCTGTTTTTGCCTTCGTGACCGGGCCAATTTTTTCAATTCTGACCACTGTCACTTTATGAGGTAATTACTCTGGAACGCTTCAACGGATCCCCCTGATTCTGAGACTGTTTTTTTGTGACATATTGTACTTCATGATTGTGGTAAAATTTCTTTGATATCTCTTGCGTTTGATTGTGAAAAAATCGGAAATTTGGCGAAAATTTTGAAAATTTTGCAATTTTCAAACTTTGAATTTTCATGCCCTTTAATCAGAGAGATATATCACACAAAATAGTTAATAAATAACATTGCCCACATGTCTACTTCACATCAGCACAATTTTGGAACCAAAATTTTTTTTTGTTAGGAAGCTATAAGGGTTAAAATTTGACCAGCAATTTCTCATTTTTACAACAAAATTTACAAAAACATTTTTTTTAGGGACCACATCTTATTTGAAGTGACTTTGAGGAGCCTTTATGACAGAAAATACCCAAAAGTGATACCATTCTAAAAACTGCACCCCTCAAGGTGCTCAAAACCACATTCAAGAAGTTTATTAACCCTTCAGGTGCTTCACAGGAATTTTTGGAATGTGGATGAAAACAATGAACATTTAACTTTTTTTCACAAAACTGCTATTTTAACCTCAAATTTTTAATTTTCACAAGGGCAGCCAGAAAAAATGGACCCCAAAATGTGTTGTGTAATTTCTCCTGAGCACGCTGATACCCCATATGTGGTGCAAAGCCACTGTTTGGGTGCACGGCATGGCTTGGAAGGTAAGGAGCGCCATTTGACTTTTGGAATGGAAATTTGACTGGAATGGATAGCGGACGCCATGTTGCATTTGGAGAGCCCCAGAGGTGTCTAAACAGAGGAAACCCCCAACAAGTGACCCCATTTTGGAAACTAGACCCCTCAAGGAACTTATCTAGATGTGTGGTGAGCACCTTGAACCCCCAGGGGCTTCACAGAATTTTATAATGTTGAAGTGTGAAAATAAAAAAACACATTTTTAACACAAAACTGCTACTTTAGCCTCAAATTTTTAATTTTCACAAGGGAAGCCAGAAAAAATGGACCACAAAATGTGTTGTGCAATTTCTCCTGAGCACGCTGATACCCCATATGTGGTGCAAAGCCACTGTTTGGGCGCACGGCATGGCTTGGAAGGTAAGGAGCGCCATTTGACTTTTGGAATGGAAATTTGACTGGAATGGATAGCGGACGCCATGTTGCATTTGGAGAGCCCCTGAGGTGCCTAAACAGAGGAAACCCCCAACAAGTGACCCCATTTTGGAAACTAGACCCCTCAAGTAACTTGTCTAGATGTGTGGTGAGCACCTTGAACCCCCAGGGGCTTCACAGAATTTTATAATGTTGAAGTGTGAAAATAAAAAAACACATTTTTAACACAAAACTGCTAATTTAGCCTCAAATTTTTAATTTTCACAAGGGCAGCCAGAAAAAATGGACCCCAAAATGTGTTGTGCAATTTCTCCTGAGCATGCTGATACCCCATATGTGGTGCAAAGCCACTGTTTGGGCGCACGGCATGGCTTGGAAGGTAAGGAGCGCCATTTGACTTTTGGAATGGAAATTTGACTGGAATGGATAGCGGACGCCATGTTGCATTTGGAGAGCCCCTGAGGTGCCTAAACAGAGGAAGCCCACAACAAGTGACCGAATTTTACAATCTACTCCTCTGTATAAATTAATCTAGTGGTGGGAAAATAAGTAGATAGGTAAATGGTCACTAAACCCATAGATGAATTCCCACAGAGGTGTCATTTCTATAATGGGGTCACTTCAGGGGGGATTATGCTGTTCTGGCACTTTTCAGAGTACCAGAGCTAAAGAATCCCCCCTGAAGTGACCCCATTTTGGAAATGAAACCCCTCTGGGAATTCATCTATGGGTTTAGTGACCATTTTAACTCAATGGATGATTTCCAGAAACAAGCACGCAATGGAAGGTTTAGATTCTGGAGAACCCCCCCTGGAAATTAAGTGAGCTCTACTCGAATGTGTCATTCACTAAATGAACCAAATGTTTGAATGACAAATTGGGATACATTTTTACAGTTTAAAAACGTGGTTCTGTGTGGAAGATTTTAAAGCAGTCAGTGACGCATAAGGCTGGCAATGATGGGCATTGTGGGCAATAGTAGCGGGTATCATGCCTCATTCCTCTCTTAGTACATACACGACATCTTTTCTGGGGGTTCCTTCTTGTTTCCGTTGCTGGAATAAGTGCAATAAAATGTCGCTCAGTGAGTCTTTTCACATCCTCAGATTCTAATGGATGAGCGGGGCTAACACTTTGAAAGACAAGATTTTCAATTACCTTTTCTTGATAATCAAGAAAAGGATCTGAATTTCCTGCTTTTTTGTACAACACAAAAGAATTGTATGTGGCCACCTGAAACAAATAAATAACCAACTTTTTATACCAGGTATAGGACTTTCTTGATACCTGGTATGGCTGTAGAACCTGGTCTGCAAGGTCCACCCCCCCCATGTGTTTGTTGTAGTCAATGACTGACACAGGTTTTTGCTTCGGAGTGGTGGATCCTAGTTCTACAGTGGCCTTTGTGACATCTGTGTGGATCGAGCTGAGGACAAAAATATCCCTCTTATCCCTATATTTCAGGGCAAGCAGCTCTCCGTTGTGTACAGCCCCTGACTGCCCCTTTTGAAACTTTTGGTTGACCAATGGTTGTGGAAACCCCTGACGGTTTTTACGGATGGTCCCACAAGCCCCGATGTTGTGTTCAACCAGACTTTTAAATAGGGGTATGCTGGTGTAATAATTGTCCACATATAGATTGTAGCCTTTTTGAAAAAATGGACTTATCAGCTCCCAAACAATTTTTCCAGATGTCCCCAGATAAGTAGGGCATCCTGGTGGGTTTAGTTGGCTATCTTTCCCCTCATATATGCGAAAAGCGGATGTGTATCCGGTTGAACTTTCGCACATTTTATAGAGCTTTATTCCAAACCTTGCCCTTTTAGATGGGATAAATTGCTTGAGGTGCAGTCTTCCTTTGAATATTACAAGGGACTCGTCTATAGAAATATTTTGTGTTGGGGTGTAGAGGCTTAAGAATTTTTCTGACAAATTTTCAATGATGGGTCTAATTTTATATAACCTGTCATGTTCTGGGGCATTTCTGGGCAGGCATTGACTATTGTCGTTAAAATGCCAAAACCGCATGAGCATTTCATAACGGGTCCTAGGCAGAATGACTGAAAACATAGGGGTGGCTTGAACAGGGTGGTTGGACCAGCAGGATCGAATGCTCGGTTTTTTAACAAGCCCCATGGCAAATGTAAGTCCTAAAAATTTTTTTATTTCCGGGACATTAGTTGGTGTCCATAAATTTGCCCTAGCATAGTAAGATCGGGGATTCTGGCTTATGAATTGGGACGCGTATAAATTTGTTTGCACGACAATATGCTCTAGCAAGCTGTCTGTAAAAAACAAATTAAAAAAATGAATTGGTCCAAAATCTTCCACCTCCACATTTATACCAGGAATGGCATTGAAATCAGGGCTGAATGGAGCAGCCGAATCTGAAGCCTCCCATCTGGGAAATGCTAGATCATGTGGCAACGCCCCTTGTACACTGGCGTGCGCCAATTCACTAGTAGCAGGGACAGCGCTTGTACTGGGCAGTGTTCCCTGATTTGGAGACGTTTCTCCAGTAGCGCTATTTGCCCCTATTGCTGTACTGGTCCTTGGGCTTGAGGATGGAACAGAATCACTGCTCATTTCTGGGCTCTCAGTGTCGCCGCTACTAAAGCCCTCAAAATCCATATCTCCATCTGAGATTGCGCTGTCATCAGTGTCAGAACACAGCAGGGCATACACCTCCTCTGCGGTATAAGTCTGACGGGCCATTTTATTTTTATATTTTTTGACTGGACTGAACGGACCGGACTGAAAGGACGGGACCGGACTGGACTGACCGGACTGATCTGACAGGACTGACTGACTGATGTGACAGGACTGACTGACTGATCTGACAGGACTGACTTACTGACAGATCTGACAGGACTGACTGACTGACAGATCTGACTGACTGACAGATCTGACAGGACTGACTGACTGACAGATCTGACAGGACTGACAGATCTAACAGGACTGACTGACAGACAGATCTGACTGACTGACAGATCTGACAGGACTGACTGACTGACAGATCTGACAGGACTGACTGACTGACAGATCTGACAGGACTGACTGACTGACAGATCTGACAGGACTGACTGACTGACAGATCTGACAGGACTGACTGACAGATCTGACAGGACTGACTGACTGACAGATCTGACAGGACTGACAGGACTGACTGACAGATCTGACAGGACTGACTGACAAATCTGACAGGACTGACTGACTGACAGATCTGACAGGACTGACAGATCTGACTGACAGATCTGACAGGACTGACAGATCTGACTGGACTGATCTGACAGGACTGACTGATCTGACAGACTCACTAACCCTAACTCTTACTTTCTTTTTTATTTTATTTTTTTTTTTACTTTCACAGTGGCAAGGCTGACAGCTCTTGTCACACTGTTTCTCCTCTGCTCTCTCACTGAGATCGGAGGAGAAACTGCATTTATCAGACAGATCGCCCGGGAAAGTTTGTTGCTAAAACAAACTTCCCTGGTGATCTCTCTGATTGGCTGGTGTGACGCTGACATCATCGAGACCTGAGCCAATCAGGTCTCGATGATGTCAGAGGTCACAGCACCGGGATCCCCGCCGCTGACAGGTATGTGGGGGGTCCCGATCGCCGACCACCGGCTGTCCCTATCTTTTAAATGCCGCGATCGCTATGGATCGCGGCATCTAAAAGATAGGAACAGGTTAACATCATGGGGACCTGATCCAATCAGGTCCCCATGATGCCACATGTCAGAGCTATCGCTCTGAACCGGTACCGCAGCGCTAGCAGGACCCTGGGGGTCCTGAGCGCTGCGGGACCACCCACCGTTTTTAAACGTCGGCGCTGCACAGAGCCCAGGCAGCGCCGACGTTTATGTACAGTGGGCGGTCCTGAACCGGTTAATACTAGGCTCCTTTTCACCAGGACCAGCGTCTCCCGCGTGGCTGGAGGCAACCACCGGTAACCCTAAGCAGAAGACCTTTGCAGGCAACATGACCCTCCCCCCTGAAGAGCAGCTCAAAGTCACTGGCAACCATCTCACCCTCTTCCTTCATTCACCCCTGGACGTCTCGCTCCGCCCCCAAGTTACAGGTCCAGCTTGCTCTTTCTGTCACATTACCGCGATGAAGGGTTTAGCCTTCAGCAGCAAGTGAGAGGCATGTCTCTGCCTACGGCCACACCACCCTGAACACGCCCGATCTCATCTGATCTTGGAAGCTAAGCAGGGTCGGGCCTGGTTAGTACTTGGATGGGAGACTGTAAAATAATACACTTCCTGTATTATTTTTTTCTTCTGAGGACTTCTCAAAGTATCAATATCACGATATTCTTATAAAAAAATGTATCTATTTATTCTTGGATTGTCCATTAAAAAGAATCAGATTGCAGCAGGTACATACAATAATTAGTTATAAAGTAATTGTCCATTTGTCCATAATTAGCTTAATTGTTTAATTGCTGAGATTCACCCATCTTTCCTTGGATCCTGGCTGGTAAATCATGTCTTTGTCCAGCATGTGTCCAGGCCTACATGTCATCTGCTTCTCAGCATGAAGATTCTGTGTCTTGTGGGGTGGGCAGAGCAAGAGAGCCCCCCCTTTCTGTACCATGGGCTTTTATAGCCAGTCGTATGGACACCTGTTCTACATATGGTAGTGAATCAAAAATACACACACAATTAGCGCATGTCATCTAGACACGATGGCTGAGGCATAGAACTCAGAAAAATGATTATCGATTAACATTCCAAATGAATTTCCATAATTAACCATTTAACATTTCCCACTTTTTGAGAATAAAAGGACTTTAACTGAAAATTCTCAAAAGAAGATACATTCATCAATCATTTTTTCTTTCCTTCTTCCTTGGCAATATCATTAAATTTCCATAATAATAATAATAGTAATAATAGTATCAATATCGGATTATTGTTATATAATGATGTGAATTCATGTTATGGTAAGCCGTGACTAATATTCATTTAATATGTATAATTATACTTCCCTATATCTAAATTGAAGCAATCGCGGGTTCAATCGTCATCATCTGATGTCATCGGGTCGTCGTCTCGTCTTCTTCTTGGTTCTTTTATAACACAGTCTTTAGATGAAAACTCCTTTGAAATAAATTACAGCATGTAGATATTGTACAGTCCATAATTGTGCTCATTATTGTTCAGTCCATAAACTGTACTCTTTATTAGAAAGATCATGTGTGTCAGTTGATAAGAAAACAAAGTCCATGGATGAAATGTAGCTTTAATATCTGTGCAGTGTCACCTGGACTTACGTTGGATCGTCTTTGGAATCTTCCGTGTGTCCGCACTGGTCTCGTGTCACTTTTGGAACAGATGTGACGTCTTTGGTCAGTAAAGCAAGGGTTAACTTGACACTTTCCTGCTTTATATAGCACCATAACCAGTACTCAGTCCTTTATATACAGGACACATATGCCAGGTATTACCTGTTCACTAGCTTTCATTGAAGCGTTGCAGGTGATAAGAAACCACTGGAACGTGATGAAACTTGAACACAACACAGTACATATAGGATCATCGTCCTCTGCCGTCCTGGTGATCAGTGGTGTGAATTGTATTGTATGTAATGGACACAGTCTATTATAACACTCAGCATTCACACCTGTTACCTTCTGAGACGTCCGGATATCAGTTGCTTCTTCTTGTAACTTTTGAGAATCTCTTTGATTTATAAAAATTAAAAGTCTTTATTAAGATAGAATTCATAATTGCGATGTCTTGATTGAAGTCTTCATTCCCTAATCTGATACCAAATCTGGCAGTTTTTCCTAACCTATAATATCACAGCGTACCATAGCAATCAGTAATATCCATCTAATTATTATCAAAATATTAAAATAAATTATGTTTGGAATAATAAACAATAATAGATAATAATTCATTATCAATCAAGTTCTCCATATGATAGAACATTTTTATGTCATAGGTGTAATTACCTTTTCCAACCCATAGGTGTCAGTGTATTTTGAAAAAACAAGTTTTTATATCTTTATTAAACCAATAATATCAAAGAATGTATATGTAGTGCCGGCGTCCCTGCCCTTTGCTAGGCAGGGACGCTGTTCCCCTCACCTCTCTGCTCCGTGCCCGGGGTCCTCCTCCCGCTCTGCTGGCAGCGCGCGCTCCTTCCTGGCCACTGTGCTTAGGGCGCGCGCGCTCTCCCTCCCTCTTGAAGGGGCCGCGCGCGCCGTCATAAGGAGTCCCGGGCCAATGTCCGGAGGACTTCACCATATATAAGGCACCTCCTCCAAAATGGAGGTGCCCGAGCAATGTTGTTGCAATTTTCACTACTCTGCTTCAGACCAGACCAAGATGGTCAAAACCCGTCAGGACTTCCGCCGTGCCGAGGGGAGCTGCTTCTACTGTGGCAGTAAGGAGCACCGGATCCGTGCCTGCCCGGAGAGGTCGGGAAACGCCTGTGTCTAGGTTCGCTCAGAGAGGTCGACCTAGACAAGAATAAATCCTCTCCATCTCTGCTGCTGTCAGTCTCAATCGTCTGCGGGGAGAACCGTTATTTCGAACTAGCCCAACTTGACTCTGGAGCAGCCGGGAATCTTATTTCACAGTCCCTGGTAGAGAAATACCGCATCCCCACCAAACCTCTGGCTGTACCCTTGTCTGTTGCTGCCGTGGATGGGGGTCTCTTACCACTCCCCATCCAACTCATCACCGAATCCATTACTCTGCAGGTGGGAATGCTGCATTCTGAGAGTATCTCCTTTCATGTTCTGCCTGGACTCTCTCACGCCCTCTTGCTAGGTCTACCTTGGCTCCAGAGACATGCACCCGTGCTTGACTGGCAGACCGGAGAAGTCCTTCGCTGGGGACAGGACTGCCATAAGACGTGTCTGGTTCCCGTCCATCCCGTCCGTCCTTCTCCTACCCCAGCTAATCTACCTGGACTTCCGATTCCTTATTGGTCTTATGCTGATGTCTTTAATAAAAAGGAGGCAGAGACACTACCCCCTCATAGACCATACGACTGCCCTATCGACCTGTTACCCGGTACTACTCTTCCCCGTGGGCGTATTTATCCATTATCCGCTGCTGAGACCCGGTCGATGTCCGAATATATTGAGGAGAATCTGGCCAGGGGATTCATCCGGAAATCTACCTCCCCGGCGGGAGCAGGCTTCTTTTTCGTCAAAAAGAAGGACGGCTCTCTCTGTCCCTGTATAGACTATAGAGGCCTTAACCAGATCACGGTGAAGAATAAGTACCCCCTTCCGCTCATTCCGGAGTTATTTGATCGTCTGAGGGGGGCTAGAATCTTCACCAAACTGGACCTCCGTGGGGCGTACAACCTGGTTCGTATCCGTCAGGGGGATGAATGGAAGACGGCATTCAACACCCGGGACGGCCACTATGAATATCTGGTAATGCCCTTTGGTCTCTGTAACGCTCCTGCCGTCTTTCAAGAGTTGGTCAATGACATCTTTCGGGACCTTCTCTACTCCTGCGTAGTGGTGTACCTGGACGACATCTTGGTCTTCTCTCCGGATCTCCAGACTCACCGGAGGGACGTTCGTCAGGTCCTGCTCAGGCTCAGGCAGAATCACCTCTTCGCTAAATATGAGAAGTGCCTCTTTGAGCAGACCTCGCTTCCGTTTTTGTGCTACATTATTTCTCAGACCGGCCTACGAATGGATCCAGAGAAACTGTCTGCCATCGAGAAATGGCCTCGACCGGAGGGGTTGAAGGCCATTCAGCGGTTCCTGGGCTTCGCCAACTACTACGGCCTCTTCATACCGCACTTCTCTTCCCGGACTGCCCCAATTTCCGCGCTCACCCATAAGGGTACTAATCCCAAAGAGTGGCCGCCCGAAGCAGAGGAGGCCTTTCTTTCCTTAAAACAGGCCTTCTCTTCCGCCCCGGTGCTGCATTGCCCGGACGGCAACAAGCAGCTCTTCCTGGAAGTTGACGCCTCCTCCTCTGGAGCCGGAGCGGTACTTACTCAAAAATCATCTTCCGGGAGGATGGTAACTTGCGGCTTCTTCTCTAAACTCTTCTCCTCCTCAGAGCGCAATTATTCCATAGGAGACCGAGAGTTATTGGCCATCAAACTGGCATTGGAGGAGTGGCGTTACCTGCTCGAGGGGGCTCTTCACCCGGTAATAATTTACACTGACCACAAGAACTTGGCTTATCTCCAGCATGCCCAGAGACTTAACCCGCGCCAAGCCCGGTGGTCCTTGTTTTTTGCTCGCTTTGACTTTGTTCTTCATTTTCGCCCGGCTGACAAAAACGTCAAGGCGGACGCCTTGTCTCGATCCTTTCTGGTGTCTGATCTCGAGGAAGATCCGAAACACATCATCGATCCCGCCAGAGTAATGCAGGTGGCTCACGTGAGTCTAAATCGTCTCCCTCCCGGAAAGACGTTCGTATCAGTACCTGATCGGGAGAAGATCCTTCACTGGGGTCACTCGTCTAAACTGGCTGGCCACGCCGGTCAGAAAAAGACCCTCCAGCTTATTACCCGGCACTACTGGTGGCCTACCCTGCACAAGGACGTAATAGACTTTGTTTCTGCCTGTGTGTCCTGCGCCCGCAGCAAGGTTCCGAGACATCTGCCAGCCGGTCGTCTCCTTCCACTTTCTGTACCTGCTGCCCCCTGGCAGCATATAGCAATGGACTTTATAACTGACCTCCCAGTCTCTGCCGGTTGTACGGTCATTTGGGTGGTCGCTGACCGCTTCTCCAAGATGGCTCATTTCGTTCCCCTGCCAGGCCTCCCGTCTGCACCCGAGCTAGCTAAAGACTTTATTCGTCACATCTTCCGTCTTCATGGCCTGCCCCTCCACATCATGTCGGATCGTGGGGTACAGTTCACCTCACGCTTCTGGAGAGCCACTTGTAAACTGCTAGACGTCACCCTGGACTTCTCTTCCGCTTACCACCCACAGTCCAATGGTCAAGTGGAGCGGATCAATCAGAACCTGACCAGTTACCTCCGGCACTTCGTTAATGCCCATCATTCAGACTGGGTGGATCTCCTACCATGGGCCGAGTTCTCTTATAACAATCACGAGAGCGAATCCACCTCCAAATCCCCGTTTTTTGTAGTCTTCGGTCAGCATCCTCGGATTCCTTTTCCTGTCTCCACCTCTGTGGACAACCCGGCTGCGGAATCTCTCGTTAGCAAATTTTCCTCCATTTGGGAGAGTACCCGATCCGCACTCCTTCAGTCGTCCGAACGGATGAAAAGACACGCTGACAAAAAACGCCTGGATCCTCCACAATTTCATCCTGGAGATAAAGTCTGGCTCTCATCTAAATATGTCCGACTCAAGATACCTTCTTACAAGTTAGGGCCTCGGTTCATCGGTCCTCTGGAGGTCATCAGTCAGATCAACCCGGTGGCCTATAAATTGAAACTCCCGGCCAACTTATGGATCCCTAACTCCTTCCATGTATCTCTCCTCAAACCTGTGGTACTTAACTCTTTTTCCAAGTCTACAGGTACGACTCCTGCTCCGGTTTCTGCTGAGGACGAGTTTGAGGTAGAGAACATTCTTGCCACCAAAAGGGTAAGAGGAAAGACCTTTTTTCTAGTAGATTGGAAGGGGTTTGGTCCTGAGGAGAGAACGTGGGAGCTCCGGGAGAACATCCATGCCCCGCTCATCCTTGCTAAATTTCTGTCTGGCCTAAAAAAGGGGGTGCCTAAAGGGGGGGGTACTGTAGTGCCGGCGTCCCTGCCCTCTGCTAGGCAGGGACGCTGTTCCCCTCACCTCTCTGCTCCGTGCCCGGCGTCCTCCTCCCGCTCTGCTGGCAGCGCGCGCTCCTTCCCGGCCACTGTGCTTAGGGCGCGCGCACTCTCCCTCCCTCTTAAAGGTGCAACTCGCGCCGTCCTAAGGAGTCCCCGGCCAATGGCCGGAGGACTTCACCATATATAAGGCACCTCCTCCAAAATGGAGGTGCCCGAGCAATGTTGTTGCACTGTTCACCACTCTGCTTCAGCCCTCAGGTCCCGTTGCCAGTTACCTGCCAGATACCTGCCAGATTCCTGCCAGCTTGCTGTCTTATTCCTGCCTGATATTCTGCTACCTGCCTGCTAGCCTGAGGTCCGACGGTCTGCCTTACAACTCCTGTCAGTCTGTCTAAGGACCAGCTTGCCCGCTCACCTGGGAGCGCACATCTGCTACCTGCCTGCTAGCCTACCTGAAGGCCCCGCCGTCACGTGCTGTGACCACCTGCCTGTCCAGTGACTCCTGCCCGCTCACCTGGGAGCGCTCATCTGCCGCCTGTCTGTTGGTCTTCCTGGAGGCTCCGCCGTCACATGCTGTGACCACCCGTTTATCCAGAGACTCTCGCCTGCTCACCTGGGAGCTCACGTCTACCATCAGCCGCCACAGGTCGTACCAACCCTTTACCCAGAGACTGCCACGGTCACTTGCCGTGACCATCTGCCCGTTCACCCAGAGACTGCCCCGGTCACTTGCCGTGACCATCTGCCCGTTCATCCAGAGACTGCCCCGGTCACTTGCCGTGACCTCCTGCCCATTCTTCCAGAGACTGTCCCGGTCACCTGCTGTGACTGCCTGCCTGGTCGCCACCCGCTCCCTTACAAGGACCGCCCCCTTGTATAGTAGCTCAGAGGTTCCGCCTCCCAGACCCGTTACAGTATACTCCTGAACCAAAATGAATAAATATATGAATGTATGAATGAATGAATGAATAAATGAAAAAATGAATGAATGAATTGTTGTGTTTACTCAGAAAATGTAAACATTTTTTTCCTTAGCAATATATATTTAATGAAGCAATACTCTAGTATTAGACATTACTTTATTAAATATTAATGTGTTTTCTCAATTGAGATATTGAACTCAAATAAAATCAAATGAGAATTAAAAAATAGAAAAATAAGAAGTATAAAGTAAGAATAAAATTTTAAAAATGAAAAATAAAATTAAGAGTAAAAATAAGAATAAAAATAAAAATAAGGCCTTTAAATTTTAATGACAAATGCAGAGTAATTATATTCTCCATAAAAAATACCCTTATAGCTCCATTATCTGGATGATTTCATATTTGTCATAACCTTGTACCACCAAAAAATATTAAATTATGCAACTTTGCATGTAATACCCTTCTTAATTATACCATAGTACCTTATTATTATTTCTTCTTTATTAAAATGTGTGGAAAATAAGTATTGATCAAAAGTGATTATGTAATCAGGATCAAAAACACATTTTCCCCCTTAATACCAAAAATATTTTTTTATAAAATTTATGTATATATCAGAACCCAATTAAAAATAATTATTCTTCTAGAAATATTGTGCATAAATTTCATATTGATGTGTAGCATAGATTTGACTAAAGAGAGGTGTGTACCTATTTAGGTAACCATTAAAAATAATATTATAGTTATTCAAGAATATTATCATGTGGAAAATTATTCTAAATATAAATTTGCTTTGTAAACCATTTTGATGTGTGGTTGCCCTTATCCACTATTAGTTAAATCAAGAAATAATAATTATTAAAGAAATATAGAAATATATATATGTAGATAATACCTAATTATGTATTATAATTTCCTCAGAATTAAATATATTTTTGTACCTTCACATAAAAAAACATTTTTTTTTTTAAACATACAAACATACGAGGCCTCTGTCACATCAATCACACTTAGCAGCTGCTGATTTGCTCATCTGTCACCTTCACTCTGACATTCACAGATCTGTTCAACTCAAACATTCCACATATGAAGTTTTAGATATATATATATATATATATATATATATATTTAACCCAAAATTGTTGCATCCCAATTTATTAATGCGCATTGCCATATCAATTGAATATCTTTATATTTCTTTGAATATTCCCCAAGTACATATTATATAATATGAGAGTAAGTCACTGGAATTTCAGACACTTGAAAAAACTCTTGTCTTAGATTCTTTTTTCACTGGCTGCCCGGTCTTAAGTTACATCAGTTGAAAATAGAATGAATGGGATCCTATACTATTAGCTCAAAGTTCAAAGGCCGCAGCTGTCACACGTCATGCTGTAAAGCTTCTTTAATTTGCACGAACACTTCATGCACAGAAAATATTAGCAACACAAAAGAATTAATAAGTATTACATATATATTATAGTTCAACTAGATATATTGTTATTATTTTAAAATGTTATACACATAAAATCATGCAATTTTTTCACTTCCTGTGTGAATAAAGAAATAAATCCATTTTAGAGTTCTTTGATCAAATCCTGCTTTGGAATGAAAACTCTAAGGAAATATAAGAAAATAAAATTAAATATCAAATTCATACAGAAACAGAATTATTTAAATATCTTATACATATATTGGTTGGTTCTAATGTAATTCAAAATATTGCTACTTAAAGTTATATATATGAAATTCTAATTTATTAATTAATATGTATATATATATATTTTATAAAAGTATATATAAATACAATTATACGCAATCTCTACTTAGACAAGTGTATATATATATATATATATATATATATAAACTATTAGAAACTATGTAACTACAATTTTACTGTATAAGATTATAAATAAATATTGAGACATTGTATTACATTTTGATAAAACATTGTAATTACAGTTTTTCCTTAGCCACTCCCTAAACCAAATCTTCTGTCTCTCTCAAATATCTACAGGAACGCCATATTTAGGAAAGACATTTTTCTATCCTTCAAAACCTCAGAGAACTGCCTGTTCTTCTGTCCACATTCCATGACGTCACTGTGAGTTGGTCGTCTCACCTGTCTCTGTCCATCAGTTTCAGCCATTTTCCTTTTTAGAGAATCACAGTTCTGACTGAGAATTAACTCATTCTGTGGAGAGATGGATCTTTGCACTGGCTGATATGGCTTATAACATATATGAAATCTTCTGCGTATTTGATAGAGTTCACTATAGGGATGACTCAGTCTAGGAGAGTTTGAAATTGGCTTTTGGTAAGATTTTACCTTTCCTGGTTTTATAAATTTAGCTTGATTTATTTTCTTTTCACGATTCTCATGTTTTCTAACAAAATCCACCATCTGCGCACATTCAAATAATGAATTTTTTGGGATGCCATAACTTGGGAAACTGAATTTAGGAATTTGAATTTTTGTACAAAAGTTGTTATCATATGTTGTACTTTTCCATTTTTGATGAGAGCTTTGTACAACCGTTCAAATATGGACATGAATGTATATGTACATTCCTTCCTACCAATCCTTAGTTTCTGCAGATCTTCTATGTTGGGAAAATCCTTTGTGACACAATAGATCAAATATCTTAATCTGTCCGAATCATTTTCCCATCCATTAGGAGAGTCATTTTCACAGGGCATTAAATGTAAACGTCTGGACAATGTCACAGGAATCCATATTTTAAATAATTGATTCCTCTCCTCATTGGATAAATCAAACTTATCAGAGAAGCTCTCAAATGTCTCTGAATTTCTACAGGCATGGATTTTGACATCATATTTTGGCATGATTTTGTATAATTTCAGCAAATTTTTCCTCATTTTAATTTGGAGTTGAGCCTGGGTAATTCCAGAATTCTCTGATATTTTTAGTGGCTCTTGTACGTCCGTTCCTCCTACGTCACTCACGTCTCCTCCCACATCACCTAGCATATCGGTTTCTCGTATGTCAGTCATGTCTCCTCCCATGTCAGGTTTCTGTATGTCCGTCTCTTGGTCAGACCCAAGGTTACCTTCAGTTACAGACACGTGTCTTACTTCTTGTTCATTTTCCACATTACAGTCAGAATCAGTATCACCGTCTGACACTTCTACACTATTTTCCTGCTTAGAAATCTCTAACACAAGACTATGAAAAAAATCTACCAAATGTAGAATATTTCTCAATTTCTGTTTGTCTCTATTTACCAATTTAGAAGTTAACTGTAAATTCTGCAATTCACATTCTTTGTATAAACTGAGCCACAAAACTTCTATGTCATCTCCTACATTAACTTTGAAATTAATATTACTTTGTTTAGCAAAAGAAGAAATTATATCCATATTTTGCTTACCTTAAGATTCCTTGGCTTCTCTTTATCAGCACGTCCTGTCTTCAGTTCGTCTGATTCTTTTCCTGTGTGATTCTGTTCCTTGTTAGTACCTCTGCTTCCTGTCTTTCCTCAGTCTGTAGGTCCTTTCTGCTTCTCGTGACAAACTAGTGAATTTACTGACACGTGAACAACAGCTGTTCAGCTCGTCAGGACTTCCCCCTTGTTCACGGAAGAAATTCACTTACTTAATTTAAAAAACAAAAAAACAGGACTGGCTGGCTCACCATTGTAAAATAATACTCTTCCTGTATTATTTTTTTCTACTGAGGACTTCTCAAAGTATCAATATCACGATATTCTTATAAAAAAATGTATCTATTTATTCTTGGATGGTCCATTAAAAAGAATCAGATTGCAGCAGGTACATACAATAATTAGTTATAAAGTAATTGTCCATTTGTCCATAATTAGCTTAATTGTTGAGATTCACCCATCTTTCCTTGGATCCTGGCTGGTAAATCATGTCTTTGTCCAGCATGTGTCCAGGCCTACATGTCATCTGCTTCTCAGCATGAAGATTCTGTGTCTTGTGGGGTGGGCAGAGCAAGAGAGCCCCCCCTTTCTGTACCATGGACTTTTATAGCCAGTCGTATGGACACCTGTTCTACATATGGTAGTGAACCAAAAATACACACACAAATAGCGTATGTCAACTAGACACGATGGCTGAGGCATAGAACTCAGAAAAATGATTATCGATTAACATTCCAAATGAATTTACATAATTAACCATTTAACAGAGACCGCCTGGGAATGCCAGGTGCTGTAGGCTTTTGCTTTTTCCTTCCTTCCACCAGCAGGGGGCACTCTCTTCTATGCCTTTTTTCCATTCCCTTTCACAAGTGCACACATTCATTCTCTTTTCTTTTTTTCATTTGCTTTCTCTCTTGAGCTATTTCATCTCTGCAAAATACCAGCATCCTTCTGATCACTGTGGGCCTCCAGCATTGTTGCTTATTTACTTTTAATACTAGGCTCCTTTTCACCAGGACCAGCGTCTCCCGGGTGGCTGGAAGCAACCACCGGTAACCCCAAGCAGAAGACCTTTGCAGGCAACACGACCCTCCCCCCTGAAGAGCAGCTCAAAGTCACTGGCAACCATCTCACCCTCTTCCTTCATTCACCCCTGGACGTCTCGCTCCGTCCCCAAGTTACGGGTCCAGCTTGCTCTTTCTGTCACATTACCGCGATGAAGGGTTTAGCCTGCAGGAGACCCAGCGGCGAGACATTTTTGAAGACACCTGATGCGGCGGGTGAATCACTGCTAAACAAACCACACCTGTAGGGACGGCACAGCCTTTGCATGGACCCTTCGGAGCCCGCCCCGTCACGGCCAGATTGCTCGCCACCAAGCGATCCTGAGAAAGGCTGGCCGGGCGATGGATTGAGCAGCGTCTACTGGCCATACCACCTTGGATACGCCCGATCTCGTCTGATCTCGGAAGCAAATCAAGGCTGGGCTCGGACAGTACTTTAATGGGAGACCTCCTGGGAATACCGGGTGCTGTAGACCATTTTGATGACGTTTTGCCCTACTGCCCAGCTCGGCTAGCATGGAACGGCGCCTTGCCGGACACCGACCTTAAGTAACTTAGATGATGGAAGCCCCAAGGCCTCTGAGCCAGTTGGCAGCTAAGTACGCTACCCCGCCGCCCTTCACACAGGCCTGACACCGAGCTCCTTACCACGGCTAGGAGTGCTTATTGACTCCGCAGCTCGCCATGTGGAAATAATGGCGTTAAGAGCACCCGGGGCCGTGAAGGGGCCAAGCTTTCAGCAGGTGCCCAGGGAAGGTTTTGGATGCCGGCCGCCTAGCGAGGGCCAGCAGAAGTAACATGTTTCTCTGCAAAGAAGCTTGTGTAACCAAGCCAGACGGCTGCCAAAGAGCTAACCTCAGTGCAAGGAAGGCAAGGAAGGTGCGGAAGGAATTGGGGAGGGGGGGTGATTCCTGCTAGGGCCCTGAAATCATAAAACAGGCAGGAGAGTCTGACGCATGGTGACGGAGAGGTTGCAGGGGCAGATAGGGGGTGTTGTCACGTGCGAGCACGTGTGCATGCTGGCTTGTGTGTGAGAGTGCGCTTCCTAGGTGTGGCGTGCTGCAGACAGTCAAAGGGATTGTTTCCTTTCATTAAAAGTTAATCCCTGGCTGCAGCCTATTAGAATGCAACTAAACGCGCTCTACTCACCCTACCCAGGTCTACCGGTGAGTCTCGCCTCTGCTCCCGGCCTGTGGCATTGGTCGTGAAGCTGACGTTCCGTCGACAGCGCTGCAGCCGATCAGTGAGCTCAGCGGCTCTGAGTGGACCTTCTGTCTACAAGACCTTTTAAGGAAGCCAGCAAAAAAATTGAAGAAAAGGGAAAGCACAAAAGGACCTGGTCTTGCTGAGCACTGGAAAGGGCAGCCGGCAGCCAGACTTCAAAGTAGAAAAGCAGCAAGTGCGAAGCTTGTCTCTGCCTACGGCCACACCACCCTGAACATGCCCAATCTTGTCTGATCTCAGAAGCTAAGCAGAGATGGGCCTGGTTAGTACTTGGATGGGAGACTGCCTGGGAATACCAGGTGCTGTAGGCTTTTGCTTTTTCCTTCCTTCCACCAGCAGGGGGCACTCTTTTCTATGCCTTTTTTCCATTCCCTTTCACAAGTGCACACATTCATTCTCTTTTCTTTTTTTCATTTGCTTTCTCTCTTGCGCTATTTCATCTCTGCAAAATACCAGCTTCCTTCTGATCACCGTGGGACTCCAGCACTGTTGCTTATTTACTTTTAATACTAGGCTCCTTTTCACCAGGACCAGCGTCTCCCGGGTGGCTGGAGGCAACCACCGGTAACCCCAAGCAGAAGACCTTTGCAGGCAACACGACCCTCCCCCCTGAAGAGCAGCTCAAAGTCACTGGCAACCATCTCACCCTCTTCCTTCATTCACCCATGGACGTCTCGCTCCGTCCCCAATTTACGGGTCCAGCTTGCTCTTTCTGTCACATTACCGCGATGAAGGGTTTAGCCTGCAGGAGACCCAGCGGCGAGACATTTTTGAAGACACCTGATGCGGCGGGTGAATCACTGCTAAACAAACCACACCTGTAGGGACGGCACAGGGTTTGCATGGACCCTTCGGAGCCCGCCCCGTCACGGCCAGATTGCTCGCCACCAAGCGATCCTGAGAAAGGCTGGCCGGGCGATGGATTGAGCAGCGTCTACTGGCCATACCACCTTGGATACACCCGATCTCGTCTGATCTCGGAAGCAAATCAGGGCTGGGCTCGGTCAGTACTTTAATGGGAGACCTCCTGGGAATACCGGGTGCTGTAGACCATTTTGATGACGTTTTGTCCTACTGCCCAGCTCGGCTAGCATGGAACGGCGCCTTGCCGGACACCGACCTTAAGTAACTTAGATGATGGAAGCCCCAAGGCCTCTGAGCCAGTTGGCAGCTAAGTACGCTACCCCGCCGCCCTTCACACAGGCCTGACACCGAGCTCCTTACCACGGCTAGGAGTGCTTATTGACTCCGCAGCTCGCCATGTGGACATAATGGCGTTAAGAGCACCCGGGGCCGTGAAGGGGCCAAGCTTTCAGCAGGTGCCCAGGGAAGGTTTTGGATGCCGGCCGCCTAGCGAGGGCCAGCAGAAGTAACATGTTTCTCTGCAAAGAAGCTTGTGTAACCAAGCCAGACGGCTGCCAAAGAGCTAACCTCAGTGCAAGGAAGGCAAGGAAGGTGCGGAAGGAATTGGGGAGGGGGGGTGATTCCTGCTAGGGCCCTGAAATCATAAAACAGGCAGGAGAGTCTGACGCATGGTGACGGAGAGGTTGCAGGGGCAGATAGGGGGTGTTGTCACGTGCGAGCACGTGTGCATGCTGGCTTGTGTGTGAGAGTGCGCTTCCTAGGTGTGGCATGCTGCAGACAGTCAAAGGGATTGTTTCCTTTCATTAAAAGTTAATCCCTGGCTGCAGCCTATTAGAATGCAACTAAACGCGCTCTACTCACCCTACCCAGGTCTACCGGTGAGTCTCGCCTCTGCTCCCGGCCTGTGGCATTGGTCGTGAAGCTGACGTTCCGTCGACAGCGCTGCAGCCGATCAGTGAGCTCAGCGGCTCTGAGTGGACCTTCTGTCTACAAGACCTTTTAAGGAAGCCAGCAAAAAAATTGAAGAAAAGGGAAAGCACAAAAGGACCTGGTCTTGCTGAGCACTGGAAAGGGCAGCCGGCAGCCAGACTTCAAAGTAGAAAAGCAGCAAGTTAGAAGCTTGTCTCTGCCTACGGCCACACCACCCTGAACCCGCCCAATCTTGTCTGATCTCAGAAGCTAAGCAGAGATGGGCCTGGTTAGTACTTGGATGGGAGACCACCTGGGAATACCAGGTGCTGTAGGCTTTTGCTTTTTCCTTCCTTCCACCAGCAGGGGGCACTCTTTTCTATGCCTTTTTTCCATTCCCTTTCACAAGTGCACACATTCATTCTCTTTTCTTTTTTTCATTTGCTTTCTCTCTTGCGCTATTTCATCTCTGCAAAATACCAGCTTCCTTCTGATCACCGTGGGCCTCCAGCATTGTTGCTTATTTACTTTTAATACTAGGCTCCTTTTCACCAGGACCAGCGTCTCCCGGGTGGCTGGAGGCAACCACCGGTAACCCCAAGCAGAAGACCTTTGCAGGCAACACGACCCTCTCCCCTGAAGAGCAGCTCAAAGTCACTGGCAACCTTCTCACCCTCTTCCTTCATTCACCCCTGGACGTCTCGCTCCACCCCCAAGTTACGGGTCCAGCTTGCTCTTTCTGTCACATTACCGCGATGAAGGGTTTAGCCTGCAGGAGACCCTGCGCCGAGCCATTTTTGAAGACACCTGATGCGGCGGGTGAATCACTGCTAAACAAACCACACCTGTAGGGACGGCACAGCCTTTGCATGTACCCTTCGGAGCCCGCCCCGTCACGGCCAGATTGCTCGCCACCAAGCGATCCTGAGAAAGGCTGGCCGGGCGATGGATCGAGCATCGTCTTCTGGCCATACCACCTTGGATGCGCCTGATTTCGTCTGATCTCGGAAGCAAAGCAGGGCTGGGCTCGAAAAGTACTTGGATGGGATACCTCCTGGGAACACCGGGTGCTGTAGACCATTTTGATGACGTTTTGCCCTACTGCCCAGCTCGGCTAGCATGGAACGGCGCCTTGCCGGACACCAACCTTAAGTAACTTAGATGATGGAAGCCCCAAGGCCTCTGAGCCAGTTGGCAGCTAAGTACGCTACCCCGCCGCCTTCACGCATGCCTGACACCGAGCTCCTTGCCACGGCTAGGATTGCTTATTGACTCCGCAGCTCGCCGTGTGGAAATGATGGAGTTAAAAGCACCCGGGGCCGTGAAGGGGCCAGGCTTTCAGCAGGTGCCCAGGGAAGGTTTTGGATGCCGGCCGCCTAGCGAGGGCCAGCAGAAGTAACATGTTTCTCTGCAAAGAATCTTGTGTAACCAAGCCAGACGGCTGACAAAGAGCTAACCTCAGTGCAAGGAAGGCAAGGAAGGTGCGGAAGGAATTGGGGAGGGGGGGGGTGATTCCTGCTAGGGCCCTGAAATCATAAAACAGGCAGGAGAGTCTGACGCATGGTGACGGATAGGTTGTAGGGGCAGATAGGGGGTGTTGTCACGTGCGAGCACGTGTGCATGCTGGCTTGTGTGTGAGAGTGCGCTTCCTAGGTGTGGCGCGCTGCAGACAGTCAAAGGGATTGTTCCCTTTCATTAAAAGTTAATCCCCGGCTGCAGGCTATTAGAAAGCAACTAACCGCGCTCTACTCACCCTACCTGGGTCTACCGGTGAGTCTCGCCTCTGCTCCCGGCCTGTGGCATTGGCCGCGAAGCTGACGTTCTGTCGACAGTGCTGCAGCCGATCAGTGAGCTCAGCGGCTCTGAGTGGGGCCTTCTGTCTACAAGACCTTTTAAGGAAGCCAGCAAAAAAATTGAAGAGAAGGGAAAGCACAAAAGGACCTGGTCTTGCTGAGCACTGGAAAGGGCAGCCGGCAGCCGGACTTCAAAGTAGAAAAGCAGCAAGTGAGAGGCTTGTCTCAGCCTATGGCCACACCAACCTGAACATGCCCCTGAACATGCCCAATCTCGTCTGATCTTGGAAGCTAAGCAGATTTGGGCCTGGTTAGTACTTGGATGGGAGACCTTCTGGGAACATCGGGTGCTGTAGACCATTTTGATGACGTTTTGCCCTACTGCCCAGCTCGGCTAGCATGGAACGGCGCCTTGCCGGACACCGACCTTAAGTAACTTAGATGATGGAAGCCCCAAGGCCTCTGAGCCAGTTGGCAGCTAAGTACGCTACCCCGCCGCCCTTCACGCAGGCCTGACACCGAGCTCCTTGCCACGGCTAGGAGTGCCTATTGACAACACAGCTCGCCGTGTGGAAATGATGGCGTTAAAAGCACCCGGGGCCGTGAAGGGGCCAGGCTTACAGCAGGTGCCCAGGGAAGGTTTTGGATGCCGGCCGCCTAGCGAGGGCCAGCAGAAGTAAGATGTTTCTCTGCAAAGAAGCTTGTGTAACCAAGGCAGACGGCTGACAAAGAGCTAACCTCAGTGCAAGGAAGGCAAGGAAGGAATTGGGTGGGGGGGTGATTCCTGCTAGGGCCCTGAAATCATAAAACAGGCAGGAGGGTCTGACGCATGGTGACTTAGAGGTTGTAGGGGCAGATAGGGGGTGTTGTCACGTGCGAGCACGTGTGCATGCTGGCTTGTGTGTGAGAGTGCGCTTCCTAGGTGTGGCGCGCTGCAGACAGTCAAAGGGATTGTTCCCATTCATTAAAAGTTAATCCCCGGCTGCAGGCTATTAGAAAGCAACTAACCGCGCTCTACTCACCCTACACGGGTCTACCGATGAGTCTCGCCTCTGCTCCCGGCCTGTGGCATTGGCCGTGAAGCTGACGTTCCGTCGACAGCGCTGCAGCCGATCAGTGAGCTCAGTGGCTCTGAGTGGGGCCTTCTGTCTACAAGACCTTTTAAGGAAGCCAGCAAAAAAATTGAAGAGAAGGGAAAGCACAAAAAGACCTGGTCTTGCTGATCACTGGAAAGGGCAGCCGGCAGCCAGACTTCAAAGTAGAAAAGCAGCAAGTGAGAACCTTGTCTCTGCCTACGGCCACACCACCCTGAACACACTTGATCTCGTCTGATCTCGGAAGCTAAGCAGTGTTGGGTCTGGTTAAAACTTGGGTGGGAGACTGCCTGGGAATACCAGGTGCTGTAGCCTTTTGCTTTTTCCTTCCTTCCACCAGCAGGGGGCACTCTCTTCTATGCCTTTTTTCCATTCCCTTTCACAAGTGCACACATTCATTCTCTTTTCTTTTTTTCATTTGCTTTCTCTCTTGCGCTATTTAATCTCTGCAAAATACCAGAATCCTTCTGATCACCGTGGGCCTCCAGCATTGTTGCTTCTTTACTTTTAATACTAGGCTCCTTTTCACCAGGACCAGCGTCTCCCGCGTGGCTGGAGGCAACCACCGGTAACCCCAAGCAGAAGACCTTTGCAGGCAACACGACCCTCCCCCTAGAAGAACAGCTCAAAGTCACTGGCAACCATCTCACCCTCTTCCTTCATTCACCCCTGGACGTCTCGCTCCGCCCCCAAGTTACGGGTCCAGCTTGCTCTTTCTGTCACATTACCGCGATGAAGGGTTTAGCCTGCAGGAGACCCTGCGCCGAGACATTTTTGAAGACACCTGATGCGGCGGGTAAATCACTGCTAAATAAACCACAAGTGTAGGGACGGCACACCCTTTGCATGGACCCTTCGGAGCCCGCCCCGTCACGGCCAGATTGCTCGCCACCAAGCGATCCTGAGAAAGGCTGGCCGGGCGATGGATTGAGCAGCGTCTACTGGCCATACCACCTTGGATACGCCCGATCTTGTCTGATCTCGAAAGCAAAGCAGTGCTGGGCTCAGACAGTACTTGGATGGGAGACCTCCTGGGAACACCGGGTGCTGTAGACCATTTTGATGACGTTTTGCCCTACTGCCCAGCTCGGCTAGCATGGAACGGCGCCTTGCCGGACACCGACCTTAAGTAACTTAGATGATGGAAGCCCCAAGGCCTCTGAGCTAGTTGGCAGCTAAGTACACTACCCCGCCGCCTTCACGCAGGCCTGACACCGAGCTCCTTGCCACGGCTAGGAGAGCTTATTGACTCCGCAGCTCGCCGTGTGGAAATGATGGCGTTAAAAGCACCCGGGGCCGTGAAGGGGCCAGGCTTTCAGCAGGTGCCCAGGGAAGGTTTTGGATGCCGGCCGCCTAGCGAGGGCCAGCAGAAGTAACATGTTTCTCTGCAAAGAAGCTTGTGTAACCAAGTCAGACGGCTGACAAAGAGCTAACCTCAGTGCAAGGAAGGCAAGGAAGGAATTGGGGAGGGGTGGGTGATTCCTGCTAGAGCCCTGAAATAATAAAACAGGCAGGAGAGTCTGACGCATGGTGACGGAGAGGTTGTAGGGGAAGATAGGGGGTGTTGTCACTTGCGAGCACGTGTGCATGCTGGCTTGTGTGTGAGAGTGCGCTTCCTAGGTGTGGCGCGCTGCAGACAGTCAAAGGGATTGTTCCCTTTCATTAAAAGTTAATCCCCGGCTGCAGGCTATTAGAAAGCAACTATCCGCGCTCTACTCACCCTACCCGGGTCTACCGGTGAGTCTCGCCTCTCCTCCCGGCCTGTGGCATTGGACGTGAAGCTGACGTTCCGTCGACAGCGCTGCAGCCGATCAGTGAGCTCAGTGGCTCTGAGTGGGGCGTTGTGTCTACAAGACCTTTTAAGGAAGCCAGCAAAAAAATTGAAGAGAAGGGAAAGCACAAAAGGACCTGGTCTTGCTGAGCACTGGAAAGGGTAGCCGGCAGCCAGACGTCAAAGTAGAAAAGCAGCAAGTGAGAGGCTTGCCTCTGCCTACGGCCACACCACCCTGAACATGCCCGATCTCGTTTGAACTTGGAAGCTAAGCAGGGTCAGGACTGGTTAGTACTTGGATGCGAGACCTCCTGGGAACACCGGGTGCTGTAGACCATTTTGATGACGTTTTACCCTTCTGCCCAGCTCGGCTAGCATGGAATGGCGCCTTGCCGGACACCGACCTTAAGTAACTTAGATTATGGAAGCCCCAAGGCCTCTGAGCCAGTTGGCAGCTAAGTACGCTACCACGCAGGCCTGACACCGAGCTTCTTGCCACGGCTAGGAGTGCTTATTGACTCCGCAGCTCGCCGTGTGGAAATGATGGCGTTAAAAGCACCCGGGGCCGTGAAGGGGCCAGGCTTTCAGCAGGTGCCCAGGGAAGGTTTTGGATGCCGGCCGCCTAGCGAGGGCCAGCAGAAGTAACATGTTTCTCTGCAAAGAAGCTTGTGTAACCAAGCCAGACGGCTGACAAAGAGCTAACCTCAGTGCAAGGAAGGTGCGAAAGGAATTGGGGAGGGGGGGGTGATTCCTGCTAGGGCCCTGAAATCATAAAACAGGCAGGAGAGTCTGACGCATGGTGACGGAGAGGTTGTAGGGGAAGATAGAGGGTGTTGTCACGTGCGAGCACGTGTGTATGCTGGCTTGTGTGTGAGAGTGCGCTTCCTAGGTGTGGCGCGCTGCAGACAGTCAAAGGGATTGTTCCCTTTCATTAAAAGTTAATCCCCGGCTGCAGGCTATTAGAAAGCAACTAACCGTGCTCTACTCACCCTACCCGGGTCTACCGGTGAGTCTCGCCTCTGTTCCTGGCCTGTGGCATTGGCCGTGAAGCCGACGTTCCGTCGACAGCGCTGCAGCCGATCAGTGAGCTCAGCGGCTCTGAGTCGGGCGTTTTAAGGAAGCCAGCAAAATAATTGAAGAGAAGGGAAAGCACAAAAGGACCTGGTCTTGCTGAGCACTGGAAAAGGCAGCCGGCAGCCAGACGTCAAAGTGGAAAAGCAGCAAGTTAGAGGCTTGTTTCTGCCTACGGTGACACCACCCTGAACATGCCCAATCTTATCTGAAATCAGAAGCTAAGCAGGGTTGGGCCTGGTTAGTACTTGGATGGGAGACCGCCTGGGAATACAAGGTGCTGTAGGCTTTTGCTTTTTCCTTCCTTCCACCAGCAGGGGTCACTGTCTTCTATGCCTTTTTTCCATTCCCTTTCACAAGTGCACACATTCATTCTCTTTTCTTTTTTTCATTTGCTTTCTCTCTTGCGCTATTTCATCTCTGCAAAATACCAGCATCCTTCTGATCACTGTGGGCCTCCAGAATTGTTGCTTCTTTACTTTTAATACTAGGCTCCTTTTCACCAGGACCAGCGTCTCCCGTGTGGCTGGAGGCAACCACCGGTAACCCCAAGCAGAAGACCTTTGCAGGCAACACGACCCTCCCCCCTGAAGAGCAGCTCAAAGTCACTGGCAACCATCTCATCCTCTTCCTTCATTCACCCCTGGACGTCTCGCTCCGCCCCCAAGTTACTGGTCCAGCTTGCTCTTTCTGTCACATTACCGCGATGAAGGGTTTAGCCTGCAGGAGACCCTGCGCCGATACATTTTTGAAGACACCTGATGCGGCGAGTGAATCACTGCTAAACAAACCACACCTGTGGGGACGGCACAGCCTTTGCATGGACCCTTCGGAGCCCGCCCCGTCACGGCCAGATTGCTCGCCATCAAGCGATCCTGAGAAAGGCTGGCCGTGCGATGGATCGAGCAGGGTCTACTGGTCATACCACCCACGCACGATCTCGTCTGATCTTGGAAGCTAAGCAGGTTTGGGCCTGGTTAGTACTTGGATGGGAGACTGTTAAATAATACTCTTCCTGTATTATTTTTTCTACTGAGGACTTCTCAATGTATCAATATCACGATATTCTTATAAAAAAATGTATCTATTTATTCTTGGATTGTCCATTAAAAAGAATCAGATTGCAGCAGGGACATACAATAATTAGTTATAAAGTAATTGTCCATTTGTCTATAATTAGCTTAATTGTTGAGATTCACCCATCTTTCCTTGGATCCTGGCTGGTAAATCATGTTTTTGTCCAGCATGTGTCCAGGCCTACATGTCATCTGCTTCTCAGCATGAAGATTCTGTGTCTTGTGGGGTGGGCAGAGCAAGAGAGCCCCCCCTTTCTGCACCATGGGCTTTTATAGCCAGTCGTATGGACACCTGTTCTACATATGGTAGTGAACCAAAAATACACACACAAATAGCGCATGTCAACTAGACACGATGGCTGAGGCATAGAACTCAGAAAAATTATTATCGATTAACATTCCAAATGAATTTCCATAATTAACCATTTAACATTTCCCCCTTTTTTGAGAATAAAAGGACTTTAACTGTAATTTCTCAAAAGAAGATACATTCATCAATCATTTTTTCTTTCCTTCTTCCTTGGCAATATCATTAAATTTCCATAATAATAATAATAATAGTAATAATAGTATTAATATCGGATTATTGTTATATAATGATGTGAATTCATGTTATGGTAAGCCGTGACTAATATTCATTTAATATGTATAATTATACTTCCCTATATCTAAATTGAAGCAATCGCGGGTTCAATCGTCATCATCTGATGTCATTGGGTCGTCGTCTCGTCTTCTTCTTAGTTCTTTTATAACACAGTCTTTAGATGAAAACTTCTTTGAAATAAATTACAGCATGTAGATATTGTACAGTCCATAATTGTGTTCATTATTGTTCAGTCCATAAACTGTACTCTTTATTAGAAAGATCATGTGTGTCAGTTAATAAGAAAACAAAGTCCATGGATGAAATGTAGCTTTAATATCTGTGCAGTGTCACCTGGACTTACGTTGGATCGTCTTTGGAATCTTCCGTGTGTCCGCACTGGTCTCGTGTCACTTTTGGAACAGATGTGACGTCTTTGGTCAGTAAAGCAAGGGTTAACTTGACACTTTCCTGCTTTATATAGCACCATAACCAGTACTCAGTCCTTTATATACAGGACACATATGCCAGGTATTACCTGTTCACCAGCTTTCATTGAAGCGTTGCAGGTGATAAGAAACCACTGGAACGTGATGAAGCTTAAACACAAAACAGTACATATAGGATCATCGTCCTCTGCCGTCCTGGTGATCAGTGGTGTGAATTGTATTGTATGTAATGGACACAGTCTATTATAACAATCAGCATTCACACCTGTTACCTTCTGAGACGTCCGGATATCACTTGCTTCTTCTTGTAACTTTTGAGAATCTCTTTGATTTATAAAAATTAAAAGTCTTTATTAAGATAGAATTCATAATTGCGATGTCTTGATTGAACTCTTCATTCCCTAATCTGATACCAAATCTGGCAGTTTTTCCTAACCTATAATATCACAGCATACCATAGCAATCAGTAATATCCATCTAATTATTATCAAAATATTAAAATAAATTATGTTTGGAATAATAAACAATAATAGATAATAATTCATTATCAATCAAGTTCTCCATATGATAGAACATTTTTATGTCATAGGTGTAATTACCTTTTCCAACCCATAGGTGTCAGTGTATTTTGAAAAAACAAGTTTTTATATCTTTATTAAACCAATAATATCAAAGAATGTATACTCCTGAACCAAAATGAATAAATATATGAATGTATGAATGAATGAATGAATGAATAAATGAATGAATGAATTGTTGTGTTTACTCAGAAAATGTAAACATTTTTTTCCTTAGTAATATATATTTAATGAAGCAATACTCTTGTATTAGACATTACTTTATTAAATATTAATGTGTTTTCTCAATTGAGATATTGAACTGAAATAAAATCAAATGAGAATTAAAAAATGAAAAAATAGAAAAATAAGAAATATAAAGTAAGAATAAAATTTTAAAAATGAAAAATAAAATTAAGAGTAAAAATAAGAATAAAAATAAAAATAAGACCTTTAAATTTTAATGACAAATGCAGAGTAATTATATTCTCCATAAAAAATACCCTTATATCTCCATTATCTGGATGATTTCATATTTGTCATAACCTTGTACCACCAAAAAATATTAAATTATGCAACTTTGCATGTAATACCCTTCTTAATTATACCATAGTACCTTATTATTATTTCTTCTTTATTAAAATGTGTGGAAAATAAGTATTGATCAATAGTGATTATGTAATCAGGATCAAAAACACATTTTCCCCCTTAATACCAAAAATATTATTTTATAAAATTTATGTATATATCAGAACCAAATTAAAAATAATTATTCTTCTAGAAATATTGTGCATAATTTTCATATCGATGAGTAGCATAGATTTGACTAAAGAGAGGTGTGTACCTATTTAGGTAACCATTAAAAATAATATTATAGTTATTCAAGAATATTATCATGTGGAAAATTATTCTAAATATAAATTTGCTTTGTAAACCATTTTGATGTGTGGTTGCCCTTATCCACTATTAGTTAAATCAAGAAATAATAATTATTAAAGAAATATAGAAATATATATATGTAGATACAGTGCCTACAAGTAGTATTCAACCCCCTGCAGATTTAGCTGGTTTGATAAGATGCAAATAAGTTAGAGCCTTCAAACTGCAAACGAGAGTAGGTTTTATGAACAGAAGCATAAATCTTACAAACCAAAAAGTTATGTTGCTCAGTTGAATTTTATTAAATTTTAAACATAAAAGTGTGGGTCAATTATTATTCAACCCCTATGTTTAATATTTTGTGGAATAACCCTTGTTTGCAATTACAGCTAATAATCGTCTTTTATAAGACCTGATCAGGCCGGCACACGTCTGTGGAGTTATCTTGGCCCACTCCTCCATGCAGATCTTCTCCAAGTTATCTAGGTTCTTTGGGTGTCTCATGTGGACTTTATTCTTGAGCTCCTTCCACAAGTTTTCAATTGGGTTAAGGTCAGGAGACTGACTAGGCCACTCCAACACCTTGACTTTTTCCCTCTTGAACCAGGCCTTGGTTTTCTTGGCTGTGTGCTTTGGGTCGTTGTCTTGTTGGAAGATGAAATTACGACCCATCTTAAGATCCTTAATGGAGGAGCGGAGGTTCTTGGCCAAAATCTCCAGGTAGGCCGTGCTATCCATCTTCCCATGGATGCGGACCAGATGGCCAGGCCCCTTGGCAGAGAAACAGCCCCACAGCATGATGCTGCCACCACCATGCTTGACTGTAGGGATGGTATTCTTGGGGTTGTATGCAGTGCCATCCAGTCTCCAAACGTCACGTGTGTGGTTGGCACCAAAGATCTCGATCTTGGTCTCATCAGACCATAGAACCTTGAACCAGTCTGTCTCAGAGTCCTCCAAGTGATCATGAGCAAACTGTAGACGAGCCTTGACATGACGCTTTGAAAGTAAAGGTACCTTACGGGCTCGTCTGGAACGGAGACCATTGCGGTGGAGTACGTTACTTATGGTATTGACTGAAACCAATGTCCCCACTGCCATGAGATCTTCCCGGAGCTCCTTCCTTGTTGTCCTTGGGTTAGCCTTTGTAACGGGTCTGGGAGGCGGAACCTCTGAGCTACTATACAAGGGGGCGGTCCTTGTAAGGGAGCGGGTGGCGACCAGGCAGGCAGTCACAGCAGGTGACCGGGACAGTCTCTAGAAGAACGGGCAGGAGGTCACGGCCAGTGACCGGGGCAGTCTCTGGATGAACGGGCAGATGGTCACGGCAAGTGACCGGGGCAATCTCTGGGTGAACGGGCAGATGGTCACGGCAAGTGACCGGGGCAGTCTCTGGGTGAACGGGCAGATGGTCACGGCAAGTGACCGGGGCAGTCTCTGGGTAAAGGGTTGGTACGACCTGTGGCGGCTGATGGTAGACGTGAGCTCCCAGCTGAGCAGGCGAGAGTCTCTGGATAAACGGGTGGTCACAGCATGTGACAGCGGAGCCTCCAGGAAGACCAACAGACAGGCGGCAGATGAGCGCTCCCAGGTGAGCGGGCAGAAGTCTCTGGACAGGCGGGTGGTCACAGCACGTGACGGCAGAGCCTCCAGGTAGGCTAGCAGACAGGCAGCAGATGAGCGCTCCCAGGTGAGCGGGCAGGAGTCACTGGACAGGCAGGTGGTCACAGCACGTGACGGCAGAGCCTCCAGGTAGGCTAGCAGGCAGGTAGCAGATGTGCGCTCCCAGGTGAGCGGGCAATCTGGTCCATAGACAGACTGACAAGAGTTGGAAGGCAGACCGTCGGACCTCAGGCAAGCAGGCAGGTAGTTGATGTGTGCTCCCAGGTGAGCGGGCAAGCTGGTCCTTAGACAGCCTGACAGGAGTAGTAAGGCAGACCATCGGACCTCAGGCTAGCAGGTAGGTAGCAGAATATCAGGGAGGAATAAGACAGCAAGCTGGCAGGAATCTGGCAGGTATCTGGCAGGTAACTGGCAACGGGACCTGAGGGCTGAAGCAGAGTAGTGAACAGTGCAACAACATTGCTCGGGCACCTCCATTTTGGAGGAGGTGCCTTATATATGGTGAAGTCCTCCGGCCATTGGCCGGGGACTCCTTAGGACGGCGCGCGCGGCCCCTTTAAGAGGGAGGGAGAGCGCGCGCGCCCTAAGCACAGTGGCCGGGAAGGAGCACGCGCTGCCAGCAGAGCGGGAGGAGGACGCCGGGCACGGAGCAGAGAGGTGAGGGGAACAGCGTCCCTGCCTAGCAGAGGGCAGGGACGCCGGCGCTACAGCCTTGACTCTTCGGACAAGCCTGGCCTCGGCACGGGAGGACACTTTCAAAGGCTGTCCAGGCCGTGGAAGACTAACAGTAGTTCCATAAGCCTTCCACTTACGGATGATGCTCCCAACAGTGGAGACAGGTAGGCCCAACTCCTTGGAAAGGGTTTTGCACCCCTTGCCAGCCTTGTGACCCTCCACGATCTTGTCTCTGATGGCCTTGGAATGCTCTTTTGTCTTTCCCATGTTGACCATGTCTGAGTGCTGTTCACAAGTTTGGGGAGGGTCTTAAATAGTCAGAAAAGGCTGGCAAAAGAGATCTTTAATCCACACATGTGAAGCTCATTATTCTTGGTGCCTGAACTACTTCTTAATACTTTAGGGGGACCAAACAGAATTCTTGTGGTTTGAGGGGTTGAATAATAAATGACACTCTGAATTAACTTTTAACGTTTTAAAAAACCAAAAAAACAAAAAAAAAGTTGCTGCAGTGCATTTCCCACTTCCAGGCTGATCTACAGTACAAATGTCACAATGCCAAGTTAATTCCGCATGTGTCAACCACCTAAATCTGCAGGGGGTTGAATACTACTTGTAGGCACTGTAATACCTAATTATGTATTATAATTTCCTCAGAATAAATATATTTTTGTACCTTCACATAAAGAAACATTTTTTTTTTCAAACATACAAACATACGAGGCCTCTGTCACATCAATCACACTTAGCAGCTGCTGATTTACTCATCTGTCACCTTCACTCTGACATTCACAGATCTGTTCAACTCAAACATTCCACATATGAAGTTTTAGATATATATATATATATTTAACCCAAAATTGTTGTATCCCAATTTATTAACGCGCATTGCCATATCAATTGAATATCTTTATATTTCTTTGAATATTCCCCAAGTACATATTATATAATATGAGAGTAAGTCACTGGAATTTCAGACACTTGAAAAAACTCTTGTCATAGATTCTTTTTTCACTGGCTGCCCGGTCTTAAGTTACATCAGTTGAAAATAGAATGAATGGGATCCTATACTATTAGCTCAAAGTTCAAAGGCCGCAGCTGTCACACGTCATGCTGTAAAGCTACTTTAATTTGCACGAACACTTCATGCACAGAAAATATTAGCAACACAAAAGAATTAATAAGTATTACATATATATTATAGTTCAACTAGATATATTGTTATTATTTTAAAATGTTATACACATAAAATCATGCAATTTTTTCACTTCCTGTGTGAATAAAGAAATAAATCCATTTTAGAGTTCTCTGATCAAATCCTGCTTTGGAATGAAAACTCTAAGGAAATATAAGAAAATAAAATTAAATATCAAATTCATACAGAAACAGAATTATTTAAATATCTTATACATATATTGGTTGGTTCTAATGTAATTCAAAATATTGCTACTTAAATTTATATATATGAAGTTCTAATTTATTAATTAATATATATATATATATATTTTATAAATGTATATATAAATACAATTATACGCAATCTCTACTTAGACAAGTGTATATATATATATATATATATATATGAACTATTAGAAACTATGTAACTACAATTTACTGTATAAGATTATAAATAAATATTGAGACATTGTATTACATTTTGATACAACATTATAATTACAGTTTTTCCTTAGCCACTCCCTAAACCAAATCTTCTGTCTCTCTCAAATATCTCCAGGAACGCCCTATTTAGGAAAGACATTTTTCTATCCTTCAAAACCTCAGAGAACTGCCTGTTCTTCTGTCCACATTCCATGACGTCACTGTGAGTTGGTCGTCTCACCTGTCTCTGTCCATCAGTTTCAGCCATTTTCCTTTTTAGAGAATCACAGTTCTGACTGAGAATTAACTCATTCTGTGGAGAGATGGATCTTTGCACTGGCTGATATGACTTATAACATATATGAAATCTTCTGCGTATTAGTTCACTATGGGGATGACTCAGTCTAGGAGAGTTTGATATTGGCTTTTGGTAAGATTTTACCTTTCCTGGTTTTATAAATTTAGCTTGATTTATTTTCTTTTCACGATTCTCATGTTTTCTAACAGAATCCAGCATCTGCGCACATTCAAATAATTAATTTTTTTAGTGATGCCATAACTTGGGAAACTGAATTTAGGAATTTGAATTTTTGTACAAAAGTTGTTATCATATGTTGTACTTTTCCATTTTTGATGAGAGCTTTGTACAACCGTTCAAATATGGACATGAATGTATATGTACATTCCTTCCTACCAATCCTTAGTTTCTGCAGATCTTCTATGTTGGGAAAATCCTTTGTGACACAATAAATCAAATATCTTAATCTGTCCGAATCATTTTCCCATCCATTAGGAGAGTCATTTTCACAGGGCATTAAATGTAAACGTCTGGACAATGTCACAGGAATCCATATTTAAAATAATTGATTCCTCTCCTCATTGGATAAATCAAACTTATCAGAGAATTTATCAAATGTCTCTGGCATGGATTTTGACATCATATTTTGACATCATATTTTGGCATGATTTTGTATAATTTCAGCAAATTTTTCCTCATTTTAATTTGGAGTTGAGCCTGGGTAATTCCAGAATTCTCTGATATTTTTAGTGGCTCTTGTACGTCCGTTCCTCCTACGTCACTCACGTCTCCTCCCACATCACCTAGTATGTCGGTTTCTCGTATGTCAGTCATGTCTCCTCCCATGTCAGGTTTCTGTATGTCCGTCTCTTGGTCAGACCCAAGGTCACCTTCAGTTATAGACACGTGTCTTACTTCTTGTTCATTTTCCACATTACAGTCAGAATCAGTATCACCGTCTGACACTTCTACACTATTTTCCTGCTTAGAAATCTCTAACACAAGACTATGAAAAAAATCTACCAAATGTAGAATATTTCTCAATTTCTGTTTGTCTCTATTTACCAATTTAGAAGTTAACTGTAAATTCTGCAATTCACATTCTTTGTATAAACTGAGCCACAAAACTTCTATGTCATCTCCTACATTAACTTTGAAATTAATATTACTTTGTTTAGCAAAAGAAGAAATTATATCCATATTTTGCTTACCTTAAGATTCCTTGGCTTCTCTTTATCAGCACGTCCTGTCTTCAGTTCGTCTGATTCTTTTCCTGTGTGATTCTGTTCCTTGTTAGTACCTCTGCTTCCTGTCTTTCCCCAGTCTGTAGGTCCTTTCTGCTTCTCGTGAAAAACTAGTGAATTCACTGACAAGTGAACAACAGCTGTTCAGCTCGTCAGGACTCCCCCCTTGTTCACGGAAGAAATTCACTTACTTAATTTAAAAAGCAAAAAAACAGGACTGGCTGGCTCACAATTGTAAAATAATACTCTTCCTATATTATTTTTTTCTACTGAGGACTTCTCAAAGTATCAATATCACGATATTCTTATAAAAAATGTATCTATTTATTCTTGGATTGTCCATTAAAAAGAATCAGATTGCAGCAAGTACATACAATAATTAGTAATAAAGTAATTGTCCATTTGTCCATAATTAGCTAAATTGTTGAGATTCACCAATCTTTCCTTGGATCCTGGCTGGTAAATCATGTCTTTGTCCAGCATGTGTCCAGGCCTACATGTCATCTGCTTCTCAGTATGAAGATTCTGTGTCTTGTGGGGTGGGCAGAGCAAGAGAGCCCCCCCATTCTGTACCATGGGCTTTTATAGCCAGTCGTATGGACACCTGTTCTACATATGGTAGTGAACCAAAAATACACACACAAATAGCGCATGTCAACTAGACACGATGGCTGAGGCATAGAACTCAGAAAAATGATTATCGATTAACATTCCAAATGAATTTCCATAACTAACCATTTAACAGAGACCGCCTGGGAATGCCAGGTGCTGTAGACTTTTGCTTTTTCCTTCCTTCCACCAGCAGGGGGCACTCTCTTCTATGCCTTTTTTCCATTCCCTTTCACAAGTGCACACTTTCATTCTCTTTTCTTTTTTTCATTTGCTTTCTCTCTTGCGCTATTTCATCTCTGCAAAATACCAGCATCCTTCTGATCACCGTGGGCCTACAGCAATGTTGCTTATTTACTTTTAATACTAGGCTCCTTTTCACCAGGACCAGCATCTCCCGGGTGGCTGGAGGCAACCACCGGTAACCCCAAGCAGAAGACCTTTGCAGGCAACACGACCCTCCCCCCTGAAGAGCAGCTCAAACTCACTGGCAACCATCTCACCCTCTTCCTTCATTCACCCCTGGACGTCTCGCTCCGCCCCCAAGTTACGGGTCCAGCTTGCTCTTTCTGTCACATTACCGCGATGAAGGGTTTAGCCTGCAGGAGACCCTGCGCCGAGCCATTTTGAAGACACCTGATGCGGCGGGTGAATCACTGCTAAACAAACCACACCTGTAGGGACGGCACAGCCTTTGCATGGACCCTTCGGAGCCCGCCCCGTCACGGCCAGATTGCTCGCCATCAAGCGATCCTGAGAAAGGCTGGCCGGGCGATGGATCGAGCAGCGTCTACTGGCCATACCACCTTGGATATGCCCGATCTCGTCTGATGTCGGAAGCAAAGCAGGGCTGGGCTCGGACAGTACTTGAATTGGAGACCTCCTGGGAACACTGGGTGCTGTAGACCATTTTGATGACGTTTTGCCCTACTGCCCAGCTCGGCTAGCATGGAACGGCGCATTGCCGGACACCGACCTTAAGTAACTTAGATGATGGAAGCCCCAAGGCCTCTGAGCCAGTTGGCAGCTGAGTACGCTACCCCGCTGCCTTCACGCAGGCCTGACACCGAGCTCTTTGCCACGGCTAGGAGTGCTTATTGACTCCGCAGCTCGCCGTGTGGAAATGATGGCATTAAAAGCACCCGGGGCCGTGAAGGGGCCAGGCTTTCAGCAGGTGCCCAGGGAAGGTTTTGGATGCCGGCCGCCTAGCGATGGCCAGCAGAAGTAACATGTTTCTCTGCAAAGAAGCTTGTGTAACCAAGCAAGACGGCTGCCAAAGAGCTAACCTCAGTGCAAGGAAGGCAAGGAAGGTGAGGAAGGAATTTGGGAGGGGGGGGGTAATTCCTGCTAGGGCCCTGAAATCATAAAACAGGCAGGAGAGTCTGACGCATGGTGACGGAGAGGTTGTAGGGGCAGATAGGGGGTGTTGTCACGTGCGAGCATGTGTGCATGCTGGCTTGTGTGTGAGAGTGCGCTTCCTAGGTGTGGCGCGCTGCAGACAGTCAAAGGGATTGTTCCCTTTCATTAAAAGTTAATCCCCGGCTGCAGGCTATTAGAAAGCAACTAACTGCGCTCTACTCACCCTACCCGGGTCTACCGGTGAGTCTCGCCTCTGCTCCCGGCCTGTGGCATTGGCCGCGAAGCTGACGTTCCGTCGACAGCGCTGCAGCCGATCAGTGAGCTCAGCGGCTCTGAGTGGGGCCTTCTGTCTACAAGACCTTTTAAGGAAGCCAGCAAAACAATTGAAGAGAAGGGAAAGCAAAAAAGGACCTGGTCTTGCTGAGCACTGGAAAGGGCAGCCGGCAGCCAGACTTCAAAGTAGAAAAGCAGCAAGTGAGAAGCAGCAAGTGAGAAGCTTGTCTCTGCCTACGGCCACACCACCCTGAACACGCACGATCTCATCTGATCTCAGAAGCTAAGCAGAGTTGGGCCTGGTTAGTACTTGGATGGGAGACCACCTGGGAATACCAGGTGCTGTAGGCTTTTGCTTTTTCCTTCCTTCCACCAGCAGGGAGCACTCTCTTCTATGCCTTTTTTCCATTCCCTTTCACAAGTGCACACATTCATTCTCTTTTCTTTTTTTCATTTGCTTTCTCTCTTGCGCTATTTCATCTCTGCAAAATACCAGCATCCTTCTGATCACCGTGGGCCTCCAGCATTGTTGCTTATTTACTTTTAATACTAGGCTCCTTTTCACCAGGACCAGGGTCTCCCGGGTGGCTGGAGGCAACAACCGGTAACCCCAAGCAGAAGACCTTTGCAGGCAACACGACCCTCCCCCCTGAAGAGCAGCTCAAAGTCACTGGCAACCATCTCACCCTCTTCCTTCATTCACCCCTGGACGTCTCGCTCCGCCCCCAAGTTACGGGTCCAGCTTGCTCTTTCTGTCACATTACCGCGATGAAGGGTTTAGCCTGCAGGAGACCCTGCGCCGAGCCATTTTTGAAGACACCTGATGCGGCGGGTGAATCACTGCTAAACAAACCACACCTGTAAGGACGGCACAGCCTTTGCATGGACCCTTCGGAGCCCGCCCCGTCACGGCCAGATTGCTCGCCACCAAGCGATCCTGAGAAAGGCTGGCCGGGCTATGGATCGAGCAGCGTCTACTGGTCATACCACCTTGGATGCGTCTGATCTCGGAAACAAAGCAGGGCTGGGCTCGAACAGTACTTGGATGGGATACCTCCTGGGAACACCAGGTGCTGTAGACCATTTTGATGACATTTTGCCCTACTGCCCCGCTCGGCTAGCATGGAACGGCGCCTTGCCGGACACCGACCTTAAGTAACTTAGATGATGGAAGCCCCAAGGCCTCTGAGCCAGTTGGCAGCTAAGTACGCTACCCCGCCGCCTTCACGCAGGCCTGACACCGAGCTCCTTGCCACGGCTAGGAGTGCTTATTGACTCCGCAGCTCGCCCTGTGGAAATGAAGGCGTTAAAAGCACCCGGGGCCGTGAAGGGGCCAGGCTTTCAGCAGGTGCCCAGGGAAGGTTTTGGATGCCGGCCGCCTAGCGAGGGCCAGCAGAAGTAACATGTTTCTCTGCAAAGAAGCTTGTGTAACCAAGCCAGACGGCTGACAAAGAGCTAACCTCAGTGCAACGAAGGCAAGGAAGGTGAGGAAGGAATTTGGGAGGGGGGGGTAATTCCTGCTAGGGCCCTGAAATCATAAAACAGGCAGGAGAGTCTGACGCATGGTGACGGAGAGGTTGTAGGGGCAGATAGGGGGTGTTGTCACGTGCGAGCATGTGTGCATGCTGGCTTATGTGTGAGAGTGCGCTTCCTAGGTGTGGCGCGCTGCAGACAGTCAAAGGGATTGTTCCCTTTCATTAAAAGTTAATCCCCGGCTGCAGGCTATTAGAAAGCAATTAACTGTGCTCTACTCACCCTACCCGGGTCTACCGGTGAGTCTCGCCTCTGCTCCCGGCCTGTGGCATTGGCCGCGAAGCTGACGTTCCGTCGACAGCGCTGCAGCCGATCAGTGAGCTCAGCGGCTCTGAGTGGGGCCTTCTGTCTACAAGACCTTTTAAGGAAGCCAGCAAAACAATTGAAGAGAAGGGAAAGCACAAAAGGACCTGGTCTTGCTGAGCACTGGAAAGGGCAGCCGGCAGCCAGACTTCAAAGTAGAAAAGCAGCAAGTGAGAAGCAGCAAGTGAGAAGCTTGTCTCTGCCTACGGCCACACCACCCTGAACACGCCCGATCTCATCTGATCTCAGAAGCTAAGCAGAGTTGGGCCTGGTTAGTACTTGGATGGGAGACCACCTGGGAATACCAGGTGCTGTAGGCTTTTGCTTTTTCCTTCCTTCCACCAGCAGGGAGCACTCTCTTCTATGCCTTTTTTCCATTCCCTTTCACAAGTGCACACATTCATTCTCTTTTCTTTTTTTCATTTGCTTTCTCTCTTGCGCTATTTCATCTCTGCAAAATACCAGCATCCTTCTGATCACCGTGGGCCTCCAGCATTGTTGCTTATTTACTTTTAATACTAGGCTCCTTTTCACCAGGACCAGGGTCTCCTGGGTGGCTGGAGGCAACAACCGGTAACCCCAAGCAGAAGACCTTTGCAGGCAACACGACCATCCCCCCTGAAGAGCAGCTCAAAGTCACTGGCAACCATCTCACCCTCTTCCTTCATTCACCCCTGGACGTCTCGCTCCGCCCCCAAGTTACAGGTCCAGCTTGCTCTTTCTGTCACATTACCGCGATGAAGGGTTTATTTCACAAGAAGTGTCCAGATTAAGTTAATAGTACTTCCGAACATTCAATTATTACCACAAAAGTTTTTTACCAGGATATATAAAGATTACCCAGTAAAACATGAAGTACCAAAATAATTTTAAAATAAATATTTTATTTAGACATATTAAAATCCAGAATTAGACCATAAAAAGAGAAAGGTACCAAACATGAGGAGGCAGGAGAAACAACACTGAAATCTTAGGAAAGTTTGAGCAGTCTTATAATAATTTGATTATGCTATGAATGAAGCACTAATCACAAATGAAAAGAGTGTAGTGGTGTAATATATAGCAGCATAGGATGTCAAAAAGAAATTAATTCATCATGCCACACATTGGATCAAATCAACAGGGCAGCAGTGCTGTGGCATACTAGTGCTCTCGTGCATACAGATGTATAGACCCGCATTATTCATTAATTGCATGGACAGCACCTGCGGCCGAAGTGATCGATTCAGTGCATATAAATAAATAAAAGATCTCCTGCTGTCACTAACACCTAATACTAGATGGATACATTCAATACATAAGTATATCTAAACAATGAAGTGTAAGAAACTTATTCCATACCAGTGTGGATGCTCCTGCTTCCTGCCCCGACGCGCACGTTTCGCATTAGCTTCTTCGGGAGGCGTGTCACACTAAAGGGTGTGCTCGTTTTTTATATGGCAATCAGCCAATGGGGGGATAGTGGGCGGAGATAAAGCCAATGCTGCTAACAGCGTGGACCCAATGGCGCATGCGAAGACTGAGGCGGTATCCTTGAAAAGAGTCCCGTGACCAGCGGTCACATGCTGGATGACGCTCACGCCCCCACCAACCAGTGAAAGCGAGGCGTGATCCGCATTAAAAGACCACGGTATTCAAGACTCGGGGCCGCAACAGTCCGCGCATGCACACTGACCACAAAGAGAGCAGATCATGGATTGAGACGATGAGGAATGAAATGAATGAAGTAAAAGTAAAGACAAATGAAAGAAAAGATGATAAATGAATAAAAGGGAAATAACATGAGGCTGAATGGATGTATGTGTAGAAATGGAAGATGATAGAAAGAAAGAAATAAGGAATAAGATGAAAAGAAAAAAATATAAAAATAAAATATATGAACTCAAACAGAATACAGGTAAATACTAATATCGCAGATGAAAGTGCAATGATTAGCAGATAATAACCTAGCTAATAAATTAATAACACAGTCAGTGGTATGAAGTGACAATACCCACTAAAAAAGTGTAAATAAGTGCTAATGTCATAAAGTGCATGTATATAAATGTATACTTAAAAATCAAATGTTATGATGACATAAAGTGACTGTGCATTACTGACATGGAATCACCATTATGAATTGGCAATGTGTTACTCATAATACCTAGACATTATAAGGTGACAATGCGAAATAAATTAATTAAAAATGGATAATATAAAGTGGCAGTGCAAGAACAAACAGATAAATAAATACTGGCATTGTGATATGCCTATGTATACTTTTACACTTAAAAATAAGGTGCAATAACAATATAAAGTGACTGTGCCATAATTACATCACATAGACATTATAAGATGACGATGCCGAGAACGTCAGTAAAGAATATAGTAGATAGTCCAAAAAAGGATTATAATAATTATTCCATCCAGATTCTTCATCATTTCGTACACCAACCATGATTGGCATCTATCCATCACGGTCTCATCTCCATCCATATGTACTAGACCCCGGGTACCAAATACTAAAAATTAAAAGAATAAAAATTAAAATCAAAACAAAACGGCACACATCAACTATACAGTTTCAAATCTCATATGTCTCGAATAACTCATATAACTCACAGAAAGACCCCAAACCCAAAACTCTCATTTAAGCCTTGAGGGGCCAGAGACCCCAACCGATATATCCATCTACTCTCGGTTTTTGCTAATCTTTTGTGTAAATCACCCCCTCTAATGCCCATAGTGACTACATCAATGCCCCTAATTTTTAATAAATGAGGGTTACAGTTGTGATATCTCTTAAAATGTTTGGGGATCGTTTTAAGAAGAGAGTCATTGGTATTAGTTTTGGCTTTCTCAATGTCTAGGCAGTGCTCACGAGTCCTTACCTTGAGTTCTCTACTGGTCAATCCAACATAGATTTTATTGCAGGGACATTCGGCCAGATAGATGACACCCTTGGATGCACAAGTGATGTGATGGCGAATTTCAAATGTCCGAGATCCATCATGGTTTCTGAAGTTTGTTGTTTTGGTTAAATTGCCACAAGCTTTGCATAGACCGCAAGGAAAAAAGCCATTTTTGTATTTAGATGTCTTCTGGGTCTTTGGTTCATAATGGCTGTGGACCAAAATATCATTTAGATTACGAGAGCGTTTAGCAATAATCTGAGGTGAATCAGGTAGGATTTGTTTGAGAATTGGGTCAGTGGAGAGGACATCCCAATGTTTCAAAATTATATTTTTAAATTCCGTCCATTGAGAGTGGTAATTGGTAATCAGGCGTACTTGATTGTCAGCCCCAGATGCTTTTTTACTGAGTTGATTATTGTAGAGCAAAGAATTCCTAGGAGTGATTTTGGCCCGTTGATAGCCTCTCCTAATAGCTCGATGGCTATATCCTCTGGCCCTGAACCGTTCCGATAGTTCATGTGATTGAATTTCAAATTGTTCCTCATTTGAACAAATCCTTTTAATACGTAAGAATTGTCCAATTGGAATGCCATTGATGGTGGATTGTAAACGTGATGACGATGCATGAAGCAAGGAATTTGTTGCTGTGGATTTCCGGAACAAAGTGGTGGATAGCTGGCCATCTGGGTTAGTAGAAATTAGAATATCTAAGAATTCAGCAGTTCGGCCAAATTTATATGTGAGCTTGATATTGTATTCATTACAATTCAGGCTATCCATAAATATTTTCAGTTCCTCACTGGAGTCCTCCCAAATAAACATAAGGTCGTCAATATAACGAAGCCAGTTGTGGATTTTGTCGATACCAGGCCTTGTCTCATCTTGCAATATTTGACGTTCCCAAAACCCCATGAATAGATTGGCGTAAGCAGGAGCACAAGATGCCCCCATGGCGGTCCCCTGTAGCTGTAAATAGGTTTTATTGTTGAAAGTAAACACATTATGAGTTAATATGAATTCCAGCAAAATCAAAATGAGTTTAGTTAGAGAACGATCAATATTGCTGGATTGAAGAAACCAAGAGACCGCCATGAGGCCATCACTGTGTCTTATAGAGGTATACAAGGCCTCTACATCTGCTGTCACAATCAGCATATTATCATTTAATTGTATATTGTCAAGGCGACGTAGGACCATGGTGGTATCCTTAACAAATGAAGGTAATTCAGAGACAAGTGGTTTAAGAT